>NC_141688.1:99501278-100793344 GCF_964263255.1 Lissotriton vulgaris | reverse complement strand
TATCTATTTACTCATATATTTATACATTTTATTTAACTTTTACGAGATTTCAAATCATAGATGCTTTCTATTACTCCATTTATTTATTTACTGTAAAATGAGATTGAAGTCATTGTTTTTATAATGTAATTTCAAGTTAAACTTTAATAAAAAATTACAAAACAAAGAGTGGCATACGCACAGCCACTATCTTGTGGTGTGGATATAGTATGCTTCATTGAACCTTATCTATCGGAGTAATTGATGATCTCTTAAAGGATGCCTAAAATAATTAGAAATTCTCATAATGTCGGATCTTCCAGGTACAGCGCAAAGTGTTAATGTAGTATTCAGCGTAACGTTAATGTCAGCGTGTGTGGCCGACATCTTGTAACTGGCAAATTACTCGTGCTAGAAATAATTGCAGTCCAAAGTCACCTATATTAACAGTCTGTAAATACATATGAAGTAATATTAAGTTCCTCATCTGTCACACAAGCAGGGTAACGGAATGTCCAAAACACTGCTCATTTATAATCTATCATCATAATTGTTATCAGGTAAGAACCGAATTACATAGGAAAGGTTAATAATAGAATTCATCCTGATGCTTATGCTTAGCTGCCATCCGAGGAGAAAAATTTCAGTATGTAAATAATAAGTGAGGGTGATGAGGGAAATGGAAAAGGCCATATGAGAAATACACAATATGGTTATATTTGAAAGTTGGATCATTTGTCTTTATAAATAGAATAGAATGTAAATTAAACCAAAAATATGTTTCTCTTATGGATAAGTTCCTTATCAGTACCTAGGTTCAGTCAGAAAGTTACGTACAAGAGGAAAGCCTTAAGATTCAAATGCGTGATCCATACCTTTGGAACAAAATCCATGTCATGTAAACATTAAGGGGGCTATTAGGATGGTGGTCGGATCACCACCGCCGGCCCGGTGGTGGTGATCCGCCCGCCATCCCAACCAGATTTACCCCACGCCATATTATAATGGCGAGGGGGTATCGTGGCGGACGCAAAGCGCGTCTGCCGCTTTTCCGCCAGTCGGCAATCAGAACCGGGCAGACTTGGCCCTCTATATGATGGCAGTGCCTAGCAGGCACCGCCATCCATATTAGGATGCTGGGTCTCAAAGGCCTTTCCATGGCGGGGATTTGCAATTTGGGCCCGATACGGGACCCCGTGGGGGTGGAGGATGCACTTGGGGTTACCCATTGTACCCCCTTCCATTGCCATGCACAAGGTGGCTGCCACGTTGTGCATGGGAATGCACAACATGGCACTTTGGCATTGCGGCAGGTGCACCTGCTGCAATGTCAACAATGCGGAATGCGACTGCCAGGGTGGCGGTCGCATCCTAATTAGCGGTGTGGGACCGCCACACATCTGGTGGCCGGTCCCAGCACCCCCTAAGATAGCCAATAACAAATGTCTGCTCTAAGTAATCCAGGTCATGTCAAGTAGAACTGTCCTCATATTCATGAGGTCATCCCGTGTGATTTGTTATAGACCCATGTGATCATTAACCAACAGGTGTAGAGAAGTTGATAGTGTCTGACATAGGAAGAGGTAGAACCCAAGAAATAGAGAGACAGATGACATAATGATTATTTTATAGCCTAATCTATTCAGAAAATGTTGGAGTTCAGCATCTATGTTGATTCCCTGTGAAACAGCCAGTAGTTTCGTGATCCAACAAGCAGGTCTTTATATCTCCTCAGGCCCTCCCTTGTGTTTTTTCAAGGTTTGGTTGATATCCAAGTGGGAAGCACAGTGGATATTTAGTGGTGTCGGCATGGCACATAAATAACAAGGAGCGCACCCAGGGGCTTTTGGTGTTTCCCTCTCCATCAACCAAACCTTGCCATGATCCCCTGTCCGAGTGACAAGAAGTCAGGTCAAACTATATTACATTTTTTACTGTTTTGTAAATTTTATGAATTTTTTACAAGGTTATATATAATTCCGCTTATTAAAGGGAAACATATAGTGACGTAGAGCTATTTTTTCACGTGTCATCCTTCTGTCCGACTATGAAACACGTCTATACATAGGTTCATTTTTAAAACATGCAGTTAGGGCACGCAGCACCTTATTACTTTGATAAATTACGTTGAGCTATGCATATTTTGCCACTCAATTACCTGGAATATGCAACATGTCCATCCTGAAGGCTCACCTGATATACAGCGAAGGCACATGGCACTTTACTTTATTATAACCTGATGCTATGTGTATTTTTAACTTTTTGATAATATTTAAATTGTGTTTTTAAAGTGAATGGAATGCCAATTGTGATTTGAATGTTACTTTTATGTATGGAAAACCTTATGAATAAAGTGAATTGAATTGAATTGAGATATTCCTACACTGACATAACTGAAATACTGTTAAGAACCAAACACATAGCCACCCTGGTAGTTACCATTGTCTATCAAAAAATCTTCCCTCTGTCAAACAGCCAGTCCATTCCAGCTATACCAACACAAAAGCTCACAAACGGACTCTCTACAAGAGGACTGGGACAGTAACAAGCATCATTTACAAGAAAGGTGTAAATTGCGTTTTAGTTCCTTAAAGACACTTAACGCTGACCAGATGACAGATCTCATATTCACGCGCCAAAATTAACTGCTTGACATCAAATTCTAGTTGGATCACCTGTATGAGATGGTATAAAGTATACAAAGCGTATTCTCTCTTACAAGAACGCTCATCCAGGGATGGTTCATCCAAGAATGAGACCTTGGCATTTTTACACTCACATAAACCTGGTTTTCCGAAATCTTCATACCACCATCCTCAAGAAGTAATTTAAACAAAAACTGTTTAACTCAATAAACTCTTCTTTGTTCCAGTCCCTCACTGTGGAAATTATAAACCTGACACCTATATCACTATGGCTGAGCCGCTTATATCACAAATTTTGCATCATTATATTTTTTATTGATGTTTACCTTGAAAATGCCCTATTAACACACCCTCTCTTATGGTAAACTGCACTCAGAGATTTTAACTTCCACTAGAAAAAAGAGGAAGATATCCATACATCCATCTTCAAATCCTTCCTGCGAGATAACTATCTACTACTACATTGTGCCTTCCCTACCCACAACCTGGACTTGATTTTTCATAAAGAAATATCACATACATAACTATAACCTTTCCAAATCAGAATGGTTAAACCACTTTTCCATTCCTTTCAAAATCCTGAACTTCATGAACCCTTCCCATGCTAATCTGAAGAGCACAAACACATGACAACAAGCATTGACAATTCCAATAGGGGAATGCTTGAATGTGTTACTTATGCTGTGGCTCTGTGTAACCTGTCTTGTTCTGTAGGTCCTATTTCTTTACTCTGTTTTTATTCCCCAAACGTATGGTGCTGCTGTTTTTTTAATGCATAAACATGCATTGCTGGTGCAGAACCACAAAGTTGGATGGTAATAAAATAGGACAATGGCCAATTAGATTTGCCAGTGCGTGTTTATTTTGTAACCAAAACCCTTGTACATATATTTTCTTATTAATTCTAGAAAAAACTTGTACATTTTTAGGGCAAGCATTCAAGACCTCTTGTATATACTTTAGCATATACTTATATGTCTATGTACTATGTGGGCTCTGGAGATCAGCCCTAGGACTTGTCTGCTTCCGCTCAGTTACAATTTTTATGTTCAACTGTCTCTATTTAACTATCTTGATAGAAAACAACCAATAGAGGTAAGTGAAATACTAGAATTGCTTTCTGCTGAGGGACTTTCTTTTTTTAACTTTTCTGGCAACTGCCTCTATTCAACTTTCTTGGTAGAAAACGACCTGCAGGGGTCAGTAAAATACCAGAATCACTTTAGCATTCTCTAGATCTCAGTCCATAAAATATATCTTCCATGAGCACCTGTTGGCTGTACCATTTCATGCTGAAAGGCAATATTTCTCTCCGTGTCTTCCCATACCAGGCGTGTCACGCAGTTTGGTGCTTACTTTCCCTCCATGTTAAAGAACAGTTCATGTTTCAGCACCCAGCTTATGTGCTGCAGAGCTAAATACATATGAAAGTCCCAAAGGCGAGATCGATTGCATTGCAAATGCTTGCTTAAAGTAATAACGCAAATCAGATTCTGATATGGTGATATTTATGGAATTTTGGACAGGAACTTCTTCAAATGAAAATGTTATTTATGTGATATACACACTGTATGACCAAGAAAGATTATGCATGGAATCTTCAAAGACTACTGTCTCTACATATTTGGCCCATGATTTTTTAACTTTACCTATGCCTCGTTATTTGACACTTCCGATGAGTCACTGGGTGCGGGCTTATTATTTCGTTTAAGGGCTGGCACAATTAAATTTGTACTTTGTTTTCCCCTCAGCCACCACAACAAACTTGATTCTTCGCCCTGCCCGTGTGATGGCCTGAGTGGTCAATCTGCGTTGCACTTTTTATTCTTTTATAAATTCTATATGAAATATATTAAATGGTTCTTAAATCCGTATTTGAAAAAACTTAAACATATTTGCTTGGAAAATTCTTATCTAATGATATTAACTATGGATGATGTTGAACTTATTTTTCGTATTGGTACTTTTCTGCGAATAGCCGTCCGAGCTAGACAGACTATGCTTGACCCATCAATTTGTATGCATCATGTGATCTTATGATGTTTTTAAATCTTGCAGTGATTTTTATTTAGTTGTACTTTTGTGGATACTCCGAAATCCGAATAAAGTTTCTTTGAAATTGAATTATGTGATATACTTTAACGGGCTGAATAAGAGATGAGCAGATGAAAACAAACAAAAATGGTACCTATCCTTGTATCATCTGCTTAAGATGCAAGATACTATTTTTCTTATTTACCTGGAACAACAATCAGAACAGGTAACTATATAAACTGTGTGGGGTTATGTTTTATATGCCATTCATTATGTGGACCAGACAATTCTGGTGGCATGCTTACAATGACGTGAAAATGAACAAAATGTACAAAGTGTCAATAAGATGTCTTCTGTGGTGTGACATTTTTGAACAGACATAAGGCACAACAGATAAGGTTTCAAATTGTAGATTCAGTTGTGTTTATGAAGAGGGGGTAAGAGTTAAAATATCACGTCCAAAGAAATGTTGTGACTTGATTACACAAAGAGGTATGGACAAATGATCCGCATTCACAAGGTTTCAGTAATAAATTTGACATCAATTCATTTTTTTTCTATGTGTTATTGGGATGTATGAGAATACCCATCGACAAACTGATAGTATGCCAGTATGCAATTTCATGGACAACTTTGCTTCATCAAAAAAGATGTTATCTCAAACTATGAATATTAACTGAATATAAAGCACGTTACATGGATGAAACATGGATCGCATCTGGGTAAACCTTTCCAAATGATTACCATTAGATGTGTATACATTTATTTAAAAACATAACAAATTCTGGGGCATTATTGTTATACTGGGCAATGGGGTAGTTGTTAGATTTAACACACCTAACAATAGTGAAAGCGTCACAAAATGCAGACAAATTATCACATAATATAAGCAATTGACGTCTGTCCTTTAAGTACTGTTACCAAAAGGGGAAGTGATCCACATTTCGATGGCAGTTAAAATAAATAATCAGACCAATACTTTGAGGTGATCAATTAATGAGTTAATTGATCAGGTCCCAGGCCCAGCTGTCCCGTGCTGCTCTCTCTCCCTTCGCCCCCCTCCGTTTTCCTTAGTGCTTCCTCCTGCTTTCTGCCTCGCTTTTACTGGTTTCTCACTCCTTTCCCTCAGTTATTTAAGTGCTTCCTACTGCCTTGTTTTTTCACAGCTTTTTCCTTTTTTTTCTTAGCGCTTCCTCCTGCTTTTGACCTCGTTTTTTCACAGCTTTTTTCTTGTTCCTCTAAGTGCTTTCTCCTACTTTGTGCCTCGTTTTTTTACTGCTTTTACATTTTTGTATTCAATTTGCCACTCCTGCCTGTTTTCCCGCCTCCCGCCTAGACCCACCCACTACCTCCCAGTGCCCTTCTCTTTTCTCAGAACATACTTAATGGAGGCTACAGTTCAGCTGTGCCGCTGGTGAGCCAAAGGCAAGCCCATCTGTGCCTGTCCGTGCCTGGACCGTGCCCAGTGTCAGGACCCCTGGCCCTTCCACCCCATGACGATACACCACTGCTGATCACCGACCCCTAGAGCCAAGACGGACCAACAATACTGCTGCTGCACATCCATGTGCACCACCAGAGGACCGTTCTCCTGTCCACCTTTAGCACTGAAGCAGTCAACGTCACCAGCCACACTGAAAACACAGCCGCACCTGCTACATCAACTGAGACCACCATGTTACAACTGCAGTGCATCTTACTCAACATACGTTCACTCTGGAAACACGCCACTGAGGTCTGGGACACGATCTATTCCCTCACTCCGGATGTCATCTTCCTCACAGAAACCTGGCTAAACCTCGCCTCTGCACCAGATATGGCCACCACCATCCCCGAAGTTTAAAAGATAACACACCGGATTCAAATAATCTACAGGGACACCATCCACTGCACGACATCTCCTGATGACCCGATAACAATGATGGAACACCTCAACTCACAACTCCACACAGACGATAAAAAGCACCATCAGAGGTTCTTTTGCCTACAGACCCCCAAGACCACGCCCCGGATTCTGCAACGCCATCCCAGAACTCATCGCCCCACTCGCAATCGACCCAGAGCATTGCATCTTCCTATGGTACCTCAACTTCCACCTCGACTACCCCACAATGCCAACTCCACCACCTCCTGGAAAGCATGATCAACATTGGCCTCATGCAGCTCATTACTGACCCTACTCACATTGCAGGACACAGACTCGACCCAAACCTCACCTCCAGCAACAGAGTCAGAAACATCTACACCACACTACTCACCTGGTCCGACCACCACTGCATACACGTCACCATGTCACGACCCATTCATTCAGGAAATGTGCCCCTCAAATCGACACCAAGGGACTGGAAAAAGGAATCAGAAGACCAGTGGAATGACAATCACTGCTCCCAACTCCCAGAATCTACACACAACCCTGAGCAGGAAACTGGGAGAGGAGTTGGCCTAACGGCTAGAGCGGTCAACCTCAAATCTGTGGATCTGGGTTCGAGTCTCGGCAATGACGCTGAACATCCTGTGATTCTGGGTGAATCACTTAATCTCCTGTGCCTTAAAAAAATGAATGTGTCCTCATGTAAAGCACTCTGATACCCGATTTGGGTCAAGTTTGCGCTTAATAAAACGGGGGGGGGGGGCTAAGAGCTTCCCCCAGTGAATCTCGGACGTGCCGACGCCATCGACCCCACCACGACAGCCAGGACAGAAGAACAAAGCAAAAGATCAAGCTGGTTCACTGAGGTACTGCAGTCAGCAAAATGCAACTGCCAACAACTTGAAAGGAGGTGGTGCATCAACAAAATGACAGAAGACCACACTGCCTTAAGGTCTGTTCGGAACAAGTACACCAGCCTCCTGAAAGATACCAAGAAGAACACCCAAGCAGACTGCATCAGAGCAAGCGCAAACCACAGCAAAGAACTCTTCGCCATCGTGAAGGAGTTCACCAATCCCACAGCCACAGAGAACATAATCACTCCCTTCCAAGAACTTTAAACACCAACCCCCGACTGCAGAAAGCATCAACCAGCTAACACCCATGAACACAAACCCTGAACACCTTCGTTCTCACCTACTGAAAACTCCTCACCGCCCAAGACACTATCTCCATAATGAACTATGTGCACCCAGGAGCACCCACGAACCCAGGTCTCCAGCACATCTTCAACCTTAGAAGGAACACAAACAGCGATGAGCTCAGGAAGGTCCTCCTGAACCCCTCCATCACCACAGCCTACTCCCCTGAAGACTGGAAGCACACTGAAGTAAGACCCCATAAAAAAAAACATCCAGCGACCCAGGCGAAATGAACTATTGGACTATATTTCTGCTGCCCTATCCAGAAAAAGTCCTTCAGAAAGTGATCAACCAGCAACTCACCGAACACCTTGAAGACCACAAACTCCTGGACCCCTCCCAATACGGATTTCAAGCTAACCACAGCACTGATACAGCTATGATCGCAGCCACAGACAATATCAAAGCCCTCCTGGGCAGCAGAAAAACAACAACTCTCATCCTCCTGTACCTGTATGCCGTGTTTAACACAGTCTCCCACCACATCCTTATCAACAGACTTTTACCACATCAGGATTCAAGGAAACACCCTCAAATGGATCACCTGGTACCTCACCGGCAGAACCCAAAGGATCGGCCTCCCACCATTCACCTCAAACCCCATGAAGATCATCAGTGGAGTACCCCAAGCATCGTTCCTCAGCCTGACCCTCTTCAACACCTACATGCCCGCTACCGTCAGATCACACGGATTAAACATCAGCTCCTACGGTGAAGAAACTCAGCTCACCGTCTCACTGGCTGAAGATCCCTCCACCACTAACGTTAACGTCCACAGATGCATGATGAACGTCACGGACGGGATGAGGGACAACTGTCCCAAACTCAGAACTGAAATAAATAAAGTTCTCATCTTTGGAAACAACACCTCACCATGGATCGCCGCATTGTGGCCTGCAGAGCTTGGCATCAACCCGCCTGCCCCAACAGACTACGCCCGCAAATTCAGCATCATCCTGGATAGGAAGCTGTCCATGGAGAAGAAAGCGAATGCAGTCTCACCCACCAGCTTCCACACACTTCAGATGCTCCGCAAGATCTCAAAGTGGCTCACAGCAGATTCCATAAGAACCATCACACTTGCCCTCATCACCAGCAGACTGGACTAGGGAAATGTGCTCTACTTAGAAATCACTGCATGCCTACTGGAGAGACTCCAGACAATACAGAATTCAGCAGCAAGACTCATACGGAACCTCTGTAAAGGACCCACATCACACCACATCTCAAGAAACGACACTGGCTCCCGATTCAGAAGAGATGCTAGTTCAAGAGGCTGATGGACACCTACACAGCCCTGCATATCAAAGGACCAGCATACATCAACAAACGTCTGACCCTCCCATCGACCTGACACACTCAATTAGCTTCCCTCTCCCTTGCAGGCACCCCATGATCCGTTGAGCCAATAACAGAGAACTTTCCTTCTCGCACCTGGCAGCCAAGGCTTGGAACAACCTCCACCTACATCTCAGGACCGCACCGTCACTCCAGTAATTCAGAAGAGAACAAAAGTCCTAGATGTTTGAATGCTAAAACCTCCACGCAGCATCTCCAGCTCTAGCGCCTTGAGACCCTCATGGGTGATTTGCCGTGCTCTATAAATGTCTGACTAATTGAAAGTTTGGTATATTCAGGATGGACACATATGATTGATAGAGCACCATGTTGTTGAAAATTGTAGGGGTGCACCATTTTCACCTGTAGCCAGCACCCGCATATTTAGAGGACTCTATTAACATGTGATTTTAGAAATGTAGGATTAATCGAGAGTGTTGAAATATGTAGAAACTATGCTCATATCATTTGAAGATTACTGTAGTGCTTTGACTGAGAGAATTATGCCTTAAGTAGCTTAGAATTAATTGCTTTATGTGTAAAATGTGCATTAGGTTTGAACGTGCCATATTAAAGTTGCACGTGTAGGCTGCCTAACAAGAAATGTGATGCTTTAACATGAGAATAATGATTGTTAATAATGAAATGTAATGTTAGGATTGATTAATGAAATGCTTATGTTGTTGTATTAGAAATGCATTTAAAAGTGTAATGGCCTGAGACACGGAAATGCCAGCAGAGGCCTAACTGTGGTTTTCTTAGCATAACTAGAATTATAGAGTTGAATATTTACCTTGGGAAGGAGGCTCCGGTTCGCAGTTGAATTTCGAATTGTAACTTAGAGAGTGCAAAGGATTGTTTCTCATGCATTTATTTTGCAGGTTCAAGGCCATGTAGCTCGTTAGGTAGAATGAGCCATTGTTTAGAATTTAGATTGGTAGGAGTAGGAACAAAGTGAGTGTGCTGGAATGCAGAGATGCAACATTTGGCGGAGAAGGTGCCTGGGACCCAAGGACACAGCAACAGTTTTTGGAAGAAGATGGATCTGTGCTGGAAAAGTATGAGGGGCTGCACCTGCCTGAAGGAGGAGTGCCATGGGCATGATTATTGTTTTTGGGATTTTGTATTAGGGAAAATGCCCCGAGGGTGGAGAGGCAGTTGCTATTGAAGCTAGGGTTAGGGTCAGTGGGAGTTAGACTGGGTCCGGTCTAAGGCAGTCCAATTGGATATGCAGTTAGACACGGGTCTCAGAGGGGACTAAGCAGGAGAAATTAAGGAGCATCTTGGAACGAGCTTGGTAGTTTAGGCTACTTACCTGAAAAGAGTGAATGTGCTTCTTAGGGAGCCTTCACAGCTGACACCTTTTTTCTCGTGACTGGTAAGTATGTTAAGTAGGGATGTCACTTTAGAGTTAGTGTAGGGACAAACTAACCTTTCTTTTCCATTGGAGTAGATGCAGTCAAGTTTTCCAGCGTGAACTGTTATTGCTTGCCTAATGCTTCTTGATTTAACTTTGCTCTTTATTTTGAGTCGCCTGAGACTCCTGCGTAGGATTATGTTTGTATTAGTGCCAGTTTATTTCTTGAACCTCTTGCTGAGGTGCTTGTATGTTGAGTTGTTTTTGGCTTTGTAATAAATCTTTAAATTTTCCTTCGGAGTCAGTGGTCCTTTAGATTGAGATGCATCGTTTGTTGGTAAACTGTTAAAAGTATGAAATTAGAAAAATTCCTTTACACTTCTATGCAGACTAAAGAGGTTCGTCGACCAGGGATTCTTGAGATTGGTAAGGTGGAAATGTAGACGAGAATCCCAGCGTCATCATGATTATAAAATGATTTTGTGTAAACATGATTTTAACAAACAAAAAACATGAGATATAGACCTGCCTGTGAATCACAAAAAAGCAAAGGATCCAATCTCACTTCAAAAGAAGAACAAATATTAATTAGACTATTGGAAAGGCCAATGTTGATATTCAAATTAACTGACAAGGATGTGTGGCTTGCATTTTTTGCTAACTTTGAGGCCTTTCCTCGCCGGATCCTGCAGAAGAAAGGCCCCTCTTACTTACACGATCTCCTCACACCGTATGTTCCCACACAAGGTTTAAGATCCAGTGGTACGGGTCAGGTAGGCATACCAATAATTAGAAGAGCTATGATGGGCGGACGTTCTTTCAGGTTCCTAGAGGCATCTTACTGGAACAAGCTCCCAGTTGGGCTCCGACTGGAATCGTCTGAGACGATCTTCCGGGAAAAGTTCAAGGCATGGCTTTCTCCATCTAATAATTCCAATGTTTGATTCTTCTTTGTTTCTCTTTTCTGGCATGGGACCTTGTCGCAGCGTGGGGACGCACGGGTTAGTGCAACCATGCACTTTATAAACTTACATTGAATTGAATTGAATTAGTTCCAGTAGTCACAGGAAGAACCTTATTGTGAAAAAAAGCTTGTAGCTAACTCTAGGAATTCCCATACATGTCACATCTACCAATACATTTGATACAGTACGTAAATCACCACTCATGATCTGATTCACAAAGGTAACCTTACATTTTTCTGTATGTTTACAATTGTTTGCTATTCTCAAAGGTATTTTACAAGTAGTATCTTTACGACTGTGGAGTCTCCACTCAATAAAAGATAGGGCAGTCCCATAGGCGCTCAGTCGTTGATATCTCAGATGAAAACATGGCCCTGATGCCAGTAAGAATGTACACTCACACAAGGTTGGGAAGATGCCATCTACGGCAGAATGAGAAAAAAAACAGGGATTTGGGGTCGGCCTGGGTGGGGGGGGGGGGGGGTTGGAATGAATTAGAACGGGGTTGAAAGATGTTGTGTTGGGGGCCCTGGGCCCCCATGCTGCAAATGACTGACACAGACACAGTCACCTACTGAGTACAACTGGCCCAGAGCACGTGCGCTCGGCCTCTTTTATTAGAACTGTGTCACCTGACCAGTGACATCAGTGGTGGGTGGGTGTTTACTGTAGGGAATGCAGATACATTAGACTGCTGACTGTGACTCTGGGTCACTACATCCCTCCCAAACTCGGGGGAAAATGAAAACAAACGAAAGTCCAACCTGTGGGAGAAAAGTACAGTTCGCAAACCCCACGACAAAAGTTCAACCTGTGGGAAAGAAAATGTACATACAATATAATGCTGGACTCTATAATTTGAAGTGAGTCTCTTTGGTGGATTGTAGGTTGCAGATGGTGTAGTTACTTGCTCCAGGACTCATGAGTCACTGTGGCATGGTTTACCATTGTTCGGCGGGTCCTATCTTCTGTCTGCGCCGCCTGGACGTTGTCCTTTGCCTTGTCTTTGCTTTACACCACTGGTGACAGCTGGTAGCTAGATAGAAGGGTGACGTGATCCGAGTATTGTTTGTCCTCTCGGTTCTCCTCTTCAGTCCTGGTCCTTGGTGATGTCTCGGGGCAGGCTTCAAAGTACTTCTGGGCAGATGAAAGGAGTAGGTGCATACATCCCTCCCACTAGGATGCCCCTCTCGCCGGTATTCCTCTCTCACAAGATGTCCGGGAGGACCTCTTTGCCAGGTTTCCACTGGACTGGTGTTTTCGGTCATGTTGCTCCACCATAGCCTTCGGGCCGTGAGCGGGGTGCTCCACGATCTTCACCGTTGTGTCCTAGTTCCGCCTGAAGGTTACGCTGTTGACTCTTTTCTTGCACGCGAAGCTTTCCTCTCAGTGGGTCTTGCAGATGCACCGTTGTGGTTCCGTCTCTCTTGCGGGACTTGCTGCCACCAGAGTCCCTTGAGGCCTTTGCTTCTTGGGCTGCCACGGGTTGGTGTGGAGTGGTCAGTTCCTCAGCCGGATGTGTGAGCGCTCTTGCTATCCAATCTTCCGCTCAACCCCAAAGGTAGATTGTTGTCAACAGTCCAAACTTGCCCTCTTCTGCGATTGCCACATGAATGGATGGCTTGTAGGTGGATGTCTTTGACTTGTGCCACCGGTGTTCCTGCCAGGCCTTTTTCTCTACTGCACTCCGGTGTTCTGGTGCATGTCGCCATCTTCTCCTGATGTTTGTGTGAGTTGGCTGGTCACCCCTCTTCTCTTCTTGTGATCTTCTAGTGGCACCGTGGCACTCGCTTCCCTTCTTCTCCTCCTTTCCTTTCACAACGTGGTCGGTCCCTTTTCTTTTCTTCAACCACCCAGGCCATCTCTGTGTGGCGTGCACTCCACACGTGTCTCCCTGGTTGCGTCCTACCCTTAGGACACGCCTTCTCTTCTTCCGATGACCAAAACCAGGCATCGCACCTTATTTCCTGTCGCTCCTCCTTTACTTCGGGTCGGTGTTATCAGACCTCTTCTGGGTCCCATCCGTGGACCTCTTGAACTTCACGTCGATCTTCATGTCAGAATATTCAGTTACTTTAGCTTTGGCCTTCTGGCAGGTCTTAGCAGTCATGACCTTCTGGCAGGTCATCTTCTCCTTGACTTTCCGGGCGACCATCCGACTGGTCATCCTCTCCTTTTCTTTCCGGGCGACCATCTGTCTGGTCATTTTCTCCTTTTCTTTCCGGGCGACCATCTGTCTGGTCATTTTCTCCTTTCCTTTCGGGCGACCAACTGACTGGTCCGCGTATTCTTTCCTTTTCTTTTCGGGCGACCATCTGACTGGTCCGCGTCTGGCGGTGACTTTCTGGCAAGTCATCTTCGCTGTGACCTACTGACAGGTTTCCGAGGACGCGATCCCTGCGTCACTCAGTCGCGGTGGCGTGGAGTTCCTTCACTCCGTGCGCAATCCTGCGCAGTGCTGTTCGGTCCTGAGGTGTGGAGTTCCTTCACTCCTTGCGCGTTCCTAGGGTTTCTATCCCGTTCTTTTCCGCTTCTGGCGCGCTTTTGTCCGCGCTCTTCCTGTGCTTCTTTGGTGCGGAGGGTTACGTCACCGCTCCGAGCTTCTTAGTGTTCAAAGTCGCTTCCCGTTACTTCACGGGGGTGCTTGCTTTCTTCTCGGGACCCTGGAGCAGTGCCGGCGGTCGTCGCGCTTCCTCCGTGTGTCGCACTTGCCTGGTGGGGAGTCTCGTGGTGGTGCACCTTTCTCTTCTTCCGGCAGCGGTGACAGCCTGTGGCCACTAGGCGTCACCGTGCTTTCCATTGGTGTGGCGCCAGTGCTTCTGAGGGGTTGTGCTTCTGCTCCATCGTCCTGCTGGTGCGTGGAGTTTCTTCACTCCTTGCGCTGTCCTGCGCATCGCAGTGCTGCCCTGGTGTGTGGCGTCTGTGCATCAGTCTTGGTGCATGCTAGTGATTTCGCTCTTCTCCTGGCACATGTGCACTTGGCTCAACGCACCTGTGTTCTCCCGTCACTGTGTCTCTGGGCAGTGACAGTGGGTTTGTGACACTGTGTGGCAGCCGGTATTTCCTTGGCTGCTTGGAATCTGTGGTTGTGGCACTTGGTTTGTCCAATGCTTGTATATATTGTCATTCTCCTGCGATCCTGGAGACAGTCCACTAGATGGCAGTGTTGCCTTGTTCTCCCTGCCTGACTCTGCCTTCTCTGCAGTTTCTTCACTACAGCCGGCTTACTTCTCCTCCTGGACGGGTTCCTCTTCCTGATGCCTGCTGCTTGCTGCTTTGGGCATGTAGATGCAGGGATGACCGGGGATTCCTCGCGCCCACCGGTGAATGTCTGTTCCTGGTCTCATTATCCTTGGGGGCCTTCCTCACAGCCGGCCTTCACTTTGTCCCGGGCTGAGCAGGGGGGCTGCTTGTGCCGCTTTTCCGCGTGTTGGCTCCGCTGTGGTGCAGTTACCCGCCTGCTTGCACATCGTTTCTCCATGTCCGTGGGCACTTTATAATCGCCGGGCGGGTGGCCTCCGCTTCAGCTCTGCGTGTCTAGCAGCTCTTCACACGCTTCGAGGGGGCGATCTGCAGCGATCAGTTGCGGGTCACTCGCTGGCCTCACTGCTCCTTGGACGGTACACTCTTCCCCTCCCCGCAGCAGCTCCTTCATTCGTGCGCTGTCCGGGCGGGGGGTGGGGGGTGGGGGTCTCTGTGCGAGGTGGGCACTCGCACCGGTCGTCGTCAGCCTCTCCTTTCACGCGGGTGGGCTCCGCGCTGTACGCCAGTGACCGGCAGGTTTCCCCACGCTGCAGGCGCTTCCTCCGGATACCGTTCACCCCATCGCCGCGGCAGCCTCAGACACGCGCTGCGAAGCGGGGGTGGGGATCGCTGCAGGCAGGCCGCGGGTGGGCTCCGCTGGCCCTGCTTTTCGTAATGTTCACGGTGGGCCGCCATTGTGTTCGGCGAGCGCCATAATTGTGCGGGTGGGCTCCGCTTGGCTTTTCGTTCACGCTCTTTCACCCTCGCAGCGGCAGCCTTGCTCCACACATGCTGCGCTGCGGGGGAGGGGGAGGGGACTCTGCAGGCTGGCCACGGGTGGGCTCCGCGAGTCTTGCTTGATTACGGCGATGCTGCCGCCGCTTCCCACTGTTGGGCACAGTCAATGTTCCTGGCTCACAGCGGGTGGGCTTCGCTTTATTTTACAGTTCTACTGGGGGTCACTTCTGGCTTGCGCAGCCCCCAAGGCACTTCGCAGCGCCCGGTCTCACCTTCGGCCTACGGGCCTTTTCCTCAGCGCGGGTGGGCTCCGCCTGGACTCTCCGTGGTGGGACAGTGGCAGCCGATGCAGGTGGGCTCTGCTCAGCTCTCTCTTCACCCCAGGCAGGGGGCTCAATCGCGGCCGACGCGGGTGGGCTCCGGTCGGTCCGCTTCTTTTCCTCGGGGGCACCGCCACGGCAGGGCGGCTTGTAGCGGGTCGGAGAGGTGCGGAGTGGGCTCCCGGTCACCGTCTCCTGGGTCCTCAGGCCCGGGGCACAGCACACGCCCCGCGGGCCTCTCGGCGGCCGGCGCCGCTTCCCCGGGAGGGTGCCCTCCACATGGGCAGTTCCCTTCTTCTTTCTGGGGTTTGTTCAGCTGCGGCACGCGTGGCTAGCGTCTGCCCTCCTCGTCGCCAATGTTGTGTTGGGGGCCCTGGGCCCCCATGCTGCAAATGACTGACGCAGACACAGTCAGCTACTGAGTACAACTGGCCCAGAGCACGTGCGCTTGGCCTCTTTTATTAGAACTGTGTCACCTGACCAGTGACATCAGTGGTGGGTGGGTGTTTAGTGTAGGGCATGCAGATACACTAGACTGCTGACTGTGACTCTGGGTCACTACAAAAGACAGTAATATACTCCAGTCAACTAATGTCTCTATTTTATTGATTGGTGTGCGAGCTGAGGGGTAATCTTGGTGTTCCCGGGGTGCTTCCTCCAAGGTCTTTACTCATATTTGTGGATAGATAGCCAGGGGCAAAAGTAAAATGACGGGGCCCTCCTGCAGAATGTAAAGAGGGGCCCTGTGGTCCCCAATATCAAATTGTTGTTGCCCTTAGACTGCATGACTCCACCCCGCCCCCTTGGGAGGCTCCTGGAGGCTTGGGGCCCACCTGCGTCCCAGGGACTGCAGGCCCTGCTTTACGCCCTTGCAGACCGCATCAGAGATGCCTGTATGTATTTCCCCTGAAAAGTCTCCAGGATCAAAAGATTCCTATTTTATTAAAAGAATTTTAGGAACAAACTGTCCAACCCAGATGATCTCAACTCCATAGATCGCTCCCTCTCTGTCAATAAGGCCCAAAAAACATGCCGAAAATATTGGGACCTTTGTGGTGCGAGACAAATAAAAGCTTTACAAGAATGTACACAATTTATGCACCGCGACCTCTTTGCCACTAGATGGCAGCAGTCTCCCATATCGGCAGCGTGCTTTCAGCAGTGCTATGGAGATGTTTATTGTATTGTTGACTGTCAAAGAGCTGCAGTCTACGGCCATAGATCGCCAATGTCATCTTGTCAGGCGAGCCCCTCGCGATTAGGTTGCAACGGGTAACGGTTGAAATATAAATATATGCAATGTCATGGTGCATGGTGTGGAGGATCAGGGATATTCATGGTGCAACGCGGACCCAATGTTCTGTCATACCTGAAGGCCGGATTCCAAATTTACAATCGGCTCACAAAATGTAAACTTGCTGTCCGAAGGCAATTTAATCTTGTATTGTGTCTGCAGCACTGGGCAATATCCCCCATGAGCAATGTCCTTCTCAGGGTAGATACAAGTCATTCCAGGGCCGCCGCGAATGTACTGGAAAATGTGTATCACTAACTACGTCAAACCTTTTCAGACTATTCCCAACCTGGAACCAGCAGAGGAGTAAATTAGCTTCTACAACGTCAGTGTGAACGCAACATCCATCGAAATTGATACCGATTTATTTATTTTTTACATTTATTTTTGCAGTTTTATGGTAGCGCAAACTCAGCCCAAAGGCGTGAGAGCGCTCTACATGAGCGCCAGATTACATAACACAAGGTCAGTACAAAGAAACACCGGAGGGAGAGAAAAAAGTCCTTCAGTGCAAAGTCTAATGTTCGAACTCTAAGGATGAATCTCAATCCGCTCCAAACACAGTGAGTCCAACTTGCTCCTTAAACGTGAAAGTGAACAGAAAAAGGGAGGAAGCCATTGAATAAGGAACGGGGAACTGAAAGACAAGAGTCACGAGCAGGAAGCACATACTGCGACCATTTTAAATCTATATGGGACGGAATAGAGGTATTATAGAGCTAATGCAATCACACAGATAACACCGTCTACAGGCAAGACCTAAGAATGTGATCACAAAATAATGAATGAAAAAAATGAACACACGAAAGACTGCAAATTCCAACAACTGAAAGAAGTACATCTTACTTCACTAACGTTTTTATCTTAAACAAACTGAAGCATAGTTTGTTGTTCATACACATACACAACATCAACTTATAGAATCGCCTTCAAGTTTATAAGGCCACAATGTTGCAGGCACCTTCACAAAGTGTGATCTTGTACCACTGCTTATGAGGGCCAGTCACTGAAGGTGAGGAAGACACTGCTTTGCTGTGAGTGATTTCCTCGTCACTCAGACCATTATCAGTGTGCCTTTGATGTTTCTTGTGGGGGGAGGGTGGGGTCAAGCTGTCAGCACCAACAGTTAATTATAAGACAAGAACCCCTCAGAGTGGAAAGTACTCGGGAGTAGGAATGCCAAGACATGGGCTATAATGTGACGCTGCAAAGCTTTCCTCAGGAACCTGCGGAACTGTTCCAAAACCTTGTGGTGAAAGGCTTTTTAAAGCACTGTTTGCGCAATTCTGTATAAGTAGACTTTCCTGCAGAATGCGACAAGGTGCAAACTTGAATGGGAACTAAGAATGTGTTCTTGTGCAACGCAACTGGTGCTCATTTAAAGCGCTATGTACAGCTGCAAAAAAAACCCCAAAAACTTTATTTTGTTTGTAAAATTTACCTGGGAATCTGTACATTGAGGGGTATATTCACAAGAACGTGTGATAACTACCGCAAGAGTAGCGTAATGCAACTTTCAACATTGCCGCAAATCGTGGAAAAATAACCCTGTGTCAACGTGGAATTCAAACCAAGGCAGTAGCATGCGATAGCTACCAGATAACGCGGCAAATGTCCGCGTGAAAAGCAATGCCACACCGCAGAAATGCGGTACGCGCACACAAAAAATATGCAATGAGGCAAACCGCTGGACAAAAGTAGCGAAAACCAGCCACAGGACTGTTAATCCCACGCGTCTGGTGGGACAATGCACCATAAAAACCCAGTGGAATACACACCAGAAACAAGCCAAAGCACGTAGCAACATGGATGCACCCTGACACAGGGCAGAGGCCTACTCGAACCCCACAACGCCCTCAGACCACCAGCAAGGAACAACAGGGTCGGGGAAGGCCAAGTAGAAGAGGGAGAGGAAGACGGGGTGCAGACCGCAGGAAAACAAGACCAGCGCCACGGAGGTGGCAATACACTACCAGCAACTGACCCACTAGCAGAGGAATCCAGCACCCCCCAAACAGTCACAATGTATACTGCCATACAGTCTACATGCAAACTAGCACAATGCACCAGCATATATGCCATCACAAAGGCAACACACATCTATGTATGTGTGTTCTTATATAGCGCTCGACTTACCCTTGGGCATCTCGGCGCTTGCATTGGGAACCCGTCCTGGCTTTTTCCCTGTGAGATAACCCGTACTGGGCATCCCCAAGGTGAAAGCCAGGCATCCCGCCGCGGGGGGGGCCGTAGTGGAGATTAAGCAAGCTATTGCCCAGAGTGTGAACCCGTGATTCGAGTAGGCACCGAAGTGAGAATTATCAAGTCCATGGACACTTGGGCTCAGACCCTGCCGCGTCGGGAATTGAACCCTGGTCCCGGGTCTGACCTCTGCTTCAGGGTATGCCTCCTCTAACCAGTGAGCCACACTTCTCCACTCCCCTTCACATCGAAGAGGGGCGCACAACACCTGCAGCAGAGCACATAACACAACGCATCAGTGATGCCGGAGAGGGCCATCACACTGTCGCACCACACAGCCCATAGATATCCCACGCAACACCCAGACAGCCAAGCTACTGAGAGGAGAACACCGAGCCTGCAACAGACCACACAGCAGTAAGCATCCTCAGGGACAGCTGGCTCACGACACTTCACCCACCCACACATGGCACCCCAATGGCATGTCAGCACTCCAAAAGGAGATGGCCCAAAAGTGTGGGTGGGGGACGAACCCATGGAATGTGAACCAGGACACATACGTAAAGGTTTATCACCGTACAGGGCCCACCCACACTCCACTAAGGAGACCCATGCTGCCATAGAGACACATGCAGATGCACATGCACCGCACAGAGCCACGCCCATGGGCACGCAATTAGCAGTCACACACCCATGTTGGCTGTGCGTACGATGGCTATGGCCACTCCCCTCACGAATGGAGTGGGTGACGACGAAGCTACATGTCCAAGCCCCAACCTGCTGCCTCCGGTGACATGTCTGCATCCATGGTATACCGCACAATGTAAAGTCGTAGGACCCAGGGACCACATGCATACTACAAGACCACAGGGACACATGCAGAGATGATAGTAAACTGGCTTCGGACACATGAGCCCGGCCCCTTTATTGGCAGGGTCACATGTACAGTGACGCCTGTGCTGGATCTGTGTGGGGTGAGTGTAAGCCAACCAACACGGAATGTCTGGTGTAGGCAACCACTTGGACATTGGAGACCAGTGCAACGGAAACAGAAAACACATGCAATACAGAGCCAACTGATGAGCAACATGGGGTGAGCCGGATAAAGTCCAGATGACAGCCAACATGCAAACAGAAGTGTCCATGAGTCCATGAGTCGCAGTGCACTGGGCTGTGGACACTAGAGATGAGCGCTAATGTGCAGAAAAAGTCTCGGTTTGTGTCCCTTCGATATATTCCTGATACAGATGCACGGGGGGTGTCAGATCTGCATCATCTTCACCATCAACGTGTCAGGGCCCCCACACTGTCTGAGGTGACGTACTTGTGCAACAGTACAGCACAAAACACAATCAACTACAGACAATGATCTGCCGTGCACTGAGTCACTGGCACCTGGAGTGCTGAGCAGGGTAACAGGCCGATGATTGCATCCACGACAGGCCTGAGCAAACACAAAGTCTGTCTGGACCACTGCTTCAACTCTGGGAGATGGCGTTTGGAGGTGGTCCTTGAGGTGGTCGCGTGTGCCTCCTGCGGTGATGCGTTATCCGAGCCGGTCTGGACTCGCTTTGGTGTGTGTGCCCGGGTGGGGCGCATTTGGGCCCGGAGACTTCCTTCAGAGCAAGGCCACAGATCATGGCGTTGATGAGCCCAAGGCCCACGCCTCAGGGTCCAGCCTATGGCCCCGGAGAACGGGTCCCGGACTTGACCAGCACAGAGTTAGTGGCACTGGATGCACTGTGGCCAACACAGGCACCCAGCCACGGGACGGTGACTTGCGGTGCAGTCAGATGGGCCATGCAACCTGAGTGGGTAACCATCATTGTCCGAGGTGTATGTTTCGGAGTGTTTTGTGGGACAGTGGAAGGTGTCCTCCAGGGCAAGATACCGAAAGGCTTGATTTTATCAGGAAGCAGTAAATGGAGGAGTGGAATGCGACAGCCCATTGCCACCACCAAGTCTGTATCACCTACATGGGATGAAAAATGCCCCCTAGTCCATAGGCTCAGACGCCACCACTGTCTGACCAGAGAGTGTCCATGAATGTCGGGAAACAGACTTACGGCCAGATTCATCATTGAGTAGTTTTGCGAGTCTGAAATAGCGATAAATAAGGAATCGCTAGTCCAGACTCGCAAAACGGGATTCATGTATGATTCGTAATATTTTTTGCGAGTCCTACTGATTCCTTATTTGCGATTAGCTAATTGCTAATCGCAAATAAGGAATAACTCCCCATGCATTCCTATGGGCCTAAAGTCCCATAGGAATGCATTGGGAGTCATCCTTATTTGCGATTAGCAATTAGGTAATCGCAAATGAGATTACGATTTCAAGGGTGCAGGGGTGTCCAAAGGACACCCTATAACACCCCTGAAATGTGAAATTACACAGATGTTAAACACACACATGTCCAAAGGACATGTGTGTGTGTAACATGCAACTTAGAAAAATGCTTTTAAAAGCATTTTTCTAAGTTTTCGCTATTTACCACGAGGTTTGCCCTCGCGGTAAATAGCGGGCCAAAATTGCGAATTCGCAATTTTTAAATGTTTCAAGAATAGCATTTAAGGAATCTCTAATAGAGATTCCTTAAATGCTATTCCTCGCAAATTTGCGAGTTCTTAAATAGCGACTTTTGCATTTGGGATGATGAATCCCAAATGCAAAAATTGCACTTGCAAAGGGCCAGATTCTCAGAATCTGGCCCTTTGCGAGCGCAATTATGCTTGATGAATCAGGCTGTGATTGGCACTGGGGCTGACTGGGGATGCAGACTGCGAAGATGCTGGTACACCAATATGGACTCTGTCATTGCTGAATCATTACTCTGTGACCTACTGAACCGCAATGTAGGCCGTAGGCAGCGGTCAGCAGTGGCCCACAGCCATGTGTCTTTGGCTCGCGATGCACAGAGCTAGTGACACCAGGGCAGTATACGAACAACTCTATGACGATGATCCTTTTCTCTCCGCCAAGTAGCAATTATGTGTTATCTGCCCTTGCATAATCAATGTTCAGTTCCAAATCTGTGGCCTACTCGAGCACAGTGTAGGCAGGAGGCAGCGGACAGCACAGGCCATTCACCGAGTGTCGCCGGCATAGGTTGGTGGCCCCACCGGCCTGATTAGTTCAGGTTCAGTGGCACCACGTGTTTGGTCACCTCTGTGACTGTGATCCGGCTTTCGCCCGAACTGAGCTGCATCTTCCTCTTACTCCTCTTGGTGCGTTCACTGATGTGGACTCAGCCATTCGTGATTTGTGACTAGGTGCTGGATGTGAGGCCTACTGATCCGCAAGGTTGTCCTGGTACCTCATCCATGGTTTGTCGGATGGCGTTGGACAGGGTTTGTGGCAGCACGGCTCGCTGGATGGTGTTGGACAGGGTTTGTGACAGGATATGTCGCAAGATGTGCATATGGAACTATGCCCCACTGATCAAAGGGAGTTTGGTGCTGTGGCCGCTGTCCCGGATTTGGGGTCACTGCCATTCAGGAGCCAGGAAACAGTCTTTCATATGGGACCCACTGGGCCGCAGAGGTCGCTGATAGAATATGTTAACGAGAAAGGAGTAATGTGGCCAGCGTCAGGGGGACAGCGGTGGTCTGAAAGCTGGCCGGGTCGCGGGCTTCAGGCTTGGAGCTTACACTGGCACGTGGCGGGCCCTCCATGACACGCGCCGGGGTCGGATGCTGATCAGTGTGACCTGGCTGCGCAGGGTCGGCCCTGGCGAGTTTGTGGTCCAGCAGGCCGGGGTATGGCAGGCATCCAGGATTTCAGGCAACTCCAATAACGAGGACGCCGTCGGCCTCGTGGCGGGGTGAGAGGCGCCGCCCAGGCAGAGACATTGGGCTTTCCGGGAGAGGACTACGCCCAGGGCTATGTGCTTTTTATTCACACCCCTATGCTGGCCTGGAGTATGCCGGCCCATCCCACTCTGCTCATGCCTACGGGTGGGGATTAACAGGCAACATTTCCGCAAGCACCCCCACTGGCTGGATTGACATGGTTGCATCCACTGTCCACTACACTCCATTCACTAGAGGTGTATGTCACCGTGGATATGGGACTGTTCTGCATACTGCGGTTTGTTCAGCACTTCACCACCACTCTTGGCATTGTGTACTTTCCAATCATGGTTCTACTGCATCCTTCACATATGCCTGGTTGCCAACTCTCCCAACATTCATCTATTATGTGGCTGAGGTGCCAAGCCGTACATTGGTCATTTATTTTCACGGCTACCCAGGTTAACATTGTGAGTTTTTCTATCATGTCAAGACTACAGTGGCAACAGCTCATTATGTGGGAATTAGTGAGATAAGGAATAAACCTTTCAAGGGGCTGACAAAATACCCACGTTGGAGAAAAACACATTTGGTGTCAAAACATATTTTAAGACAATGCTTAAGAATCATAAAAGACTCCAGTAAAGAAAATGGCTGCCCAGGTGAGAATCGGCCAAGGTCAGGTTTGCAGTCTAGTGTTTCTAATCACGTGACCGGCAGAGAACCCAATGCACACGATCCAAGAAGGAACTGCGCACTTCAACTGTAGTCATCCTCGTGGAGCAAGTGTCTTCTCATCGCGCATGGCCTACAGTGATTAAATTCGGAACTTTGTGAGGCGCGAATAGCGTCTAGTGTGTTTGAAATTATATTTCAAATAATCAGTCAGCAAGACTTAATGCATGCGCAACATGAGAGAAATGTTGGTGTCAAATGAGACAACGAAGAAAACTGAAACTGTCTGGGGCACTTAGAAGAGTTCATCTCTGCAGCTTCAGCATTCCTTAGTGCGAGGTATTTTCATTTCCTGATTAGCGGTAAACTATTAAAAGTGTATAATAAGAGCTACTGTTAATATTGAAAGTTTGGGGTTTTGGTAATTAATGCTGTTTTGTTTTCCAGTACAGATGCTGTAAAAGTAAACTACCTCTTTCTTAAACACAAGAGAGAAGCAACAGCCTAGGACTATGGGGTAAATATTATCACAGATTAATAAATACAGTTAGTATGAATTAGAGTTGGTTGCATGTTTACACATTGTGTCTCTTATCCAGGTGCAGCATTAGAAGACAGCACATTGACCCCCAAGCGAGGAAATCACAACTCTCCAATATCAAGGCTATCTCTTTTTCTTCCACTTCCCCTTTCCCCGCTGCTTAAACCGTTACCTTGAATTTATTTTGGGTGGCGGTTGAGGTGGTGAGGCAGTGGGACCATCATCGGCTCCTGTGGATTAATCTAGGCACCTGACATATCGTGTTGGGTGGGTGGGCATGTTGTTGTGCATCTTGGTGGTGGACCTATGACTTGTGCATTGCCAGAGTCGTGGATTGCATGGTTGTGGATATGAGGTGAGTGGGGTGTTAATAGAAAAGTTGCCAAGGGGCTGTGCATTTCCCTTTGAGCCATCCTGGGACGGCTGGTTACTGTTGGACTGTCGGAGGAAGAAGGGATCACCCACACTGGCTGTGTATTTGGAGGCGACATTGGTGAAGGTCCCACGGTGTTCGGATGTTGCCTGCACATTTATGTGTGACGTGTGCTTCCTGTTGCCCAGATTGTCTGCTGTGTCACCAGGGGGCACAGGTGGGACATGTGTGCAGTGGATTGCCCCCTACACGTGCGTGCATCCGGCTATGGCGTATTGTCCTTGCTTGGTCTCCAGCGGTTCCTGCGCATTGTGTTGGCCGTATGGGGACTGGGGTGCCAGGGTGATGGTGATGTCCAGGACAGGCGTGGGGGTCTTGGATATGGCTGGCTGTGAGTCTGGTGGGTGTTGTTTCGGGTGTGCCAGGGGTCAACAGGTGGTGCACTGCCAGCAGATTGGTGTGGGGTGGGATGTTGGTTGTCCGCTGTGTTGGTGTCGTAGGCCTGTTAGGCGATGATGGCCAGGATGCATTGGATGGTTGTTCCTTTCAGCCTGTAGTGGACAGTAACATTGTCAGATGTTGGGCCTGAGGCAGGTGCGTTTTCTGGGGGGCCGCTGTCTTTGTCTGCGCTGCCTCTGTGGTGGTCCGGGGGGGTGTTGTGGCCCTCTTGGGTGTCCCTGCTGCATGATGAGTGGATCCATGGCATCTGTTGCTCTTCCGATGACGCCCTAGGCGGGGCTACCTATTGTGGTGCAGGCTGCCGTCCGACTTTACACCATGTCAGAGCAGGTGTTAAATTCCTGCTGCCAACGCGCCTCATCGCGTGTTTTGTGTTCTTATCGCCGATCTGTCTGGTCATTGTGAATGTTGAGGTGTGGTGTTGTTGCGGCTTTGTGAACGGGAATACTTACTCTGCATCTCATTAGTGATATTTGTGGGGGTCCTCTGTGGCTATGTTTTTTGCGGCTGTTATCTTGTGAAAAGTGGTGCTGTGGGCTGCTAGCACCTGCTTGTGAATGGTGGGGTATATTTACCTCGTAACTATTAATAACAGTACAGGCATGTTTTTTCCCTATTAGGGCCTCTTTGTCCACTTGGAAGGATAGTTGTTTTGTTACATGGTTTTACCCCTTGCGTGCGGCCGCGATTCTGCACCTGTGCGGCACTGCTAAAGATTGGGCGGGTTCATGACGGCCCCCAGCCTTCATCAGCACATGCCCACCGTGCTGCATGACGGACGGTGCCGTCATCAGCACGCAAGGCGTTAAAAAGATTCTGAAGCTAGTTTTATTAATAGTTTGAAATCCAGATAATTGATAGTCAAAGGTATGGAGACACACATAAAAATAGGATCTCCAAACATTTGTGGAAAGATAATTATTAAGTTCCTGCCAAAACATCTTTTCTAGAGTATCAGGTTCAGGAGATAACAGCGTGTGTAGACTTTTGAAGAAAAACAGGTTGTCTCACCAAGTTTCGATTTCGAAGCCCAAACTCAAGATGAATTTCAGCATGGTCTATATTTGTTGGATTCTTAAAGATAGATTTAAAAGCCTTCATTTGTAACTTATCCAATAGTAATGCATTGGGTGAGCGAGAATACCAGTTGGATGTCATCTGCGTAGGATACTAAGAAGATCCCAAAAGGAATTACTTAGGGGGTCATTATGATGGCAGAAGGACCGCCATCGCCGGTCCGGCGATGGCGGTGCTTCCGCCATCACCAAGCCTATTACCCACCGCCAAATTAGGATGGTGGTGAGTACCGCGGCAAACGCAAAATCCATCCGCCGCTTCACCACTAAAGGCAATCACACCGTTTGCCTGGCGGACGGTGCAGGGCCCCTAAAATGGTGGTGGTGCATAGCACGCACCGTCCACCAAATTAAGATGTAGGTATAAAAAGGCTGGTGGGGATTGGATTTGGGGGTCCGTTGCAGGCCCCCCCCTTGTCTGGGGGGGTGTCGCTGCATTGGGGGGTACCATGTACCACCCTGCATTTCCATTCACCAATTCGCAGGCACCGCGTGTTGACTGCCATGTAGTGCAGGGAAATGTAGTGCAAGCACTTTTAACATTAAAAACGGTGCTGCAGCCAGCAGCACCGCCCGCAATGTTAAAAGCCTAGGATGTGCCTGCTAGTATGGCGGGTGCATCCTAATCGCAGTGGTGGGACTGCCGCATATCTAGTGAGCGGTCCCAAACACAGCTACGGTAGCGGGCGGACCAAGTCCGCCCGCCATCGTAATCAGCCCCTAAGTCCGCAAGTGGCTGCATATAAAGATTAAAAAGCATGGGACTCAGGGAAGGTCCTTGACAGACTGCACAGTTAAGAGGGATTATGTCTGATAAGCATAACTTATCGGAAAGATCACTGATACAACATTGACTCTTATAACATTGAACTACAGAATTATTGAGTCCACAATATCGTAAACAAAAATATTGAAACACACTACACAAAATTGAAATAACACTAATATTATTAAAAATATATTGTTTAAATGAATCTCAATGACGAAAATATCGACTACAAAAATATAGAACACAAAAATATCAATAACATAAAAACAAAATGAAACACATCAAAAATATCAATACAAACAATATTGACAACACAAACATCGATAAAATACATATCAACTATCTTGAAAACAAAATTGAAACAAAAAATACTAGTTATAATAATAAAATAAAATAACATATACCAATTAATTTAAATAAACAATCAAATTTATTACGAATTAATAATATTAATTTAAACAAATTAATTAAATATACAAAAACAAATGAATAAACAAATAATATAACATAAAAAATCATCAAAAGTAACAAAAAAGTACATAAATATATATAACAGATGAAAACATATAAAACATTTATCTACATATAAAATTAAATACCAATAAACAAAAAAAACTAAAAATAAAGAAAATTAACATTAAATAAATTACAAGGTAATAGCTAAAAAAGTCAAAAAAGCTATCTCAACCAATACATTTAAAACACACAAACCAATAGAAAACTCTAACTAATTAAACAAACACTATAAAAACAATCAAATAATTAACATAAAATGTACCGTATAATGGACGACCACGGAGGAAGAGTGAACGTTTGAGAGAGAGAAGACAAAAAGAAAAAAACAACACCAAAAACTATTCCAAACATCCGCAATAAAGGTAAGCACAACACTTTATAACTAAATAAATTAAAAAAAGTAAAATATTATAAGATAATTTCCTTTATATATAACAGATTCAACATTACTAAAATTGCTTCTAGGAAATTCAACACAAAAATGTACGTACACAACAACAATAAAATATAACACAAAGTAAGTATATGACTTCACCAACAATTAATGTTAATTATTTAAAAGAACTAAACTAAACAAAATAGTAAAACATAACAAACAAATGTTCTTTTATTTTTAACAGCTTGTACAAAAATCGACAAAATCAAAACATCTACCAAGGATACTCCATCAACTAAAAAGAGTAAGTATATTAATTAATCAAAAATAAATAAAACTAAACACTAATATAAATAATCAAATTAACTAAAATTAGAATGTAATGTTTTATTTTTCACAGATTATAATTCACAAATCCACCTAAAACCCCCCAAAAAACATTACAACAGGCCCCATTACGATGTCCGCCCGCCACCGTAACGGAAAACGGGATCGACCGCCTGAGGTGGAGGAGTCCCTCGAGCCCAATTAGGATGCGACCGCCACCCTGACGGTCGCATCCAGCATCTTCAACATTGCGGCGGGCAGTGCTGTAAGCACCCGCCGCAATGTTGAAGTGGCATGTTGTGCATTGCCATGCACAACGTGACAGGCACCTTGCGATGCTTGCCACCTTGTGCGTGGCAATGTACCCCACCCACCGGGGGGCCCCAGACCGGCCCCCAAAGAGATTTACTGTATGCCTTTCCATAGCGAAGTCTCTACCATGGAAAGGCATACCCACCGCATGCATCATAACATGCAGTCACTGCCACCATATTGTGGGCCTTTTCCGCCTGGCCGGCAATAGTGCGGATTGCCGACTAACGGAAAAGCAGAGGACGGAAAGACCGCCCGCCGCTTTTCCGCCATACTAATATGGCGGGGGGTAACACAGGTACGGATGGCGGGTGGATCGCCACCGCCAGCCCAGTGGTGGCGATCCGCTCGCCATTCTAATGGGCCCCTACGTTTAAAAAAAAAATACAAAATCAAAACAATAAAAATTTATAATACAAAGTAAGCATATAAAATAACCAACAATTAGACCTAACTATTAAAAAACGATAAATGTCATAAAAAACAAATGATTACGAACAAATACTTTTCTCTTAACAGCTTCTATAAAAATTCAACAAAAAACAACATCAACAAAAGAAACTTCACCAACTGCATTCAGTAAGTATTTTTATTTCTCCAATAAAACAATTAGACTAAAAAAAGCAAAGCAAACAAATAAACTAAAACTGTAACCTTCTATTTTATATTTCACAGATTACACTACAAAAAAATCTACTTTCAACAACAAAGCAAGAATTAACTTCGAAAACAGAGACAAAAGCAACATCACAGAAAAACATAAAATTAAGTATATAAATTAACCAACAAATACAACATACTAATTAACAAAATTAAAATAAATTAAATAGCAAATATAACTAAAATAATTTTCTCTTGCCAGCTTCTACAAATTACAACTAACAAAAAAACATTAAAAAAACATCATCAACGAAAAATGGTAAAACATTTTCTCAACTATATATAAATAGAATCTAAACAAATAAAATAACACAATAAAATGTAACACCTTAATTACAATAACATTTTGCTTTTATACCAACAGAAAAAAAAACTAAGTGGCTAAACATCAACAGTAGAAAGAATATCCATCAAGAAAATAAAAACAAAATACAAGTAAGTTTCTTTCAAACATATTTACAAAATGTTTAATGTTCAAAATAAATATACATACATATATTCACAGATTAACCAAAATATGGTAGAGGGAGCAAAATGAATTACTTCACAAAAGGGGAAACTACTTCTCTGCTACACTTATACCCAACAGAAAATGAGTGGAAACAGTTGGAAATGCAGCAAATATTACTCCAACTCTTGTTATGATAGAACCACTACAATAGAAACCAATCTAGTAAATATCAAAGAACATAACCATCCCCCCAATGTAACTGAAATTGAGGTTAGAGATGCTCTTGAGACAATAAGAGAAGCAAGTACCAGCTCACAACAAAGTACACAAATATTTGGGGGAGTGGGGGGGTTGTGGCTTAGACGCATGGCGCACTAGTCGTGTCATAATCCAGCATCATCCTGATCTCCCCAGACTCCCCACACTCAGAAATACTCCTGTCAGGTAGCGGAGAAGTGTGATACCCAGCTGGGCTTGTCGGTGGTCCTGTGGAAGTGACCCTGAGGCAGCCGAGTAGCGAGAAAGTTGCTGGGCTGCTGAAGAATGCTGGGCGCCATCTTGGGGCAGGCCCGGTCGGATCTGGGTGGGCCAGCAGTCCCATGAGCAAGGTCTAAGGACGTGGAGGAGCCCCAGATATTTGAGCAGATGGAGGCCGGCCCGAAAGCAGTTCGTGTCCGTGAGTTCAGTGCCGGAACTTGGAGACCTGTAAGCGCAGCTCCCGGGCACAGCAGGCGGCGCCATTTGCGGTGAGGGTGAAAGCCAGAAGTACTTGGGGCAGATGAGCCGCAGGGCCTGGACCGATACCCAACTCAGACCACAACACAAAGCCGCCTGGAGCTACGGGAGGCATAGGAGGAATATCACCGCACCCTCCTTCTCTAAAGCAGAACCCGGTCCGGCTCGTGTGGGACGCGGGACACAAGGGCTGAAGGGGGCCGATACTGTGACGTGGCAAGCAGTGCTGGAGAAAAGACTTCGAGGGACCTTTCCACCCCCTCTTCCATACAGTATTTATGTGCCCGACGGAGCTCCACTGAGGGGTAGGAAAGCTTGAATAGTGTGAGGAGACCGGGTACATATTGCGGAGGCACATGACGATGGTCCATAAGTAGGGGAGTGTTTACAGGTGGGCTTACACACTGCCCGTGTAGTAAGGAGAGCCTGCAACATTTTGCCATACACAGCAACAGGTAAAAAAGTCAACGGGATGGGATTTGGTGTGCGTGGATCGAAATATTGCATTCTGGGAGCGCCCTCCAGTGGACCTAGTCTGTTGGAGCCAAAAGCACAGACAAGCACATAAAAAGGCTGGGGCTCCGGTTAATAAGATTCGGATTGGGGTGAGAAGGCCCACAATAAGTTTGGCCTTAATGACTATGCCCAAGTGAAAGAAGAAGAGAGCAGCAGAGAAAAAGTGGTTTGATATGCTTTGCTGGGACCCTGGATACTGCTATTGATGGTGACTGGTTCTGGGGGGCAAGCGGAGAACACCTACTGCTGCGAGTCATCTGACGGGGAAGCACTAGGATAATGAGTGAGGGGCCTAAGAGGTCGTGACCCTCGGCAGGACAAGCTTTATACCTTGCAGGAGACTACTGGTCCTGTAACTCTGTAGAGATGGTGAAGTACATGACAAGCAAGGTGCAGTCCAATAAGACATCTAATTATGCACAGTCGTTCCCGCCAGAGCCGGCCGGGGCGGCCGCAAACGCAGAGGAGCAAGTAGATGCAACAGTCACAGAATCGATGCCATGACTATAGCGGTGAACCTGCTGTGGTGCGATCTTCATAAGGTCTCGGCCAGAGAGTCTGCTATGGAACAGACTGTGGAGACTATGCAGCATGAAGTACGATCGCTCAGGGTTTTGGGTCAGGACCCTCGTCAGATATCCCCCCTTGAGCGATTATAGCCTGATTCTTTAATTATAGGGACCGGGACATGATACATCAGCCCACCAGTACGAAAGGAAGACTGAACTTCCAAGGCTATCACATTACTATTTTCCTAGACTATACTCAGTGTGTACAGGAACAAAGACGAACATTTCTAGTGGTGAAACTCAGACTACGGGAGGCTGGCCTGAAGTACAGCCTGTTATATCCTGCAAAGCTGAGGGTGGAGCACAAAGGCAAATCAAACTTTTTCATGTCAGCAGAGGAGGCGACGACATGGATGGACCAGACAGGCCTGGCGGACACAGGCTTGGGCCCACAAGGGAGTACAGATGGTTCATAGCTCAGAGGGAGGCGAGCGAATGACAAACCCTGAAAGGTCCGGAAGACACATGGAGAGCGTGAGGTCAGGCCTGGAAGAATAAGAGTACAAACTTATGAAACTCTGCACTCAGGGGTCAAATATTTGCTACTTCATATTCCGGAATTGCAAGAGGGGCTTTAATATGGGTGCCACCTGGAATCCCATTCAAGCCTCTCCATCAGGTAATAGACACCATAGTTCGGTATGTGATTGTTGGATATTGATTAAAGGAGTAAGAACTGTGTATCATTAATGTATATGCTCCGAACTCTGATTGTGCAGATTTCTTCCCGTCTGTTCTGAGAGCAGCTGCGCCGTACATGGGGGAGGCTATAATAATGTTGGGAGATGTAAACTGTGTTATAGATGGGAACCTAGACTGAGAACCCCAGACTACATCCCAAGCCACATATCACGGGAACACTGACAGACATGTTACAGGAAATGTGCCTTCTAGGTATATGGAGGGAACGTAACCCTACGCAAAAAACATTCTCCTGCCACACACCAGCCACAAACACATTTAGCAGACTGGACTATTGCTTCATTTCACCAACGTTAGCAGGGAAGGTGAAGGGGATAACGTACCAAGCAAGGGATATTTCAGATCACTCTCCGATTTTGATCAGCTTTGAGGGCCAAAAGCCCAGAGCGGCCATACCCATGTGGCGCCTCCGAACGGAGGCGTTACAGGACCCGCCATTTCAGAAAGCAGTCTCAGATGCGTTAACAAAATATTTTGAGGAAAATTGAGAGACAGCCACAAATAGAGCTTACGAATGGGGCCCTATGAAGGTGGTACTCCGGGGGGGATGTATACACATGACATATGGGGTAAGGCACTAACTACTGAAAGATATTGAGAAACTTGAGGGTAACTTGTCCAGGTTAGAAAAGAGACAACATGCCGAACCTCACATACTTGAGGAATGGCATGAGGTGAATGCTGGGTTTTTGGAGACATGGCCACATCTAGAGAGGTACGACCACAAGGTGTATCAACAGAGGTTGCACCATGAGGGAGACAGGTCAGGCACTAGATTATTGAGGCGAGAACAAGCCACAGAACCAATATTGCACTTGCAGGACGCGGAGGGACAAATGGTTTACATGCAAACCAGAATCACAGAACTTTTAGCCAGCCACCTGGCTAAAGTCTATGTGCAGGGAGCCAAGCCTTTGAATACCGCAATTGAGGAGTTCCTGGTCTCAGTGGAATTACCTCAGTTAGAGCAAAATTTGGAAGAGATACTAGGGGGCCGGATCACGTATGCAGAAGTTATAGGGGCTATAAAATGCTTAAAGCCTTGGAAATCACCTGGGAACAACGGGTTCCCGGCAAAATTTTACCAACAATACACACTGATACTGGTAGACAGATTGGTGGAAGTATATAATGAGGTGCTACATACACAACATTTGCCAGACTTTTGCGGGAAGCCCTGGTTATAATGATTCCAAAGCAGGACAGGGACCGAACACAACCAAACTCAAACAGACCAATTTCCCTTTTTAAATATAGACCTGAAGGTGCTTAGTGGAATACTGGTGAGTAGGCTGCTTCCGTATATGTCATGTCTGATCCATCTGGTTCAATCAGGATTTATCCCACGCCGCATTACTATGTATAATTTAAGACGATTGGCTCATGTATGGCATAACCTGGGTTTGAGACGAGAGCAATATGCCTAGGTTCTATTGGACATCGAACAAGTGTTCGACTCGGTGTCCTGGCCTTCGTTTGGGCCACATTGCAAAATATGACTGCAGGACCAGGGTTTACCAAATGGGTTCAACTATTCCTTGCTTCGCCCAGGGCCAGTGTTAAAGTAGGCGCTAGAGTCTCGGAGGCGTTCAAGCTGAAAAGGGGTACCAGGCAGGGCTGCCCACTATCGCCTCTGATATTTGCCATGATACTGAAGACATTGGATTGCGTCCTGCAAACTCGCCTGGAAGCATGGGGAATAAAAGTGGGTTGCACCAACTACGTAGTCTCAAAGTACGCTGATAATACCCTTGTGTAGTGTAGGAAACCACAGGAGGCATTACCAGCCCTGCTGCGGCCTCTGGAAGAATTTGGGAGGGTGTTGAGGCTCTGAGTGAACCCCACCAAATCGAAGGTGCTCCCTGTGGGATGCCTGGTATCTATCGACCAATAGAAACATTTCTGGAAGTAGGGCTGCCATGGACGAAAGACACTCCCAGGTATTTGGGTATGATTCTGGCTCTACCGGAGGAAAGGTTCCCAGAGCTTCACATAGGTAGGGTGATGGAGGGAGTATGAAATTCAGTGTGCTTCTGGGAAGATTTGCCTTTATCTCTGATGGGAAAGGTTGCAATCACAGAAATGGTCGCTCTACCACGCTGGTTGTACGTTTTACCAAATTCATTTCATAGAATTCTGCTGCACGTCTTTAAACAAATAGAAAGCCTTCTAACAGAACTGTTGTGGGGCAATAAATGCAAGAGTATCAGCCTTTCAACACTACAGAGACCATGGCAGTTGGAGGGTGCGGGGGGGGGTAGAGGTATCCTGTATTGAATATTACTATATGGCCACACAACTACAACATGCAGTCAACTGGCTGAATGACCATAACAATTGGGAAAAAAGGCTCCTGGAGGGGTCTTATAAAGGAGGTTCACTGCCAGAGTTATTAATGGAAAGGAAAAGGATCCCCGAGACTTCTCCAGCGCTCTATAAAACTTTTCAAATAAATAAATAAAATAAAACATTGAGCTCCTAACAATATTAAAACAATACACAACAACTATTCACCACAAAAAAACATAATTGATTCTGAACAATCAATCATTCAATCAATTTTAAAATGATACTCACACACTGCTATACAAGGTTGCTACTACCACTTTAATCAAAGTATCTGTAGGCACCTAAAAAAATCAACTTTAAGTATAGATTACGCCACAAATAGCAACTTTGCCAACCAAATTAAAAAATGAATAGCCCTGGCCTATGTACCAACTGAAGTTGCAACCCATTACAATCTACTTTTTGGGAGCCCCATCTATCAGGCAAGTGAAACAAAACTAACTCCATTCCTAGACTACTTCGAAGATACTTTGATAGAAAGGTTATATAGGTCAGGGCACCGTAGGCAACCCAAATTCTAAGGGCTCATTAAGTTGGCAGACGGATGCGCATCCGCAGTGCTGGTGGTGGCGGAAAATTTCCTTTTCTGCACTCCAGCGGCAGTCCACGCCGTCGTATTATGATGGGCAAACACAGCCCATTTTCAGTCCGCTGCGGAGTTACGTGAACAACCAGAAATTTTTGTCCGCCACTGCGGTGGAGGGAGCCAATAGAGACACACCGTCCTGAGGAATGACGTCCCGTCGGCTGTAAAAATCACAATGCCGCAAACAGCCTATCACACTGCAGTGGAGAATCCACCCACCCGGAGACGGCATAAGCACGACAGCGGAGAGCGAAACCCGACTCCCAGTCCCCTCCACCCCGTCCTGACCGCTACGGATCCAGTTCTTCAAGCCTTTCCTCTACTGTACCTCATCCATTACCAGCAAATAATACACCGTTGAGGACAACGCCGCAGGTACGCAAATACACAACTCCGCAAACAACCACATCACACAACTCCAGTGCTGACCCACGGTTCCTGTCCACATCAGACACTCTGTTGCAGACAGGAACATATCCCCCAGTGTACCCACACATGTCCTACCTGTCAGAAACTGACCCCTCTGCATCCTGGTCACCCATCAAACGCAAAATCACTGCAATGTCCCGGGAAAGTTACCGCAGCGGTGAGGATGCGGGAAAACGTGCGCACAATGTAGTAGGCAGGGCCTGCGCCAGACATGGGCAGTTTAGCCAGATTCATAGGGCTCCACGTTCACCCTTCCCACACTACGGATCACATACCCATTTGGGCAAATGCTGTGTGCTCCTCCTGTGTCCCCCCTGCACAATTAATTAGCCAAGTGTAGCCAGACCACGCACCTCACACATCAAAAGACAAGGAACACCTTGCACAGAAGCTCAGAGTCTGGACAACCCTCCTCCTCACACCTACCTTCCACTTATGTGAAGCAAACTGAGGATAATTATAAAATGAAGACTCACACTACAAATGAAAATCCACTAAACTGTTCACACTCCCTGTCAAGTCATTCAGAAACACCCCACACTGACACCCAGCCACATACTCATAACATAGGTCAGTACCAATGGAGGACAATAAATAGCCAGCCAAAATTAAAGTGGACTGTGCTAGAAATCCATGGAGCATGCCTCATAGCATGTGTACATCACATCCAAGAGAAGGAACATATCACCCCACCCTTAGGCCATCAAATCAGGCAAAGGTGGCACAGTGAGTGAAATTAAACTAAAGTGACCTCTGTGCAACAACTCAGGGCTACATCAAGGCAAGCCAAGCATAGGCACAAGAATGATAGTAAGTGCCTGTAGTCATGCAGTGACCAGCCACACATCTATGTCAACTTACTTGACATGTGTATGTCATCAGCACAACACACATGGCTCATTGTCACACTCACTGACTGTCAAACACAAGTAGGACCTTCACACATACCCCTCCTCTACCCACCTCACACCTGCAACACTCAACATCTGTGAGAAACACACATAATGGTACAAATAATGTCCTGTGAGTTCACTGACAACCAATTAAACTCCCTGTGGTACATCCACAAATATCAGACTCACACTCAGGGATGCCTGAACCAATGCTGATACAAAAACAATAGCCAAACACAAAGCTCACAAACATCCACAGAAGTCCAACAAGCCCAGATATGTGTAGCCAAACAGTGGAAAGGCAATGTGACCCTAGACAGAACAGGGATACACAACATTGTCACTCTGGACCAATGCACAGACGCCATACCCCACAAGCAAAAATTGCATCATCAAAAGCCAATCATGAACACTAACTGGGATCAATGGGACAAATTAGCTAACACAGACAGAGACACCACACCAGTCATCCAGTGAACATGGTGGCATAGTGTACCACAGGCATGCACATGCACAATCCTGACAAGTGACAGGTCAAAAATAGGAGGACAAACCACCATTGTGCACTCAAAACAAGCTCATGAACAAGACTCCACCTTGCTGCATGTGACAGACACACAAGTAATGCACACTACACTTGCAATACACATCTGAATATATCAAAGTGCACAAACTACTCACACACAATGTCATGCAAATAGAACATCACACACACATAGCATCTGGCAGTATAATGAGCCAACACAGGCCAAAAACTGCATGCATCCACAACAAAAACACTGCAGATGCACATACCGATCCATCAGATTGCAAACTCAACTGGACATCAGGGGGTTGCATACCATTCAAGTACAAGGCAACATACACTGAAAGCACTGCATGCACCCCAAGCAGTGTGTGCACACCAACCAAACCAGTAGCACACATATCTGAGTGCCACACCATGAACTCCCACAACACAAATCATTACAGCACACAGATAACATCACACTCAGGAACGGTAGCAGTACCTTAGCAATCACACATATAGCTTACCCATCACAGACAGACGCACAATTCACGGAAACCCAGATGCAAACAACAAGACTAGAGGACTGTGCTGCTCAAACATATGCACAGCATATGAGCAACCATGACTGCAAAATAGTAGAAGAAAACAACACATAACTAATTGTGAAACTGTCCTGAGTGGCACATTGGACATGTACACAGATTTTTATTTTATTTTTTAATTCCATTTTTAAGCGCACAGCTGCCCCAGCTAAGAGGAGTCCCGGCGCTGCGCCTGGAAAGGAACACAACACAAACCGAGCGAAAAGAAAGAATCCAGAATAAGGAAAATTAACATCTGTTTGGAAAGATATACGTTTTTACGGCTTTCCTGAATGTCAGAAGGTCATCAAGAGCACGCAAATGGGCAGGGAGAGAGTTCCAAAGTTTAGGGGCAAGCACTCTAAAAGAGCGACCGCCAGACCTACTCCTTAGAAAGCGAGGGACTACAGCTAAATTTTGTCCACAGGATCTCAGCAGACGGGAAGGGGTGTAAGGGAGAATGAGATGCTCCAATATCTAGGGAAAGGCAAGTTTTAATATCTTAAAAGCAAGACATAGAGTCTTGAATTCTATCCTCTGAGGCACAGGCAGCCAGTGAAGCTTGGTAATAGTGCTTCTAGCAGAGCAGAATCTAGGGAGACCCACTAAAGCCCTAGCTGCAGAGTTCTGAACGCACTGCAATCTCATAATTTCAGCCTGATTGGCCCCAAGCAGCAACGAGCTTGCATAGTCAAGCCTAGACAATATGACTGCCTGAATAATCAATTGGCGAGTCGGGCGTCAAAAAATTTCAACACCGGTCTGAGCCCCCGTAGATAACCAAAGCAGGTCGCAGCTATTTTCTTGGTATGACAAGAAAAACTGAGCGTAGAATGTAGCCAAACGCCTAGATTTTTCACCTCAGCCTCCCACTGTGTAGTGTCACACTATGAAGTGGTGGGGAGTCTCACACACTGGCCATGGGGTGGTAGACATGAGATTGAAGTGGTGTGTACTTCAGTAGTGGACAGGTGAGGAGTGCACAGTACACAAACACATAGAGGTGTTACTCACAACGTGGAAGCATTAGAAGCACATATAGGGGATGGCATGACTCCACATACCACATACCATACTGGAGCCAAACATTGGTCAAGTGACAGCAATGCATGAGAAAACTCAAAAATAATATCAGTGTGGCTGAGCAGTTCTGCACAGTGAGCCCAAACAGTAACAAGACACATGGCTGATCAACAAAACACAACACAGACTTGGCAGTCACACACTCTGCATACTGACAACTGGCAGCACAACAAGTAGGTGTCCCCCAGGAGTGCAAGGATACACCAACACACTGCACAGTGCCCAACCTACAACTCCTACATGTGCCCACAATCTAAAGCGCATGGCAGACCATTGAAACAAACAGGCACTCATTACATGGATCATACATGTGTGCAGTTGTTATTGCAGGGGCACACACACATCAAAACTACTGACAATGACAGCCCATTCACAATGTATGACCCCACAAGCTCACATATTCAAATGTACCCATGTGACTAGGAAGACAGGCCTACACAGATGACCACACATCAACACTGCTGTTCACACATCAAGAAAGATCACACAGATATGATGGACCCTGGTAAGCCCGCAAGTAATCCTGTCGTTAGAATTCACATCTGTTGTGGTATTGCATCCTAACATGACATGTGTACAATTTAGCACACCTGACCATAGAATGATTAGGATAAAAGTAGATCATCACAAACAACCATCATTGCACCCTTAAGCCTCAGAGTCAAGAAGAACTAAAGTGCCTGCCACCTCTGGCTATCTGAAAAAGTAAAACAAGCTATTGGCAATGTTAAAGTGGCATACAGAGCATGTGTCTCATGAAACCATACCCATACATAAAACCTTTTATTTAGCAAAAACACTGACAAAGCAGACAACAAGAGTAACTGTCTTACAGATAGGCATCAAAAGTAGAAAACATCAAGGTCATTGGCCAGTACAAAATCGAAATATGTACAAAGGTGCATGAGAATCTGCACAGGGAATGGGCATTCAAAGTGACAAACAGAAAGGCCATTGGCCGGGGGGCGTGGCTTGGATGCCGCGCAAGATGGCCGGCTAGGTACGGAGCTCCGCCGCATCGATCACCTCACGGCGTGTTTTTCCCGATGTAAACGGGACCGCTACTGAGCACCGTCGCCGGATTTGGCTGGCGGAACATTAACGGAATCAGCGGAGCAGCTTTTCACCGCTTGTGGAGCCGTTTTCGCCCCTCTCCGCGATGAATTCCCTGCCCCTCACGGAGCCGCCATTTTGAAGCTCTTCCGAACCTCGGAGCCTCTGCTGACAGGAGCTGTCAATACACGACGTGTCACTGGACACCAACGACCTTTCAAACGCCGACTTCACTTCAGGGGTGAGAATTATATATAGTGTGTAAGACTCTTTTACTGCATTTTTTCTCTCCTCTTCCACACTAGAGGAAACGTCCAAATACGCAGTTTTACGGCGCTTCACCCCTGACAGCTGGGTTTTTCACACCCTAACATGCTCAATGCTCTGAAATACTTTTTATCCTAAATTTCTTCCTCATGGCGCTATGACAACAACGTTCTCTGAGACTTTCTGCTCATCTCTCCTGCGCCTCAGCTACTTCAGGATGCCCCTCCATATGCTCCCATTTTAGTCATCCTCCTTTTTGTACTCGCTACCTATTTCACTCTAATTCCCTGCCGCCTTTTCAAATTAGTTACGTCTTGGTGCTTCACCCTCTCTTTGGAGATACTTCTGGAACATTTCACACGCACCTTTAGTTGTCTCTCAGGGAATTGAAACTACATTGTGGCACGTTCATTTCTTTCTATGGTCAGATTACGCAAACCTCAGTTTGTCTTCACACCATCGGGGAATACTTCAGGAGCTTCTTCATCTGGTACGAATAGAGCCACTGCATCTACGAAAATGACGACTCCAAAATCATCATTGGCTCATACTAACACCAGTAAGTCTTCCCCACCTGCACCGGCGGGCAAACGCCTTAAGCAAAATTCTCCTACGCCAGAAGACAATCCTTCACATTCTTCTACTGACCAAATTCTAGAGGAACTGCGCGCGCTGCGCCCATTTATTGAAAAACCGAGTACAGATATGCAGCTTTTAAAGGATAAATGGGGAAAATATGGATGCCCGCCTTTCTAACTGTTGAACAGCACCTTCCTGAAGTTCAGTCCAATACACAACGTATAGACTCTTTAGAAAAACGGTCCTCTCACTCCAAAAGCATACAGAGGATTTGGAAAATCGAAATAGGAGGAATAACCTCGTATTTACAATTTGCCAGAAAATCTTGAGGGGGATAATCCAGTATCTTTCTTCACCACTTTCTTGCCGAAACTTCTGGACCTACCACCTTCCACCTCCATTAGTATACAAAGAGCCCATTAGACTTGGGCGCCAGAACGGGCTCCTCAAAACCTCGTGGAGTCATCATTTTAATTCTGAAATACACAGATCTTTTATTGATTCTCTCAGCTGCGAGGAGTAAAAAACAAGTGTCTTGGCAAGGTCAACGTGTATATCTATCTCAGGATGTCTCTAACGTCACGGCCTCCAGACGTAAAGAATTTCTGGCTATGCGTCCTTCTCTGCGCTCCTGGGAGCAAGATATGGCTTGTTTCATCCTTGTACTCTCAGAGTTACCTATCGAGACAAGACTTGGTCATTTCAGGAACCTGGAGAATTAAGGAACTTTCTTCTTCTACACAGTGAAGAAGGATGGACGCCTCCTCTTCTGCTTCGACCAGTGGCTGAAATTGGACTTTTATTGTCTACATGTTTGTTCTCCTAATGGCTTGTCTTTGAATTCATGTATTCTCCTTACTTCTCATCTCACTCTCTTTTCGTATATTTTTCTCCTTTATCTTTTTCTGGCACCTCTTAGATATACCTCTACTTCTTTCTCTACTTCTGGACTTCTGCTTTTTCGTTTACATGTTCTGTATGTTAACATTTTTCCTTTTTTTCCTCCCCAGACGGATATGTATTGGATACTCCTCTCAACACCTTGTCCCATTCCATGTTCCTTTTGTGCGGTCTCGATGTGGTTCTCCTCCTGATCCTGGTCCGTACGTCTTGTAAAGCATCACCACCTCCCCACCTTCCCTATGTGTATTTTTTTCTCTTTCAGGTATGTTTAACACAGTCATCCTTTTGGATTTGTACTGTCTTCTATGCATTCTCTCTTTCCTCCTTCTTCCTTTCCCACTGCTCTTCCTTCCCTTTTCCCACCCCTTTCCTCCTCCCTTTTTCCTTTTCTTCTTCCTTTTCTATCTGTTCTTCCTTCTTCCTTTTTGAAGAGTTTTATGGTTAATATTTTTATACTGTTGGAATATTGCATGTACAGTATGCTTTTGCAATTCTCGGTTTAGATCAGTTTAATAGCTTCACCTTCAAAGTTGTTTCATGGAATGTGAAAGGATTTAATCACCCTATCAAAAGGCAAAGAGTACTCTCCCACCTTTCCTCTTACAATCCAGATATCGTCCTTATTCAAGAAACTCACCTCTCTGACATTGAATCCTTAAAGCTAAAGCACTATGGGTTGGAACTGTTTTATTTTCTCCTGCTTCTCAAAAAAAGAATGGGGTAGCCATTTTGATTCATAAGCGACTCCAGTGTAAAGTAGTTCTAGAAGAAAAGGATGACGAGGGGCGCTGGGTTTTAGCTAAACTAATAATTAACAATATCCCACTTACGATATTCAATGTTTACGGTCCCACATGTTTTGACTCCTCTTTTTGGCCCTCCATTACAGCAAAATGTATTCAATATAAAGATGACGCTTTTCTATTAGGTGGAGATTGTAACCAGATCATTGACCCATTTTTAGACCGTAGATCCTCTGTTCGTTTTTCTCCTCATAAACCACATAAGCAATTCCTTGACACTATTGCCCAAACTCATCTTGTAGACTCATGGAGACTCACTCACCCAGACGTTATGGATTTCTCCTTTTTCTCTCCTCCTCATGCTTCTTTCCTCCGCTTAGACTATATCTTTCTCTCTTCATCTCTTTCTCAACACCTTATATCTTCTTCTATTGAACCGATTGTTATCTCTGACCATGCTCCTATTATTACTGTTTTTGATCTTCTTCCTCCTACTCCTAAATCTTCTCGCTGGCGCTTCAACCCCTCTCTTCTTACTGATCCTCTTTTTTCCTCCTCTTTTCGTTCTTTCGCTTCTGAATTTTTTCATCTTAATTCTACACCTGATACCCCCCCTCATATTCTTTGGGATTCCTTCAAGGCCACAGCCCGAGGTTTTATTATTGATTTTGTCTCTAAAAAGAAGAAAAAATTCCTTCAAAAACGTAAAGTCACCCTTGCACATATTAAATCACTGGAACATCAATTCTATACTTCCTCTGCTAAGATTATGTCTCCTGAATTACTTAAGGCTAAGATTGCCTTTAACAAACTTACCACAGACTCTGCTTCCTCTTTTCTCCTCCGGAGCAGCGCGCAATACTATGGAGGTCGAAATAAATCAGGTAAATTGTTAGCTAACTATTTAAAATCCCGTAAAGAACGTACTAATATTGATTCTATTTATTCCCCCTCTAATGTGCTTCTTCATACCGATGCAGAAATTTTGGAACAATTCCACTCTTTTTATGAGACTTTATATACTCCGGAAAATCCTCCCACCCCAGAGCTTATTCAATCTTACTTTGACAATATACCTCAACCAGATACTTCCCACCTTAATATTTCGGCCGTTGATTCTGACCTTACTATTTCGGAACTATCCTCTGCTCTATCCTCCCTCACTAAAGGGAAAACTCCAGGACCTGATGGCTTCCCAGTTGAATTTTACCTACACTTTTCAGACCTCCTTTTACCCAACCTTCTATCTCTCTTTCAGTCTTTTTGTTCTACTGGATCAGCCCAAGGCTCCTTTCAAGACGCTACCATATGCCTTATCCCTAAAGATGGTAGAGACCCTAAGTTCTGTAAAAATTATCGACCTATATCTCTAGTTAATGTTGACTATAAAATTTTTGCGAAACTATTAGCTCTTCGCCTTGACCCGCTCCTACCACATCTTATAGGGAAAGAACAATGCGGCTTTGTTAAAGGCCGTTTAACATCGGACAATTCTAGACTCTTCCTTAATGTTTTAAGTAAAGCCCCTTCACTATCAATTCCCCTTGCAGCCATTTCAGTAGATGCTGAGAAAGCCTTTGACCGGGTCGACTGGTCTTTTCTCATGGCCTCTTTAAAATGGCACGGCTTTAATCCCAAATTTATATCTTATATTTCTTTGATATATTCTATGCCCAAAGCATCTGTTCTCGTTAATGGTCAACTCACCTCCCCATTCACACTCCAACGTGGAGTTCGTCAGGGCTGTCCCTTATCACCTCTTTTATTTATTTTGGCGCTTGAACCTTTCCTTACTTCCATACGCAATAATCCATCCATCTCTGGCTTCCCGTACGGCGAACGTCATCTTAAATTGTCTGCATATGCTGACGATATTCTTTTATTTATTTCTGACCCGCCTACCTCAGTCCCCGCTTTATTAGATGAATTTCACAAATTCTCCTTGGTCTCCGGTTACAAAATAAACTCTGACAAAACAAAGATCCTTCCTTTAACCAAATTTTGTCTCCCCCACTTTTTCATGGCCACTGGCTTTGCTTGGAGTTCTACAAAAATTAAATATCTCGGTGTTCTTTTTTCTAGCTCTATTTCTTCCTCTATTCAACTCAACATGAATGCAGTCATATCTAGAATAGACTCATTACTCACCTCTTGGAATCCACTATTTCTTTCCTGGTGGGGCCGCCTTGACTCCATCAGAATGAGGATTGCCCCTATTCTAATTTACTTGTTATCCATGCTCCCACTTCGTATTCCAACCTCATATTTCCGTCGCATTGATTCTGTGCTGTCCAAATTTCTTTGGAAGCAGAAAAAAGCCCGCATATCGCTTTTCAACTTACGTAAATCTAAACTTAATGGTGGTACCAACTTTCCAGACTTTCGCCTCTACCATAAGTCCTTTTCCCTTCGACAGGCTTCCCGCTGGTTATCTCAGGAACCCTCCCCTTTTTCTCCCCTCTGGCTTTCTGTTGAACAGGAATTACTGCTTCCGTACTCTTTCCAAGAAGTAATTCGTTTTACCTCTAAAGCCCCATGCCTTAATCCCCTTTTATTCAAGCATACTTCTTCTCTTCTACGCCCTTTAGTTTCACCTACCTCAGTGACGCAGGAATCCTTCCTTCTATTGCCTATATGGTACAACTCACTTCTATTAATTAACAACAGACCTATTGCATGGCCCTCATGGAGAGCGAAGGGTATCATTTGGATACGTCATCTTTTTGATGGGTCATCCCCTTGCTCATTTCCTACATTTCGTTCTCAATTCCACTGCCCTCCTTCTTTTGCAAAGAAATTCCCTATCCTTATGGAAACCATTCTAGATCGCTATTACTCTCTCCCCTCTGAAGACCTATCTGCCTCATCTTCCTCTCTACTCACTGTCCTTTCTACAACTCCTAAAGCTTCCATCATTTACCGTTACTTCTCAGCCCCCAATCCAGATCGTCTCAAATCAAAATTAGAATTGTCCTGGGAAACAGATTTACATTCTTCATGGCCGACTTCTCTTTGGGACAAAATATGGGCCCGATCCTTGAAGATTTCCCGTACTGCTTCTCTCACTCAATCCCTATTTTTCTTTTACCACAGACTATACCTTTCTCCTCTTTCTATCTCTCGCTTTCAACCCGATGCTGTATCTAATTGTTGGACCTGTAATGCCCCTTCTGCAGATCTTTTACACCTCTTCTTTTTCTGTCCTTCAACTCGTACTTTCTGGTCTCAGATATTCTCTCGCCTTTCTCGCATTTTCAACATCTCTATTCAATTCTCCATTTCTTTGGTATTTCTTGGTAGCCTTTCAGAAGATTTAGACCTCCCCCCACATTCTCGCGGTCTTTTTGACCTTATACTGGCTCTGGCATTACAACATATCGTCTCTAATTGGAAATCTTTGAACAAATTGTCTCTCAATTGTTGGTGGAATCTTGTATGTCATTCACACAGACTTGATGTTGCCTTTGCTTCCTCCTGCAAACCTTCCCGAAATGTTGAACTTTACTGGCTACCTCTTACTCTATACCTCGATCAATCCGCCAAAAAGAGTTACTCTCCACTTTCTGCAGATAATTTCAAGCCCCCCTGAACATATGTACTCTTGCCTGCAGTTTTTCATGATATTTTTCAGTCTCAATATTGTAATTATTTAGCTTTATATTGATCTCCTTTACTGCATCTTCTTCATTCACGCAATTACTAATATGATGTTTTTTTTTACTGTACTTTTTGATTGACATTTAACGTGTCTCCTATTTTTGCTTACCCATCTTCTACGATAAATACCATGTTTTTGTTTTCCTCTCTCCCCCCTCCCCCCCCTCCTCCATTCCCCATAATTCAAAATGCTTTGTTTTTCATTGTGATATTGGCTGCTTCTATTTACTTTATCCCATTGTGTACCTTTTTTCTCATATTTGCTGATGTCACCTTATTGTAATACCTATTCTTCTCTAATAAAGCTTTCAAACATAAAAAAAAGAAAGGCCATTGGCCAGTCCATAGTTCAAAGTATGTACATGTGTGCATGAGAAACTGCACAGGGAATGGGCATCCAAAGTGACAAGCAGCAAGGCCATTGGCCAGTCAATAGTTCAAAGTATGTACATGTGCGCATGAGAAATTACACAGGGAATGGGCATCCAAAGTGACAAACAGCAAGGCCATTGGCCAGTCCATAGTTCAAAGTATGTACATGTGTGCATGAGAAACTGCACAGGGAATGGGTAACACCATACACTCTCATGGGAATCACAGCTCCGGGGATACAAGTGGGCAGTCCAGGTACAGCTGTGGGAGAGATGGGTTTGAGAGGGGAACTTTGCCTCATACTTGGCTGTCAGTTGCACTGGGAGGTGGCTGATTGTCGGGACAGTTGGAGGACTGGACCTGGGAGTGAGAGGAGCAGCCGAGCTAGTGGCATCAGTGGCTGTGGCAGCCTGAGGGCTGCTTGGACCGAGTGGCATGGTGGCAAGGGGAGGCGGAGACATGCTTCCCTGAGACGATGTGTGAGGGTGAATGTGGAGGACTGAGTTTCCACTTCTTGGGGATTCGATAGGCAAAAATTGTCTTGGCAGGAGTGGGAAGTGGGGCGGGCACATCAGCCTCACTCTCCACCAAAGGTTTATCAGGTGCAAGTGGCTCTCCCTGTGGGGATTTGCTGGATCTGGTGGTACGCTTGGGATGGCCTTGCCTTTTCCCCTCCATCCCCTGTTGTCCAGGTGAATCTCCCACTTTGCTCTTCTGTCCCAGCTTCACAGGGATGCGGGTGGGGGTTGACGTTGTGGGTGAATCTGCCTTAGAGAGCTGTTTGTGCTGACTCTTTGCAGGCACCAGCTTCACAGCAGGCATGGCAACTGTTTGTTTGTCTATGGGAGGAGGTGTGGGGATGGGAGTGTCCTTGGATGTGGTGATTTGGATGAATGTGAGCTTGAGGCCTGCTTCTTGGCCTGATGCACCTGAGTGTCAAGTGAAGGGCTTTTGCCTTTGCGCTCCTGTGTGTCTGTTTTTTGTTTTGGGGATGGTATCTGTACTCTGGGCCGCTTGGAGTGCTGATGTTGTGTGCTGAGTGTGGAGTACTTGGCGCCTGAGGGCTGTGGTGCGTGGTCACTCTCGTCAGGTGGTGCCACTGGCAGGGTGGGTGCTGAAGGGACTGGAGCTGGACTTGGAGCCTGCGACAGCGGAATGGCTGCAGTCACTGTGGAGGATAAAGACTGGACAGCTCTGTGTAGCCCACCCACGTCAGAATGAATGCCCTCCGTGAAAGAAACTACCTGTGCCAGCTTATTGTCATGATCCTGGAAGGCGTTCAGGAGAGTAGTCTGACCACACACAGCTGGCGCAAAAGGTCCACCGCCTCCACACTGAGGGCAGCAGTGGAGACAGGGGCAGGGGTGCCTGGGAAGAAGGACACTCTACCCTTCCTAGGGCTGCGGGCACAGCCAGCACTAGTGGTAGTAGCCGGGAAGGTGGGCACTGGATGATGTGTGGTAGAAGAAGAGGCAGATTTCACACTCCCTGTGCCTGCCAACATTGAGGAGTCACCGCTGGAGTCAGATGATGTTGAGGTTGGTGTTGCTGGGCGTGATTCTTCAAGGTCACTACTGTCCCCTTCCGAGGTGCTGGTCACATCAGTGTCAGTGAGCTCATGTGTAGCAGTCATGCCAGAAGCTTCACCACTGGTGTCCATCCCCTGTCCTTCTGTGCCCTTGGTAGATGTTGCAATAGACAGCGACTTAGGTACAGTATAGTGCCATACTCACAAAAACCATATGCAAGCAAGCACAACACTAGAATATGATACCCCTGGTAACTGGGCATAATATCGACTCCAAAATATCGAATGGGCATAATATCGAGTCAAAAATATCGAGTGTAGTGAAATATCGAATGTAATTATATCGATGACAAAAATATCGTTTTAGTTTTACTTAAGTAAATATCGAAGTAAATAGTATCAAATCAAAAATATCGTGTAATGTAAATATCGATTTGTTAGTGTTGTTAAAAATATAGTTTTAACATATATAGAATGTCAAAAATATTGATAAAAAAATATAGATAGTATAAAATATCGAACAAATTTATATAATGTTGATAATATAAATATAAAAATTGTGTTAATATTGTTTATTTTTTTCTGATTTGGAAATATTTGATTTTTTATTTTATTTTTATTTTTTATTTTAAATAAGGCTTAAGCAAATAATAAGCGAGACACATAACGGATAAGTGCAAATCCATACAAAGAAAATCCTTTCATATACAAGCAATTAATCAGCATTACAAGTCTGATCTCTCGATCCATTGTGTAACGGGATACCCTTTTTTTTTTCTTTTTAAGGCCCTTATGTTTGTATATGGCTATTTCCAGGCTATAGGTAGCAAGGAATCGTGCCCGCCATTGCTGGAATGTAGGCGGGTACAAGTCCAACCATGCAGATGTTAAGCAGATTCTAAGTACCGCCACTGAGATAAACAGTAATCCCTGCATGTTGGCAGATCTAACGTTCCTATCTACCCCAGTATAATTTCCGCAGTGGTGATCTTAATATTACTCTCAAATATTCCTGACAGAAACGTTGATATATCTTGTCTGATAGTAATTAGGGTTTGACATGTAGCTAACATGTGTACCAAATCTGCCTTCGGGCTGCGCACATTGAGGACATAATGTGCCTTTACCGGTACTCCATTTGGATATTCTAGCTGGTGTATAATAAAGTTGAAAAAACGTCTTGTAAAATTGGGCTTGAAGTTTGGTTGACATTAATAAGCAATTTGAGATTTCTAGAGCTTTTCGCGTAAGAGGTTCTGTTAATTCTAATTTGTTTTGCCAATAACGGATATGCTTGTCTAAATCATCTGGGAGACTTACAACTAAATCTTTATAAATTTCACCAATTTTAACACTATTAGTGCGCACCACTGTTTCGATTGCTGGAATTTTATTCATGGCCCTACTGCCACCCCCCTTTTTAGCAATAAAATCCCTAACTTGCAAATATTTAAAAAAGTCACGCGATTCTAGACCAAATTTAGTTTTTAGGGATTCGAATGAGCGGAAGCCCGTACTGTCATATAACGAGCCAATCTGTGTGATTCCCGATCTTACCCATCGTGTCATACAATAATCTGTAAAGATCTCAGGGAGATTGGAATTTCTAACTAGGGTGGTATAGTGGGAGAACCTACCGAGCCTCAAGAGTTTTCGCACATGGTTCCAAACAATATAAATACCTTTAAGTGTTTTAAAGCGGACCTTTTTTAAATGACAGTCATATGTTAACCTCCACAAATGATCACTTGTCTCTTTGCCTAGAATGAGTTCCTGTGGGGTTGGGACTAACATATCTATATTGGGCTCTTGCCTTGGGGTTAAGAGAGCTCTACTGTATTTAAGGATGGTTGCCCACCAATAGATTTTAAAGTTGGGAAGCGCCAGACCCCCTCTTTCCCTTGGTAGGATAATATATTTTTGAGCTCTACGTGTTCTTCCATATCCTCAGATAAAACGAGAGAATATATTATCCATATCTTTAAATATTGATGGGTCGAAATTTAAACAGATGGTCCGAACAAAATACAGAAATTTCGGAAAGAATAACATTTTAATAAGAATACATCTTCCTATGATACATAAATATAAGTTATGCAGGCTATTTAAACTTTTCTCAGTCTTTTTAAGAAGTGGGTTCATATTGAGACTTACTAAATTGTTTAGATTGGAGGTGATATTGACACCAAGATATAGTGCATTCTCTACCACCCTGTCGTCGGAAAAATTGATTTGACTATTGATTACAATCTGGGTTTTGGATTCGTTCAATTTATACCCTGATATATCGCCAAACTTTTTCGCTTCTTCTTCCATTTGTTTTAGTGTTTCCCCTGGATCGGCAGTAACTATTGCGATGTCATCTGCAAAAGCCAAGGTCTTTGTTTCACCATTGGCTGTTTTCCTGGGTTGTATTAAGTGGTTTGATTTTAGCCTTGAAATAAAGGGATCAATAAAGATGGCAAATAATAATGGGGAGCAGGGACAACCCTGCCTCGTACCTCTAGTCACGTTGATGATAGCTGATAAATCCCCATTAACCATTACCACTGCCTTGGGAGTGATATACATCGCCTGAACAGCTTTAATAAACTTGTCGCAAATCCCACTTTTCAACATGGCTGTCCATAGATACTGCCAGGAGACCCCATCGAATGCTTTTTCGGCATCTAGCAATATCAAGGCCATAGGGTCTCCTGCCACTCTAGCCATGTAGAAAAGCGTGATCAACTTCTGAATATGATCTGTAGTTGATCTCCCTGGGACAAATCCGTGTTGTCTAATGGATACAATTTTATGGATTAAAGGTGACAATCTACAGGCTAATAATTTAGAGTATATTTTGGAATCGTTGTTGATTAATGTGATTGGTCGATATGCACCTAGTTCCGTAGGGTACTTATTTTTTTTGGCAAAGACAATAATTTTCGCCCTGGCCCAGGATGCCGGAGGGAGTCCACCTTAAAAGATATGAATCATTAAGTTAGTAAGAATATCTTTCAATTTGTTACTAAATCTGACATAGAATTCGGTAAGGATTGCATCAAGGCCTGTTGCTTTACCCGACGGAAGACTATTCATTGAGAGTAGAATTTCTATCCAATCCGGAGTAACCGAGAGAATATCTTGATCCAATTGAGATAAACTGGGGCGTGTAGTCAATTCTAGATATTCATCAATACTGACCTGGCTATTACCTATCTCAGTATAGAGATCCGAGTAATACTGCTTAAGAGCTTCTCTGATTTCTTTGGGATCATGAGTTAATCCATGGACAGGATCTCTTATTGCTTTAATCATATTTTCTGAGTTCTGTTGTCTAATACAAATAGCTAATTGATGACCCACCCACTCACTCAGTTCGTAGGTTTTTTCCCTGTTCACTACCGCTTTACTAATTGCTTTGGTGGTAAATATTTCAGATATTAAATTCTTTCCAATCGCTACCTCTCGTACCGCCCTTTCTACATTGACTCCACATTGCACCGCTCTAGCGAGGGCTTCTTCCCTTCTTATTAGGTCTTCCTGTAAGTTTAGCAGCTTTAGTTTTTCTTCTTTAATATTGTTGATGGAAAATCTAAGAGTTTTGCCCCTTATACCTGCTTTCAATGCACCCCAGACCACATACAAAGGGGCACTACCCATATTAAACTTTAAAAATTCTGAGATCCAATTCTCCATATTTATACAGTATTTTTCGTTGTGCAATAATGCTCTTTCAAAGGTCCACAGGCTACGATCTGATTGTATCGTCTCCATATTCATGCACATAAGTAAAGGATTGTGGTCAGAAAGAACCCTGGGTAACCGATCTATTGAGCAGCTAGATACAATAGTGTGTGAAACAAAAAAGTAATCCAGTCTGGCTAGTTTTTGATGGGGATGAGAAAAGAAAGTATAGCCTGGGTTATAAGGGTGTTTTATCTCCCAGCAATCTGCTAACCCATGAGTATTACAAAGTAATTCCAAGGCTTTGAAAGTTTTAGGTTTCCTTCCTTGATAGTTGAAGTTATGGCCAAAAGACCAATTTGTTGGGAGGTTAAGATTAAAATCACCACAAATAACCATGGGTACCAGCCAATGAGCGAGTTCATTAGATAAAAACAGTAATAATTCGGGATCACCAAAGACACAGCCATAAACTGAGCAAATTGTGATCTTTTTCCCTTCAGCATATATACCCTCAGTAATTGCCCATCTGCCACAAGAATCTGCAGCAGATCTTGTAAAGCGTATTATACCACCCCGTGCCAAAATAGCCACCCCCATGTTTTATTTGCCTGAGTTGTAGCAACAACTAGTCTATAACCCAAATTTTTTAATATATGTCTTTGGGACCCCTCAATATGGGTCTCCTGCAGACAAACAATATCAGCCTTGGTTGATTGGAGGCCAATTGCTATTTTTTGTCGCTTCCTAAGATCATTAAGCCCACATATATTGATACTCAAGATTTTTAGTTTAGCCATTTATAAGTATTAGACCATTTTTTTGTATATATTGGTATTTGCACTTTTTAGTAGTGAACAATGCCTGTTTTTTCAATTTTCTCGCAACTATGTCAATCATAGATTCTGAGCTGATTTGTTGCCTGTTTGGTTACCCCAACCCCCTCCCCCTAAAACCCATCTACCTTTACCCCCCATACCCCACCACACCCCTCCACCTATTTGTGAGGCAACCGGGTTCCGTCGGAACCAGGTTGTGGGCATCGTGTGATTCGATGCAGCTGGCGTCTCTCTGCGTCCTAACCCCTATTACTATTGGGAGTATAGGATTACATCTTCATTTAAAGCAATGCGTTTTCTTGTAGTCATATTGCACAAACATAACATCTGTCTATGCTAACTATATTGCCGACCACCCTCTCTCTTTCTCAAAAATATCTTTTCGCTTCTTGCCGCGGGTGTGCTGTTGACTAACATTTAGTTACACACTAAGTATTTAGTTTTTTTCCCCCTTTTTTAAGTTTATCTTTGCCAACGCAGTTTCTTGTGATTTCCTCTAAATAGGTTTGCGCCTGGATTTCGCTAATAAAGGTTCTGGTGTTTCCGTTGTACATGACCTTCAGTCTGGCAGGATTCTGTAAATATACTGTGGCTCCCAGCTGTTCAAAAGGGGTAAAAAGTTGTCGCAACCACCATCTTCTTTCAACCGTTGCATGGGCAAAGTCAGGTCGACTGAAAAACTTATACCCTTTGTATTCTCTTTTGTGTGTAGGACGAGCCAGATCAAATATTGCTTCCCGTAGAAGAAAGTTACCAAAATAAACCAAGAATGCTCTTGGGTATTTCTCTGTTGAATGAGATCGTTTATTTAAAATAAAGGGAAAAAGATGAGCCCGCTGAACCTCTTTATCCCAGTCCCAGGCTGATAATTCCGGGAAAGATTCTTTAAATAGAGAGATCATATAGCCCCTGGGGTCGTTCCCCTCTACTCCCTCCGGGATTCCCAAAAAGCGTAGGTTGTTCCTCCGGGCCCTGTTTTCAAAATCCTCCACTTTCATCATTAAATCTCGCACAATTCCTTCGTGTTCTTTCCCTTGTTTCTGGAGGACAGAAACATCCTTTTCAAGATTCTCAGTCCTGAGCTCAACCGACGCCATTCTTTCCGAAATTTCTAGGCAAGTTTGTCCCAACTTATTGATGGATCCTTGAAGTTTCTTATTGTCAGATTCGACGATATCTTGAAATTTCTTAATTGGGTTCACAGTGACCATCCCCTTCGTCAGATGATTTGTGTGCGATCATATTTACATCTCTTTCCGAATTATATTTTGAATTATATTTTGGATCGGACGTTCATTGTCCTTGTGTTGATAGATTCCTATGGCGATAATCGATCCGATCTGTATTATTGCCTTGATCGGTAGTATCCTCATCTATTAGTTTATGGTGTCTCCTTTGTCTTTTTTTCTTTTTATCTTGTTTTTTCCTTGCGCTATTTTCTTTAGCAGAGTCATTTGTCTCTTTAGAGTTAGTTTTGAGGTTGGAATCAGAGGCCTCTGGGCTTTCAAAATCTATCTGTTTTTGTCTCAAACCATAAGGTTCACTTGAGGTAGACATCCCCGTCTCATATAGTCCGGACTCTGTCTCTGATTCTCGTTCTGATTCAGATCCCGGGTTGTCTAGGAGTGGAACTGTAGTATCAAGTTTTAGATCGAGCCTTTGAGAATGCTCGTTTTTTCCCGTGACTACGCTGGTCGAGCTTGAGGGCAATGATGATGAGGAGGTTGGAGCGACTAGGCTGGTAGTCTGTGCGAGTTCTGCAGGTAACATGCTGTCAGGCCCTCTGGAGGTCTTTTAAGTTCAGTCGAACTGCACACCTCGGTTATTGGGTCTGTCATAGACTTTCCACTAGTGGCTACAGAGTATTTGCTCTGATTGCCGGGTATTTTAGACGGATTACTTGAATTGCTGTCGAATTCTGTTACCTACCCCTGGTCGGATTGCCCTTTGGTTGCTTGTGCAAATATGGTCGAGATCCGGGGTTGAGCAACATTAGCCTGGCCACTAGTTCGGGCGGCAGATTTGGAAATATTTGAAATGTAATTAATGTTTAAATTGTGTATTTTATGTTAATTTTTTAGGGACGGGATGTTGGGTTATTAGGGGATAAGGGTGGGGAGTGTTTTAAAATAATCAGTTTTATATTTAAAAATAATGTACATTTTGTTAAAATAATTGAAATAAAAAAAAATTTAACAATACATTTAAAGAATGTATTTTAACTTTTAGGAGCGGGATGTTGGGTTATTAGGGGATAAGGGTGGGGAGTGTTTTAAAAAATATTTTTTACAATTTATTACATATGTAAATTAAATTACATTTTTTTTAAAAAATATAAAAATTTTGGTAAAATGTTATTTTATTTTTTACATTTTAGGAGCGGGATGTTGGGTTATTAGGGGATAAAGGTGGAGAGTGTTTAAAAAAAAAATTCATTTCATAAATATGCAAATTAAAATGTAAAACATTTTTAGAAATAATTTTGTAAATTTTAAATATATTTTAGACATTTGAGGAGCGGGATGTTGGGTTATTAGGGGATAAGGGTGGGGAGTGTTTTAAAATATTTTTTATTAATTTTATAAATATGCAAATTAAAAGATTAACATTTAAAAAAAGAAAAAAATTTAAAAATTAAATGTCAAATTTATTTATGTAAATTTAGGAGCGGGATTTTGGGTTATTAGGGGATAAGGGTGGGGAGTGTTTTAATTTTTTTTTATTAATTTTATAAATATGCAAATTAAAAATAAACATTTTTAACATTTAAAATAAAAAAAAGACATTTCAAATGTATTTATGTAAATTTAGGAGTGAGATGTTGGGTTATTAAGGGATAAGGGTGGGGAGTGTTGAAAAAAATGTAAATGAAATTTTAAAATATGCAAATTAAATTAAATATTTAAAAATATTAAAAAAAAATATTTATCGAAATTACAGATTTTTAAATGTAATTTTAGGAGTGGGATGTTGGGTTAATAGGGGATAAGGGTGGGGAGTGTTTGAAAGTATGATACAAACAAAATATATTATTCAAATTATATTTTAGTAAATTTTATGCAAAATTAAAAATTAAATTTTAAATTTAGAAATAATTTAAAATAATAATATTTTTAACCAAATTTTGTGTTAATAGTGTTATTGGTGGGTATTGATATTTTTAAAAAACTATTTAATGAAAAAAAAAATTGGTTAAATTGAAATAACTTAAACATTTTGACAAATTTTGATACATTTATTATTTTAAAAATAATTTTAATATAAAAAATTTTAAATAAAAAAAATATATATATACATTATTAATGGGAGGTTTATTTAACAGGGGATATGGGATACATTGTTTAAATTAAATGAATTTTTTTTATATTTTAAATATTTTGGAGTAGGAATAGTAAGTTTTTTATTTACTAAAAGTTTGTGTATGTTACTTTTATTAATAAAGTTTCCACATTTTCTTTTGTCGGGGTTTCCTGGAGCAATTCTTCAATTTTTAAACTAGTTTTCGGGTTTTTAAGGGTATCGAATTGGATTTGGAGAAGATCATTAGTTTCTTTTTTTACTAAAAGTGTGTGTATGTCACTTTAATTAATAAAGTTACCACACTTTTTTTTCGGGATTTCCTGGAGTGCTTTTTTCAATTTCACTTGTTTTCGGGTTTTTGAGGGTTTCCACAAATTGGAATTGGAATGGATTACCAGTGGAGTACATGGATTACAAGTGGTTGGATTACGTATTTTTCAGCAACATGAATTGTAAGTTTATTAATTTTATTTTATGGGGTGGGAAATGTTATTGTTATTATTATTGATATTTTTTACATTATAAGAAATATTGTTTAATTGTCTACATCCTGTTTTTTTTTAAATACACATAAATATGTATGGTAATTATAGAATATTTGTTATAATATAATATTTTTATGCTACTTATCAGATTTTGTATAAATAAAATAGAGTACTGTTATTTGTGTGTACATAATTCACAGTAGGCTTTTGGCTATTAGGGATAGGTAGTCTAGGCCTTGTGTAGAAGGATATAAGGTGACTTGGCTTTGGAGTAGTCTAAACATTTGTTTAGTCTGTTTAGTTAGTTTAGGTCCTATTTGGGTTACTGATTGTTGTATGCGTAGCTCTTGGTAGCTTTGTTCTTTTTGTAAAGCTTCGATTAGTTTTTGGACAGTAGTTTTCCCTCTGCTAGTGGTAGCTAGAAATGCATTGTGCCATCCTTCAACACTGATGTTGAGTGTACATAAATATACATTCCACCAAGCTATGTGAAATTTAGGTTGGCGTCTATGGCCAGATCGATGTAGCCTTCCCACCCATGTGTCCTCAAAGTAGTCGAGGAATGGTGCTAGTTTATCTTCATTTTTTTTAAATATGGGCTATCGATTAGTATGTTATAATGTTCGGCTACGTCTGTGACAGGGACATAGGATAGGGCAATTAATTTTTTGATTTGGTATGCAAAACTGCTGTCTGTAGCATACTGTATGCTTAATGTCGATTTTTGTAGGTGTCTCCAAATGCTTTGATTAAAATGGTAATAACACCCTTGTATTGCTGTGTGTGGAAACGTTTATAATATACTATTGATCATTGCTAGGTCGAAATCAATAATTATTTTCTGTGGAAAATAATTATTTGTTTCCTGTTTTATTGTATTTAGGACTTCTGTGTTTGCATTTTGTTGTTTGTTGGGCAACAAACAGTAAATAAATGGGATGTTAGAATGGTGGTACAGTCCATGTATGCTGTAGAGCTGGTAAAATGGTTTAGGACATGTTTTAAAAGTTCCATCCATCATCCAGTGTTGGCAGTCTTGTAATTTTCTTAAATTGGTTGCAGTAGCAAACATTATAATTCGGTTTGTAGGGCATTTATTGTCAAATAGTAAGAATGGTTCCTTATTGTGAGTTATACTCAGTTCTGGGGGAATGACAACTTCTTCAAACGTTTTCGGATTAGGTTGAGTAGTTGTTGTGACTCTTTTTTGCCTTGCAATTGTTCGTTTTAGGGAGTCAATTGAGGGTAGTTGCCCAGAAGCATGTTGAGGAACTTTTAAGAGTTCATCTTTTAATAGTTGAGTTGTTGGTTTGTCAGTCCCTGCACTAGCTTCTTTTATGCTTTCAAGCACATCCCTGACCTCAATTTCAGTTGTGTTAGGGGGGTGATTGTGTTCCTTGGTAGATAGTACATTAGCTTCTTCAGTTGTAGCTCTACCATAGCATTTGTTAGAGTAGTATTTGCTACATTTCCAAAATACTTTACGTCCTGACTGTTTTTCTTGAGTATACAAATACCCCATATAACATAGTAATAGCTTATTTTTTTGAGACATAACAAACTCTGCACCTTCAGTCATGTTTATATTTGTTGTGCTAGGAAAGATTAGAAAGAAATACATTTTAAGTTAAAATACTGCTATACATGTTTTAAATGCATTCACATTTCAATGAGTATACTTACATTTATTTTTTGTTGGAATTTGAAATGTTCAGAAGGTGTTTTCAAGCTTTTTCTTTTATTTCGTTGTTTTATTTCTGTTGGTAGAAATAAAAAAACTTGGTTATTCTATTCTTTTAAAACATTTTGAGAGGTTTGTAGGGGGAAGCTGTCTTGTAGTTAGCATTTTAGGGTTCTTAAATACTTTAAAATATATACTTACTTTTTTAATTTGTGGAGTCTTTAGCTAGTAATTTTTGGATGTCTTCAAAATTTCTGTTAAGAAGATAGAATAAAGATAAAATGTGTATTAGAAATTTGGGTTTCATTAATGCAGTTGGTGTGTTAGAAAACATTTACAAATAGAATTTTGTAGTAAACAATCTGTTAAAGGTTTATTGCCGTGTATTGGAGATGTCAGTAGAAGAAATGCAAAAGGTAAAAAAGAAATGTTATTTAAACTGTTTAGAGAAATAGTTGAACTTTTCGCCTAATACTTTTGTTTCATTTACAAATTAGTTTAACTTACTTGAATTATTTCTGTAGGAGTATTGTTTGGAAAAGTAGGTTTCTCAGGAAACAGTTGGTCAGAGTGTCACCTTCTTCTTTTTTTAGAGTTAGAAGCTGGAAATCGCAGTAGGAAAATAATCCTTTTATACTGTGTATTTGATTAGTTGCTTCATTTTATTGGATGATTTAAGAGTGGGAGATTTTTATTGGTTGGTTTGAATTTTTTTCAATTTAATAGTTGTTTGGTGTTGTTGTAATTTTATTGACTTAAGACTTCTGCAGTAAACCTGGTTTGTTTTTTGTTCTATTTAAAATATATGTAATGATATTTAGCAACTATATGTTAAAAGTAGTATGTTTATTTTTAAATTCACTGCAATGTTCGGATGATATGTGGTTAAAATTTTTCCTTTTTTGTATGTTTTTCAAACAATGTTTATTATCTGTATTATATATCTTTTGGAGTGTGTTATATATTTAAAATATATAGTTGTATTGTATTTAAAATGTTTTAGGTATTTTTTATAGTGTCGATATACTATAATTTTCGATATTAGTGTTATCTATATATTTGCTTTCGATATTTTTGTTGTGTACTGTTTATTTTTTTAATATTCGATATTTGTTTATTCTATATTTTGTCTTTCGATATTGTTGATTTCGATAATTATTATAGTCAATAATTTGTAGTCGATTTTTTTGTAGTTTGTTAATTAAGTATTGGATGTCGATATAATTGTAGTCGATATTTTATCGCCGATATTTTTGTAACTCGATATTGTGGTCGACGATATTATGTCAGTGATCCGATATCCCCATGTTGCCCACCACCTTGTGCAGTCTGCTTGTGCAACCTTAATGCAAAACTCAGAAGCTGCATGGAAACATGCATAGTTGACATTAAGAACCCATGTGACGTTAACACAGCCTAAATATCTGGTGCATGCCTCCTTGTGGCCTAACATACTGATCTCTGTAAGCATACCTACATGCCTGTAGGTGAGATAGATATACTTCTCAACATGTTATCTCAGTCACGTATGGCGTCACTTTCAGCGAACAACACAGATACTGACTCCAAAACGTCCTTTTACAATGGTCATGAGCTACTGATGTCCACCATGTTGTACTTTGAAGCACAACAACAATTGTACATTGGTGTCAGATGTGTAGTTCTCACAATTTTCAAGTCAGGCACTGCACACATCGAAGAAACCACACTAAGATGATGCACACTGCGGTTCATGGTCCGGTGATGTCTATGACACCCATAATGCAGCAGATGTCATAGGGCCACATCTCATCTTGGAATGTCAATGGCCACTGTATTAAACACATGAAAAAGTACATGTAGCGAACTCAACACAGAGGCCACTTAGATTCTATTGCATCACACTAGAAACATCACAGAGCTTCGCAGTGGCTCAGGGTTGGGATACATGCAGTCACTCACACCCTAAGTCACCCATCGCAGAAAACTCACCCCCAACTTGCTGCTGATGGGCCCTCAACATCCATCCAGCTCTGGCTGTGTCACTGCCAAGATGCGGGCCATTAGTGGTGTCATGCTCCTGCGTGCCAACCTTCCAGCCCAAGAGAGCATCCCCAGCGCCATCTCTGCAACGTTTTTGCTCAGTTGGCAGATGTCATCCCACCTCTTTTGACAGTGTGGGTGCCATCGGTTTGAGACACCCAGAGCCCGCACCTTGCTTGCAATGGCCCTCCATCAGGCCTTACACTGGCGGACTTTAAGCTGCAGGCATGGGAGACAAGAAGAGGAAGTTTCAGTGACACTGTGTTATGTAGCACTGTGTCAGTACAGGAGCATGCAAAAAGATAGTACACCAATACAGAAAAGATGAGCAGAGGCCATACAGCATGACACATAGTACATTTACATCAGGTAATCTCATAGAAATGTATGCAGGTATGATGATGGACACAGTGTCTGGACATCTTTTACATGTGCAGAATGCCAGCACAGAAAGCTATGTGAAGAAGGGAAGGCCAAGTCAAGTCAAGTCAAAAAAAATTGTATAGCGCACTACTCACCCAGAGGGTCTAAAGGCGCTTGGGGGGGGGGGAGGGGGGGTTAGCTACTTATCAAATAGCCAGGTTTTGAGTTATTTTCTGAAGGAGAGGTGGTTCTGTGTGAGGCGGAGGTGGGTGGGGAGAGAATTCCAGGTTTTGGCCGCTAAGTAGGAGAATGATCTTTCTCCCATGGCGGCTCTTCGGATGCGTGGAATTGCGGCGAGGGCTTGATTGGACGATTCTAGTTGGCGGGTGGGGGTGTAAAAGGTCATACGCGTGTTGAGGTATTTGGGTCCTAAGTTGTAGAGGGCTTTGTGTGCGTGGGTGAGGAGACGGAACGTTATTCTCTTGTTGACGGGGAGCCAGTGAAGGTCTCTCAGGTGACCGGATATGTGATTGTGGCGGGGTATGTCTAGGATGAGTCGGGCAGAGGCGTTCTGAATGCATTGGAGTTTTTTCTGTAATTTGGCTGTGGTTCCGGCGTAGAGGGTGTTTCCGTAGTCTAGTCGGCTTGTGACAAGTGCTTGGGTGACCGTCTTTCTTGTTTCGGTGGGGATCCATCGGAAGATCTTTCTGAGCATACGTAAGATGTTAAAGCATGATGATGAGATGGCGTCGACTTGTCTAGTCATCGAGAGGGAGGAGTCTAGAATGACTCCCAGGTTGCGGGCATGGTCCGTTAGTTTGGGTGCGCTGCCCAGGGCCGGTGGCCACCATGAGTCGTCCCATGCAGAGGGGGATGATCCTAGGATGAGGACTTCCGTCTTGTCTGAATTCAGTTTTAAGCGGCTGTTCTTCATCCACTCAGCTACGTCTTTCATCCCTTCGTGTAGGTTGGTTTTGGCGGTGTTTGGGTCTTTGGTGAGGGAGAGGATCAGCTGTGCGTCGTCAACGTAGGAGATGATGTAGAGGTTGTGCTGGCGTGCGATGGATGCGAGGGGGCTCATGTAGACGTTGAAGAGGGTGGGGCTGAGCGATGATCCTTGTGGTACGCCGCAGATGACTTCGGTGGCCTCTGATCTGAAAGGGGGAGGCGGACTCTCTGGGTTCTTCCGGCGAGGAACGAGATGATCCAATCCAGTGCTTTTCCTTGTATCCCAACGTTGCTGAGGCGTTGTACAAGGGTGCGGTGGCAGACCGTGTCAAACGCTGCGGAGAGGTCTAGGAGGACGAGGGCAGCTGTTTCCCTGTTGTCGAGTAGTGTTCGGATGTCGTCTGTGGCTGCGATGAGGGCGGTCTCGGTAAAGTGTTTGGCTCGGAAGCCGGACTGTGTGGGGTCGAGGGAGCCGTTAGACTCGAGGAAGGCGGCGAGCTGATTGTTGACGGTCTTCTCTATGACTTTGGCGGGGAAAGGGAGGAGCGAGATGGGGCGGTAGTTCTTAAGTTCAGTGGGGTCAGCTGTAGGTTTCTTCAGGAGGGCACTGAGTTCGGCATGTTTCCAGCTTTCCGGGAAGGTAGCGGTGTTGAGGGAGCAGTTGATGATATCCCAGAGATGGGGTGAGACGATGGAGTCGGCCTTGTTGAAGATGTGGTGGGGGCATGGGTCAGTTGGTGATCCGGAGTGAATAGAGTTCATCAAGCGGATGGCGTCTTCGGTGCTGATCGGGTTCCAGGCGCAAAGGGTGGTGGTGGGGGGCTTCAGTTCGGTGGTAAAGGGGGTGGACTGGTCGCCGAAGCTGTTATGTATGTCAGCGATTTTGCTGTGGAAGAACGAGGCTAGAGAGTCGCAGAGGTCTTGAGAGGGAGTGATGTCGTTGGTGCCGGCGCTGGGATTGGTAAGCTCCTTGACAATGCTGAAGAGTTCCTTGCTGTTGTGGGCGTTGTTGTCGAGTCGATCCTTGAATGCTGATTTCTTGGTGGATCGGATCAGCTGGTGGTGTTTGCGGGTGGCGTCCTTGAGGGCAGTCATCTTGTCTGTGGTTGGGTTTTTTCGCCAGGCTTTCTCGAGGGTGCGGCAGTTCTTTTTGGCGTTCTTGAGGTCGTCATTGAACCAGGAGGCTTTTTTGCTAACTTGCTTGTTGTGATGGTTTTTCAAGGGCGCTAATTCGTCAGCGCAGTGGGTGATCCATTGTGCGAGATTGATGGCTGCTTGATTTGGGTCCGATGATTTGGCGGGAGGGTTTTGGTTTAGCGATGTGGTGAGCTGGTAGGTGGTGATTTTGTTCCAGTTTCTGCGGGGGACTTGTTGTGGGTGGTGGTGGGTCGTGGTCTTTCTGAAGTTGAAATGGATGCAGCTGTGGTCCGTCCAGTGGAGTCCTGTGGCGTGATTGAAGGAGACGTGCTTGCTGGAGGAGAAGATTGGGTCGAGCGTGTGTCCGGCGTAGTGGGTGGGGGTGTTTACCAGTTGTTTGAGTCCGAGATTGGCGAGGTTGTCCAGAAGGGTGGTGGTGTTGCTGTCTTTGTTCTTTTCCAGGTGGAAGTTGAGGTTCCCTAGGAGAATGTAGTCCTCGGAGGGGAGGGCGAGTGGGCTGATAAAGTCAGTGATGTCTTCGCTGAATTGTGTGCGGGGTCCTGGTGGTCTGTAGATGAGGGTGCCTCTAAGTGTGGTCTTGGGGTCGGTGTGTATCTGGAAGTGAAGGTGTTCGGCGGCTGTGAGGGTGTCGTCGGAGCTGGTCGTGATGAGGATGGAGTTCTTGTGGACGATGGCGATGCCTCCTCCTGTTTGGTTGATGCGGTCCTTTCGGATGATTTTGTAACTGTCCAGGATGGCTATGGCGATGTCGGGCGCTGATGAGGCGTTCATCCAGGCTTCTGTAAGAAAGGCGACGTCCGGCGTTGTGGTGTCTAGTAGGTTCCATAGTTCAATGGCGTGTCTGTGGACCGAGCGGGTGTTGAGCAGGATGCACTTCAGGTGGTTATTGTCGGAGCTCTGTTTGGCGTTTGTGCATGTAATGTGGGTCCTGATGCAGCAGAACTTGCAGAATTGGCAGGTGAAGGGTCCATGGGCGCGTCCTGGGGCGGCTTCGTGGCAGTCGGGGAGACGGCCGGTGTTGAGTGCAGAGAGGGTTGCGGCGTCGTACGTTAGGCGGGTGGAGTGGATTTTGAGGGGGGCAGGGGGTCTGGCGCTGGGGGCGGGCCAGGCGCGGACGGGCGCAGACGGGCTTACCTTTGGCGCGCCTTCGGCGTGCTTAGGGCGCGCCCGCTGCACGTGAACGCTGCGCGTGTGCCACTCAGACATAAGTGGATAGAGAAGGGGGCGGAGCGAGGGAGGAGCAGCTGGGAGGCGGAAGCGGGGTGGCGAGTGTGAAGGGTCAGTAGGAGCTGGAGGGAGCGGGGTGGGGCCGCGGGGGAGCAGCGGCAGGGACGGGCTAAGGGCACAACAAAAATGGCAAAACAATGCTGGGCGAGATCACTGGCACAAAGGAGCTCGCGGGCACAAATAGCTGGGACAAATAAAAACAATGCAGGCAACGATACCAGGCAGAATACAGGTCGCTGGCACAGATAGCACGATACCAGGCACAGAATGCTGGTCGCTGGCACAGATAGCACGATACCAGGCACAGAATGCAGGTCGCTGGCACAGATAGCACGATACCAGGCACAGAATGCAGGTCGCTGGCACAGATAGCTGGCACAAGTGGAAATAATGCAGGTCAGGACGGTTAATCTGATGTGTCATAGGTGAATTTCCACCAAAAACGTTACACTCGGGCATTTCAATCTTGTGCATAATGCACACATATCCATGGTGGCAATATGAAAATATGAACATTGTACACACATCCTTCAGTACCCTCTTGACAAAACACATTTGTAATGTCACAAATGAGCATGTGAAAACCTAATGGACTATGACATCCAACAGCACAGGCAATGTTTGTTCAGACTTCCACTGTCCAAACCAGCAAAAACACTGCATGTCCCTCCCATCCTTAAATGCAGCCATAGATCTGTGGAAAAAAGGCTACACACCCCATTTACCTGAAGTCAGCATGCTAGGCAGTGTGTCACACAATTACATTACCAAGTCTCAGGCCAACGTTTCTATTGTTATTGCTGAAGAAGGGCTGTAGAAATGTCCATGTTACCATCCTCCCCAAAAACTCAAGTGCAATATTTACTAGGCCATGTATGGAGCATGGTGTATCAAAAATGAGGATGGACGCACATTACCTTGCACTCACAGGCACATACTACAGCAGAGCAACATCATGCAAGTACTCTTTGTACTCTCAGACTTTCACTCTGAAACACTTACTATTACATCAGGAGCACCAGATAGCCTCCCATACTGTGAAAGCACCTCGTCCACCAGGACCTCCAGCTCCTCTGTGGTGAAGGGACGGGCCCTGATGTTCTCAGTTCTCGCAATCACTGGGTCCAGGAGACAGGAACAGCAGCAGTTGGGGATGAAGGGTGGCAGGCAGCATTGTCTGGATGCAGTGGAAATGTTTGGCTCTCTCCCAGACATATATAGCCCCCTGGGGTTGTTTCAGTGGTACTCAGCTTCTGGAATTGGTGTTCCTGGTCAGCTATTTTCAAATGTAACCAATGACCTGGACCGCGGAGGGGCATGGGCATTGGCAGTGTTACACCGCGGGGGCCAGGCGGTCGCTGCCGCAAATTGCATTTTTAAATTGGTGCCAATGACCATGATTGCCGTGGCGGTGTATGCTTACGGCACCCATGGACACATCATGCTGTAGCCATGGCAATGGCCAGTTCTCAACATTGAAGAGTAGACACTATGAATCATGCCACCAAATAGTTAAATTCAATGCTAGTGTGATATTTAACTCACTGATGACTACACATGCCATGTCAGTGCACAGGATTACATGCATTGGCATGTACTCCCTCACATGTCACTTATGATGTTGTTGTGCATTTACACAGATCTGTTGTTTGATGGGCTCTCAATTATGCAAACATGCCAATGTGTGAGATGGCTAAGCAACCCACAGTAATGATGGACTGACTACATAATGTGACTATTTCACTGTGTAGATTACTGAATTCATGTTGATACTTTATCTTTATGCACACACTGTGTTCATTGTGGTGTTAATGCGTGCCCTGTCCGACTCAAGCAAGAAGGTGTGGCAGGTACAGCAGCTATGTAGAAGTCAGAAGTGTTGCTGTTTCAGACATGTGCTGTGTCAACTACTCTCAGGGCTGGTAACACAAGATGTCGGAATGTACCATTTTATATTCACACTGTCTGAATCTGTTTTGTGGGTACTGACTATATACATACTGTACACATGTACAACTACTTTAGATCAAGGTGTCTCTGCATGTGACTTGTGCTGTAAGCTGTTCTTTCAGGCCAGTCATTGTTGGCGCTGTGTCAGCCAAAACTTAAGATGTTGGACACATCTCATAGTAGAATTGAATTGACATGTGTCCCCTTTTATCTTATGTAGGAGATGACCAAATGTGCATCATCCATTCACAATGCAGGCAGACATTGAGGATAAGGTCAACATACTTAAATTCCGTTTGGATCGACCTACCCATCAAGACCTATGTGCTCAGTTGGAGCGCCATCTGAGACCTCGCAGAACCTATCCGACTGCTTTGACACCAACATGTAAGGTGATGGCGGCCCTGCATTTTTTTTTTGCAACTGGTTCGTTCCAGTACACGGTGGCCAGCGCAGGTGGGATGTCTCAACCAATGTTCGGCATGGTACTACGTGATGTCCTGTCCGCAATGATGACATACAAGAACCGCAACAACTATTTTCCCAGGAGACATGAATTGGCAGCTGTGAAGGGTGATTGTTATGACCTTGCCCACATCCCTAATGTTGTTTGCACCATTGACTGCACACATATTGGCCTGGTTCCACCACCGGCACATGAGCACATATACAGGAACAGAAAGCATTTCCATACCATTAATGTGCAAGTGGTATGCCAACTGGATATGATAATCTCCCATGTCTTTGCCAGATTTCCTGGATCAGCACATGACTCCTACATACTGTGAAACAGCATCATACCACAGCTGATGGCAAAGCTACATCTGGAGCGTGTGTGGATTGTGGGTGAGTATGCAGAGTCAAGTAGTGTGTAGTATGTGTGACATGCTGTCCTCAACTAGTTATATTACACAATTAGTCTGTGTTTCTCACACCTAGGTGACACTGCATATCAGGGGATAGCACAGGCCCCCGCAGCCCCAAGCTCCAAGGGGCCCCCTCAGCAGAGCACTTCAGCCAGAGAACTCCTGATACGAGTCCGAAGGGGGCTCCTTCACCTTGCAGCCCTCTCACTTTTTGTTACGCCACTGCAGCATATCCCAACCGGCCTTGGTGGCTGAGCCCACTGAGGAATCCCAGGACCTCGGATGAAGTTCGCTACAATGATGCCATGGGAGGACATGTCGTGTGGCGACGCGTACTTTTGGTCTTTTGAAGTCTAGATTCCGGTGTCTGGACAAGAGCTCAGGTGCACTACTCTGCTATCCCTAAAAGGTGTGTCAGATCATAGTTGCATGCTGCATGCTCCACAACCTGGCCTTGCGCAAAGAGATCCCCCTGGACTATGATGAGCGGCAGATGCCCCCCCTGCAAGCCCACACATGCCCAGTGACGAGGATAGTGGAGAGGAGGAAGGTGTCGACCTGCGCCAACAGCTCATCAACCGCTACGTCCCTTGAGTATGAGTGACATTGTACAACAGTGCCATTGACTGCTGTCTTTGATGGTAGCGAAAAGGCCTAGAGGAGCTTTTTGACTGCTGCCTGTTATTGGCTCTGTGCTAATTGTTTATTTATTTTATTTATTTATGGAATTTTTAATGCGCAGCTACTACCCAAGGGTGTCTAGGCGCAGTATGATACTTTAAGATACAGTGGTAAGCGCAAACCTATTGGTTGAAGAGCCAAGTCTTCAATGCCCTACGAAAACAGATGAGAGTAGGAGCAGTTTTGATGTGTGAGGGTAGAGAGTTCCACAATCTAGGAGTTGCTACCAAGAAGCGTCTGTCTCCCCAGGTGGCGGTTCTTGTTCGGGGAACAGCTAGTAGACAACTGGCTGCTGATCTTAGGTTCCTTATAGGGGTGTATGGCTGAAATGCCTCTCTTAGAAATTTCAGGCCGGTATGATGTATGGCCTTATAGGCAATACATAATGCCTTAAATTTAATCCTGCTCTCCACTCTTAGCCAATGAAGATGGCGTATAGCTGCCGAGGTGGACTGGCGCCTTGGAATGTTGAGGAGGACTCTGGCTGCCATATTTTGAATGGATTGAAGCTTGTTCAGAATATATTTGTGCGTGTTAAAAAAGAGGGCATTTCCGTAATCAAGCTTGGAAAACACCAAGGTGGTAATCAGTGTTTTTCCAGCTGATGCTGGCAAGTACGGTAGCAGCTTTTTAGGTCTCGCCTGTCGATGCGCATGCGCATCGAGCAAGGCGAGAGTATTGCGAGTTATCCACTCTTTATCTGCACTGCAAGGAATCGTGGCGATTCCTTGCAGTGCCCGTGACTTTTAAGGTCAATGCGCATGCGCATTAAGCTTATGCGCATGCGCATTGACCTTAAAAGTCACAGGCGCGTGCATGTCCGTCTTCCCGCCGTCTCGCATTTCCCCTGTCGCACTTCTCCTCCCCCCTCCCCTCTCTTCCCTCCAGCTTGTTTTTTGTTTATTTGACCCGCTCCGCCCCCTCCCCTTCCCGCCGTGTCGCATTTCTCCTCCCCCCTCCCCTCTCTTCCCTCCGGCTTTTTTTTTGTTTATTTTACCCGCCGTGTCTCCGATCCTTTCGCTCTCCTCCCCCCTCCCCTCTTTTCCCCTGTCGCACTTCTCCTCCCCCCTCCCCTCTCTTCCCTCCAGCTTGTGTTAACTGGGTCATCTGGGTGCATGATACCAGCAGCTGTCATGCCGACCCGCCCTCTCCTTTTCTGTGCTGAGGCCGCCTGTGATCCTGAGCGTACACTCTTTGAAAGATATGGTTTTGATTAACATTTAGATAACCGAATGTATGATTAATTGCTTTCAGCCGGAGGGTTTCTTTAGAAAGCGGAGACCTCTTAAAAATACATTTTTCGCTTTAACATCATACGGTATGATATGGAAAGACCGCGTTATGACTCGGTAGTGGTGCTGAGTTTTGATTTATTACTTTTTTTTATTTATATCGGAGCTGATTGCATAATTGTAAATGTGTAACAGTCCGAAAGTATTGAATCACTGGTAACGTTTTTATGTCAGAACAATGTTCGAGGCCGCTTGTAATTGTGTACAAGCCTGGGCTGGTAATCCGATCAAGCAGCAGATCCGTAATGTGAAAGGCGGGCCTGCATCCATCTTTCAATGAAAGAGAGGGTTAGACGAGAACAGCGGTAAACACTCCCACTGTTGGATGTGGGCCTTGAGCTGTCATGGAGAGGCATCTCTTCTCCAGGCACCTCCTCCCCCCTCCCCTCTCTTCCCTCCGGCTTTTTTTTTGTTTATTTTACCCGCCGTGTCGCCGTGTCTCTGATCCTTTCGCTCTCCTCCCCCCTCCCCTCTTTTCCCCTGTCGCACTTCTCCTCCCCCCTCCCCTCTCTTCCCTCCAGCTTGTGTTAACTGGGTCATCTGGGTGCATGATACCAGCAGCTGTCATGCCGACCCGCCCTCTCCTTTTCTGTGCTGAGGCCGCCTGTGATCCTGAGCGTACACTCTTTGAAAGATACGGTTTTGATTAACATTTAGATAACCGAATGTATGATTAATTGCTTTCAGCCGGAGGGTTTCTTTGAAGAAGCTAACTTTGCTTAAATGACAGTGGGTGCAGGGTCATATTTGACATTGTTTCTTTACTCTGATCCTCTTCCAAGCATAGCGAAGAGCACTGCTTATGGAGAAGTGTGAACCAGTGATCTAGTATGTTTCGTGTCATTTTTTATCTTTTTCAACGTGAAAAAGGCAACTGAAACAACCTTATTTACATGATGTTTGAAGGACAGATGTTTATCAAAGATCACTCCAAGATTCCTGACCTTTGCAACTGGGACCGGAGGCGGACCCATCTGAGTAGGCCACCAAATCGGGGACCATTCAGGAGAGATGTTACCAAAGGTCATAACCTCTGTTTTCTCCGCATTCAGTTTTAGGCAATTGCTGTGCATCCAAGCTTGTACCTCCAATATCCCCTCTTGAAAATTAGCTGCCACCACTGGGCCGTTCTTATGCACCGCCAACACAAGTTGGGTGTCATCAGCGTAGGTAGTTAGGCGCATCCCGTGAGATTTTATGACCCTTGCCAAATCTGCAACACAAATGTTAAAAAGCGCAGGGCTTAACGACGATCCTTGGGGGACCCCGCATGGCAGTTTGGAAGTTGACGAATAATAATTGCCCAGTTTAACTGCCTGTATGCGGTTAGCTAAAAAAGAAGCTATAAAATCTTTGGCCAGATTGTTAATCCCCAGGGCTGTGACACGGTCGACCAAGATGGTATGGTCGACCGTGTCAAAGGCCGCCGAGAGATCCAACAGAATGAGCACTGCTGCTCCTCCCGAATCCAAGATGTTTCTGATTTCATCGGAGGCCTTTATCAGCGCTGTTTCGGTTCCGTGTCCCCTCCGGAAACCGAACTGTGTATCATCCAGAAGTTCATGTTGTTCAATGAACTCTGAAAACTGCTGGGTCATGATGGCCTCTACGATTTTAGCGGGAAAGGGCAGGCAAGCAATGGGTCTGTAATTGGCCGTAACAGTGGGGTCTCAAGAAGGCTTTTTAAGCAAAGGTTTAACAATGGCCTTCTTCCAGATGTCCGGGTAGATGCCTGTTTTAAAGATGGCATTACAAATGGTGGTGAGCGGCTGAGAGATGGTATTGTGGAGTTGATTCATTATATCAGGAGGGCATGGATCAAGCGGAGAGCCTGATTTGATCTTGGCAGCAAGTATGCTGACCTGATCTTCTGTCACTGGCTTGAAACCAGAAAAAGAAGGATGGATCACAGCCAAGTGGGAGGATGGTTCAGTCCTGACTTCCGCCGGTAACTGAGGGAAAATTGAATAAATATCCATGACCTTAGTGGTGAAGAAATTGGCCAACGAGTTACAGAATTCCTGAGAATGTTCAATTGCAGAGCCAGTGGGAGGAGTAGAGAGAGAATTCACGACCTGGAATAACATCCTTGCTGAGTTCTGGGCTTGTTCAATTTGACCAGTAAAGAATGTGTTTTTTTGAGTGATGATAGCTTTCTTATAAATTGCCAGAGCATCCTTATAAGTTTGCTTAGCAGAGGGGCTATAATGCTTTCTCCAGCGTCTTTCAAGACTTCTACAATATTGACGCTGGAGGCGCAGCTCCTCTGTGAACCACTGGGCCGATGGTGTAGCTCTATTTGGGCAGTAAGATTTCTCAGGTGCCACTTGATTAGCTGCATTTAGTAACCATTCCTGAAAACTACTGGACAGAGTTTCAGGATCATAAGAACTTTCCGGGACCGAAGTCCTAAGGAGGTTAGCGAGATGGAGAATATCGGCAGTTTTCCAGGCTCGTGTTCCCAGTGATGACCGGGCTTTGGTCTGGGGGGGTTAGATTGTACTGCTCGGATTCTGAAGATGATGGCTTGGTGATCAGACCATACCAATGGTAGTACTGCTATCAGGTCAATACCTGGATTATTTGTGAACAGACCATCTAGTGTGTGCCCCGCCTCATGTGTGGGACCTCTCACCAACTGTTGCAATCCTAATGCTTGCATGCCTGCAATAAGTTGGGCTGTGTCCTTGGTTTCCATATCTTCCAATGGAAAGTTGAAATCTCCAAGGATAGTATAATCCAAGAATCCTATAACAGATTCAGTAATTTCTGCGAGCGCAGCTAAGAATTTTGTTCGGGGGCCCGGTGGTCTATAGACCAATGTCCCTCTAAAAGCTTGTTTCTGCGTGAGATTGATAACAAACGCGATAGCTTCGCAGTTAGGGGTTGGAATGTGCTCAAATTTTGTCCGATAAGCATCTTTATGAATGATGGCTAGGCCACCACCTCGCCCGGAAGTTCTATCTTGTCTAACGACACAATACCCTTCAGGGGTGGCAGCGACAAAGTCAGGGCCAGAGGCGTCGTCACCCCAGGATTCGGTGATGAACAAAATATCCAATTCCTGGTTGATAATGCAATCCCTGATAGATGAACTATGTTTGGGGAGGGAGCGAGAGTTAATGAGTGCCGCTTTAAAATAATGCCCAGTGCGAAGTTGAGCCCTGGTAAATGAAGGTAGATGCGCAGTGTGGTTAGCTGCAGGTACAGGCAGTGGGAGGGTATAATGGCATCCCGTGCATGATGGCCCTATGGGAGTAAGATCGTTAGGGAGCGATAGCACCTTACAAGACCTGCCTAATCCAGGGTTCATCCCTCTTAGCTGACCGGAGGTATAGGAAACGGTAGGAGTAATATCATGGAAGGCGGCCTGGACAGGGGGGGTGGCCCTGGGCCCGGTGCAGACTCGGACGGGCTGCGCATCCTGGTGAGAGAGGACTAAGTAGCTCTCTCCCGGAAGTGGAGGAGAGCTAGAACGCGTCCCGAGGCAGCCCCAAGATGGCGGGTGGTGCTCGAGGACGAGTCCGATTCAAGAAGCCCTGTTCCCTCTGATGTGAATGGGTAGGTGAGGTGCAAGTATGCGCCAATTCTATTCTGTTCAATTCAGCAGCCTGATAATGAATTTACTTTAATTCTGTTTTTAAAATTACACAAGTTAAAAATAAGCACAAGACGACCTAAAAAGCCTGAACACAGGTCTACAATTATTAACAAGCTGGGCGGTGTGAGAGCGCTTCGTGCTCAGTGCTGTATCAAACAGTAATCATCCGAGCCTCTGGCTCGTTCGGTCTAAGTAGCTCTCTCCCGGAAGTGGAGGAGAGCTAGAACGCGTCCCGAGGCAGCCCCAAGATGGCGGGTGGTGCTCGAGGACGAGTCCGATTCAAGAAGCCCTGTTCCCTCTGATGTGAATGGGTAGGTGAGGTGCAAGTATGCGCCAATTCTATTCTGTTCAATTCAGCAGCCTGATAATGAATTTACTTTAATTCCGTTTTTAAAATTACACAAGTTAAAAATAAGCACAAGACGACCTAAAAAGCCTGAACACAGGTCTACAATTATTAACAAGCTGGGCGGTGTGAGAGCGCTTCGTGCTCAGTGCTGTATCAAACAGTAATCATCCGAGCCTCTGGCTCGTTCGGTCTAAGTAGCTCTCTCCCGGAAGTGGAGGAGAGCTAGAACGCGTCCCGAGGCAGCCCCAAGATGGCGGGTGGTGCTCGAGGACGAGTCCGATTCAAGAAGCCCTGTTCCCTCTGATGTGAATGGGTAGGTGAGGTGCAAGTATGCGCCAATTCTATTCTGTTCAATTCAGCAGCCTGATAATGAATTTACTTTAATTCCGTTTTTAAAATTACACAAGTTAAAAATAAGCACAAGACGACCTAAAAAGCCTGAACACAGGTCTACAATTATTAACAAGCTGGGCGGTGTGAGAGCGCTTCGTGCTCAGTGCTGTATCAAACAGTAATTGCTGATGTTTACGGCACATTGTAGTCCTGACCAGCAACATAATGTCTATGTTGATAATATTTCTCATTGTAATGTGTGCTGGTTTGTGTACCTTGATCACTGGTGTTGTATACTAGCTGTGATGCCATCACCGGACAAGTAAATGTCCTCTTGTGTCTTTCTAGGTCCCTTCAGTCTCTCAATTCCTTGTCACAATCAGAGCTTCTGGTACATTGGAATCTGAGTCAACATTGTACATACTGTGATAAACATGGAGCTGACACAAAGACATAAGTGTGTAAAGAGAGTCTATTTACAAAGAGTGCTTGTGACAGACAAGTGATGTTTCAAAAAATGGTGCTAAGTGAATTAATGAGTTGTCAGTGATGGTAAACGAGACAATAGAGTAGTTACCACATTGATGAGGTGACACAGTCCCACAGACACCTGCCAATCAACATGGCAGTGTGGGTAAGGATAGTCAACAAAGTCAGGGTCAAGGTGAACAGAGGTGCCATCATGTGCTTTTCTACGTAATCCTCCTGTGGTGTTTCTCGAACAGCTTCTTTTGCATTTTCCATGGGGCGGGGCCCTACTGTAGGCTCAGCGGTGACTGAGGAGTCATCCTGTTGCAGCTTACCCCTCTCTGTGGCCGCAGCTGAGGTGGTGGCAGTATCATCCTGCGGGCCACTGGAGGGGGGTTGAGCTGTCCTTTGGGCCGCATGACTGACTCTCAGAACACCCACAAGCTGGCCCATGAGGTCCACGATTTGGCCCATATGTATGACCATGGACCTCAGCAGCAGGCGGAGCTCACGCACTTCTTCTAGAACCTGGCCCGTGTGTCCCTGGGTTTGTTTGTATGCCCCAAGGACTCTGGCGATGTTGGCCAGGGCTTCAGTCCCAGATCCTTTCGATTTGGTCCCACAGTTGCCCTCCCACCTAACCTGCAGTCCCGAACGTGTGGCGTTGCCCTCTGACGCACCCGCAGACTCTCCCTGCCCTCCTCTGATTGTGTGATGGTGTTGGTAACCACTGAGGCAGGGAGAGTTTCGCAGGCAGCACTGATGGTGGTGGTGGTGGTGGTGGTGGTTGAAGCCGCACAGGTCGTTGCAGCAGGGGTCAGTGCGGTTGTTGTTGCTGAGGTGGTGGTGGTGGGGACAGTGGTGGCCTGAGACGTGGTGCGCCCTGGCACTCCGGATGGGTCAGGTTCAGGCTCCTCATCCGAGAAACGTATGGAGTCTGCATCCGAGAGTCCATGTTCCGAGGGTGGACACTGGCTCCGCAGGTCGGTGTTGTCTTCTACAGCAGTCAATTGTAGATCTCCTGTTGAACAGAGGTGAAATGGTCATTGAAGTGCACCCCACAAGCTTGGTGTTAGATGTTTGGATGTTACATGTGATACACCAAACAGTTTACATTGATATCACTTTGTATGGCTGCAAGGTACTGCGCATCATGACATGATGTGTAGGTACCTACATTACTTGTCCATAGTGTGACATCTAAATAGATACCATGTTCCACGTACAGATTGTGTGATTACAAGGACGTGTCATTAGCTAACGACTTGCAGCACATCAACTTTGTGTGATTGGTCATTTTGGTTTGCTCTGCATAGAAGACGTTACATCTGAGCAAGAACTAGCCATTGTAATCTTATGCATACCTTAGTCATATCATCTACTTTACTTTCTTTTACCAACTGACTATACATGTTTTGTGTTCATACAGACCTTCATGCTCTGCCACCATGGCACTTACACATAGCATTCAGTGCTGTGCATGATTGTGCCCTGAATTTCTTCAACATGTGACTTTGTGGTTCAAACTTTAATTTCTGTAACAGTTACGTATGCTAGGCTGTTTGCACACTGGAAGTGGCTACTGGATCTATGCCAAGTTGGGTGAAATGTGAGGGCTGGTGTGGTCATATGGCTCCATGCTTTTTGAGAGGAATGGCAGGATGTATGCACTATCTACCTACCTGTTCTGTGACACCGTTGAGGGGAATTGCTGCTACATGGTTCTTTGTTTTGGGGACTGTACCATCCTGCTGAGCTGTGGGACAAGGGAGCCTGGTGGGAGTTGTAGTGCAGGCTTCCCGCCCACTAACACCCCTCCCTGTTAAGATGGCTACCTTCCTGTTAGGTGAAGGTGAGCAATGCAATGGGTAACACACGCTTTTGGCTGGGGGGAGTGTTCCATCCTGCTGCGCTTTGGGACAAGAGGGCCTGTGGGAGTTGCAGTGCAGGCTTCCCGACCACTTACACCCCTCACTGTTAAGATGGCTACCTACCTGGAAGTTTGTAGAGAGCAATGCAATGTCTGTCACATGGGTGTGGGTGTGGGTCCTGCTCAGCTGTAGGACAAGGGAGCCTGGTGGGAGTTGTAGTGCAGGCTCCACACCCACAAACACTACTCCCTGTTAAGATGGCTTCCTACCTGTTAGGTGAATGTGAACAATGCAATGGCTGACACATGTTTGTGGGTGTGGGGTGGAGAGCTCCATCCTGCTGAGCTGTGGGACAAGTGGGTCTGGTGAGAGTTGTAGTGCAGGCTTCCCGCCCACTAACACCCCTCCCTGTTAAGATGGCTACCTCCCTGTGAAGTGGAGCAGAGGAAGGGAATAGGTTATACATGGCTCTTGGACGGGGAGTGTTCCATCCTGTTCAGGGGTGGGACAAGAGGGCAAAAGATGGCTATCTAACTGTAAGTTTGAAGACAGCAATGCAATAGCTGCCACATGGTTGGGGGGACTATTCCATACTGGTCTGCTGTGGGACAGGAGGGCCTGGTGGGAGGGACCTATGACAAAATATCGATTACAAAAATAACTACCTACAAAAATATCGCAACAAAAATATAGATTACAAAAATATCGACATCCTATCTCTAACAAGGTAAGTACAAAAATAGCGAAAAAATATATTGATGTCCAAAATATCGTTTAAAAAAATATAGTTTTTTTAAATAATTTTTTTTATATAAACAAAATAATACTTATAAATATAATAAACATAGTTAAAAATATATTAGAATATTTAAGATTAATAAATAATTTAATAAAAAACTAATAATAATATAGATATAATACATAGTATATACTTCATTAATAATAACTCAAAAAAATTATTTTAATAACTTATAAATAAATAAAAATATAATAAATTACAAATAAATGTATACACATAAAATAATAATATAAATAACAATTAATAAAAATGTAAAACAAATTTAAAAAAGTAAGTAAATGTTGGATAGCGTAGGGGTAAAAATTACTATTCCCACTCCAGAGAGCGCAACAGTAGGGAAAGTGTTGGGTAGCATAGGGGTAAAAATTACTATTCCCACTCCAGAGAGTGCAACAGTAGGGATAGTGTTGGATAGCGTAGGGGTAAAAATTACTATTCCCACTCCAGAGAGTGCAACAGTAGGGAAAGTGTTGGATAGCGTAGAGTTGAAATTACTATTCCCACTCCAAAGAGTGCAACGGCAGGGAAAGTGTTGCATAGCGTACGGGTAGAATTACTATTCCAACTACTCCAGAGAGTGCAACAGTAGGGAAAGTGTTGGATAGCGTAGGGTTAAAATTACTATCCCAACTCCAGAGAGTGCAACAGTAAGGAAAGTGTTAGATAGCGTAGGGGTTACAATTACTATTCCCATTCCAGAGAGTGCAACAGTAGGGAAAGTGTTGGATAGCGTAGGGGTAAAAATTACTATTCCAACTCCAAAGAGTGCAACAGTAGGGAAAGTGTTGGATAGCGTAGGTGTAAAAATTAGTATTCCCACTCCAGAGAGTGCAACAGTAGGGAAAGTGTTGGATAGCATAGGTGTAAAAATTACTATTCCCACTCCAGAGAGTGCAACAGTAGGGAAAGTGTTGGATAGCGTAGGGGTAAAAATTACTATTCCAACTCCAGAGACTGTAACAGTAGGGAAAGTGTTGGATAGCGTAGAGTTAAAATTACTATTCCCACTCCAAAGAGTGCAACAGTAGGAAAAGTGTTGGATAGCGTACGGGTAGAATTACTATTCCAACTCCAGAGAGTGCAACAGTAGGGAAAGTGTTGGATAGCGTAGGGTTAAAATTACTATTCCAACTCCAGAGAGTGCAACAGTAGGGAAAGTGTTGGATAGCGTAGGGGTAAAAATTACTATTCCAACTCCAGAGAGTGCAACGGTAGGGAAAGTGTTGGATAGCGTAGAGTTAAAATTACTATTCCCACTCCAGAGAGTGCAACAGTAGGGAAAGTGTTGCATAGCGTACGGGTAAAATTACTATTCCAACTCCAGAGAGTGCAACAGTAGGGAAAGTGTTGGATAGCTTAGAGTTAAAATTACTATTCCCACTCCAAAGAGTGCAACAGTAGGGAAAGTGTTGGATAGTGTACGGGTGGAATTACTATTCCAACTCCAGAGAAAGCAACAGTAGGGAAAGTGTTGGATAGCGTAGGGTTAAAATTACTATTCCAACTCCAGAGAGTGCAACAGTAGGAAAAGTGCTGGATAGCATAGAGTTAAAATTACTATTCCCACTCCAGAGAGTGCAACAGTAGGGAAAGTGTTGCATAGCGTACGGGTAAAATTACAATTCCAACTCCAGAGAGTGCAACAGTAGGGAAAGTGTTGGATAGCGTGGGGTTAAAATTACTATTCCAACTCCAAAGAGTGCAACAGTAAGGAAAGTGTTGGCTAGCGTAGGGGTAAAAATAACATACTTATAAATAAATTAATATCTTAAAATAATACTAAACCTCTTCTCACAAGGTCTGTCTTGTGCAATCCTCAGGCCTAAGATAGCTCATTGAGAAATAGGGTGGCAGACAACACATATGTTTCACTCTGTACATTTACTGATGGGTCCTTGTCAAATTGGGCAGTATCTGTGCAGGCCAGGGGGACTCACACTGAGGTAAATTGTGGGCCATCAGAACATTCACATGCATGTACAATATGAGAGGGCAAACAGTGCCTACACATGCAAGTCACAACACATAATGAAAACATTGGAAGGATGATATTTCCGAACTACATTAATCTGATGTGTCATAGGTGAATTTCCGCCAAGAATGTTACACTCAGGCATTTCAATATTGTGCATAATGCACACATATCCATGGTAGCAATATGAAAATTGTACACACATCCTTCAGTACCCTCTTGACAAAACACATTTGTAATGTCACAAATGAGCATGTGAAAACCTAATGGACTATGACATCCAACAGCACAGGCAATGTTTGTTCAGACTTCCACTGTCAAAACCAGCAGTGTTACTGTATGGCTGCAAAAACACTGCATGTCCCTCCCATCCTTAAATGCAGCGATAGATCTGTGGAAAAAAGGCTACACACCCCATTTACCTGAAGTCAGCATGCTAGGCAGTGTATCACACAATTACATTACCCAGTCTCAGGCCAACGTTTCTATTGTTATTGCTAAAGAAGGGCTGTAGAAATGTCCATGTTACCATCCTCCCCAAAAACTCAAGTGCAATATTTACTAGGCCATGTATGGAGCATGGTGTATCAAAAATGAGGATGGACGCACATTACCTTGCACTCGCAGGCACATACTAAGGCAGAGCAACATCATGTGAGCACTCTTTGTACTCTCAGACTTTCACTCTGAAACACTTACCATTACATCAGGAGCACCAGATAGCCTCCCATACTGGGAAAGCACCTTGTCCACCAGAACCTCCAGCTCCTCTGTGGTGAAGGGACGGGCCCTGATGTTCTCAGTTCTCGCTATCACTGGGTCCAGTAGACAGGAACAGCAGCAGTTGGGGATGAAGGATGGCAGGCAGCAGTGTCTGGATGCAGTGGAAATGTGTGGCTCTCTCCCAGACATATATAGCCCCCTGGGGTTGTTTCAGTGGTACTCAGCTTCTGGAATTGGTGTTCCTGGTCAGCCATTTTCAAATGTAACCAATGACCGGGAACACGGTGGCGGTGCACGCCTACTGCGATTTTCAGATGTGTATTTCACTAACGCGATTGTGGTTCCATTGGCTGAAGGGGCATAGGCATTGGCGGTGTCACACCGCGGGGCCCAGGGAGTCGCTACTGCAATCGTGCATCTTACAATTTTATCTAATGACCGGTCACGCAGTAGCAGAGCACGCCTACCGCGGTTTTCAAATGTGTTTTTCACTACCGCGATTGCGGGTCCCATTGGCTGAAGGGGCATGGGCATTGGCAGTGTTACACCGCGGGGGCCAGGCGGTCGCTGCAGGAAAATACATTTTTAAATTGGTGCCAATGACCATGATTGCGGTGGCGGTGTATGCTTACGGCACCTATGGACACATCATGCTGTAGCAATGGCAATGGCCAGTTCTCAACATTGAACAGTAGACACTATGAATCATGCCATCAAATAGTTAAATTCAATGCTAGTGTGACATTTAACTCACTGATGACTACACATGCCATGTCAGTGCACAGGATTACATGCATTGGCATGTACTCCCTCACATGTCACTTATGATGTTGTTGTGCATGTGCACAGATCTGTTGTGTGATGGGCTCTCCATTATGCAAACATGTCAATGTGTGAGATGGCTAAGCAACCCACAGTAATGATGGACTGACTACATAATGTGACTATTTCACTGTGTAGATTACTGAATTCATGTTGATACTTTATCTTTATGCACACACTGTGTTCATTGTGATGTTAATGCGTGCCCTGTCCGACTCAAGCAAGAAGGTGTGGCAGGTACAGCAGCTATGTAGAAGTCAGAAGTGTTGCTGTTTCAGACATGTGCTGTGTCAACTACTCTCAGGGCTGGTAACACAAGATGTCGGAATGTACCATTTTATATTCACACTGTCTGAATCTGTTGTGTGGGTACTCACTATATACATACTGTACACATGTACAACTACTTTAGATCAAGGTGTCTCTGCATGTGACTTGTGCTGTAAGCTGTTCTTTCAGGCCAGTCATTATTGGTGCTGTGTCAGTCAAAACTTAAGATGTTGGACACATCTCATAGTAGAATTGAATTGACATGTGTCCCCTTTTATCTTCTATAGGAGATGGCCAAATGTGCATCATCCATTCACAATGCAGGCGGACATTGAGGATAAGGTCAACATACTTAAATTCCGTTTGGATCGACCTACCCATCAAGACCTATGTGCTCAGTTGGAGCGCCATCTGAGACCTCGCAGAACCTATCCGACTGCTTTGACACCAACATGTAAGGTGATGGCGGCCCTGCATTTTATTGCAACTGGTTAGTTCCAGTACACGATGGCCAGCGCAGGTGGGATGTCTCAACCAATGTTCAGCATGGTGCTACATGATGTCCTGTCCGCAATGATCACATACAAGAACCGCAACAACCATTTTCCCAGGAGACATGAATTGGCAGCTGTGAAGGGTGATTTTTATGACCTTGCCCACATCCCTAATGTTGTTTGCACCATTGACTGCACACATATTGGCCTTGTTCCACCACCGGCACATGAGCACATATACAGGAACAGAAAGCATTTCCATTCCATTAATGTGCAAGTGGTATTCCAAGTGGATATGATAATCTCCCATGTCTTTGCCAGATTTCCTGGATCAGCACATGACTCCTACATACTGCGAAACAGCATCATACCACAGCTGATGGCAAATCTGCATCTGGAGCGTGTGTGGATTGTGGGTGAGTATGTAGAGTCAAGTAGTGTGTAGTATGTGTGACGTGCTGTCCTCAGCTAGTTATATTACAAACTTAGTCTGTATTTCTCACACCTAGGTGACACTGCATATCAGGGGAATAGCACAGGCCCCCGCAGCCCCCAAGCTCCAGGGGGCTCCCTCAGCAGAGCATTTCAGCCGGAGAACTCCTGATACGAGTCCGAAGGGGGCTCCTTCACCTTGCAGGGCAGCCCTCTCAATTTTCGTTACGCCACTGCAGCATATCCCAACCGGCCTTGGTGGCTGAGCCCACTGAGGAATCCCAGGACCTCAGGTGAAGTTCGCTACAATGATGCCATGGGAGGACATGCCGTGTTGGGGAGCGTACTTTTGGTCTTTTGAAGTCTAGATTCCGGTGTCTGGACAAGAGCGGAGGTGCACTACTCTGCTCTCCCCAAAAGGTGTGTCAGATCATAGTTGCATGCTCCACAACCTGCTGCCTGTTATTGGCTCTGTGCTGATGGCTGATGTTTATGGCACGATGTCAGGTCAGCAGTGTTTTGTCCCTCTCTCTATCCCATTCCCCCCTTCCCCCGGGGATCAGTCCGGAAAAGCAAGTATATTACTATCTTGCTGTTTCTGATTGGTTTCAGGTGGAGTTGGGGATCAGCAGCATCTAGAAAGGAACAAAACGGAGTGCAGGTTGGAGCCTTTCGTGACAGGCTGACACATGGTTGTGGGTATGGGGTGGAATGTTACATCCTGCTCAGGTTTGGGACTAGGGTGCCTGGTGGGAATTGTAGTCCTGGCTGCCTGTACACATGCCCCCATGGAAATATTGCTACCTACCTTTGGGGTGAATCAGAGGGAGTAAATGTTGGATCTGTGAGACATGTGTTGGGGAGAGTGTGGTGCACATGAGTGCATTTGCGCCTAGGAGGTGTCGCTTTGTAGTTGTTACCAGCCTCCACTCCCCCGGGTATTCCTGTGAGATTCTCTGGATGCAGTGTGGAAATCACCTTCTCCACCCATACGGTGAATGTTCGTAGTGGAATGGGAGGGCCACCGCCAGTCATCTGAGTCAGCTTACGGTTTTTGTTCCTATGCTCTTTCACCTTGGTCTTGAGGTCATTCCACCTTTTCCTGATCTCCTTCTGGTTGTGCGGGATGGTCCCTACTTCATTGACCTTGCTGACTATCCTTTCCCACATTTGATTTTTGGTGGGTAATGGTGTACTCTGATTATCTCATCTACCATCACTGACAACTCATTGTCAGTAAATTTGGGCATTTTCTTCTGTGACATGGTGTGTGATGTGCAAAAGGGTTCAAGGTGCAGGTGTGAAGGTGCTGGTGGTGATGTGTGTGGTGTGTGTGTGGTTGTGATGGTGTGATGTGTGCAGATTTGCCTCTCCTTTGTGCTGTGGGGTTGAGCCCTTCAATTGTGGAGTAGTGCAAAGGATTCTGGTCAGTGAAGGGGCTGGTTTTATACTTGGCTATGTGGGTGGGTCAAAATGGAGTATTTCTGTCAGGTGTGTTATGTGGGTTGACCTGGGATTTGTATTTTTGGGTTGCCATGGGGATGTTTCATTGGGGTGTGTTAGGTGTTTTTTGAGGCTGAGCCAGATTAATGGTCACACTTAGTAGCCTTGCTGTGTGTTTGCTTTCGATCGACTTTACTCTTCCGGAGCAACTGCAGTGGTCGGAATACAACTGCCCTTCCGACAGCTTTCCCATTCATCAATAGTTGGGATCGCGGCGGTCAGAAACAGCTGATGGTTCCGCTGTCACTGCAATCGTATCCTGATTTCACGTGCGGTCAATCCGCTGGCGGTGCGGCGGTTTGCTTCTTTCCGCATCAAATCTGACCGCCGCGGACGGATTTTCACCTGCTCCGCATGCTCCCGGCGGACTTTCGTGAAATCCGCCTGCTGCGGTGGGATTTTTCTGGCGGTTCATCCTAATCTGACCACAGGTTTTCCCTCAGTACATGCGGACGGTTAATTTCGGCTACAACAGCAATTGGAATGTTTTTCTGACCACCATTCTATTCGACCCATAAATAACTTGATGGAACATATATGACAGCACTCTAGCTCAAAAAGCAAAAGCAAACAATGCAGTGGAAGGATGGCAGAATGCCTTCCAAGCCAAAATTGGAAGTGGACAACCAACCCTACATAAACGTATAGAAGCTACTAAAAAAGAACAAAGCTATAAAGAGCTCAGACCAGAGCAATCCCTCACAAAAATCGGCCCGAAACTACGTAAACAAACTAAAACGATGTATGAATATCTACTACAACATAAAACACAACTATTTGCAAACACCAAAGGTCTAGATTACTTAGACATGACAGCCAGATCTATACTATAAAAAGACAACAATAATAAACACCATAAATATTTAAATCTGCAAAACATGTAAACAACATAATTCTACTTTTTTTTATTTTTAAATGAATAATTATAACTATGGGCCTCATTATGATCCATCCACCATTGTTTTGGATTTGGCACCGGCCGCCTATAAGGAGGCCTCCCCACAATCCGAATTACGATGCAACTGCCACCAAGACGGTTGCATCACCTATATTTTGCATTGTTGCAGGGCTGCGGGCAGCACCCCCTGCCACATTAAAAAATATAGGGGTCAGACACATCGCTGCACTACGTGGCAGGCACTATGTGGTGCCTACCACATGGTGCAGGGATCAGGGTACATGTCCCTACACCTGGGATTAAGGGCCCGCTACTAGCCCCCAAATCTGTTTGCGCTAGTCGTTTTGCAGAAGATTGACTACCACGAAACGACTGGCAGAAAGGAATATCATAACCCCAACGGCGGTGCCTGGCAGGCACCGCCACAATGCTTCACAATGTGAGTGCTGCGACAGGCGGTTGTAAAAGGAAAAGAACCGCGTGTCGGAACCGTGGCAATCAGTCTCTCCGACTGCCACGCTTCACCAAAGCTTCCCCATGCCATCATAATATGGTGGGCAAAAAGCACAATGCTAGGGAGGAGGGCCCACCACCAACAGGCCCTATTTCTTGTCAAATATAAAAAAATAACACAAATGTACATGACATATTATAATGATTACATTTAATACAATACAAATAAATCAACGTATCCAAAAACATTTCCCACCCATATATAAATAAATAAATAACCTACAGTTATGTAGCAGTAGAGGATCTGGGAAATCCAATAAATCCATAAAAGATAACCCAAAAAACAAATCCATAACTCGAAAAACAAATCCTAAAAAAAAATGCTGAAATACAACTGTACAAAAAATTATCCAACGGCGCAATCCTGTCAATAACAAAACCCTCAAAACCCAGAAATTTTGTGTAAATAAAAAACAAAAATTAAACTGTAGAGAAAAAAGGCTCCATTGGCGCAATCGTCTCAATAACTAAACCCATAAAAACCCGCAAAAGAGCGTTTAAAAAAATGCTTCAACAAACCCGAAAAATAAAAGGAAATGTGAAAATTCTTGTCTTCAATAAACAAAATACATTTTCCTTTTTTGTTAAAAAAAAAGAAGGGTGGAGACCACCATCCGTTCACGATCGGGAAAACCTGTAAAAAAAATAACACAAAACCCACCCACAATACAAAGTACAAACCCACAGACATTAACAATAAACCCAAAATACAACAATTAAAAACACGTAACTAACACTACATAACACTCTTTTCTAATCCAACACTACATCAAACACATAAAACACTAAACTACCAAAACAACACCTAACTACACTAAAAACGAACAAACAAGCTTCTCACAAACTTAACTACACTACAACTACCTCACTCCTACCCTAAAACTACCTTAAAAGTTAATTAAAACAAACTTACCTTAAGCGACAAAATGCAGCTCCCAACCGTGAGGTTCTGTCTTCCAAAATGACCAAAAAATGAAACAGATAAATAGAAAAGTGAGAAAACTAGAAAATAAATACCCGCGTAATAAAAAATGAAAAAAGACTTACTCCACATAGAAAACAACAGAAAAATAATATTAAAATACAACAAAATAAATCTATATTTTATATACTGTAAAGAAAAATTACAAATGCTCCAAAAATATGCAAAAAAATTAACATATATATTGAATAATATATTATCAAAAAACAGAAATATTATATTTAATATATATGAATGTATGTTTAATTTATGTCCTGTAAATTTACTAAAAATATTACAATGTATAATGAAAAAAAATATGTGAAAATATATATTTGCAAATTATTGAATACATTAAGGGACCGATTCCGAATCGGGAAAAAAAGCGTCCGTCCGAATCGTATCTGGAGCCCTCTCCATACGAATCGTACATGTCTGTCCGAATCGCGTAGTACGATCCGAATCTCGTCACTCTGTCAAAATCGCCGCGAACCGTACGAATTGCAAGGGTGAAACCATACGACACGGACCCTCACAGTGAACCGTACGATTCGTAAACACCCGACGAGTACGATCTGGACCGGGGAATGAGGAGGCGATTAGTGCGGTTCACGTCGGGTAAGGGCAATTCGTACAGACAACCACACAATCACATACACACCGTACGGTGCGTACACCCCATGATCGCAGGGGTACAGTGCGTACCCTTGAGATCATGGGGTGCATGCACCGTACCCCATTATTGCAGGGTGTATGCACCGTACACCCTGCAATCATGGGGTACGGTGCGTACACCCTGTGATCATGGGGTACTGTGCGTACACCCTGCGATCATGGGGTACGGTGCGTATACCCTACGATCATCAGGTACGGTGCATACACTCCATGATCTCAGGGGTACGCACCGTACCCCTGCAGACATGGGGTGTATGCACCGTACCCGGGGGTGGGGAGGGCATTCCGTACCTGTTTGAAGGCGAACTCTGCTGCTCCGGACGTATTGGGCTCCCGTTAAAAAAGCGTTGTACGGTGCCTACCCGACACGAATCGTATTTGCTGAGTCGAGAAAACCTGCTTCGATCCGTACCGATGTCGCTTACAGTGGGATCCGAGGGAGAATCATGCGGAGATTAGAGTTGTACGGTCTTTGTACGATTCGTACAGAGTCCTGCTCCTGGTACGAATCGTACTTCATCGTACGTACAGGGACGTTGCAGGGTACGATTAGTACGGGAAAAACGCTCGGAGTGTTTTTTCCCGAATCAGAATCGGCCCCCAAAATGTATTTTATTAAAAATAATATTCAATATACGAAATGCTAAATATGTAACATGCCTTTTATATAATTGTATTAAAAAATAAAATTATATAAAATATATTCAAAGATTGTTTAAAAAATTTACATAAATGTTTACTTTTTGTGAAGAAAAAATAATAAATAATGAAGGTCAAATTGTTTAAAATAAATAAACTATTGATATATTTACTTTACTATTACATGACTATACTTAGAAAAAATTTCAATTTTTCAATTATGTTTAAAAATATATGTATAATAAAAATATTGTTAATTATGCAATTCTACATTAAAAATGTTTGTTAAAAACAATGTTAATTTTACAAATCTACATGAAAAATATATAATAAAAATATGGTTTTCCAATTCTACATGAAAAATGTACATTAAAAATATTGTTAATTTTCCAACTCTACATAAAAAATGTATGTTAAAAATATATTATACTTTGTAATAAATTTTTAACAACATCAAAATACCTGGACTATGTTTTTAATACTGTGAAAAAATGTATAACAATTGCAAATGAGACCTAATGAACTGTAAAGTAAAACAAAAACGTGTAACGAATAAAAATGTTTACAAGAATAACTAACATACCTCTACTTTCTTATTTAAATGTAGATACAAAAAAATAACTGCTACACAATACTAATGTACTAGGTCTAACTCCAAATCAACAAAACTCAAGGAAAGTGTTGGATAATAAAACTAATTCAATTACTATTCCAACTCCAAAACAAAATAAACTCAGTGAAAGTGCTGTGTAATAAAACATAATAAATTACTATTCCAACTCCAAAACTAACTAAACTCAGGGAAAGTGCTGAATGATAAACCTAATTAAATTACTATTCCAACTCAAAACCAAAATAAACTCAAGGAAAGTGTTGGATAATAAACCGAATTAAATTACTATTCCAAGGCCAAAACAAAATAAACTCAGGGAAAGTGCTGGATAATAAAACATAATAACTTACTATTCCAACTTCAAAAAGATCTAAAGTCAGGGAAAGTGCTGGATATTAAACCTAATTATATTACTTTTCCAACCCTACAACTAACAAAACACAGGGAAAGTGATGGACAATAAAATATAATAAATAACTATTATAACTCTAAATTTTTAATCAATAAAATAATGTTTTTAACAAATTTATCATTATAAAACATTTTGAAATTAAATGAATAATAATATTTTACTACAAATTATTTTTTGGGGAAGTTAGGTACAATAAATATAGAAACATTTACTAAAACATAAATATAACCTCAATTTTTTTCCAACTTACATTTTCAAAGGTAAACATTTTTTACATTTTGCAATTTCTATTTTTAATAAAAAATATTTTTTTTTTTAAATCCCTACCCTTAAACCCTATAAAATCAATATCACACTACTAAATTCTCTCAAAAAATTCAAACAAATTTAAAGAAATTACAAATAATATTTTCAAATTACTCCCAACCCTAATTCACTTTAAAGAAAACGTGCTACAAAAACTTTACAGATTTAAAAAAAAATCTATTTTAATTTTAAAAAACTTAAATAATCCATATACATATCCCCTATAAATACATCTCTCTAATAAATATTTTAAATATTGAAAAAATATTTTACTATTATTTTGATTTTTTTAAATAACTCCCCACTCTTATCCCCTATAAAACGAACATCCCACTCTGAAAACGTTAAAAATGTATTTTAAATATTTAAATTTCATACCAAATTTTCCCTAAAATATAAAAAACTTAAATAAATATTTAAACTTTAATCCTAAATTTTTTAAATTATTCCCCGCCCTTATCCCCTATAAACCCAACATCTCGCTCCTAAAACGTAATTAATAAAAATAAAACAAACTTTTTTAACATATCTTTTATCTATAAAACATATAGTAACTAATACAAAATAATAATAATAAAATACTAACATTAAAGAAAAAAATCCATATGATTTACAACAATATTTTTGACATGGAAATTTACAAAATAGATATTTTTTCATTACATAAAATTCAATATTTTTAAGTACGAAAAAACTTACCTCGATATTTTACACCATCGATATTCTGGAGTCGATATTAATGCAATTCGATATTTTCACGTCGATATTCTGTTTCTGCACCCTTTTCGAAGACTTGGAAGGATCTGTCCCTCTGGAACGAAGGAACAAAGCAGATATTTAACGAGAAACTCACTCTGCCTTTAACTGAAATAGGTAAATACTCTGTCCCAGATTTACCAGCAATTTGCGCCAAGTTTGCATCACTTTTGTGACACAATCCTGGTGCAAAGTTTTGGGGTGAGATTTACTATCCAAGGCAAACAAGGATTTGCGTTGGAAAGTATCCTAAATGAACATAAACTTGTGCTATACACTACTTTGCGTCAAGGAGGTAGTTCCATGGGAGGAACATAGGTGTTCATATGGAACCACTTAGGGGTTCTGATGCAACAAATATTACGACTCCTTGAGGCATGTGTTACAAGGAAAAACATTTTAATTTCTCCCTACTTTTCCAACTTTGCATGTGTGCTGCATTGTACACCATAAATACAAAGTGGGAAGAGTATTAAAGGATACTTTTTGTAATGAAAGGGTCTGCCTAGAGTACAAAACCTATGCATTAGAGAACGTATACACCATTTCTTTATAGCACAAGGAGGTATACGTTGGGGCATTGCAGTCAAAAGTGCACCAGCACCGGAGCAAGAGAGATAATACAGCATTTCTTAATAGATATGGCAAATTTCTTCTCTCTCCCTTTGATGAAGCCTCACATCAAATATTAGTGAATATGGGTCTATTTGTGGCCAAACATAGATACACTATTTTAGACATGCTCTCATTTGTATTTTAGTATAGTTTAGTATTTCTATTACCCATACTACGCCAGTGGGGCACTTACCCACATGGATAGTAAGCTACACCATGAAGGTTGTATGGTTGTAAGGTGTTGTTTATTCTGGAGCATATGTGGGAAGTGTTTTGACGTCATGCATGATGACTACTTATGTGTGGTTATTGTGTTAAGGTATGCTGCACATGGCATTGTGGTGGGTAAGGGTATGTAAGAGATAGATGCACAAATTATAACTGTAGTATGGTCTTAAACATGGTACTAATCTACAAAGGCAGTTAGGGTATAGTACATCGCACAAGGACAGAAATTGATTTTTTTTACATTGTTGGTGCTTTACAACCATGAGGCTCAGATACAAAAGTCTCATAAGTAAAGAATACAAAAAAAGATTATAGATAGTGTGAAGCACTAAAAGTTTTCAATTCCAAACAAATTCCATAACATCCAATACATTGTTGGAAGAGAATACTTGTACAACCCATTCTTCTTACATCCCCAAATTATGCTAATGTCAATCTTCATGCATGTCATGTTCTTGGAAAATTTCAAAGAGGGAGGCAGAGGTGGGTCCACAAGCTGTAATAAAACGAACTGGAATCCTAATTCGAAATTCCATAACACACTTCCATTGCAGGAATCAGTTTGCAGCTATAACTCATCCAAGAGGGTGCTTACTGTGGACAAGGACGGCACAAAGAGAAAGTGAAACAAAATATCAAAACACTTGAAAATACTATCACATGAGCATTTGTGGTGGTAATCATCTTGAATCTTCAGAATAAAAGGAGAAAGTAAAGAGAATGAAATTGCTTCCCAAACTTGCAGTTGGAGACTTGGAACCTCTAAATTATTTGGACCCATGCTTTGTACTTTAAGTGTTCATTTTATTTTTCAGATCATTTAATTATGAATAGTAAGGGATCTATTAGAATGGCGGGCGGATCGCCCCTGCCGGACCGGCGGTACCCACCGCTGGCCCGGCGGGGGCGATCCGCCCGCCATCCATGCCTGATTGACCCCCCGCCATATTAGTATGGCTAGGGGACCCGCGGTGGATGGAAAGACCATCCGCCTCTTTTCTGCCGGTCGACTTGTCGACCGGGCTGAAAAGGGGCATATTATGGTGGCCGTGTCTGCAAGACACCGCCATCCATATTTTGATGCGGTGGAGAACAGCCTTTCCATGGCGGCAAGAAAGGCAGGTGGTTCTTGCTTTTGGGGGCCCATTGCCGGCCTCCAGGGTGTTGGGGGGTGCACATGGGGGATACCTATGGTACTCCCCAGCATTTGCCTGCACAAGTTGGCAGGCACAGCGTGGTACCGGTCACGTTGTGCATGTAAATTCACAACATGCATTTTTTACATTGCTTACAGCACCACCCGCCGCAATGTAAAGAATGCTGGATGCGCCCGCCAGTGTGGCGGGTGCATCCTAATTGGAATGGCGGGACCGCCGCAACTCCGGCGGTCTGTCCCTGTCCGCCTGCCATCGTAATGGACCCCTAAGGGTTTTTTCTTACCTTCTTTCTTTACGTCAAGAGCAGACCTGTGTTCAGTGGCGTAGCTAGTAACTCTGCAACCTGTGGCGATCCCTGGCTTTTCCGCCCCGTGGTGGTCTTAAGAGTGGGGTTGCTGGCACGATATTTCTGCAATTGCCACCCTGCGGCAAATGCATGGAAGAGCAGGGGTACTGCCACCCCCAAAACTCATGCTACCAGGGCAGACCCCCCATTTGCTTCGCCACAGCTTGTGTTGGCGTCCCTCTGTGCGCGTGCCAATCGCCTAGCAACCTTCCTTGGCCGTCTCTCCTCTGTGGGCACCTGCAAACACCTTCCCCCAGGATGAGGCACTGCGTAGTTCGCAGAAGCCATCTTGTGTTTCCCGGAAGCGTGTGGGCTCTATCAAGCTGGCACGTAGAATTGTGTGATAATTTTCTCCTGCATGCTGACTTCTCTCTAACACTGCAAGCCAGACAATATTATTTTTCATTACTGGACTTATTAACTTGCTTTAAGTCTTAGCTTCATTTTTAATTCACACCAACATGCATTGTGATTCTTTTTAAATATCTGAAGGTTTACTCATGTTATGTTCCCAATCCAAGATTGCCAAACTTATTTTGAGAATACCTCTCATCCTGTTTAGCTCTATAAAAGGGACATCTATTTTTAATAGAATTGCATTCACAGTTGTTCTGACTTGATTGCTTGCTCACTGGACTCTGGATTTTGATCTTCTCGAGTGCCTGCTTGTTTGTTCTTGCTTTCGCCTTGCTGCTTCAACTTGTTAGCTAGAAGTTTTTTTTGGTCTTCAGTTTTTTCCTTTCTGATGTTGTTTCTGGAGGTAGTAGGCCTTTCCTGCGCACAAAGAGGACTCTCCAACTGTCACTGAGAAGACTTGCTCTTGAGAGGTTGCAATGCCAGCGGAACCAAAGATGGATCAAGTCCAAGCATTACTGACAGCGGTAAACAACCTGACTTAATTCCAACAACGTATCATTATGTCAAGGTCAAAAAAGAACAAATGTAGATATATCGCTAAATAGTGTAGTCTGAATTGACGTCCTTCCAACTTATATGTTCATAAGGAAACGTTTGGGGGGACACCTTAATGCACATAGTCTATGTTACATGTCAGACATTCCTAAACTTAAGTCAGAAATGTCAATCTCTGATAAGATTTAGTATAAAAGGACTGCTACTTGACCTTGGAGAAGAGGTACTTCACCCAGATTATCACATAAACTTCTGCCTTAGATGGATTAACCCACTGCCACCACACTTCGAAGATGCTACATCTTTCCTGATGCTGGTAAAGCTAAGTCCCAAAGGAAGGCAGCTGCCACAGCGAATGCTTGCCTTCACAGGGAACACTGCCTTCATGCCTCTGCTGATAACAACAGCTCTTGTGTTAACAAGGTATGCAGTGCATCTCTTCTCCCTAAGAAAGTCTAGAGTGCAGGTTAATTCTACTTTTCATGCTCTCCTAGTGTAGCGCATAGAAGTTGCTGTTAGGGTTTAAGTTTCAGATACAATTTTAATCATGTTAGAAATGTTAGTTTTATTCTTGTGCACAACGTGTCTTCTTGCTATTTTTATGATATCTTGAATGGTTATTTTAGATGTGTTCAGAAATAGTTTCGTTCTTTTGGAATATATGCTTTTGGTAAAAAGTGTCTATTCTTTTTAGTGCTGTATGTCTGTGTGATAATGTGAATGAAGAAATAGGTCTGTTTCCGTTACCACAGCACCCCTGATACTGTTGCAGGGATTTTTAGCAACCCATAAGCAATAACTCTATTTCAGCAATGTACAGGGTAGGTCTCTGTGGGGCTATAATAACCTGTCTTTCACATTCAGCTCTGGTGCATTGAACAGAGATCACCTGTGTTGCCCGTGCAAACCTTGTAGAACCACGCCAACGTTGTAGTTTATACAAAACTCTGGATGATTTGGCAGAATTTAATCGACTGGAACTCCCAGAAACTAAAGGCCTTTTTAGACACTTGATAGATCCATTTTACATTTAAGCCCCACATTTATGCCAATGATAGCTCTTAGGTGGGCTTTTTTGTCAGCAATAGGCATGGGCTATGCTTTTAGTTTTGGACGCTAGTCCACTTCTGGACAGTTTTTCTGATTTCCTCACAGAATAAAAAAAAGATGTTCCTGGTTCATGAATCACAAGCAATATCTCCCGTTTTCGCGCCCTGCACCCGGGTGAAGTGGACGGGCTCAGCGGCTCTAGCACCAATCAGAGTGGCCATTAGTGCTTAGTGGTCCTACCTTTTCCTTGTCGTTAACACCCCACATGGGAATTATTGTTACAGCGAACATTGGTTTTAGACCTGGAAGATAAGGATCGATATTGCTTGTGATTCATGAACCAGGAATATTGATGAAGCATATAATCAAGGCTTTTTTTCATCCACTTTTTCGATGCTTTCACTTGGATGTTTACCATCTGAGATTATATTTGCCTTGAAGAAGCCCATTGTTATGGACAAAATGTGTTGGCTGTTTTCACTGCTTATGTGTGATGCTTTTTAAAGAAAAGAAAGACAAGAACTACATCCTTGTTCGGGTTATTGTTGAGTTGCACCTCTACAGTTTACATTTTCATTTGGAACTGGGTGAGCAGCAACAAATTGAAGCCGAAAAGACAGAGATCTTAATATTAAATAATCAAATCAACCACTAGCACTTATGGGCCACCAGAGCTGGACAATCCCCTTTGTCAAAAACATCATCAAAAGGTTTGGGGTTTGTGGTAGACAATCACTTCACATTGACATTTCAGGTGGGAGCAGTTACAGCTAACTGTGTTTTCCTTTCAAAATCCATTAGGAAATTGTCATCCATTCTGCATGGAGAGCCTTTAAAAACAATAATTATGGTGACTATCATATAAAGTTTAGATTTTGCCAATTTATTTTACTTGGGGCTACCTTGCAGTACCATTCAGACACGTTGCATTGTCATTTGTGACCTGCATTTGTTTACGCACCTTAGCAGCAGGTGCTTGTAGTATGTGCACACACTTGAATGTGCGTGTGTGAATTGTACTTTCGATACACAGGTCAGGTGCAGTCTTTATGGTCCGCTAGGTTTGTCCTATGGTTACCATTTCCAAATGAAATAGATAGTGTTCTGGACCTCTTGTTGGGGGAGCACAGACCCATTAATACAGCAACGAAGTTGAGAGTTGTCTCCATAATTGCATACTCTAAAACCTTTTGTGGACAACCCTTATATAAGAGGCCTGGTATACACATTTACAATGTAGTGAAATGGAGAAGCCCTGGGGGACTTCAAACATGAACTGTGGAGTATCCGAGCTGAACTGCTTCAGTTCGGTCCCTTAGAAAGGAGGCAAACCAACACAAGTCCGTACCCCTCAGACCAGCCACCCTCAACTAATGGGCTAAAATCATATAGATGTATCGGAGGCAGTGGTCAATTTCAAAAGAACCAGGGCGGTCACCTGGGAACTGCTACTGTCCAGTCTAAGGTCATCAACTTTCAAGAGCATCACTGACGCTGTAATATGTACTCTGTAGAACCCGAACTGTAGTATGTCTAGGACGTTAGAGGATCACAAATGGCGGCAAAGTTCCTGGGCTATGTACGCTGTATGATCTTTGTAGAATATGGCAGCAAAGAGATTGGATGAATATTTGTTATGGTCTGTGGGCCATCTTTATAAACGTAGAAAGACCACCCCATGTTTAAATGCTTTGAGCTAGAAATGTATTGGGCAACTCAAGAAGCAGCCCTCTAACTGCTTTGGCAATTGACAGCATAGTCGCCCCAGGACAGAGGTTCATTGGAGATCCTGACTTGACCTTCCTCATCAGTGTATGGATGGAGAGTGCCTTCTACTAAAAGAGTAAAAGAGGAAAGGAGGCAGGTATTACAGTTGTTAGCTCCAATCTGGGAATATATATATGTGTACCAACTATGTTTTTTTGAATTAACTTCACTTTGTTTGTAAAGTAGACATTTATAGAATTGCAGAGCTCCTTTGATGGCTCAATATCAAACAACACTGTTAGACCTGTCATCCTTAGGGTGGTCTTTTCCCAGACGTTTTACTTTTTGCATCCACGTTTGCTGATTCTTTTTGTTGGCCTTAGGACTTAGCACTTTACCACTGCTAGCCAGAGCAAAAGTGCATGTGCTTCTCCCATAAACATGATGACACTGGAGTATACCTGATTGGCATATTTGATTTACTAGTAAGTCCCTTGTAAACTGGAAATCCATATACCCAGGTTCTGTGCTACAAATGCTACTAGTAGGCCTGCCGGACTAATTGTGCCACCCACTTATATAGCCTTTCAAAACTGCCTCAGGCCTGCCAGTGCCATACCTGTGTGTGCAGTTTACTGCCACTTCTACTTGGCATTTAAAACTACTTCCAAGTTCTCCTGTTTTACAACCTATATGTCTCCCCTGAGGTAGGCTCAAAGTAACCCAAAGGGCAATGTGCCTTGTAAGGACAAGGTAGGAAAGGTGTGTTTAACCTTTACATGTCCTGGTAGTGACCTCCAGCCTATTTCGTTTTTCACTACTGTGAGACATACTCCTCTCAAACGCTAGCATTCCGAATTCCTTAATACACTTTTAAGCTGTATTTCCTGATCAAAGATGAGTAGCTTTATCATGTTTCTTATGTTCAGAATGGTAATGATAAATCCTTTTTACAGGTGAAGTTGGATTTAACATTACTGTTTTAAGAATGCCACATTTAGGAAGTGTTTTTTTTTTTTTTTTTTTTAATTTGAATTCATTTGAATTTGAAAATTCTAACCCTAAGGACCGTTGTTCTCCTTAAAAGTTGATTGCCCAAGGTCCCTAGGAACTCATTGGGTCCCCTTGTTTTTCGAAAAGACTTGAGCGCAAACGCTGGTTTGCAAGGGCTCTTCATTGTCCAAACCCTCATTGGTTTTGGGTCCCCTAGTACCCCAATTTCTCCCTCTAAAAATCTTGCCAATTCTCCACTTTTGATTTTCCTTATCGCACTATGTCAGGTCATGCACCACTTTACACAGACGAATACTTAAAACAACTCTGTTCTGGCCCATCCCTTCTATCAGACAACTCAGAAGTCCCGAGTCAGGAGAACACCACAATCCCCGAGCAACTAGAAAAACTCAAGAAAAAACAGGTCCGTTTGCAACTGATGATACTTATGTTAACGGATTACTTGAAGGCCGATGTAATTCCCTTAGGGTTACAAGTCCGCAACGTACCTGGGATATTTACAGATGATCCTCAATACATATCTAGCTTCAGCTATATAGGAACAACGTGTTCACGTCATTGGCTGGCACTAGGGATCGATACTGCCGTTGAGACATTAAAAACACTTGAAACCGAGATCTCAGATATCTTAAAACAAATCCAAGACTCAGGCATTACTGAAGATAGTAAGAAACTTCTTGAGCAGGTGGATAAAACTATCGCGGAGTATCAGAGAATAGAACAAAACAAAAAGTCAAATAAGATTAAAAAAGATATAAAATCATACAACATTGAGGCAACATATCCATACTTGCAGAAGGACTTCTATACAAACCGGGCATACCCCAACCTCCAACAGTATAGACCCTGGGGTAGATATAATAGACGTAGAAATTTGGTAAATTTCTCAGAAACCTCAGCTGAATCATCCGATAATTCGGACGCAGGTGAAGGTAGCAGTACTTCCAGACGGGGAGGTTCACATCAGAACACCGGCACAAACTCTTTTTTACAGAGAGGCCAACAAGGTACACCCCAGAGAGGAAAGGTCAAGAAAACCCAGAGATGGGTCAACCCTCCGGGGGAACGGCGGACGAGGAACAATTTCTATCAGTGGTAAACCTTCCCTCCGCACACATAGAAACCATTCCGATTTTTAACATCTCTAATTACTCTCTAGGGCTTGATGAAGTCTCACTCCTCAAAAAAGGACTCACTTTTGTGCCCACAACCCCACCCAATTATTTGGAATTGCAAACGGAACTAATGAGGTTCTTCAGACGAGTGCGGCTTAAGGCATTTTTTCAACTACATCCCAGTCAAGAGAGTAAAGCTTTAACTCCCTTCCGGCCACCATCTACTTTTTTACCGTCCTCTGGGATGATTCCACCAGAGATAATTACCTTTGAGAAGTTGGTACTAAAAGATCTTTCAATACTGCAAAATACACGCAGTTTCACTCCTTATAATATCACATTAAAAGAAAAACAGGCCATTACCACACTGAAAATGAACAACTCGTTGATCATTAAAAGTGCCGATAAGGGTGGTGGAATTGTCCTCCAAGATCTTGACTCTTATACTACGGAAATACAGAGACAGCTAGACAATAGGGAACATTACCAAAGACTAGCATCCAATCCAACAAAAGAAATTCAGGAACTGATAAAGAAAATCACAACAGACGCTGTAGTAGAAGGCTACCTATCTAAGAAAGAGTTCAATTATTTAAACATCAAAAGCCCCAGGACACCAGTTATATATACTCTTCCAAAAATTCATAAGAGTTTAACTTCCCCACTTGGACGCCCTATCGTCTCAGCCTGCGGCTCAATCCTTGAGCCACTAGGGGCTTTTATTGATTTTTTCATTAAGGAATTCGTCCCTTCCACCCCTTGATACGTGAGAGATTCCATGTCTATGATTTCACTGGTCGAAAATTTGCCTTTTGACCCAGTAACAGATACCCTCTGTACCATGGATGTGGAATCCCTTTATACTAATATCCCCCAGATAGCAGCTCTTAAAGTGATTCAGAAAACTTTGGACACACGCCCACGCCCCCATGCAATACCCACATCCTTTATTTTACAACTACTGGAAATCTGCTTGACGAGGAACTTTTTTACATTTAATGGCCTCTTCTATCAGCAGATAAAGGGCACCAGTATGGGCGCAATTTTTGCTCCAAATTTGGCCATTCTTTTTATGAATGAGATTGAAAATGAGGTTATATTATCTCCTTCGAACCCCTTCTATTCAGGAATTGGTTTGTGGCGTAGATACATTGACGATATCTTCATGATTTGGAGATGTGAAATCAGTGATCTACGCCACTTCCTACACTAGATGGATAATAACTGTTGTGGCCTTCATTTTACCCTGACATCTGATAAAACTTCTATTGATTTCCTGGATCTCACCATCTTTCACCAGGAGGGGGTTCTTCTGACCCGACTGTTTAGGAAAACTACAGAGCGCAACACATTGCTGGACTATTCCAGTAATCACCCAAGGGCTCTACGTGACTCACTCCCATTCTCCCAGTTTCTGCGAATTAGGAGAAATTGCTCCTGCAGGCAGGACTACTTCAAAGAAAGTGCCATTTTAGCGGACAAACTCAAAAACAGGGGCTATCCAAGGAGAATTGTTAAAAATGCACTTAAAAGAGCATGGTATAGACCCAGGGAAACCTTGCTGTCACCTACTCCAAAGACATCACAGGAAAGACTTGCTTGTGTTACTACCTTTTCCCCAGTATCTAACAAAATGCGGAAAATGATACTCCACCACTGGCCTATCATTAATGCAGGCGTACTGCAAATTGAACGTCCTTTGTTTGCTTTTAAAAAAAGCAAAAATTTGAAGGACCATTTAGTTCGAGCCGCACTGCCAAGTCCCACTCAATCCTCCACCCTTGAAACCATATGGGGTCTGTCCCCCATTGTTGGGCATGTAAAATGTGGTAACTGTAGTGTGTGTGATGTGACCATCGAGGGAAAGACAAGAGTATTCAACAATATCACCTTTACGAGTTCTTCCCTCTCAAACTGTAACACCTGCAATGTTATATATATGGTTCAATGCCCTTGCATGAAAATGTATGTAGGTCAAACTTCACAGAAGGTAAAAACAAGGATTTGCCAACACAAGAGTCGCATTCGCTGCCAAACTCCCAATGCCCCCCTTGTGGAACATTTCACCAATGCCAAGCACAAGGAGGATGAGTTACGCTGGACTGTGCTGAAGGCATTGAAGTTGCCCCCTAGGGGAGGAAGCTTGACCCAACTTCTTAATAAAGAGGAACTGAAATGCATTTTGCTCCTGGATACAATACAGAATGGCCTGAATCGCACTGCAGACTGGGCTGGACTGCTTTAACTCCTCATTTGATTTCTTGAGAGACTGCCCAAGAGAAATAGACTCTAAAGACTATCTGAATATTCCAACAATTATGGAAATCTGGCACGGCTTCAGAATTCGTTTTAAAGATGCATTGTTTCAATGTTGGTTTCAAATAATGTTAAATGATGTTCACAATCAATAATGAAAGGTAACTGTACTATGATTCCCGATATAACTGCCAAATGTTCACAATCAATCTAAAGGTAACTGTACCATGATTCCCAATATCACTGCCAAATGCTCATAAGCTGATCACTGACAACAGATTGTATTTGTCTTTGAATGTGTTTTGATAGTGAACCAAATACTTCAGATGTGTGAATGGAAGCCGCAATATCACTCGTATCACCAGACGTTCCATGCAACTCGCACCTTTCTTAGATGGCCGCCACAGGGACACTCCTTCACATTCACTTTCGCCTATTCATTTAAATACACGGTTCCGGCCGGCACTTCACTTCCGGATCCGCGTTGAGTCGGCGCTGTGCCATTGAACACGCCGGTTGAATCCTGCTCGTATCGTGAGCAAGACAGCACTGTCTATGCAATCAAGGTAAGGGTTATTAGGTTTTCCCTCCCTTGCCTCCCTGTCACAGGCAATTACTGCCTCCACCTAACCCGAATCCCACTTCCTTTCCAGACCGTGAAATCGTTTGAGTACCCACCATCGTGTGGCTTTGGATATACCTTATTCCTTCTTCGCGGATAAATCATTGTAAACGGGACATTAGTATTATTTATAAGTCTTCGCTACAGGAACCCGAGGTAATCACTCGCCCCGCGCTCACGCACTGCTGGTCACTTGCATGTAACGCGGATCGATTTTAAACCAACTCTCCATTTTTAGGCACCAACCCTCTCTCCAACCCAAACCATCGTGCCCTGATCTACAGGAGCGGAGCACATCTCGCTCTGAGAGGTTTGTCCCTTGTTCACATTAACAAGATCGTAAATCACTACAGGCACTGAAACAATCTCGCCGTTTTTTAAGCTCTGCATGTATACGTCGCAGGCACTACTGTTCCACATTCTGAATCGACACTCTAGCCACAATCACGATAGTGGCGGTAGGCTCACAGCACAATGAATCGCTTCGTGTTAATTCACAACCCGTGTGCACTGTCTCTGAGAGCATGAGATTGGCCCACTTGGAATATGATGTCAACATGATTGAACATAATTTACCATTGAGCACCTGGAATGATACGTGTGCACTTTCTCTGAAAGCATGAGACGAGACTACTTGAAATATGATGTCAACAAAAATGGGCATAAGTCACTATTTAGTACCTTGGAATGAAACGCATGTACCACATGTGAATTGAAGTGCATAGTACCAGAAACAAGTGCTGTATGTAAATAAGAATCTTCTCTCTCTTTTCTCCCATCTTCTTTCTCCCTACTCTTAACAGGTTTTCACAAAAGGTACAAACAGGCAATATATTTTAAGTCCTGATGATGATCCCAGTTCACTAGGAGCCAGGGATCGAAACGCCGTCGACACTTTCACAATTCTGTAACCTTGCCATTGTGTTAATATTTGTTACAGTAATTGTCTGTCTGAGCTTGCTTTGCAAAATGTGCTAATGTTGCAAGGGACAGTTGGCTCCCCTTTTTCCTTTTTTGCCTGATATTCTTTACTTCTTTACTTCTTTTCTTACCTTTTCCACCCCCGAACTCTGTTCGAGTGTGTTCTGGATAGGTACAGGCTTGTACCCTACCAGTTTCCGAATTAGACCCCTTCAGTGGTCTTTTTATCTATGATTATATTTGAATAAAAATTTCAGGCCCGGCTGGGTACTGAAAAATTGACTGATATAGTACTGATTGGAGTCTATATTCTCATTTGAATTTGAAAATTCTAACCCTAAGGACCGTTGTTCTCCTTAAAAGTTGATTGCCCAAGGTCCCTAGGAACTCATTGGGTCCTCTTGTTTTTCGAAAAGACATTTAGAAAGTGGACATTTCTCTGCACTTGCTGGTGTGTGCCTGACAGCCTGTCTCCAATACACGTCTGGGGTGGGTGACAGCTGTACTTTGTGCATTAACTCTGGAAAGCTACAACAAGAGAAGGATAGGTGAGTTTGAGGACCCATCTACATACATTTGCATTCTAATGGCCTTGCATGCAGTGGCGGCTCCCCCATAGGGGCATGGGGGTATCGCCCCACAGCTTTCTCGTACTGCGAGAAAGCAGAAGTGCCTGGTTGTGGGCGGACAGTCCTGCTTGAAGGCAGGGGGGAGTGGATTGCCCACTGTTATGGGCCCTGACTGCTTTGGTCGGGCACAAGCTGACCAAAGCAGTCATTCGCACTCTCCCTTTTCTCTATGTAGGCTGCATGCAGCCTACATTGAGAAAAGAGCCTCCCATTAGGTGCCTGGCTGGGGCGCTGTGCGCCTACACCGCCCCAATCACAATGCTGCCATTGCAGCGTTACGATTGGCGGAGGGAAGGGAGGCTGACTGTGGGTGGTTGCTTCCTGTTAAGGACTGGAGCAGCAGAAAAAGCGCAAATTGGGACCCGGCCATATAGCAACCAGATGGAGGCTGGCCTTGGTATCCAGGGGTGGCTGGCAGTGATCGGTTCTGGTGCCCGTCTGAAGGGGCTGGGCTGGCCCTTTTATCTAGAGGAGGGTTGCCAGTGCCTCGCACCCCGGTGGAGTTGGCCCTGATAGCGCATCCAGGGCTGGGTGGCCAGCGTCTGGTATCCTGATGGAGGGGTCAATCCTGGGATACAGTGGAGGGTCATCAGTTCCCGGTTCTCGTGTCCAGAAGGAGGGGGCGGTTATCTCAGTACGTTGTTGAAGTGTTCTGTTCCAAGGGCCAATACGAGCTTTCCCTTTCTACCCCGGGGCTCCTGCCCCACACACGCACAGTGGACTTGTCTGGGCTTTCCGAGCCCTTCTTTGCAGGTCATTAATTTCCATTTACGAAAAAGAAGTGAACTCCACCCAGCCGCTGCTATGTGCTCATACTCCATAGAGAGGTTTGGCAACTCGCCCAGGTGTGTCCTATTGCACTGCTCCTAGAGCCACTTCACACGCACCTGAAGCGTAATCACTTACCTGGGACTTTCAGGGCCAGAACAAATTAGGCATTCCTCCCGCCCCCTCTCCAATCGAGCAATGTCAAGGCCTGAGCTCCTGCGGCCGTGTCAGAACCATCATGGCTGGTCGGGGAGGGACCCGGGTAAGAGTCCTTCAGTGACCCTGGCCCAGCTGTTCAAGGACACATGAACCACAGAAGCAGGGACCTGCAAGTGCAAGCAGCCCTTGGTTCAATGCAAGGGCTCCCTCACTAGTTAAAGTGGTAAAATCACTATGCCCCTTTAATTGGTGCTAAAAAGGGCCTGGTTTCTTCTGCGTATAATGTGACACCATCTCCGATATTACCAAGGGATGCAGCGGCTGAGGTGGCCTGGAGAAGATAAGTTTAATTTTAATTTAATTAAAAGAAGGATTAGTCGTGTACACACAGCCACACGCACACATACACACGCACAAAAAGCCATACACATACTCAGAAACACAAGGACGCACATACGCACAGCCACTACCTAAGGTGTGTTGTATGGAAGTTCTCTCTCTGTTCAGTTCCTCTGGCCATCGCAGGCGTGTGGAAAGTGTGTGGTATAAAGTCGGCCTTAATTCATGAACAGTAGTGGGTATAGGATTACTGTTACTGCCCCACTAGATATGGGTTGGAACTTGTGACTGTCATTTTTCTACAACATCCTTTATTTTGCTTGACTATCGGTAAACGTTTCAGTGCTTCAATTGTTAGGAGTGATTGCAATGAATGAGTGACGATAAACAATACTACCTGCATATACTGCCTGCTATGTTTTATAGGATTATGTTACTGTAATTCTGTACCATTTTATGGTGGAAGGTTGCTGTTTTACAAATAAACCAACCCTGATTGTATATAAAAATTAAAACACTAACCCTTTAGAGGCGTAGGGCTTTGAAAAAGATTATTTTGAATGTGTGAAATCTAAGATGTGGACAGTGTATTTGAGATCACCATATTATTTTCAGACATTTTTTGCACCCAAAAGTTGACAGATGCACTAACAAAACAGAGAATTTACATTTTTAGGTCTCTGAAAAAGACTGAGTACATTTTTGGAAGCTAATAGTTGACAGTTGCGCTAACAAAACAGAGAATTTATATTTCCAGGTCTCTGAAAAGGACTGAGTGCAATGATTAGAGCTGCAAGGGTATTGTAGATCATGCAAATCAGACTTGGAAAGAAATGAAATGGCAGCATTTGCCTGCCTTGCATGTGCTTCTGTAACTGAAGTATTGACTCAAACAATCTACATACCCACATGCACTTTACTCTTCACAGTCAGAAAGGAGGTGAGCATTGGCCTAGACTAATTATTAATTAGTTTAGGCCAACCCTCACCTCACTTTTTGACTGTGAAGAGTAAAGTGCATGTCATCTCATATTTGCTTGAAAATGCACCATTTGCCCACTCATTTTTTAAATGTTCTCAGGGGAGCACCCCCCCCACACCATCCTTATATTGTTCAGGCGCGCTCGCTACACTCGCTTGCAGCAGTGTGCTCCACCACAAATTTTACGCCCTAATACTTTCAAATTTCAACAGCCGCCACTGCTCACCTGGGCAGGGTGGAAGGGAAGGACTAATATTTCATTTGAATAGGCTGTGTCCTATCCCTACACAAAGGACTGATTACCCCCTGTAGATAGCCTGGCAGACAGGACTGGGTTGAAAGGCATCCTTGTGCACTTCAAAGAGCAGCCTACTTGATTGAGTCATTGAAATCCTTCATGAGGTTATATTTTCCCTTGGGCACATCTCCATGTCTCCTTTACTGACAAGTGCCAAGGCAGTACCTCGACACTAGCTTAGAAAAAGCTTAGAAAATTATATGATTACTTCATCTTAATCCTTTTTCACAGTCTCTTTATGTTTTGTACCAAAAAGTGTGCTTCCGAACTACGTTCATGTTTCGATTACAGAGGTTTAAATCTAGTAACTGTTAAGGACTGTTATGCCTTGACACTCATTTCTGATCTTCTATAGGCTGTTACAGGGCTAAAATATTCACTAGATTGAATTTGAGAAGGGCCTGTCAGCTAATTTAGATCATATCAGGTGATAAGTAGAAAACAACATTCAGAATACTTTTTGGCGATTTAATATCATGAACCTAGCCCTCGGAAAAGCACCCATCCCGACAGACCACGCACGGAACCTTGGCGTCATCCTGGATTCTTCACTCTCAATGAACAGACAAGTCAGCGCCGTATCCTCTTCCTGCTTTAACATTCTTCGCATGCTCAGAAAAACATTTCGCTGGATCCCCCCCGAAACAAGGAAAACAGTCACCCACGCTCTAGTCACGAGCCGACTGGACTACGGAAACACCCTCTACGCAGGTACCACCGCTAAACTCCTGAAGAAACTACAACGAATCCAAAACGCCTCAGCCAGGCTCATATTAGACATCCCACGCAACGAACACATCTCTGGTCACCTTAAAGACCTCCACTGGCTACCCGTCAATAAGAGGATCACTTTCCGACTGCTTACCCACGCACACAAATCACTCTACGACATCGGACCAGATTGCCTCAACTCTCGACTGTCCTTCTACACCCCCTCCCGCCAACTTCGCTCTTCCAGCCAAGCCTTCGCCACTGTACCCCGCATCAACAAGACCACCATGGGAGGCAGATCCTTTTCATACCTGGCTGCCAAAACATGGAACTCACTCCCCGCTTACCTTCGCCTCACCCAGAATCACCTAGCGTTCAGAAAGCAGCTTAAAACGTGGATATTTGACAAATAATCCTTCTCCCCTTCCTAAGCGCCTTGAAACCCTCTGGGTATGTAGTGCGCTATACAAATTTTTATGACTTGACTATGACTTGACTAATTTTCAGTGATGTTGTTCAGCCTCTGTAATACCGCTGCTGTTTTCCAGCATTTCAAGAATGCTATCCTTTTTACCTTGATCCTTCAGACAATGGTTGTCAACTCACATGTCATCCTTGTTTTTTCTAAAGAACCATCAGATCATCCGTCTCATACTAAGCAATTCCTGCAGTATCTGAGATAAAAACAATTTGCTGGCTAAACCTAAAGAGTGCCTGTCTGGAAATGTTTTATAGACTATTTGCCTATATCCTTGCTTCTGAAGGATAACTATAGACACTATGAATGTTTTAGCTATTCAACATTCGTCCACTCCCACTTTGTAATAGGAAACACAGAGTTTTAGGGCTTGAAAACTATTATAAGGAATTCATGAAGAATGTATCTAAGTTTGTGTCTCTGATCACTGATCTGCTATAGAAAAGCAAGATGTTTCAAAGGAGTCAAAGTGCTTCCCTTAGTCTTTCAAAGGATTAAGAAAGAATTCATTCAAACTCCTGTATTACAACAATCTGATGTTTCTAAACCCTTTATTCTTGTAACTGACTCCTCAGACCTAGCTACAAGAGCAGTCTTCATTCAGCCTGGTCAAGATGGAGAAGAACATTCAACCGGCTCCATTTTTTTTTGGCTATAAAGGCAGCCTTTATTTAATGGAGACACTTCTTAGTGAGAGCTCAATTTCTAGTAACTGTCAGCACCAACTGCAGAAATCTTCAAGTTATCCACAAACCTCCATTTCTGTGACCACCTCCACATTTCTTGAGCCAATTTATCAAGGACTCAAGCGATTTACTCTCCAGAACCTAGAAAAACTATTTTTTCATGTTCTGATAAAGAATACCAACGGTTTCATTTATGTTTAAAACAAACTCTTAATTCTTTTAAAAAATTCACAAAAATCTTATAAAGAGGTGCAAGGGTTGCAGAAGAGTGAGAGGCGTATTTATATATTGGCAGATGGCCCGTTGCTCCACCAGGTCAATAGAGTAAATTAAAGAGAGTAGTTAAGACAACGCAGCTTACAGTCCTATGGGAAATAATCAAAACCCTATCCTATCAATATTCTGCAATAAGCCTTATTATTTTGTGAGATTTTAATATGCACATGTCCACCGAGAACTCCGGGAACTCAAAGAAGGCAGTTACAGTTCTATCTAAGATGTTCCGCTCCCAATTATAAAAGTTTTAACTTAGGTTGCTACAGGAAGATACCCAATATGATATGGCTAGTGCTCCAACTTTTAAAAACTCACAACAGATTTATGGTCAATAATTGTATCACAATTATTGAAAGACATCGTAAAATCTAATTTGGTCCCCGAATCCTGTCATGGTAGCATAATACAGCCAATCTATAAAAGTGGCTCACCTGATAATCTAGCTAATTATTGGTTAATTGCATAGATAACCCGATGATAATGCCATAACGCATATGTGGGGCGGAGAAACGATATAAACCGCAACCGAGATCAACATAGCGTTTATGAGGGTTGTCTAAGAGAACCACTGCAATGCAGTTACAAGTGTCCATTCTCTTATTGATTATATGACTAGATATGATCATATTGTTATATTCAAATATGTGGGTGCAGGTTAAATTGGGAGATGGAGGTTGCACCACATGCCGCCTGGAAACACACACTGGGCTACGTACTTGCACCATGTCTTTTTTATCTTTTTATGGCTGATTTACTGTATTATCTGCAAAATGTCAACACACACTCTCCAAAGGTTGCGGACCTTACTGTAAAATACTTGCAATACGCAGACAACATCATTGTTAAGCCACACTCCAATAGGGCTCAGAAGATTGATAGAATCATTTAACCACTATGTTTTAGCAAAGGATCTTCAAATGAATACTAAACCAACAAATATTATGACGATAGGATCAACTAAATTGGATAAGAAGTTATGGAAAATCAATGGGTTATCAATCGAATCAGTAAAGCAGTATAAATACTTAGGAATTATGTTTGATGATTGAAGAGTTTTAAACAACATTTTGATAACCTAAAGGCCAAAGCACCATCACTCTCTTTTGCTTTTAGATTATTGAGAGATAAACTACTATGCCAGAGTCACAAGGATTTACTGAAGGTATTGAAGCCAAAACTGATTCCCTCGCTCACTTATGGTTCAATAATTTTTCGGGGGAAGGATAGGAAGCTCCTTGATAAATTCCAAGTAAAAGTTTTTAAATCAACATTTAGGGTTTGGAGAAACGCATGGCATGCTAATGTCAGATTAGAGATCGGCCTGTTAAACTAAACCTTGGTGAGACAATCTGCGTTTATGAAATGTTTATTTTCGCTTTATTTAACGGATCCCAGCTCTCTTGCAGATTTTTGCTGGCAAGAAATAAAAAATACAGAGTACGCTAGCACTACTTAGAGACTATATTTAACAGAGAGCTAAAACACTTTAAGTCCCTGCTATTGAACATCTGGATAGAAACACATTTTTTTCAAAGACTTTAAACCAATCAATTAAAATGTTATCATTTTTATTAGATCAGGAGGCAACCGCAAAACGAAAGCATGCTTGGATGGTTATTATCTCGTATATTAAAATCGAGCCCCAACCCTACTTAACCACTCATTTAAAACCAGTTATGAGGGATATACTTCTTATGTTAAGATTTGGCCGCTATCCAACAAAGGATGGGATTCCACGATGGGGACAAAATTGTCAACCACAAACCTGTAGATTATGTGGTTATGTCAATGAAAAGCTACTGTATATTGTATGTATGTGTCCCAGATTGCAGCAAGAGAGGCAAACATTGTTAAAATCCATGAACGTGCCGCCAAGCAATTATAGCAAGCCTTTTAGGGCATATTACAGTTCTAACAGTACATTTTGTCAAGTTCATCTTTATTGACAAGTATTTGTCCGTGCTAAGAGAATAGTAGGTGGTTATGTAAGTACCCATGTTGGTGTATCTGTGTAGCTATTGCGCCGGTGTACTATGATCTTAGTTAAGGGAAATCCTAATTGTTTCTAACCAGTAAAGCTCACTATGATTAGTAATTCCTATTCCATTCTTATTATAAGAACAAAGGCACGTAGACACCTTAATTTTTATATTTTTTTAAATAATAAATATTTAAAGTTCTCAATGAGCACCCGTATAGATAGTTTATGAAAAACGTTCTGCAACATTGTTTTCTCTTGTGTAAGATTTTAATAACACTCAGTTAAACTTTGAGAAGAGGCATGGAGACACTTTATAGATAAGGTCATTATTTGTTATTGTTAGACTTTGCTTTTTCAGCGGGTTTACCCCCAGACTTTTTGCTTTTTGGCCTCCTGTTTTTGATTCAATTTTTGTTAGTTTTAGAACTACAGGCACTTTACAACTGCTATTTAGTGCTAAAGTGCATATGCTCTTGGTGTAAATTGTGATGATGGATTGGTGTTTTCAATATTGGTTTATTTGATTTACCTTTAAGTCCCTAGTACAGTGCACTGTGTGTTCCCAGGGCCTATCAATCAAATGCGGCTAGTGGGACTGCAGTACTGGTTGTGCCACCCACACAGGCAGCCCTTCAAAGGGTTCTCAGACCTGCCACTGCAGTGTCTGCACGCAGTTGGTAAAGGCCATGTCGACATGACAATTGCACCCACTTGCCAGGCCCTAATCTTCCCTTTTCTTAAAAATAAAGTCACCCTTAGGTAGGCCCAATGTACCCCAGTGGGCAGGGTGCTGTATATGTTAAAGGTTGGACATTCACTGGTGTGTGTGACATGTCTTGGTAGTGAATTACAGTGTGTCTCGTTTTTTTTCACTATAGAAAGTCTATCTGTCCCATAGGATAGAATGGGAGTGTACTAATAACATCTTATAAGGGATTGGTGTCAGTACAACGCGATGTATTACAACGCGTTCCGTTACAACGCGTTTTTTACATCGCAAATACCATTACAATGCATGCCATTACAACGCATGGCATTACATAGCAGATACTTTTACAACGCATGGCATTACATCGTAAGTATAGGTAAGTATATCTTTTTTAAAAAAAATGTAATAAAGTTAATTAAATTAATTTAAAATAATAAAAATAATATAACATTTTTAAAACAGTAATTAATTTAATTATAGTAATTTAATTAATATTAAAATTGATATTAATATAATATATTTAAAATAATATAATTAATGATATATAAATAATTTATAAATAGAAAATAATATATTGTAATTAATAACAATAAATATAATTATAATTTAATTAAGTTATAAATAATACATAATATAATTATATTTAATAAAATTAAAAGAATTTAATAAATTAAACATTTTTAAATAATATAATTTAATTATAATCGTTTATTAATACAATTAAATTAATAATTGTAAATATAGTTATTATTTTAATTACATTAAATAAAATTAATTTAATTAATTTAATTTATATAAAGTCGTAATAACCCTGTACCCCAAAAAACAAACCCAGCCCTAAAACCTAAAAACACCCCTGTACCCCAAAACCCAAACCCTGCCCTAAAACCTAAAAACACCCCTGTACCCCAAAACCCAAACCCTGCCCTAAAACCTAAAAACACCCCTGTACCCCAAAACCCAAACCCTGCCCTAAAACCTAAAAACACCCCTGTACCCCAAAACCCAAACCCTGCCCTAAAACCTAAAAACACCCCTGTACCCCAAAACCCAAACCCTGCCCTAAAACCTAAAAACACCCCTGTACCCCAAAACCCAAACACTGCCCTAAAACCTAAAAACACCCCTGTACCCCAAAACCCAAACCCTGCCCTAAAACCTAAAAACACCCCTGTACCCCAAAACCCAAACCCTGCCCTAAAACCTAAAAACACCCCTGTACCCCAAAACCCAAACCCTGCCCTAAAACCTAAAAAACACCCCTGTACCCCAAAACCCAAACCCAGCCCTAAAACCTAAAAACACCCCTGTACCCCAAAACCCAAACCCTGCCCTAAAACCTAAAAACACCCCTGTACCCCAAAACCCAAACCCTGCCCTAAAACCTAAAAACACCCCTGTACCCCAAAACCCAAACACTGCCCTAAAACCTAAAAACACCCCTGTACCCCAAAACCCAAACACTGCCCTAAAACCTAAAAACACCCCTGTACCCCAAAACCCAAACACTGCCCTAAAACCTAAAAACACCCCTGTACCCCAAAACCCAAACACTGCCCTAAAACCTAAAAAATACCCAAACACCCCAAAACATATACATCAGTACCCCAAAACATATACTCCTATACTCATACTTATTTTAAAAAATACTTAAATTAATATATTTAATTTATAATATTTAAAAACGAAATAAATATTTTTAAATAATTAATAATAATTAAATCAATTATAAAATATTAAATAAAATAAAAAAAAATTAAATACTTACCAATACTTACGATGTAATGCCATGCGTTGTAATAGCATCTGCTATGTAATGCCATGCGTTGTAATGGCATGCATTGTAATGGTATTTGCGATGTAAAAATCGCGTTGTAACGGAACGCGTTGTAAAAGATGCGTTGTAGCGGTAACACACCCTTATAAGCATAACTCCCCATTGAGACAAGATAAGTAAATGGAGTTTAGTGTGCCTGGACTCAGAATGTAAAAAGGCATCTTTTAGTATAGATGAATTTTATGTTCTGAGTAGGAAAACACCACTTTTAGAAAGTGTTTTTTTCTTGCTTAGCCATCCTGTGTGCCTCTGCTGGTTTGTGTATTGACTGTCTGGCTTTGGAGTGAGGTGCTGGGGATGTGCTTTCTCTCAGACAGCCAACAGGGGGAGGGGGGTTGATGTGTGTCCTACCTATTTTCAATGAGTCAGGGCTGGACTGAATAGACCTGGGCTGCATCCAGAGTAGTGGGAGGAGTTTTCACTAGCACCTGAATAGGCCTGGTCTGCATTTAGAGTGATGGGATGAGATTTCCCTTGCATCTGAATAGGCCCTGTCTGCCTTGGACAATGCTGTTGCCACCTCCTGCAGGACAGAACTGGTTTGGGCTGTGCACAGACACTCTATGGCCAAAAGAACAAAGAGAAACTGAGTATAAATATGGGGGCCCAGATCCCAGGAACTTTAGACTACTCTTAAACCAAGGAACCTGCCAGAAGAAGAGCTGGAAAAGCTGTCAGGAGGAATTGCCACTCTGCTGCGTGATCTGATGTGTTGCGCCTGCTGCTTGCTGCTTCTGCCTTGTGCAGGGAAAAGACTGGATTGCACTTTCAACATCCTGCTGTTAGAGTTTTCTCCAAGGGCTTGAAGTAGAGCTTGCCTCCCGTTGGAAGTCTCAGGGAGATAAAAGACTACAGAGAACTTACAGGAATCAAGGAACCAGCCAAGAAGAAGAGCTGGAAGAACTGCCAGAAGGAGTCCTGCCTCTTTGCTGTGTTGTTGCTTAGCTGGGTTGGCCTGCAGTTGCTGCTTCTGCCTTGGGCAGTGAAAGGACTGGACTGAACTTCCTATACTTGTGCTGGATATCTCTAAGGGCTTGAAATTGAGCTTGCCTCCAGTTCCCGACATCTCAGGAACAGCAAAGACATCATTGACCTCTTAGTACCACTTCTGGAACTGTTGTTTCAGTTGCCACAGAGAAGGGAAAGCAGATGACTCTGTCAACGAGTCTGTCGCTGACTCAGTGTCTTGAAGGCACAGCAGAGGGCACGTCCTCATCTCGCACTGCAACCCTGGTCTGACCGAAGACGGTTACCGCCACCGCCACCACCGAGCTGCTGCTTACACAGTGACCTGTGGGCCCCGCACTCCAAACTGCCTCGCTTCACTTCGCCGCCCTCGTCTCACCGACGCCTTCGCTGCAAGCTGACCGTGACCTCCATGACCGCAACGTGGCTCGGGGGCACTGCTCGTAAGTCTCACGACGCACCGCTCCATCCCACACTGCCATCCGGACTAACCTATGCCAACTCCCAGCAACTGGCTATTGCCTGCACCGTGATCTGTTAGCTTCGATCGAGCACTGCCTTCACTCCGCACCACAGCCCTGGTCTTACCAACACCGCTGGACAACCGTCACCAAGCTGCTGCCTGCACCACGACTTGAAGACACTGCACACTGCACCACTCCGCTTTACATCGCAACTGCAATGGTTGCCTCCACCGGCCCGCAACAATGAGTTGGCCCTAACACAAAAGGTACTGTTTACGAGTCTGCCGGCATTCCCGACCGACGCGGTCAGACGGAACAGCTGGATTCTGTTGTTTTCAGTGCTGCGGTAGCCCTGGACAGAGCTTCCGACTTCAAGAAACTATATTGTTAAAGTAGTCTAGCAAGTTATATATTTTCAAGTACTCTATGGTGGATTTTCTGTGGTATGGGTCTTGTTTTGGATATATAACATTTTTTATATTTTTATAAACTGGTGTTGTGTCCTTTTGTAGTATTTTCACTGTATTACCGTTGGTTATATGCAAATACTTTACGCACTGCCTCTGAGATAAGCCTGACTGCTCCTCCCAAGCTACCAAGGGGGGGAGAGGGGTTATTTCAGTAGTGTATCTCCCTTATCCTGACTAGAGGGAAAAATACCTACTTGGATCAAGGTGCAAAACTATTTGCCAACAATTTGCCAACTAGAGATCCCCATTTCTAACAATTAGTATTACACATGGTATGTGTTTGTGCTAAATATAGCTCGCTCGAAGGGATAGCGCAATAGCACTTTAATCACTGGGCTGGGCAAGACAGCAAAGAGTGTTGGTATGGAAGGTTTTATCTTTACATAGAGACGGTATGATTAATAATGAAATGAAATTGTATAATTATGTTATGAACTGAATATTACTTTTATGATGTTTTGTGCAATTTCAATGGTCCTGTAAGGCATAGTATCTTTGAATTGCCTTAATATTTGTAATGTATCTGTTAAAAAAACTTGACGTCTTTGTTTTAAGAAATCTGCTGTTTTTAATTTTCATGATTATAATGATTTTTATTAATTGGACAATAAATATTTTTCAACTTTACTCTGTCGCTCTGGTGGAGGGACTGCCTGACAGATTTTTAAATGAGCACCAAACTGGCGGTAATTTATAAAACATTGTCAGGAACCCCCATTTCAATGGTTCCTCACAATGCATTTTTCTGTTTGGTACAGGGCTCTGTCAGCGGAATAGAGCCTTGAACAGGGTAAATTTTTTTTTTGGGGGGGGGGAGTGTTTTTCTTTTTTTAATAAAAAATACAATATTCCCCTCACCATGGGAGTTTAATCCCATGCCAAGGGAAGCATTTAGTAGTTATTATTGCCCCTTACCACCAGGGTCTTCCTGATGAAGACGGGCAGTGAAAACTGACCTGTCATTCCACCCATCTAAATCACGTGGGCAGACCTCCCTTATCTGTGTTCTTATGTACAGACCTCCCTCCTACATGCCTTCCTTCGCTCAATCAGTTGGGGAGTTGGTCTCTCAGCTTTTTATTAATCACTCCAGGATCCTCATCCTGGGCGATTTCAATTATTGGCCTAATGACCCGCAAGAAAGCCGATTGTCTGAGCTGTTCTCAGAAACCCTTACCAGCCTGAACTGCCAGCAATTGATTTCCACCCCTACCCACTGTAAGGGACATATACTTGATCAGGTCTGGATGGCTAATCTTGACATCGACCCTCCACTGATCATCCCTTGCACCTGGTCAGACCACTACCTTATCTCCTTCTCTGTTGATCTTCCTAGCTTCCATCGCCCCCCTCGCCCGGCTAACATCACGGCCCGTAATTGGAAAAATGCCGATTTGCCAAAACTTCACTCTCTATTGGCAGCCTCAGTTCCCCCAGTTTCTGAATCTGTCTCTCACCAAGCCGCCATTCTTGAGCACTGGCTGAAAGCAGCAGCCGACACTGTAGCTCCTCTAAAAACTATAAAAGTCCAGCGCCCCCATGACGCCCAGCGATGGTTTAATGACCAGCTTAAACTCGACAAATTAGCCCTCCGCCAAGCGGAACGTCGTTGGCGTCACAAGTACGACCCTCTACTCAAGACCGAGTTTACCACTCTACTTAACAAATATAAATCCTCGATACTTGAGGCTAAGACTTCCTACTTTTCCTGTAAAATCTTGGAATCGGCTTCTAAAGCTAAAGACATCTTCTTGATAGTCAATGAGCTCTCCCTTCCCGATCGCATCACTCTCCCTCCCGTGCCCACCCAGGCACTGTGTGATGAGCTTAACGCCTTCTTTCGAGATAAAATCTCCTCTATTAAAAACAACATCCTTCCACCTTCCCCTTCCAAATCATTTCCCCTCCCCTCCGAAAACTCCCAGAAATTTCACACTTTTCCTCCCATTACCATTACTGACCTCCACAGTCTCCTTCATAAAGTCTGTTCCGGTTCTCCTAAGGACTGCTGCCCCCCACATATTCTTAAAGAAATCTTCATGGCCTGTCCTGAGCCTGCCCTGGCTCTTCTCAACTCCTCCTTAACATCAGGAGTTGTTCCAGATGCTTTTAAGCAAGCGGTGGTATTACCCATTCTGAAAAAAACTAATGCAGACCCACTTGTGCTGAGCAATTACAGACCCATCTCCCATCTCCCTTTTCTTGGAAAGATCCTAGAAACTTATGTTACTAGGTGTCTGAGTACGTTTGTGGAGACTTCCCTTTTTCTGGATCCCCTACAGGCTGGTTTTCGCCCCCTTCACTCCACAGAGATGGTGATCGCGGCTGTCATGGACACTCTTAGAGCCGGAGCTGATAATAACATCCCCCAAGCCCTTGTACTGTTGGATCTCTCGGCGGCTTTTGACACGGTCGATCATATTATCCTGATCGACCGTGTCAAGAACGCCAGCATCCAGGGCTTTGCCCTTGACTGGGTTCGATCCTTCCTGCAAGGCCGCTCCCAGGCAGTCCACCTTTCTACCTTCTCTGCTCCTATCTCCCCCCTCACTTGTGGTGTCCCCCAGGGTTCAGCTCTTTCCCCACTTCTTTTTAATTTATATATGCAACCACTTATGGTTGCCCTTCGTCACTCCCCTGCCACTATATATAATTATGCAGATGACCTGCAGTTGGTCTTCCCTTTGGACACTTCACCATCCTCCCGTTCCAATTTTCAAACAACAATGTTGCTCATCTCTGACTGGATGGCTCACAGCCAGCTCAAGCTGAACCCGTTTAAGACGGAACTTGTTCTGGTGGGTGGTCCTACCAATCCATGAGATGACAACTACTGGCCCCCTTCTCTTGGCACGCCCCCTTGCCCGGTCAGCTCTGTGAAAAGCCTTGGAGTGGTCATCTCTGAGGACCTATCTATGAAATCCCAGATCTCGGCTGTTACATCATCCTGCTTTTTTCAACTGCGCAGGATCCGTAAGATCTGCCGATTTCTTACCAGAGAGGCACTCATACTAGTCATACTGGCTTTGGTCATCTCCAGGATTGACTTTTCTAACATCCTGTATGTGGGGATACCTGCCTATCAGCTCCAAAAACTCCAGATAATTCAGAACCAGGCCGCCCGCCTGGTGTTTCACCAACCTAAACACCAGCATGTCTCTCCCCTTTTAAGGAGCCTCCATTGGCTCCCAGTGGCCAAACGGTGCTCCTTCAAACTTGGATGCACCATATTCAAATCTCTCCATAACCGCGCCCCTGAATTCATCTCCTCCAAGCTAAAGAGATACCTTCCCACCCGTAATCTCAGATCTTCTGCTGATAATCTTCTCTGCATCCCATCTAACCGCCGCAAAAAACACGGCGGAATGCGTTTTTCTTTTTTAGGCCCTTCCTTCTGGAATTCCCTCCCTTCTTCTTTTCGTCACTGCCCCTCTTATGAGTCATTCAGGAAAACCTTAAAAACATTCCTCTTCAAAGCAGGCTCAGAATAATAACCTTTGCCCTGGCTCGTTATGTCTGTTATTGAGCGCCAAGAAACCGTCTCGGTGTACGTGCGTGGTATAAATTTTTTAACATAACATATCATAACGGACAAGTCAGCCTCTGACAGCCCTTACTCTGCAGGGCCATCAGAGGTAGGTAATCACGACAGAGACGAAGTAGTCTCCACCGTGATTAACCCTAATGGCTGCCTGCATTTAAATTTAGCGGGCGGACTGCATTCTTGGTGATAAAGATACTCCGTTACCGTTGCAACAAAGTATTCTTACCACCAATAACTAAATCGGCCCCTAAATCAGAAAGAAATTCTGGTGGCCACCTATGCGTCATGAAATAACAGGATTCATAAACACTTGCGAAATTGGTCCTCAAAATACTTCTAAAGCTCAAAGAAAAGCAGAATTATTATTACTACCTGAAATTTCCTTCAAATCTTGGGAAATTATCTCTATCAACTTTATATTGGAATTACCCACTATTTTTAATGCAACACAATAATGGTAACAGTGGATTTGTACACTGAAATACCTCCCGTTTCAGCTCTTTACAAATTACGCACTGTATCAGAAATGGCTGAGATCTTTTACTCTGTTATAATTTAACTTCATTGAAAATAATCTCCGACCGTGACAATCAGTATGTCTTTACATTATGAAAGACTTTGTGCAATAAGCTTGTCTTCCAATGAGCTTTAACGTCACTCTCAAGCTAATGGGCAAACTGTAATGTTAAATCAATATCTCGTCATTGGGTGTCCCAAACTTCTCCTTTTTTTGGAGAATTCGTCCTTCATTTCATGTTTCGCAATTTAAACCGTATCTCCATTTTAGAGGTCCTCAGGTTAAAAAGAAAGATCTCATACTTGTGGAGGGGCAACCTGAGTATGAAGGTCAGGAGATCTATGATTCTTGATACTTTAAATGGAAACTTCAATATCATAAGGATATCCCCCATGTGATTGTTCCTCTGAAATGGCAGAACAGGTTCATGCTACCCTTCTAATTAGACAATTTTATTTCACATTTCCTCATAAACCAGGAGCTCGTGAGAAGAGGCAAATTTAAGGGTTTTCCCTTCTCTGCAGCCATGTCAGGCTGCGACGACTTCTCTCCGCTTGGGTTCCTAATGTGCAAGAGCCTCTCTAGGTCGATTCTCCACTGCAGGCTCTCACCCATGCAAAAGGCTTCCCGAGTACTGAGACACAGCATCGTCCAGCCAGCCATCTTATGTTTCCCCGACACGTCTCAGCTCAATTGTCAGGGCAAGGAATTGTGGGGCGATTTTCTCTATATGCCAGGTTCTTTCTAATGCCACATGCAGTGGAATATTATTATTTTTTTCCCCATTTTTTTTTAATTGCAATTTTTAACCTCCAGAATCACAGTAAAATCATGGCAGCAGTTATACATCACAGGACCTCATGACAATAATGCTTGTACATTGCGTTCTAAAATATGGCATATTTCCAGTATCAACCATACAATGCAGGGGAATATTATATTCTACATTATTATTCTTAGTATAAGACTGATTAACTTATTTTACGTGTTATGCTTAATCTAACTCAAACTAAAATACATTTTGATTTTACGGATATTTGCAGGTTTACTCATGTTTTGTTCCCAATTCAAGATGGCTGAACTTATTCTGAGAATTCCTCACATCCATATTTGCTCTAAATAAATGCCATCCAAATTGAGTCTAATTGTGTCGCAACTGTTCTTGCTTAATTGCTTGCTTACTGGACTCTGTGGATTCTTGGTGTTCTCCAGGTCCTGTTTGTTCATGCTTTTGTATGGCAGCTTGATTTTCTGCTCTTCACTTTTTTCCTTCCAGGTGAATAATATTGCTGGAGCAATACTAGATCTCGAGCTACAATCTGGTGTCTGGCATTTTTTCTGGAGGTAGTAAGCCTTTCCTACGCACAGAGAAGACTCGCCAACGTGTCTTTGAAGCGCCAGGAGGCGTTTTTAAGGCGAGCAGGGCTCCGGTAGAGCGGGAGCCCTGCCTTAGATACTTTGGAGCAAATTTGAATATAGCAGCCCTGCCTCAGCTTACCGGACACATTGCGGGACGTTGCGGGATACTCAGCCGCCATTTTGCCACAGAGGGACCACAGCCCCCAGAAGCACACGCAGCACGCACGCCGCCAACGCGTCTTTGAAGCGCCAGGAGGCATTTTTAAGGCAAGCAGGGCTCCCGCGTCACGGGACGTGCGCGGGGGCGCTGGGCTAAGCCTGGGCCAAGGGCAGGCCCGTCTGAACCCGTCCGAGACTGTTCGAGTCTGGGCAGGGCCAACCCCCTTGGCTTTGTATTCACAGATTGATAAAGAACTTGTGAGTAACAGGCTACGCCTTGAATTGCAAAGCTCATGTAACCCGTTTTCTTGGATATGCTACTCCAGTGTTTCTTTGCACTATTAATACCAGTTATTGCTTTATTTTGACATTTTTGTGATCAATAAGCTTTTAACCATTTTTTATTGATTTTTTAAGGCTGCTTAAGCAATTAGGATACATATATCTGTGCATTTATCTTACTAGTGTACTGTACATATAATATCACTTGGATTCCTTGTACGTTTTTATTAAGTGCTTTATATCAGCATTAGGACCTAATTATTGTAATAACTATACAATCATATTATTTAGTGTACAGGGGGTTTTGTGTATTCACTCTATTCCAAATATCATTCAGCATAAAATAAGGCTAACTGGGAGCCTTCTGGTTTATGCAATATTTGTCCTTAATAAACACGACATTATCAATATGTTGAAACGTAAATTACAAAAAGGAATTAATAATGTAGTTGAGCCCCCTGTCTCTACTATTGATTGCTATGTCGTGAAGGCGGTTAGCACCATTAGCGTTGAAATAGACAGGGCAGAACACCGCCTCTCGTTAGGATTAGGTAGTATATTTGGCCCAGTAAATGTGATTGACTTACAAGTAGAGTCTAATGTAGAGTCTAATGCAAGTAAGGACCAAACTATTGCCCCCCTTTTGAATTCTTTATGTCCAGACCCTGCCCTAAATTCCCCCAAACTTAGAGAAGTTCACTGTTTACCGGCATCTAACGGATCACCTACCCCAAAAAGGAAAAGGAGTTGTAGGAAAACCCAGCAAAAACAGGGGACAGCCAGTAAAGGCATAAAGATCCCATCTCCTAATCTTATAGTGGAACACCCACCTAGCAAGGGGACTATGAGTGACGTGCAGGTCAATCAGGTTATTGCTGCTCTAACTACTATACTAGAAGTATACCTCAAACCACTTTATGACAAAATAGATAAATTAAATGATGAAGTTGTTAAACTTAGTGGGGTATTTAACCATTCTAATGAGCTACTTAAAGAAATTACAACTAAGCAGAAGGAAGGATTATATGGTGGTAAAAATATAGGAATAACATCCGATTCAGGGGCAGTATCTGATATCACTAGGAACAGGAGGGCATGAGAAGTAGCAAGCTCTAATCCTAGTGTACCAGAAACAGGAGTCAACATAGCCGCTTTAGGACAAAGAGAGCAATTAATGGGGAATAGGCACTCTAGCGAGGCAGGAAACAAATGTACTAGGAATATGGAGATTACATCGGTGCCTATAAATCGGAGAGAGAAAGAACCAGAGGTGGGAAAAAGGATTAGATCCATTAACTTACCTCCGGAGTGCTGCCCGTATGTGGCAGTTTAGGCGAACATCCCCACCCTTAACCCGGATTTAACTGAAACACATGCATCCCTTAAAAATAAAGTGGTGGATTGGCTTAATCGTAATTGTGGCTACCCTGATAATCATGCAGATCAGATCCTTACGACAAGAAGATTAAATTGGATCAGCCCTCTAAGGAAAACAACGAAGGGTGACTGTTATTTTTAATTTTAAGAATCCACATTATGCTTTGACTACCCTGGAAAGAGCTCCTGCTCTGTCAGATAATGATTCTAGTATTTTACTACTTCCACTTGGTTTTTTCTATAGCCATTTAAAACAAGATGCATCAATGGGAGTAGACCAGGTATACCGTAGAGCTAATTGGTCAATGCCACCTTTGCAACATATCGCACTCCCTATCTCTAACAGATTTCAACCACTCAGTACCTTAGGGGCGAAGTCCTACCCACCATATTAAAGGAACGACGGGCCCTAGGAGTAATAGTCAACAAGGGGCTGCGCGGCCAGAAGGACAATTATTTCTTGGACAGGTGTTAAGTACACAGGGGGCCATATTTACTCTGGAAGAAAGGAACCTAAGCAAAAGAGCAAGGAAAGACCCTTAATGGCAATATAGGCCAATTTTTGGAAGAAGATCTTTCTCCCCTGGTTGTGATCCCTATGATTGATGTGATCAGGGACGGTCAGCCTCTGTCGACCCAGTTAGTTGGAAACACAGAAAGACCCATAGTTAGCGGGTTTAGTATAGTCTCATGGAATATAGCTGGATTGACTAAAAAAAAGATATGTTAGGATGGATGGATTTTCTCACAAACACAATATTATATGTCTCCAGGAAACCTGGTGCATAGACCATGTTAATTTCGATGGGTTTGTCTCCTATAACTTACCTGCTTTGCGCTCTATAGCTGGCAGAGCCAAGCGGGGCTGCTAATACTTATGTCAAATAATCTGCCTATAGAAGTTAAAATGTCTATAAATGTTGGATGTCATTCACAGGTACTCTGGCTACACCAAAAAAATGGCTGGGATGTTTTGTTAATTAACTTCTATAATAGTTTGTTTGATTGTACACGCTATAAAGTAGTTAAAGAATTGGAGAATGCAATCGATAAATTGGGTAATGAAGAAGATGTCAATTTTGATATAATTTGGGTGGGAGACTTTAACACGCAAATATGCCCTTTGTCCTCGACTAAGGTCTGTGGGTTTAGGAATGATACAGGAGATGACTGCGTGCACTTCCCACACAACCCTTATGGAGATATATTAAACACATTTCTGGCTAAATTTGACCTGGATATAACGCAGTGCGCAAGAGATGGTTATGGGAAAGTGATCCCAACTTTTACAGGTAGAAATGCTAATACCATTATTGATCATGTATTGGTTTCTGCAAATATTGTCCCTTTTTGCACCACACCATGGATCGAAGAACTTCTACTTAGTGATCATAACTGCATTATCATGCCATTAGCCGTATGGGGCAATAGTCTTCCAGTAACACAAAGTACAATAGGCAATATAGCCTGTGTAGACCAAATGGCACCAGAATAAAATGGAAAGGGGTCAACCCAGATAAAGTGTTAAAAAATATTGTTTCCGCTTGTTATAATGAGACCTCTGAGAATTTGGAAGTTAGTGTCGAACCAGCCCAGATTTTAACAAATTTATGTAAAGTTAATGGAATTATTAATAGTATTCTGACTCCGACATCGAATAAGAAACTTACCCAGAACAGAGGATGGTTTAATCATGCCTGCTCCCTCTCATTGAATCAGATAAAACAAGCACTGTCTCGTAGGAGCAGGGATATGGTGCTTATAAAGAATTTAAGACTGGCTTATAAATTACAATGAAAACAGAAAAAGAGAGAGCCCCAACAGGAGGCCTGGGATAAGTTAACTCTGGCTGCCGACACATCTAACAGTCAGCTGTTTTGGGAAACAGTCAATTCACCTATCAATATGGCGGAAGGAAGAGACCACATTCAATAGAATGATTATTAAAGACTGTCTCCGGCTAGATAATTGCCTCAAGATCCCATGGCTTAGTTATATAATACAAACTTTTAAGGATCTATTTAAAATAAACATTCAGGAAAACCTCAACGGAGTAATAGAACTACCTAAAATAGAAGTGAAAAATACGTTTCTGTGGGAGAGAAAGTATGCACGTCAAAAAAGCATAGGGCAGTTAACAACTTGCCAGTTCTATTACTCACACCTAGAAAATGAGGGATTCCAAACCTATTTGAGCCAGGTAACTAGATCCTTGCACGCTTTGTCCTTACAAGAATGAGATTAGGCCTCGTCCATCACTTGGTAGCATTTCCTTGTGTAAAAAAGTATCCTGTTTCCCCTTGCCCTTGTGATGGACGTACCAAACAAAGCACATTGCACTTTCTCCTTATATGTGATTTGTATCTGAACCTCAGTATTGCTTAGTAAAACCCTTGTTTAAAAAATATTGTACATTAACTATGGACGCTGCTATGAGCTTGTTGTTTACAATGCAAGAGCCTGATATTTGTTTTTATACTGCAATTTTCATTCTGACATCAAATCATGCATGTACAAGTATGTTGTTTTAAGTTGTATTATTGTGACCGTATTCCATTAATTTAATGAATTGTACTTGTTTTTTAACTCTGTTTTAAATGTGCTTATATGGTTGTTTTATCTGAACCGAATAAAGCTTATTGAATCGAATCGACTCTCCAACTGTTGCTGAGAAGACCTGCTCTGGACAGCTTGCAACATCACCTGAATCGAAAGATGGATAAGGTCCAAGCATTACTGACAGCAGCAAACAACCTGCTCTTCAAATCCATAGAGCCCGAACCCCCCAGGTTACTCCCTGCCCCCCTCCCACGGAACCCACACATCAACATCTGGATCACGTTGTGGGTAAAAAAACGGACATGTTTAATTCACACTATCACAGATAAACATGACAAATTAAAATTACATATTTACATTTCTGAAGCTGACCCAATGAATTAATCACTAATCAATCTTTATACTTTCAACTTAGCAGAGCGATCCATCAGCCTAGGGCTTAATTATCTACACACAATAAATTGCGCAAGCACCAAGGGGCCCTCCGGCTCACGTACCCCAACTGAGAACCACGCAAGCCGCAACGCACCTGCGTCCTTGAGAGGCGAGCCCCAGCCCTCTGGTCCTTGTCCGCCATTTCAGGGCTCACCCCTCTATCACCAGGCTGAACAAGGGGGCTCATAGGGTATAACCCGGGGCCGCTGCCCATGCCATAACTTGTAACCTGGCACCCTAGTCCCCCAGCCCGTGTCCCCGTTCTCTCTGCAGAGAGCTTACTGTCTCTCCCCCTCAGTGCTGGCCTAGGAAGTCTGCAATAGGACTCCCATTAACAATGTGAGTCAATCTTCTATAGCCTCCTTACCGCAACACCTTCCCAAAACCCTAAGCCTAAGGGAAGGGTGGGTGGGAGATTCTTCCAGGACGTGATGCGACTGGGAGCCGGCGCCTCAAGAAGAGAGGACGAGGGACTGGGCGCCTTGCCCTAAATAGGCCACCTCTCCTCCCCCCGTTGCACCGCCGGTCCCCGCCGGACCTACGTCACTGACCGCCCTGGAAGTAATTGAGCTGAGCCGGTCGCCTATTGGGCTACCCCGGCATACGAAGTGGGTGGGACTTGGACCCCAGGGTGCAGGGCCCAAATGGCTCGCTCCTCTAGTCTTGCGCTCTCCAAAGTCTCACCACTAAAAATGTCTTGTTACGTCAGTCCCTAGCTGTACTACAAGAAGGATCTCTGGATCTTTCTGTTGCTGAGAATATGAAATTGTGTAAGAAATTACCTGTTTTTACATGATCACCCCCATTTTTTATTGATGCTGATTGTTTTTGGACAATGTACTATGGGACACTGCTAACCATGCCACAGTGCATGTGCTCTAACTCCTAAACCCTTGCCAAATTGGTTAAAAATCTTACTTGCCACATTCAATTATCTTTAAGTTATAGGTATTTTATAGCCAGTGTAACCAGGGACTGTAATATAAACATATTAGTAGACTACAGCCCCATAAAAGTGACACTTCAAAGAATGTCTTCAGGCCAGTCCCTACAGTGTTAAAACTGCAAACATGACCAAGCAAAATATACAATTTTCCAGGCCTAAACCTTCCTTTTTAATACTTATAACTTGAGTTTGGGAATAGCTAGAACAATTATTCAAGAACTCAAATTAATAGTAGCTTAAAAACCAATCTAATTTTCAAGTCTGATTTTTAATTACTATTTGGAAAATGGCACTTTTAGAAAATTGTAATTTCCTGCCTAAGCCACAAAATGCATTTTTGTAAGTCTCAGTTTTATATGAATGTCAATGGCTCTCCTGGGCTAAGATGTGTATTGCTCCTAGACAGTGGACAATAGACTTGGTTGTGGGGAGATGTTTTCCCCTGACAGGTTGGTCATCTGGGCTGTACCCAAAAACTTAATTAAACTTCAAAAAGTGCTTCTCCAGATGTAACTGGGCACCAATCCCACTGGGAGACAGGGTGCAGAAGAACTGGTGTAGAGTGGCCACAAGGAGAGGTTTTTCCATTATACTAGCCACACCTTTGGCTGGGTGCAGGAAGCTCTGCACAAAGGAAGAAAGGTTCTGCCATATAGGTGTTAGGTAGAGAGGTGCATTGTGGATTATTTTACAGTAACACACACAGGAAGTGCTGTGCTGCAGAAGGGGATAGGTGCACCCCTCCAATATCGTGCTAGCATGGGGACCCCAGGATTTGAGACAAGGGGATAAAGCCCCATGGCCTTCATTGGCAAACTGTAAACCTATGCCCCAAAGCAGGTGTGACTGTCCTTTGAAGAATAGGAAATGAGGCCCATTCCCTCAGTGTTGTCCTACGAAGTATTCTGTCAAACCGGTATGGTGGTTCGGTACAGTCAGCACACACCCAATCGTTAACTGCCACCACTCCAGTTGATATGATACTCAGAGTGGTCCCTACAGAGTCTGAAGACTTGCAATATTCTGTCTATGCACAGGACTAGATATGTGACTTACAAAATTATGTCAACAGCTTATAGGGATATTCATTATTTTCACTCCCAATCGCTGAGCACGCCCTGTATGAGGGGATCTTGGTGAACCTAAGCTACCAAGGGCTCAAGAGCCAATGGGAATATCATAGGGGACAGGGACGCCCTTTCTTCGTACCCCCATGCTGCGTCATTAACCTGCACTCTCGCTAGCATGCCCTGATATAAGGGCTTCACCCAGCCACACAATTTGGGGCTAAAGCCCAGCCTAGTAAAATGTAGTTTCATTTGATTGGCATAAAATGTTGTTACCCCTGTATTCTTAGATAGGATATGCGTTTATGCAATGTTTTCTGTGTAATTTCCATAATCATCCTACTATTGTGTGGTGTTAGATTTGGGGGGTCTCTGGTTGGCACAGGTAAAGACTTGTGACAAGCAGGGACACTCTCCTCTAGTCAGGGCAAGGGACTTACTCTTTGGAATAACCCCTGCTCACCCTCTAGGTTGCGTGGCGCGAGCAGACAAGGCTAAACTTCAGGGCGTTATGGGTTAAGCATTCATGACAACATACAGTAATTCCAGATACACCACAAATGGACACTAGTCTAGTTTTGAACTAATACAAAGCTCCTCCCATTGGGAAGGAGACACCCTGTTGCACAGCTTTAAACTTTGACAGAAAAGTCTTTTCCATTAATCATTGAAATTAATTCCTCCTCATATTGGGGTTCCAAAAAATATTTAATATTTCATCTGAATTTCCACAAAACTAAAGTTCCAATTGTATGTCCAACAACATTATAATCCAGTATACATCCTTCCCCAATGCATTTCGGGCCGATTTGAAAGCCCTTCCTCAGGGGACAACTCTACAAAAAAGGAATGAATCTCCGTGTCACTATGCATATCAAATTCAGTATCTATACATTGTCATCAAATAACATTTCATTCATGCCATTGACTTAGTATCTGTGAATGGTAGCTAGGAAATCACACCACCAATGAGGTGTCAAGTATGCGTGGTAAATATCTGGTCATGCACTGGGTCGCCCGGTGAAATTGTGTCAAAAATGTGCTATTTTTAAAACAAATTGAAAACGAACGGTCAACGTGCTTCTAGTGCAAACCTCATGCCCCAGTTACCGATTTGTGCAACTAAACCGATCCACGGCTTAAAAGAGGTGCTGACGTGAGAACGATACTCACGGACTGTTTTAACGAGCTGTAGCGCGGTATCAGCAAAGTAACAGAACAGCGCGTGTTACCAAAAATACATCGCTCGTGTGCTCATGTTACTGACGCGTTCTCCTTAACGGAGTACTCACTTGGTTAAACAGGTGAACACACGCATAGTTGTCTCTGGCTCGGGAACCCCAGGAGTGGTCTCGGGTAATGGCGTTTAAATCGGTTCGTGTTTACATGCCGAAAGTAAAAACGGACTGAAAAATGAAAAAGTGAACTAAAAACGTGGCGGCCATGTTGAGTGAGTGTAATGCCATGCAAATGAAAACGAAAAATGTGAGCAGAGAAAAATAAAAATAAACAGTTGCAGTACATGAATAAGGCAGATATTCACAACATCTGGAAAAATGCATAAAAACTGAATATTAAAGGTTACAGATAGCACAAGAACTCCATCCGATCATTAAGACCGTGTGGCTGCATCGATGCCATATAGCGAATCCAAAAGTTCTCTCTTTTGAGCAGTGTTTGTTTGTTGTTGTGAGTGGGAGTGATTAGTTCAAGTATCACATATTTCAGTTGAACTATGGAATGTTTTTGTTCAACGAAGTGTGCAGCAACTGTGGATTTCATGTTGCCTGTTCTTTCAGTGTTTTCATATCTGGATCCAGATCGGACTTTGCCAACTCTTGTTCAATCGCCGTTATGCCCATGTCATGCGGTATGGATGTGTAAAGTGAACAGACGTCCACAGTACACATTAGGGTCATCCTGTGAAACTAAGAGTAAACGCCACCTGTAACTCAAGCAATCTCATCTACATGCTCAAGTGCCCTTGTGGCAAATGCTACATTGGACACACAGAAAGGAAGATCAGGATTCGATTACTTGAACATAAGAGTAACATAAGAACAGGCAACATGAAATCCACAGTTGCTGCACACTTCGTTGAACAAAAACATTCCATAGCTCAACTGAAATATGTGATACTTGAACTAATCACTCCCACTCACAACAACAAACAAACACTGCTCAAAAGAGAGAACTTTTGGATTCGCTATATGGCATCGATGCAGCCACACGGTCTTAATGATCGGATGGAGTTCTTGTGCTATCTGTAACCTTTAATATTCAGTTTTTATGCATTTTTCCAGATGTTGTGAATATCTGCCTTATTCATGTACTGCAACTGTTTATTTTTATTTTTCTCTGCTCACATTTTTCGTTTTCATTTGCATGGCATTACACTCACTCAACATGGCCGCCACGTTTTTAGTTCACTTTTTCATTTTTCAGTCCGTTTTTACTTTCGGCATGTAAACACGAACCGGTTTAAACGCCATTACCCGAGACCACTCCTGGGGTTCCCGAGCCAGAGACAACTATGCGTGTGTTCACCTGTTTCACCAAGTGAGTACTCCGTTAAGGAGAACGCGTCAGTAACATGAGCACACGAGCGATGTATTTTTGGTAACACGCGCTGTTCTGTTACTTTGCAGATACCGCGCTACAGCTCGTTAAAACAGTCCGTGAGTATCGTTCTCACGTCAGCACCTCTTTTAAGCCGTGGATCGGTTTAGTTGCACAAATCGGTAACTGGGGCATGAGGTTTGCACTAGAAGCACGTTGACCGTTCGTTTTCAATTTGTTTTAAAAATAGCACATTTTTGACACAATTTCACCGGGCGACCCAGTGCATGACCAGATATTTACCACGCATACTTGACACCTCATTGGTGGTGTGATTTCCTAGCTACCATTCACAGATACTAAGTCAATGGCATGAATGAAATGTTATTTGATGACAATGTATAGATACTGAATTTGATATGCATAGTGACACGGAGATTCATTCCTTTTTTGTAGAGTTGTCCCCTGAGGAAGGGCTTTCAAATCGGCCCGAAATGCATTGGGGAAGGATGTATACTGGATTATAATGTTGTTGGACATACAATTGGAACTTTAGTTTTGTGGAAATTCAGATGAAATATTAAATATTTTTTGGAACCCCAATATGAGGAGGAATTAATTTCAATGATTAATGGAAAAGACTTTTCTGTCAAAGTTTAAAGCTGTGCAACAGGGTGTCTCCTTCCCAATGGGAGGAGCTTTGTATTAGTACAAACTTACGCTGGGAGGTACAGACAGCGCTCAAACCTGTTTGCACGCCACAGAGTTCACTGCTGATCAGAATCGGATTAATTGCTGTGCAAGTCCCCAACCTACTGTCACTAGTCTAGTTTTATCAAAAATAGGTTTCTTTATATATCTATCAAGAAGACTTAATACAAGACCCCGATAACTTTTTTAAAAGAGGCCACAATACTTTCTAGCAACTCAGAGTTCTTTAAAGGCAGAATTCCAATAACCCCGGGAGCGAAGCCACTATCTCAACTTTTCCCAAAGGTGTCTCTCTCACTGTGTCACTAAGGAACACCTCAGGGAGGGAAAGCAACCCCAGAAAATGAAGAGACCAAGTTCTGCGGTCAATCAGCTGGAGAAGTGTTTCAGACAAGGAAGGCGAAAATATCTGCAGTGGAGACAAAGAAGCAGGACAGAAATAATAGTGCTAAATACAGTGTAATTGCAAGTAAACTCTGAACTTTCTTAATGACCTTAAGTGTGTGCTGTCCCACACTTACCTGTGACCTTACAGAGGAAGGCTTTCAATATATGAAGTCAAATGTAGCTTCTTGGTCTCTTGTAAATAATGTAGAAAAGGCTCAGGGTTTTCTTCACCAATATCCGGTAGATATCCAGCTTCAAAACCAACCACCTTCCAGGCAGTGATTCACGAGTAGGGGGCAAAGTTCAAAGACCCGGAGCAAGAGCCTTTACAAAATAAATAAGCAGGATCGAGTAATAATAAACTTTAGAGAAACTAAACTCTGATAAGTCAGAGGTGGTAATTTTTGGCAACCTATCCCCGCAATGGTCCCCCCTCTGGTAGCCATCATCTATGGGCCAACCTCCGGACCCAACAAACAAGGTGAGGAATCTGGGAGTCATTTTCGACGACCATTTAAACTTTCTGCCACATGCTAACCAAATCTCGTCCTCAGCCTTCCATAAACTGCGGCTTATTAAGAAAATCCTGCCTTTCCTGCCTGAAAGTGCCGGCAAAACACTGGTGAGCTCCCTCGTCTTGTCGACCCTAGATTACTGCAACGCCTTGTTTCTAGGTGCCCAGGAGAGAGTGCTCTGGAAAATGCAGGCCATTCAGAATGCTGCCGGCAGGCTCTTAGGGTGCATCCCCAAACATCATTCGGCCGCACTCACCATAAGACAGCTGCACTGGCTACCAGTGAGAAAGAGAATTATGTTTAAGTCCCTTTGCCTGGTTTACAAGGCTCTGAAAAATGTTGGACCCGCTTTCTTTGTCCAAAATCTTATCCCTTACCGTCCTCCAAGAACGCTACGCTCATTCTATCAGCATGATTTAGTGGTACCCCGAACCAGATCTGTTTCATGGGGGGACAGAAGATTCATGGTAGCCGCACCTAAACTGTGGAACACATTACCACAATCGATCAGAATTAGCCCCTCCCTCTGGATGTTTCGCAAGCAACTAAAAACCTGGCTCTTCAACCAATGAACTTCTGCCCTATGAGGCTTAAAACAATGCAGCAACTCTAGCGCCGAGATGCCCAAGGGCCGTCGTTCGCGCTTTATAAATGTTTTTATAAATAAAATAAATAAAAGGGGTATTCTTGGTTCTGGGCGCTGTGCGCACTCATGTCCGACTCTCACGGGATACTGAACAATGTCTAAATGCTTGCACAGTCGTTGCGGACCTTCCGGCCCGAGGCGAACGCACCGGGGGTGCAAATCAGGAGGACAGTACCTTTAGTGAGTGAGGAGTCCGGTTCGATGGCGGCATACGGAATAGGACCCGGACCCCCCAGCATTGTCCCTACCTCCCTCTATCTGACATTAACATGCAAGCCCACAATGAAATCACCATGAGATTTACGTGGGGTAAAAACGGCCATGTTTATTCACAAACAATGCATAAACATGACAAGCAATTTACATGCATAACTGATATTTCAAAATCACACTTTTAATAACGACTTGATGATGGTTCTTCTCATGTCCTCCAGCACCAAGGGAGGAGCCCCATCTGGTTCGCATCTCGCAACTGGGTATCCTACGCCAGGTGCCACGCACCTGCCCCTTAGAGTGGTGGCCCCAACCTCTGATCCTTGTCCGCCATTACCAGGGCCCACCCCTCGACCACCAGGCTGCCCAGGGACCCAGGAGGCTCGAAATCTGTCGCCCTAGCCTCCCCAGCCGGTGGTAACTTCCTCCCAGCGGAGAGCTTACCACATCCCCCTCGGTGCTGGCCAATGGAGTACGCAACGCGGACTCCCGTCCATTGTCTTAGTCACTGTTACTGATCGCAGGTCTCTTCACCGCAACACGCTCCTCTAACCACTAATCTAAGGGACGGGTGGGTGGGAGTTCTCGAAGGTCGGGGTTCCGAAGAAGGGGGGAAGCCAGCTTCAGGGCTGACGTGGGGTCTGGGTGACTGGAGTGGTAACAGGGACAGAGACCGAGGCCCCGGGGCTTGGACCCTAAATAGGCCACAGGTCTCTGCCCCCCACCACTCCGGAAGTGCGTTACCCATTGACCCGGAAGTGAAAGGCGGCCGGCTGCCCATTGGACTACCCGGCCGCCCAACCACAAGAGGCCGGAGGCGGGGCCCGGGGGGCCGGATCCTAAGGGCGCGCGTCTCGATTTTCCACGCTTGGCACACGAAGCAGACTTGGAGTGTTGGTGGCCCCTCGGCACTGTGGTCCCGGCTCATCGTAGCGTCTCTGTGTGAGGCGTAGAGCGGGGGGTCACGGGGAGGCGGACGGTCCGGGTCTCTGCAGGGTCCAAGATGCGGTGTGGCGTTCAAGCCGTACCTTCGGTTTGAGGCTGCTTCCTGAAGCAGGCAACCCAGCACGGGGCAGCCAGTACGGGACGTACGGGACGGATCTTCAGTGCGGCACGGCTTCAGGGGTTAGGAGCGCGGTGCAGCTGGTACGCTTCGAGCGTACGTGCCGTACCTCGCCTGGTGGTGTGATTAGTCCATATCGGCAGGAGGCAGAGAGCGGTGCGGCTCTGACAGGGGGGAAGGCGAAGCAGGGTACGGTGCAGCCCAGTTGCGATACGGTGCGAGCTTCGGCTCGTGGAAGAGCGGAGCCACACGGTGCGGGCGGCAGCAGCATGAACTTCAAGGCGGCAGGGTTTGCGTGGCGCACTCGGCTACGGCTCCAGCTGTACACGGACACAGGCAGTCCAGCAGCTCTTGGTGAAGGCAGGGGTAAAGTCCAATAGTCCTAGGACTCTGTTCAGGGGGCAAGCTCACACACAAGCCCTTGGAGATTGTTCAAAAAGGCACAAGTAGATAAAGGTTCCTTCAATCTTTTCCTCTCATCTCGCAGCAAGCACCCACCACAGGCCAGTCTCCCAGGTCAGAGACAGTAATCCTCCTTGTAGTTTTTCCAGGTCCTTCTCATCTGGCAGAAGTTCTTCTTGCTTCAAACAGGATCTGATTTCTTAGGAGCAGGGCTCCTATACTTATACTTCAAATCTTTAGTTCTTGCAGGCCAGGGGGCCTGAGCCTAGTTTCACCCAGTTTTGGAGCACTTTGTTTTGGATACTCTGGCTACTTCTTTCAGTGTGCAGGGCAGACACATCAGACACTCCCCAGGGGGTGGAGCCTGCATTGTGGTGGCAGAGCACAGCCCTATTCAGAGTCAAGGGGCACTCCTCCCACCCATCCTGGTATAATTTCTCTATTCACCACCTGGCAGCCCCAGCCCGTCTTCTGGAATTCCCCAGCCCTGTCACTCACAGAAACCAGACAGCGTATACACATCCTAGCAGAGGCGGGTTGAAATGGTTAGGCAAGCAAATACTAACTTTCTAAAAGGAGTATTTGCAAACACAGGATATTAAAATAAACTTTAATAAAAGATATATTTTATTATTCTGAGTTCAGGCATACTAAACTTGAATTTCTACCATGTTCTCTGAGTCTGCTAGGATTATAGAGTGTAATAATTCCAGCAGCCCATTCTGGCCTATGGAGAACAGGTAGCCTTACAATAGTGAACAACGAAAATGGCTGTAATTCACTATCAGGACATGCCACATACATCAGGGCTTGTCCTACCTTATGCTTACAATGCACCCTGCCCTTGGACCTACCATAGTGGTGACTAATATAAAGTTAAGGGAAGTTTTAGGGGCTGGCAAGTAGGTGCACTTGCCCAGCTAGCATGACAGTACCAGACTGCACACAGGTTCTGCAATGGCAGACCTTAGACACATTTTACTAGGCCGCTTCTGTGGGTGGCACAACCAGTGCTGCAAGCCCACTAGCAGCATTTGAGTTTACAAGACCTGGCACTCCTGATGCACTTTACTGGGGTCTGACAGTAAACCAAATAAGCCAATCATGGAAACCAATCAATGTATATATGTTTATATAGGGAGCCCTTGCACAGTGGCACTGATTGGCAGTGGCACAGTGCTCTGAGCAGCTAACACCAGCAAAACACATGAGGCAACAGAAAAAGAATGGAAGGGAGACACACGCCAATGGTGCCAGGTCTAACATGTGGCTTGGAACTGTTTTGGTAAGCTAGAGAATGTTGTGTTTATGGGTTCATGTGAATAAACATGACCCATTACCCAAGCAAATACTTGAGTATGTCTTTGTCATTGGCTCGGTTGAGTGTGGGAGGGAGTGGGGTCCAATCTGGGGGTCTCAGGGTTCTATACCTCCCTGCACTACTAAATAGCTATTTGTGACAGAACACTAAACTACCAGTGCTAAGAGGGCGCCGATACTTGCCTGCCTCACTGTTAGACCTGGCACCATTGGCGTGGGTCTCCCTTTCGTGTTTGCTGTTGCCTCATGTAATTTTGCTGGTATTAGATGCTTTGGGCACTGTATCACTGCTGTCCAGTGCCGCAGTGCGAGTGCTCCCTATTGTAAATTGTTATATTAATCAGTGGTTCCATGTTTGGCTATTTGGTTTACTTGTCAGACTCTAGTCTAGTGCACTGAGTGTGCCTAGGGGATGTAAATCCAAATGCTGCTAGTGGGCTTGCAGCACTGGTTGTGCCCCTCACAGAAGCAGCCTTGTAGAATGTGTCTAAGGTCTGCCATTGCAGAGCCTGCATGCAGTCCGGTACTGTCATGCTGACTGGGCAAGTGCATCCACTTGCCTGTCCCTAAACCTTTCCTTTTCTTCATATCAGATACCCCTATGGTAGGCCCAAGGGCAGGGTGCATTGTAAGTATAAGGTAGGACATAACCTAGTGTGTGTGGCATGTCCTAATAGTGAATTACAGCCATTTTTGTTTTTCACTATTGCAAGGCTACCTGTTCTCTATAGGCCAGAATGGGCAGCTATATTATTACATTTTTATAATCCTAACTTAATCAGAGAACATGGTAGAAATTCGAGTTTAGTATGCCTGGACTCAGAATGATGAAATGCATATTTTAGTGAAGTTGGTTTTAACATTCTGTGTGTGAAAATACCACTTTTAGAAAGTAGGTATTTTCTTGTCTAACTATCCAAGCCTACCTCTGCTAGGTTGTGTATTTCTTTGTCTGGTTTTGTGAGTGACAGGGCTGGGGGTTTCCAAGAGACAGGATGAGTCAGCCCAGTGGTGAATAGAGAGATCTGCATCTAGATGGGAGGGAGGAGTTGCACCTGAACCTTGAATAGGGCTGTGCCGGCCTTCCACAATGCTGGCTCCAACTCCTGGGGTGCGGCTGATGTCTCTGCCCTGCACACTGAAAGAAGAGAAGGAATGATGTCAACAACGTGCTCCAGGGATGTACTTGCCTTTTACAATGCTAGCTCCACCTCCTATTGGGCGTCTGATGTTTCTGCCTGCACTGTGAAAGGAAAGGAGAAGTCTGGTAAACAGAGTGCTTCAGAACTGGTTTGGACTGGCCAAAGGCCCCTCTCCCCTCAGAGAACAAAGGATTTTGGGATATAAATATTGGGACCCTGATCCCATGAAATTAGATCACTTTTGGACTACAAGAAGAAACCTTTACTGAGTAGAGGAACCTGAAGAAACTGAGGAGAGACTATTCCCAAGCTAAAGTGTTGCTTGGGGGATTGGCCTGCAGTGGTTGCCTTACTGCCAAAGGAAGGAGAAAGGAACTTTGTGTACTTTGCTTTCAACTTTTGAAGGATCTCCAAGGGCTTGGAAAAGAGCTTGCCTCCTGTTGAAGTCTCAGAGACAACAGACTTCACCCCCCCAGAGTACTTTGGAAGTGCTGCTGCTGTTTTGGGCCTTCTGAGGGACAGCGTGTCGCAAGGAGCTGGAAGCGCGACTCAACGAGGAAGAAGCGTATCGCCGTCGCTGCTGCTGCCATCGCATCGTGAATGTCGGTGCTGTAGCTGTCGTATTTCACCGCATCGAGAGAAGCGTCCCGCAACGAAGAGGAAGCGTGTCGCTGCTGCTGCCGTCACAACTCCAAGAGAGGGTGTTGCCGCTGTAGCTGTCGTATTGCAGAGCATTGAGAGAAGTGTCTCGCAATGAGGAAGAAGCATGTCGCCGTCGGTGCTGCTGCCATCGCATCTTGAATGTCGCTTAGCTGTAGTATGGCACCGTATCGAGGAAAGCGATTCGCATTCCCTGGAGAAGCGCCCCACCGTCGGAGCTGCTGCCATTGCATCGTGAATGTCGGCGCTGTAGTTGTAAAACCAGTGTGGGTTGGGAACACCCTTCCCTGAGGTGTGTGCACTAATATTGAGAAACTGAGCAGTTTCTAATCTTCTTTTGATCCAAAAGTGGTTAATATTTCACATCCCAAATTATTCATTAAAGTCTCCACAATCTTTTACTTCAATGATACTTTATTAATCATAATTCGGTGCTCTTCCTGGTACCAGTGAGACACCGTCCGAGCTGGTGTCTCAGGGAGGCGCGAGCGTCAGCAGCGGGTGGAATGAACGGGTCCAAGGGCAGGAGGAGGGCCAGCAGCCTGCAGAGGAGGAGGACCCGGCAGCAGACCCCTGAGGAAGGATCCCATATGATCCGAAATGCATTGGGTCAATTAAGGATTGGACATGTTTATTATTTGTATTACACTGGTGCCAGGAAGAGCACCAAATTATGATTAACAAAGCATCATTGAATTAAAAGAGTGTGGAGACTTTAACGAATAATCACCCCCCACCTGAGAGACCTACACTGGCTCCCCGCCGACAAGAGGATCACCTTCAAGCTCCTCACCCAGGCACACAAAGCACTCCACAACGCCGGACCAGCCTACCTGAACAGCAGACTCAACTTCTACACCCGACCCACCAGCGCCGCTCTGCCAGCCTCGCCCTTGCCAATGTCCCCCGCATCCAACGAACAACCTCCGGTGGCAGATCCTTCTCCTACCTCGCCGCCAAGACCTGGAACACCCTCCCTATCCACCTACGGCAGACCCAAGACCTACTCGCCTTCAGAAGACTCAAGACCTGGCTCTTCGAGCAGTAGCGGCACCCCCTCCCATCAGCGCCTTGAGACCCTCACGGGTTAGTAGCGCGCTTTACAAGTACTCTGATTGATTGATTGATTGATTGATTGGTACACGTTATCCACTTTATGCTCTCCTAGTGTAGTGCGTAGAAATAGGAGAAGCAGGTTTGAGGGTGTTATGTTTGTAGATGATGTTTTAACTATGGTTCAAATTAGAATTTTATACATGTTGTTCACATTTGTTTGTGTTGTTATGCTATTTTCTGTGGTTATTTTAGATATGCTAAGCAACAGGTCGAGACTGTTGAAATAAAATGCTTTTTAGTTAAAGTATCTTTTTCTTAGTGCAGTTTGTGTGTGTGACATTGAGAAGAACAAAATAGGTTTGCTTCCAATCATCACTGCGTCCCTGGATCCCTGTTTAGGGACCATTAGTAAGTCAATAGCATTTAACTGAATTTTACCTATGTATTGGATGAGGCTCTGCAGGACTACAATAATCTCTCTTTCACATTCAAGCATTGATGCATTGAACTAAGTGTCATCCATGGGTGTGAAAACAAGCCTTGTATAGCTAAGCCAAAACTTGGTTTATGTAACAACATGGAACGTAAATAAAGAGAAACACAACATCCTGTAAATAGGTAACACTCTTCGGAAATTCGATATTATGTAAAATATGAAATATATACGGGAATTATATTGATGATATGGATTACTTTAACATAACTTTTACATTAATTGTTCAGAAACTGATCAGTATTTTTGCCATTAAAATTAAGGACATGAAAATATGGCCCTGTCTGTTTTTGATTACTACCAGGTATGAGACCCAGATGGACCTGACCCACGTAAAGGCCTGGGTTAAGACACAGACACTCAAGTTCCTTCAGCCTAACTCATTGCCTAACTCGGCTCAAAGGCAACAGAAAATATGACCTTGTTATGCCAGACCTTACGAAGCAGCATTGACTCACCAGCTCAACTTCCTATTTTGTCTTGCTTCATTCATAAAATGGTCCATTTACAGTTGAAATACCTCAGAACCTGCATTAAAAGACCATGTTCAAATTTACTACATAGAAGCCCTTTCAGCTTGTGACTAACATTTCCATAACGTACAACACTGCTACGCAAATCTTCACGGAGCAGCTTAAGTACTTTTGAACTTCCTCTCTGCCCACATACAATGCTCTGAAACTCTTCCGAAAGAATCTCAAAACCTGCTTATTCAACACATATCTTAACTAATCTGATTGCCTGATCCAGTAATGATTGCTGATTTCTACTTGTTCCTCATCTTGATCCTAGATCTAGCCATTCCTTTTTCCTGTTCTATTTCTTCCCGTCTTTGTTCTGCCAGCAATCTCCCATACCTCATGCCTCGCCGTTTCCTCCGAGAAACTCACTTCTCTTAGTTCTTGCATCTGTGCTTCTTTTTAGTCACAGATCCTGGGACGCTCTCGGGCAGCCATGCGCTCTATAAATCACCTTCTATTCTATTCTATTCTATTCCGGTCCGTGTATTTCATCCTCATTGCAAATCTTCTCTTATATCAGCCTATCCTTCATGTTCTCTTTGTTCTCTATTTTCCCTGAACTCCCCTTTAAGCCACTATAATCTACGTCACTCCACACAATGCAACTCTACACCACTCCACTCCACTCTACTCTAGAGCTCTCTACGCCTCTCTACCCTATGCCAATACATGGCACTCTACCTCACCCAACTTTATGCCACTCTACACCACTCTGCTCTACAGCACTCCAGTCCACTCAGTGCCACTCCACTCTTAAGCAAAAGGAAAGCTAAACAATTCAAACATTCCCCCTCAATCATAAAGATCTGGGTTTAATCCAGTGTTCTTTTGCTCACCACGTCACCCCAGTTTGGACCCACCCACATGCAAATCAGTCTTCACCTTGTTCCTCGTGGGAACAGCCAAGCCCAAACTGCCAAGCCAGATCCTAACTGGACCGGAAACAAGCATCATTGGAACCGTTTCGGGGCATCAGCCAGGCTAGCATGAATCCAGTGGCGTAGTAGGCACAGGACCCAGGTCTAGGCATCCCTTTCCTACTTAGGGCGACACAAGCAAAAGGAGCATATGATGGATGGAATGTTGAACAATGCAAACATTCACCTCTGGTCACAAGATCTAGGTTTAATCCAGTTATTTTACTAACCATGTGACCCCAGTTCGGACCAAGCCATATGCAAATCAGTCTTGACCCTGCTCCTCATGATAACAGTCCAGCCTTAACTGCCAAGCTAGGTCCTACCTGCACCAGAAACAAGCATCCTGAGACTGGTTTCTGGGCGTCACCCCATATCAGCCAGGCTAGCTGGAATCCAGTAGCACAATGAGCACAGGGCCCATGTCTGGGCATACTCTTTCCACTTAGGGCGACACAAGCAAAAGGAACAACTGATGGACAGAATCCTGATTCCTGAACAATGCAAACATTCACCCCAGTAACAAAGATCTGGGTTTAATCGAAGTCTTTTGCTCATCACACCACAGTAGTTTACACCCAGCCATATGCAAATCAGTCTTGCCCCAGTTCCAAATGGGAACAGTTCAGCCTGACCTGCCAAGCCAAGTCGCACCTGGACCGGAAACAAGCATTATTGGACCAGTTCCTGGGCATCAGTCAGGCTAGCAAGAATCCAGTGGCGTATTAGGCACAGGACCTGCGTCTAGGCATACCCTTCACACTTAGGGTGAGACAAGCAAAGGAGCAATTGATGGACGGAATGCTGAACAATTCAAACATTCACCCCCGGTCACAAAGATCTGGGTTTAATCCACTTCTTTTACTAACCATGTCTATCCCAGTTTGAACCCAGCCATATGCAAATCAATCTTGACCCTGCTCCTCATGGTAACAGTACAGCCTTAACTGCCAAGCCAGGTCCTACCTGCACCAGAAACAAGCATCTTGGGACTGGTTTCTGGGCCACATCTGGGCATACCCTTCCCACTTAAGGCGACACAAGCAAAAGGAACAACTGATGGACAGAATCTTGAACAATACAAACATTCACACCCAGTAACGAAGATCTGGGTTTAATCCAATTCTTTTGCTCATCATCACGCCACAGTAGTTTGGACCCAGCCATATGCAAATCAGCCTTGGACCCTGTTTCTTATGGGAACAGTTCAGCCCGAACTGCTAAGCCAAGTCCTACCTGGACTGTGGGACCGGTGTAGGGGCATCACCCCATATCAGCCAAACTAGCTTAAATCCAGTGAGCACAGGACCCACATCTGGGCATTCACCACCCACTTAGAGCATCACAAGCAAAAGGAACAATTGATGGACGGAATGCTGAACACTGAAAACATTTCGGCAAGCACAAAAAGATTGTAAATACTACATGCACTGTATCATTTTATTATTCATTACTAATAATCTGTTTTCTTCATTAATAAAAAAGAATTTTAAAAAACCCAGCAAACATTCACCCCAGTCACAAAGATCTGGGTTTAATCCATTGTAATGTTGCTCACCACGCCACCCCAGTTTGGACCCAGCCATAAGCAGATCAGTCTTGACCCTGTACCTCATGGGAACAGTCCAGCCTTAACTGCTAAGCCTGGTCCTACCTGCACCAGAAACAAGCCTCCTGGGACTGGTTTCGGACATTACCCCTCATCAGCAAGGGGGGGAGGCATTGGCGAGCAAAGGAGACACAAGAGCGGCATCGGTCAATAGTCCGACTCAGGCTGCAGCCTTTGCACAAGCTCCTCCTCCATGTTGAAACTGCGAGGACAGAAAGCAGCAGAAACGATTGCCCAAAACAGAGAAAGGTGGATTTGAGAGGCGTTGAATATCCTTGTGCTGAGACTGGATTCAATACAGTCTGGCTGATGAGGGATGATGCCTAGAAACTGGTCTCAGGATGCTTGGTTCTGGTCCAGGGAGAACCTTGCTTGGCAGTTCCAGCTGAATTATTCCCAGGAGAAAGAGAGCCAAGACTGATTTGCATATGGCTGATTCCAAACTGGGGAGGCGTGGTGAGCAAACAAACAGATGGATTAAACCAAAATCCTATTGACTGGGGGTGAGTGTTGAATTGTTCAGCATTCCATCCATCATTTGTTCCTTTTGCTTTACTCCTCTCTTAGCCATTCTACACTATCCCACTCCTTGCCCATCCACTCTACGCTATGCCGCTCCACTCCACTCGATGTCACTCCACTCTACGCCACTATACTGTACACTACTTCACTCAATGTCACTCCACTCTACGAAATCCCACTCCACTCTTTGCTACTCTAATCCACTCCACACCACTCCACGCTACACTACGCCAGTAACTTTTAGCCATGCTGAACAGCTGCCAGTCTGCTTTACAACATGGATAAAAGACATTGGCAAAGCCAATACCTCTCACATAGGCGAGGCCTATTCGCTTTGCCAATACTTGTTGCCCTGTAAGCTGTGTTCATCAGACACTTTGGGGCAGATTTATGATGCCCTTGCGCCTCTTTGTGCCGCAATTGCGTCACTTTATTTGACGCAACGGCGGCGCAAACAATGTGCCCTATTTACAACGCTAGGAGATGCGTCACGTTGTAAAGCCCTGCGCCATAAGGAGGCGTTCCTGCGCGGGGGGCGTTCCTGCGCAGGAACGCCTCCTGAAAGTGGCTGAGTGAAATCTATGAGATTTCACTCCGTCACTTTCAGGCCAATGCTGCGTCAAAACCCTGCGCCTGCTTGAAGCAGGCGTAGGTCTTGACGCAGCATTGTGAAGATGGGGCACCCCCGAGCCTTGCTGGAGCTGTGTCGCGCTTGCGACGCAACTCCAGCAATGCGCCACCTTTCCGGCACAGATGCGGCACGCCACCATTGGTGGAGTAGCTATGGCGCACATTAACTGGCGCATCCCTGGGGATGCGCCAGTTAACATAAATCTGCCCCTATGGGCCTTAGAAATCAACGCAACACCACAAAGTATGGGAAAAATCATTTTTACATCAGTAACAACATTTCGGTATCCCGCATTCTGCACTCTCGTGAGTAGCGGGCTTTCCTTTGCTGTCAAGCTTCTCGTATTTTCTGTGCAGTTGTCTGACACTGCTCTCTGAGCAGGTGGAGGTTGGCATTGTTCGCACTCGAGCAGCCTACAGGCCCTGCGGGTGGGTGACTCGGCTCTGTCTCCCCTGGGTGGGCTTCTCGAGTGTGTATTGGGCCGCTATTGTTCTCTGATCGAAGGAAGCCGAGGTGTTCGATAGTCCGCTGATGGCATTCGGTGCGGTGGGCGAAGGCCTGTGGGGGGTGACTGCTTCCGGCCAAGGAGAACAGAGCGCTAGCGAGCCCCCGTCTGACTAGAACTGGGTAACTCCCACACAATTATCGTTGCGCAGGGGTTCCTTGGTACAGTGTGTGTGTTTGATTTGGGGCAGTCAGTCAATCGAGTGCTAACACTCAAAAACAGTGACATGAGCGTGTATGGAACGTTACGTAAGCCACAAAAGGGCGTCGCCTCGGCGCCCTCTGCTGCAAGGATGTTGTAATGCAACCCTTTTGCAGCTGGGTGCTGATCTGTGATTCCTCTAACAGAGAGGGCCGGGTAGACAGTGTAGATAGTGCAATTAGAGAGGTATTAAGGATGCACGCGGAGGAGGGGCGCAGGGTCTTCGCAATACACGTGTTCTCGGCGGGGGCACTGACCCCTAATCTATGTGCATTATCCTGGTCTTTAGAAGCTTGTGTCTAATTAAATAATTAAATTCTCCAGTTACGCCCTCAGCCCCTCCTGATCTCCAAACTCTGACACTTGCATTGATCACAGCGCCTCTCATTTCCGAAGGATTCGCCTAACGCCGAGGCGCTAATTCTACACTGATTAGTGCCTGTAAATAGCATAGGATTAGTACTGGGGGCGCTGCCTGATGTGCAGAAACAGGCCCCTGTCTTTTAAAACATGATGTGCTTGGAAGTGTCGGACACGTGCCAGGTGCGGCTCCATGTGTGACTGGCTCTCCCCAGCCCCGAAAGCCCTGTTGAATAACGTATCTGCCATGAGACGTTCTCTGCTCCAACCCTTCCGACATTATTTAAAGAGGTACTTGTCTGACACGTGACTGAATCTTCCCCAGACGCATTCGCTTGGCATGGGACAGACAACCCAACTACCCAACGCCACCACTTTTCCCAGAGACGGTCTCACGTGCTACTGACACTGCCCCGGGTTCAATGGCATTTAAGTCACTGCCTCCTAGCACGCGGCCGACTCTACCAAAGCCGCATGTGTCTTTCATATCTCGTCAGCCGTTTGAAGTCACTACATTAACAACTGGTTGACGTGTCCCCAGTCCTCTGAGCCGTTCAGAGGGCCTCGTATATACTTGGGGGCAGATTTACGAGCCCCTTGCGCCACTTTTGCGTCACTTTTCCCATGTTAAAAGTGACGCAAAAGTGGCGCAAGGGGCTTGTAAATCTGCCCTGACTGACTCTGCTACTTTCGAACAGCCGAACTAACCTTATACGTAACTGGCTCTCCAAAACCCCGATGATTTTCTTAAAGGAACTCCTCATTATCGGAATAGCCAATCACCTTTAGACAGCAGCAAAATAACGTTTATGTGTCAATGTGTTTTATAGTGCTTTATGTAGTCCGCGCTATCTCGTGGCCCTGCGGAGACAAAGTGTCATATCAATGTTAGACCGTACAGGCACCCGCTACGACAAAGCGCTTTGGGACCTGCTGCCTTTCGGATATTCTTCTATTGATAGATTAAGCTGGGCCCCTCGAAGTGCAATGCACAGGCCACATCACACTGTGCTTAGAAGACGGCTGTGAGGTAGGGCAGCGCCCGGGGAGATGCTAGTGACCGGGACGTAAACCTCAGCTTCCGGCCCTTGTACTCACGCAACAACGGCTTGTGTAACTTCAGTAGTCGCCTCTGTGCCCGTCCGACTGGCAGTGCCCACGACGTGCACGAAGGCGATTGTTTTATTTCCCTGAGTCACCAGTGGGCAAAGCTAAAGTGATGGTGCAGTACGTCGATGACTCTGCCGAGGGAGGGGGGGCGGGGGGGGGAGGGGGTACGGGGGGTTGTGAGGCACTTCTACTGGGCGTGAAGTACTAAAGGGTTTATGTAATTCCAAGGCCGGACTCGCTGGCCCAGCCCCTCCCTGCCCAGCGGCCCAGTGGGAGGAGAGTGGACCTGACACCTGCCTATATACAGGGAGCCGGGGCAGAACTTGGAACAGAGCTGGCGTCCAGAAGAGAGCGCACACTGCACGCACTGCACCCCAAGCCCTGCTCGGAGGAGAGTGAGAAGCGGCCTCAGCATCACTGCACCCCAGCCCACTGCACGCACTGCAGTCCAAACCCTGCTCGGAGGAGAGTGAGAAGCGGCCTCAGCATCACTGCACTCCAGCCCACTGCACGCACTGCACTCCAAGCCCCGCTCGGAGGAGAGTGAGAAGCGGCCTCAGCATCACTGCACTCCAGGCCACTGCACGCACTGCTTGGAGCCCTGCACAGAAGGGAGTGAAGAGAGGCCTCAGCCTCACCGTACCCTGCCCACTGCACGTACTGGGCTTCAAGCCCTGCTCAGAAAGGGGTGGCGTGTGCCCCCCCCAGCCTCACTACACACGAGCGTGAACGCACGATCAACTATACCAGCGGGCACCAGTTCACTGCTCGCCGCAGGGATACCCTGGGCACCACTGCATCCCACGCCCTATTCTCCACAGACCACACTTCCAGTCAGCGCCACATCTCCCAGCACGCCCCTTTATTGTGCCCCACAGCACTCTGTACCACAGCACTACGCTGCACGCCATGACCTCCAGCAAGATCGAGATGCCCGGAGCGGTGAAGACGGACCCCGCGGCCCTGATGGCCTCGCTGCACCTGCTGCCCTCCCCCACGGCCAACCTGGAGATCCGGCACACCAAGGTAAGAGGGTGCGGGGTCGGGGGTGGGAGGGGTCTGTGCAGTGGGACACTAGCTGCGGTGCCAGACGTCCGTCCACGCGTGGGCAGCTCCGTGGCCCTCACCAGCTCCCAGGCAGCGGTACTTCTTCAGACTTCACCAGGTCCGAGGTTACTTCCCACGCAGCACAAGCTCCCGCACACTGGCCCGCACGAGCTCAGTCTGTAGTTGCACCGCGGCCTGCACTACCCCCACCCCACAACTGGCTTGCACGACAGGCAAGCCAGTTGTTCTCTCCCCCTCCACCCCTCCCCCCCCACGTCTAGTAACTCCCTCCATCTTACACACTGGTTTGTAGAAACGTCATACCCCGTAGTTACCCCAGCCTGCACTCACCCCTCAGACACGCGCTTCATACCTGGTCTGTTGGTCGTCACAAACTCCCCGCCCAGCCTGCCGCTAGTTTCATGGGCTGTACTGAGTCCTTACCCTGCGGATCCCAGCCTGCCCTGGCTCCGCACCCTGCACCAGATCCCAGCCTGCCCTGGCTCCCCACCCTCCACTGGCTCCTTACCCTGCACCAGATCCCAGCCTGCCCTGGCTCCTTACCCTGCAGCAGATCCCAGCCTGCCCTGGCTCCCCACCCTCCACTGGCTCCTTACCCTGCACCACATCCCAGCCTGCCCTGGCTGCGCACCCTGTGTGAGAAGGTGGCCTGCCCTGGCTCCTCACCCTTCACTGGCTCCTTACCCTGCACCACATCCCAGCCTGCCCTGGCTCCCCACCCTCCACTGGCTCCTTACCCTGCACCACATCCCAGCCTGCCCTGGCTGCGCACCCTGCACCAGATCCCAGCCTGCCCTGGCTCCTCACCCTTCACTGGCTCCTTACCCTGCACCACATCCCAGCCTGCCCTGGCTCCCCACCCTCCACTGGCTCCTTACCCTGCACCAGATCCCAGCCTGCCCTGGCTCCTCACCCTTCACTGGCTCCTTACCCTGCACCAGATCCCAGCCTGCCCTGGCTCCCACCCTCCACTGGCTCCTTACCCTGCACCAGAGCCCAGCCTGCCCTGGCTCCCCACCCTCCACTGGCTCCTTACCCTGCACCAGATCCCAGCCTGCCCTGGCTCCGCACCCTGCACCAGATCCCAGCCTGCCCTGGCTCCCCACCCTCCACTGGCTCCTTACCCTGCACCAGATCCCAGCCTGCCCTGGCTCCTCACCCTTCCCTGGCTCCTTACCCTGCACCAGATCCCAGCCTGCCCTGGCTCCCCACCCTCCACTGGCTCCTTACCCTGCACCAGAGCCCAGCCTGCCCTGGCTCCCCACCCTCCACTGGCTCCTTACCCTGCACCAGATCCCAGCCTGCCCTGGCTCCCCACCCTCCACTGGCTCCTTACCCTGCACCAGATCCCAGCCTGCCCTGGCTCCCCACCCTTCACTGGCTCCTTACCCTGCACCAGATCCCAGCCTGCCCTGGCTCCTCACCCTTCACTGGCTCCTTACCCTGCACCAGATCCCAGCCTGCCCTGGCTCCCCACCCTCCACTGGCTCCTTACCCTGCACCAGATCCCAGCCTGCCCTGGCTCCTCACCCTTCACTGGCTCCTTACCCTGCACCAGATCCCAGCCTGCCCTGGCTCCCCACCCTCCACTGGCTCCTTACCCTGCACCAGAGCCCAGCCTGCCCTGGCTCCCCACCCTCCACTGGCTCCTTACCCTGCACCAGATCCCAGCCTGCCCTGGCTCCTCACCCTTCACTGGCTCCTTACCCTGCACCAGATCCCAGCCTGCCCTGGCTCTCCACCCTTCACTGGCTCCTTACCCTGCACCAGATCCCAGCCTGCCCTGGCTCCTCACCCTTCACTGGCTCCTTACCCTGCACCAGATCCCAGCCTGCCCTGGCTTCCCACCCTTCATTGGCTCCCTACCCTGCACCAGATCCCAGCCTGCCCTGGCTCCCCACCCTTCACTGGCTCCTTACCCTGCGGATCCCAGCCTGCCCTGGCTCCCCACCCTGCACCAGATCCCAGCCTGCCCTGGCTCCCCACCCTTCACTGGCTCCTTACCCTGCACCAGATCCCAGCCTGCCCTGGCTCCCCACCCTTCATTGGCTCCTTACCCTGCACCAGATCCCAGCCTGCCCTGGCTCCCCACCCTTCACTGGCTCCTTACCCTGCACCAGATCCCAGCCTGCCCTGGCTCCTCACCCTTCATTGGCTCCTTAGCTTGCACCAGATCCCAGCCTGCCCAGGCTCCCCACCCTTCATTGGCTCCTTACCCTGCACCAGATCCCAGCCTGCCCTGGCTCCGCACCCTTCATTGGCTCCTTACCCTGCACCAGATCCCAGCCTGCCCTGGCTTCCCACCCTTCATTGGCTCCTTAGCTTGCACCAGATCCCAGCCTGCCCTGGCTCCTCACCCTTCATTGGCTCCTTAGCTTGCACCAGATCGATCCCAGCCTGCCCTGGCTCCGCACCCTTTATTGGCTCCCTACCCTGCACCAGATCCCAGCCTGCCCTGGCTCCTCACCCTTCATTGGATCCCTACCCTGCACCAGATCCCAGCCTGCCCTGGCTCCCCATCCTTCATTGGCTCCTGACCCTGCACCAGATCCCAGCCTGCCCTGGCTCCGCACCCTTCATTGGCTCCCTACCCTGCACCAGATCCCAGCCTGCCCTGGCTCTGCACCCTTCATTGGCTCCCTACCCTGCACCAGATCCCAGCCTGCCCTGGCTCCGCACCCTTCATTGGCTCCCTACCCTGCACCAGATCCCAGCCTGCCCTGGCTCCTCACCCTTCATTGGCTCCCTACCATGCACCAGATCCCAGCCTGCCCTGGCTCCCCACCCTTCTCTGCACTAGTTCCACGCTCTGTAAAACCCGCTCACCTGGCAGTAGTTCCTCTGCCTGTACTTGTTGCCCCCAGCGTGCTTTGCGAGCACCGCATCTGATGACAGCCGGCACTAGATCCCACGCGCCACCAGATCCCCGGTCATTGTATGCCTAGTCAGTTCTTCATAACCAGTCCTTCCCGGATCACCTGGTGCATCGCTTGTACTGCATCTACTGCTGCTCCAGACACTCGGGATCTACTTGCATGTAGTGGGCCGCCAGGCTGCAAGAGATCTAGAGATCCATTAGATCCGTTGCCTCTTCTGGCCCACTCTAGGCTTTCAGCATGCGCTGTATTCTCTCAGCTGCATATTATTTCCAGTCTGCACGGGATTCTCACATTCACTTGATCCCCAGCCAGCAGTGGATCCCCCACTCGCACCAGTTCCTTACAGCATGCATCGAATACCCAGACTGGACTAGATTCTGACTCCCCAGACTGCACTAGATCCAAATCCAGTCTGCCTCAGAACTAAGGCTTTTACTCCTTTCCCTATCTGCAATCTCCCCAAATCCTGCTCTAGAATAGATTCCAATCATGCCACAAGATCCCGGCTTGCATCAGATCCATAACCCCCACTAGATCCCAGTCTGTACAGAATCCCAGAAAGAACTATGCGGTAGCATCTCCTGACCCAATCCTGGCTCTGCACCCTCTGATCCCAGTGTGGATCACGGCCTGCACCACCATCCGCCATCCAGGATTTACACCGAGTGCCTGCACTGTTACACATCCCCTGCCTGCACTGTGCTAGCTCCCTTACCTGCATTGTCCCTCAGTCAGCATCCCCGCCCTGCACCATTTTCCATCCAGCGCCTGCACTCTTGCTGCTTCCTTGCCTGCATTAACACCTCCAGTCTGCACTAACAGCACTACTCTGCACCTTTTTTTCACATTTAGTGGCAGCGTGTTGACGGTTCCCTGCCCTATTCCCTGGCACCTACAGCCTGCACTAACAACTTCGCCCTGCATTATTTCGCACCCCGTGCCTGCCCTGTTGCAGCTTCCATGACTTAACACCTACAGTTTGCACAAACTTCAACGTCCTGCACGCTCACACCCCGTGAACTGCACGGTTGTAGGTTCCCAGCCTTAACACCTAAAGTCTGCTCTACTAACATTCCCGCCCTGCACTCTCACCTCCCCCCCCCCCCCCCCCCCCCCCCCCGTGCCTGCACGGTTGAACGTTCCCTGCTTCAGCGCCTCCAGTCTGCACTAGCGGACACCTCCATCCAACACTAGACCCCAGCCTTCTTCGTGCCACCCTGTGGCTGTACCAGATATCCCCGTCTTGTGTCAGTCCCCAACCTGCACCAACATCCGGTGTCTACGTTGTCACAACTCTCCGCAACCCGCTGGCCCGGCGTAGAGCAGGAATGGGCCGGCAGCGCGCCCGGCTGCTGCACATCTGGGCGCTACACACACGTGTTCTCTCAGGGCGGGTGACCCCCACCCCTCCCCGCACGCGGGAGCCGTGTTTACAGGACGGCCGGGCTTGTTACACGCATTACGGAGGCTCGGTAGCAGCGGGGGCCCTGGCTACACTCGCTGCAATGTTAAGCAGCTCGGCTCGTTTCATTTCTTCGCCATCTTTAAGAGCCCCCGGGGGACCTTGAGCGTGGCGTGTTTTGTGCAGTTATTGGCTCACGGTGGGGTGATTGCTGTTCGAATGTGTAGTAACTTTCCAGTACAGGCCCAGCTCCGTGAACTAGTGTAGTCTGCATAGTCAAAGGCAAATTATTTCGAATCCTATTGACGCGACACTCAGCCAGAATGTATAATTGCATACGTGATACTCTCGCATTAGTTGAGCTCTGTTACCCCTGAAATGTAAGCGGCCTCCCATCACCCATTCTATTCTTTTTTAGTTTTGTGTAACATCATCTAGGATACGCGTACCGTTACATGTTGTATAAATACCCCTCTTATAGAATCATTTGCCTTTTAAAATCGATTAAACGTTATAATGTCTGAATTAAGGTTTATTCCCTTCAAAAACGTTTACGCTTTATGTCTAAAAACGATATCAAACCGCCTTTAAAACTTGATTCAAGCATACCTGATATAAAATCCCTTTAAAAAGCCGAGCCCTTGTATCCAATTAAATACAGGACATGTGTTATTCCCACGTTGTTGTTAATCGCTTTACCGCTGATTGGTTAGTGACTCGCCTCTTCTTAGATGCTTCGAATGCAAATAGACACCCCTAGATATATAACAACTTTTCTGTAGAAAGTGTTTCGAACGAGTATTTGTCTCAAAGTAGTGTTTTTTTTCTGTAGCAAGGAGTATACAACTGAACCACCAATTTCAAAACGATATACCGAATGATGAGAATATACATACATTAAAACGCGCAACATGTTTACAAACAGTGCGAAGGTTGGGCCCGCCTCATACAGATTTGGAGCCCGTTGTGTTGTTTTTAATGTTTCTGTGGCACCTTTCGAATTCTCCTCCCTTTCAGACGTTGCTAATTGCATACTTTCTTTTCTTATGATTCTGTCTTTGCTGATTCGAATCTTCAGTTTAACGCCGTTAATGGACGTTCAAAAGTGCCAATTGTTAGAATACCGATTCGCTGTGATGATACAGTTTGTCACAAACGAATATTGGTTCCGCGTATCGTCTCCCAGGACAATCCGCACCTTCATCCTTGCCGGCACCGTTCGCACTGTGTATCTGAAAGTATGCATGCTAGCTAGAAGAACTTGTTCTAACTTAGGTGCACTTTTATAAGGCCACAGAGAGGATTTCAAGGCAGGAAACAAACCGGGGTAAACGCGATTATATAGCTGCAAATATGTCTAAAATGAAAAGGCTGTCGAAGAAAACTATTTCTTCAAAAACACACACTACGAACGAACACACATGAAGCAACATCCCAAGGTCCAGTAAAATGTGCTTAAAATTCTGCATCAACAGAAACATAATACATTACATTACGACTGCAAACTATCAAGGTATGGACTCACGTTTTCTGCTTTAAAAACCCAATAATTTTAAAAGGGCGTTTATTGAACACGTTTTTGATTGTATAGAAGCCTGAAAGCGCAAACTGCAGCAAGAGGCGCTACTCGAAATCGGAAGTCACCCTGAGTAATCCCGTGAATACTATCATCCCTCCATACATATGTTTGTTTAAATCCCCAAACACAAAAGACTGCACTGTATACTTTCAAAATGCTGGGAACTGCAGGAGATGGTTGGCGGGCTGCCACAAAGGATCATTCATTGACACCCATGACCGGTCTCTAACTGATAATTTCTCCTCCAGTCCGTGCGTGTTCATATTCAGCTCATGCACTTTAACGATTCAGTGGTGGATGGAGCAAACTAAGATCATGTTTTACAGAAAAAAAACAATCCGGGTGTTGTTCCTTATCAGAGGGCTGTCATAAAGATCTAATTAAAACGTTTTTTTGCAGTTGTACACAGCGCGAATATGGCCCAAGAACTTCACAGCGCTTTCCCCGAGGTCAGGATAACGGAACTCAATGTTTTAGGCAAGGGGAATAACAAACAACGCGGAGCATCAGTCAGAGGACAGTGCTATAGGACACCACCTCTCGCTCACTTACGCAGCAGTCTATTATATCAGCTGGCGCGCGATGCGTGCGTGTTCGCGCGTGTGCATGCACGCGCGTGGGTGTCACTGTCGAGCGATATGTTCTAAGCTGTAACACTTCTGAGCCCTTGTCCTCCAGGCGCCCGTTGTGAAGGGGGCGGATCTTGACACCTGCACGAGAGCAGCCGGAGGTTATCTGATGGGCATGGGTGGCATTGCCAGGAGCCGAATGCCCCGGTTGTCTTCCTTTAGAAGCAGCGCGGGGACAGGCGGTGCAGGGGCGAAAGATGTCCCTGAGCAGCAGGTGAGCGCACCTAGAACAAGCCAGCAGACACAGCTAAGCTAAAAAGAAACCGGCCCTTTTCTATCCCAGTGTTGCACACGTTACACCAGAGAGCGCACGACGCCAGCTTTCTCCTACCCAAGTGCTTCTCCTATAGTACACGGGAGCTCACGCAGTGGCAGCTCTCTCCTACCCAAGCGCTGCTCTCATATCACACAGGAGATCACATAGTGCCAGCTCTCTCCTAGCCAAATGTTGCACCCATATTACACAATAGAGATCCCAGAGTGCCAACTCTCTCTTAACCATGTTCCACCTACGTTACACGAGAGAGCTCACAGTCCTACCAAGTGTTGCACCCAGATTACACGAGAGAGCTCATATTGTGCCATCTCTCCTACCCAAGTGCAGCTCCCATGTTACACACGAGAGCTCATACAGTGGCAGCACTCTTCTATCCATAGGCCCGGACCCCCCAGGTTGCCCCCCGGCCTGCTCCCATCCAAACCCACAAATCAATATCCACAAATCAATACTTGACGACCAGAGCTGTGGGTAAAAGAGGCCATGTTTATTCCAACCTATCACACAAACATGACAATATGACAACTAATTAATATGACAATTAATACAATGCCATACGATATGGATTTATCAAATTCAATCGCTAAACAACATTTACATTTAAGTTGATCATAAAATCATAATCCATCAGCAAGTCTGACAGAACTCAATTTATATACACAAAGAATGTTGTCTATTGCTCCAGCACTAGGGGACCTTCTGGCTCGCGCCCCCAACCAACTGAGAACCACACAAGGCGCAACCCACCTGCGTCCTTGAGAGGTGAGCCCCTGTCATCTAGTCCTTGTCCGCCACCTGAGGGGCCCACCCCTCCACCACCAGGCTGTCCATCGGGGCTCGTAGGGAATAACCAGGGGCGGATGCTCCGTGCCCTAGTTTGTAAACTGGCGCCCTTGCCCCCAGCCGGTGTCTCCATTCTCTCTGGGGTGAGCTTACTGTATCTCCCCCGCAGGGCTGACCTAGGGAGTCTGCAGGAGGACTCCCCTTAACAATGTAAGGCAATTTATGTGGCCTCCTTACCGCCACTCTTCATTCAACTTCCAACACCTTCCCAAGCTCTACCTCTATGATTCACAAAGTTCCCTGCAAACATGGGCCGGCGCCGTAAGGAAGAGAGGGCGAGGACCTGGGCAAGTTGCCTAAATAGGCCCCGCCCTCTCCTCCTCCCTCATTGCCTCCCCTGGCCGGAAGTGACGTCACAATGATGTCCCGGAAGTAACTCCTGCTGTAGTCACGCCGATCACTTGATGAGGATCCACAAGGGCGTGGCCGGATTCCCGGGGGGCCATGACCTAATGGTGCGCTCCCTTATAGTCCTCACTTTTCCAAGTGTTGCACCCATATTAAACGAGAAAGCTCACACAGTGCAAACTTTCTCCTACCCAAGCGCTGCTCTCATATTACACAGGAGATCACATAGTGCCAGCTCGCTCTTACCCAAATGTTGTCCTCATATTACACAATAGAGATCCCAGAGTGCCAACTCTCTCCTACCCAAGCACTGCTCTCATATTACACATGAGAGCTCACAGTGTCGACTCTCTCCTACCCATGTTCCACCTAAGTTACACAAGAGAGCTCACAGTCCTACCTGTTGCACCCATATTACGCGTGATAGCTCATATTGGGCCATCTCTCCTACCCAAGCGCTGGTCTCATATTACATGAGAGTTCACACAGTGGCAGCTCTCTCCTACCCACGCGCTGCTCTCATATTATACGAGAGAGATCACACAGTGCCAACTCTCTACCACCCAAGTGTTGTACCCTTATTACACTGGGGAGCTCGCTTAATGCCATCTCTCCTACCTAAGTACCACTCTCATATTACACAAGAACTCTCAAAGTGGCAGCTCTCTCCTAGCCAAGTGTTGCACCCATAATAAACTAGAGAGATCACATAGTGCCAACTCTCTCTTAACCATGTTCCACCTACGTTACACGAGAAAGCTCACAGTCCTACCAAGTGTTGCACCCATATTACACAAGAGAGCTCATATTGTGCCAACTCTCCTACCCAAGCGCAGCTCTCATGTTAAACACAAGAGCTCACAGTGGCAGCTCTCTTTTACCCAAGCGCTGCTCTCATATTACACGAGAGCTCACACAGTGGCAGCTCTCTACCACTCAAGTGTTGTACCCATATTACACGGGAGAGCTCGCCTAATGCCATCTCTCCTACTTAAGTACCACTCTCATGTTACACGAGAACTCACACAGGCAGCTCTCTTCTACCCAAGAGCTGCTCTCATATTACACACGAGAGCTCACAGTGCCAGCTCTCTTCTACCTAAGCGCTGCTCTCATTTTATACGAGAGAGCTCACACATTGGCAGCTCTCTACCGCACAAGTGTTGTACCCAAATTAAACGGGTGAGCTCGCCTAATGCCATCTCTCCTACTTAAGTACCACTCTCATATTACACAAGAACTGACACACAGGCAGCTCTCTTCTACCCAAGTGCTGCTCTCATATTATACAAGAGAGCTCACACAGTGCCACCTTTTGTCCACTCAAATGTTGTACCCATATTACACAAGAGCTCACTTAATGCCATCTCTCCTACCAAAGTGTCACTCTCATATTACACGAGAGCTCACACAGTGGCTGCTCTTCTACCCAAGCGCTGCTGTCATATTACAGAGGAGATATTAAATAGTGTCAACTCTCTCTCACCCAAGTATTGTACTCATATTACACGAGAGCTCACACAGTGGCAGCTCTCTCCTACCCAAGCGCTGCTCTCATATTACACAGGAGAGATCACATAATGCCAACTCTCTCTCACCCAAGTATTGTACTCATATTACACGAGAGCTCACACAGTGGCAGCTCTCTCCTACCCAAGCGCTGCTCTCATATTACACAGGAGAGATCACATAATGCCAACTCTCTCTCACCCAAGTATTGTACTCATATTTCACGAGAGCTCCCACAGTGCCATCTGTCATACCCAAGCACTGTTCGAATATTACACAGAAGAGCTCACAGTGTCAATTCTCTCTTACCCAAGGGCTGCTCTCAAATTAAACGAGAGCTCACAGAGGCAGCTCTCTTCTACCCAAGTGTTGGACCCGTATTACACGAGAGAACTCAAATAGTGCCAACTCTCTCCTACATAAGCGCTGCTGTCATGTTACAAGAGAGTTCACACAGAGGCAGCTCTCTTCTACCCAAGTGTTGCATCAGTATTACACGAGAGAACTGAAATAGTGCCAATTCTCTCCTACATAAGCATTGCTCTCATATTACACATGTGAGCTCACACAGTGGCAGCTCGCTTCTCCCCAAGGGTTGCACCCATGTTACACGAGGAAGCTCACACAGTGCCAACTCTCTCCTACCCGTGTTCCGCCAACGTTACACAAGAGAGCTCACACAGTGCCAACTCTCTCATACCCAAGCGCTACTCTCATATGACACAGAAGAGCTCACAGTGTCAACTCTCTCCTACCCAAGGGCTGCTATCATATTACACGAGAGTTCACATAGAGGCAGCTCTCTTCTACCCAAGTGCTGCACCCGTATTACACAAGAGAACTCAAATAGTGCCAACTCTCTTCTACCCAAGCGCTGCTCTCATATTACACAAGTGAGCTCACAGAGTGGCAGCTCTCTTTTCCCCAAGTGTTGCACCCATGTTATACGAGAGCTTACATAATGCCATCTGTCCTATAAAAGTGCAACTCTCATATTTCATGAGAGCTCGCACAGAGCAGCACTTCTACCCAAGTGTTGCACCCATGTTACACGCGAGAGATCACACAGTGTCAACTCTCTCCTACCCCTAAGCGCTGCTCTCATATTACACATGTGAGCTCACAGAGTGGCAGCTCTCTTTTCCCAAAGTGTTGCACCCATGTTACACGAGGGAGCTCACACAGTGCCAACTCTCTCCCACCCAAGTGTTGTACCCATATTATACGAGAGCTTACAGAATGCCATCTGTCCTACAAAAGTGCAACTCTCATATTTCATGAGAGCTCGCACAGAGCAGCACTTCTACCCAAGTGTTGCACCCATGTTACACGAGAGAGATCACACAGTGTCAACTATCTCCTACCCAAGCGCTGCTCTCATATTACACAGGAGAGATCACACTGTGCCGGCTCTCTTTTACACACATGTTGTACTCATATTTCACAAGAGAGCTCACACAGTGCTGGCTCTCTTTGACCCAATTGTTGTACTCCTATTTTAAGAGAGAGCTCACACAGTTCCAGCTCTTTTACTCAATTGTTGTACTCATATTTCACGAGAGAGCTCACATAGTCCTGGCTGCCTTTTACCCAAATGTTGTACTTATATTTCACAAGAGAGCTCACACAGTGCTGGCTCTCTTTTACCCGATTGAGGTACTCATATTTCACAAGAGAGCTCACACAGTTCCAGCTCTTTTACTCAATTGTTGTACTCATATTTCATGAGAGAGCTCACATAGTCCTGGCTGCCTTTTACCCAAATGTTGTACTTATATTTCACAAGAGAGCTCACACAGTGCTGGCTCTCTTTTACCCGATTGAGGTACTCATATTTCACAAGAGAGCTCACACAGTTCCAGCTCTTTTACTCAATTGTTGTACTCATATTTCATGAGAGAGCTCACATAGTCCTGGCTGCCTTTTACCCAAATGTTGTACTTATATTTCACAAGAGAGCTCACACAGTGCTGGCTCTCTTTTACCCAATTGAGGTACTCATATTTCACAAGAGAGCTCACACAGTTCCAGCTCTTTTACTCAATTGTTGTACTCATATTTCATGAGAGAGCTCACATAGTCCTGGCTGCCTTTTACCCAAATGTTGTACTTATATTTCACAAGAGAGCTCACACAGTGCTGGCTCTCTTTTACCCGATTGAGGTACTCATATTTCACAAGAGAGCTCACACAGTTCCAGCTCTTTTACTCAATTGTTGTACTCATATTTCATGAGAGAGCTCACATAGTCCTGGCTGCCTTTTACCCAAATGTTGTACTTATATTTCACAAGAGAGCTCACACAGTGCTGGCTCTCTTTTACCCGATTGAGGTACTCATATTTCACAAGAGAGCTCACACAGTTCCAGCTCTTTTACTCAATTGTTGTACTCATATTTCATGAGAGAGCTCACATAGTCCTGGCTGCCTTTTACCCAAATGTTGTACTTATATTTCACAAGAGAGCTCACACAGTGCTGGCTCTCTTTTACCCAATTGAGGTACTCATATTTCACAAGAGAGCTCACACAGTTCCAGCTCTTTTACTCAATTGTTGTACTCATATTTCATGAGAGAGCTCACATAGTCCTGGCTGCCTTTTACCCAAATGTTGTACTTATATTTCACAAGAGAGCTCACACAGTGCTGGCTCTCTTTTACCCGATTGAGGTACTCATATTTCACAAGAGAGCTCACACAGTTCCAGCTCTTTTACTCAATTGTTGTACTCATATTTCATGAGAGAGCTCACATAGTCCTAGCTGCCTTTTACCCAAATGTTGTACTTATATTTCACAAGAGAGCTCACACAGTGCTGGCTCTCTTTTACCCAATTGAGGTACTCATATTTCACAAGAGAGCTCACACAGTTCCAGCTCTTTTACTCAATTGTTGTACTCATATTTCATGAGAGAGCTCACATAGTCCTGGCTGCCTTTTACCCAAATGTTGTACTTATATTTCACAAGAGAGCTCACACAGTGCTGGCTCTCTTTTACCCGATTGAGGTACTCATATTTCACAAGAGAGCTCACACAGTTCCAGCTCTTTTACTCAATTGTTGTACTCATATTTCATGAGAGAGCTCACATAGTCCTGGCTGCCTTTTACCCAAATGTTGGACTTATATTTCACAAGAGAGCTCACACAGTGCTGGCTCTCTTTTACCCAATTGAGGTACTCATATTTCACAAGAGAGCTCACACAGTTCCAGCTCTTTTACTCAATTGTTGTACTCATATTTCATGAGAGAGCTCACATAGTCCTGGCTGCCTTTTACCCAAATGTTGTACTTATATTTCACAAGAGAGCTCACACAGTGCTGGCTCTCTTTTACCCGATTGAGGTACTCATATTTCACAAGAGAGCTCACACAGTTCCAGCTCTTTTACTCAATTGTTGTACTCATATTTCATGAGAGAGCTCACATAGTCCTGGCTGCCTTTTACCCAAATGTTGTACTTATATTTCACAAGAGAGCTCACACAGTGCTGGCTCTCTTTTACCCAATTGAGGTACTCATATTTCACAAGAGAGCTCACACAGTTCCAGCTCTTTTACTCAATTGTTGTACTCATATTTCATGAGAGAGCTCACATAGTCCTAGCTGCCTTTTACCCAAATGTTGTACTTATATTTCACAAGAGAGCTCACACAGTGCTGGCTCTCTTTTACCCAATTGAGGTACTCATATTTCACGAGAGAGCTCAGACAGTGCCGGCTCTCTCTTTTACCAAATAGTTGTACTCCTTTTTCAAAGAGAGCTCAGACACTGCCGGCTCTCTTTTACCCAAATGTACTCATATTTCACAAGAAAGCTCACACAGTTCTGGCTCTCTTGTACTCAAGTGTTTTACTCATATTGCATGAGAGGGCCCTCTTTTATCCAAATGTTGTTCTCATATATCAAGAGAGAGCTCACACAATGCCGGCTCTATTTTACCCAAATGTTGTACTCATATTTCACAACAGAGCTGACACAGTGCTTGCTCTCTTTCACCTAAATATTGTACTCATATTTCACAAGAGCTTACACAATGCCGGCTCTATTTTACCCAAATGTTGTACTCATATTTCACAAGAGAGCTCACACAGTGCTTGCTCTCTTTCACCTAAATGTTGTACTCATATTTCACAAGAGTTTACATAGTGCCGGCTCTCTTTCACCAAAATGTTGTACTCATATTTTACATGAGCTCACCATGTGCAAATTCTCTTCTGCCAAAGTGTACCATGTTATACGACAGCTTACACAGTCCAAGTTCTCTCCTACCCAAGCACTGTTCTCATATTACATGAGAGCTCACACACTGCAAGTTCTCTCCTACCCAAGCACTGCTCTCATATTACACGAGAGCTCACACAATGCAAGCTCTCTCCTACCCAAGCACTGCTCTCATATTACACGAGAGCTCACACAGTGGCAGCTCTCTCTTACCCAAGTGTTGTACTCATATTACACGAGAGCTCACACAGTGGCAACTCTCTCCTACCCAAGTGCTGCTCTCATATTACACAAGAGCTCACACAGTGCAAGCTCTCTCCTACCCAAGCACTGCTCTCCTACCCTACACGAGAGCTCACACAGTGCACGCTCTCTCCTACCCAAGCACTGCTCTGATATTAAACAGGAGAGCTCATACAGTGCCATCTCTCTCCTATCCGAGTGCTGCTCGCACATTACACAGACAAACTCACACAGTGTTGAGTATGGCACCTATAATACACCAGAGAGCTCACACAGTGCCAGCTTACTTCTACCCAAGTGCAGCTCCCGTATCACGTGAGACAACTCACACAGTGCCAGCTCTCTTCTTAGAAGCTGATGAGCCCATACAGCATCATAAGAGAGTTCACACTGTTTCAATTTTTCCCCCTATTCTACCAGCGTGATGTTACACGCGAGCTCAATGTCTGCCCTTTTCTACCCAAGTGCTGCACCCATGTTACACGAGAGAATCCACACACTGCCTGCACTCTTCTACATCTGGGCATACCCTTTTCACATAGGGTGAACAGCAAAACACACAAGATGATGGACGGAATGTTGCACAATGGCAAAACATTCACCCCAGTCACAGATCTGGGTTTAATCCATCGTTATTTTGCTCACCAATCCACCCCAGATCAGACATGGCCATATGCAAATCAGTCTTGACCCTGTGCCTCATGGGAACAGTCCAGCCTGAACTGCCAAGCCATGTCTTCCCTGGACCGGAATCAAGCATTCTAGGACCGGTTTCTGGCTATCAGCAGTCTTCAGCCAGGATAGCTTGACTCCAGTGGCTTAGTGAGCACGGGACCCACGTCTGGGCATACCCTTCCCACATAGGGTGAACAGCAAAACACACAAGATGATGGACGGAATGTTGCACAATGGCAAAACATTCACCCCCAGTCACAGATCTGGGTTTAATCCATCGTTATTTTGCTCACCAAACCACCCCAGTTCAGACAAGGCCATATGCAAATCAGCCTTGTCCCTGTGCCTCATGGGAACAGTCCAGCCCGAACTGCCAAGCCATGTCTTCCCTGGACCGGAATCAAGCATCCTAGGACCGGTTTCTGGCTATCAGCCGTCTTCAGCCAGGATAGCTTGACTTCAGTGGCTTAGGGACACTGTTTCAATTTCCCCCCCTATTCTACCAGCATGATGTTACAAGCGAGCTCAATGTCAGCCCTCTTCTACCCAAGGGCTGCACCCATAATACACAAGAGAATCCACACACTGCCTGCACTCTTCTACCAAGGAGATGCTCCAATATTACACAAGAGAGTTCACACAGTGCAAGTGCTGCACTCATATTACATGAGATTGCTCATGTATTGTCACCCCTTTGCTACAGAGGTGTTGCTCATTTATTACACATACAGCAACCCTCTTTTACCCAAGTGCTGTTCTCATATTACACGAGAACATACACTGTGCCAGATCTGTTGTACCCAAGTGCTGCACCCCTGTTCCTTTGCTGGCTTTCTACTCTCGTGTAATATGGCACATATTCACTTAGTAGAATTGTGAAACGCTGCACATCAGCTTTGCTCTTCTTTGGTTAACGATATTAATTAGAAATCTGTAATGTTTGTTATGTATGTGCATCTTGTCAGTACACAGTTTGTATATATATCTAGGTTTGTGGGCTTTGATCTAGTCAGATGCATTTACAATCAAGGAAAAAGTTGTCATGACCAGACTGGGCATCAGAGGACAGAGTAACGAGCCAGTTAACAGCCCATTTATCTCACCCTTTAACACCTTGTCTCCTGGGCTGTAGATTGAGGTTTCTGGGGATCTCTGTTCAGAGTTAGTCTGGTGGGAAGTCTCTAGGCCAGAGAGCTGATGAATTGAGGTACCTCTTAGTCTGCTCCCAGGGCTAGCACTGAAATTTCAGCTCCAGTCAGACAGGTATTCTCTTTCGACCCCTGGTACCTGTGGTGCAGACAGTAGTTGATGTTTGTTGATTCCTCAAGTCCAACAGGACATTAATTCATGTGTCGATAGCATACCGTTGGATGCGTACCTGGTGCTGCTCCAAAACCCCTCCCACTGGGAACATCAAAGTCACGGTGGGTTCTGGTTGCATTTATTTATTGTCAGCATAGCCTGTAGCATACATCGTTCTATTGTGTCTTATACTTCTGAGAATTTGAGTAATATTAAATCTGACGGTCTACCTGCATTCAGGAATAGGAGAAAATCTTCCCTAATGTACACCCAGGTGGATTTACTGCCACTCAGCGGTCTAAGATATGACTATTGCTCAGGAGTAGGAGTCTCCCTTCCACCTAACCTTGAAGCTTTCTTTGTTACATTATTTTTCTTGGTGGGTACGTTGGAAATTTGCAAAAATCATCAAAGTTCAATGGGTTTGCTCATTGTTTCTTTAACCATTAGAAATAATGGGGTGATCCTGTGTCCCTCAGAACCTGGGTAATTATGCAAAATAAGGAAAAATGGTTCTGTCGGGTGAGGACAATTGATTTGTACATGGCATTCAATACCGTGTACAAATCAATTGTCCTCACCCGACAGAACCATTTTTCCTTATTTTGATTGTTTCAAGACAAGAGTGATGATTATGTGTTTCAGTGGTCTGAGAGGATCATGAGGTTATCATAGAGGCAATATCTACTGCCAACGAAGGGGTTATTTCACGCCCAAGACTGGACACATCTTTACATGAAAGTCGGACTCTTTTGTTTTGAAGCCCAGACTCGCCTCCTTCTCTGCCTTCATGGGATTGAAGCTGGTGGTCCGACTGCAGCATTTGTTGAATAATTGAGGGTGAGATAAGGAGAGGCTTTAAGGTTGCTGGAGATGAAGCTACAGAGTTTGTTTATAATTTACTTTAACATTTCTGCTATATCTTCATTATCATACATAGATGCCCACGAAGCGCTTTAGTGTGTGTGAGGGAGAGATGGGGATTCCACAGCCTCGAATTTGTTGACCTCTTTTTTGGCTGAATGCATAATTTAGTCAGAATATCTGTTTTTGTTGTCCTGGCAGATCTATAGCAGATGCACTATTGTCACTCGCATCAGGTTTTATATTTGTCTCTCAGCATCAGTGATCCAGGTTTCAGTTACCACATTTCATCTTTCCGAGTCTCATATCGTACAATTTATTTATAAATTTGATTCAAGGATTTGTTTTCTTTTGGACAGAGCCATGTGTCGGATATGTTATGGTTGGGGTTACTGAGTTAGAAGAGGACGTATCAGCCCTACTTCCCTTTAACCCTAATTCACTCATTTTTCCCATTCAAGGACTGCTTCTTTGATAGCTGAGTGTTTTGCTGAGATGAAAGTTCTAAAAGTTTAATCGGGATAGGGACTCACAGATGTAAATTTAAAGTCTTCCCATCAGCCATTGTGTTTTCCCAACAACAGTAGCCAATTTGTGCAGGTCTTGCATCCATATTTTAATCGCTATAGCCCTACATTTATTCTTAACCAAATGTTATTGTTGAACATGACTTAATAGTTAGAAGCCGGAGTCAGTTATGACATAAGGAAGGAGATAATCACGAGAGAAGGGTTCAGGCCTACAGGAGCTATCTATTTATCCATTCACCTAGTAGGCATGCTGGTGCCCGGAGTATAATATGCTGTTTATTATCATTGTTGAGCATTGCTGGGCTATGACTTACAAGAGGCAAAGCCTCGAACACATTTATGTATGTTGTTCTGTACATTCAAGATGTGGTGCACTATATTCATTCAGTGTTTTGCTGGAAGCCATTGTGTTCGTGTTATAGCTGGCCTTTGTGCTAGTGGTAGTGCTGTACATGAATACAGAGATTTGCTAGGCGCTGTGAGTGTGCTTAACATGTACTCACTGCAAAAGGACATTTTGCTATTCTCATACTGTATGTGATCTCATGAATGTCTGTGCTTGACAATGGCGGTGCTGTGTCTGCTCTCAGTATACTATACTGGTCTTGGACCATGCATCAAACCGAGACAGCAGGGATGGTGCTGTGCATGTGTTATATTTCCCACTGCGATGGTTCAGATTAAAAACTCAAGTCTCGCAGTACTGGTGCTCTTTGTGTACTCAGTGTTGTGCCCTACATTGATGCTTCATTACTTGGATTGTGTCCTGGGCTTTGGGTAGATGGAACTGTACCTGTGCTGATGTTGTTGTGTGCAGAGGAATGGTGATGGTGCTGTAATTTGGCTCTTATGATATGTATGTATAAGATCTAAGATAATATATTATAATTTAAGTTTATATTTCATATTACACAAATGGTCATCAGTCTTGTTCATCAAAGTCTTCCGGACTGAAAAGCATATATTTTAACTAAAGTAAAGATTATTTGACCGTGGACCAAATAAAAAAAAATCACATGTGGGCACGGAGCAGTGCACAGGCTATTAAAATTGTTAATTAACCGTGTCAAGCATCATAAAAAATAAAATCTTTGCTAGAATAATCGAAGCAAAAGAACACACTAATAGTAAACCGGAGACTGCTCTTTAGTGCATATGACCTGTTCTTACTCATTGCCTTCTTATGGCACTCCTCCCTCGTCAGATGTAAAGTGCTTCTCTGCATGGCACTGGGTTCATATACCTTTCATAAATACATAAACATGTTATGATCCTCATCAATGAAAACCATTTAACCTGCCGTTATCTCGACGAACCTTTTAATTTGGAGCCAGCCCTCATTCTGACCTTCCCACACAATTAACCTCTGCTAAAAGGCATCGTCCATTACATCCGGAGCTTGCAAGCAGCCATCAGTTACCCGCATCAATGGAAGTTTCCCCTGGTAAAGGTGCCTGGGAAATGAGTTCTATGATTCATATCTGGATAAAAGCTGCAAAACCTCGAGATGAAGATGAAGGTCAAATCAACTTTGCTGAGTTGGATACCGTCCAAGGGGCCTGTCACTTCCAGCATTAACCATGTCACCGCGGCGCCGGGCCTTCTTGGCACTGAGCACTATCCGCATTAACTTTGTCATAACTGTCTTGAAGGTGAACATTTTCTTAAAACATTAGCTGGCTGCAGGATTACAAAGGTCCCAACGAATAAAGGGCTATTCGGAACATTTGGAAGTTACTTCTACCTTTGGGGCAGTTTGTGACTCCTTGGATATTCCAAGAATCCTGAGGATTTATGTCAGTGTAGTTGTTCATGAGTAATCACATTCTAGTCATGCTCCTCAATTTGATGGGCCTCACATCATCCCCTTTATAAAGGATGCATTTTATTTAAAACACTATATTCAGTGAACATGACAGTCGATGGTTACTTCACCTTGTTTATCCAGAAACGCATCAAACCACACAGGGCTTCTAGAACTGTGTGCTCTTCTTTTGGGAATGTGCAGATCGTACACAATTTCCTAAAGTTAACATGGGTGGGAGCAATTTGTCTGCACAACCTCAAAAGAAACTGTAATTCCCTCGTGGACAATTTAAAATGGAAGATCTTTTGCCAGGCTTATTAGTATATTATACATCTGTGGCCTGCTACTGTTTTCAGTAGCTCCTTGTTCCAGTCTTTAGTGATTTTTCTACGGAGCATAATTCCAGTGTCAAGAAACTCAATGTGACCAACTCTTTATAAGCAGTATTCAAATTACATTACTAAAATGTACCTATACAGTATTTCCTCTGACTGCAAGGGGTATAAAAAACACACAAACATAGGGGCTTGTGGATGTTCACCTACATTTACAGGTGGGATGACTCAAGAATGCCCACAAAACAACCCCAATGCAAAATGTGCAATTATGGAAATTTGAGGTATTGAATATAATTTGTACTTGTAAAGCACACTTATACCCCAATCGGGGTTTCCTGGCGCTGTACACATACCGCTGTGGAACCCCTCCTGGCTTTTCCCTGTGAAATGTTCACTCCTGGGCACCCCAAGGGGAAGCCAGGCATCTCAGCACTGTTGGGGCCGTTGTGGAGATTAAGCAAGTTATTGCCCAGAGTTGCAGAGTGGGACCCATGATTAGAATAGGCACCGAAATGAGAATTATCAGGTCAGAGGAAATTGAGCCCAAAACCCGCCGAGATGGGAATGGAACCCTGGTCCCAGGCCAGACCTCTGCATCAGGGTCTGCCGCTCTAACCATTGAGCCACACTTCTGGTATACTGGTTAATTATCCGCCACATGCCATTTGAATGTGTAAAATTTCACTAAGCTGATTGTTAGAATCATGATTGGGTCTTTATTCTGATAAATCTGTTTTTGTGTATCAAATCTGAAGTTAAGCATGCAAAAACCTTTGTAAATTAAGCCTGAGTGTTTCGTTTACATGCTGTTCATATGTCTACTGTTTACTATTTTCATCCAACCACACATCCCATGTACATGGTGTTTCTGTAATAATCTCTCACACAAAATAGTAAAACCTAGGTAGACAGAACCTCTATAAGCTGATTGTGGGACAGGATAAAACACGTGCTGTTATAAACACACACACACACGATATAGACAGCGCCAAAGCATTTTATTTTTAAACAAGCATTTGCAAAGCCTATTTGTCCGCCCTTGGCTACCACCATTTTTAGGTCGAGCATTCAAGATCTCTTGTATATACTTTAGTATATACTTATTATACACTTATATGTGTATGTACTTTGTGGGCTTGTGAGTTTATCTTCTTTCTTTACGTTCCTAGGGGACATAAACAGAGGGGGCAGCCCTAACGCCTGAAAGATATTAGAGATATAGCTCAACCAGGGAACGCCATGTATCCAAGCTGAGACAGTCTAAGATAACATTTGTACAAAACTGTGCTTCGGGGTTCGTCCATAGACTGAAAGAAAGTAATATTGGGACCAATTGAACCCTGTCCTCAACGTAGCCTGATTTAACTCTGCATGGATGATATACCTAATGGCAGCCACAGGAAGCCGTAAGAGCCTTCGGCATATGCGGGTTTCCTTAAGCTGGAGAGGGGAACTCCTGCGATAACCTCATATCCCTGGCCCATTCTTAGCAGCCGGGACACCCGGCGCACTGTACACTTTTACAAGAGATGAGATAGTCCCTTTCCCCCTTGCTTTGTAGAGATAAAAGAACAGAATTGTTGAGGGCTGGGTGAAAGGTTGGTTTGCTTGCACAGCAGGGGCACATCTGCAAGAGCCCTCGTTGCGTCTCCAAGCAAAGTAAACATTAGAGGGGCTCAATACCAGGCAGGAGAAAGGCATTTAGGGGGAACGAGTTTGCTAGTATAATTGCACTGTCACGGTACAGTACACCTTTTGAAGAAAATGAAGGCACCTGCTTATTCACGCTGAACAAAAAAATTACGAGCTGAGCTGCATCACGTGTACCCAAGCAAATTGCTTTCGGCCTGTCAGTCTGTCTTTGATGCAGGGGCTTCAAGAGTTCTTTAAAAGTATTTTTACAGGGCCACACACCCTGTCCAGCTTTGAGTCGCATTCAGGGAAGTACTTTTTAGGTCTTGCTGAGCCAGCGCATGCGCTGCAAGAAATTTAGTGTGTGGGATTTCAAAGTGCTGCCACAGGCTTTTGAAGGCCTAGCGCTTGGGTTCAAGCGGGTGTGCACACGCTCAGCGGACATCTGTCTCTGATCGCGATCACTTTCACTTTTGCAGGCAGCGCAGTCGTTTCACTTTCATGGCCGCGCAGCCATTGCTTGTTTATCCTGGCATCTTCGTCTAATTTAGAAACATATCTCGATTTTTGGGAGAGGGTTGGGTGAATGTGCGCATAAATGGAAATGTTTTACTCGCTGACGTTTCCACGGACCCACCCGTTATACAATAGGAAAACAATTCTTTCTTTAAAGATTAGTCTGCCGTGCTCTTTGTCCCATTCATAATTTTAATGAGCAGTGAATCAATTTCAGAGAAATGGTCATCGAATGCTTTGGATTGCAGCCTGTCCCAGGGATTCTCCATAGCACGTGAGAGGGAGTGCATTGTTCCAGGTGTCACTCCACAGGGTTTTCCTCTATTCTTTATATAGGAAGTTGGCAAAGGAACCTCAAATGTGTTTTTTTTTTATCCCTAGTGAAGTATGTAAATAATTGCATGTGGAGTCACATGGGCATAATACCTAGTCTCAGAGTGCATAGAAAGCAAACGTAAATGAACTACACATTTGTGACGCAACATACAACTTGCCCTCTCCGTTCTTGTTTCTTGGCCAGGTCATTTTGTTTTTAAATTGAACAAAGTGCACAACCTATGGCATGCTGAATATTTTTGGTCTTCATTAGATGTAGTTTTTTAAATCCGTTTGTTGGCTATTGCAATGTGGCTCTTTGAGTATCCCAGGACAGTGCCACCATTTAGTTCTACTATTAGGTTCATGCCGGTTCAGTGTTTTGGTTCTGCAAATCTGGTTGCCGCTGCCCCTGTTAATTCAAAAAATAAAAAAATAAATGGAGACAATATAGGATGTAGTAGCTCCTAAGGTGCAGGAAGTTGCGATCGCCAGGTCTAATGTGACGAATATATTTACAAGTTAGTAACCATCCAACCATGGCCTGAACAGCTGTTTTTCTGACTGTCCAGGTTTGACCTTATCTGCCGGCATCACAGATTACCAAGAAGTACTTGATTCACTGAGCCTTCGTATGTTCTTGATGACAGTTGCCCATGTTGGCTCTGGACGTGATTCAATACTTCGATCCCATTTAGCATTTTGTTCTCCATATTCAGTCCTATTCCCTTCACATCTCACTCCTGGTGATTCAGTTTGCCACTTTTTTGACCCCCATCGCATCCACTACCCATGTTCTCTGTTAACCCCAACTTTGTTTTTATTGTGCCCCCACTAACAACTCTCAAGTTTTCCACTCTGCCATCCTCGTCGTTTAACTCTATAATTTACCCCACGGGTTGCTCCCCTTTATTCCTTTCTCCACATGTTTGTTCCCATTGCATAGTTAGTTTTGTTAGTTCCCACTGCACCATTAACGTAGCTGCTTTTCAAAGCTCTCTTCCCTCCTCTGAGTTGCAGATTGCATTACCCCCGATGTTGAATCCAGTGGTTTCATCATTCCCTCTTATGATTATTTTTGGACAGCCCTTGTTAATCTTTTCGTCTGCATTCATTAGTTGCTGTTGTGCTGTCGCTTAAGTTTGGTTTCAGTTTTCCTTCTGCATTCATTACCCATGCAAATCTTACTCGCTGGTTTCCATTGTGATTGTCACTTTTCTTTGGTTTGCATATCCCACTCATATTGCTAACTCCTGTTATTGCATTGGTTCCTGTTGCACACCATCCCTTCCTTATTGCCCACCCCACCTTCAGTTATTGAACCTCTCACCCCTAGCATTTCCTGACGTTTCCTTTCTCCTTCATGATGAAGTTAGAGTTGCCTTGTCTGATTATCACTGGTAATGGAAAGAGTCTTTTGTAAGGTGCACTTGTTGCCACGTTCATGGATTTTTGTGTGTGCTCTGGGTGGAGTTCTTTAGGTATTGGCTAAAGAACACGGTTGGCGTTGTTTTTCTTGCTGTTCGGTGCAGTAGAAACTTTCTAAGTGCTGATCCTCAAGAGTTGGAGTACAGGAATGAGCAGTAGATGGTGTGGCCATTGGTTTAATCAATGGGACGTCTAATTCAGGAGCACACAAGTTCTGAAATGAGTTCTCTTTATTCTTTTGTCTGAATTTGTGTAGGGCAAACCGCTGTTGCAGCATCTTAATTCATCCTCATTGTGAGTTCATTTTTTGTATTGGTTCGGAAAGACCAACTATCAAATTGTATGTTTCATTGTTAGATGCTGTCTTTTGTTTAGTGGGGTGTGGTTAGTAGAAAGTTGTTGATCTCTTTAGGGCTGAGTGTGGCCTGTTGACATCCTCTGCGCTATCCCATTAACACCTTAGCAGCTATGGAACGTCCAGCTCCAGTGCAGAACGTTCCATTGCGCAGGTGCAGTTGGAACGTCCAACGGCCGTCAGCAGCACTCCCGAGGTAGTGGTGCCATCGCCCGTTGGACTGGGCGCAGCACTTATGAGGTTAACATCCTCTGCACTACCACCCAATACCTAAACACGTTAATGAGTTATTAGCATTGAGAAAGGAAATGCTTCTGTATTTCTCATTAAAGATTTTTCTTTTTCAAAATTATAGTTGAGACTCGAGGGAAAAGCTTGATTATTTTTGTTTTTCGGTGACACACAGTGCTCTGTCCATGCTGACGTACCAGCAAGACAAAGTGAAAGCAGACCACACCTCATGGTGTAGCTTGTTTTCACTTTTGAATGGTGTCAGGGAAGGAGGATATCACTTTGCCCCCTGAACACAGATCAACACAGTTGAGGCAATACTGGGAACTCAACAACATCCCATTTGAGAGTGCTCTCAAAGCAAAGATTCACCCCACTAGACACCAGGGGTTACCCTTTGGGGACTGTGTGACTTTCCTTGGCATGGGTCAGGGTCGTTCTGCCTGGCCTTGCACACTGGGGTGTGGGATACAATTGTCTTTCTGCCCCGGGGAGAGCAGAAGAGAGCATAGGAAAGAAAAAGAGAAGATAAACAAGCATTGGCATAGCCAATAGGTCTTGCTTTTGGGACCTTATAACTATTTAGTTATGCAGCACAATATCCTTGGCGCAACAACGTCCTCTGTTGCATGGCTAAACATTAATAGGTCCCAAAGGCGAGACCTATTGGCTATGCCAATGCTTGTTATGAATTGTACCCAGTAAGTATAGCCCCTAGTGAAGCAATTTTCTTCAGTCATTATCACTGCAGACCTTTTTTGACTCGCACCCCACTACCTGCCTAGTGCAAACTTTATCGGTTACATTTGAGCCCTTAAGGCTGGGCTGCATTAAAGGGTTATTCCATTGAAGTGAACAATAGATCTCTTTACCACGACCTGCATCGCTAACTATCACCACCAATAAGCATTCTAGAACGATGATGAGGCTTGCATGGGTTTTTGGTTGTATTGTGACATCATTAGCTGGATGCTCCTTTTAGGAACTCTGGTGCCTGAGATCACTGTGGTCGAGCTACATGCCTTTTATTTTTTTCTGGAGTTTTATATAGCGCAAACTTGACCTGAAGGTATCGGAGGGCTTTACAAGACCACCAGTTGCATTACAGACAGACACATTCATTTTGTTAGGCACATGGAAATTAAGTGGTTTGCCCAGAATCGCAGGATGTTGAGTATCCCTTGCCTGTAAAGATGCTTCCAAAACGATGTTGATTAACTTCCTTTACTTGTAGAAATAGGAGCGGTGCGTCGCAGCTGGGCAGAAACTGACAACAGTCATCCCAACTGTCATTAGAATCAGCTGGCATTCTAGAATGCCAGCTGATTACATCACAATGCTAGCGCAGGCGAGGAGCTGGCAGGTAGAGGGACGGGAAGCCAGGGGGGACAAGGCTAAGGGAAAGGCAAAGGTAAGATCAACACAACACATCTCCTTCCCAAGGGGGAAAAGGGGAATAGGAGCATTAGTACATGCGAAAAGGTGCAAAAAGAATGAGATCAGAATGACCCGCAAAGTGCATAAACATTACTCACATACAAAGTCTTTAAACTTGATGGATTTAACAATAACACGTACAAACCCAGCAGTACCACCACCCACCGTTACAGAATCACCTGCGAGACCATCATCGGCCGATAGGTTGGCACTACTCATGCACGGTACATCACTAGAATCACTACTATCCAGGGTAAGGTGTTCACCCATAGTTTCATTGTGCCCCTGAGTGGAGCGGACACAAACACCGGTGGACTGGGAATGCACTGTGGACCTGTTGATATCTTCCTCAGATTCTGACATATCGTCTAGCAACCAATTGGGGCTATGTGGTCCACAATCAGTGACACGTGCAGAACTCTGCGCACAAATAGCAATGTCCTGAGATATACCACACTCACCCCTGACGCCTGCGGCTTTCCCACACAAGGAGAGCGCAGAAATATGCCACCCCTTGCCATCACTAAGTTGAGCAGGGGTTGTGAATATCGATTTGCCCTGTTTCAATGAATCCGCTCCTTCTCATTCTCACTCTGTCTCCTACCCTGAGACAATGTGGTTTGCACTTATACTTGGAGTCAAATCACTTCTTGCGCTCACTCTTGTGCATTTTGAACATTCCTCCTTACCACATCTGCAGATCACTCAGCTTTCCTAGCTGCTTTAAGCCAACCCACATTGTCTTTGGACATGGGGGTCCTGCCTCTCATCAATTCAAAGTGGCTAAAGGACATACTCACACTCGGGGTGATCCTGTATGCTAATATTATTTTGTTCAATTCATTCCTTCAACTGAACCCATTATTATTGGCTAAATGTATGGTACCTTTAACTACCCGGTTAAACCATTCCACAGCTCCGTTCCCTGCTGGATGATACACAGATGTGGTCTTATGGGCGATGCCATTCCTTTCTAAGTACTTCTTGAAGACTTCAGAGGTGAACGGTGTACCATTGTCACTTACAATAGATTTAGGTAAGGCATCCCTCTTGAAAACCCAGTCAAGACATTTGACAATGGTGATGGCTTCAGTTTTGTGGAGTACATCTATCTCCGGTCACTTGGAAAAATGGTCAACAAGTACTACCGCATACATCTGCTCTAGCCAGACCTGCATGGGTCCCATGATTTAAACGCCAACCCTTTCCAGGGCATACCAGGACAGGACAGGGGTTGCAACGGGAGTCTAAGGGTGACCTTGGATTTGTCAGAGTTTTCACACTGCACACAGTTCCAGACCTTCCTCTCAATTTCTGTCACAACCTGGCCACCAGTGCCAATATTTAATTCTGTGTTTGGTTTTATTGATACCAAGGTGGCCTTACAGCAGATTTCCATAATGCTATCCCTCAGCGCTTCAGGAGGAATAACCTTCCCTTGCCTCACAATGAGTCCACCCTCCACTCAACTCATTTTTAAGTTCCCAGTATGGCCTCAGTTCATTTTTGATGGTTTTCTTGTTAGGTCTACCGTGAAGAATGAGTCTGTTAACTTCTTGCAAAATGTCGTCTTGTTCAAATGCTCTTAACCACTTCGCTCTGGAAATGCTGGGAAATTCCTCAGTGATGCTGGACACACAGAATTCCTCCTCCATGCATTCAACATCACCACAGTCGTGGAGAGGTAAACGGCTGAGAAAATTAGCGACCACATTCTTGGCTCTTGGCAGATACTGTATATCATAATCTTACTGACATTCGTGCCAGTCTGGATGACGTAGCATACAACCCTTCTGCAGTAAGTACTCTGGTGAGGGGTTTGTGGTCACTCCGCAGAATGACTCTCTTGCCCCAAATGTACTGGCGTAAGTGTTCCAGGCCCCATAGACATGCTAGGGCCTTGCGCTCAATGACAGAATACCTCTCTTCAGTGGGGGTAAGTGAGCGCGAAGCAAACACAATAGTTACCTCCACTCCTGCCTCACTCGTTTGCGTAAAAACAGCTTGGATACCCCTCCCACTGGCATCTGTAGTGACCACGCTGGTAAGTTCCTGGTCAAAACACTGCAGATGAGGAGCATCACAAATTTCCTCTTTGAGTGCTCTAAATGTTTTATCACAACAAGGTGACCATTCAAACTTGTTCCTTGACTTTAATAATTTTCTGATGTCATATGTCTTTGATGAAAAATTTCTCACTAACTTGGAATAAAATTCCAGCAGGCCCAAGAAGGCTCTCAATTTCGCTTTGTTCTGTGGCACCGGGGCGTCACAAATGGCGTTCAGTAGCTCCCTCTTAGGCTTAATGCCATGTAATTTCATGCACAAGATATGTGACCTTCCTCTCAGCAAACCTGCATTTATCGTACTCAGCAGTCATACCACAATCTTGTAGAATATTGAGCACTTGGAAAAACCTCTGGTCATGGTCACACTTGTCCTTTCCCATCACTAAAATGTCATCTTGGAATAGGAGTACGTTTCTTACCCCCTTGAAAATATTGTGCACCAGTCTTTGGAATAAGGCTGCTGCTGATGCCAGCCCAAATGGTACCCTTTTGAACTTATAATACCCAAATGGTGAGATAATGGTGGTGAGACACCTACTGTCTGGGTGTAGTGAAACCTGGTGGTAAGCTGCGGTGAGGTCAATGGTGGAAAATACTTTCATGTCTTTAGTAAGGGCTAGCATTTCATTAATTTTGGGCAGGGGATATTGATATACCAGGATACCTTTGTTGAGGTCGCGTAAGTTTACCCAGACTTGAACCCAGTTCCCCAGCTTTGAGGTCGACCCTTTAGCTGTTAGGCTACATCCTCTCTCCATCAGAAAGCAAAGAAGTACTAACCACGTGTCTCTCTTTATTACAGTATGGATATAGTTAAATATGACGTACTTGCGAGAGCTGAGGTACTTCTTCAACCTTCTATACCACTAAACTGTGGCATTTAATTTCTTAAAGAATAGCATAGAAAATGCCCCTTCTAGTTCATACGTCACTAATCTGATACCTCCAGTAGCCATTTGCGATTACTGATGGCAAAAGTGGATATGCATGAGAGAACTATAGTCAACATTCTATACACTACTATCAAAAATAATTTTTAGGCCTGGCCAAAAACAGATTTAGATGTCTCACCAGCCTCATGTTTTTCCAACATTTTTGATGGAGTACATCTAAATCAGTACAGGAGCTTACGGCCAGCCCTCTTCCTCCATTGATCTGTCCAGGTGCCATTCACACTTTACTTCTGCCCACCACCGCTTGCACTAAGGGGCTATAGGGCAGCCTGCTTCACCCTTTGGCTAGCTTACACTGTGAGTAATGGCCTTTTGCCTACAAATAAGCACAGCTCCCGGAAAAGGAATGCATTTCAGCGACATTCTAAAGTACCTGGCCCACTGAGTCGCTCCGGTGTTTTGCTTACTTCATACGTTCACAATAAATAAGTACATGAAAGAAAAACATTGCAGGCTTGCCAAAATGAAACCTATTGGCTTTGTCCTGTCGAGGGGTGATAAAAGTGTGGGTGATTTGGAATGCTACTTTATAGTGCATACTGCCTGAAAGAGAGATGCACATATCAGGCCAGACACAAGGACAGCAGAAGAGAACAAGGTAGACAGCAGGTAGGGTCTGTGCTATATGTAGCACAGTAATTCAAGCAGGTGCTAGGGGCACCATCATCTAGAGTTTACCGAATGGCCACTATCTTAGCAAGAGATGCCTTCCAGCTAGTAACTGCATGTCATTAAAATGTGCAACCTAAACTATTTAAGTGATTCTGATTGTCCGAAGCAAGGGATCTGACCAGGTTATATCTGGCCATATTTGTGAGGCAAAGCATAGAGCCTTTGCTCCATTATTCTCTGGACACGAATTATTAAATTAGAATGTTAATTGACAATTTGAAGGGACAAATTGGAAACTTACCGGTTTGCATCGATGTCAAAAGAATTGATATTTGCTTTTCGTACCAGTACACAGGCTTTGTTAAGTGTTTTCCTCCGACCCTTACCTTCAAAGCCAGCTTGGCTTTATTCTACCAGCCAAGCTCAGATAAATTCACATTGTAAACCCACATGAAAGTCGTGACCAGCTGATCCAAGTTCTAATCACAAATAATACAAGGAGTCTCTTAAAGTGACTTGCATGGATATGTCTTATAAGAGGTGCATGATCTTCTTATGGACAGACCTGAGAGCCCGAACTAGGGATAATAAGTAAGGGATCAGAGATGATTATAACTGCTGGCCCAGTTTAGGGCTTCTTCATTGGTGGGTCTACAGCTGTTTGTTTGGGTGCAGCTTTCAAGTAGTCCAATGAGGCCCTGAATTGGGCTGCCCACTTTTATTCGCATGACGAAGAATGAAAAGATTAACACAGCTAAGGGAAGCTGCCATGTTTTTCCAAAGCTTCTATCATATTGCAAAACATGCAAATAAAATTCCTATGAAACACTTGGGCATGGTTACTCGAGCCTGTTGAAACTTCAACACCAATATCCGCACCAACCATGGCATCTGATTTGATTAACACGTGCCTTAAAGCATCTGTCTTTCAACACATACATTTACATTCAACACTTAGTTAATAGGGAGTGTATTGCAAGAGGATTGAGTTTGGGCCCTGCAGTGGAGACATGGGACATTTCTGTCCCTTGCCTCCATTGAGCTTTCCTCTGTGCAAGCTTGCACTAGGTTAAGAAACCCATAGTGAAACACAATGCTGAGGCATAGATAGATCTAGCCACCTGGCATTGCCCTCGAGTGCAATATATTTGTGGGTGCAAAATATGATTCTGTAAAGCAATTTTCTCAAACACGTCTCATTCTGTGTGTTTGCTAATCCAATTTATGACTTTGTATGCTTGCAAAGTATGGTCTTTTTCGTGATTTCAATTAGCACAGACAGAGAAAAAAGGGTTGTGAATCTGGCCGAATATCTTGGGCACCTGTAGTTAGCAACAAGCACAAGAAACATTTGGCACAAAACAAATCGCAGCATAATGAGGAAATGGATCAAATTGCCTATGCTGAAACCTTGGTGGCCCAGTGCCTTAAACTCCAGTAGCCTTAATTTCTCCTCATGTCTCTTTTATTCACCACTACACACTCTGCACCTTTACCTCCTTCTTGCAGGTTTCTTCTCATCTTTGCTTTCTCACTTTGTCACTGTTTTTCCGTACTTCTCTTCCTATTCCTATTCCTCTCCCTCTTCTGTATTTCTCTCTCTCTTACCCTGGGTGAAAGTCTGCTTTCCGGTGGGTCCCGCTTGCAACCACCAGCTCAAAATAAGCACTGTCTGTAACCCTTTGTATCTTCGCCTCAGATCTGAATTGAGGTATATGCAGTTTAGAGAACTACTGAAAAGCAAGATCTTACACTTGTTAATGAGGTTGCAATGAAAAAGTTCCCACCAGCCGATTAGGCACGAACACACCTTAGGTATGGACCCATATTTGTAATAGGAACATGAGCTCTCTGACGTTACAGCAAGTCTACATGCAGCACTATACAAATCTTCTAAATTAACAAATCGTGACCAGAAAATGTGTGTGAGCGCGCCACCATGGTCTGCTGCAATCCAATGCGGAGTGAGAGGGTTACAAAAAACGTAGCAAGTCACATCTTATTTTAAAGAGAAACCATTTTTCCTAATCACAACATAGTGGCCCTCTTTGAGGGAGAAAATTTGCAGCCAGTTTTTCCGGTATCTGCCTAAGTGGTCCTTCGAGAGACTAATAGCCAGGAACCTGAAATAACAACATTTAACATTCATGTAGGCTCCTAAGCGTTTAATCATTGGTTAATGGATTCCACTCGAGACATAGTGCACTGGAGAGCAGCTCAAGGCTGCATCACATTAACCTTCACAAATGTACATTTTGCGCTGATTTTACAAGGCGATGAGTTATCGCGCTACAAGAGTCGGTTGTAATTAATCTGGCCGGCCACGACACTACATGCTGATAGGTATTTCCAGTGTCTGTGCGAGACATTTCTCAGATTCAAGCCTGGATGCGGTTGGAGTAATTTAGTGATTAAGGGTCTTTGTGTTCAATACATTGGGCATAAATCCTGCCTTGTAAACAGCAGGGACTCTAACTAGCTGTACACATACTTAGCTACCTCTACAAGGGGTCCAACAGAGAACATGGGAAGTCTTTCCAGAAACATAAACCACTTGAACTGGGATGGTTTTGAAGCTGACATTTTTCAAACTAATAAATCTGCGGCTTTTCCCAACATCAAATTTCCATTCGTTCTCAACGTCTTTAAATTTGTTAGTAGTTACTTTTTTATTATAAAACATAGCTATCATTTGTCTAAGGTACCTAGATATGTATAAAAAGTTAAGAGATGCAGAGTAATATATTTAGGTGTTCAGCAAATAGTTTGCCCCGTATTTGGATAATACCAAGCTTAATAGTAGTGTTACCGCACTGTACACAGGCAACCAAAAACACAATTATGCATTTATGTTGCCAAGTTTCTTTTAAATATTTCATATTAATCACCATAAAAGACTTAGCGCGTGAAAGCCAAAAAACTAAATTAACACAAAGCTAAACCTTGAATTCAATTCATTAAAATGTATATTACGGGCTGAAATGATGTTATATGCATCAATATAAAGTTTGGGCACTAATGTCTTTAACTGTCCAGCTTAAGATATGTAAAAACATTCAGCACCAGAAGATTATCTGATTTTTGGCAGAACTTCAATTATACATCTAATTTATAAGCTGAATATCAGATGCATAAGCGAAATCTAATTTAAAAAAAATATTTTTTAATGTGAAAAATCTATGCATTTAAATTTTCTGATATTATTTTCCATATCGGTTATATTTTGGAAGATTTTGTAAGAACTATACATAAGTGTATGTTTCAGTCACAAGGAACATTTTAAGTAAGGGAAGTAGGACTGTAATCACCTGTAATCAGAAATGCTTCACAAATCTCTGGGTGTAGATCTCCACCTGCTCCTATCCTTCTCTTTTGTGCCAACCAAGATGTCTGCCATAAGCGTGGAGATCTAAGCTCCCAGAGAATTCACAGTTTTTGTAGTTGCTATTGGAGGGACAAGGGGGAGCAACTGGCAATGAGAAATAGTTACACAACATTGGTAGGGTTTAGAGAAATTGAAGGAGGGGTTTTAGTTGGGACTTGAAAATAATAACTCACACAGAGCAAAGAGTCAGACAATTAATAATTAAGCCTAAAAGTAAATCAAGCACCACCTATGGCCATTCTTTGATACTGCAACACACTGTCATAGAAATCAATGGTGGTGGTATGGAGTAACATTGGTATGAAATTAGAAACAAATCGGAAAATAAATAGAAAAATATTTTGAGTGGCAAAATGTTTTGAAATACTTTTATATTGTTGATTTATGTTTATATCATTTTAAAAATGCCAACATTTTTCAAAGTATAAGTAATATAAATCACAAATTTCAACAAGATTTCAAAAATGCAGCACACCTGCTGCTGCAAAGGGGGAAAGATGTGTACAGGCAGGGCTTTCACACACCCATCAACAGATGAACCTCTTTATAACAGCAATCACATCCCGCTTCCCCACATTTAACTGTGTTAGTGAATGCCTTAGTTGCCCTGTCCCTCATTTTCAGTATTATCAGTAATAACTATTTTGAGCAGGAGAGGTAGGAAAAATAAGAGCAGCAAGAAGATTTACTTAAAGGTACTAATAGGTGTGTTTTAAAGTGTAATGTGCTATACGTTAGTTTAACTTGTTGTTAGATAGAAAGACATGTGCCTGATAATATAGCTTATGAGTGAAAGACTATGGGCATGAGAGAGTTACAGTACTGGTGATACAGGATCTAGTTAAGAAGGAGGGTTATGGAGTTCTTAACTGGCATTAATTTGGGAACAGATAGATCATATGGAAAGTCACGGTGCCTGGTGGTGAGGAGCAGGGAGAATAAGACGGAGGTGGGAATTCTAGATCTGTCTCTGGGAACAGCACTTGCCAGCTGCATCCCCGAGGTTCAACTGCACCTGTCTGTTCTACTCTTCTGACACTTTTTCTTAACATGTGCCTCCATCCTTAATGTATGTGAATAGCCTGTCAGCTCATGCCATGTATCTTCCTACCCCACGCCACTGAGGGCATTAGGGGCAGACCATGCTCTTCCTTGTAATGATCAACAACAGGAGCAACTACAGGATGGGATTACTCCTCAGTGAGATTTTTCTTTGTCCTGAGTGGGGCTGCCGGCATCTTGGAATCTGTAAATGTTGTGTGGCGTGCTGTTAGGTACTTCTAAGTGAAGTTGACAGAGACGAGCGTGTGTAGCGTTTTTTGTGTGTTTGGAGTGTTATTGTATTTAACCACATCCGCGCGGCAGGAATTTCAGCGCTGTGCTGGACATTCCAATCGCGGGTGTGGTCGTGACGGAACCATTCCGTCATCAGCACAGCTCAACCGTGATTGATGACGGAATAGTTCCGTCACCCGCGTCGAAGGGGTTAAGGGGATCTTGTTTTGGAATGTATGTATCATTTTTAGGTCTCGCCTGTCAATGCGCATGCGCATTGAGCTTGCAAGACTACGGGGGCTTAAACAGACTTTAACCAACTTGCAAGTCGATGGCGATTCCTTGCAGTGCCCGTGAAATTCAAGCTCAATGCGCATGCGCATTGACATTAAAAGCGCGTGCACATGCCCCCAGCCGCCTGCCTTGCATGTCTTTTCCCTCAGCCGCACTCCTCCCACACCCCCGCTCCGCCCCCTCCCCTGCCTGCAGTGTCGCATTTCTTCAGGGCACCTCCCCTCATCAGTTCCCCAGCAGCATCTGTTCCCCAGCCTGCCGAGAGCAGCTCTTCCTGCTCCGCCCTCTCCCCACTCTCTCTCCCCTCACGTTGCCCCTCCCGCTCTGCCCCCTCCCCACTCTCTCTCCCAGCACTCTAGCACTGCTTGTCTTCCGTGAAACTGTCTGTTCTGCCTCGAGCGGAAGGAGGCTCAAGACGCAGCTTGCCTCTTGTGTCATACACCTATGCATCACCGCTTACAGTGCGACTTCTTTGGTTGCAAGTCGCCTCCAGCACAGCCCCTGCCCGATAGCTTTGAGCCTCTCCTACCCATCTGTTGGCGGAAGCCTCTGCTCTCCACACGGATTCCTCTCACAGAACGGGGCATGTTTCCGAGGGCGCCCATAACAAGGATGCTCCGCCAGCAGCTCTTCCCCTCCCCACTCTCTCTCCCAGCACACCTCCCCCTCGCTCCGCCCCTTGCTCTCCGCCCCCTGCCTCCCCAGCCGCCAGCATTCCACACTGACACAGCCTGCCGAGAGCAGCTCTTCCTGCTCCGCCCTCTCCCCACTCTCTCTCCCCTCACGACGCTCTTCCCGCTCTGCCCCCTCCCCCCCAGCACTCTAGCATACAGCACGGAATTCAGGCATCAGCTGGACATGCGGAAAATTGTCCAGATTCTTATAGCGCAACTTGTAGAGATTGCATAAACTGCTCGGTAAAGAAAGAAAGTTACACACTATTTTGTTCTGCAGCTCTTCCCGCTCCGCCCCTTGCTCTCCGCCACCTGCCTCCCCAGCCGCCAGCACCTCCCCTCATCCGTTCCCCAGCAGCATCTGTTCCCCAGCCTGCCGACTCTTAGTCGATCAGCCTATAATCCACTTTACAGCAACACATCGCCCATAACAAGGATGCTCCGCCAGCAGCTCTTCCCCTCCCCACTCTCTCTCCCAGCACACCTCCCCTTCGCTCTGCCCCTTGTTTAAAGCTTGAAAATACATCCCGCCTCTCCTCCCCCTTCCTTCCCTCCCCCCGGCTTCTTCCACCCTCCTCCCTTTGCCTGAGGACATCACGAGAGCCGCTAACCCTCCTCCAGGAGCCAGATGATGAGGGAGGAGACGCACAACTGCGGACCTCTCCTGCTGGCACACGAACAACGTCACCTTCTTCACTCTTCAGCACACCAGCCATATTTTTGGGGGACTAGCCAGAGTTGTTAAAGTTGAGCTATATGTACTGTGAAGCCAATGCAGACAGCGGCAAAGTGGCTTTGAACGAAACTCAAAACAAGTCACTCTCACTAGGGTCCGCAAGGCTTTAATGTCGAGAAAGAGTGCACGCTCTAAGAGCTGAAAAAATGGGACAACGTTCGCGTTCACTCAAATTCTGTGATGCTTCTATCCACAGCTCGAAAAGTTATTTATAAAGAAAGAGACATCTCTCACTTTCCTCTCGTTCCTGCCAGCTGTCACCTCCACATTCCATATCCTCCGTACTTTTAATTTTGAATCATTATGTTGCCCTCCTTCTCCGTAACTCATTCTTTCTCCCGACTTTTCTTCCCTTTACTCCTTTGTTATCTACTCCCAACGTACTTCTCTCTTCTAATTTCATTTAATAGGTCGAGCCTGGTCAGCCCATGCACTGCTATGCAAGGTGTGCTGTATTGGAGTATGGACTTGAAGCCCTGCCTGCTCTCTCCCCATCACCACATCCACCACCGCCACATCCACCACATCCACCACCACCACATCCACCACCACCACATCCACCACCGCCACATCCACCACCGCCACATCCACCACCACCACATCCACCACATCCACCACCACCGCATCCACCACCACATCCACCATTACCACCACATCCACCACCGCATCCACCACCACCACATCCACCATCACATCCACATCCACCATGATATCCACCGCCACATCCACCACCGCATCCACCACCACATCCACCACCACCGCATCCACCACCACATCCACCACCACCACATCCACCACCACCACATCCACCACCACCACATCCACCACCACCACATCCACCACCGCCACATCCACCACCACCACATCCACCACCGCCACATCCACCACCACATCCACCACCACCACATCCACCACCACCACCACATCCACCGCATCCACATCCACCACATCCACCACCGCATCCACCCCCGCATCCACCACCACCACCACATCTACCACCACCACATCCACTAGTACATCCACCACCTCATCCACCACCGCATCCACCACCACCACATCCACCACATCCACATCCACCGCATACACCACCGCATCCGCCACCACCACCACATCCACCAGCACATCTGCCACCTCATCCACCACCGTCCCACCACCACCACATCCACCACACCCACCACCAGCACTTCCACCACCACATCCACCACCACTTTCACCACATCCACAACCACCACATCCACCACATCACCACCACATCCACCACCACCACCACATCCACCACCACATCCACCACCACATCCACCCCCACATCCACCACCATCACCACCACCACCACCACATCCACCACCACCATATCCCCCAGATCCACCACCACCACATCTATATGTGTGTGGCTCTGTGTGTGTGTAGGTGCAAATGCAATGTTCTTGGATTTTTGTCACAATAAAATACACTGAACATAATCTTCACAAAAGTTATTTACAAACGGTTAAGCTATTGCCATTATAAATTAAATAAATTATTTAAGTATTAATTATTTACAAAAATTAAAAGCCATTGTTATTTGTAGTATCAATACATCTAAGTCACGTAAATACAAAACATGTTGCATTACAAATGCTATAGGTGTCACATTTGCAAAAGTTATAACTATTGGCATTGTAAATGACAAAGCTATTAATTTAGCTATTTTCAAAAACAACACATAAATAAAAAAAAATCATTTACAAGACCAATAGCTCCAACTTTTCTAATGCGAGACCTATTGCATTTCCAATGCTTGTTTATATTGCCTTCGTTTGGAATTCTCTTTCTCAGTGGTGGTTCCCTCCATCGCTGGGGTGAATTCCCTGAACAGCTGCCTAGTGGAAATTGGACTTTAAGTTTACTACACAGTTGTTGTATCCACTTGCATAAGGGGATGGACTCTTAAATCCTACCACAGGGCATTGGTTGAAATCTACGTATGCGAGGATCTCCACATTTATTGTTTCCTGTGTGAATAGGCCTCAAAATGATATCCACTATCCCTTACAGGTAAGATCATTTCCCACCCTGTGGGGTTTCACGTCATAAGGCTTCAGAAAACATGCAACATATGAAAAAAACATTAGGAGAAAACGTCCTACTGCTTTGTATGTAGCAACCAAATCGAAGGTCATACAAAGCACTATTATCCAAAATGACATTTGGCATTCCTTTATTTGCCTTCCAAGTAAAATATGATGGGCAGTTACATTTTTGTAGTTTAATATGAAAAAGAAGTTTTGCTGAAAAATGATTACATTATCCAAAGAAACTCTAGGGACATGCAAATCCTGTAAAATTGTTATTTATGAGGTGTGATAAATAACACCTAGATTTCCACAAACTCGGAATCAGGGCCTAACTATTTTGTTGAGGGATTTACCCTTCCAGGTGATCATTTTCGAATTACTTTGTAATACATTTGTTTTATGACATATTATTTTTCTGTATGCATTTATTTAATTGGTTTGTCTTATTTACGTACATTTAAGGTTTCTTTTTCAATGCAAACATTTTCCTATCAAGACAATCAAGTTTTTCTTGGTAGTGATGAGAGATTTTGGTGCCTTTAAGAAGGAGGCGATTGAATTTGATCTTTCAATAGTTTAGATTTAGACACTTTTGGCCAGCGAGAACACAGCTTCACTTTTTGGTGAGAGGAATTTAAGGTAAAACTGAGAGAGTGGGGATTCCAGTGGAAAGGACGAGGACATTAAAAACGATATGGTTTACATCCATGATTCAAATCACATGCTATCAAAAAGAATATACTGGGTTATGAGTAGAAGGGTAGCGATGTAAATCTGAGGGTTTATTCTTGCATCATGATGCATATTCTTCTGGTGAAAAACAATCAGAGTGGAGGGGGCAACATACCAAAGTGAACACACTCCATAAGCCAGAATGTGGTGTCCACGTGATAATATGCCAAGATAGGTTGATGTCTGCTATGTTATATTATTAGAATTTCTATAGTGCGCTTATGAAGCGAAGGGTATCCAAGCACTGTAGCAGATGGGTATGCCGATTGGGCTCTTAGTTGAATAGACAGGTCGTCAGTTTCCTGTGAACTCTAGTAGGGATGTGAAAATCCCGATGTGGTGTAGAATGTTGTTCCAGGATTTGGTAGTGCTGTAAGAGAAGGAGCGACATCTTGATTTGTTCCTGCGGGTGCAGGGTATTTACGCGTGGTAGAATGTGGCAGAGGACAGTTGCCTAGAGGCTAGGTGGAAGTTGAGGTGGTGGTTGAGGTAGGTAGGCAGGTCCGACATTGTGGAAGGTTCGGTATGCATGGGTGAGCAGGTTGAATTGGCATTGCATCTGGATTAGTAGCTAGTGTAGCTTTCTGAGGTGGGGCGTGATGTGTAAACTGCAGGGGATATTGAGGATGAGTCAACGATCAGTCTGGCCTCTCAGCAGAAAATAGCAGCTGCTGCATGGTCACACCTATCTCTTTTCAGACAACGCTGGACAATCTCCTACTCTAGTAAGTACAGTGGTACGGAGGGAACCGACTGAGACAGTAATGACAGCAATGCCTAGCACGAGCAGAAAAGTGAAACCTGTAACTCAGGTTGTTACTCCTAGGTGTACAGTAGTAATTGAAGAAGTCCCTAAAGTATTTAACATTAGCAATTTAAAAATAGAATTTGGTGAAATGCTTCAGGATTTAGCAGACTTGACTGAAATGAAAAATGTTAATTGTTTACCAGTGTGGGGCTTATTGTTGTGAACCTTGGATGTTCATTGGTGGACTTACCAGATTGATGTTTTTCTATTTTTCATCTTTGCTTGAGTTTTGCATACTTGCCTTTAGTAAGATAGGATCTTTCACTTGATAAACAGCTAAAAACAGTCACATTTGGTTTGCAAGTCATTTATTGCAACTTCATTACACATTCCTACTAACAATACTAACATAGTTAGACCCCTTGCCCTGCCCCATAGCGTGCTTCTTTAAGGGATACTGTTTCACTTACGGTAAGCCAGTTTCATTGGCCGATCAAAAGAGCTGCCAGTGTAATAAAAAAAGATTTCAAGGTATTAGAGAGATCACAGAGTTGTAGAGACACACTCGGGGTTAGGGCATTCCGGAGCATTACTTTCTAGTTGGAGCTCAGCACTTTGCAGGTCAGCGGCCCAGTTACTTGTCTCTGACCTAAGAGACCTGTTGTTCTTCACATCAAAACCCAGGTCGTCCTGAGAAGACACTGTCTGTGATTTATCACACCAGAGAGAGTGGTCAGGCCATATGGGGCTCGGGGCAAATTAATCTGACATTCCAGCCTTTTTTGTCTGTTATTGTAAGCAGATATCCTCCAACAGGGGTTCTCAGTAATGTCGAGCCCCCACAAGGGCATTTCAGCAAAGATACAGCTGAATATGAAAAGATAACATCAAAAGGATGAAAAATTATAGTAGTTTAGCAGATCTGTGCTAATAGGGCAGCCATTTTAAAAGCATCTCGACACATCTTAGCAAAACCAAGAATGAAGCTGTTACAGACAACTTAAGATTTACAAGCTCTGGTCTGACATGGAGACCACCCTGGCTTTTGCAAATTTGGCCATAAATAACCTTTGCAATCTAAAGAAAGGGAACGCTCCTAAAGTGTATTATTTTCGTGTAACGACAACTATTCGTGATCCAAATGTATTTTCTTCCAGTGCAGGAAATGTCTGGTGACCGCTCATACCGATTCTTTTAAAGTGTCTTTTATAACTTCACACTGAGTAGAAGTGGGCGGGGGTCGCTTTTTCAGAATCCTTGTTTGAAGCCACTAAATTATGCTTAGATATTCGGACAGCCTTGCTAACAAATACAACCTGATCAATAATATTTAAAGTGAAAATCTAGGGAAAGCATACACTGACATCTACAATCGAATTCATGCTCTCGGGACAGTACAGAAACTTAACCTAGGATAGCTATAATTGGCGCAGCATGTACAGTTGCACAGGAGCCATGGCATGTGAGGGACCAAATGCATCCCATTAATAGGCGTCTTTTTATAGCCAACCGTAGGATGGACCCATTTTCCTTGTTTGAACTAGGACCCATGGTATCCTAACTATGTTCCTTCTTTTGTTTATAATGCAGAATCCAGAAAGGAACACAAGTTATTATTTACAAAGTTTAGAACAGGCCTTTATTTTGTTTTCTTAAAAAAATTAAGCAATGTACACACGCTTCTATTAAAGACATACAATTCCAAATATAACAGTTTACAGGTCAGGTCTTGAGGTTGGTGCCTGCCAAACCATATAAAGGTACTCCAATTGGCTATGACATATTAGTCCACCTGTACACCGAACAAATCTCTCTACTAAATAGAAAACGAATGCTTCACTAAACAGAACAGAGAAGGCAATGATCTAATACCTCAGCGCGGGATGAAGCCGCAATCCAGTTTTATGTGAAATGAGTTTTTATCGTACACATTGTGCAATTTGTGTGGCTTTAAAAACACTATCAGAGGCACAAGTGTTTCTAAATATTGTTCTTGAGAATTAATACATACAGGGTAATAGAAAGGGTGACCTAAAAATTTAAAGCAAGTAAGGGACAATGCAATGCATAGAGAGTAAGAAAAACAGTAATTTGATGCACATTGAAGAGGAGGAATGATCTAGTACACATAGAGCAAGAGCATGGGAGAGATAATTCGCGTAGAGCAAGGGAACAGGGGATATAATGTACATGACATATGTATAAGACAAGAGCAATATAATTCACATAGAAAAATGACACATAATACAATACCACTGAGAATGAGTAGCGGTAATCTAATAAATGGAAAACATGAGAGGGTATGGTCTAATATTAACATAGCAGAAGAAAGATGATTTAATTAATAGGAGAAATGGAAGTGTTTAGCTAATGTGCATATAGAATGTATGTGAACAAGAGTACAACGTACTCGAAACGCGTCACTTGAAGGGTCTTTAATAAAAATATCATCCTGCCTGTAAAACGTGGGGTCTGCATTCTTCTTTCGCCGCGCTGCCAGCGCGGAGGTTCGAGGATTTGTGCTACATAGAATGTATGATCTACACATACAACAAAGTAAGGGTGATCTGCAAGGGAAAACATGACCTCACATGCAAATAGCAGAAAACAAGCCAATTCTTGTTTCACCCACCTACTGAAATGTGTTTCACCCTGTTTGTCACCTTTCTGCTGTCAATTAAAATCTGTGTTTTAAGTGGATCTTATATACTCTTTTAAATTTAGGGGATTTCCTGAGCAGTCCTAGCAAATATATACAGGTTCTATCCAAACCTGCCGGTGATTTGTTTGTTGCCCTTAGACAGTAGCATTTGCCTTCGTGTGCTGTTTTCACATTTCAGAGTCCATAGCAGTTCTCTGTTTTGACAGCCCAACTGTCAATCAGACCTATTACTTACAATATGCATAAAGTGGGCTTTAGGTCCCCCACTTTCAACAGTTTATTTTCATCAAACAGCCTCTTTCAGCCATTAGTTTACTACATTGTCAATCCCTTTTGGCTCAGCCCAGCTGAGTATTCCGCTTTCGTCTAATCCTATAGGCTGTCTAGAGCTGTAAATGCTTGTATTAAACTGCATGAGGTACTACTTTACAACTATAGCCATATCTGTCACCTCCTTTTGGCACACTCCCATGTGTGCCTCTCTATATTGTGCTATCAAAGCATGTGTTAATGCATTAAACCCAGACCTTTTGCCTTTGTTTGACATGCTTACACATGCCAGCCATTTTTAGGTCTCGCCTGAGCCAGCGCATGCGTTGCTCTGCGAGACATTTAGGAGTGGAGTTTTAAAAGTGCTACAACAGCTTTGTGTGGCATACAGTGTGCGGTTACGCGCACAGGCACGAGCAGAGGCGCCATATGGCTTTCCTCTCGCTCGGCCAAGCGCGCGCGCCTCGCTTTAAAGCCCCTCCCCCACCACAGAGCATGTCTCGCAGCTTGTTTTTTTAAACTTTGAACGCGAGGCTGCGCGCTTGTCGTTACTTCGCCTCAGTTCTAGCCTGCGGTCGGGTGCGCTTCACTTCGTCATACTGAAAGTAAAGCTCTCAAGACTCACCTTCAAGTCACTCCTGAACAGCGATCGCCTCCTCCCTCATTGCTTCTATCGCTGCGTGCTCTGTAGTGCTTCTCTGGCAGGGCGTTCTTCATTTGTTCACCCTCAAGTCACTCCTGAACAGCGATCGCTTCCTCCCTCATCGCTTCTATCGCTGCGTGCTTTGTAGTGCTTCTCTGGCAGCGTGGTCTTCATTTGTTGTTAACGCTTAGTGCGGACAGCAACAAAGCAGAAGTATTTTAACTCCCAATAGCAACACAGTCTGTTCTCGGTTATTGGCTGCTCTGAATCAAGCACCACATGATATTGGCCGGTCAGGGGATTTCACAAGACCCGCAAACTCCGAGAAAGGGAAGCATTTGTGGGAGGCTGGTGTTTGGGGTGCATCGGAAGGGCGACTTCCCTGCACTACACTACCAAGAGCCCGGTGCGGGTCCTGTGGGCAGTGGGCTTGACGTGCTGCATGGGTGAGTTGTGTTTTTCAGTGCATTTCACTAGTTATACTAGGGTTTGTTCGTGTGAGGATCAGTGGCTCAGGATACCTGCGGCAATACGAAAACCCAATGGAACATCATTTTCTCTAGGAGTGTGTTGCTAAAGTTAATACTGACTTTATTTAAATAATTTTACTTTCTTTTATTTTGTGTGCCTGACAACTTCTGATGAGTTTGTCTCACAGAGAAGCTGCCATGAATGGAACAAACCATGCAATCGGTCCCCCATCCTTTTTTTTATACCAATCTCTATATTTTTTTTGTTTATTTTTTTCCTTCGAATATATGGAATTTCCTTCCCCTGGCGTCGCCCAACTTTTAGTATTTTTTCTTTTTTTAACATGCCATAAATTAAAGCAGCATTGGCATAGCCAATAGGTCTTGCCTTTGGGACCTTATAAGTGATTAGCCATTCAGCACATTATCATACTAACTAATGCGTCCCAAACGTAATAAATACTGTGTGTGCTGTGTAGATTGCCATTGCATTTATATAGCGCTTACTACCTCTACTGACCCGTAAGATCTCATACTGTTACAGACTGACAACCCCTGGACTAAACTGTAAAATCATGTGTATAACATGTACTACTCCTATGTGGGATGCTAAAGAATGTACTCGCATAGAAAGCAAGCTGCATGTGTGTAAAAGTTGCTAACATTAGCGCTCCACATGCGTAAGTTCCCAAAAAGTTTTGAAAGTTGACTCTCAGATTTTTAAACATTGGTATCAGTAAGAGATTGTGAAACTGTTGTAAAGGACTCTGATGAATAAAGCTAGCCCACTGTCAGTTTCTAATGCCTTTGTGTAATTTGCCGTGCAACGCCTACATAAAACAAGCATTGGCAAAGCCAATAGATCTTGCCTTTGGGACCGTATAAGTGTTTAGCCATGCAACACTTGGGGGCCCATTAGGATAACGGGTGGATCCCCACCGCCCGTATGGCGGTGGCAATCCGCCCGCCAAAAACCTCAGCCCACTTCTGATCCCCCCCGCCACATTACCATGGCGGGGGGGACCCCGGCGGATGGGAAGACCGTCTGCCGGTAGGCAATCCGCCCGATTGCCTACCTGGCGGAAAAGCAGTTTATATGGTGGCGGTGTCTGGTAGACACTGCCATCCATATTTGTATGCAGGCGGGGACATGCCTTTCTGTGGCGGCAACGCCGCCACGGAAAGGCAGGCGGTTTTTTACATTGGGGGCCTGAAGCGGGCCCCCAGGGATTTTGGGGGGTGCAAAAATCGGGGGTACCCATAGTACCCCCCTGCAGTTCCATGCAAAACATGGCAGGCACCGCGCTTTGCCTGCCATATTGTGCATGGAAGTGCACTAAATGCCTTCCTGGCATTGTGGCGGGTGGTGCTGAGTGCACCGCCCGCCACAATGTCAGGAATGCAGGATGCGCCTGCCACTGTGGCATCCTAATGTGCCCCATGTTGTTGTTGCACCAAGGATATTGTGCTGGATAACTAAACACTTAGGGGCTGATTCCGATCCTGGAAAAAAAACATCCGTACGATTTTCATCCAGAGCCATCGCCGAAGGATTCGTACCCGTCCGTCCAAGCCGCGTAGTACGATCCGTATTCCGTCAATCTGTCCGATCCGTACGTATTGCAAGGCTGAAACAGTGAACCGTACGACTCGTACACATGCCGTACGACACGACGAGTACGATCCGGACCGGGGTATGAGGACGCGATTCGTACGGTCCACGTCAGGTAAGGGCGATTCGTACGGAAAAGCACACAATCACTTACACACCGTACGGTGCGTACCCCTGCGATCTTGTGGTGTACGCACCGTACCCCGCGATCGCAGGGTGTATGCACCGTGCACCCAGCGAACATGGGGTACAGTGAGTACACCCCAAAATCGCGGGGAACGGTGCATACACCCCGTGATTGCAGGGGTACGCACCGTACCCCTGCGATCATGGGGTGTACGCACCGTACCCGGGGAGGCGTTCCGTACCTGTTCAGGGGCGAACTCTGCTTTTATGGCTGTTTTCTGCTCCCGTAGAAAATGGGTTGTACGATGCGTACCCGACACAAATCGTACCTGCCGGGTCGGAAAAAGCAGCCGCGCACCGTACAGATGTCGAGTACAGCGGGTTCCGAGGGAGATTCGTGCGGAGATTCAAGCCGTGCGGTCTTTGTACGATACGTACGGAGTCCTGCTCCTGGTACGAATCGTACTTCGTCGTACGTACGGGGAACGTTGAGGGTACGAGCAGTTTTTCCCGAATCGGAATCGACCCCTTAGAAGGTCCCAAGGTCGAGGCCTATTGCTATGCCAATGCTTGTTCTATTGGCATTTGGTCAGAAGACAAGAGTTCTGTTCTCCCAAACAGGTCTTTGTCCCTACCATTCCCCAGGCACATGGCTCAAAAAGCAACATTTGCAGATTCTCAATCTAGGTTACACATATCATAAATAGCAGCAAACATTGTTACCTAAACACCCTGAGGGCGTGCCATTCTCTCTCATCATTAATTGAGTAAAGGAAACCTTATTCTAAGATTTGGCCTCATCGCTAAACTCAGTGTGAACACAGGAAATCCGAGTTCTAGTCTTAGTTTCCCTACTTCAGCAAACATCTGATTCACACTAGGTTACATTTCTGGGCCTGATCTCTGTTCTTGTTCTCATTATCTGCACAAACTTTCCCTACTTTGATTAAATGCTTGTCTTCAGTGCTAGCAGGAAGGCTGAGTATGTTCATCTGAGCTGTGTTTGACGCACAAAATGTTTCGATGAATCCCATGGCACAAATGGCAGCTTCCAATTTAGCTTTTTTAGGTAACTAAGGAAAAAAATGTGGCAGGTTTCTGTTTTGTGGTTACTGCATTTATTGAACATTACTGGCCTCTACATGAAGCATTTTTCACTTCTACTTTAATGCTCATGTACTGTTGAGTGGCTCTCAGTCTTCAGAGAAACACTGACTATCTCACACTTTCATGTCTAATGAATTCAGGCTGAAAGTTAGAAAGAAAACGGAGAGGGCATTTATAGAGAAATATAACATAAAAACTTCCAATTAGAAATGTATATTTTAAATAGAAAATGCAAAGGCGCACACAACGTGAGAAAAAAAAATGTGAGAAGTGGTTATTTCCTTTTCTCCTAAATGTTACATATGCCCCCAAGTGAGGTCCCTTATTTGTAATACTACCCCTTACCTTAATCGCTATACAATCCCTTACCATGATCTAGCCCTAGTTTATGGGTTTTACCTTACACTACCCCAAACCTAAAGTGAGAGTGCTTTCTCCATCTTCCTGCCTGCCCGTAAAGGTAGCCTTACACAACGTTAAGGTGTATTCCCGTAGGGGAAGTGTGAGGCTTTTTCTTCATTTTCCTTGCGTTTTACTGTTGAAAGATATTCTGTTGTAATGATTTTAATTATTCCTATAATATATGTATGCTGGTTCTGATTCTTTGTGTGTGTAGGTGTTTGTCTGGAGGAAAAAAAGCTATATATGAAGCAGGGTTATTTAAAATGTGTGTGTGCTTGTGCATGTCTAAGAGAAAGCTACATGAAAGCTGCATGTCTAAGAGAAAGCTACAGGGTGGGGGACCTTGTGCATGTCTAAGAGAAAGCTACATGAAAGCTACATGAAAGCTGCATGTCTAAGAGAAAGCTACATGAAAGCTACAAGTGAAGTAGTGTGGCTCACTGGTTAGAGGCGGCAGACCCGAGAGCAGAGGACGGCCCGGGACCAGGGTTTGATTCCCGGCGCGGCAGGTTTCTGAACCAGGGTCAGCGGACTCGATAATTCTCTTGCCTCGGTGCCCACTCTGATCAGCGATCACACTCGGCAACTCTGGGCATTAGCTTGCCTCATCTTCACTAACGGCCCCACCAGACCGTTGGGGATGCCTGGTCTCACCCTGGAGATACCCATTAAATGACCATCTCTCAGGGAAGCCAGGAAGGGTTTTGCAGCGGTCGAAGCGCCTTGGGACCCTACGGGTAAGTAGTGCGCTATATAAATGCCTATACATTTACATTTATACATACATGTCTGTAAGTGTTATTTCCTGCTCACATGTAAAAGTGTGTGTGCTTGAGTGTGTGTGGGTTTCTGTGTGTGTATTTTATATAGTAGGAGGTTAATTACAAATGTGTCTGTCTATCAGACATTTTCCTTAATCCTATCACTTGCAGGGACGGTCCAGAACTATCAAAGCTGTGCGTACTGGTATTTGCTGTGAGTACTAGTATTGGCTCTCAGGGTGGATGTGGACAAGCAGCCAAGGTCTAGCTGAAAAGTGGCTTAGGATTGAGGCTAGCTGTAGTACAACAAGGTTATCAGAGTTGCAATAACAATGTGCATGTTCAGTCAGAAATGTGGGTTTTGTAAATAAATAGCATTTTAATGAAGTCTCATAATGTCCAACTATATATACAGAGATAGGAGGGACAGTGATGGTGAGAGACAGGAGGGAGAGGAATGTTGGAAATGGGAGCCCATGTTGTTAACAAACGTCTGAGGCGACAGTAAGGCAGTACCTATCATTAGTGAAACCTTTGCAGTGACACTTTTGCCAAGGGACCCGCAACATCATAATTATGTATGTTTGCAATAAAAAATGGGAAGGGGGGTTTCATTTTCCTTGCTGCATTAGGGCACATGGCGCCCTTGGCACAAAAAGGCGGGGCAGCATGCAGCAGCTTATTTTCTTTCAGTAAGAGACCAGACTTGTTTCAAGACTGAAGCGATGATCAGACATGGTGGGGAAGGAAGAGGAGGTGATAGTCTTCTTATCAGGTTGCCAGCCATTACTAGTACAGCAGGTGGAGTGACTCCCCCCCGCCCCCACCTCCCAATTATGTGCAGTTGTGTTTTTGGTCAATACTGTCCTTGTTTGATGCTGTTGCTTTTATATAAGCGCACATTTAGTGTGGATTGTGAGCTACAGAAAAGCACCCCTGAAATAATCTCAAGGTCCCCCACCCTGTGATCATCCCTCCCCCCCCCCCCACTCCCCAAATCCTTGCCATATAATTTTGGAGGGGGGCCCAACTTCAAAGCATTTTGCTTAGGAAGGGCTTAGAGCAAAAATGCTTGAAGACCTCTGCCCTATCCTCAACCTTTTCTTTCACACAGTTCCTATGTAAACCTAACCCTAATTCAACTCCTAAACCCTAACCCTAACCTAATCCCTACCCTACCTTACTTAATCCTTGCTTAAGACATTTAATACCTTTCCCTTACCCTCCTTCGAATAGTAACTGGTGTGCCGATAGCTTCTGCATATTACCTTCCAGCCACTTCGCTGTATTTGGTTCCAAATATATACTACTTTAACACCTGGCAATCATTAACATTAATAAACAAACTTGACCAAGATTTAGTATCAAGAAAGAAAGAAAGGGGAAAGTAAAATCAACCAAAAGGAATACTAAATTCCACTGAGCAGACACAAACAAGACGAAATCAAAAATAATTCAATAAAATATTAAGTGCTGCCAGACAAAAATACTGGGAACTGCACAGCGTAAGAAAGTTCTAAAAGAATGTGGCTCCTTGTTTGGCAGTGTCTAAATACATGGCTGAGTATTCGGTATTGAATTGAATTATTACAATTCTATTTGGTAAAAAGGTACATTTTTACACCCATCAACTTCAGCATCTGCATTTTCAAGCAAATTATTGATATTATTGTACACCGCCTAATAGCACTTAGTTGGCATGCCACTGGGTGGATGCAAGACTAAGCCAACCTTACCAAGGTAACTGAACCTGACCTACATGCTAAACACTTCTCTGAAACTGGTTCTCAACTTGCCAGTTTATCCTACAGGATAAATAGGTCTCTCTAGGAGGCAGTATTCAGAAAATCTCATATTGACTACTCTTAAACCAACTGCTTCCAGAATAAATCCTCCTGGCCCTGCTCTCTCGATATGGCTCTAAGCCTGTGAAACTGATGATTTTGATACCTACATAGTGTATTAATTGACTAGTTCCAGGGTAGGTGTCATCTTTAGTGAACTTGACATTGCACTACAAATCAAGGAATGTATGATGATACTACGCGATCATGTTGATTGCGGTATGTTACAACGCAGGCTTTACAACGCAAGTCTGTTCAATGACTTGTGCTGGAGGGCGCTGGACTAAGGAATAGTACAATTTACTTTTCCAACACCAGACTAAGTACAGTAGGGAAGGTGTTGAATAGTAAATAGCACTATTCCTTAGCTTACAGCGCCATCCTGCGCAAGTCGTTGAAAGGACCTTCGTTGTGAAGCCCGCATTGTAAACCTACCGCAGTGTAACGCCCGCATAGTAAAGGTCGTCTCCCCAAATGAAGGCCCAAAAAGTGCCTCATGGCTCCTAAGACCATTAACTCTGGCTAGTGCTCTGCAAGATTGGTTTGCACTTTAAACTATGGTGTAATCGTTCTTCAACTTCACATTCGTATGTTTCCACTGTAAAATATTATTTTGCACACCTGTTGAGGCTTTAGTTTGGAATAACGAGCCCCTAGTGATGACTAGTTATGAAATAAGTTTTAATTTTTTAAATAAAATTGATCACACTGAGAATGCACCCGTTAATCTGCTTGAAGGTGTGAAAAATAATATCACATTTTGCTGCACGTTAAATGTGCAAATAGGTAGTTCCCAATAAGGGGGAGGGCAGATGCTCTCGCCTCATCTAAATATGCAATGGGGTAATTTAACGCTAACAGAAATGTAAATGTGCAGTTTTTTTTTAAACAGTCCTGTTTCTAAAATACTGGCTATTGTGTTAGGTAAATGGAGGTGATGTCTTCGAAGAGGAAGTGATTTGCTCAGGATCACACCGTTTTAGCAAGTGAGGAAAGACAAGATTTCACTGTAGGTATCCTGGTACCATACATTAACAATTTACTCCAAGCACACTCCCCTACGTGCTCAACCAAAACAACAAAGATTGCTAAAAAATACAATAGAAATTTGGAAATTTCCCACAAAAATAGGCAGAGTTGGTAGTTCTGTTTAAAGTACCGCTTTAAAGGTAGAGGCACCATAACATGGCAAAACAAAACTAGAAAAGTAAGATGGGAAATAGAGGTGCGGCTTCAACATAGAAGGGTCCATATGTAAGGCAAAGGCCTGTGAAGGGAACAGCTCAAGAAACCCTCTACAATACCAACTTAATCGCGTAAACTAATTATGGAACCTGCTACAATCACACGCAGACAAACTCCAACATGTGGATGCCATGTTTACTTTTTGTCAGTAAATGAGCCCCTGCGGCTCAACAAATAAACACTACAAGGCACCCCCAGCCTGACGTGCAGCAATTTGCAAACGAACTGTCTTGCACGACCAGGGGGGCTAATAAAGGGAAAAGACAGGCGGATTCGACATTTGGTGGGAAGATTTGGCCCCCAAATCGGCAAAGATATATTTACAGACAGCTTCCTGACGGCCAGGCAGGCGAGACCCCATCTGTGTTTTTCTTGAAGCTCAATCCACATCCTCTGTAGGTTGTCTCCTCGGATGTCCACCTTGACTCTGATTACTTCAGAATCTGAATATGTTCTATCCAGTGATTTGTACGTTTTGAAGTACATGCGCCAATCAAAATCTCCATATTAGTACAAAACGAGACTTTTACAAATTATCAATAGTATGCAAAAATCAAACATTCCCTACGGCGTGTCGCAGGGTAGGACCATTAGGAGAGCCCGTCCCTCAGCTGCCCAAATCCCAGGGTCATGCAGAACCCCTAAATAGTTACTTAATTATCACTCGGGCTGTTGGAGTACGTCGACAACCCATAGGTCCCCGAAGTCCTTAAGGTCACAGATATCTGCGCCCTATTACTCACCTCTGATAAAAGATTTAAATGGTAGTAGCCCTGTTTCCTTCAGTATCAGGATTGAATTAGACAGACTGCATGAGAGTTATGGGAGGAGAATATATCGTATAGTGCTACCGCTGTATTTATATAGCGCTTCAATTCTCTGGCGAGGCACTGCAGATACTGAGTGGCAGTGCAGACTTGTAGTGTGGCCGTTAAGGGGATGGTTTTTTTGTCTTTCGTGAATCTCAGAGGAATGCTCTTATTTTGTGATGTGTCACTGCGCTCGATAGTGTTGTAGAGTAAAACAACGAAATATAGAATGCTTACACTGTATAGTATTGTTATATTTAAATGTGAGGGTGAGGATGGCAAGTGTAAGTATGGTAATTGTGTTGTGGTGTTTATAGGTGTAAATGGTGGGAAGGGTGGAAAGTAATGTTTATTTTACTGATGAATTATTAATTTGTTTTATAATTAATTGAAATAATTAGATAGTAATTAATGATGGTAATTGTGTCAATTATTTTAGGTGTGTGTTGTGGTGTTTATAGGTGTACATGTTGGGAAGTAATTAATCTTTTATTTACAAATTAGTAATTAGTTTTAAATTAATTTAAATACATTAATTAGTAATTAATTATGGTAATTGTATAATTATTTTCGGTGTGTGTTGTGGAGTTTATAGGTGTAAATGGTGGGAAGTAATTTGTTTTTTATTGATGAATTATTAATTAGTTGTTAATTCATTTAATTAATTAACTAGTAATTAATTATGGTAATTGTGTAATTAATTGTAGGTGTGTGTTGTGGATGTTATGTTATGTTATGTTATGCTGGTTTTTTTATAGCGCACGGCTACTCAGAGAGTGTCCCGGCGCTTTGGTTGCACACCTATTTCATAACACAACAAGAGGGAAAAGAAAATAAAAAAACAGAAGATACAGAGGAGAGAAAAAACAGAACCCAGGGCGCAGCTAAGAGGTGAAAAGCCAAGTTTTAAGCCCTTTCCTAAAAGCCAGTAGGTTAGACGTGCTGCGTAGCACCACTGGCAGCATGTTCCAAAGCTGGGGGGCTAGCAATCTGAAGGAACGGTTCCAATACGTGCCCTTTTGGCACGAGGAACATTGGCAAGGTACAAGGACCCTGACCTCAAGGACCTGGCAGGATGATAAAAAGCCATCCTTTTTTGATGGTATTTCGCTCCTATATGCAGCGCCTTATGCGCCAACGTCAAGGCCTTAAAGATAATCCGCTTCCGAATGGGAAGCCAGTGCAGTGCCTGCAGGAGATCCGAGGCTCTAGCACGGCGAGATAGTCCAAAGATAGCCCGTGCTGCCGAGTTCTGGACCACCTGTAGCCGTTGAAGCAGATATTCCGGCAGGCCAAGGTAGAGAATGTTTGCATAGTCAATGCGCGAACCAATTATCGCCTGCACTGTGACCTTCCTGTGCTCTTTGGATAGTAAAGGGAGAAACTTTCGCAACATCCGGAGCAGGCCAAAACACGTGCCGGTAAGGCCGATTATCTGGGAGCGCAGTGTGAGGCCATTGTCGATCTTAATCCCAAGGTTTTTCGCCACCTGGGAAGAACTTGCTGGTGGAAACATGTTCTCCAGCCACCATACCTTCCAGTCCGGATCTACACTGCACCCGAAGAAGAGGACCTCGGATTTATCCGAGTTGCACTTGAGGCTGTTATGTTGGAACCACTGGAACACAGCCTCAAGGCAACCCCGGATCCTCTCTCCGTTGAAGTCCGCACCCCTCTCACAGGTGAAGAGGAGCTGGGTATCGTCAGCGTAAGAAACGATCTGAGCCCCGAAAGACTCCGCCAGAGCCGCCAGAGGGGTCATGAAGATATTAAAAAGGGTCGGGCTCAATACTGAGCCCTGAGGGACCCCGACACCCAGTGGCGCCATCTCGGCGGAGCAGGCGGAGGCCCAGACCGTTTGTCGACGGCCCGTCAAGAAAGAACGAAACCAGTCGAGCACCGTCCCCCTAAGACCGATCTCAAAAAGTCTTGCGAGGAGACCCTCGTGGGGGACGGTGTCAAAGGCCGCCGACAGGTCTAACATCACCAGCATCGCCCTACCACCTGAATCCAGCACCTCCTTAATCGCCTCCGAAACTTCCAGGAGAGCTGTTTCGGTACTAAGATTGGTGCGGAAACCTGATTGAGTAGGGTGCAGTAGGTCATGGGACTCTAGATAATCGGCGAGCACCTTATGCACATGTTTTTCGATGATTTTTGCAAAGGCAGGCAGAAGCGAAATAGGTCTATAGTTCGCTAGTACCTCCACATCCAGACCAGGCTTTTTGAGCAGGGGGATGATCATCGCCTGCTTCCATGACTGAGGGACCACACCCTGAACCAGAGAACAATTCAACAGGGGGTTGACAAAAGGATTGATGACAGCCGCCATTTTCGCCAAAAACTTGGCGGGGCAGGCATCCCGCGGAGAGCCAGATTTTAGACAAGCCATCAAATCCAACGAAGAGGCCGTAGAGAGAGGAGGGAAAACTGCTAGAACAGGGCCAGCACTGGTTCGGAGGACCGAGGTCTCCTCCACCGAGCAAGGCGTCTCGGACTCCTGCACAGGAAAGGAGTCCTGGATCAGACGGATCTTGGTAATAAAGAAGTCCGCTATAGCCCTGACCCAAGGCTCAGAAGGGGGAGTCTGATTCGACGTGGCGCGTGAAGTCGTGAACTCCCGCACAATGGCGAATAGCTCCTTACAAGAATTGGAGGCAGCTTCAATTTTCCTAGCGAAATAGCCCTTCTTCTCAAAAAGGATGTCTCGATGGTACATTTTCACTAAAGATCTATAAGCAAGTTTGGCCGCCGGATCATATTTGGCGCGCCATGCTCTTTCGGCTACTTTGCACTGCCGACGGGAAGCTGCCAGCACTTCCGTAAACCAGGGAGCAGAAGCACGTTTATCCATCTTGCGAGGCGGTCTCACAGGAGCCAGGTGATCAAGCCTCTCTAGGAGCCACGCCTGCAGCCGCTCTGCATCCCCGTCTAGATCCCCTGTCAGAATGCAAGGGTGGGACGCACATTCCTGTGCCAGTGATTCCGGGATAACCCGATGGAGTGCCCTAAATCCCTGGGAGACCTGACGAGGGGGACAGGAGGATTTCCTTACCTCCTGGATATAGAATTTGACCAGCCTGTGATCCGACCATAACACCTGACTAGGTGTATGCATCTCAATAGGAATTGTAGAGAAAGTCAGATCGAGGGTGTGACCCTTCTCGTGGGTTGGTCCAACATGGTAGGGGACCAAACCAAGAGGAGCTGTGACATCCAACATTTTTACCGTGTCGGCATCCAAATCGTCGTCCATATGGACATTAAAGTCACCAACAACTATACAATGCTCCGATGTAAGTAGCAAAGACGAGGTGACCGACTGAAGCTCCTCAAAAAAAGTACCAGTAGGCCCTGGAGGGCGATACACGAGAAGGCCTTTCATAGATTGGTGTGGAGACACAACAATAGAAAAGGCAAGGGATTCACAACCCTTAATCGCATCCCCGGGAATGATGGTACAGGTGGCCACTTTGTTTACTATCAGTGCCACCCCGCCTCCGCGCCCTTCCTGTCTATCCTGCCTAAAGATATTATAATGAGGCGGGATAGCCGCCGCAATATCTGGGTTGGACGACTCCCCGAGCCAAGTCTCGGTGAGCATCAGAACCAGCGGTTTTTCTGTGTCCAACAGATCATAGATGTCCAGAGCATGGCGACCAAGAGATCTAGTATTAAGCAGTAGAAACAGGTGTTTCATACTAGCTATCTCCTTCCGCGGCACACAGGCCAGATGTTTCTGCGGGCGCCAACCACACTGCGGGCAACGACTCTTCCCTTTATGACGCGCAGGAAATACCGTACGACAGGAAGCGTTCGTATATTGCCAAGAGCGGAGCTCCTGACTCGAGTAGTGTAGCATATTCATCCACACAAGTTAGCAAAGAGCGCAGACACGTACCAGGCCGGCCCTACGCCTCGTGAGCCTCCGGGACGCTGACGGGCGCAGACGGGCAGGACTCTGGCACGACTCCGCCTAAGCGACGGCGTCCTCCCCTGCGCGGGAGAGGGGAGCTTTAAGTAGGCCCACCAATCCTAGCGCGAGCGCGAGGACGCTCCAAGATGGCGCCCGATTCTACAATCACAGCCCTACCCAAAATGGCGCCCACAGTGAAACCACCCCCGGGATCCAGGCCCGCCAAAACGGCAGTGAGGGAGCCAATTATGTGCAGAATGAGGACGGGGGCAAGACCCTGCTAAAAACAGGGGAGAAGTGCAGTCAAATAAAATAAAAACAAATGACAAAATCAGGAGAGTTAAAAAGACAAAAGCGCCAACAGCAGCGCCAACAGCAGCGCCAGCAGCAGCGTGCGCGCGATGAAATAGGCGTCTGTCAAGGCCGATTCAACACAAAGGTCCGCCTTAAGTAGGCCCACCAATCCTAGCGCGAGCGCGAGGACGCTCCAAGATGGCGCCCGATTCTACAATCACAGCCCTACCCAAAATGGCGCCCACAGTGAAACCACCCCCGGAATCCAGGCCCGCCAAAACGGCAGTGAGGGAGCCAATTATGTGCGGAATGAGGACGGGGGCAAGACCCTGCTAAAAACAGGGGAGAAGTGCAGTCAAATAAAATAAAAACAAATGACAAAATCAGGAGAGTTAAAAAGACAAAAACGCCAACAGCAGCGCCAGCAGCAGCGTGTGCGCGATGAAATAGGTGTCTGGATATTGTAGTGTTAAAGGATGTGTACTCAATGAATGTTTATTATCTTTTTTTCTTAATATGTTTTACATTCATAAATAATTATGTTATTGTTGGTGTGGTTTTATAGGGTAGGAAATAAAATAAATACATTTATGTTTTAATCAATGTATTTGTTAATATTTGCTCCTTTTAAATAAATATTGTTTGTAAATGTAGTCATTAATTTATTTTATATGATATTTGTACCTTTTTGTTATATGTAAGTAACATTATAATGTGTTATTTTTATGTTTTATATTTTTAGTCATATATTATAACCCCTTGCGCGCTGCATGAATTTCCAAACTGTTGCGGGTGAATTAATGAGTGGGCGGAGTTCGGACGGCGCCCGGCCGTCTTTTGCACACGCCCACCGTGACGTCGTCGGAAGGCCAGGTGCCTTCCGCAGCCGGCAAAGGGTTAAAAATACTGTTTATTTTTAAGATTATTAATGTTTTACAATTGTTTAAATATTATTAGTAATTTTTGTTTCTCTGCTATCCATCACTTTCCCTACTGTTGCTCTCACTTGGTTGGGAATAGTAATTTTTACCCCTTCGCTATCCAGCACTTTCCCTACTGTTGCACTCATTGGAGTGGGAATAGTAATTTTTACCCCTCCGCTATTCAGCACTTTCCCTACTGTTGCATTCATTGGAGTGGGAATAATAATTTTATCATTTCTCTATCCAGCACTTTCCCTACTGTTGCACTCACTGGAGTGGGAGTAATCATTTTTACCTCTCGGCTATCCAGCACTTTCCCTACTGTTGCACTTACTGGAGTGGTAATAGTAATTTTTACCCCTCCGCTATCCAGCACTTTCCCTACCGTGGCACTCGCTGAAGTGGGAATAGTAATTTTACCCATCTGCTATCCAACACTTTCCCTACTGTTGCACTCTTTGTAGTGGGAATAGTAATTTGTAACCCTACACTATCCAGCACTTTCCCTACTGTTGCAGTCACTGGAGTGGGAATAGTAATTTTTACCCCTCCGCTATTCAGCACTTTCCCTACTATTGCATTCATTGGAGTGGGAATAATAATGTTATCATTCCTCTATCCAGCACTTTCCCTACTGTTGCAGTCACTGGAGTGGGAATAGTAATTTTTACCCCTCCGCTATTTAACACTTTCCCTACTGTTGCACGCTTTGGAGTGGGAATAGTAGTTTTTGCACCTCTGGTATCCACCACTTTCCCTACTGTTGCACTCTCTGGAGTGGGAATAGTAATTTTAGCACTCCGCTATCCAACATTTTCCTTACTGTTGCACTCACTTGAGTTGGAATAGTAAATGTAATTCCTCGGCTATCCAACATTTACCCTACTTTTGGACTCATTGGAGTGGGGCTAGTAAATTTTACCCCTCCGCTTTCCAACACTTTTCCTACTGTTGCACTCTTTGAAGTAAGAATAGGAATGTCTTCCCCTCTGATATTAAATACTTTCCTACTATTGCACTCACTGGAGTTTGAATAGTACATTTCATTATTTTGCTATGAACGTTTTCCCTACTGGTGGATTTATTGTATTGCGAAATGTAAGTTTTAAGTTTTTTTAATAGTTTAATGTTTTAATTAATTAATTAAAGAATTGTGTTTTATTTTAAATTATTAATATATGTATATCTTTTATTTTTATATAATTTAGAAGTTTGAAAATTTAATAAAGATAATAATTCATAAATTATTTTAAAGTAAATATATGTATACGTATAAATTATTGTTTGCGTGTTTTTTTTTAAATTACGTTCATTTTTTACATTTAGTTAAAATGTTTATTAAATTGGATATATTTTGTTTAAGATAATATTCATATTTTATATATTTAATATATATTATTTTATTTTATTTATATTTCTAAATCGATATTTTTTACATCTATATTTTTAACTTAGAATATTTTAATTCTGTATTTTTGTACTTACCTGCTCAAGTATAGGGAGTCGATATTTTTGCATTCTATATTTTTTCAATATTTGTTACATCGGTATTCTATAAGTGAACCCCATTATCTATCTATCTATCTATCTATCTATCTATCTATCTATCTATCTATCTATCTATCTATCTATCTATCTATCTATCTATCTGTTATCTATCTAGCTAACTATCTTAAATCTATCTAGCTCTTTTATCTATCATCTATTTATCTTTTATCTATATTTTATCTATCTGTCTATCTATCTATCTATCTATCTATCTATCTATCTATCTATCTATCTATCTATCTATCTATCTTGCTATCTATCTATCTATCTATCTATCTATCGTAATTGTAAGCTTTATTGTTTTAGTTAATTAAAACCACTACAATAGATATAAAACATGTGCACATGAGATATTTGTAAACAATCGGTCTATGTAGTACGGCTTGTATTTGCTGATTTGTAACTGAATTCTCATTGGGGCCATGTAGGGCAAACAGGTCCTTAGTTCCACTGTTTAAAATATGTACTTTAAAGTTTACAGAGGCAGACAGTGCATTCCAGAATTCTTCAACTAGTGCTTGGACTGAAGGCCTATTTAGTATGAATTTGCATTTCCATACCGGCCGTCACTGAGCTCGAGGATAGACACCACCTGAGTATGGCCTCTGGGGGCAGAATTTGCAAAACAGATGCTGGGAGTGTTCTGCCATGTTTGGGCCCTGTAGGCCAGGCATAACGGTTTAATTGTCGTCTCTGAAGCTTCAAGAGGGGTAACTACATAGCAGGTGTAACCATGATTCCTTTTGAAAGGGACAAAGCCTGCAAGCTCCTTTCTGTCTGTAGCTGGCCCAGGTAGAATTGAAATCTCTAACTGGCAGAGCTAGCGTTCTCATGTAAAAGATCCATCTGCTAGTTTCTGCATTTAAAGCTTCCTGTAGGTATTGTTGTTGAGTTCCGACAAAGGGCCCGCTTCCGATCTGGATCGGAAAGCTCTCCGACCGAGCCGGATCCGAAGTGTTTTCCGACTGAGCCAGACTCCTGCAGTCCGACCAAGCGAGTACGATATGGCCGTCTGCTGCCGGACTCGGTTCAGTCAGACTCCCATAGAAGTCAATGGGAGCTGGTCGTACGACGCGTACATGGGCTCCCATTGATTGAATAGGTACGTCTCGCACAAAGGCACCGCCTACAGTGGGTACGCGTCGGTGCCTTCCGCACCGCACATGCCTGTGGTGGGGAGGCCGTTAGGTCTCCCCCTAAGTCAGAGTCGTCAGGCTGCAGGTGACAGGGGGTCCGATGCAGACCCCCAAAGGCAACATCCTGATTGTTTTGCGAGTCGGAAGCTTTGGCTCGAACCGGCTGTCCGACGCGTGCATCGTACTGGCTCTGTCGTAAATCGTATCCATTGCATGGCACGGTTTGCTTACGGACGAGACGTACGGAGCGGTTCGGACCCGGAAACGATTCGGCCGGTGAATTTCGCATTGCTCGCATCGTACTTGCTCGCTAATACAGCTGTATGAGTCGGGCGGAAAACACGCATACAGCTCATACTTTTTCCGGCCGAATCGCGCTCGGCGCCCTTCCGAGCGAGATCGGAATTGGGCCCTAAGTAGGAATCGTTTAATGCCTATGCCACTTCCAAATTCCTGAGAGTCTGCAGACCTTAGTCTATCAAGGTCACCTTTCATTGCTGACTGATTGCATTTTTTCAGGTGGTGAATGGAAAGTTTCTCACCCGGTAAATTGAGACTATCATCTGGAAAGAGCACACTGCGTTATTTAATTTGTCATATCAAGGATTGACTGGGGTTTAAAAAATGTATTTTAGATGGGTTTTTAATGATTCCACCATTCTGACCCTAATGTACTTCCATGCCTGCTGGACAATCTAAAGTCTGAGATAGCAAACCAAGTTCCAGCCTTAGCCTGGAGTGACAAACAAAGCGAGGTTGTTGAAAGATTTTTTTGTATGATCTACAGTGGGCTTGTTCCAGGGCTTCGTCTAAGACTCCAGGATATGCAAAATGGCCATATTGTATGGCAGGAAGAAATATCGCCTTTGTTACCCTTAAAATTGGGGCAGCTGATGTACTCCTTAATCATCGATTCTTTTTAGCGAATGCCATATACGATTGCAGTGCCCTTTTTTTTAAATTAAATTAATTTGTGCTACTGCTGTACTACTTTCAGAGGGTACTGCACCGAGGTAGTAAAAACTCATATATGTAGTGATGCACTGGCTGCAAAGACGCCAGGAGATGTTCATTTTATTCCTGCAGCCGCCAAATATCAGGACCTTTGTTTTTACCTTGTAGACTTTGAGCTTGTTACACTTGTTAATAGTGTTCCAGACATTCAACCACCGCTTTAAACCAGCCTTTGTGCGATCCATAATGACTATGTGATCAGGGTATTGTATTATTTGGAGTTTGGTTGGACCTAGATTCGGTGGGGCCAGGCCACTGTGCTCCAAACTCTTCTCTAAATCAGCTGTGTACAGATTAATGAGTAAGGGAGCCAGGATGCACCCTTGCTTTAGACCCGTTTGTATTCATTTCTTGGGTGGCTGAGCACGAGCATGTGGTCACTCAGACCCATGTTTGTAAGTACAATGAGATTATGGAACTTAGCAAGTTGTGGGTACAACCAAAGCGTTTGGCTTTCTCCATAGGATTTTCCTGACTACCCTATTGAATTTGATCTGATAATTGTTTTACGCTCTGTAGATCTTATCTATTGTAATGTTTAAATTAACTAAACAATAAAGCTTACAAGTATCTATTTATATATCTGTCTATCTCTATCTGTTATCTATCTGTTATCTATCCGTTTTTTTTCATCTACCTATCATCTATCTAGCTATCTATCTTTAATCTAACTATCTGTCTATCTATCTACCTATCTATCATCTATCTAGCTAACACCAGCAAGTGGTATTGGAGCCCTTTAAGTGCTCACCAGTTACATTTCACAATGACACATCCATTGGAGTGGGCAGGGGGAAGCGTAAATGATTTGCCCAGAATCACAAATTGTTCAGCCGACCCCGAGATTCGAACCTAGTTGCCCTGTTGGCAGCTCTGGCTGCCACATCCTTGCTTCTCTTCAAAGCTCCTCAACTGTTTCTCACTATCACTTCCACATTTGTTCAGCATGGCCCTGTAAACACCAAACAAGGACTGGCAAAGCCAATAGATCTCAGCAATGCCCAAGCTATTGGTCTTGTCAATGTGAAGGTCTTTTAGCCATGATGTTTAACAGCACATCTGCTGTTCAGCAGGGCTAAAAGTCACTGAAAAGCGCGATAATGCAGCCACGTCACAGCTCTTTTTTGTGTTAGGAGGGGCAGAACAATAAACTCAACATGGAGGGGGAGCAAAGAGACTCTGTGACAGCTCAACATCCTGTGATTCTGGGCGTTCAGAAACTTTCAGCCATGCTGAAAAGGAGCCAACATGGCTAAAACCCATTCACATAGACAAGGCATTGCCGAGACCTATTGGCTGTGCCAATGCTTGTTTAGCCAACTGCTAATATCTCTTGGCCAGGCTTCAAAGATGTTTACCTATAGTTGATGCACTCGTAGCTACCATGGCAAAAATGTAGCTTGCAAAAGATGGAAAGGTGTTCAGGCACTGTACCTGTCTCTTGGATGTGAACAAATTGAGTAAAAGTTATTGTTAAAAACCAAGCATGAGATCATCTTATCCTATGTTGAGGATTCTCTTTTTCTAGTGTTGGTGTGTTTCTGCATCTTGTTTGATCAGAGATTATGGAGAGGGGTCATACTTGCAAACTGTGAACACGGAGGTTTTAGAACAATGCTAAGACCCCTCATTTCAACTGGCCTCTTAATTCCAAAGGGATTGGTAATAGTAGGTAATTGCGCCATCAGAATTGTACCGTTTTCACTTTCACATGGAAATTTTGGCTGCTGAAAATAGCTGAAATCCTTGTCTGGAAGCCTTGAAAGAAATTATCGTGTCCCTCGGTAATTCATCATTTCTCAGTGGGCTCTTAAGGTCCAACTCAGGAGTATTGGGAAAGATTTTCCCCACCCTAGGAGTTACCGATATCCGTGTTATCTGTAACTTCAGAGGTGGGAAAATCCATCCCATTTTCCAGACCACTTGTAATGAGGGCACAAGTCCAATGTGTATACTGCTTTTTAGGTCTGACCTAAAGACAGCTTTAGTTGTCCTGCCAGCCTAATGTCTTCTATAAAACATAATACGATCCCCGACCACTCCCACTGGCACCAATTGTGGTCCCTGCTGGGTATGGAACGAGTGTCAATGGCCGTCTTGGGGGACAACTCCGAATACCCGAAGGTTTGGACTCCCTTCCTCACAATCCTGTCCTCAGAATTCCGGGAGCTCACCTAACCTGCATACCTGAGGCTTCTGAAACTGATCCCTGAGAACCAGGCGGGAGGTAGGGGTGTTTGCCCCTTGATATTCTTGCCATTGTCCGCCGGGACTAGTATCCCCACCACAAGTCCGAAGAGCTAGGCCTGAGATCATGAGCGGCTCACAGAGAGAGAGGAGGGGAGGGGGAGGGGGTGGTTTTGGGTTTTATATGTTTTGTTTGCTTCTCCTTTTTATTAAATGCAGACATATTTGCTCTAAAGGCACTATGACGCATCTTTTGCCACAGGGTCATGGGCGGTGTCCCGGAATTTGTTCTTGTTTCACTCAATTAACAATAGGTGTACTTTCTATTCCACTTTGCTGTACGCGGCCGGCCCAAGATGGGTTGTAGGCGGCATGCTGTATCACTTGCCGGTTCGGTTGCCCATGCTTTATATGCCTTGCTTTCTAGTCTTTGCCCACGAAACTGTCGGCACGCTGGGTTGTTGACAATATTGCACTGTCTTGTTTCTTTTTGCTATGTGATCTGCTAGTAAAAAATTGTTTAATTCTAAAAAAAGAATACAAAATGTATACATATTTTAGGGCTCTCAATCAACACTCTTTCACAATTGGTCTATTCAAGTGTCACTAATATTATGCTCCCTCCCACCATTGCATAGAGTATAGATCAACGGACAAGCCCAATTCAGCCACAGAATACTTTCACTTTGAGTGACTGTAGTTTTCCCTTGTGCAGTATACATACACCTAAATATTAGTTCACAAGAACAGAACTTTTTAGATGTCTGTACTTCTCAGTGACTGCTAGTCCCTATGTATAGTCAACATTGCAACTTACTACTCCCATAATACTTAAGACATTTATAGTAGGTTGTAATGTTGACTGATCCCAATAAATATAAATTAGCTTTGGTATATTTATATATCCTATAGAAGAGGAGCACATGTTATGTTGTTATTCACACTTATAGAGTGCACTATACCCTGAGGTGTCAAAGCGCTATCGAAAAGCACCCAATACTAAACAGAAAACAGAGAAGCCCCAAAGGCTACGAGAGATGGAGAGAGAACAGCCATGTTTTGTGCAGATTTTTGAATGCAAAAAAAGAGTCAGTGTCTGAGATATGGAGGGGCAGGGTATTCCACAGTTTGGCAGTAGCCACCGAGATCCACTGTGGTTTGCCAGCCCCTCGGAAGACTGCTATATGGACTTTACGTGTGCATGTGTGCTGTACTTACCATTAGGACATTTTCTCATACATATATCAATAGAACAAATGGATGTTGCACTCCAGAGATACTTGGGTTTTATTCACCACCACCACTACCACCAACGCGTTTCACCACAAGGGCTTGTGTATATGTATATATATATATATATACACACACACACACAGATCTTTCATCAAATATATTTATCTATTGTTTTGCATTTTGCTTCTTCCTACAACACCCTAGAGCATAGGGAAGTTGGCTTTATAAAAAAAAAACCTTTTACTGTCACACAAGTATTGTGCCACTCAAAAAACAGTTTACCAAGAATATAGTTGAAGGCTTTTGACTTAATATGTGACTGTTAATACCTATACATACTAGGTTGTATTCACAGGTGTTCCATTGTAATCATGACATTTATTGAAAGTGGCAATATCGATTCATTATCATATACCAGCATTGGCATTTTTCTAAGCCAATATAACCGAAGCACAATTCAATAAAGTAGCATTACTTCCCTTCTTTTATGGTCCTTTTTTAGGTCGAAGCATAATGTCTGGTTTGCTAAAGACATCTTGAGGGCATTTGGGAACATTTAGAAAGCTTCTCTGCGAATGCATTCCGCCTGTTGCTTACCACAGCCTTTCTGGTTTGTAACTTACATTTTTTGTATTTCTTTTTGCTGGCTTTATTTGTTTTAGGATTTCCAGGGTGGGTTTGTACCTCCCAAGGAGCAGAGCCTTTTCACACCAACTCCCCTTGTATTCTTCCACAAGTGCTCCTTTCTGTAAACAGGCCTGTAAATCTTGTTCTTATCTTGCCATATTTGTTGTGCGTTCAAAGAGAGAGATCGAGTGTCAGGCGTTGTCGTCTGAGAAAGCAGGGTGTTTACTTTTCAATTCTTTTACTTCAAAGTGAGAGGATAAATGTGATAATCTTGCAGGATACAGAGGGTAGGAAAGGTTTTCTTTCTACCACATAATATTTAAATGACCTGTGCACGTATTTCAGAATATTTCTGAATGAGGAATGCCCAAATTAAGCACATTTTTTGTTAATTGTAAACAACAAATACTTTAATATGATCAAAACAATACACTAGGTGATGCCATTTCCGCACAATATAGTTTGTGCGCTGTATAGTTTTATTTGTAAAGCTTTAAGTATGTGCAAAGGTAATGTTCATTTCAATTTAAATTGTGTTGTCTGTAATGGCAGTGTGCTACTATACTATGCATACTTCACTTTACGCCACTCCACTCCACTGCACTCTGCGCCACTCCACTCAACGCCAATCTACTCTACACCACTCCAGTTTAGGCCACTCCCATTTATTCTGCACAACTCCACTCTATAACACTCTGCAACACTGCACTCTACGCTACTGCACTCTATGCCAATACACTCTATGACAATGCACTTTTCTCTGCAGCACTCAACTCTACGCCCTGCACTCTATGCTAATCCACTGTACACCACTCTAATCTACTCTGCACCATTGCACTTTACACCAATTTACTCAACGCCATTACACTGTACACCACCGAAGTCCACTGCACTATCCTGCACCACTCCACTATACACCACTTCACTCAATTCTGAAACAATCTACTCTATGCCACTGCATTCTACTCCACTACATTCCCCTGCACTCTCTGCCACTCTACTCTAAACCACTGCAGTCTATGCAACTGTACTCTATGTCACTGCACTCTATGCCACTGCACTCTACTCTGTACTCTACGCCACTTCACTTTATGCCACTCTACACTACTGCGATTACCGCCATTCTGCTCTGCAACACTGCACTGTATGCCTCTCAACTCTACGCCACTCTACTCAGCACTACTGTGCCAATGCACTGTGTGCCACTCCACTCTATGCCCTTCTACTCTGTAGCACTCAACTCCATGCCATTGCATTCTCCAGCACTCCACTCTACGCCACTGCACTCTATGCCACTCCACTGCTGCGGTGTGTGATTTTTTAAAAGATGTTCTTGCCCAATGGTCAAATTGTTAAATAAATCTTCTAGTCCTGTAAAGAAATAATCTTTTGCAGCCTACTGTATAATTTTGCCATATTGCTAGCACGGCCATGATAATAGTCCACAGCTGCCTCCAAAGTAAAGTTATCCTCCTCGCTCTCTTTGCTCCCCATCCTCAAGTGTAGAGCAGACTTGCAAATTCTCTTACTGCTAGTACACTGTAAGTTCAATGGTTGTCCTTGTCTTCCTACTGTCAATAAATGTTATGTCACCTTCATTCTTTTCTAAGGCCCAATCCCACTTTGTCTCACTTAGGGGCTCATTAGGATGGCGGGTGGATCGTCCCCGCCAGGCTGGCGGTAGCCACCGCTGGCCTGGCAGGGGCGATCCGCCCGCCATGCTACCCATAATCACCCCCGCCATATTAGCATGGCGGGGGTGACCGCAGCAGACGGAAAGACCGTCCGCTGCTTTTCCGCCCCGGTCGCCTTGCGGAGGGCGGAAAAAGTGTAATATGGCCTGCGGTGTCTCTTAGACACCGCCAGCCATATTAGCATTGCCCAAAACAGATGCCTTCCCGTGGCGGGAAAGGCATGCAGTCTTCACTTCGGGGGCCCCCTGCGGGCCCCCGGAGTGAAGGACAGGTGGGGGGTGCACACGGGGGTACCTGTGGTACCCCCCTGCATTTACATTAACAAAGCGGCAGGCACCGCGCGGTCCCTGTCGCTTTGTTATTGTAAATGCAAATGTGCATTTTTAGCATTGTGGCGGGCGGTGCTGAGAGCACCGCCCACCACAATGTTAACAATGCAGGATGCGCCTGCCACTGTGGCGGGCGCATCCTAATTCCCCCACGGGACCCCCGCCCAAATTCCGATAGGATGGCGGGCGGACCCACCTTCTTTGACCTTTCATATTTCACTACAGACTTCTTGCTCTTCTATGGGCTCTTTGTGATTTGTGCCCTTGGAACAGAAGGGGTGATTGTAACCCCTCTACTTTAACTGGTTTGCTAGGCTTCCTGACCTCCATCTGCCCTCAAATCCCCTTCAAACTGTCCCTTCAACATAACCCCAATCGTTAAGACGTTATAAATAGCTTAGCTGGTCGCAAAATTATTTGTTTCACACTTTTAAATAAGAACACATATCTGCAAATTTGGTTTTAAGGAAGCCGTAGTGTTGTTTGATTAATGGGCATAACAAGCGCAAGAAGATTAAAGCCAAGGCAGAAAGAGGCTAAGCATCACACCTGGACAGAAGTTAGTAGTGGAAAACACCAGATTAAAGGAAGGCAGCAGTCACGTGTAGGAAGGCAGCACAGGGGAAGCCAATAATGGCATAACTGAGAGCAAGGGTTCGCTATCTTTTTTTAGGTCAACACTGACACACGCAGGACATAGTGTTAAAAAGGGGTTCCAAAGACAACCGGTAACCAAAAACCTTTTTATGTTGCCCGGCTGTATCGCCTCTATGACCCACCAATATTAATCAATGAAGAAGCAGGCGCTGGAGACTGGAAGGCGGGAAACGAGGATTTATTCTCTCCGGAGGAGAACACATCAATTCAGACAGCAAGTATCGTCACGAGGTGCTCCAGCCACATCTCTGAGGCCTGGCCTCTTATACTAGGGTTTACAACCTTTATTGCACATAACACATTCTCGCAATACTTTAGCACATGAAAGAACATCCTCGGAATCCCCCCTTCAGACCCGTTCCCACATACATTTACAGTTGGATTCCCCACCCTGGTCACAACAGGTGATGGTCGTTGCACAGCAGGGCATTCCGCCGATTCACGGAATGCATGGGTTTGATCGGATCTCATGGGGTGGGGGCTTTGATCGGTTCGGGGGTCTTTTGATGGGGAGGGGAAGCTTCCTACTGTACGGGGTAATAAAGAGTATCCTCAGAGCCAGGTGGCGGCCTGGGAACAGGGAAGACAAACGGGGACGCAGGAAAAAGGGGTTTGCATCAAAAGGGTTTGAGGCCATGAAAGGAATGAGGGGAGGTGTCGCGCTGGGAACAGGATGGGACTCAGTGGTGAAGCTGCGCTGAAGAGGGGTTTATGACCCAAGGCATGAGAGAGCGGGGGTTGTCAGCGTGCGGGGGAATGCTTGCGAGGTTAAGAGAGAGAGAGACGCGCTGGCTATTAGCGAGGGGCAGGGAGACCATGATGCTCAAAATGGCTGCCGCTTACGCGCACGAATGGGCTCGAAAAAGGGGCAAGATGGCGCAGATAATGTTCACCAAGATTGTATTCATTTTTCACAGTCCTCCCTTTAACATTTCCAAGACATCTTGCTGGCCTATTTCCTATCTACACCTATATGCAGCAATCACAAGTAAGGGAGAGGGGATTTAGGCAAAGGAACTGTGCATATACATTATTTTATAAACATCACATTGAAAAATTTCATCATTTAGTAAGCGGGTTCATTGTTAAGTTGGTTGCAGGAAAAATCATCGTAATGCAATATCAGACTAGAATTACGTAGCGAGGGCGTAGGGTACAGATCATAGGCACTTATAGTCATTTAAAAACAGGAGCTGATAAGTTATCATATAAGTAAGTCCTTTTTGTATTCGGCGGGAGCATAGTTAGTCCAATGGTGGTCGGGAGAGAAATGAGATATAGAAAAAATAGAAATCAGAGTTCTCGGTGTCTTTGTCGTCTTCTGTTGGCACTGTTAAGCACCTGGATTACCTATCAACAGAAATGTTCATGTGGATTGAGTCGTCGGAGGTCTGCGGGCAGGGGTACATTTTGTTTTGTTTCGACAAACCTCATAGGAGCAATGTTTTACGGTTTTGGAACAGGTGCACTTTCTTTTGTAACGCAGAGCATTGATTTGCAAAATAAAAATGCGATAGTTCCAGAATTGTGAGATCTGTTTGTTTCTTGAGTCTCTGTGGTGGGCATTTCCTGTTGCTTCCATCATCTTCAGGGTGTTTGGTAGCGGGCAGATCCACAGACTTTGTTTATCTTTTCTTCGGGGGCGACCCTTGGTGGAGTTCTAGGTCACCGTTCTGGGGTTTAACATAGTTCGTGGTCTACTTAATCGGAGCTCCCTCCCTTCTGACGCAGGGAGTACTCTTCTCTGGGTAACTCAGTAGGATTTGAAGGAACTTGGGAGTTCGGATGGAAAGGTGCGGGTGTGAACAGTCCTTATGGTAGGTCGGAGGAGGAGGGGATGGAGCAAGGCCAAGTCGGGAACAGATCAGGGGGAGGCGGAGAGTTTTCGACAGGCGAGTCCGTAACCATGTTCAGAGAGCGGGGGCTTTTGGCACACGTTGATCATATAGCAGGGGCTTTTTGGGTCGGCCCTTTCCTTTAACACTGCCCCGTCCGGCGTCTCCTTACTGCTGTGGTCTCGCCTCGGCCTCCGTCGCTGATGTTCCACAATCCGCAGTCAGGCCGCGTGCTCCCACATCCGGTCTCTTTCTCCTCCGACAGTGATACCCTTAAATGATTTTTGAAAAGACAGTTTTTAGAGATATTGCAGAAGAAGGCAATTTACATAAGTCTATTTCTCTCCCAACACCAAGCAACTGGGGTAAGCACTCGCTACATTGGAGATTCTTGCGGCTAGCGTATAAGCAATTGATGATGGGTTTGCTGGATTCCTTACAACTTCCTTTTGTGGCTAATTCTTTGGCGCTTTGATGGTTATTACGTTCATTTGTAATAGGTACGAGGTCTGGTACTCATTTATTGCATAAGTCTATTATAGTTGATGTCAGTTCTTCTGGTAGAGACCTATTTCCCTAGTACGAGTCTTGCAAGGCTAGGCTGGTCTTCAGAGCTTTGTATTTTACGAAAAAGTGTAACGTGCTAGTCACCATAGTCTGATAGGCATCCTTCTGAGAGGTGAACATAGGCTAAACAAATCTGCATTACATAAAAACATTTTATCATCAACCAGGCTTACTGCAGCAAGTTCTTTCGATTTTCCATCTAATTTTCAACTTTGCACACATCCTTCTAATTTTCTATATAAATCCTCGCAACCTGGTCACTACAAAAACTCGGGAGGGGTGGTTTGAAACAATTATTAAACTTATTCTCGGGGAAGGAGGGATCTTATGGAAAGCAATTAGGGACACAGTGAATTAGGGCAGGGGGGGCGTTTTTCAAGTTCTCGTTCAGGGTGGCTGATATCGAAACTGGGGACATTTTGGGTAGATGGGGGTGTTCTCGATCATTTCTTACGGCTTGGGGTACGGAGACAATTTGCAATGGGGATGGTCGCATTGCCACAGACACATTTTATCATAGAAACCACTGACAAATAGGTCCCTGAGAGTGGGCCAAATTTAGGGAACCTTTGTCGTCTTACCTGTCCCTTTTCTATTGGCCAATTTAAATTTCATCCATATTTTAGTAGAAAAGGAGAGGTAGTAACGTGGTACCGATACAATTTTATTTAGGACAAATTTGTGCAAATACTTGCGGTATTTGGGGCCAATCAGGAGGTGCACCAGGTTCGCCAATTAGGTGCCAGTTGCTAGGAAAAGGGAAAGCGTGGAGGGGTGGAAGAGTGAGTGAGAGACAGACAGAGACAGAGAGAGAGATAGAGTAAGAGATAGAGAGAGAGAGAGAGACAATAGGCAAAACAGTACACATGGGACATAGAGAATGACCGTGTATTGTTTGGGCTATTCAGTGCGTTACCCAACGTTTAGGCGTTTCGGGTCTGTGTTAGGAGGTAGAAGGCATGCAGTTTCGGGACAGAAGAGTATTAGATCAGGTAAAAAAGGCCGTGAGAGCGTCCTCATTGCGCCATTTTGCAGCGCTAGTCCGTCTTCATGCATCGGGCGTGACGTGGTTCCAGATCCCTTAGGATACTCTAATCGGGATTCTAACGTAACCTGCAGAGGGAAAAAGGAGGGAAAAGGGAAGGTAGGGGCACAACATTCGAACACATCAAATGTATGGGCACGAAAGTCCTTTACTTACCACATACTCGTATTCATCTCTTCGGGATATAATCCCTTAGGGTTCTGGTTTCCTAAAGTCATGGGGGCAGGTAATGTGATAGGTTGTTCATGGGGAGGTTCGAGGAAGGCATTAAGGATCGTGTGTAGTGAAACGTTTAAAAAAGAATCAGAGGTGCCTAGCGTGAGGTACCCGGGTTTGTAGATGTATCCGGCCTTCGGGATCCCTAAATCATTCCCAAAGCTGTGATGTTCTAAAGCATATCAGTTCGTCGTTCAACCCTGTACCTTAGTACCTTCGATCACCATATCTTTATAACAATTTATCAATCACCCTGCTTTACTTTACCCATTCTCAGAAGTCGAGGTCCTTCTTCATACGTTAGTTCCTGGGCTTAGTCGCATATTTTGGAGGCAACGTATCATACCTTTGATTCGATCATTAATCCAGGGCCGAACAACCATTTCTTCAGATAACCTTAAAAAAAGAGGAGCAGAACGGTTGCGCACAGAAAAACCCTCCCATCGATACCCACATTTACAAAAGTATGCGTTGCTTATTCATAGTTGTTAAAACCTTTATTTGCAGAATTATTCAGTACGTGGAATGTGAGAGCGCAATTCATATTTTGGCCCGATATGTCGTCGATGGAAGCACATACAGTAGGGGTTATGTTGTAGCACAAGAACATGTAAAAAGGTCTAATTAATTATTTGCAAGTAACCAAAAACATTTCGTTGCGTGATGAAGGAATCAGGGGCATTTCAGTTCATAAATGGAAACACAGTCGAGCTCATCGTAATCACATTTCCTAGGTACATACCGTGGGTATGCATCATAAGCGACGTTATGTATCAGTTACAACAAATATCAAAAATAGATTGTTCATTGAAATCAACATTTTACGGAATCCTTCTTAAATGTTCGCCAAGTGAACCCTCCTCCCTTTAACATCGAGGGTGCAATGGTTCGTATATATATACATGTCTTAGTACATCAAGTTTCATTAGTTAAGGAACACCACGAGGCATTCGTTAGTTTCCATTGATACCAGCGCCATTTTGGGCGAGGCCGGTTTAGTCCGGCAGTAGCATCAGGGGCAAAATATCCCCGACAATTGGCGGTTGGACCAGAGTCCCTTTCGGCAGTTCAAAAGAAAGCTGTGCTAACAGAGGGGCTGGTGGTGTGGACTGTCAATCAAGAGAGGGAGGGGGTAAAGTCTCTCTTACCGGGTCATGTTGATGTTCAGCCGGAACTTGCTCGAGTTCGTTAGCCCATAATGTTCCTGGGTGGTTCAGACGGAAGCTGATGCAGACACGAGAGCACCGCCATCTTGTTGCTGTGCCGTGGTTATTTCATTTGAGATCAATGCAACTGTTCCTCACCGGGAGCCTGAAGGGGTCGAGGGCCCTTGGGACTTTGGTAGAATCTTCAAAGTCGAGGGGATGTTTGTCGATGGTGGGGGCTTGCGCCCAGGTGGGCAAGTGCCCGAGTTGCAACTTTGGACAAAAGTTATTCCAGTGGCCTAGACCCGCCTTTTCGAGGGCCCAGACGCCATTTTGAGATCCTTGTGGCAGCCACCTTTGCCGTATCCATCAGGAGTGGAAGGAACTTCTTGTGATGGCGGAGGACAGAGCATCATGCTGCTGGAGCAGGACATTTTGGTTCGGGGCGCCAGGGTGCAGCAGTGGAGCCTTCATCTGGGGAGGTGAGGGAGGCTCACCGTGCCGTCTTCCTCTCCCGGTGCATCCTACGCCGTCTCTTGGAATCAGGGGCGCACATGATGACCACCCTACACCCCTGATTCCGACTCTTGGGGGACCACTGTACATCCGGTGCTCCGTAAATATGCCCGTCGGACATTGTATGTCCTGTACTACGCAAGTATACCAGCCGGGTCTTGTATGTCCTGTGCTGAGAAAATATACCAGTCGGGCATTGTATGTCCTGTGTTGCGGAAATACACCAACCGGACATTATATTTCCTGTGCAGCGTAGGTATATGGCCGTCGCCCGGCTGGAGGACATCGGCGTCGGGCCAGGGCAGGGAAGCCTCCTACCTGTGGAGGTGGAAGAGGCTCGTCCGCGTCGCCTCTTCCTCCCTGCCCACCCTGCATCCGTTCGATGGAGGAATTCGTGATGGTCGGACCAGGAGATACGAGGGAGGGGGGTCATTTGCAGCCGCCCCCTCCCTACCTGCGGCCCGGGGGACGCCATCCCTGGAAGGGCAGTATGGGAAGACCATTTCATTGGCTGCTTTGTGGAGTCTCCGGAACCTTCTCGCCGGCGATCTCTTTTTGGCCCATGGTTGCTGGCAGGCCCCGCCCCACACGTGCTAGGTGTTCCGGATGGGCGGGACCATCGAACTGTTACATTGGAGGACTTCCGGAGTGAGCATAACACGTTTTGTATTTTTCCTATTAGTCAAGTTTGCTTTTTAGAGAGTACTACTAGTTATTCTATTTACTGTTGGTTGTGTGTTTTTCCGTAATTAAATCTTAAGTTATATAATAGACGCCTTTCTTGAGTCTTTTCTCTAACGGGGGGTTGTTTACACTGACCTGCAGTTGTGTTTGTTTTCAGAGTGGGGGAGCAACAGAGAGCAATCAGTCCCAGAACTCTAACATGTCGTTAAAATTGGCCTGACGAAATCTGTGCCACCGAGCATAATCAAACGGGGTGGTCCTGCCTGTTCTGCCTGCACTAGTCTGATTGGTTTTTATCTCGCGTCTTTTTCCTTTCTGTCGGTCCGTCCTTTCGGTCAACCCTCCATTCTTACCTATGCTTTGCAGAGTCGGGCATTGGGCTTTCCAGTGTCCAAGACATTTACAGAAAGCACATTGGTTTTGTTTTAAATCTGTCCGTCCTGTGCGTAATGTCGGGGGATTACCTTCGGGTCGTTGTGTTCCGGGGTAGGCTTGTCGGCACATCCCTTTACACCGTTCGCTTTTCATGTCTACTCCTCGGGGCAGTGCCATCGCTGGCCCTTCCCTTTGCCTACTAGACGTTTGGAGGGTTATCCGTCGTGTCCCCTCACCTTTTCTGAATTCGTCGCCTTCCCTTCGTTGCATGGCTTCTTTGCGCCACATACCGAGACTATCGAGCATAACAGGTGTTGTTTCATTCCTACAAAGGGCTATTTCTACTGTTTCTATTTTGTCAAGATCGAAGGATCCTTTCAGTGGCCACTGTCTTTCTCGATCCCTTTTCGTATATTTATGCCACAGCTCACTATAGACTATAGCAATTAATCCATGCTTCATGAACATGTCCTTATTAGGGGTGCCTTCCAGCGGAGCCGGATGGTTCATCTCTAATAAGCGGTCCGGGTTAAACAGGCTACTGACCAGTGGGGAGAAGACAGGCATGACGGATCACAATGGGATAATAGTCAGCACTACCTATCTTATCACTGCGCGCAAAGACTAGACAGAATATTTCTATTCTACGTTGTTTGCACGTAGTGAATACCTCATGAACCAATTCTGAGCAATCAATCAACGTTAGGTCAAAAATAAAAAATCAATATGGTCAATGGGGAGAATAAGTAGGCTCGCAAAGGTTCGCGTCACCTACCCTTTCACTATCTGTAAAGAGGGGACCTAATCTTCCCTGTTTTCAGACAGAGAATCTCCAGAAAACAATCTATAACAGTTAATCAATGGGGCGAAGGGACAATTGTTCAGTGGGGGAGAAAAATAGGTCCGACGGGTGCGTACCTATCCTTCGCTGTTTATAAAGGGAGAGCCTGTTGTTTCTCCGTTTGTAGACAGTGAATCTCCAATAAATTAACAAAGAGTAATACTAGTATTTTCACAACAATTATCAATTTCTTTCAATTATCTATCACTTTCGCAATTCGTCGTGTTTACACGACCTTACCCGGACCGCATGGACAGTTTCTCGTCTTCCGAATCCAGCGCCCGATCGTCCTCTTCTCTTCGTACTTCTCGTGGCACTCCTGATGGTTCCCAGTCAGGACCGCAGATCACTCGAGAGAGGTCTGTTCGGAACCAGTGAAGTTCGGATGATCGGCTGTCAGACGAGGGTCTATCGGACAGGGTACCTTCCGATCGTTGCAGTCGTTCACTCTGTCGTCAGGACCTCTCCCACTGGATCCACGAGTCGCTGATGGGCCCCACGTTTGGGACGCCAATTGTTAAAAAGGGGTTCCAAAGACAACCGGTAACCAAAAACCTTTTTATGTTGCCCGGCGGTATCGCCTCTATGACCCACCAATATTAATCAATGAAGAAGCAGGCGCTGGAGACTGGAAGGCGGGAAACGAGGATTTATTCTCTCCGGAGGAGAACACATCAATTCAGACAGCAAGTATCGTCACGAGGTGCTCCAGCCACATCTCTGAGGCCTGGCCTCTTATACTAGGGTTTACAACCTTTATTGCACATAACACATTCTCGCAATACTTTAGCACATGAAAGAACATCCTCGGAATCCCCCCTTCAGACCCGTTCCCACATACATTTACAGTTGGATTCCCCACCCTGGTCACAACAGGTGATGGTCGTTGCACAGCAGGGCATTCCGCCGATTCACGGAATGCATGGGTTTGATCGGATCTCATGGGGTGGGGGCTTTGATCGGTTCGGGGGTCTTTTGATGGGGAGGGGAAGCTTCCTACTGTACGGGGTAATAAACAGTATCCTCAGAGCCAGGTGGCGGCCTGGGAACAGGGAAGACAAACGGGGACGCAGGAAAAAGGGGTTTGCATCAAAAGGGTTTGAGGCCATGAAAGGAATGAGGGGAGGTGTCGCGCTGGGAACAGGATGGGACTCAGTGGTGAAGCTGCGCTGAAGAGGGGTTTATGACCCAAGGCATGAGAGAGCGGGGGTTGTCAGCGTGCGGGGGAATCCTTGCGAGGTTAAGAGAGAGAGAGACGCGCTGGCTATTAGCGAGGGGCAGGGAGACCATGATGCTCAAAATGGCTGCCGCTTACGCGCACGAATGGGCTCGAAAAAGGGGCAAGATGGCGCAGATAATGTTCACCAAGATTGTATTCATTTTTCACAATAGCAGGCCCGAGAGTGGCTATTTCAGCAGTATAATTGCTGTACTTGTGAGGAGAATGCCATGGGCCACGTGAATGCCACTGAGGAGGAGGTGAGCAAGTCAGGCAAGGTAGAGAGAGAAAGAATGGATGCTCGTGCTGTGTACTGGTGGAACAACCAGCAGGCAAAATGGAAGAGGGTTGGACGGATGGCCACAGATGGGCATATGGACAGTTGGAGTGACGCGTAACAACGTTCATGCCGCAGCCCCCTTTTCCTGTCCCTATATCCATCCACTGCATCAACCCTGTTTTCCTAGCCCTGACTCCTAAAATGCCCCTGCTGCTGCCATAACACGAATTACCATTATCATGCATCCTTTCCAAGGAACATGCCTTTAACACGCAGATCCAATTTCGTACTAAAGGCGTGATTGGTAAAGGCATATTTGTGGTATATGATTACTTGTACGGACATGCGTGGTAAAGTCATGCTCGTTGTAAAGAATGCGTGGTAATGGTCATGCGTGGTTAAGACCTCGTTTTAATGGCTGTTTACCATTGCAGACAAGCAGAATTCCAGGCAACTGATATTGTACTGATCACCTAAATTTCAGCTGCAAGTCTGCCAACTGGTCCCGCCTTTCTTTCACAGGTACATCTCTGCCATATTTACCCTGTATAGTCTGTGGGCCAATCTATCAAGAAACAAATTTCTCCAGCCAATCCCTTGCAGAGTAAAGAAGCTGTCTCAGCCAGTCACAGGCCAGAACCGATTGGAGCAATTTCCTCACCCCTGTCCACTCTATGGCACTATATTCTACTCTGCACCACTCCATGCCACTGCACTCTCTGCCACTCTACTCTACTCCACCCTACCCCACGGTACTCTGTACCACTTTACTATGCACCATCACTCTAATCTACAGCACTGCATTGTACGACGCTGCATTGTACGCTAATATACTATGCAACACTCCACACCACTGCCCGCTACACAATCCCACTCTACTCTATGCCACTCAATGTCATTGCACTCTACTCTGCACCACTGGACTCAACGCTACTGCACTCTACGCCACTACTCAACAACCATCAATTCTACACTAAAGGCCTCTACTCCAATGTACTCAATGCCACTCTAATGCACTGCACTCTATGACACTCTGCTCTGCAACACTGCACACAACACCACTGAACTCATGCCACTGAACTCTACGCTACTCTACTATTCACTGGTGCATTCTATGCCAATGCAATCTACACCACTCTACTCTCCATCACCCCACTTTATGAGACTGCACTCTTCAGCACTCCACTCTATGGTACTGCACTCCACTGAACTATATTCTACTCTGCACCACTCACTGCCACTACTCTACAACACTTCACTCTAAGCCGCTCTGCTCTACTCTGCACTACTCCACCTGCACAAATGCACTCTATGCCATTGCACTCTACTATGAAACACTCTAATCTAAGCCACTGAATTCTAAAAAGCTGTATTGTACACCGCTGAATTCTATGCCTCTGCACTCTACACCAATCCACTTTACTCTATGCCACTTAACTGCATGCCACTCTAAGCCACTCCACTCTATGCCACTCCAATAGACAACAATATATGCCAAAACTCTACTCCACTCTTCGCCTTTCGACTCTACAACACTCCACAACACACTCCTAACTTTTAGTTATGCTGAACAGCAGCCACACTGGCGTACAACATAACTAAAACACATAGGCAAAGTTAATCGCTCTTGCATAGGAGAGACCTATTGTCTTTTTCAGTGCTTGTTATTTCTCAGAGGAGACACACTGAGCCAATTCGACACACTACAGGCTTTTTTTGTTTTTTACAGAGGAACTCTGTCACATCTTATGCAGTCCTGTTTCTCTTTTTCAGAAATAAACCCATTTTCATTACAATTTTATACAATCCTTTTCTTGCTTCAGAGAGACAATATGTACCACTTACTATAAACCGTGCTCTCCTCTCTTGAGGGATAAGTTTGCAGTGTGTTCCATCCTGCTAATAAAAGGATAAACTGAAGCTAGAAACAATAAACAGACTGAGCCCTTGGCTGGAAAGCACAAGCTCATTCCATTACAGTACTAATAATCATTATAACACTTGAAAACATTCCGAAAGGCAGGAAATGAAGTTTTCCATGTGGGAAAGGATATATTTCCTGAGCAGACTGCGGCACAGGTGCCCGGTATCTGCGCTGCTGCAGATTATTTACCAAGGGAAATGATGCTACTAGATTTTTTGCATGCCTCTAAAATTGTTTGGGGAAAAAACTGCACTGGTTATGTATTTCTTAATTCACCCAGCCCATGAGAAGATGCTAGGGGCCAAACAGCTGTGTTTCTTTCATAAAGCACTTTGGCATCAGATGCCCCTCGCTGTGCAGTCGCACACATGTCAGTCAAGCCTCCTACCCGTCACTCCGCCATCACGCAACCCAGAATGGGAGGATTCCCTCGGGAGGGGGCGCACATGTGGAAGGGGCCTAGGCTACAACCAGCCGTTAAATCACAAGAGCTGGGCCTTTCCTGCTGATTGCACTGTTCATCCAGAACCCCTCTCCTCTGGGACACCATTATTGCCTGGATGTTTCACTCCTCTTCCTGTACCAAGAGAACACTTGTGGAGTTGTGAATGCACGAGAACACTGTTTATGAAAGCCCTGGGAAAATGGCGTCCCCCGGGAATCGTCAGTGCGGCTGCTGTGCGTGCTGGCGGACGTCCACTGCTCTGCACCTGGGGGCGGCTGCACGTTATGGACGATGACATCAGTGTTCTACAACATCACGGTTAGAATGCAAATCATTACTACTGCACCAGCACATCATCCGGGGACACCTCGGAGTACGGAAATAATATGCTGCAAACACACAGCCGCCACCTGCGCGGGTTCTTCCATTAAATTAAAACTGAACCAATAAAAAGCACCGTCTGTTTTGGGAGATTTCAAGTGACAGCACGAATCTGCAAACGTGGAAACGAGGCACACAGCTAATAGTTTGAACGCAGGCAGGCATATTTCGTTAAACAAATCGAAATCTGTACAAGTGAGGCTCACTGAAGCTGTAGGAATTGGGGAATTCGACAGCTGGAACAGAGTACCACTTTTTTTTAAAGATAAGGAACAGACGTTTCACGCAATATTATCTGTGAGGTGGCACATAATTTTGTGCTGGACCTCTATAGTTGATAGAACTGACGTAGCAGTAGCAGTTGTGCTAAACATGTCAGCGAAACAAGAAGCAGCTGGTGGAATTCCATGTCCACGAAATAAAAATGTGTCTTTTTTTGTATTCCTGAACCACGAAAGACACCAATAAACCCTTAAATTTTGAAACGTTCCTGAAACAGCAAAACAAATCCGACAGAAATTTAAAAAGCGAAACTGTTTTGCTGAACCTGGTATGAATCCGCTCCAACATGTGAAATTCCTTTGTAGATAACTTTTGCACATTTCGTATTTTGGTGAAATATTTTGCTCAGGTCTAGTGCCTTTTAGTCTTAATTTAGTAATAACAAAGGTAGCACATAAGCAGAATAACATGCCAAACAGCCAACCCAGCTGGCCAGACGCCTAAGGACAGTTGCATACAACGTCCTATTGCTACGGCCTTTCAGATATTAGTACTTTGGGCCTTAGAGTATAGGGTACTATGTTTGTGTCTCTGTTCGCTTCATATATATGGTTATGTAAGACTGCATCTCCTTAGCACTAGATTGCATGGTAGAGTGTGTGTTAAAGGACGGGCTCCACTTCTGGTCTGGGATAAACGATAATAACCCTGCAAGAATGTGCACTGACTACCAGGCTTCTCACTTCATCTCTTGCTTTCTTTTTCCTCCATAGTCCCACCTCTTGTTCTTGGGGTCTGCAGTGTATGATTATACCACAGCAAGAATGTTCGATGTCTACCCGGCTTCTTGCAACATTCATCTCTTGCTTTCATATTCTTCCATACTTCTATGTCCTGTGCTTGAGGTGTGGGATAGATCATTATATACCAGAGAGAGTGGAAGTTGTCTACCTTGATTCTTGTATAATTTTTAGGTCTTGCCTACTGAGAGCGCATGTGCTACATAGGAATAAGACCTTTAGCCATCGGCACAGCTTTGGGTGCAAAAACGTGCACGCGGTGCATTGCTTCCAATGGCAACGCATGCACGTCTGGCGATTGCGGGAGCGAAACCATATGGTTCCTGCTCACTCCTGCAGGGAAACAGGCGCAGGCCCTCTCCTCTCTCCCCTTCTCCTGCTGCCTCCTTTCAGCGCGAGGTGCACACTCTTCTTTCCTATGAGGTTTTCTCCTCTGGGTGAGAAGTGGACGCTTTAGGGCATGAATGCCCAGGAAGTCTGTGAACACCTACAACTTTCAGATATGTCGAAATTCACAAACCGTTTTTCAACCCCTTGCTATCTTGAAGAGCCAGATTTACTCTTTTCTAAGGGCAAGAGCAATTTTTTTCAGGATACCACTTACATCACCGGACAATTTCAGAACACGCCACATGGAAGTGGTACTCTCTGAAGTATGCTTGGCTGGAGCAGTTAGCCCTTCCAGAGGATTGGCTATCTTGCCCGACAGTCCCCCATGGATGCGCGGGCATACATAAACCTTCGGGGCACTTTGAGGCCGTGTGAAAACCTATGTTGGATTCGAGACAGGCCTTGAGGCCTACCGTGTGCTGTCAGCCTGAATCCAAGGAGTGTTAGAAGAGGGCAGGCTCCCGGACACCCCACTGGACTGACTGACACTGTCAGCACCCCCGTCAGATGGAAGCCCGCTGGCTACTGAGCGGGCGCAGCTACGTTGGGGCTCTCGCACCCAACACTGAACATCATCTTCATCTTCATTAATTGAACAGTACTTGTAGTGCTATCCAAAGACTGGTGGCTTCATGGCGCTAGATGCAGGTGCAGAAACCCAGACAAGGCTGAGGGACTGTTCGAATGGGAGTGCCCAGGGGCGGACCCCTTTCAACAGTGGTCATGGGGGTGCATGGGAAGGCAGACCAAGGATGATCTCTTTCCCCGGCCCCCTACTACCTGCAAGATGCATCCTGCACTCCCATACACAGATGGCCAGTGTGATAAAAGTTCACATCTGGCATCTATTGTGACCTCAAGGTCACAGGTTCAAATCCCTCAAAAAGCTGACTCGGCCTTCAGTCCTCCCGAGGCTGGTAAACTGAATATGATTAAGTTGGATGATTGGTAACACGTGTATTTAAAGCGCGTGGAAACACCTGCACTATAAAGCGCCTTGTGGGCTGGTAAGAACAAGGTATTATGAGCTTTGCCCTCCACCTAGTGATTTCACGCGTGCCCATCTCTGCAGGCTAACCTCTATCACAATGCTGGGCCCAGAGGCTGCTGCACATTCACTGGCACCAGTGTGCAGCCCTTCGTTTACCACAGACTCCACAGCTGGACTGTTCGGCCCTGGAAGTAGTACCGCCTCCCCGGTCAACATCACCTGGGCGTACAGGGGCCACAGTGTGTGTGCCAACAGGCCTGGACCTACAAGGATCACGTTTGTGCCAACAGATCTGGAGTACAGGATGCCGCACCATGTCTACCAGCAGGCCTAAGTGTACAGGGGCAGAACGTGTGTGCCAACAGGTCTGTGTGTACAGAGGGCCACAATGTGTCTGCCAGCAGGCCAGTGCATATGGGGACCACAAATTGTGTGGCATCAGGACTGAGACTGCGGGGACCGCAACGTGTGTGCCATCCGGCCTGAACGTACAGGGACCACGATGTGTGTGCCGTCAGACCTGAGCGTACCGGGGCCACATGCCATCAGGCCTGACCATACAGGGGACCACAATGTGTGTGCCAGCAGCCCTGAATGTACAGGGGCCACAGCTGTGTGGACACAGGCCTGGACATAGAGAATGCCGTATTGTGTGGCCATACAGGGTTGAGTTCCTGGGGAGGGCTGTGATTAATGGACCTAGCTGTGACTGAGTGTCTACATATGTCTACTCTTAACCAGCCCTTTCTTCCGATGTGTGTGTTTATAGTGTTCATTTCCACACATATATTTCATACTGGACTGGGTATTGCCAAGGCTATCTTCTTTGCAGTTTTACATACATAGCGCAAACTTGGCCCAAGGACATTAGAGCGCTTTATGTGAGCGCCCGATTACGTTACACAAGGTCACATTTTTTTTTTAGACACGGGGAGAGATGCAGTGATTTGCCTAGAATCATGGAATGTTGAGCTGACGCTGGGATTAGAACCTGGTTCCCCAGCTCCAAAATCGACAGTCCTGGCGGCTAAGCCACATCCTAACTATCTTACTGGAAATTCTCTGCTAGATTCAAACAACATCTTTTTGCCCCTCTTTCCATGCCCCTGCATGAGGCACATGTACAAAATAAGAAGGGACATTCTTAGCCCAATCCCTTTCGTATCGAAGGATTAGGTCGACCTTTCACATTTGGACTGTCACATTCAGCGAGGACAACAAGTAAGAACTAATTTAATCTAGCAGTATTCCTACCAGCGCCAAATCTTTCACACAAGTCCTGCCAGCGCTATACTTTCTGAAACCTGCCCTATCCAGCAAAGAAAGCCATATATCTCCTGCATTCTTAGCATCTGGATAAGTGGTTGGTTAAGGCCATTTGGACCAGCTGTCCTAAGGCATAGGCAGACATAGCCACATGAAGACAGAGACTGGACAAAGTAGCCAAAAAAAGGTTTCGATGATTGTGAAAAGGGAGCACCCAAACAGAAAAATGCCATTTTGCCTGATCTGCAACATTCTTACATTGAAGCAGTTTGGTATATTAGAGATAGGCAAATATATAATAATGAACAAGTACTTCCATATTTATAGATAGGAAAGTACACACATTTTGAGGTACGAATATGTAACAAATAACTGTTTGTAAATGTATAGCCATACATACTGGAAATCTGTTCACAGGTAAAGACAGCAGGAACCATATGGTTTCAAGGCTCGCTCCCGCCAGACGTGCACGCGTTGCCATTAGAAGCAATGCAAAGCGTGCACGGCACGTTTTTGCCCCCAAAGCTGTGCCGATGGCTAAAGAGACTGCACGGAACTCTTTAAAGGGTCTATTCTATTGGCAATTAAACCTATATATGCAAAAAGGAAACCGTAAATTATCAGTACATGGCAAATCCAAAAGGTGTCACAGAGGTGAAAAGTTCGACAGCAGATAAGAGTTGGGTCTCCGGTAAAAAAAAAGGCACTTTCAGAGATGAAAGAACTGCCTGAGATCCCAAGGAAAGAGTTGAAGCTTGGACCGCAGGATCCGTGTCATTAATCGCCCGCATTATGAAGAACAAAGCTTGCGCCCCTTACACGAAGAGCGCCTAAGGGCAGCTGTCTCGGCGCTATGTGAGGTACACAGGCAGAGATCAAGAAACACCAACTAAAACTGCATAGGTGTTGCGCGGCCGCTGTTGAAACCCCCAGGTGACCGAGATCCCTCGGATTTCTATCCCAGCAAACCCCAAAAAGCCATTAGCTTCCAAGGTGCAGCACAGTGAGTGCGTCCGACCTGAGTGATAACAACGCTACCTACGCACACAATATTAGAATGCTGTAAAGTGATTGCAGCTGGCCCATTACTATCTATCTACCACCGAGTTACATAAACAACTTTTTTGTCTCTGGATGGACGTTCTGTCCATAAAATGATCACCTTTCGAGGGCGTCCAAGGTAGCATGGTGGCATTAGCAGCTCCAGTATCTTTTAAAGTGATTCTATACAGGATGGTCACAACTGAGTATAAGGAACTTTCGTTCTACGGAACACTACGTGTATGAGTAATATCTCTTAATCAGATATCTTGCAAAAAACTCTGTGTCACATTCTTCTGCTCTATTGGGAAATAGCTCCCTAATGCTTCTTGTGGTGGCAAAAACAGTAGAAGGAACATCTATCTAATAAGGTGTCTTTATATTTCAGTGTCTTTCTTCGACTTTATGCCTGCCCAACCCCATATCACCTCTTTCTTTTTTGGCAGCAGACAAAAGAGTATGGTACCTCTCCTTGCTAGCTCAAAGAACTGACTTTTACATGTTCTCACTCCTCTCCTACCATTTCTTTTAGCCTGGTTATCTTAATTTAGACTTCAAATTATAAATTGAATAGCTGTACAATATTGGGAAACGCCCTTTACATCGTGGTAATTACACCGCGATGCTAATACAACGCGTCGTTACAACAACCGCGTTGTTACCACGCAAAGCCATCATTGCATGCAATACAACGTAGCTAAGCCCAAATAAAACAAGCATTGGCATAGCCAATAGGTCTCGCCTTTTGGACCTTATAAGTGTTTAGTTATGCAGCACAATATCCTTGGTGCAACATCAACTGTTGCATGGCTAAACACTTGTAAGTTCCCAAAGGCAAGACCTATTGGCTATGCCAATGTTTGTTAAATGAAGTATGAGGCGGATGCCATACAACAGGGAGTAGCAGCATTTTCTATCCTACTTCGTGCCCCATCTCCTAACTTACCTATTCTTTCACATCTCCACCTCCTCTGCCTGAGGTCTTCCACATCATTATGTATTGAAGAGAGTGGAGGTCTAACCTGCTTCTTGAATAATCACAAAACTTTCTAAACTTTCAATTCCTCTGCCTGAGGATGGCACAGATGATTAGATTCCAGGAAGAGTAGGAGTTGCCTACAGAGTAAACCATAAGGGGTGGCCTTTACTTGGACTGTTCTCAGGCGTCCAAAATAATTTCTCTTTAATCCGATGTGCTCCTAAAAGTATTGGTATTAGATGCTATGTTTTTGCTCAATTATTCAGAGCTTCTGGTTTTGGTCTTCTACCCAAAGCCACCAAGACAAACAGGGTTGGACTGGCCGTAGCAGGCACCAGGCGTTTTCCCGGTGTGCCGGAAGGGTGGGGGCAAGTTTTGGCACTGAATGACGTTTTTGCAACATCGGCCCTCTGTACCAAAAGCAGCAGCGGCAGTGTTTCCCCCAAGCACATATACCAATGGCGGCTCCCCCGCTAAGGCAGAGGAGCGACTCCCACTGCTCTTAGAGCAGTGAAAAAGGAAAAGATAAAAGATAATAACAAAGTCATTATTATTTTATTTTTTGCTGCTGCAGGGCTGGATTATTGTGGGGTGGGGCTGATGGCTCAGAGAGGAGCCATCAGCCCCACTAAGTGCTCATGACTGCTTGGCCGGCCGTGTTGGCCCAACCAAACAGTTATGCGCAATATGCATATTCCCCACCAGACTGTAATGGACAAACTGGTAGGGAATATGTACAGGCAGTGCCGATCTACAAAGCTCAGACTGATCACAGCGTTGTAATTGGCTACGGGGAGCCTAGGTGTCTCCTGGTTATAAGACTGCGGAAGGGAGATGCGGCGGGCAACCGAAGGTAGGTGTTTTCTTTATATATCTTTCAAACACCCCCGCCCGCCACTCCCGTTCCCAACCAGCCCCCACTGAAATACATCAAGACCAGCAAACCTCCCCCTCCTCGCGGGCTGGTTTGCGTTCCCAGTAGTCCTGCCCTGATGACAAACTGTTGAATACAGGGCATATCAAGCAACGCTTGTCATATGGCAGGGGTCTAAAAGAGTCAGGGCAGTGCTGAATTAGTCCTGGTGGCAACAGGTAGTGGCCACCAGCACTTCTTTTCGGGGACTGGGATTATTTGTTTGGATCAAAGTCTGAGCCAGAGAAAGAGAGAAAGGCAGAAAAGGTAGAAAGAAAGAGGAAGAGACGGATAGGTAAATAGTGACATAAAAGAAAGCAGGGAAAAAAAGAAGAGGCGTGAGGTAGAATGAAAACAAGGGAGGCTTGTTATTCACAACCCTCTCATTCAGCTAGAGGCGGGCTACTAAGAAAAACGTTGCTCCCCCTTTCTTTTTTGCAAATTAATCACTGAGTCAGGGTAAGGTAAAACACATTGCACCAAAGCTAAGGTGGCATTGTATTGTGGAGCGAGGCTTTTAGGGAAATCAGGCATGTTGTAAGGTGCTAATCCGATGCTAAATGGAAGTAAAGTTTAAGAAGTGAAATCAGCCATGTAATAAGGTTAGTGCAGGGAACATTCCTCCTCTAATTCCCAAACGTCGCATTCGTTAGCCCATGCCAGCAAATGACTTGGAAGCCTGGCTTTTTTTCTTTCTTTCTGCATTGAGAGCACTGCATTGGAAGCATCGACTGTTCCAAAATGGAGGTACATGGTGCAGCACAAACGCAGAAGTAGGCTTTGAAATGCGCAATACCTGCTTCTAGGCTGTGAATGAAATGTGGCTTGCAGCCTAATCTGTACTGTGATTGCAGATATTAGCCTCACTAAACACAGACAATACCACGTTATTAACAGGTCATTGACACATAACCGAGAGCTGCCAAGTCCGAGCAGGTGTGAGCAGGCCTCTCTGCGGAGGATTAACCAAGCTCTCAGGGGGGCAGTGAATCGTCAGCCTGCGAAAGGAGGCAAATGAAGTGAGGACTGAACATATTGCACAGTCCTGTTAAATGTTCGCTTTTTGCAAGTACGGAGCGGACAGCCCTTAATAATTACTTTACTACTCTAAATTGCAGCACTGAAACACAACGAACATACTCAAACACAACATCAAAACTGGCTGCTACATCGATTATCATCTACTTGACTGGAAAAAACATACTGAAATGCAGATTCCGCATTCACACTCCAAGCACTCGCCTAAACAAGCAGAAAACACAATAATAACACTTAAAACACCACTGACATTACAACTCATAGGAACTAGGTTGGTGCACTTAATGAGATGATATCTAAAACCTACAAACTATTGCACTTGGTTGATGGGGAGTAGGGAAGGATAAAACCTTCTGCAATCAAATACTCACATAGATATTTGCATTTTGTGTTATTGGAGCCATTTGTTCTGCGGCTATATAGCTGAGGCAATACAATATCACCTACATGATGATAAAAGTAAACAAAAGGACACCCTAGCATTCGTAAAGCCAGACCAATAAAAGTGATTTTCAGAGACCCATGTAAAATAAAAAATTTCCATCCAGGCACTCCTTTTCCTTTACCCTAGCAACCAGACCATTTTTAGGCCCTATACTGCAATTCAGCACCTTCCTGTGGCCTACTATTGTGGCATCATAAGGCAGCTGTCTGCAGTGGCCTTAATGAAGCAGTAGCACTGGGGAAAACGCTCCCAAAAAAGTAATCCATTAATCAGTATTATCATGACGGCATACGGCGGGCAGTATATGCTTATATGTCGTTTCCTGTTGCAAAACTAACAAGTTACAGGTAAATAATAAATCTAAAGAAGCAAAAATATGATGGATTTGGTTAGTGTTCTTTGTGAAGAGGTTGTGCGGTAGCAGCCCATGCTGGATTGCCTATTCGGCGAAACTACAAATTAGTCCTTTCACCAAAGAACAGCCCAGTTGAGGCATCACCAGTTGATAACAATCCAAAATTGCTAATATTTGTACCACAACATTTGCAGTCACCTTTTTTTAAATTGACATGTTTGCCCCAAATTCTCACCTATTTAATATAGCTTTTACAACACTTAACATTTTGTAACATTATCCATGCTTCTATTACAACACACAAGTGGAAACGAAATCCTTCAGTTCCCTGCTTCTCTAAAGAACCTGTGCCAATAAACAATCCATCTGCAGACAGTTGAGAACATTGAGGAAAAACAGAACTCACAATGACCTCTTGATAATTAAGTCACGCTGGGCAATATGCAAACAGGTCATCCCATCAAACAGAGATAAGTACTATAACAACACCATCAACGGAACCCCATAACAGAAGCAGAGCGCTGTTCGTGGAGAAGTGTGGTTCAATGGTTAGAGCAGGCAGACCTCGATGCAGAGCTCTGGCCAGGGACCAGGGTTTGATTCCTGCCCCGGCGGGTCTCGGGCTCAATAATTCCCCTGACCGGATATTCTCGCCTCAGTGCCTATTCTGATCATGGGTCCCACGCTGCAACTCTGGGCAATAGCTTGCTTAGTCTCCACAACGGCCCCCACAACGCGAGGGATGCCAGGTCTGCACCATCGGGGTGCCCAGGAGTGGACACTTCACAGGGAAAGCAAGGAAGGGTTCCCTTGCAGTATTTGTACAAGCGCCGGGAAACCCACTACGGGTAACTGTGCGCTATACAAGTACAAAAACATTTACATTTACATTCCAGACAATCACGCATCAAACTTCTGCTGGGCCCACCTATTCCGCACTCCACAGAAGAGTACAATTTCTCCAACCTCCTCTTCGGTGGCAAAATGTAGACGATCCCACAGCACATCAACAATGCCAAGCCTGCTTTTTTCCTTACATTCACCTCTTGACATAGAATCCTGCACAGTTCAGCTTTCAAAGCCCTGTCTCTCTTAGATCTGAATGACATCCTCAATTCCCTCCACAACACTTCTTATGAAGTTGATAACTTACATTAAAGCTCTCTTTGGGGATGCTCTCTTACTCCTATTTACCGCTGTCAATTTCTTGCTCACTCAAGGCATCATGTCCAAAGCTCTCAAGGAAGGCCACATTTCAACACACTAGACTCTGATGACCTTGCCAACTAACAGCCCATTACTCACCTATCATTCCTCTACAAGATCAATAATATCAATGAAAAAGCAGTCTATTTTCAACTCCAAGATCACATCCATGCTGACCACCACCTGCATGACTACCAGTCTGGATTCAGATCCCGGTGCAATCAGATACATCGTAGATGATGCCCACTTGACCACAGATGAAGGTGTCTTCGATGCAGTCGACCATCCGAGCCACATACGCACTCTGGAGTCTCAAATGTAATTTACCAGCAATGCGCTTCACTGGTTCTCCTTCTACCTTTTCAAATTACACACGTTTATTCACAAGGGGCTCTTGTGGGTACAAAAGAACCCTATCATCTGCGGAGTCTCCCAGGGTTCCATACTGTCTCCTGTCATCTACAGCCTTTACATGGAGCCGCTTGGTGCTCTGTTAGCACATAAAAGATCCCAATTCACCTACATGATGATGATACATAACTCTACTTGTAAAAATCATATGCTTCAGACATCTAACGCCTCCAGCACTGCATGCACACCATATAGACCTGAATGCTCAACCCCTACCTGATGCTCAACCCAACTAAGACAGAGTTCCTATTATTTGCCAAGAACAACAAAGAAGAAACAGTACATACCTGGCTCACTCACATGAACCTTTCTGGCTTCGAACCACAACTTTCACTGAATGCCAAGTCACGTGGATTCACTCTGGAGTGGTACACATTGCCAAAAAAAGACACCCAGGTACAATCTTTTTCTTATAAAGAATATATACAGTTCTTTTTAGAAAGCAACTTTAGAACTGTTATTCAAGCCTTCATATTCTTGCATCCAGATGACACTAATGCTCTGTTTGAAGGCCTTCCCGACTCCACACTAGCACCCATTAAGGGCATCTTATATGTGGCAACACATCTCATCAAGGGATAGAAAAAATATGATCACATCACCCACATCATGATGAAGTTGCATCGTCTAATCTTGCTGGCCTGCACCATCTTCAAAACCAGGTGCATCAATTACATAGGCATTACCAACAGCACCCCCCTTATATTGCAGACAAACTCACCTCTGGTCGTTCTTGTCACACCCACAGCCTAGACACTATGAGGCTGCAAACTGAGAAGTGTAGAAAAGTAAAAAATAAGACATCAGGCCTTTATCATCTATTTACCCAGGATTTGGAATAACATCCCCATATCCATCTGGACTGTCCTAATGCTGTTCCAATTTAGGAAAGAGTAAAGGACTCGCCTCTTTATAGAACACTTCATCACAATGCATTAACCATCCACAACCCCACTTCCTCTCTTATCACTAATTGACTTTATGCTGGACTTTGAACATATACAGCACTCTGCTGCCTTTTGGCAAGGTTTGTGCTACAGAAATACCATACACCTACCTATATACCTACATTTTGGTTTCTCTTTTTAATCTCCAACAGGGATCTGTGATATTTAACATGTGTTAGCAAAACCTATTACAGTCTCACTCTCATCTCGTGTTACAGTAAACGAATTGTTTTACACCTGGTATTTACATTAAGACCTGGATAAGACTAGAAGGTATAGTGGTTCTGGTTGACCTGGAGTTTCAATAATTCTACAATAACATATTGACAGGTGAATCTCAACAGATGAAAGTTCCACCAGTCAGTGCAGGATATCCGGCTGCATAGAATGACAGGTAGGGTCATGCAGGAGTATTTTACCTGCTACTCCTCAGTGGTCTCCTTAGGCCTAAATAAGACTGAGTAAAACAAGAATCAGCAATGCTTTAAAAATGTGCCCTGGGTATTGTCTCTACAGAAGAAGTCTTGCTTCTAGAGTAGAACTTCCGGTGATAGTCAAACCAAAAAAGCACCGCCAAATGGTTTGTTGCTCATGGCTTTCATTTTTAAAAAACGTTTCTAGTGTCATGCTTCTCAAAACCGGTGAGTTTTCTAAAGCAGTATTGCGTAAATATGAACCATACGACTTCTCAGTCTACCAGTGAGGAGCTTCGATGAGGAAAGCTGGTAAGGTCAAGTCAAGTCAAATAATTTATATAGCGCGCTACATACCCAGAGGGTCTCAAGGCGCTTGAGGAAGGGTGGGGAATTACTTGTCGAATATCCAAGTTTTGAGTTGCTTTCTGAATGCTAGGTGGTTCTGAGTGAGGCGAAGGTGAATGGGAAGTGAGTTCCAGGTTTTAGCTGCCAGGTAGGAGAAGGATCTTCCTCCCATGGTGGTTTTGTTGATGCGAGGTACAGCAGCAAGGGCTTGGTTGGAGGAGCGTAGCTGGCGGGAGGGGGTGTAGAAGGAAAGTCGTGTGTTGAGGCATTCGGGTCCAAGTTCGTAGAGTGCTTTGTGTGCGTGGGTTAGGAGGCGGAATGTTATCCTCTTATTGACGGGGAGCCAGTGGAGGTTTTTCAGGTGACTAGAAATGTGGTCTTTACGCGGGATGTCTAGTATGAGTCTGGCTGATGCGTTCTGGATGCGTCGGAGTTTTTTCTGAAGATTTGCGGTGGTACCGGCGTATAGGGTGTTACCGTAGTCCAGGCGGCTCGTGACCAGTGCGTGGGTGACCGTTTTTCTAGTTTCGGTGGGGATCCAGCGAAATGTTTTTTGAGCATGCGAAGAATGTTAAAGCAAGATGATGAAACAGCGTTGACTTGTCTGTTCATCGAGAGTGAGGAGTCCAGGGTGACGCCCAGGTTCCGTGCGTGGTCCGTCGGGATGGGTGCTTTTCCAAGGGCCTCTGGCCACCAAGAGTCATCCCAGGCGGAGGGGGAGGTACCTAAGATAAGGACTTCTGTTTTGTCTGAGTTCAGTTTCAGACGGCTGTGTTTCATCCACTCGGCTACTTCTTTCATTCCTTCATGTAGGTTGGTTTTGGCGGGGTTCGGGTCTTTGGTGAGTGAGAGGATCAGTTGAGTGTCATCAGCGTAGGAGATGATGTTGAGGTTGTGTTGGCGTGCGATGGTCGCGAGGGGGCTCATGTACACGTTGAAGAGGGTGGGGCTGAGTGAGGATCCTTGTGGCACGCCGCAAATTACTTCAGTGGCCTCTGATTTGAATGGTGGAAGGCGTACTCTCTGAGTTCTTCCGGTAAGGAACGAGGTGATCCATTCCAGTGCTTTTCCTTGGATTCCGATGTTTCTGAGGCGTTGTAGGAGGGTGCTATGACAGACTGTGTCGAAGGCTGCGGAGAGGTCAAGGAGGATGAGGGCGACTGTGTCTCCATTGTCCAGTAGAGTTTGAATGTCGTCTGTTGCTGCGATGAGTGCGGTCTCAGTGCTGTGTTTGGCTCGGAAGCCGGACTGTGAGAAGTCGAGGGATTTGTTGGTTTCGAGGAAGGCAGCGAGCTGGTTGTTGACAGCTTTCTCGATGACTTTGGCCGGGAATGGTAGGAGCGAGATGGGGCGGTAGTTTTTGAGTTCGGTGGGGTCAGCTGTGGGTTTTTTCAGAAGGGCGCTGAGTTCGGCGTGTTTCCAGCTTTCCGGGAAGGTGGCGGAGTTGAGGGAGCAGTTGATGACGTCTCGGAGGTGTGGTGCTATGATGGAGTCTGCTTTGTTGAAGATATGGTGAGGGCATGGGTCTGTGGAGGATCCTGAGTGAATGGAGTTCATCAGGCGGATGGTGTCCTCGGTGGAGATAGGGTTCCAGTCATTAAGGATGTTCAAGGGGGGTGAGGGTATGGCAGAAGGTTGGGAGGGTTGGTCTCCGGGTTGGTTGTCGAAGCTGTTGTGGATGTCTGCGATTTTGTTGTGGAAGAACGAGGCTAGGGAGTCGCAAAGGGTTTGAGAGGGAGTGATGTCGTTGGAGTTGGCTGAGGGGTTGGTAAATTCTTTGACGATGTTGAATAATTCCTTGCTTTTGTGGGCGTTGTTGTCTAGTCGGTCTTTAAGTGCAGCTTTCTTGGCAGTCCGGATCAGTTGGTGGTGTGTGCGGGTGGCGTTTTTGAAGGCGTCCTTGGTGCTGGTGTTTGGGTCTTTTTTCCAGGCCTTCTCAAGGGAGCGACAGAGTTTCTTGGATTTCTGATGATGTATTATTTGAATCTTTGCTAAAAATAAGCTTCATGTTCTAGGGTAGGCTCCACACTTACAGAACAAGAGATCCACTCCCTTTGGGTGGCCCCATCAAAAAATATGATCTCCCCAGTGATAGCGCAGAAAAAATTCTGGTTAATACACCAAGCATACTGGACACCAGCGCGCTTAGCAGCGATAGGACTCAAAGACAATGACAGCTGTTGGAACTGCGGCTCGGAAAAGGGAGATCTAGCGCACTTCACATTCCAATGCATCAAGGTTAAAACATTTTGGGATAAGGTGTTCGAATTTATTAATAGGGCCCTAAGCTGCACTCTAAAAGCAGAATTTGCCGCAATAACCACAGCACACATCAAGGTGGTTATAATCACACAACAAGACAGAAAGCTCCTTGACTTCCTCCTAACGACAGCAGTCAAAACAGTGCTAACCAAATGGAAGGATACCACCAAAGCTACTTTAAGGGAGTGGTTGAACTGGGTGACATACCTAAGGAGGGCGGACAGCACAGCACAAGGGGGGCGGACAGCACAGCACTGAGAAACACACCATGGAAGAACCCCAACAGAGGGATGTGGTGAACACAAGACAAATTCCTAGTCTCATACAAACCCCCATGAACAGCTGTAAATAGGTTGCACCGGCAGGTAGATAATCTCACAAGAGACCAGCTACGATGTAGGAACACACTCCCACAAGAAACCGGCTGGGTTGCAAGCAGTTGGTACACAACGGAGGTAGCAGAGGTATCAAACCCACGCGCGAGGCAGACGGTCAATCACAAAATAACGGCCAATGACCTTTATGTTTTGTGTTATATTATATGTACCCTTTAGACACGGGACTAACAGCACATACTTATTTGTTCTATGTTACATGTGTACAAGTCAGAAGGGCGGATAGGCGCAGCCCAATAGGCAGTAAAGTATACCCCACTAATACAAGTAAAAAATACTGTAACACGAGCGCCCGGATGGAATCTTCTGTCAAGTGTCCTATTTGTTATATGTTATGTCATTTATTGTAACGTGAAAAATACCAATAAAAACTTTCCAAAAAAACGACAAAAATGGTAGCCTGGTGCGTCAGTTTACTGCCGCTTTATTCATTTTTATGGTCAGCTTAGCTTTACAAACATCAGCCAGTTGCTTTAATTGTGCCAGTCACAGCAAACGCACAACGTCTCACCATGCGCCCCATCAAAACCACTAAAGGTGACACTACAGCTTTAAGAAAAGTAGATGGCCTAAACTGCGCAGAGCGTAAAGCGGTTAATCAGTTACATTTATTTAAGTACACATGCCTAATGCCGAATTAGGCTGTAAAAATATAATGGACGATTTATTGCCCTAGCCAGGCTTAATTAACATTGATTCCCGGGGAATAGAAAACGTGAGAGGTCTGCACCATTGAAGGGAACAATGAGCTGGCTGCGGGTTGTCCAGTTTGTAACATGATTTACACGAAGACAGCCCTCTCCCCTTAACTTACCGGGGCTGCTCGCTTTTCATCTAGTTTCTCAAAAGGGTGATATATAATCCATAGATAGGAACATCTGCTGTCAGATCCTTTGGCTGATTTAGAGCACGCAGCCACATTGGCCTCTATAAATAGGCGGGAAAAGGCCTAATTCGAGGCCTCGCGGGGATTCCGAGTTTTGGGCCATGTCTCATCGCTTGTCCGGTCTGTGGCATTTTTATGAAGTGGTCGTAATGAAAGTCAGAGTGAATGTACAGGATGCATATATTTCATAGACAATCGCTGGGGTCGGTAGTGCCAGCAGCGTTGTAAAACCTCTCTGACTGAAAATTTATGGCAATGGATTTCAAGCCTCGGTGGTTCGAATGTCTGCTGAGTGGTCCCTACATGACTCGGAACTCCGCACACCGTCAGGACTGACTTATGGCGCCGCGCTCTTCAGGCGAACAAGTCCAGCTGCTGTTTTCCAAGTCTTGAGACCATTCCAAGAGATTTGGAGCAAATGCTCTTGAAGTAAATACTTAGACCGACCTGCCAAGTGATGTGTTAGTCACATGGGTGGGGGAGGGACAGATTCAGGCATAATCGTGTTTATAGGAAGTGGGACAGGAAGAACCAAACATTAAGCATTAACAGGAGCAGTTCCATCACCGAGCCAATTATGCCCACAATGCTAAACATATTTTTCAACTTCAAAGAGTTTAACAGGTAGAATTATGGATGAGAATGCTTTTCACCCAGGTGGAGAAATCATGTTGCGAATGATGAAAGGCTCTCATGTACAGACCACCTTTAGGTGCAACGCTAGGCCTTTTCTGTAGGTCTTTTTGTGATCGTGAATCAAACAGAAGAAACACACATCTTTTTCTCTCACTGTGAGTGTATTTAGTGAACATCATTTTAGAGAGGATTTTCGAGCCTGGCGCACACTTTAGAGAACTTTAACTTACTTTTTGAGCAAGCTATATGATATCATCCAGGGTTCTCCAAAGTCAGTCCTGGAGGGCGGATCAATGCCGTATTTTAAGATTACTACATTTATTTAAATAGGGATATGCTAAAAATCTGGCATGGATCCAGGACTGACTTTGGAGAACCTTGACTGAACAGAGAGTGAAAAAAAGGGGTTCTTGAGATAAGCACTGTGAAACTCCTGATTTTCGCGTCAACATCTACTCTTGCCGAGCACATGTAAAACTCATAGTTCTCACGAGTAATGCACAAATAAAAAATTACATGGCTTAACATACCCCTACTTTTTCGTCTCTAGGAACCTGTAGTGCAGTGCAGCAAGTGAGGACGGTAGTCCTAGGTAAGCCATACATTCTTACCCAGGTGAAAACACAACTTAGAAACTATACATGTGTTATACAGCCCTTTTCAAGACTCATAATTTGTCCCCCCAACATAAAACTCGTACGTGGTCCCTTGCGGCCCACTCTAATCTCACCAATGGTTCAAGCCCCTGAAGACACGTAGAAGTGTTACTTTTATCCTGGAATGTGAAATATATGTATTAACGCACGACATTCGAGTTGCAGAATGTCTTTCTCTTAAAAAAGCATATCACATCAGGCTGTGATTTATAACCTATACTTGTTTAATTACAGAATGGGGTTCACCATAAAATGATTGAAGGCATATTTTCAGTATGCACACATAAAATGATGGGTTGCCGGTTGTATCTGCATAGAATGTTAATTCATGTGGAGCTTTTTGGAAAGCAAAGGGATTCCAGGAGAAAAAAAATGCTGGCCAATGATTTTTCTTTTTTTTTTTTTTTTTACAAATAGCATGTACTTTAGTATCAGCTGTGCAGCTATTTGGAGCATCCAGATATTAGATCATATGGGATCACGTTCCCCTCGGCCTCACAGCCCTACAGCTGTGAATACACATCTGTTGTGCGAATACCAGGTTAACAAGCGTGTAATGCAGCCTGCTGGTAATCAACACATCTGCCCATGGGCGGCTGTTTCGTACGTTCTGTACATGCTTGCTTTCCTGGCAATACCAGTGCGACTAGGCTCACCAGTATTAGGCATTCCTTGGTAGCATGATGTTTGAAGGGTACAGACGTACATGCCATACAGTGTTTTTAAGAGTAAAGCACTGCACAGCAATACCCGAAATTCCCAGGGACTGAAGGTGTGGCTATTTTGTATTATCCTTTCAAAGCTGCAGAACAGTGTTTTCCACTGTTACACTTGCTACATGAAAAGCCCCACATTATGCCATGACGCCTCATTGCATAATTTTACTGCTTTTGCAGCAAAACTGCAGTGCAGCAGGGTGGGAACAGCGCAAATGATTGAAATGCGAGCGAATGTCGTTTTTAGTACTTGTTTTGTTTGTGCTACTTTTTAGGGGGAAATGCATCCTCCTGTCCAAAATGGATGGGATACACATTTGTTGCTGACATTTAGTGCCAAATGCCATGTACGCTAAATAAACTGTTGAGATTCCTCATATATCTTGATAAGAACGAGACTAGAAATAGAGGATCTGGAAGTCTGAACACTCGTGCTCCTTTGTAGCTGTGCAGTGTTGACAAAAGATTAGAAGGCGCCCAGAACCATAAAGATGGTGCAACAGACCTGCCAACTCACATGGTACCACCATATGTTACATGATATCGGATCGCTTCACACGGTGAAGAACCACTATAGCATGGTGACTGCACGGTGAGAACTAAAACCATTGCAGAGAGCATGTTAACAGCCTGTGTGTGTAGGTCGTGCACAACTGCCGTACCCTGGACATGATCAGCAGCATCAGAATACTTTGTAAATTTTTGCGGGAAGGTACAGAGGTGTGTGTGAAAAAGTGCAGGGCTCTAATCTCCACCGTCTCACCATGGTCCTATCCCCTTTGACTAGGTGGTAATGGGCTCAAAGCCCAGGGGTTTCTCCTGTGTATGCCATCTATAGAACCCTTCCCCTCCTCCCACACACAATACAAATATTCTAAAGGTTGTAAGGTGTGGTCCAGACACTGTTAGAAATGTGCAAAGGCATGTAGCAGAACAGATGAGAAGGGTCGACATAATACGAATAGTTAGGCATCTCACAGAAGAACAGCATGTGTCCACAGTGGTATGGTTCTAGATCAGGACTTTCTGTGCGATAAAGGAGTTAAGATTCGTTGAACCATCACCGTATACACAAGTCCTACTCAAGGAAGTACCTGTGTTATCTACAGAGGATAGTATTGCAACCTGTTCCAACTAAGGTTCACTGGTCACCGACCACACACATTATCCATCAGTTTAACTTCAGAAATATAGAGGAGAAAGTTCTCCAGAATACCAGCAACCCAGGATTTCTCCCAACCTGCAGCTGACATAAGAACCTAGCCTCCTGCTCCTTAGCAGACTCTTGAAAGTAGAGCTAGAGTTGTTCTGGCAAACGTTTTGTTGAGGTTTGCTAATGAACTCAAGCCATTCAATCTTGCTCTTTTGCACAGCCTGACTGCCATATTAGCTCTATCTCAACATCAACTGAAGTAACGTTTTTCATTCTAAATAATATTCGTTATTTTTTTTAATCACAAGTCCATTCTCAACAGAACATGACAATCTAAGACTGCACCAGTAAAACCCAAGCATGTAGCATGATTGGATGAGAGACTGGAATAATCCCACAAGTAATGATTCATGAAGGTGTGCTATCCGGCCAGTGCTTAATTTGAGAAAGGGGTTGCAGGTGGGGTCCTCGGCACTCATTTTTGGGTACTGGCACTTATTTTACCTCAACAGACTTTGATACACAACAAGAGAGGGAAATCACAAAACGGGGAAAGAAGGAGAAAGAGAAAGAAGGAGGAAGAGATAGCCAGACAAATAGTGGCAAAGGGGGAGAGCCAGGATAAAAAACAGAGGACTTGTAAATGTAAGACAAATAGGCAGGGAGTGACTTGTGGTGGCATGAGGTGGAATCATGACTATGCATCCTTGGTATTCAGCACTTTGACCTTCCATAGCGCTGGCTGAGGACTTGCGAACAAAGCTTTAAATCTGGCACTTATTCTTTTATAAATAAAAGCACTAGATCCCTGCATCACTCTAAGACATTGCAAGTCACAGAGAATAATATTACACACAGTGGCATACCTAGGGTGGGAGAAGGTGGGGCGATCCTTACTGTGCAGCACTATTTTTGGGGGCCGGTGGATGAGAGCAAGTCATGTCTGTCGACGACCACTATCCCCCAGCCTCCCGAGAACAAGTCATCCATGGGCCGCTAGACCCCACTCCTCCTGGAACAAGTCGGATGCCACCTCTACCCCCCTGGAGCTCTTACCTGCATCAGGCAGCAAACTTAGGGTCCGCCTTGTATGACAGTAGGTCTAGCTATGCCACTGATTACACAGCTAGTAGAGAACCCGAGTCACCATGTTGGCCGGAATGAAGTCGATTTTGCATGTTCAGCTGTAGAGCTCGATGGCTTTTGCATGCGTATACAAAGGACTATGCTTGGATCCTCACTGTTAAAATGAGTGCTCCAGAATATATCCAGGAGCTTGAAGAGTAGAGACCAGACAATCTTTGAGTTATAGGGCCATATCTAAACACACTTTATTTAGGTTTAATCTATGTTCATGATGGCCCGAGCCGACAGTCACAAAAGATAATAGGCAACCTTTTTCCATGTTATGGTGCTTTACTATTGCATTGGTAATGTGGTAATACCTAATCAATTTAAATCAATTATTGACAAAAGTGCACAATCTGTTAACCGCACATTTAACAATAAGTTGCTCATCAGAATACCTTTAAATCAGTGCCCGAGTTTAGGTATGGTGTTATAAATAACCCTGGGCGAAGCGCTACACTCGCGTAGTTTGCGAAGTTTGCGCAACTTCGCACTACGCGAGCTGCACGTAGCACAGTGCGAACACGCGTAATGCAGCGGTCATTTTTTTCTTGTTCGCGGTCCTCAACGTCACGTTCGCGACCGCGAGCAAGCAAAATTACATCCCAGCGAGATTCTCAACGCGGGGAGGTCAGGTTTCTCATTGCGAGTGGTTGCGCATGCTCGCGACCGCTCGCAATGAGAAACTACCAGTTCGCGTTGAGAAAGCTGCCGCTCAAGTAAAAATCTACTCGAGCAGCAGAAAACTACAGCTCGCACAGTGCAAGATGCCGTTTTCAATGATTGCACAGTGCCAGATGCTTGTCCGCACTGTGCAATTATTGAAAACGAATCTTGCACAGTGCAAACATGGTACTACGCAGCTCGCGTAGAGGTACGTGAAGTTCGCGTAGTGCGAAGTGCACTTCGCGTAGCGCTACTTCGCGAACTACGCCCACCCTTAGTTATAAAACATGAACCACCTTAATTATGTACATGTGAGGTTTTATTAGGGCATCTCAGCCATCCAGGATGCTTATTTATTTTCGCAAAATTATACAGCACCTACCAGACCTGTATGTGTTGCAAAAGCACTTTACAGAAAGGCATTGGTGACCCATTACTAAGGGACCATAAATATGGATACAAAGAATAGAAAACATCAACAATGTGTTCTCAACAAAGACTGACAACTAACAGATATAACCTCACAGTGTTCAGCTATACGCTATTTATTCTACAGATGCTGAATATTTGTGTGCAATAATAGATGGGCTGTTTCTCACTGTTTTCCTAAGTGGTCGTGAAAAGAGTTTGACAGAGAGAGGTCCTCTCATCTCAGGTTAACTCCGGGCTGCTGACGTGTTGAATCTGCCTTCGAAGGTTGGTGCGGATTAGTAAGAACAGTAAGCAAACCTGCACACGTTTTTAACTCAGAAATGGTCCTGCCCTGTAGCTAGAGAGAGGATGCCGAGGTTTGGCGAGGAACACAGGAGCCACACAAGATGAGGAGAACCTTTGAACGGGTGGAGACGGCAGAAGTTGATTTTAATGTGTTGTCATCTTCCTACATTTCACATTTTTGTCTATCAAATCCATTTCTACTCTGAAGTGCGTGCACGGGTCACATTCACGTGTACATGAAACAAGAGTATATGGGTGCGTCATTAGTAAAAGTACATATGCAGGGGCATACACTAGGAAGATCATCGTGTGACATTACCTAGGTCAGGTATATCAATAAATATGAGACTGGTTAAGCCTGGGGTTTATTTTTCTTCCATTGGTAGGCACACAGATATGTTATACCTGGATGTGCAAAGTGACTAGATGATATATGGAAATTTATTTATTTATTTATTTATTTACGCGACTTTTATAGCGCAACAAATGCATGCCTAATATTGAATAAATATGGAAAATGCGAAATAGATGTCACACATTTCCAAAATTAGGACAGTGCTCTAGAAAGAGATGGTCCACATTAAATATTTTGCTCTATATTTGATACCACCATCATATATGGCACAGGCTAGCCCTCACTGTTGCACAGCAGAAACGGTCAGCTAGTTACTGAGAATGAAACTTGGAACTGGAGTGAAGCAATCATACCATATCTGCGGATTGGTCTCTCCTGCACATCAGTGGTCATCATTCACAACATGGAAACACTTTCCACACAGAATCACAAAACAAAAACACCCCGCCACCTATGCACAATAAATGGCGTAGCTTCAGTACTCCGCATAGGGGTGGTAAGGGCTATATAAATGCTGCAATACTATATACAGTGCAGGCAAATGAGAATAATACTGTGTACATGGTTGTACTGGTCTGTTTATGTCACTGAACCTCTTAAAATCATGGTCATCCTATGTAATTGTTCATCTAAACTACGTCTACGTAACCCTACTGGCAAAGCAGGCAACTGCTTAATTTAAAAAACATTTTTTCTAATCATGAATCTCATTTTACGCCAACATCCAAAATTACTCCTAACTGTCAAATAGGCTTAGTAACGTCTGTGAATATTACAATATGCTTATGTCATGGTATTATGGCAGTGGTGATGTCAAGATCCCATTTATGGAGCCTGATTTGACATTGTGTCTTAAATTACTTTCTCTAGATATTTATCAACAATGAGTGGCAGAACTCAGAGAGTGGGAAGGTTTTTCCAGTGTACAATCCAGCGACGTCAGAGCAGATCTGCGAAGTGCAAGAAGCAGACAAGGTAAAGCCACTTTATATAAAACATTATTTTATAAGTTGTCTATGGGGCATGCAGCTGATTCACTTCTAGAAATAGCCTGTGGAACATTTCTAGCTATCTTTCAAATTTTCCGATATCTTGCTTTCCTCTGAGCCTAATTCTCGAATATACCCACTTTGTAAATGCAGAACAGTATATCTTAGTTGTTGGTGTTGTAGGCCATGGCGAAGAGGGACTACACAAGAAATGTCCTCTTCACCCGAGCTGATGATACACACTTGCCTTAATCAATCCCAGGGAGTGATAGTGTTCCTCCTACCACAGGGTGGGTCATTACTATCTAGTCCCACTGCCTTAAATAACATAATGCCTATGACAAAATTTGGATATGTAAAATATTTCGGCATTGGTCGTCCCTAATGGGTGGGGCCCCACTGCACTGCAGGTCATCCCATGGTCAGGGGGGTTATGTTACAGCCCTGGTGTGTTTCTATGCACCACTTTCTAATGCTGGGGGGCAACTTGGACTCCAAAAACCTTATTGGTCCTCTGAGTCACACAGCAGCACCCTGTGCACACAGTCACAAACAAGATTAATAAATGCCTCTGCCTGCTGTATAAACAAGCCGATCCAGTGAATATGGTAATGGCAAGGAAATTAATGACGCAACAGCCAACACATAGTGCATACGACTACATAGCAGGAGCTCGGCAAAAGGGGTTGGAACATCGCAAGTGTTGCCCCTGCCTGGTACATCACCCATTATGGAAAGGGCAGAAGACTGCCACTTGATAACTCTCACACTATCGCCTTTGTACAACCAGGCTACATGAGGCACTGCTGGCTTTACAATGTAAGGGTTTTGCTGTGCTCTTGCTTTCCTAAAGAAGTAATGGGCTTTCCTGTGGGATGTTGCTACCAGTTGTTTGTTAAAATTTAATTGATTATCCTAATTCTTGTGTACATTTTTAAAGTTTCAGAATGATAAATTAAAAGTTATAGCTGTTCATATTCATCAAATGTGATTTGACTTCTGGACAGATCCTGATTCCCTTACTAACCTTTCTAAAAAATTGCTCAAAGCAAGGTATTGGGAATATATCCACAGTTGTATACTACAAAATCCTAATATTGGAAGACTGACTCTTAAATTCTTTGATGTTAAAACTGAAAGTAAATTTGAATGCTTCATGGACGAAATTCTGCCCGCAATGGCAAAATCATTGTACCTAAAGTATCGTTATGGCATTCTGCAAATTAAATCTAGAACATCTAAGTGGGTGTGTGATAAGGGCCCATAGCAAATCCCAAATCTGAGATGTGCGATCTGTGTGATATAGGCGCTAGGGAAGATGAGGCTCATGTTTTATTTCTCTGTCATGCATATCTGCAAGCTAGGAAAAAGTGGATTAAACCCATTTGCCTCCTTTTAGGCTTTCAGAAAATTAAAGATGGGGAAAGAGTGTTCAAGGGGGACACATCACAGACTATAGTATTTAGTCTGAGACGTTTTTTCCTTGCTTTGGCAATAGTTAGGAAAAGATATGGACTAAAAATGTAATAGGATTGTACTAACAAGAAACAAATCAGTTTTAAACTTAACTCACTGAATGGTAATAGGTCAAGTAAATGGTCGTGTTTTAAAGTCACTCTTATACATTTAAGTTTTAACTTCTCCTTGTATAATGTTTACAGATTGTTACTATCCGGATACTTATTTACCGTACTACTTTTATTATACTAGTTCCTGGTATCTTTTAAGTCTTTTTAGATTGTATTTATTTATATATTTTAAAAAAATATATACTACCTCGATCAATGAATTTACATTGTGTCTGTAAGATTTTCCACTCTGACAAAATTATGTGCCCTAGAACCTTAATCCCTAATTATGCAGATATCTTATGCATGTTTGTACTAAGCTTTATTTTTTATTGGTACCTTATCTTATTTTATGATGAATGTATAAATATGCACTGTATTCTTTTATGGTTGTCTTAACCGAAATAAAGAAACAAAGACAAAGATTTGACTTTATTTATGTCTCCATTTTAGTCCGATATAGACAAAGCAGTGAGGGCGGCAAGGCTGGCCTTCTCTATCGGTTCGGTCTGGAGGAGAATGGATGCTTCGGAAAGGGGCCGACTCTTGAGTAAATTGGCAGACCTGGTGGAGAGGGACTTGGTAATTCTTGCTGTAAGTAGCTTAAGTGCATAATATGCTTGTTAAGCATGCATGATGGAGTCTTTTTAGATCTCAAACACACTTGAGGCCCCCATTGCCTCCTTATGGAAGGGGCTGGATTAGGTTGTATTTCTGTATTGTTTTGGTATGTGATGTAAGATTAGAACCTTGTTTATAGGTTCTATCACAAAAAGCAGCTACTCATATACCCAGAAGACATCATTACCCGAGCTGGTCTTCCTCACATTGAAAGTAGAGAATTTTAATAGAATACAGGTGTTGGTACTTTTGAACACTAAGATAGTTTTCCAGACCACAAGCCGTATGCAAAGAATATTTTAGGCTCTAAGACAGAATAATCTGTTTTCAGTTCAATTAAACGAGTGTAGAATGTGGCATTTTTTATATTTCAAATACTGAAATGTTAGTTCTATTCATTTTAATTTTCATGTGACACATCTCATCTCCACATCAACTTGTGTTAAGTTTTTAATTCTAAAAATAATTAGTGCATTTTGCTATCATAGTATATTATGTACATTATTCCAAAGCACATTGAAAATCAGAGTTAGTTCACAATCAACTAGATTTACAATGGTATCAATCTGAATGAAGGGTTGGCAGGAAGAAGGCCGTCTTTGTCCAGCGACAGCCCTCCTCTAACCTCTCCTTGCTCCCCCCATTGTACTGAGGCTACTAGGAGGGCGGACAGGTTGTGCATAACATGTGTTCTGTGTAGGCTAGGGAGGGCCCAGGGGAGGTTTTTCTGGGGGTATAGATGTGCCCGGAAAGGGGGGAGGGGGGGGTGCAGTTGGTCCTGACTTGGAACAAACACGTTTAACCCCTTCGATGCTGATGACGAGCTCAGCTCGTCATCAGCCACGGGGGGCGTGTGCGGATGACGAGCTGAGCTCGTCATCTAACGCGGCTTTTTGAAAAAAGCCGCGTAGCACGAAAATTACCGCCACAGCGATGAGGTTAAGCACTACTGTCAGCCCGAGATGTAAGCAGAGAAGACGGGGGCCAGCTGCGAGCCATAGGAGCACCCTAGCCAATGCGGCTGCCCAGACCGACCCCATTTTGCCCAGCCTTTTTGGGGTGACTCACCTATCAAGGACTTATTATCTGAGTTTAAGGCGGTTTTAAAAACCAAGCTTGATCCAGTTTTGTCCATGTTAAACCTTATTAAGTCTAGAGTATCAGAAATTCTGGCTCACATAAACCCCTAGAGGGTACTGCAGATGGTGCAGCACCTTTCAACTGAGTAGGTTAAACCCGCTATCTCTGCTCCAGCTTGTAGTACCACCATGCCTCATGTGGCTCCAGGTGCCTGAGCGAGTGTCCTCAAGCCCTTTAGGGGCCCATAAGGAAGCACCCTGGTCCCTCAGACTCAAGCTCTTCCCAGAGAGGCAGTCAGTTACGGTGTTACAGCTCCTTCTCCATCAGTGAACATTGTGGCCGTGCTCAATCTGTCACCAGAGGTGACTTCATATGTTGTGGTTCTGGGGAATGACCCACCCGTACCAATCCCACACCCAAATATTTTCAGGAGTTGAAAAACAAACTGGTGCATTTGTTTAATTCGCACTCCCTTGTTGGGTTGGGGATCTACAACTCAATAGTCAAGGATTTGTAGCGTAAGCTGGGTGGGTGCGGACAGCAGGTGATAAGCGAGGGACTGTGTGGTGGTAAATTCTAATAATCCTTCAATAGTGGCAAACGTTCTGGCTGCCTCAGCTCTACGTCTAATTATGCACAAAAACACACACCTGGTTTAGGGAACAGCCTCCACCAAAGATGGTGCAAACCTGCACACATTGGGGCATATTCTAATATTTGTAAATTACTCTTACACTTTTGAGCAACAATACTACTTTGGGATATTCCCAAAATTTGAGCATAGTTAATCAATAACTTACATGTCTCCACTGAAGTAGGGTGTGAAGCCAAATTTACAAGTGAAAAGTTACTACGGGCAAAAAAAGAGCCGTTGTAAATCCAGCACCACAAATTGCCAACCACTGATACCGCAACACTCTCCCTTAGAAAATAATGGAAGTTAGGGACTTAAAATAAAAACACGAAATTTAATTATTTTAAATAGTTAAAAATATAAATAATACATTTCATGTTAAAAACAATTCTAAAAATAAAACAGGATTTAGTTTATTTTAACATATTTAATAACCCTTTTGGATAATAAAACCAATGTAACAATTTTTATTGAAATATAATGAAATTCTTTTTTAATTAAGTAGATTACAATGCCTATGCCTTACAGTAGGGGGAAGTATATCCTTTACAATAGGGAGTTTATTAGACTTCTCAAAAATATTTTAAATACTTTTATGTAAAATAATATATAAATGCGTTCTAAAACTAGAACACATTAAGAATTATATAGTATTTTAACTTAATTGCAGATTAAATAAATAATTAAATCTAATATATTTAATTATTTAACATTTATTTACTTAAGTATTATTCTTAAAAAGCACTCCACTGTCAGTAGAATTTATACATTTATTTACTATGCATAAAAAATTATTAACAGAACATACATTTAAAAAATGAAACATTTTTAAAATACCTTATAAATACAATTTATATAATTAAAATATTATATAATTAAAATATTACATTTAAGATTACGTGGAATACTTTTACATTAAACAAAATGTATATATATGTACAAAATACACACACACACACATACTTAAAAGTCAAACGTAATATAATGTATTTAACATTAATTCCTGTTGGGTTTCATTATTTTTTACGGAAGGGTATTGCTGTACCTGGACTTACTCCAGGTCTGAGATGGAGTAAATGTACTACTGGTTTAGGACCTTTATAGCCGTAGTAGATGTAAAAGTGACGTTTGTGTGAATAGCAACAGGCTCGCTCTTTTGTATGTGGGTGCTGGTCCCTCCATAAATCCCAATTTAACACTTCCGTAATGCTTCCTTGCTCCTCCCTGAACCCCACCAATTTTCAACCATATTTTTCTACCAATCCCCTAGGCCTCTCCTACATTGAGTACTAAGTAGTAAACTTACATGTGTAAGGATCTCCACATGGCCGCAGGTGATGCCATTAATAGAACTGAAAGCCTAAAATATTTTTCTGACTTAGGGCATTCTCTTTAAAAGGCCAAAAACAAGTGTAGTCTTTCATGAATACTCTAGGCGGAAGTGTTAAGCCTGTTATGGCCTACATGGTTCCTTATGGTAAATTCACCAGCAAATTATTCTCAGCATCAGAGACACAAATACAAACTAGAGGCATTCACAGTTAAGAAAGCCATGACATAAAACTATTAAGTCACAAGAAATGTCCCTATGGTTAGAACCTCCTGGCTGTCTTGATCTTCTCTACTACCAAGACCAACTGGCAGTAACAGAATATGTTGCATCAACCTTTCTAGTGCCTATGGTATATGATACAATCCTTATACCCTTGTTTGGGTCGTTTATGAAAGCTTATTTTACACCACCCATTTATGTTAACAGTAGAATCCATGCCTAGCTTTATAAACCACTACTATTGTTTTATATAGAAGGTCAGTACATGTAACTTAGTGAAAATCTCAAAATGAATCTGGGAAAATGCATCCAAATTCTCACACATTTTGATTCCTTAAGAACCTTTACATGCCCTGACACAGCAAGGCCTAATTGCAACAGAAAGGATCCAGTAAAACATGTAATGTGATGAGATGAATAATATCATTAAACAACAAGAGTGTGCTTGGGTTCAGTATGGGTCAGGGAGAGAGGGTATATTAAACTCAGAGAGGATGTAATGAAAGAAAGGAAAGGTCCTTTGTTAAGCTTATACTTTTCTCCCTGATGTATCTTTTAGACTATTGAATCTCTCGACAGCGGCAAGCCATTTATGCAGGCTTTCTACGTAGATCTCCAGGGAGTGATAAAGACTCTAAGATATTATGCTGGCTGGGCAGACAAGATTCATGGGATAACCATTCCAGCAGGTGAGTTTTTATGATTTCCATTTGAGAACTTGAGTATTTCCCATTTAAAACATATGTGATGTGTGTCATTTATTGGGTACTCGCACATTCACTTTTCCAAAAATCACTCTTATTCCAATTTCCATAAGCACTTTTATATTTTAGACCACTAAAATAGCACCCCAGAATCGGATGGCAGTCCGTTTGAGTCAATTTAAATCCCTCCATTTCTTTACGCTTACCAGATAATGGAGACTTACTTGCACATAGTTGCCTGACAGTCAAGGATACAATATCTTAGAGAGACAAAGAACCTCAAAGGTTACAATACTATGAATTATATTTAATAAAACGATGGAGAGTACTTAGTTCTTCTATAATACAGGTGTTTATTCGCACCCACCAGAGGACACCACCAACAGCCAGCTCTGTTCAATGCCACTCTGTTTTTGTCATGTCCCCACAAAGTTCTGGTGATACACCTAACATTCTCACTGGTGCAGCACTGTTAAAGGGAAACTTACACTACATCTTCCCCTTCAACACATTTATCATGAGGAAAGAGAATAAGTAATAAGGAATAAAGAAAAGAAAAGGAAAAAATTGGAATACCATTTGCAACTAATAACAACAAGGAAATAAAAGGAAAGGGAACTAATATATCACTCTAAAATGTAATCGGGAAAATACAAGGGTGATCTCCTCACTCTTTTATCACGAAACATGTGTTCAGTCTGACCCTCAACTTTATTACGACACATACTTGACGTTCTGGTATGTGTCGTAATAAAGTTAAGGGTCAGACTGAACAACTGTTTTGTGATAAAAGAGTGAGAAATTCACCCTAATGGACGCCTGGTTGCGGTAATGGTGTCCATAAATGCGAATAATGCCTCATACGCACCTGTAAACTAGGTCACTATGACACAATTGTCTCGACTGAGCCTCATCATTATCATCCTCCCTGTTACATTTGGACAGTTGAGACATACTGCAAACATCACTCCCACTCAGCATCACAACATTCTTCACAACCTTGACCCTCCGTTTGGGACCTTGAAATTTTGTTTCACCTTTCGGAGACAACATCGCTTTCTTCACATACACCAAGTCACCAACCTTCCATTCACACTTGCGCCCACCCATCCTGGCAGCATACCTTTGCTTATACCTCTTTTGGTATCTCTTCACTCTCAAATCAACTACACCACTGTTCCTATCTTTCTCACTCAACCACGATGGGGTGAGGTTGGAACCAGACACTCTGCCTTTAAGTTTCTTAAACGGTGAGCAACCAGTGACGCTATTGGATGTGTTCCTGTTCGCCCTCAGTTTTTCCTGCAAAATGCTCTTCAAAGGTATACTAGACTCAACAGCAGCTTGAGCACAAGCCCTTACAAGCCTCCTCATGCTTTCGACTAAACCGTTGGCTTGTGGTGCAGAGAGTTGTGCAGTGGTGAGTAATGGAAAGATCCTTTAAAAACTCCATCATCTCATGGGAGGTAAATTTTACCCCATAATCAGCAACTATACCATCTGGTATATCTTCACAAGCAAACACATCCTTGAGAAGTGTAATGATGTTCTTGGTAACCACAGAACTCATGCAACAAGCTGAAACCCATTTTCAAGTATAATCAATCAAGACAACCACAAGTCTTTCATTTGGAGACAAAACATCGAAGGGCCCTACAATATCCATGGCTAGCTTAGTCCAAGATCGCTCAGGTAACTCGACAGGTGAAAGTGGTGCTGCTCTGACTTTCCTGGATTTATCATTACCAGCACAGAGAGTAAATTCCCTAACTATTTCCTCTACCTGTCGATCCACTCTAGGCCAGCAATAGGATTTAGCGAAACTGCATGCAAGATGACCTTCATGTGCTGAATTGATAATATTCTAGTGCATACTACAAGAGGTAACTAATCTCTCCCCATGATAGAGCCCCCCTAGCTATAAAGCTCAATTCGTCGTGTACATTCCAAAACCCTTTGGCACACTGAGGAACATCACTGAATGCAGGCCACCCACTGACTACGAAGTCCATCACAATCTTCCTAGAGTTGTCACAGGCAATGCTAGTGTAATATTCCAAGTAAGGAGTCTTGAAACAGGTAGGAGTTCATATTCAGTTTAATCTTCAAGAAGGATCTCATTCACCAGCTGGTCAAAGACAGTCCCAACTGACATGGAGTCCACAGCCTCTCTGGTCCACACTATGACATAACAACATTCTAACCAGAGACAAGCATAGAGCATCAAAGAAGAGTAAAAAGAAGGGACAGGGATCATAGAGACATAGAATGTGAGATATGTGAGAGATGTATAGGATGTCACACTTCTCACTCCTTAGAGAAAGAATTCAAATAAACAATATACAATACTTATGACATATAAGCTTTAAACATAATCATCAAGATGTTTAGGTCGTACAGTTGATCTAGTATATCGTCGCAGCTCAGCACCATCATTCTCATTGTTATTTGAACAACATGGCATGTCATTGGGGATATTATTGAATTTACCCTTCAACAACACCACTCTATTCAGGTTCCAAACCCGATAATAATGAGTTTTCACTGCATTGGTAAAAACTTTAATAACTTTCATGGGTTTTAAATATTTGGGATTAGCACTTAACCCTGGACGCTTAATGGCAACCCAATCACCAACTTGTACATGTACCTTCTTAACTGATTTATTTTTAGGCAAAATAAGTTTTCCTTTGTAAAGCTTTCTGTTCCTCTTTTGCTTGCACATCATCACTGTTTGCAAGACACTCCTAACCCTTGCTAAAACCATATTTGTTAACCCATGGTGGTCAAGATTTGTGTTCAGAATTCTGCCTCTAAAGAGTAAGAAAGGAGTCTTTCCAGTAGTGGAATGAGGAGTTAACCTATACTCATCTATTTTTTCCAAGACTTAATTCTTCCAATCAAGAAAGATTTCGCCAAAGAGATGGTATCTTTCAAAACTCTGTTTAACCTCTCAACCATTCCATTGGCCTCGGGATGGTAAAGACCACACAACTTGTGAGATATTCCATTTGAAGATTAAAACTCTTCCATTTCTTTAGAGACTAGTTGTACACCATTATCCGTAAGTATTGCACATGGAATACCTTCTCTTGAAAATAAAGCTCGGAAATATTTAATGATATGACCAGAATCTATATTAGACAAAAAGAAAACTTCAAGCCAACAAGAATACATGTCTACTAAAACCAAAAGAAACACCTGAGAACCTTTCTCATTAATGGGCCCAAGAATGTCCAATGCAACATCCACCCAGGGACGTGAGTGCCTTCTTCTCAAAATCATAGGTTGAACCCTCGGCGACTTAGAACTGTCACTCATGGTGCAAGGTATACATTCACAAATTTCCCTTGCCACCATTTTGTCCATCCCAGGCCCCCAATATGACATGTGTAACCTTTCCTTAGTCTTAGTAACGCCTGGATGAGAAATGTGGGCTAAATTCACGAAGTCATTCCTAAGACTAGAAGGAGGAACCAATTTTGAATCTTCAAAAAATAAACCATTGTCCACTGACAATTCATGTCTCACAGACCAAAAAGGCTTGGTTGATTCTGATCCCCAACTTAGCACTAGACCAAGTCCCTTGCAATAAAGACATCACCTCTTTAATCGTCACATCCAAATTGATTGCCTCACACCATCTTTCCTCACTTATATGTCCATGGTCTACAACACATACCCAATCATTACTGGTACAGGATTCATCACCAACAGAATCAGAATCCTCAAGCAAGACAAGGTGAGAAAGAACACCAGCTATTCTGTTCTCTACACCAGGAATAAATTTGATGGAAAATGTATATTCTTGAATACCAATTATCCATTTAGTGATCCGGCCAGAAATCAAGTCAATTCCTTTTTTTCAAAAATGTCAATCAAGGGCTTGTGATCAATCCTGACCTCAAAATGTATGCCCCACAAAAATGTCTTTAGTTTTTTTATAGCCCAAAAAACAGCTAAAGATTCTCTTTCTACTACTGAATACCTAGTTTCTCGTTCCTTTAAACTACGGTATAAAAACATTATAGTCTTTAGACCGGATGGACTTAACTGTTGAAGGATTGCTCCTAAACCTTTTTCACTGGCATCAGTAGTAAGGATACATTTACATTTATGATCAAAACTCTGAAGAAAGGGCGCATCATTTAAACTTTGCTTGATCTCAGAAAATTCTTTCTCACACTGATCAGACCAATCAAAATTCACTCCTTTACGCAAAAGTAATCTCATGTTAGTGGTTAGATTTGCAAATTTTTTAACAAACTTGGCATAATATTCTACCCTACCTAAAAATGTCATCAACTCCTCTTTGTTAGATGGGGAACTCAGGTTCTGTATGGTAGTAACTAACTCTTTTGCAGCGTGAATCTTTCTGGATTCACCATGCTGTGCATATTCCGCGGTCTTTGGTTGGGTCCGGATTCGTAGTCTTTTCTTTGTTTTTTTTTTGTTTTTTCGTCACCCCTCCTTGGGTGTATTTCCGGTGACGTCGGCATGCTTCCTGCGGAAGCTCCCACCCTTGGGCGCCATCTTCAGATTCTTTTTTCCGCGGTCGGGTCTGGATCGTTCCCGTTGGGCTCCAGACATTTTTGGAGAAAGTACTAGGAAAAGATTGAAATTGGAGAAGATATCGAAAGAAGAAGACTACTGAAGACTTCGCCGACCACTGACGAGCGAAAGGAAGGAGAAATCATCGAGGACTTCGACGATCGTCGACGTCCACGCTGTCAGGGAGGCCTGAACACTCGATGATGGACAACACGCCGTTCAAGTTCTGCCCTAACTGCCACCACAAGTACGCGCAGAAAGACCGACACCCGGTTTGCAACCTTTGCCTACCGGTAGACCACAGAAGCGAGGACTGCAACGCCTGCTCCGCCTTCGCCCTGAAGACCCTTCGTGTGAGGAAGAGCCAGAGGGTAGCGCACGCCACCCTCCAAGAAAAAGCCCCGACGCCATCGCTGTACGAGCTGGGGATGTCCTCGGAGGAAGAGGACAACGCTGCCGCCGAAGACGACAGCTACACGGTCGTAGAGACCGATTACACGAAGACATCTGATAAGGTAGGAGACTCGTCGTTCCCCAAGAACATGAGAGACTCTGAGTCTCGAAAAAATGAGGGCAAGACCCCGAAAGCGCCGACGCAGAGACACCTGGCGTCCGCGGCTACCCACAGGCCCAGCGGATCCTCTGAGAAGGAGTCCCTGGCGCCGAGAGCTGTTGAACAGCAGAAGTCGTCGAAGATCGTCCCCGAAAAGGACCGATCGACGTCGAGGGAGAAAGACCCTAAAGCCCTGACGCCGTCCAGGGACCCGAAACCCAGTTCGACGTCCAAGTCCTCGGCACCGAAAATCTCACAGCCGAGCCAGGCGTCGAAGAGAGGGGCTGAACAATCCGGCGCGGACAACGCGGCCGAGATGGAAAAGAAAAGACGGCGACTAGAAGCCGAAATGGAAAACATCTTGCAGCGGAAAAAAGATTTCGACGCCAAGATGAGAGCCTTCACGATTTCCCACAAGACCAAGCAACCCGTGCTAGAACTGGTCGAGGAGGAAGACGAACACGTCGAGGAACATGAGCCTGGCGCCGAAATGGTCGACGACCAGGAAGAGGACGAGAATCCCTACGAGACTTAAAGCTATGAGGAGGAAGAGGACAGCAGGTTGTACGCCGAGTCGGCCACCTCTGACCCGCAGGAGGAGGACTACCTGGATGTCGACACCGAGAGCCCGGAAGAGGCGGTCGACACATACCCCTCGAGGCCATCGCCGCCGGACGACATTGGGGCCTACAACTCGGTGATAAGGTCTGCGGCAGCAGCTTTCAAACTCAAGCTCGATGAGGAGAAGCAGAAAGCGGACTTTCTTCTCGAGACATTACTCCCCACGCAAACAAGGAGCCAGTATCTACCTATGCTCGACAGCGTCTTGGCGCAGGGGATGGAAGCATTCAGGGAGCCCGCAACATGCAAGGCAGTCACTCCCAGAACGGAAAAGAAGTACAAGCATTCATCAAAGGACCCAGCCTACATTCGAGGCGTGGTCTCAGCTGACTCCATCATCACGGCCACAGCAAGGAAGAGGGCTAACGTGGCCACTACTTCTGGACCACCTCCTGATAAGGAGAGCAAAAGGATGGACTTAGTGGGCAGAAGGATCGAACGGAATGCCGCGACCCAATGGCGCATGGCTAATTCCAATGCCCTCATAAACAGGCACATGCACCAGATCATGGAGGAGCTAGGAAAACTGGTAAAAGACCTGCCCCAGGAGGCCAGGCAGAAGGCCGAGAAACTGGTGGAAGACGGGAAGAATGCGGCAAATTGTTGCCTCAAGACGGCCCTAGATGGAGCAGACACCTCCAGCAGGCTCATGATGATGGGTGTCACGGAAAGAAGACACGCATGGCTCAGAATCTCGGGCTTCAAGCCAAAGGTGCAACACAGCATCATGAACACTCCGTTCAACGGCGAGACGCTGTTTGGGGCAACAGTTGACGAAAAACTCAGTCACCTAAAGAAAGACAATGAAACTGCACGATCCATGGGAGCTTTGCAGTTCAGAGGCAACAAGAGGGGCACTCAGTCACGGAGGCCCGGCGGAAGAGGTGGAAACCAGCCAGGTACTTCACACCAGGCTTTCCAACAAACGCACCAGGCGGACTCGCAGGCGCAGCCGAGTCAGCAGAAACAGTCCTGGCAGTACCAGTCAAGGGGCCAGTCCTTTCGAGGGAGAGGAAATGGACGAGAACAGCATAAAAGAGGGGGCCAGCAGCCCACCTCTAAATGACTTCAAAGACATCCGTGTGCCCGCCCACAGAAACGATCCCAGGGGGCAGCACGTACAAAGGGGTCAGGACAAAATGGACAACTACCACCACATAACACCAGTGGGTGGAAGATTAAGATTCTACCTCCAGGAATGGAGAGAGATCACATCAGACAAATGGATACTAAACATCATCCAATTCGGCTACTGCATAGAATTGGAAGGGAGGCCAGTAAGCAGGAGACCAAAGAGAAAGCCACTAGCAAACGACCAGCTACAGCGGCTTCAGGAAGAAGCAAAAGAGCTGCTACAAAAGAAGGCCATAGAGCGAGTTCCCTTCAAAGAAAGAAACAAGGGAATATACTCAACGTATTTCCTCGTGCCAAAGGTCGACGAGACAATGAGACCCATTCTGGACCTCAGGTTCCTGAACACTTTCATAAGAACACAAAAATTCAAAATGACCTCCCTGCAGGAGATGCTACCGCAATTGCAGATTGGAGACTTCATGGTCACGATAGACCTCAAGGACGCCTACCTGCACATACCAATGAACGTAAAGCACAAACATATGCTCAGGTTCACGGTCGGAGAAAGCCACTACCAGTTCACAACACTAGCCTTCGGCCTAAAATCAGCACCGAGGGTCTTCACAAAGTGCCTCGCGGCAGTCGCAGCGCACTTACGAAGGCAGGGAATACACGTATACCCTTACCTGGACGACTGGTTAGTGAAAGCAAACTCGTACCAGAAATGCAGGAAAGACGCACATACAGTGACGAGCAAGCTGATAAACCTGGGGTTCTCCATCCATTGGAAAAAATCGTCAATGGAGCCGGAACAAGTAAAGATCTTCCTGGGGGCACAGATCAACACCTTACAGGGCAGGGTGTTCCCCAGCGACAAGAGAGCGAGGGCCCTGGTGAGGGAAACTCGCCTCTACCGGAAGGGACAAGCTCGGACAGTGAGGACTGCGAGCAAGATCTTGGGCATGATGGCATCATGCATCCACCTGGTACCAAATGTACGACTTCACATGAGACCCATCCAAGAATGCCTCCAGGAACAATGGTCACAAGCTTCAGGAAGTTGGGAGGATCTAGTGGTTGTGATGCACGCAGTGCAGAAGGAAATGGCATGGTGGACCATGGAGAACATAACAAAGGGAAAGCCTCTAACACCCCCAACACCAACAGTGACCATCACCACAGACGCCTCCCTGAAGGGATGGGGCGCTCACATGGAGGAGCTCAAGGTGAGGGGTCTGTGGACACCAACAGATGCGACAAAGCACATCAATTACCTAGAATTGAAAACAATCTTCCTTGCACTGAAAGCCTTCCAAACAAGACTGTACAAGCACAGGGTGTTGCTGCAGACAGACAACACCACAGCGATGTTCTACATCAACAAGCAGGGTGGAACACAGTCAACAATGCTTTCGACACTGGCGCAGGAGATATGGAGATGGGCCATCCCCCTCAGGATATACCTACTGGCCATACACCTACCGGGGAAGGAGAACATTCAGGCAGACTGGCTCAGCAGACAGACGTCGACATCCCACGAGTGGGAGCTCAATGCTCAGGAGACGAAGTGGTTGTTCAACAAGTGGGGAATGCCATCAGTGGACCTGTTTGCAACACGCCAGAATGCCAAATGCCAAAGCTTCGCATCCAGACAACCCGAAGAGGGGTCCCTTGGGAATGCCCTATGGATAGATTGGTGCGGGACATTTGCTTACGCTTTTCCCCCGATACCACTGATACACAGAGTACTGAGCAAGTGCAGAGCGAGCAACATGACCCTGATACTGGTCGCACCACAGTGGGCCAGACAGACATGGTACTCGCAGATCATGGAGATGGCACAGAGTGCACCCCACAGATTCGGCAGAAGAAAAGACCTGCTCTCCATGCACAACGGAGAGGTACTGCACCCAGAGCCAGAGAGCCTGAGCCTAGTGGCGTGGCTCCTGAGGACATAGAATTTGCACACTTGAGGCTGCCAGAGAGAACCCTCAGGGTCCTTCGGGAGGCACGAAGGCCCAGCACACGGAAGTGCTACGTGGCAAAGTGGAAGAGATTCACAATATGGTGCAGGAAGGAAAGACTTCACAATAAAATGAAGAAGGACTCCACCGTTCTAAAATACCTCACGCACTTACTGGAGAAAAAACTCAGCTCGTCCTCCTTAAGAGTCCACTTGGCAGCGATAGTCGCCTACACAAGGGGTGAGATGGGCAGGAGTTTCTTCACGTCACAGGTTGTGAAGAGATTCCTGGAAGGAGCGAAGAGGATCGCACCACCCAAGCGCGTGCCGCCACCGGCATGGAACTTGAACATAGTCCTGACGGAACTCATGAAGGAGCCCTTTGAACCACTCCACAAGGCCTCACTAGAAATGCTGACCATGAAGACAGCTTTCTTGGTTGCAATAACGTCCTTACGCCGAGTAAGCGAACTTCAAGCGCTAACGCTGCAGGAACCATACATACAAATACACAATGACAGGGTTGTGATGAGGACCGACCCACAGTTCTTGCCAAAGGTGGTGTCCAAGTTCCACATGAACCAGTCCATACAGATACCAAGTTTTTTCCAAAAACCAACAAATAGCGCAGAGCGAGCCCTACACACCCTAGATGCCAGAAGGGCGGTCATGCACTATATCGAGAGGACAAAGGGACACAGGAAGACAAAGCAGTTCTTCGTGTCATTCGCCAAAAGTTTCATGGGCAAGGCTGTAACCAAGAACACTATTGCACGATGGATCGCGCAAACAATCCAACTCTGCCACAAACGGGCAGGACAAGAACTAGCAGAGGGGCCACATGCCCACTCCACTAGGAAAAAAGGTGCTACAATAGCCTTCCTGGCTAATACACCAATACAAGACATATGCCTGGCGGCAACATGGGCTTCGGTGCACACATTCACAAAGCACTACTGCGTGGATGTTCAGATGAACAGAGAAGCACAAGTCGGACAAAAGGTGCTCCAGCACATATTCAAAAACCAAAGCTCATCTTCCACCCAGCCGCCACAGAAATGAGAAACCGCTACAAAATCTATGCACAGCATAGTGAATCCAGAAAGATTCACGCTGCAAAACGAATAGTTTCTTACCTGTCGGTGTAGTTTTGCAGCTTGATGATCTTTCTGGATTCACTAGCGAACCCACCCACCTCCGCCAGAAAGATGAGGCTGGAGAGGAAAGAGGTGGTCAAAAAAAAAAAAAAAGCAGAAATGACTTTATACACAAAGCGGTTAAAAGAAGTTTTACCTACATAGAACATTGCCATCACTTCGGAGACGAAAGAAACACAGAAAAAAAAATACACCCAAGGAGGGCTGACGCCGACGCCCACCTGGGCGACGAAAAAAACAACAAAAAAAAACAAAGAAAAGACTACGAATCCGGACCCAACCACAAGACCGCGGAATATGCACAGCATAGTGAATCCAGAAAGATCATCAAGCTGCAAAACTACACCGACAGGTAAGAAACTATTCGTTATTTTGGTTTAATACCATTTCCACTTATGTGATGACCAAGATAGTTCAAAACATTAGATCGAAATTTAAATTTCTCAACCTTTATGGTCAATTTATATTCACAAAGTTTTGACAGGACAGATATCTATTCACAACAACATTCTTGTTTAATTGGCGTAAGTCAATGCATAATCGTAAATCACCGTTGGGTTTCTGTGCGGCAACCACCGTTCCCTCAACCATTCCGTTCCCTCAACCTCTTCAATTATGCCCCAACTCTTAAGTTTTCCATTTCTTTTTCCATATCAGTTCTAACTGATAACGGAACATTTCTAACTTTGCCACAAACAGGAATTGAATTGGCTTTTAATTTAATTCTGTGTTGATAACCCTTTAAACAACCTACACCTTTCTTAAACACATCTGGAAAATCTTTTACAAGGTCTTGGACACATTTTTCATCATTTGATTTCTCAACAACCCATAGATTTTTCTTCAAGAGTATAGATGGATCGGAATTGGGATCTAAATAAACCCCCAAATCCGCATGATGCAGCCAGCTAATAATGCTGTCCCCTTTTTTAGATACATACATTTTTACTGAAATCAACCTGTCTTTGTATTCTATTAGTCCTAGAAAATAGCCATGCAGTTTTATTGGTACGCCACCATACGCTAAAGAAATAATATCTGGTTTTATAAGTTTAACCTTATCCTTGAGTTTGTTCATATAAAACGCATTGGTGACTATAGTGATCTTCGCCACTGAGTCAAATAAAACGTTGGTGGATTGTCCTTCAACCATAACGTACTCTGTGGGAGAGGACTTTTTGCAAGATGAACTCTGAACTTAAACAACAACTTGTCCACACTCAAAATCCTCAGAACTCACATCAGAATTTGTTTCTTCATACACTTCCAACTTTTTTGCCCTAGGCCTATGACCTTTTTTCTTACATTTTGAACAAATATGATCCAATGCGGGAAATTTCTTGTCATTAGCAAGATGACCTAATTTAGCACATCTAAAACATTTGAAACAAGCAACATTTTCATTAGCTTTCTTATGCTCTAATTTGTACTTCTCATTTTCAGGAACCTTGCTTTTAACTCTTGCATCATTGATGATTTGAATTTTGACATCTTTCGAACTCTCTTTGTTAATTACTTCTAAGCATTTCAAAGAATGCTCTATTCTTTTAGCAATGGAAACAACTTCTTTTAGGTAGGTTCATCTCTCAACCAAAGATCTTCCCTCACTTTTTCCATATTGCATCCCAGCATAAACTGGTCTTGAATATGCTGGTCAGTCGAAATTTCAAATTTACAGTACAAGGCAAGCTTCCTCAAATATGTTACATAAGCTTCCACACTTTCCTTGTGTGCGGGAGGACAATGTAGTAGCACACAGCGTGTCAACTCCCCAACTGATCTTGTCAACTGACACTTAATCCGCTGGCATTCTAGAATGTCGGCTAATTGAATCATAATACAGGTAAGCACGCAAGGGGGGGGTACAGTTGCCTTAAGGTTAAAAGTTGGAAGCTACTAGAAGACATCCAATACAACACCAAAGACCCTCAATCCATCTTTGTTATCCCAGGTGTGCTACTCTCAGCATTTCTACATGCAAACATGTGGACCAAAGGTTTGTGATCAGTTATTACAAGGAAGTTCTGCCCCCATTTTGAGCAAATGTTTTGACGGCTACACTACACTGGCAAAATTGTTAATGCATTTTAAATAATATTCAGTTAAACCAAGAAACAAGTTAACTTGATCCTTGTTGGATGGTGCTGGCACTTGTGATATCGTTTCTGCCAGCTCAATTTTGGGGCTGATACCCTCGCTAGAAATAGATTGGCCAAGGTAAGACACAGATTCAACCCTGAATTAGCATTTTTTACTTTTTAAAGTGAGTCCTCACTCTTGTAATCTTGATAGAACCTTATTCAGTACCTCATCAAGACCAGCTGTCTTTTCCATAAACAAGTATGTTGTCCTGGAAGAAAAGGACTGAGTTTATCCCCAATAAAACCTCTTTCATCATCCCCTGGTAGCAAGCGGCAGCAGATGCCAAGCAAAATGGCATTCTGATGAACCTATACGTTCCCAGAGGTGTAACATACAAGGTCAAAGCTCTTGATTCCTCATGTAGCCGAACCTGAAGCACCACTCAATTTCGCAAGAGCCTCATTTACGTTGGGTAGAGGCTGCTGTCGACCCAAATACAATTGTTTAGGCTCCTCAAGTCCACACACATCCTGATTTTGTTACCCTTCCTTACTTTTTGAGCTACATGTTGTGCCTTTGCTTTCAAAATTGTCTTGTGTTTAAACCCACTGAGAAGGCCAAGTTTATCGATGGCAACCCCTAGATATCTTTCAATGATGTCCTGGTCATCACTCTGACGTGTGATCAACATCACTTGATCAGGCAAATTGAGGTTCAAAATGATCCCAAGATCTCTCTGATTTCACCATCCCAAAAGATTTTCACCTCTTCTGGCAACATACACTTTCTCGACGGTTTATCTCCCTTTAAACATAATGGTCTGAACAGAGTATCCAACCAGATCAATACTTTGCCCACCATAACCTACAGGATTGATATCTGGAAGCAGCAGTACAATGTTATCACTCCTGAAAGTGCAATTCCAGAATTTATCACTTATCAGCGTGTATGGCGATCTGCTGAAACTGGAACAAACTGTTTCCCAATGCAAACATCACATTTCAGCATTGCTACAACACTAGAGTCTACAGCCATCACATGTTGTACCGCACAGTCTTCAGCTCCTGTTATGCGGAGAATACCTTGTTGAGGATATATTACTTCATCATCCACAAGGTTTAATTTTGCATTCCTGCACATCTGCATGTAATGTCCCTTTTTGCCACAATTCCTACAGTTCATGCTTCCAGCAAAACAATTAGGAAAGTTAGGACCATGACTCTGATTTCCACACCTACGTTTGGCAAATTATCATTACAAAGGCCGGCCACTAAAAAATTATTTACAATGATAATTTACTTAATCTACCCCAATAAAAATACCCTAACACGAGTGGCCGCTAACAGGAAATGGGAGTTGCTGAGCAAGGAGTTCCGAAGGGGAGACAAAATATATTTGAAAAAAGCACTTACCTCCTAATGGCCGCCTCCATTTCTCCTCCGTCGTTGCTTCCTAACAAGTCCTGGAAGCACACAGGCTCCCCAAAACCAATCACAATGCTGCATTGCAGCCTTGTGATCGATCTGAGTTCAATTGTTCAGGGACAGGGGACAGGGAGACTGTCCAGGCTGTGCTTTACAGTCTGGTGGGGAATATGCAAAGTGCACATGAACCACTTCTTCCATTGGGGCATCAGCCCGCCTTAACCCAGCTGTGTGGCTCCAAAAAATACAATTATAATAATGAGGTTATTATTTTATTTTTATTTTTTCCTGCTCTGAGAGCAGTGGGGCAACGCTCCTCCACCCTTGCCTAACACACACCCAAACCATAAATCCAGCCAAACACCTAATGCTATCAATAACAGTATCCATAACTCTAAACTTGTCACTCAAACTAGCACTAACCAAAACCTAAAGTATAAATCAGACCTTAGACCCAACTGTACTCCTAATGCTATCCTTACCACTAATCCCTAGCACTAAACAAGACACTAACACTAACCATAATCTTAATCCTATACCTATTTGCCTTTGGTCTTCAGCCTTCCTGTAACCCAAAACTAGTCTTAAACTAAGCCCTAAAACTAGCCCTACTCTCCACCTAAGCCATACATTGAACCATAACTACTGTTAGATGAAATTGCAATAAAGATTTTCCAGGTAATTTTGGGAACATTAAGTGAAAATATATCTTATGTTTTTGCAAAATACTTGTTGAGTTATCTTGAATGAAAATTGAACATTAATGCATACCTTGCTTTCAAATGTCAATCAAGATCAGTTTTAATTATTTTTGCAAATTTTAAAATTTCCCAAATTACACAAATTCTGAACAAGTGATAAAAAATCCTCCACGCCAAACCATAACCCTTACTTTGGCCCTTATATCTACCCCTATTGCAACCCTTTGCAATATGTTTAGATGACTTATGTTTAGATGACTGCTTAGTTTTCAACTAATGTCAAAAGAAATACTTTATAAAATATTTTTTGTTTTCGCTGTAGTGACCTTACATTATTTTTCTTCAGAACAACTTTTCTCTGGCAGTGGCTTTCTAAAGGAATTGCTCGCAAAAATATTTCTCTCTAGTGTTTTGTTTGTAAAGATTTTATTCTGAGATGTTTCTGTACTGATGTAATAGCTGACACAAAATGGTTCACCGGCCACAATGGAGAACTCGAGGAAAACAAGTATAAACAATATTAATTTGGGAATTGTGTATTAGGTTTTTAATTTTTCATGGACACAGAAACAAAAAACATACTGGGGGGCTGCATATTGTTCTGCATGTTTTTTAATTATATGTATTTGCCTGGGGTCTTATTTGTGCACAGTTGATGTAATTTTAGCATTAGCAAAACTGAATATACAGCATTATATCATATTTTGGTATGCAGATTGTTGATTTAATTTGGGAGTTGCAGGTGACCCGCACTTGCTGACAAATGTTGCTGTTCATAGGCATCACTGGTTACATGGAAGGGATATGCAAATACTAGGAGTTGAGGTTTTAGTTTTCAACCCATACAAATGTAACTTAGTATTTTTTCATTACTATGGATACTACGTTTATGACCAGATTTACCTCACTAATGCCCGTCATGAATTAAAAAAGGGATTAGGCGTAGGCGTGAAATAATTTAGGGAGGCAGAGATCTCAGCTGTGAGAGCAGAGATCTCCACAGCAGTAAATCCGACTCATAAAGGGGAAATGGGAGTATCAAGGCAACGGTTGCCCTGTAATTTGGGGAACATCTGCAAACATGAACATTTGTAGACATTCCTAAACTCCTCTTTCTCCCCTTTTCACCCAGGATGAATGTTGTAAATGTACTGCAGCACAGAGCTGGCCTGAGTCCTCTCACAGGTTGGGAAGGCAAATGTATCACACCCACATTTGGTGGGAGAGTATGCGAAAAACTTTCATCATGTGAAAACGTAATTTCTCATTTAGGAAAAAAGTGAGCATTTCCACAGCGGATTCTACTGCCCCTGAATTGACCTCTCGCTCTGAATAATTCTACACAGAGGGAATAGAACCATGCAGGAAAAGTCATCTTGCCTTCCCAGGATTCTTTTTAGAAACCTGCACCAGGCACAACTTTCCAGGTGTACTTTTTGGAATGCTAGTGAATTAGAATATGCTTGCAGGAGCGATGCCAGGTCCCAGAGGAATCGGGATCCGGCTGGGACCGCGGGGGGCTTGAGACTACCCCCTGGGGTAAGAGGAGAAAGAGGGAAAATAAAGGTCAGAAACGGGGCAGAATAAAAGTCAGAAACAAGTTAAAGAGGCAGAATAAAGGTCAGAAACAAGCCAAAAGAGGCTGACTAAAGGTCAGTAACAAGCAGAAAGAGGCCAAATAGAGGTAAGAAACGAGCAGCCAGAGGCAGAATGAAGGTCAGAAGCAAGCAGAAAAAGGCAGAATAAAGATCAGCAACGAGCAGAAAGATGCACGATAAAGGTCATAAATGAGCAGAAAGAGGTGGAATAAATGTCAGAAACGAGCAGAAAGATGGAAAAAAAGAACATCAGCGAGCAAAAAGAGGCAAAATAGAGGCCAGAAACTAGCAATAAAGAGGCAAAATAAAGGTCAGAAATTAGCAGAAAGAGGCAAAACAGAGGTCAGGAACAACCAGAAAGAGGCAGAAAAATGGCAAGAAACAAGCAGAAAATGCCAAATAAAGGCCAGCAATGAGCAGAAAGATGCAGAATAGAGATTAGCAATTAGCAGACCCAGGCAAAATAAATGCAGCAATGAGCAGAAAGAGGCAAAATAGAGATCAGAAATGAGCAGAAAAAGCTAAATAGAGGATAGCAATGAGCAAAAAAGGGCAAAATAGAGATCAGAAACGAACAGAAAGAGGCTATATAGTGGTTAGCAACAAGCCCAAAGAGGCAAAATAAAAGCCAGCAACGAGCAGAAAGAGGCAAAACAGAGATCAGAAACAAGCAGAATGAGCCAAAATCAGAGGTCAGAAAAAGGCAAAATTGAGGTCAGACACAAGCAGAAAAAGGCTAAATAAAGGTCATCAACGAGCAGAAAGAGGCCAGATAAAGGTCAGAAATGAGCAGAAAGAGGCACAAAAAAGCAGGCAAATACCAGAATGAGGCAAAAGAGAGATCAGAGATGAGCAGCAAAAGGCAAAATAGAGGACAGAAACAAGCAGAAAGGCAAAATAGAGATCAGAAAGGAACAGAAAGAGGTTAAATAGGTCAGAAACTAGCAGAAAGAGGCAACATAGTAGTTAGCAACAAGCAGACAGAGGCAAAATAAAGGCCAGCAATGAGCAGAAAGAGGCAAAATTGAGATCAACAACGATCAGAAGGAGGCAAAAAAGAGGTCATCAACTTGCAGAAAGAGGCAAAATAGAGATCTGCAACGAGCGGAAAGAGGCAAAATAGAGATCAACAACAAGCAAAAGGGGCAAAACAGAGTTCAGAAACGAGCAGAAAAGGTAAAACCAAGGCCATCTACGAAGGGCAAGAGGGAAAATAGAGATCAGAAATGAGCAGAAATGGTAAAACAGAGGCCTGCTACGAAATGCAAGAGGGAAAATAGAGATAAGAAATTAGCAGAAAGAGGCCAAATAGTGGTTAGCAGCAATCAGAAATAGGCAAAAAGTCCAGCCATGAGAGGAAAGAGGCAAAACAGAGATCAGAAGCGAGCAGAATGTGGCACAATAGAGATCAGAAACAAGCAGAAAAAGGCAAAATAAATATCATCAACAAGCAGAAAGAGGCAAACTAGAGGCCAGAAACACGCAGAACGGGGCAAAATTCGATCAGCAACAAGCAGATAGAGGCAAAATAGAAATCAGAAATGAGCAGAAAGAGGCAAAACAGGGATCAAAAACTAGCAGTAAAAGGCAAAACAGAGGCCAGCAAATAGCAGAAAGAGCCAAAACAGAGATCAGAAACTAGCAGGATAAGGCTAAATTAATGCCCGCAACAAGCAAAAAGAGGCAAACGGAGATCAGAAACGAGCAGAAAGAGGCCAGACAGTGGTTAGAAAAAGCAGAAAGAGGCAAAATAAAGGCCAGCAACGAGCAGAAAGAGGCAAAACAGAGATGAGAAACGAGCAGTATGAGGCAAAATAGAGGTCAGAAATTAACAGAACATGGCAATATAGATTTCAGAAACTAGCAGAAAGAGGCAAAATAGAGGTCAGAAACCAGCAGAGAGAGGCAAAATAAAGGTCAGAAAAGAGGAGAAAGAGACAAAATAATGGCCACCAACAAACAGAAAGAGGCAAAACAGAGATCAGATACGAGCAGAATGAGGCAAAATAGGGTCAGCAACAAGGAGAAAGAGGCAAACTAGAGGCCAGAAACAAGCAGAAAGAGGCAAAATTGAGATCAGAAACGAGCAAAAATAGGCAAACTAGAGGTCCCCAACAGGCAAAAAGAAGCAAAAATGAGATCGGCAACAAGCAGAAAGAGACAAAAGAGAAATCAGATATGAGACGAAGAGGTTAAATAAATACCAGAAACGACCAAAAAGAGGCAAAACAGAGATCAGAAAGGAGCAGAAAAAAACAAAATAGAGGTCTGCCACGAGCAAAATGTGGCAAAAAAGAGATCAGAAATGATCTGAAAGAGGCTAAATAGTGGTTAGCAGCAAATAGAAAGAGGCAAAGTAAAGACTAGCAACTAGGCAAAATAGAGATGATCAGGAACAAGCAAAATGAGGCAAAATAGAGATCAAAAACAAGTAGAAAGAGGCAAAATAAAGATCAGCATCAAGCAGAAAGAGGCAAACTAGTGGTCAGCAATGAGCAGAAAGAGGCAAAATTGAGATCAGCAATAAGCAGAAACAGGCAAACTAGAGGCCAGCAACGAGCAGAAAGAGGCAAACTAGAGAATAGCAACAAGTAGAAAGAGGCAAACTAGAGTTCAGCAACGAGCATAAAGATGCATAGTTGAGATAAGAAACTAGCAGAAAAAGGCAAAATAGAGGCCGCAACGAGCAGAAAGAGGCAAAATAGAGTTCAGAAACGAACAGAAAGTGGCCAAATAGTGGTTAGCAACAAGCAAAAAGAGGCTAAATAAAGACCAGCAACAAGCAGAGAGGTAAAATAGAGAGCACAAACTAGCAGAATGAGGCAATATAGAGGTCAGAAACGAGGCGAAAGAGGCAAAATAAAGATCAGCATCAGGCAGAAAGAGGTAAACTAGAGGCCAGCATCGAGAAGAAAGAGGCAAAATTGAGATCAGCAATGAGTAGAAAGAGGCAATATTGAGATCAACAAGCAGAAAAAGGCAAAATAAATGCCAACAACGAGCAGAAAGAGTCAAAACAGGGATCAGAAACAAGCAGAATAATAGAAGCCAGCAACGAGCAGAAAGAGGCAAATGAAGATCACAAATGAGCAGAAAGAAGCCAAATAGTGGTTAGCAACAAGCAGAAAGAGGGAAAATAAAGATCATAAACAAGCAGAAAGAGACAAACTAGAGGCCAGCAACGCGCAGAAAGAGGCAAAATTGAGATCAATAACGGGCAGAAAGAGGCAAACTAGAGGTCAGCAACGAGCAGAAAGAGGTACCATTGAGATCAGCAACAAGCAGAAGGAGGCAAAATAGAGATCAGAAATGAGCAGAAAGAGGCAAAATAAATGCCAGCAACAAGCAAAAAGAGGCAAAACAGGGATCCGAAACAAGCAGAAAAAGTTGTATAACCGAGGCCAGCAATGAGCAGAAACACACTTGAACCACTACTGGGGAAAAACTACAAAGACTCGATACTCATCTGTACTACTTGTTCGAACCCTTTGTATTTTTGTTTTGACTCTGAAATTGACTTACTTGATTGTTTTATGATATCACTTCAATGTACTTTTAACATGATTGATGTATCTGCGTATACATGCTCCCCTCCTCTGTAAAGCGCTCTGATATCTGCGAAGATCTTGTTCGCGCTATATAAAACTTTCAAAATAAAATAAATAAGAGGCAAAATGGAGATTTGAGAACAGCAGAAAGTGGCCAAATAGTAGTTAGAAACAAGCAGAAAGAGACAAAATAAGGGCCAGCAACAACCAGAAAGAGGCAAAACAGAGATCAGAAACAAGTTAAATGAGGCAAAATAGAGGCCAGAAACTAACAGAAAGAGGCAAAATAGGGGTCAGCAAAAGGCAGAAAGATGCAAAATAGAGGTCAGAAGCAAGCAGAGAGGCAAAATAAAGGTCAGAAAATAGAAGAAAGAGACAAAATAAAGGTCAGCAATGAGCAGAAAGATGCAAAATAAAGGTCAGCAACGTGCAGAACTAGGCAAAATAAAGGTCAGAAGTTAGAGGAAAAAAGGCAGACAACAAGAAGAGAATGAGCACAGCCCACTTAGGCACTCATCCACCCACTCCCAGAACAACACAGACACTCTCACACCCACTTACCGAACCACTCATACTCTCTCTCACCCACTCACAGATCTATTCAGACTCCCACCTCTACTCCCAGACCCACTCATAGACTTATAGAACCACTCACAGACCAACTGCGCGGCCACCACCTTCTTCAGGAAATTACATATGTCCCAATCACAATATTAGTAGTCTGTAAAAATAAACAGAACAATGAGCATTACACAATCCCACAACTCTGATTACCCCATCATAATCCAAACCCCCATAAACTCGATACAGCGTCCCTATGTCCAACATCTCAGCCCACTGGTGATAAAACTTGAGGCACTCATATACACATCACAGCCATACATCATTGTTTAGATAGTGTGTCCCCATAAAGAGCATCTGCATCAAGATACTTATCAAGAGGATTTATTCCTTATTTTGTATTATTTGTCATTAAAAAGGGCATCCCATCTCTTTTTTGAAGAGTTTAAGGGAATATCCCAATATGATCATAACCAGGGGCCTACCCGCCTCCCTACTAGAGAACCCTCCTGCTCACAACTAATCTCACAGTTAAAACAAAAACTTTTTTTTATATAGCTGTGATTTCAGGGCTTGTAAATACCTCTGGTTCAATATTACCACTTGGTGCTCAATAGACTCGGTACTTGGTGAACTCGATAATGTATGGTCTGCAATAAATAACATCTGACAGCCAAGAGGTATGCCTCGATAATTATTTTTTGTGAAAGATAACCTTAAAAGCATTGCCCTGGACTTGACGCGAGCCCTGCCTGGAAAGTGCTCCCTTCCTAACAGGACATTGTGAGAGATAATTTATTCATATATATATATATATATATATATATATATATATATATATATATATATATATATATATATATATATATATATATATATATATATATATATATATATATTCACTGAAAAAAACATAGGTTTCACACCAGTTATAGTTAGGAATTAGCATTTAAAAAACCTATTAAATTCACTGAAAAAACCATAGGTTTCACACCAGTTATAGTTAGCTGGAAATTTTACTGACATAAAACCATAGAAATTCCAACGTTATAGTTAGTTGGACTCACTATAAAAAGCGCGCCTGCAATGCACTGCTGATGACGTCACATATTACATCACTCATGACATCGTCATTGACATCACTCATGACATCACTGATGACACCAGCCAGTGAATGTGTGTCTTTCTGAAAAATCAATATGTTTTATATATGTATTTGGAAAGGTTGATGGAAGAATAAATGGTTAAATAAGTGTGTAAATGGATGTTTTTTCTTTAAAAAATGATTGCTTAACTGCCTTATTAACTGTATCTTATTGAATACATATATTAGCGAGTAACTTTTAAATATTGAAATATATGTATCAGTGTTTCACTTTGTGTATAAGTGGCTGCATGAGTTGGTGACTGACTCACTGTTTGTATGTGTTTTTAAGACAGCATATGTGCAGGACTGTATGGGTGGATGAGTGTGTATGTGTGTGCTAGTGAGTGAATGACTGTCTCACTATTGTCTTTTTTAGTAACAACATATATTTTAATCTATTGTATGTGAGTTTTGATGTATATAAGTGAGTATATGTGAGAGTAAGAGATTGTAAGAGTTCCTGTTTAAATAAGTATGTGTTTCTATAAGTGATTGTTTAAGAGAGTAAGTATGTGTAAGTTTCCTTAGAAGTAAGGAGGTAGTGTGTGTATAGTTGTATATGCAAATAAATGGATGTTCAATAGTTTATTTGCATGTGTGAGTATGTGTGTGAGTAACTTTTGGATGACTGTCGGTGTATAACAGGATGTATACATGTATCACTACATATGATGAGTGAGTATATGTATGAGTGACTATATAGAACTGTTGGTGAATGAGTGGATGTGTATATAGATGGTGGAATTACTGAATTGGTTGTTGTAACTGGTATGGATATCTCCATTTTTTGAAAATGTTAGTTTCTATTTTTGAATATGTGTTTCAAGGGTTACATTACACTAAAAGGAGGTCTGTCACTCTGTCATAAGGATGGTGTCATAAGTGATGTCATGAGTGATGTAATATGTGACGTCATCAGCAGTGCATTGCAGGCGCGCTTGTTATAGTGAGTCCAACTAACTATAACGTTGGAATTTCTATGGTTTTATGTCAGTAAAATGTCCAGCTAACTATAACTGGTGTGAAACCTATGGTTTTTTCAGTGAATTTAATAGTTTTTTTAAATGCTAATTCCTAACTATAACTGGTGTGAAACCTATGATTTTTTCAGTGAATTTCATAGATTTTTTAAATGCTAATTCCTAACTATATATAGGGCCTCAAACCTATGAAATGTAATATTTTTTATAATGAATCCTATATTGTATATTTATATAATACTATTTTTTCTTTTTTTTGCCCTGGTGCGCTCCAGGTGCGCGCCCCGGTGTGCGCACCGGAAAGCGCAGTTTTCCGGCGCGCACCGGTGAGCGTCCCGTTAGCGCTATTGCCGCGAACGAAAACATCATCGTGACGTATCGCGTAGCCGCATCCGCGTGATACGCATGTCGTAAGCGCACCCGGAAGCACTCGAGCGAATACGATCGTGCAACGTAAGCATCCGACGCGCATACGCGACGCGCCCCGGGGTGCGTCGCGTAAGCGCGTCGGGTCATGTGACCTGAAAATAACACTTTTTATTGGTGTAGAACAGTTTTGGTTTCCAAATGATGAAAGCCCGGGTCATGTGACCTGAAAAGAACACTTTTCATTGGTTCAGGACTGTTTTTTTTCCCAAATGATGAAAGCCCCACCTTTTTTCCTTATTCTGACTTTGTCATTTGACTGAGGAAGACCTGTTTGGAGATCTTTGAGTAATATTTTGTACTTTAAAATGGCCACAGCAGCAGCAGCTGGAGCATCTGCACCACCACCACCACCACCAAGAGGACCACCACAACATCACATTGGTGGTCAAGAAGAAGAGGAGGAGGAGGAGGAGGAGGAGGAGGGGAGGAGGCGGCTGCCAGAAGACAATACCCCATATAGGCCAAAGCAGCACATTGTATGGGAGTTTTTCTCCATCCCAGAGGGCAAGAAGAAAGTGAATGCGCCAAAGGTGACTTGCCAAATCTGTGGCATTGAACTTTCAAGGGGGAACCCTAATAAGAAATATTCATTTGGCAATAACACCATGATTCGGCACATGCAGCGCAAGCATCCCAACAACTATGCTGCCGCAGAGGTGAGAGAACTGGCCAGTAACCCTCCCCAATCTTCACCCATCACCTCCAAAAGAAAGCAACCCACTACATCGGGACCAGAGACAAGGGAGATGGTCCCAAACATTCAAGCAAAGTTTGGGCAGTACAAGATCTCTTGTATTTTTTGTGGTAAGACCATCACCTATGGTGAGCAAAGCATAACGCTCATCAACCGAGCTGGTGACAACCACAAATGCCCCAAAAATCGATAATTTTTTCCTGATTTTATTTTGCTCCAGTTGAGCCGTTTTCAATTCCCTGTTTTTTGTTTCTCCCCATAAAAATAACAAAAAATATATAAAATAGTTCATAAAAGCCAAAAAAAGTACAAAATGTTCAAAAAAACATTAAAAAAATATAAAACAACAAAAAGAAGAAAAAAACTGTTCTTTTTAGAACTACCTCCAAATTATACAAAAGGCTACATTTTTTAAAAACTATCATTCTTTTTTCCCCGTGGTACACTCCGCGATGCGCGTACCGGGCGCCCCCCGCGCAAATCGAAAAAAAAAATTGTTTTTGCCCCGCGGGCCCTTTTATAGCCCCCACATCAAACCTAGGGGGTCTGGGGGGGTCTACTCTGCCCCCTTATAGTCATTTCCCCCTTTGTTTTAGCCACCTCTTGTGTCTCGATCCTACCGAGACACAAGATGGCGGCCGCTCCGGACTGTTTGGAATGTTGACAGACATACGAGAGCCAATCAGCTTTCCGCGCGCAAACGCGCGTGGCGCGCTGGTTAGCGCCCCGGTGCGCGTACCGGGGCGCGCTTGTAGATATATATATTTTTTTGAACCTAAATTACTCAAAATCCACTGGAGCACATATCTTGAGACATAGCAAAGGCACATCAGGCTACCAGTCCCTACAATTTTGCCAAGTTTGGTGGAAATCCATTCAGCCGTTCGGGCTAAAAATGAGGTCGACCGCCCTATAGAAATTAACATGGGGAAAACACGTTTTGGGACCCCCCTTTTTTCTCGGCCCCCGCTTGACAAATCTCCCCCAAACTTTCAGGGAAGGACCAGAGCGCCGCGAGGCAAATTTGAGGAAATTTTCAGGCAGATTCCTCAACCGGCGCAAAAGTTATTCACAATAGAATTTTGAGATTTTCTATTGAAAATAATCCTAACTATAACTACCTACTGGCGATATATATATATATGCCACACTTTCCTCCCACAGTCAAAATATGAAAACAGCACTCTATGGCAGTGAAGAGGTGTATTTGGCAACCCATGGGGAGACAAACTGCTCTTCAACGCGTTTCAGCAAACATCACCTTAATCATGAGGTCTCCCGTCATTGTCGGTGCAGTGATCAAGGCGATGTTCACTGATTCGTGTCAACAAGCAGTTTGTCTCAGTACTGACTGCCAAATAAATATAACAATACTTCACTGTCCTGGAGTGAGCACGGCGTGGTATACGCCAAAAAGCATTGGGTTGTTCAGCATAAAGTAAACTTCATGAGCTAAATTGAATCAAGACTTTTCCTTTGGAGGCAAGTGTGCGTCCTACTTGCTACTATCAGAAGTGATCCGTAAAGTAACCCAGACGGGCACCGGTGCTGGTCCTGGGTAACAGCTCTTTTAAGGACTTCATGGTGACTGGTAATAGATATATATATATATATATAGCTACCTTAATCAGCAGTGCTCTTCTCTAAACATATCGTATTGTGAGCAAGGCAGTTGGATCTGCCGAAACGTGTCAAAGCAATCCGCAATAAACATACTTTACGCAGATTTCAGCACCTGTTTTGTACTCAGAAAAGCAGGAGTTGGAAACAGGAGATATATATGTATGGGTATATTTATATTTATAAGCTACCTTGCTCAGTAGTGCTCTTCTCTATATATGTTTACTGACTGCAAAATACAAATTAATATATCTTTTTTTACTGATTTTTGTTTCATAACGTGTAATGCTTCTATTGCCCAATGCTATTGCACTTCACTTATTCACTGCTACATTTTCATTGAATAAATACTAAAAAATCCATGGATACATTTGGGAATACAGATATTTCAGTTGCATGCCGCAGTAGGCTTGGAGACGGGCACAAACGTTTTTCAACTTAAGCTTGTCCCAAAGCTGAGTAATGAGTTAATATCACCAACAAAAGATGGCCAACAGAGACAGCAAAGTGATACAGTGCCCTCTTTATTTGTTCATATGTCTAATTCAGCTAATTTGAAAAGCTCTCTGCATGAAGCTTCTGCGTCATTCAGCAAAAGGTTGCAAACTGGATACGTGATGTGGACCCATTCATGCCCAGTGAAGAGAGCCATGGCACATAATAAGGACATAAAAGAGCAGATTAGAAACTCAAGCACAAAGTTGTTATTGCTCATAGGCAAACTATTATTTTGCCATTGATATTCTCCTTTTCTATTAGCAACAAAGCCAATTTTGATGCAACTTGTTTAAATCTTCAGTGCTTCATTGTGATGGTTCTAGAAGGCTGCTGTCTACACGTAGTGGGGGAGATTTACATTTCTAACTTCAGTCCTGGGGATGGTGCATATATTTTGTGGTGTCAATTTTTTAATAACTACAGCCTATCTAACATGCTTAAATATGCGTTGAAGGGAGGGAAGATTTACTTATATGCTTCTAGTTCTACTAACATAAGGGAAAGGTTTATGTATTTACGGGGGAGATTTACTATAGTTACTGTTATACCTCCAGTCACACTAAGATTGAAGAAAGTAGCTCTTTGGGATGGGGGAGCTGGGATCTATTATTTCAACTCCCCATTCTACTAACATTGGGGAAAGTGCATATATTTTCATGTGTCAGCTGTTTTATTCTAACTCCAGTTTCACATACATTGGGGTAAGTGCCTATGTTTGGGGAGGAGAGTCGGATTTACTATTCTAACTCCAGCCCGACTATCATTTTGAAAAGTCATATATTTGGTGGATGGGGGGAAATTAAATATTCATAACTCCAGTCCTAAATTTGAGGCAGTGCACATTTTCGGGAGAGAGGGAGTTAAATCTACTACTCTAATTACAGTCCTGCTACAATTAGGGAAATTGATCCTATGGGGTGAAATAGTTTGAGATGTATTCTAGTCTTAAAACCACTAGGGAATGTGCATATTGGAGGCCGTCAGATTTGGGGAAGTGCATATATTTTGGAGTGAAATATACTACTCTTCCTCTACCACCACGAACGTTTGGGAAAGTGCATATATCAGGCAGGGGTGGAGGAGTGTGGGGTTTGGTAAATATGGAGTTTGGTGTCGCACTAGATTTACTATTCGAATACACTATTAAAATAGATTTGCTATTATAAATCCAGTGCCACAAATACTCTGAAAAGTGCATATATTTAGGGAGAGGGGACAAATTTAGTTTTCTAACATTGGGATTCTGATTTACTATCCTAACTCAAATTAAGAAAATTTGAAAAAGCACAAATGAGTAGTAATATGTATCATACACATTTAATTGAACAACATGTTAAAAAACACAAAATGTATATTAACATTTTATAAACTTTAAAATTATTTAAATAAAAAATATCTCCTTGTCAATACTCATATAGAATTAAATTGATATCACTTAAATTCCCCAATGCATATGTACAATAATGTTTCTAATAAAAACAAACTAAACACCCAAACCGGACAAAAAATATGCAACCAATTTTCTTATTTCTACAGGTTATAAAACAGAATTTTAATTAAATAAACATTCTAAAGTAAACAACAAATTACTAAATAAACACAAAAATTACATGTATTAAATTATTTAAACATTATTAATTTCATATCAATTTAACAAATGGCTATATCACTGAAATAAATCACTACCCACACATTCCCCAATAAACTCCACAACCCAAAAATAACATATATAGAAAATTACTAACAATCATTTGATGTCTATAACCATTTATTTTAAAATTCATAATGCAGTTGAATGCATATTATATATACAATATTGTTTATATCAACACTACCTGCCCAAAGCCCCAATAAATTCAGCAACCTGAAAGAAAATGCTTACAATAATTTAACATGTATTTACATATAAGCTTTACGAAAAGAATAACCAACTCATAAGATATATAAAAATGTTATTATATATAAAACATATTTGGGTAAACTATATAATAATCTTTGATATTGTTTTTGTTTTTAAGTGATACGCATAACCTCAACACATATCCCTTAATTGTATGGCAACTATGATATTCTGACCATGATATTATGGTCAAATGATATTTTGGAGTCAATATCCACATGCCATATAGCACTGACCAGTGTGCAAGAGTATATTCTCCAACCGACGGGTGCAAAAAATAATTTTCCCACAGTAAGTGCAGTTAATGTTTTTCTACTGGTTGGTGCAAATAAGAGCGTTGCACTAGTCACTCAGTGGAAATATTAGTGAACAAATGGACTGTACTTATGCAAACTGTATGCAATCTTTGCCATGCCCTGAAACTCAATGGAAGAGAGTGTGACAGAGGTATCGTGAGCACAGACCACATTAAAGGTGCTTTTGGCTGACAAGTAACACAAGATAAATAGGGCAGAGAGCACTATTGTGAAATAATCCAAAAACAGAATTAGAATGCCTTTATAATGTGTTTGAGTGAATATAAATGTCTTTATTTATATAATGCTTTTGAGGCTGTTACATAAAGTGCCCTGAGGGCACAACAGACATGTGTGCAGGCTTTCTGTGACCACCTCTCCCCGGGCCCTTTGATATTTCACAAGAGGTCGCACACGTTTGTGTGCTACAATTTGAAATACAAAATGTGACGGGCACTTACAGCAGGGGCGCGATTCAAGGTGGGGCTGCCACGTTTGCCTGGGGACATGTTTCTAAGCTATTGAAGGAAACTCTTTGCCTCTGCACCCGTGCCGTATAATGAATGCAGACAGAGAGGCAAAGAGACCATCAAAAGCTACATTGACTGTGTGCCACAAAGAGGTGGTGCACCATCACACCCCCTCCCCCCCCCCCCCCCCCCCCCACTCCACTGGGGCGCTATCTGAACTATTATATTACAAAATGCACACCACAACGATTACTCTGAGATGACTCAACCCAACAGGGCTAAACAATGGTCTTCTATATACCCAAAGAAAACCTATGAAATCGAATAATTATCACACAGGGCCTACACAAAACCCACTCCTAGGCCCACTGCCTATAATACCAGATCAGTGCTTCAAAGCACATAAGACACAATACGTTAGGATTCCTTCTTTTGTCAGAGAAAAACTGCAAACCATACAGTGTACAAGGTCAACCAGAACCACACAGGGTGCAATGCCGAATACTTTGCTAAAAACCTTCCAATTATTTACTGATATGGTGAGGCCCTAGAGGTGGCAATTTTGCTGATATGGTGTAAACGTTCCTATTTGTTGGACTATGGATATATCATATCTCTGCAGCATGAAACACAGCCTTTACCACTTAAATGCAATTCAACCAGTATGGGAAGAATGCTTTTTTCCTTGTTATGAAAATATTACTTTTTTCTATTCACAACATTTATTTTTACATCACAACCGCACTTTCCAGTACAGTTGATATGTCAAGCGGAGGCATTTGACTAATTCAAAACATATTGCAGTATAGCTTGTTCATTCTAGAGGCCCTAATGATGACTCTATAATAACAAAGAGACTAAGATGGCCGCCGGGTAGGAGCTCTCGGTAAGAGCTCCAGTGCTGAGGATCCCATTCTTTGGTTTTATCCCCGTTAGCTCCGAGCGGCACCGTGCAAAGCTACACAAAAGTAACTGGAACAAGTAACTGGATTTGCTTACCTGAACGAAAACTGCTGAGGATCCCCGACTTGCCTGGAGGCTGAGACTCGCAGGAGAAGACAGGGTTCCCGCCTTCCTCTTCGGACCCTGGGCTCCCCGCTGACCAGATTGCGGAACCCGATAAGGATGTCTGCTGCTTAGAGCCCGCTGTGCATGACTGGTGGACCGAGCGGAATCAGTGGTTGCCTACGGGACATCATTGAAGTGGACCCGGATCACTGCTGGCGCCTGATATACTACGAAAAACCCCACTGCCACAGTAGTACGGAAACTGATCCCTGCCACCGGAGTCTCCAGCCAGCCTGAAGTGATCATCGCTCGCACCTGACTAGGGGGGCAGGTACCTGAGCCCGGACCACTGCTGTTGACGCCTGGGAAGCTCCTGTCGACGGAGCCCACGGCCCCCGTGGGTGTGGAGAGGATCTGCCTGCCTGCGTTCACCTCCGCCTGCATCTGGCCGCCTGCACTCCACGCCTGTATTTGGGATTGGGCTGCTCCCTACCAACAGAGGTGTCCGACCAGCCTGGGGCCACCGTTGCACGCGCCGACGGGGGGGCTCTGAACCTAGACCCGGATCACGGCTGGGGATGCCTGAGACGCCTGGGAGGCTCCTGACGGACGGCGGAGCCCACTGCCAGAGTGGGTGGGGAGGTGTCCTGCCTGCCCTCGTTCGCCGCATCATTCTGACCCCCGCCCTACCCGGGGACCCGTGCTGCTTCGAAGCGGAGAGGTCTGTCTTCGCTGTTCCGGAAGGTCGGGGTGGCTGTGCCGGCGGTCGGTGTGCCTGTCTGGGCGTGCCTGGACCTGCGGGTCCCGGTGAACTGGGGTGGTTGTATCCGCGGACCGGGGGCTGGATCCCTCGCACCACGGGGGCTCACGGAGAGGTGACGCCCTGTTGCAACGGTGAGCTCATCGCCCCACCCCACCACAATCACCATCACTGAAACAGACGGAGCGGGGGCAAGCGGAAGGGAGTTGAAGTGGTTTGACCCAGCACGGGTGCTAGCTGGATGCCGCCCTTCCCCCCCCTCCCAGTAGATCATTGAAAACGGAGCAATCGACTTTTAGAGCGTCTCCGGTGTGCTCTGTTTACGTGTCTGGGCGGCCACCGCGCAGCTCTACTTGGAGGGGCCTGACTTGTAGCAGCTTTGTGCAGCCTGACGACCAGAAGGTAACTAAACGCTAAGCTATTTCAAAACGATTTTAACACATATGCACACCGGTTTCTCACTTTCTGCCCGGAATTGTACAAGCAAAAATACTACTTCAAGCATTTACGCTGGTCTCTCATTTTATGCCCGGAATGCACTGTAGGCTTTGCATTTTCGCGGGCTTTGCGGTCTCCTCACTCACCATTGGCCAATATGGCTGGGGGCCATAAACTGGAGCCATAAATCGCCCTTCTGCCTAACAGTTGACCATGAGGCCCCACTCCAACGCGGTCAGGAATCTGCAAAACAGAGATAAGACTCCCTCCCAGCAAGCAAGCTAGGAATTGGGCTTGCTCATACAGGAACTGAAACTGCCCTCCCCTGCTCTAAAAGCAACAACAACAAAAGAGGACTACCGTCTCGATCCCTATTTGGTGGCCATCTTGGCCTAGTCTCTCTCTCGCTTTGGCGGCCATCATGGACTAGTCAGTCCCACCATTTGAACATTACCTAAGAACTGGCCTTTTATACCAATCCCACCCACCACAGACTTTACATAGCACTGTATCTAATCCTTCGTGTGATTAAGTGTCTGCCTTTTATTGCAGTATTATATTTCTAATGGTATTTTATACATATTGTGTAACCTGCTCCCATTGTCACTTTCTCCCCACCGGTAGTGCACCGATCGCGACCTCATATTTTACCGGTTGATCACCAGAGTCATATTTGTCTATTGTTGCCTACGTTTGCACCTATATTGGTTCCAGTATATCTTTAGTATTTCATTCCAGTATGTCTTTAGTATTTTATCCCTATTTGCATACTGTATATTTTGTAAGCTGCACCCATCTCACTTTTATCCCTACTATGCACTGATTGCTACCTCATATACCTTGTTAAGTTGCACCCATTCACTTTCTACTACTGGATTATACCGATGCTACCTCTTACATTTTGGCTACTTTTGGCCACTCACTAGCGTCACTTTGGTTCCATTTAACTGATTGCTACCTCATATACCTTGTACATTTTTGTAAGCTGCATCCACTCACTGTCTACCCCCGGACTGCACCAATTGCTACCTCTCATATTGGTTATTTTGGCCACTCACTAGTGTCTCTTTTGCGCTATGTAACCTACGGTTGACAGTTGTTTTTTGCACATGTGTATTACTATCGTGCCTCCTCCCATACCCTGCTATACAGCCACCCCAACATGGATCTCATCGGCAAGCACACTTATAGAATCAACTACCCATCCACTCTCACCAAAAAAGCCGCTAAACGCTTCAAACACAACTTCTTGAGGTCCCACCCTGAAACCCCCTTTGCCGACTCCTACTTCTCACCGGTCAATGGAGCCCTGAACATTGATATCATCTTCCACACCTCACGCAGAGCTCAATGGAGAAAAGCGTTCCTCACCCTACTCACCGTCTCCCCCACCAGGAAAACCGCTCATGGCCTAACTCTCTCCATCACACCATCCCAACTCTTCCCTGGCAGAACCACCATTACTATCTACAATAACGGGATTGTCCTAATTCAATCCACAGACAAGAACCTGGAACTACTAGACAACCTGTTCCCCAAGTTCAAAGAGCACCTTTCCAAGCTGCGGACCTCCACCCATAACTCCGCCAGCACTATCACTCCTGACGTCACAGCCCCCACTAACAACCCTTCTAACCTAGTTCAGCATCAGAACAACACGCACCTCACCTCTACCCCCAGCAGCCTAGTCAATAACTTACATGCTGTTTTTACCCCACATTCCTTAATCACAGTCACACATCGCTCCCCCTCATACACTAGCCGCCCCACTAACACTAACCCTTGGACTCCCACACATACCACTCCCATTCCTCTCTCCCCTGACATAACAACTCCCACCCACAACTCCTCTAACCTAGATCAGCACCAGAACGAAACGCATAACGACAAATCCCACCCTTTGTCCCCCCCACCCTCAGTCCCCACTACCACCCGCTAATCAACCACGCAAGGCACATCACACCTATCGTCATAACTCCCCCTCCCCACGACAGGACCATCCCTGACCCCATCTCCCCCCCCACTCTCAGCCCTCACTACCCTTCAGGCTCCCCCATCACCACCAACATACACCCCACCTCCACCCCGCTCTCTCCACCTGCTACCAATGCCCCCCTCTACGCCACCAAAACACCCCGCACCTCATCCACTTCCATCGCCCTCATGCCCTCTCTCCTCCCTAACGCCATCCCATACGCCGACACCACGGAGCCCTGCGTGAACACCAACCCACCCTCCCTCCCGCACGATAATCCCCAGGTCAGCCACTCACCCACGATTGACACCCCGAGCACTCACACCTATCCCACGCAGGACAAGATTATGTCCTCCCTCCTTCAGCTCAAGGAAGACATCCACACCATCAAAGAAGACATTCATACCATCAAAGAGCTTCTCATCACACCCCCCAGACACACCTCACGCACCACCACCCCCCCTCGCAACCTGCTCTCCACCCGTCCGGATGACGCTCCCAGGCTACATCCATCACACAGGACCGCGATCCACGCCCACAATCGCAACAACCGCACCCGTCGCCCACACTGGACAGCGATCCCTGCCCACAATCGCAACAACCGCCCTCGTCGCACATGCAACCCTCTTTCGGATCTCGACACTCTCACCCTCCTCCGCTCCTATGACCCAGCTGCTCTAAACAACCCAACCACCTCGCACCTCCCCATTCCCATGATACACTCAAATCCCAGTAGACCCTGTTCACTAAACAACAGAATCTCCGTCCCGAATAACCTTAGAAAAGTCCCCATATCTCTAGTACCCTCTACCTCCCTTGACAAACCCCGTCTCAAATGCACTCTCCTAAACTGCAGATCGGCTTCTAGACACTCCTCCGCCATCGCCGATCTAATCCTAACATTGGACCATGACCTAATCATCTTGACTGAAACCTGGCTAACCGAATCTTCTACACCTATAATGGACATTCTGGTTCCCCCCCAACTACCACATCATTAGGCTTGACAGGTCCGGCAAGATAGGTGGAGGAATCACATGCATACACAGGAACAACCTTTCTGTGCTGAAAGTCTCCGCATCGTCCCTACCCTCCCCAACTTCCTATGAATACATCTGCCTTGACATTATCAGTAAGGGCATACCGATATGCTCCCTTCACGGCATTTACCACCCACCCAGAGACAACCTCCCCTTCGTCCAACAAATCATGGACATGATTTCAACCAACGCCGGACGACAGCTCACCCAAATATACCTTGGTGACTTCAACCTCCACTGGAACGATCACAATGATGCGGTGGTAAATAGTCTTAAAAACTTCCTCGACGCCCTAGACCTCACCCAAATATGCAACAGCCCGACCCACGAGAAAGGCTCTATCCTCGACCTGATCTCCCCAAAGAGGACGCCATCCAACTTGAGTCTATCCAACCATGTGACTGGTCAGACCATCATATTGTCACATTCATCATCAATGAAAAAGTCAAACTCAACAAGGGGCAATCCTCCAGACCTAAAGTCTGGAAAAGAGACCTGAAAAAACTCAACCCATACTCCCTACCCCCGAACAGCCGCGACCTCCTGCTCCCTCCTACGGGCGCCACAGATGTCCAATCCTTGACTGACCACTATCTCAACGCCATGACCTCAATAATTAATGAGGCTGCTCCCTTGCAACTAAAAAGAGTCTCTGCTAAAATCTCCAATCCATGGTATGACGGGAGTCTCAATGAAGATAGACGAGCCATGCGAATGGCAGAGCGCACCTGGAGAACAGCTCCCTCCGCACTGCATCTGAAAACTCTGAAGAAAAAGAGAAACGCCTACTTCAGGAAAATAAAGCGCTCAAAAGCAAACTTCTTCAGCCTCCAGCTCGACCAAGCAAAAAACCGCCCAAGAAAACTGTTTGAGCTGATCAGAACACAAGCCAAGGAACAACCCCAACCTCTCAGCACTTCGTGCGAAGCACCCTCCTGTGAAGACTTCGCCGCTTTCTTTACCCAAACAACTGACAACATTAAGAGTGATCTCCGCACTGACGCAAGCCTCTTCGCCACACCCAACTGCATAACACTCACCGAACCAAAAAACAATGCTACATGGTCTTCCTTTGACACCTACACCGAAGAAGAAATAGGCAAACTGCTCAGCACCTTGAAACCCTCCAATCACCTCACAGATCCCCTCCCCGCTAATGCTGTCAAAGATTTCACTCCATTGCTCCTTCCACTCTGGACCAAAATTATCAACAGCTCACTCCAACAAGGAACCATCCCTGACTCCCTCAAAGTTGGTCAAGTCACACCTTTACTGAAGAAACCTATGGTCGACCCATCCGACCTAAACAACTATCGCCCCATTACCAATATTCCCACTCTCGCCAAACTATTGGAAAAATGCGCGCAACTACAACTGACTAAACACATTAATCAGTTTGATCTCCTCAACCCTCATCAATCAGGCTTCCGAGCAGGACACAGTACTGAAACTGCTATGACTCACATAATTGACGAAGCCCTTCAAATCCTAGATCAAAATGATACCTGCCTCCTCATCCTTCTTGATCTCTCTTCAGCCTTCGACACTGTTAAACATGAGAATTTACTCGAACTTTTGAACACAAAAATGGGTATATCTGGGACTGTTCTCAAGAGGTTCACCTCCTTTTTACACAACAGGTCGCAGAAATTCAAGAGTAACAACCTGATGTCCTCGCCAATACCTGTTTCGTTAGGCGTCCCCCAAGGATCCTCCCTATCACCAACGTTGTACAACCTAGTTATGGAACCTCTCACTACCTTGCTACAAGCATCCAATGTACTTTTTCACATGTACGCAGATGACACCCAACTATATCTCAAACTACAATCCCCCAAAGACATTTCACTCCTGAACTCAACGATCAGAAGCACCCAATCCTGGCTTGCCGATAATCATCTCAAACTCAATGCTCTGAAAACAGAGTTCCTTCTGATCTCACCTCCCGTGAAGATCTCTACTACTCAATCCTGGCTTAAACATCTAACTGCACTCAATGACCAACCCACCATAGTAGACTCAGCAAAATCTATAGGCATAACTCTCGACTCCAATCTCAACATGCAGCATCATATCAGCAAGGCTACTAAGGGAGCAAACTTCCAAATCAATATCCTGAGGAAACTTAAACCCTTCCTGCCAGCCAAAGACTTCCAAACTGCAGTACAAGCACTAGTAATCCCGCGAATTGAATACAGCAGCATCGCCCTCTGCGGTCTTCCGTTAACCACTACCGCACCCCTAAGAGCTTCTCTAAACGCTGCAGCGAGACTCATCACAGGGTCAAAAAAACACTTGCATATCTCCCCTGACTTGAAAACATTGAACTGGCTGCCTTTGGAAGCCAGAATTCACCTGAAAATCGCCTGCATGACACACAAGGCTGTACATCTGAGCTCTCCCGGATACCTCGCTCAGAAGCTATCAATCTCTGGCGGCACTGGAAACACTAGAGGCACTAACAATCTTCTGCTAAAACCTTGAAGATTCCGTAAGGAAAAAACTTATAAACGCTCCTTCTCAGGAATGGCACCCAGGATCTGGAACTCACTCCCTCCTGAAACCAGGCTCATCTCCTCTATCACACTTTTTAAGAAAGAAGTAAAAGCTATTCTCATGGCCAAATACACTTGACACTTGGCCTATTAACGTTATCCGTAAAGTCTCTGCACCATTCTGTATTATTCTGCTTGATCCCTACGACTATGTCTTTTTTACCTGTATTATTGACTTACCTGACTATCTATGCACACAGCTATCTATAATACCTGCATATTGATGTACCTGTTTTACTTTACTCCCTAATGACCTGAGTTTCACTCTCTTGTTGGTATGCCCTGCTTTGTAAAGCGCTCTGATATCTGCAAAGATCTTGTTCGCGCTATATAAAACTTTCAAAATAAATAAATAAATAAAAATAAATAAAGATGTAGTCTCCTGAGTCCATTGTGGATTTGCTGCCTATCAGTGGGATCAATCTGGGTTTTCCTGTTCACGCGCTCTGTCTAAGGATTACGTGTTCCCCCACCTATGATCTGTCAATCAGTTGTTTCACGCATAGGTTGCAGGAATGCCTAACCCCATATTTCTGACTTGGGGTTGAGGGGGGGGTCACATCAGGTGAGCTCAACAACGGAGATGCAAGTTCGTTTTTATATTTACATGTATCATGGTGTACATCAATATAGTATTGTCCAATATTAACAAAACCTATTCATATGTCAATGCTTGTTCTTGACTGTGACTGTCTTTTAATCAATTGACAAACCCTATTAAGCCCATCACCACTCTGATACCTGAATTTCAAATGTATTGTCATGCCCATCCTGCTAAAGTGTTTTCGCAATCCAGTGGCCACAAGGGAAGGGTTAATGGGAAGATCTGGTGTTGATTCAGGTCAAGATGTGCCACTATGTGCAGTGGTGGTAAACTTGGAGAAAGGCAGACCTTTCACAGACCCAGTTCTGCATGTGACCACTACCACAGATCCTCTTACGGACTAGGCGTCCATCGCTCACATAGTACACAATCCTGTGTCAATATCAGGCACCTAGTCAATCTGCTGGCCCTCAAAGAATTTCTGCAACTCTGTTGCAGCAAGGAAATCCAGATTAGAACCGACAACATATTATCCATGTATTACCTCCAGAAATAGGGCGTGCCGCTAGTGGGATGGGTCCAAAGACTGCCGGAAAAGCTGCCATTACCCCCCAGCCGAGTGGGACTGCGCACATCTCAGCATTCACAGGCTCGGAGTCCGTGGTTGCTGCAACGTCGCGACAGGGCGAACTCCCACTGTTGCTGGCTACCCAGACTGAAACCACAGGAGAGAGGAAGGGGAAGGGCAAGACTGCGCCTCAGCTGTGCCAGGCCGGCTCGTCTGTAATGGAGCTTCTACGAGGCTCCATCGGGGGAATTGATGCTCCCCACCACCGCTAGAGACTGCTGAGGATCCGGGCAGCGATGAGGCACTACTTCAAGACAAGACGACTCTAACCTCAGCGACAGAATAACCGCTGCCCGTACGAAAGGGTACAGAAGCAGGAATACAAGTAGAGTGTACCACTCGATGCCGACAAGGCAAATGTTTTTTACTTCTTTGCGTTCACCTGAGGGTAACGTTGGTGGCAATGCAAAGGATACTGCAAAGGGTGCTGCCCAATCTCAAGCTCCTGTGTCTGTTGCAGACCGGCAGGGGCTATGCTGGACAAAGTAGAAATGGGACCAGCAGTGGTGGTGGAGGGGAGGGATAGTCACCCCCTAAACACAGCTAAATCCCATCAGAGGTCTAGGAAAAGTCAACAATTATTGGCACGCTCCACAGGATTGGAGACTGAGGCTAATGATTATGAGGCTAATGATTATGATCTCGAGACTAATGACTGCTTTTTCTCTCTGTCTGATGACACATGGTCAGCAGATGGATTAGGGTTACTCACTGCATCTAGCGAAAACAAAAGCATACCTGATACAAGTAGTGTTGAGTCAGCTGAAACAGCGCATAAAGTGGCAAGGAACCTGGGATGATAAAAAATGAGTGAGGGAAAAAATCTAACGTGGTTAGATGCTCCTCAAGATGCTCATGTACAAGGGACAGTCAAAAAAGTTAATAAGTCAAGCAATGCCATAGGTGAACACCTGACAGATCTCAAGACTAGAGCGGCTGCTCTCGAGATTGATATGGCTGGCACTCGAGGACAGACGGAGACTCATGAATCCCAACTGGTAGCTATCCAGTGGAAACTTGAGGACCAAGAAAATTGTGATGACGTAATAACTTACAGGTTTTTGGTGTTCCGGAAGGCAATGAGGGATCAGATGCATGTACATATATGGTAGATATGCTGAGTAAAGCCTTTTGTGAACTAGAAGGTTGCAACTGTCACAGGAGGTGCATCAGCTCACTGGGTGCCTTTCTTTCTAAAGCAGCCAGTTAATTGGACATGAAGCCTTGAGCTATTCTAGTATACTTTGGAAACTTCCTTTTGAGGCAATCTATTTTTGAGAAAGCCAGACTCAAAGTCAAGCGAACCGTAGGAGACATTTAATTTTTTGTCAAGCCTGACCTTTGTCATGTAACTGTTGAGAGACGATGGCGAATGTGCTAGTTGATCAAAGCATTTGAAGAAAAGGGGGCTCAGGCTTATTTAACAAATCCTTCCCGCCTGAAAGTGATTTGGTTGGGATCGGACTCGGTTCTTTACCTCTGAGATCAAAACTAAAGAATTTCTAGCAGAGTCTGGTTTATAAGAACCGCCCTCTCGTGGTTACAGGTGTTAGGTTTGAATAAGCAACATGGGGCTAGGGAAGAAGGCTAGGTGGAGGTTCTAATGTTATAATGGGATTATGTATGTTTTTTGTTTTTTCCGTTTCAAACACTTCTAGGGGAGGGTGATTTAATGGTGGGGATAAAGAGCTGTTAGTATTGGTTTATCACTAGTCAGAGAGGCGGATTTCATATGCCACAGATCGATGCCTGGTTTGACTGCTTTTCAAGGTTGGGGAGGTAGAGGAGGGAGGAGCTGGGGGTGCCGGGGCCGAGGCGGTTTGGGGAGTTATGGTCCGAGTGTTTGGGAGGACAGATTAGGGATAGGGGGAGGTGGTTGGAGGGTGGGGCTCAGCAAATGGGTAAAAATCAATAGAAGAAGCAAGGAAGGCCTCTTGGAAGGTTCAAATACAGAAGACTTGGTTAGTCAGTAGAATGTTACATTTTTTTATTTAAATGGGTAAGATATCCATATGTTCAGTAAACGTGGGTGGCTTAAAGACAAGGCTAAGCGTTTGAGGGTTGGTGAGATAGTGTTAGAAATACTTTTATTTGGTTTGTTAAAATCTTAAAAGGGTGGGACATACCACCATGTGGAAAACAACAGCATATCCAGTGAAACATGCCCCCATGTACTGGGCAACATTGATCAAATGTTCATAATAAATAAAAACAGAAAAAGACAATACAAAATGCTAAACATGCCCTTGTGTGCTGGGCAACATTACGCAAGTGTGCAGGCTGAATAAAACCAGAAAAGCGATTTTTATAAGGGGATGGATAGCCCTTACATTAGAAGATTGGAACCACCAAAAGATTGTTATAACAGGATGCAGCACATGTTAAAACTTGTGCTTGAATAAGCATGACTATCCCCCCTGTCTCAAACAAAGTGCTTAAAATGACATAGAATAAAAGGGGAGAGGGAGGAGAGGAAGCTGCAAAGAGCATCAGAAAAGCTCTGGGTCCGGGTGTAATACGTCCATGTTTCCCATTTCCTGTTTTGCTGCAGCCTTCTTTTCGAGCTCTTGAGCTGCAAATGTCAGGAAGTTGATCGTTTTGCAGGAAAGTTGGATCAAAGGGCCTCTGAGGCATTTTATCACTGCCGCTCTGCAGGTCCTGACTTGTGTTTCTCTTAGCATTGGCCTCAGCAGGATCTTTCTTAAATTGTATAGGGCCGGGCAGATACATAAGGGCAGATACATAATAGATGTAATAGCAACTCTTCTCCCTTATCACAGAGGCGACAATCCAGAGATGGTCAAGTCCGTAACCATTTTGGGGTGAGGTCTTGGGGTTGGTGAGATAGTAAGATCCCAGGGTCCTGACATATGACCCATATTTCATGGAATAAGAGGGAAACCCTGATGATTAGTGGGAATACTCTAATGGCATGCTCAACTCAGACCTCTACCATCAGAGGTGTTGCTATTCATGCTAAAAATAAGTTTGGACCAGCAAAAGGAGTTTTGGAGGACAAACGGGGTAGATTGGCCGAAGTGGGCTGTGGCTGCACTACCCATAGGGCTGACAGTATACAACATCTGCGATGAGAACCAGGACGACCCGTCTGCCACCCTATCGAGTATCGGGAACGCCCGACAGGCTGTCAGTGGTACCGACGTAGGCATAATCATGCGACCGCCAACACACCGGCCGCAATGCCTATAGTTTGCATTGCGGGAGGTGCAGCTGGCTGCAGCACCTGCCGCAATGCAAAATAGGGACAATGCACATATCCCTGCACTACGTGGCAGGCACCATGCGGTGCCCGCAACATGGTGCAGGGATATGGAAGGGGGCACCATAGGTGCCCCCCAGTCCCCATATAGGAGGGCCAAAGGGGAAGGGGGGCTGCTAGGGGCCCCCAAAGTCCCTTTCCGCTTGCCTTTTCATGGCAGGTTCACCGAATCTGTTTTAAGTGTATATATATATATATATATATATATATATATATATATATATAATAGAATGTAATGAACTGATTGCGTATCTTACATTTATTTGGTATCGGTGTGCTATATGCAAATTAAACTCCAGCTTTTAGAAGTTTTATGCTTAGTCAGCCGTGAAGCCTGTTTTAATCCTACCCTGCTCTATCATATGTATAAAAATGAGGTTCAATTTATCCTTTTTATATGTTAATTAAGGAATTGACTATCCACTTCATATTTATTCACTATATGCGCAAAATGTATATATGCCGTACCCTCTGGGAAATTAAAAAATAATGAAATAGGGTGGCACACACTTCCCTCAGCTCTATCACCTAGTGCAGAGCATCTGGCACTGGGTACTCCACTACAACAGTCACCTTCTAGCGGAGTCTCTACTGGGGGTAGCCAGTAGCCACCAACTTAGCGGACCTGCTCAGCAGGACACATCAACAAGTCCACAAGTGGAACTCCACCCCAGGTCCTTTACACATATATTCAATGCTAGGGCACCCCTCACACAGGCCTACTCCCCACCCAAGAAAACTCAAAATGCCAAGCTTTACCAGCACCCACAGTCTATGGATGCACTGGTAAGGAATATTTGATTCGTCTTTTCAACCTCTCCCACTGGTTCCCTTTGTGGTCAGGAAGCTCAGGGAAACATCTCTAATGTTCCTCTTAGTGGCTTCATCATGGGCCTGACGTCACCCGTTCCCCAATCGACTGGAGCTATCTATCATCCCCTATGAGAGGTTTATCCTCGGGCCAAACATTGTTACACAGAGGGAAGGCCATGTCAGCCACCAACATCCAGGGCAGCTCATGCTTCTGATTTGGCCCCTGAGGTCCCACAAGTCTGGTACCTCCGACACCTGCAAGAATGTATGTCAATGTTAAAGAAAGCCGCCCGACCCACAACAAATGCCTGTACACTGCAAAAATGGAAGAGGTTTGACCATTACTGCATTTCTAACAAATCAGATTCTTTAAACCATACAATGCAGGTGATTGTGTCCCACCTTTTGCACGTGCAGAAGGCTGGGCTTGCCTTCACGTCCATTGCCTCATTTTAACAGTAGTTGCCGCTTACATGCAGAACAGACATATCATATCTTTGTTATACCAGAGGTTAAAGCATTTATCAAGGGACTCAAAAGGGTCATGTCACCAGAGTACCTTCAGCTGCAATCTAATACCTCAATATAGTATTTGCCAGACCTACGGGACCACCATTTCAGCCTATGCACTCATGCAACTGGCATTTCCTTTCCAGCAGCCTGACCTTCATTGTGACTATCACCTTGTTTAGGCACATCAGACACCTGCAAGCACTGACCATTCAAGAACCTTTCATCCAGTCCACAGGGACAGGACCATTATTAGAACCAAAATGTTCCTCCATAAGGTGGTGTCAACATCTCATCTTAACCAAACCACATAACTTCCTGTATTTTTCCTGCTGTCTAATTATGTGGCAGAAAGAGCCCACCATAGATATTAATAGTTATCTTGTGTACTACATAGATAGGACCAGGTCATTCCACAAATCAAACCAGCTATTTGTCTCCTTTGCTAAATCCTAACAAATGACAGCCTATCTCCAAGTGGAATGTGAAATACATCCAGACCTGTTACCTCAAGGCAAAGAGGGTCTCCATAGGTCCCCTAGGGTGCACTCTAAAAGACGAGGGGTACTATTCTTTCTTAGCAAAAATCCCCATAGCTGAAATTTACAAAGGCACCATCTAGTCAACCCACAACACTTTTACTAAACATTATTGTGTCAACATCTTGGCGCGTCAGCAAGCTTTAATTGGCGAGGCTGTTTTTAAGGACATTATTCCGCACATCAACATAATATGCCAGTCACCGTGATTTGGTGGGTACATCTATACAGTCTATATTAAGAATGAGTGTCTTATAGCCACATATGCTACAGATGGAAAATGCTACTAACCCTAATAAGCATCTGTTTGTAGCTTGTAGTGCTGTAGATTCACATGCACCAGCCCGCCTCTTCAGGACATTTTGAGGCCACTGTATTTACTCTGCATCTCGCCCCTGCACCAGATTTTTCATTCAAGCTCCACACATCTCATCCTCTGTGTGTAAAACAAGCCTACATAGAATCAATCCCCTTGCACAATAAACATGAAGTAGAGGAGTCACAGCACATAATGTGACTCTAGTCTAGAGTCTTCAAAGAAAAAAACGTACAAATGTTTGCGCCCAACACCAGAAGGCAGGAGTATGCTAAACATGTGGATCTACAGCTACGAACTGCAGCTTACAGGGTAAGTGGTACCAATTGTGTGCCCCCCCCAAAAAAAATATTCTCTTTTAGAAACACCAGTGATACTCCACACCTGCACAAACACACATACACTTCTTTCAAAGCAGCTTGGTCATAGGATGTGCACCCAAAACCTTTGTTTCATCCTATGCCATTGCAAACTAGGGAACGGAGGGCCCGCTCTCTTTTTGTCTTGCCAAATCAAACTGCCCTATAACCGTGCTCATCTGTTTCAGATGGAGACTACTTTACCTTCACGAGGCACGAACCGATTGGAGTGTGCGGACAGATCATCCCAGTAAGTAGTAACCCGCTAATTTCTTCTGTTTATTTTCCTTTGACTCTGCTCTTTCTTGTGCGCACACAACGTGGGTCTTGCAGCTGCGCGCTTTCCGTCATAAATCACCAGAAAAAGGCAGGCTTGTATTGTTGACATATCTTCAACAGCTTCTCCGCCAGTGCTTATTTGAACAGGTTACTGGGGGCTTTAAGTCTGTTATTAGGAAGGGAGTTCTCAAGGCATGGAATTCCCTAGATTTAGGGGAAAAAGTGAAAATGAAAACAAACCTAAGTGCTAATTCACTCCCAGTGTTTACGGCTGTCAGCGTCTCATTGGAGCGGGAATGACGGGCGCTAAGAGGTTCGCTTTCCTACGGCGGCCTAATAGAGTCAGATCTGAAAAGCGATTACAGCAGTAACTGTAAATATGGCGTCATGTTTTTTGTATTAATTTCAGTCAACAGGTGCTAGCGTTCGAAGTTCGTTCCCAGGCAGAGACCCATGACTGTAAAGGATTATCGTGTCAGCTGTTGCTGCGTTCCACTGCGTCTTCTCGCACTCTAGAAGGTTCTCCCATGACTGGCGCTGGTTTAGCCAATGGCCAGTTAACACGGTGTTGTTGTTGCATGTGGTGAACATCAGCTTGTCGCAGACGTTGATAAGAGTTGCTGGTACAATCTGGAATTACAAAGCTGCGGGGAAACTGAAAACTCTCGTTTTCTTTCTACAGGATCCAGTTAGCATAATTTTGAGTTTTGGACACACAACACAATGTTATGATAAACTCTTGCTGAATCTAGTTGCACATTGGAACTGGTTATAGGTGTTTAATAATATTTATTGGTTTCAGCAGATACTTTAGGTCAAGTAGCATGCTTTCTTAAATGTATTTGGAAGACATCTAGGTGGGTGTGTAAAAAGTGGAACAACTGGATAGAGCAATTAGAACTGGTTACCTGCCCTCTTGGTTGGGAACCAATTGTGTGTTTACATACTGCGGACACTAGTTCTTTCAGCAATGGATCATTTAGAGGATTTAGTCACAGATATTGCCCCAAAATACTAATATATTGGCATTGGCGATTTTAATTAGCCAATGAAATAACAAAATACACAAATTATTACCATGATGCTGGCTAATTTAGAAGCCCAGGATATTGTTCAGCAGGTAAAATGTCTGCCCAGACAAAAGATTTCACCTTAGAATTAGTCTTTCATGTTAAAATTGTCCCTTTCTGTGCATAAGCAAATACCACAAAAAGAACTGCTGGTAAGGGTTACTCACATAACCACTAAGGTTAGGAAATTTTTCTGGCAGCCTTTGATGGCCAAATTCCTCTTAAAAATGCAAACTATGCGAAAATACGCACAATCCCTTTGGTTTACTGCCCAGCGGCGTGAAGCAGAACAGACAGTACATTAAATGAAAAGGAAATGCATGTCTTATCACTATCGAGATAAAGAAAGATTTTAGCAGCTTCAATGCTATTAATTTTCATTGATAGGCAATACAAAAAAAATATATTTTTGCACAATAGGGTTTGCTCCAAAAATAGTAATTTTACTGCCCACTATAATAACCGTGCTGACCTGAATGACCTGACTTCTCCTAATAAGCAGTAATTTTTAAGTTTTAACTGTGCTGACATTCCTAAAAGAAAAAAGCCTTTAGCTTAATTAGAGTTTTCTCTCAATCTTCTCGCTCTAAGGGCTAATTCAAGATAGTGCCCAAAGCCTCCGGAGTTTTCTCTCAATCTTCTCGCTCTAAGGGCGAGAAGATTGAGAGAAAACTCCGGTGGCTTTGGGCACTATCTTGAATTAGTGTTTACCATAGTTACCACATTCCAGAATCACGAGACGTTTTGCGACGACTTATTGCGGCATCTCCTGAAAAGCCATTTGAACATACTACAGCGAGGTATACTTCGTAGGTGAATCTCACTAGTCTGGACTTTTTTACCACTTCAAAGAACAAACTACAACATCAACGTTTTATTCAGGGTATTGCCCCTGATGAAGGGAATCACTTTCCTGAAATACATTGGGCATTTGATTTCAAGAAAGAAAGCATAACATCTGCACGAAGAAACGAGTTTCTTATGACACTTATGTTTGCAATTTTGTAAATAAGTCATCTGATCGATATGTTATGTCAAAGTACAGACATATGTACAACTGCATGCAATGATGATGATTCATTGATGTATAAAATGTAAATAATTCTTTATTGTTCAAGAATTGATGAAATACAAATAGGATTTACGAGAATCACTGTATCAATAAATGCAAATAGTGTTTGAAAACACAAGATTTCTGTTGATATTGTGGAAATAATTGTCTTTCCAAGGGAACCGTGCGCATTACTTGCAGACCTCTTCTGCATCCTCTTTCCTTGATGTATGTGTCTCATTAGATTTGTGATGAAGGTGATTTGCAATCACTATCCGGGCGAATTTGGTTCAGTATCAGCATGATATGGGCTCAGTTCCAGGGTGGTATGGTCTCCATTTCGGGATGATTTCACCTCTCTGTCAGGATAATATGAAATCGCTACGAGTGTGGCATGGGCTAAGTGCCAGGGAGATATGGTCTTAGCATAAAGGTGATATGGGCTCTAGTCATGATTTGATTTATCTGGCTGCACTGTATAAGATTTTTACTATGTAAGTGGACCCCTTTGTTTGACAATACACCTGTCAATAATCTATTTTGAAGGCATTTGGTCGGTATTTTGGACTGGAATGCCTAGAAGCATCTTAGTTGTTTTGTGTAGAAGTGGCCAGGTTTGCTGGTAGTTCCTTTGCACATTTTTAATGTCAAGTTAGGATATGTCGTGTTATACTGTATGGTAGAATTTATTAAGTGAAACATATCACCACTGTTGTGGTTTCCTGGTGCTACAGATTAAATACAACATAGACACTACTAAGCAGGAGAGGGACACATTTTAATTGTACTGTTCTGTTATCTTGTGTTATAATTTCCTCTGCATATCTAACCATATATAGACTAGGCAGTAGACTAGTCATCCAAACTGTACCCTTAGTGGGCACATGGCAACACACACACATCATCATTAACTTCCATAGAGTCAATAAAAGGCACAAAAAGACATTGACTTCGTTTTGCACCAATCCCTACATATGGAGTTCCTATTCCATTCCAGTCTCAAACAGATGCAAGCAGAGGCCTCGCTCAGGTTCTAAAGTTTATAAACCATTATGTGAAAAGGAATGGGTGTTGGAGGATGGAGAGGCAGTTGTTTATTATTGTAAGATCGTCGAAGATCTGGAGAGATGTCTATGCAAGTGGCAGCTGATATATTTCTGGCTTTGACATTTTCTGGCAAGTGATGGAGTCTTGCAACTGAAATCTTTTTTTTGTTCTTAGCATGAAGTTCAGTACTTGAAAACTGCACATTTCTTCCTGTCCCCATGGTCATAAAAACGTTGTAAACGTCCAGTAGGTTGTTCTGCCCTATGCTGTCAAGCCTACTTCCAAGTACATCTTGAGTATGAGTGTCATGTTCCAAGACCTAATCATTTTGCTTAAAATTGACGCTGTTTGTTAATAGCAGGTTCAGCTTTTAAAAAACATGTACTTTGATACGAAGAGCTGGCTGTTCAGTACCTGTCATTTTATTTTCTCAAGACAAGTAGTGGCTGGGTTCTTCTCTTGCCTCCATCTTGAATGCGTGTGTGTGAGCAAAGAGATGTGCCGTAGTACTTCAAATGTGGCATTAGGAGAACCGTGTTCTACTTCTGGCTCCAACTGTCACCAGATTGTGTGAGTTTAAGCAAACTGCTTATTTTCACAAGTTGCCCCAAATTTAGCAATAAAAAAAATGGCAAGCCTTAGAAACAAGGCAACTGACAATATGAAGCACAGGTTAAAAAGCGTGACATAAAAAAATTGCTGCATGGCAGGTAGAAATGCATATTCACGTTTCCGTAAAAACATCAAATATAACAGTGATCAACAAAAAATAAACACCATGTTAATGAACGTTCTCCTCTGATACTGCTATGTTAAGGTGCTTATTAAGTCTAATCACTGTATGTTTTGAATGTTGAATAAAAAGCCTCACAACATCTCAGGTGGTGAAGACTGATTACTCTGAAGCAGAGAGTTTTAATGGAGAGTAGCTAAAGCTATACTTAGATGAATCAGATGATGTTACTTTTATGCTGTTTCAACTTTTTGTCGTTTTAAACTCCTTCGAGTTTCCAGCTAGTGGTAACTAACATCAACTGGTGAGACCGAAAGCTGCTTCTTGAAAGCACTGATCAAAGTCTTGCATTGCCAGTAAACCTGCAATATAAGGACTGCTCCTTCCCATACATAGGTCTGATCCCTCACCTGGTGTGTCATGAAAGCGTCTATTGGTGTAAAGATCTGTATTATGGTTTGGGTACAGTGGCAGGGTGTTGGAGATTCAGAGGAAATAGCAACAAAGAGAAAAGACAAGATCACACAGTCATTGCCTTCAGGTGAATACAGATTTTGAAACATTTTGGCCAAACAGAACATCACTTCCAGAGGGTGTATGGGGACCTTAGTGCCTCCATAAAGTGTGTACAATATCCCAGAAGCCTGCATCGTGGCGTGTATTTCCAATCTTGAATTGGAGTGAACTTTATGACATGACACCTTAAGTCTAGTGTCTCTTGAACCATCAGTCTGTCAGTGTTTGCCAATCAAAGTAGAGGTCCACAGTCTTCTGTCCATAGTGACCCCAGAGAGCTGAATGCTTCTGATTATGACCAAAAAAAATGGTTAATGCTTACAAAGAAACTAGCATGAAAATAGTCAATCAAATGGTGTTTTGATAGAAATTAGGCTAATCATCGAAGAACCTGGCCCCAGAGGCCAGTGCTGTGTTCTAGTGAGTTCATTACCCTATTGTGGTCAAGTGCCTCAAAGGCCACAGAAAAAGCTAGTAAAACGTGGGAGCAGGTATGTCCTTCATCCAGCATGTGGTGTACATCATGCAGGATCTTTAGGGTTGGCGTTTATAATTCTGAGCTGAAGTCATATTGGTATTCTAGCAGTTGGTGTTCTCTGCTGATGCATGCTACCTATTGATTGGAGGAGACATATCTGTGTATGGTTTAGCATAGCCAAGGTACATTGCTTGTAGGTCTAAAAATAGAGGGAATAGGGGTTAGTTAGGGCTTTTATGATCCTGCCAGTTTTGGCTGTATACATGGAGGAAAAGCTGTCCTACATGTTTTTGGTTTTGAATGACAATGTTGCATTCTGAACAATGGTTGACCTGTAGTTGATTCTTATGTTGTTGATTTTGTCCTTGAATATATGTGTGCGGTGGAGTTTTAGAGACAAGGGGATCTTAAAGAGTAAATGGTGAAGGGGTGGTTTTGTGGTGGATGAACTGAATGAATTAAGGTTCCGGTTGGGTTACAGCAGGACTTGACCGGGTGATTTGTCTTCGTGAGTAGTTCGTTTTTGCAGCGAAGATTCTAAAGTTATATATTCTTCCTAGATCTGTTATTTAGTGCACTGCATTAGAGATAAAAATATGGACCAAGATGTTTCCAGATTAAACATTTTCCACCTTTGCTTGTAGAGGATGCTGTTGCGCCAAGTTGACTAGGTTTTTCCACTTGTTTTCAGTTGGAAGTGTTGTTGTTGCATATTCTATTTGGTCTACGTGCCAGAGATGTAATGCGTTTGAAATGGCTGCAAGAAGGATTTCTAGACTTGGGTTACATTAGGAGATAAGGGTTCACAGGTAAAAAGGAATGAGTAGGTGGTAAAAAGGAGGAGGGGCGACCCAAAACTTTCAACAGCGAGTTCATCTTGGATCAGGGTTTAAAATGTCATCTTAAGAAATGGATAACCTCCTTTCTCAAAATACTAATTTCTCTAAAGGAGCAGAGGGCAGAATTAATGGCCAAATGAATGGCTACCCCAGTGTGTCTAATAAAAAACAGCGTTGTGCTGTGAAAGACTTATGACACAAATAAAGCTTGAGAAATCAGTAGCATAGCAGCTTGACATCATGAACACAACAATGCTCGGTTTTAATGTTTTCCCTCAACTTTGATTTTTAACCCCTTTCAGTGGAACTTCCCACTGCTGATGTTTGCCTGGAAGATCGCACCAGCTCTTTGCTGTGGTAATACCGTCGTTATTAAACCAGCAGAGCAAACACCGCTCAGCGCACTCTACATGGGATCTCTCATCAAAGAGGTAGGAATAATTGACCGGAATGCCTAGTCTTTCTCCTCCAATGCTCGCTGTAATTTTAGTTTCATGATCTGCTTTCACAAACCGTTTTGCGCTAATCCTCTTTTGGCAGGCTGGGTTCCCTCCTGGAGTCGTCAATATATTGCCAGGATATGGTCCAACTGCAGGCGCAGCAATAGCTTCTCACACTGGCATCGATAAAGTCGCTTTCACAGGATCAACTGAAGTAAGTGTGTTCCAAATAACGTCACTGTGTGGTGTGGCATGTATGACTAAGTAACATCTAGCATATCCAGCCTATTTAAGTACATCTGGTGGTCACAAACTAATATGAAAATCAGTAGTTTTGTTGCAGTGGCAATTTGCCTTCACACAATGTTATTCTTAGAAGGTGGTTCTGACACTATGGGCCGCCAGGATGTTTCGCTTTTTGAACACCTAATTGTTGAGCTTTTACTGTGGGGGAGCCTCATAAGTTGGGACTCACCCACAGTGAACCCATAATTAAAGAGACCGCATGAGGATTTTACTAGTGTCTCCCTGGCTTGACCAGGCCGCTGCACAGCAGGTGGAGTAAAGGACACCAGGCAGGTTACATGCAGACACATATGTACAGGCGTGTGCACACGTGTACCGGCTGCGCCGGGGAGATTCCTGGCATGCGCAGTCCAGGAGCAGCTACAAAGTGAATGGTGTGGCAGGACTTATGCAGAATTGAGTGGTGACATGGATTAGGCCTTATACAGTGGGAAGAAGCCTAGGCACTAGCCTCTTTTTAAAAACGTTTAAAACTGTTCTGTTGGATTGTAATTGCACTCACCTATCTGCCGACTCCCGCCCCGGTCCGCCGCGTCCATTTCTGGGCGTTTGTTTGCGGAGGGTGAGGAGGAGCCTAGCACTTCCGGGCTCGGGCGGATGGTCAGCGCTCTAGTTGCGCTGTAGGCCAATTGCATATAAACTTCCTGTTTGTTCAGTCGCGTTGTGGAAGGGAGTCTTGCCGGTGGCAGTGGCAGGCTCTTTCCGCTCGCGCTGGCAACTTTTACAGCTCTCCCTGTTTAGCGCTGATTACAGCGTCTTTTAATGTTTAGGCACTAGCCTCTTTTTAAAAACGTTTAAAACTGTTCTGTTGGATTGTAATTGCACTCACCTATCTGCCGACTCCCGCCCCGGTCCGCCGCGTCCATTTCTGGGCGTTTGTTTGCGGAGGGTGAGGAGGAGCCTAGCACTTCCGGGCTCGGGCGGATGGTCAGCGCTCTAGTTGCGCTGTAGGGCAATTGCATATAAACTTCCTGTTTGTTCAGTCACGTTGTGGAAGGGAGTCTTGCCGGTGGCAGTGGCAGGCTCTTTCCGCTCGCGCTGGCAACTTTTACAGCTCTCCCTGTTTAGCGCTGATTACAGCGTCTTTTAATGTTTAGGCACTAGCCTCTTTTTAAAAACGTTTAAAACTGTTCTGTTGGATTGTAATTGCACTCACCTATCTGCCGACTCCCGCCCCGGTCCGCCGCGTCCATTTCTGGGCGTTTGTTTGCGGAGGGTGAGGAGGAGCCTAGCACTTCCGGGCTCGGGCGGATGGTCAGCGCTCTAGTTGCGCTGTAGGCCAATTGCATATAAACTTCCTGTTTGTTCAGTCGCGTTGTGGAAGGGAGTCTTGCCGGTGGCAGTGGCAGGCTCTTTCCGCTCGCGCTGGCAACTTTTACAGCTCTCCCTGTTTAGCGCTGATTACAGCGTCTTTTAATGTTTAGGCACTAGCCTCTTTTTAAAAACGTTTAAAACTGTTCTGTTGGATTGTAATTGCACTCACCTATCTGCCGACTCCCGCCCCGGTCCGCCGCGTCCATTTCTGGGCGTTTGTTTGCGGAGGGTGAGGAGGAGCCTAGCACTTCCGGGCTCGGGCGGATGGTCAGCGCTCTAGTTGCCCCTACAGCCTATAAATGTGTATTGGTCAGCGACCGCGCAGCGGACGCGTGCAGCGGGCGCGCCGGAAGCGCGCCGAAGTCGAGCCAAAGTCAAGCCCGTCTGCGCCCGTCCGCGGCCGGACGGGGCGCGGGGCCAGAAACCCTGGTCAATCACAGCCCCCGCCATTACGGTATGACAAACATACTCTGCTCAGTCTACGCCCTGCCCTTATGTCATCTTGTTTACACTCTATGGAGGCGCTATCAGTACACGATTGTTCAGTGTGCCATTTTACACCTAGCACCGGCTCTTCTGACACCCCCCATAAAAGTGTTTTAAAAGCTGCACTACTTAATTGTCGATCTCTAAGCAAACATAACATCCAAATTTATCATCTCCTTGAGGATGAAGCTTTTGAGATCCTGTTTCTGACCGAAACCTGGCTTGGTGAGCACTCTGATCCCGATATCATCGAGGCGATGCCTCCAGGATACTCCCTCGCCAGGCTCGATAGGCAGGATGGTAGGGGAGGCGGAATAGCCAGAGCCCCCTTGGAATGCTCTTTATCGCCGGTGAATATTGATCACTGCGAAGCTGGATCTTTCACTATTATAGTGAGTCCTAAATATTCCCTATCTGGCATTCTTCTATACAGACCCCCGGGAAGACTGTTTGATTTCACGTGCAGCCTTATAGAGGCCACAGCCCATCTTGCTTTAAGGAAATCCAGACTTTTGGTGTTAGGTGATATGAATATACACTTTGATGATGCTGGGGACAAAGACGCCATCAGCATACAAGCAGAATTACTGTCTCTGCAGCTAGATCTCAAACATCAAAGCCCCACTCATAGACAGGGTCACCTGCTTGATCCAGTATTTAGCAACTGGAACGGAGTAAAAGTGCTTCCTCCTGTTCCCGTGCCTTGGTCTGACCATTTTGTGATTCCCTTACACATATTAGCAACTGATACTGTAGTTAAGAATGAAAACCTGCAGACCTATCGCTGTCGCAAATGGAAAGATTTTAATCCTAATACGTTTGCTGACAAGCTTGAACTGGCTGGACCCCCCAAAGGCTCCGACTGTGAGACCGCCTATACTTGTCTAAAAAATACTATCCTCACTGCCCTTGATGAAACTGCTCCCATCCGAAGATCAGTGACCAACAAGAAATTGAGGAAACCTTCCCCATGGTTTACATCTGAACTTCAAGATGCCAAAACCGCCTGTAAAAAACTGGAACGAGATTGGCGTGTCAATTTCTGTCCCACTGCTAAAGACCACTATAAAAAAGAGCAAGCAAGATATTATAAATTGATCCGTTCCGCTAAAGCTCTACACTATAAGACCCGTATAGGTGAAGCAGGAAACTCCTCTAAGGAGCTTTTAAAATTTTTTAAGGAAATCTCGGTAGTCACCAACGAGAGTAATGCCCTTAATGACTCGGTGGCGAAATGCAATGATATTGCCAAATACTTTGCTAATAAAATCACTACCATCTATTCTAATTTCTCCACCGACATGCCATCAGGATCTGACTTTACTGAAAATCTGGAGCTCATCCATACTAAAAAATGCCTGACCAGATTCTCTGTTCCTCACACTACTGCTCTTACCAGCATCTGTAGGAGCATAAAATCTGGCTCTCCTCTGGACCCTGCCCCCCCCAGGATACTTACAGCCAGTCTAGAGGTCCTTGAGTATCACTTCAGGCACATCCTCCAACTTTCTTTCTCTACGGCTACCCTCCCTATGGAATGGAAAAAAGCTATTGTGCTGCCGATAAAGAAAAAACCCAACATCAGTCAGGACACTCTGGAAAACCTTCGGCCCATCTCGCTGCTACCTTACTTAGCGAAGGTGGCTGAGAAAATAGCTAATAGCCAACTTATGGCCCATCTAGAATCAAATGGTGCTTTTCACAGCTCCCAATCAGGATTCAGGGCAGGTTATTCTACCGAAACCGCCCTACTGAGAGCGACAGAAACTCTACGGGCAGGTGTAGATGCAGGACAGATCATGGCACTTATAATGCTGGACCTGAGTGCGGCGTTCGACACTGTAGCACACTCCATCTTGCTACAGTGTCTGAACAAAGCCGGGGTCACCCAGGAAGCATTGGGCTGGCTAAAGGCTTTTCTCACCAGCCGCTGCTTTCAGGTTCAGAGAGGTGCTTTTCTCTCTGACAGCATTGCCTTGGAACAGGGGGTGCCTCAGGGCTCTGCCCTGAGCCCCACCCTGTTCAACCTGTATATGGCCCCTCTGGCTGAAGTGGTTCAATCGTTCGGCATTGAATTAGTCTCATATGCCGACGATACCCAACTTCTCATCTCCCTATCCCAAGCCCCCTCTGTCTCTCCAGACAACTTTAAATCCTGCATGCAAGCTCTGGCAGGTTGGATGACCCAACACTGCCTGAAGCTTAATGGCTCGAAAACAGAGGTTCTTGTTATGGGAGGTAGGGATTCGAGCTGGACCAAGGAGTGGTGGCCTTCATGTCTGGGGCCGCTACCCACCCCCTGTGAAGCAGCCAAAAATCTGGGGATTTGGGTTGATCCTAAACTCTCCTACGACTGCCACGTGAACAGGGTGGTCGGTAAATGCTATGGGGTCTTGAAGACCCTTAACCGTACCCTGGATCTCCTCCCTCTTGAAGCAAGGCGCACTATGACACAGGCGCTCGTGACTTCTAGAATAGACTATGGGAATGTGCTTCTGCTCGGAACATCGCAAAATAACATCAGGAGACTTCAAGTCCTGCAGAACACAGCAGCACGTCTAGTCCTTAGACTTCCCAAGAGAGCTCCATCCAAACCTGCTCTAGATACCCTCCACTGGCTACCCATAAAAAAGAGAATTCTCTTTAAAGCATTACTAATGTGCCATAGGATCATCTCCCAAAAAGCTCCTTCCTATATGAATAACTTAGCCATTCCCTATGAGCCCAATAGAACTCTTCGCTCCAGGGGAACTGGCTTGCTCACAGTACCTCGTATTAGGAAGGCCAGAATGGGTGGCCGCTCTTTTCGGGTTATGGCCGCCAGGGAATGGAATGCTCTCCCTATGGAGATCAGACTAGCGGACTCAGAGACTGCCTTCAGGAAAAGCTTAAAAACTCACCTGTTTTCCCTGTAACTCCCTACTATGCACCTGACTTCTTTACACAGCGCGGGGACACGCCGTGATGGCGTCACCAGGCGCTTTATAAACTCCTTTGTTGTTTGTTTAGAAACATGGCAGGGAAAGTCAGTGTGCTTTACAGTGTGTATTCCATGATTCTCTTATGGGGATAGGGAGCACATGGGCTAGTTTTACTTTCCTAAGGTCTACAAATTCCAGAAACTTACTTAAGTCCACTGTAATGGGTGTGAGAATAAGTGTTCTGCAGAGTCCAAAAGTCATATTTGTACTGCTTTTAAGTCATCCAGAGATGTCATATTTCTCTGAGTCAGCCATAACCAGTGCCTGGCTGGGGCCTGCCCTCAGCAGGCTGGATTAATAACATTTCTTGCATGAGCTAAGGCCTCCTTTCCAAGAAAGAGAAGATGAGTTATGCTACATGCTCATCTATCAGCAGCTATCACCGGTTGCCAGGCACCACGCTGCACCAGGGAGAAGGCTGCCCTGGGGGGGAAGGGGCTTTTTCTGAGACCATGTGGCAGGAGACCTTGGACGACGCCAACTTGAACCAACCCAAAGGCCTGGGCAGGAAGGAGGGAGCAGGGGCAGAGAAGTAATGTGTTGCTGTGTGATAGGGCAACCAGAGACTTCCTGCTAGCCCCCTCCCCAACTTCTTAAAAGAACTTGCACAGGAAGAGGAGCTCTCTCTGGGGTGTGGACTGCTGAGTCAGAGGGTGCTGGAGCCTGGTGCAATGGGTAGTTGGAAGGAAGAACACCCTGACTGCTCCAGAATCCTGAACATCGCCAAAAGAAGAGTCCAGGACCAGGGCGCAGAAGCAGGGTCCTCTGCGCAGGAAGAAGAGAGGCCCAGTAGGAGAGCCAGGTGAAAGGCTGGTGCAGGGAGCCAGTGAAGACGGCCCCCTGCAGAATCCACCCTCTGGGAGACCCGGAGGGCGAAGGAGAGTGCTCCCAGTGGCTGGGGAGCGACACCAGAAGCAAGAGGGGGCATAAATGGCGCAGATTTCTATTTCTATTTAGGGGGTTTTGTAGAGCGCTTGGTGACGCACAGCGGCGTGTCCCCGCGCTAATGAGCTAATGTGTACCAGACTGATAAATGCTGAAAATTACTGTGAAAATAGAGCAGTCTTCAGCTTGGCTCTGAACAGTGTTTCTGAGGGTTCTAGTCGCAGTGCCATTGGTAGCTTGTTCCATCTGGATGCTGCAAGGAGCCTAAAAGATCTTCCACCCATCCGGGCTCTGGACACCCTGGGAATTGACAGGAGTCCTGAACCGGAAGATCTCAGAGAGCGAGATGGCTCATAGGGTGTCAGCAATCCTTTCAAAGGGAGCGGAGCTCTCCCGTTGATGATCCGGTGGCACGTGCACAGGGCTTTGAATTCCACCCTGCTGCGAATCGGGAGCCAGTGCAGGGACCGGAGGGCTGCTGCGGAGCCCGCTCTTCTAGATAGTCTAAGCACTAGTCTAGCAGCGGCATTCTGGAGAACCTGGAGACGGCTCAGGTTCTTTTCCAAGGTTCCCAAGTAGAGAAGATTGCCGTAATCCATCTTTGACGTGACTAGTGCATGCACCAGAGTTTGGCGGGCTCTGATAGGTAAGAATTTTAATACCTTCCTGAGACTTTTAAGGGTCCCAAAACATGATCCAACCACCTGATTGATCTGAGGACAGAAGGCAAGGTCAGAATCAAACCAAATGCCCAGGTTCTTTGCTTTCTGGCAAGGGGCAGGTAGTGGGCCCAAGCACGGTGGCCACCACGCCTACGTCCACGCTGATTGGCCTCCCCCCACTACCAGTACCTCGGTCTTGCCTCCGTTGAGTTTGAGGCAATTGGCGGACATCCAGGCCGCGAGATCTTGCATGCAAGCTCTGAAGATGTCCGCCGCGGGACCGGGGGTACGTGATAGGGAGATGACCAACTGCGTGTCGTCGGCATATGATACCATTTGGAGGCCATAGCTCTCTACCAAGGTAGCAATCGGGGCGACATAAAGATTAAAAAGAGTAGGGCTCAGAGACGAGCCCTGCGGCACCCCCTGATCCAGAGAGATGCGCTCAGAGTAATGGTCACCCTGCCTCACTTGGAAACCACGGCCTGTAAGAAATGAATAAATCCACTTCAATGCTGCCCCTCTCACCCCGCCTTTGCTCAGACACTGTAGCAAGATGGAATGTGCTACAGTGTCGAACGCGGCGCTGAGGTCCAGGAGGATTAAGGCCATGGTTTGTCCCTCATCAGCACCTTGCCTGAGGGTTTCGGTAGCCCTAAGAAGGGCAGACTCCGTAGAGTGACGCGGCCGAAACCCGAATTGCGTAGGGTGAAGGAGGTTACTTTCTTCCACAAATTTCATTAGCTGCTTATTTGCATTACCCTGGGGGCTGATATATGCCCCCAGAATGTAGGAGACCTTCGACCTCCAAGAAGACCTCTGACGAAGTGTGTGGGGCTCCGCCGCCAGTCTTTATTGGGCCCCTGGCGTGGGTCAGGTCCCGGGAGCTGTGCCCAACAGAAGTAAAGGCAGGGAACGCTCCCTGTGAAGAGGTGTAGGAGGAGGGGCCCGGGATCCCAACTCCAAACCACGTCTGAAGAAGGAGGTGGGGGAGCGCCATCGCGCCCCCGCGAAGATGAAAGACGGGGGAGTGCTGTAGCACCCCCTACGAAAATGTGCCCAAGGGGCCCGGGACCCGGGCCCCAAAGAAGAGGAGGAGTAGGGGGCAGGGAGTGCCGTCGCGCCCTCAACGGAGAGAGGTCTTGAGGGGCCTGGGACCACATCCGCGGGCCCCGAAGCAAAGCCGGGGAGCACCATCGCGCTCCCGTGTAGATGGTCCTGCAGGGAGGTACCAGGAGCCCACCTTGGCCCCCCAACGAAGAAGTGAAGGACGGGGAGTGCCTTCGCGCTCCCACGAACGTGAGCAGGGGGGCCCGGGACCCCATCTCCTGGTCCCAAAGTGTGGGAAGGAGGGGGGAGTGCCGTCGCACTCCCCCGAGGCCCGCACAAGCTTCTGCGTCTGCCCACCAGAGCGGGCAGACTAACTCTGCATGGCCAGCTCCTGCAGCTGCACGCGAGGGTGCTAGCTGGGTGGGGAGCCGTCAGGGGCAGCTGGGGGTGGTTCCCCTGGCTGCACTCCCAGGGAAACGCCTGCGGGGGTCCTGGGTGGGACCAGGACCCAGAAAAGGTGCCATGGGCCCAGGTGGGACCGGGCCCCCTGAAAACAGGCAGAGTGGCCGGGTGGGCTCCCGCGCCGCATACACTCACCTGGGGGTCTGGTTCGGACTGGGCCCCCCATGGAGAGCAGGAGATGCGGCGAAGCCGCTGACAGAATGATCGCGGCTCCCTCCAAAACAGCACGGGAGCCGCTACTATAATATGCAAAGGTTCCTATAATGCCTTGCAGGCCAGGATCGGCATGCAAGAGCAAACCACTTTTTCTCTGTGGATGGTGGCCACAGGAGAATGAGGTCACCACCAAGTGTGTGACAAGGAGCCGGGGGAGCTCCTGGAGAACCGCAGTCTGCCCCCAGCACGAAGAGGAAAGTCCCCTCCTAAGTTTCTTGGGGTAACAGAAGAAATAACCCCTCAAGGTCTCAGCCTGCATTTGAACTCTTCCTGAGCTGGAACGTTTGTTCTCCAGCTGGAAGAGAAGTGAGGAGTGCACCATGGTATGACAGATTGAGGTGGGGATACATGGAGAAGGGCATGCCCTGGAGGTGAAGAGGTGTAATTGCACCAGAGAAATGCATTTACTAATGGTATTTCTTTTAGAGGGACTGAAGGTCACATGTGTAATGTGAAGTACCTTAGGGACTGAAGGTCACTTGTGTAATATGAAGTACCTGTGTAAGGTGATGTCATAAGCAAAGTGGGGTTATGTTGCCAGACATTCCTGCTAGGGTGTCTGGCTGTATATGTGTAATCCGTGATTTTATCTGTGATGCCTTTAGGGGCTGTAATTGCAACGCATTCTAATATCCAACAATTGTGATGAGTACTGTCATTCTAAAGTGATACCTAAACATGTATTCTTGCTGCTGCGCTTAGGTGAAGAACCCAGACTGGTAACTCTTAAGATGTAGAGATGTATACTTCCTAGTCAGTAGGAAATGCTCAGTCAGGATTGTGTGTCACCAGGGTAGGTGTACCTATTTAAATGCTTGTTGAGGTAATGGGGTGGGTCGCTGCTGGGATGATTCCAGTGCGCAGGGCCCTCACTCCAGGTTATGTTCAACTAATTGCATTTGGGGGCAAGATGATGTGCATACATGGGAGTGGTGGTACTAGACCTCACCCCCCTGCGGGAGTGGTGGAGATGTTATGCAATGTCACAAAGTAATTCCAACTGCATATGTATATTTGTAGATTGGGGCATAGTAGTAAGTAGTGTTTGTGTTTAATAAATGTACTCCTACTTTTATAAAGCAAAGTACAGACTGGACAATCTATTATTCACAATGCCAACAACTTGAACTCTCGCAAATGCAAGACCTAATGCATTGCAAATGCGTTAGGAGAGGACTGTCCTGCATTTTCCTGCCAGAAAGAGCAGACAGGTCAAAGCTCTTTGAGAAAATAGTGCTTGCAGGTTGTAATTGAAGCCTACAGAGCAACAAAACACGTAACAGGGGGTGTCCTCATGGGAGGTTACAAAATGGGAAAAGGTGGCACTAAGGAGGGACTACTAAGCCTAATGCCTGATGAAAAGCCACAGTTTTCAATGGACAATGACACAAGCCAATAAATACCTGAACGCTGAGACCCTAGCAACATGGCTGATACCCGGTGGAGGTGCTAGACAGCTAAAGAAGAGATTGGCCCTGGTATCCCCCTCGACCGTCATCTACCCAGACGGACATCGGACACAGTTCCTCCTCGTCTCCCTGCTTTTGGCTCCTTCCTCCTCTCCCTCCCTCCCATGAACTCTCGTAACATTGATTTTATACTGTACTTTGCTATGCTCTTGTAACTGATGTAACTTGTAACATAATAATCCTAAATGTAAAGCGCTCTGATACCCCCTGGGGTCTGGTTCGCGCTATATAAAACATTTAACAAACAAACCAATGAAAAAACTGGGCGGAGAGTAGGTGGAGCTTCAGGTCCATTCCTTAATACAGAATGTTATGTTATGTTAATTTCGATTTATATAGCGCCAAATCACCGACAGGTCTCTTAGCGCTTGCTTTGGGTACCCGCCCTGGCTTTCCCTGCGAGATAACCCCTACTGGGCATCCCCAAGCCGAAGACCAGGCATCCCATCGCGGTGGGGGCCGTAGTGGAGATTAAGCAAGCTATTGCCCAGAGTTGCAGAGTGTGAACCCATGATTCGAGTAGGCACCGAGGCGAGAATTATCGAGTCCATGGACATTTTGAGCTCAAGACCCTGCTGCGTCGGGAATTGAACCCTGGTCCCAGGTCTGACCTCTGCATCAGGGTCTGCCTCCTCTAACCAGTGAGCCACACTTCTCCACTTGCCTTACAGGTCAGTGCATGCGCTGTCCAGGCTCGACCTAAAAATACCTTACCGGTATCTTTCGCTAGTCAATTGTATCTTATGTGCACTTGATCCATAGCAATATCAGGAACTCCTTCCAGAAGGTCTAGCCCATCCAGATAAATCATCATTCTGGATGAGGGGGCTTAATCATGCAGTATGTCACAGGCAATCTGGGTGGGAGTCATTTAAAGAACCCTACGGGGTGTCATTGTAGGGTAACTATGATCATGGGGAAATTCTACCCTACTGTCCGCAGAGAGAGTGGGCCTTATCTAATGTATTAAAATGTTAATCTCATGGAAAGTGATAAGGTCTTCTTGAATACTTTCCTCTCCAATGTTACACAATGGGTTATAATTAAGTCTCTCTGTTTTCCGTTTTTACGGATTCCAGGAACTTTGTTGTTTTTTTCCTGCCCAGAACTTTCATGTCTACCAGGGTAGAGCTGGGCAAGCAAAAATAGTGGCTGGTCTTGCATTACCACAGACCAAGCAGGGCGATTGTGGCGAGCTCACCTTAAAGTTTTTTCCATCGTAGGAAACAAGACCGCGCGCGGTTCCCACGCCTTTCAGTGTGACAGGGAACCAAGAGTTCAATAGTCAGGCATCTGCTGATTTTTGTTGTTCAGTGTGATTTTAACTCCCACTTATAAATCACCACCATATAATCCACGTGCCAAAAAAACGCTAAAATATATGCAAAGCAATGTTATATTATAATTTAAAAATGTGTAATGCACGTGTCAAAATCCCACTGGATGAAAATGATATCGAATTGTCTTCCAGTCCCCCTTTAATGTGCAATTCATCTTTCTTACTACCTGCAATTTCAAGACATTGACAGCTACGTAACGTACAAATATGCAGAATGAGTTGGGCAGGAGTAAGTAGGAAATGAGAATGACGAATATAGGATGAGTATTTGATCTCAGAGCGCCTATTTCTGCGTTGTTTTGCTTATTTTCTTAACCACGCTGTCTGTATCCGAGGCACGAGAATCATTTATCAATATTTTTACTCCAGAATAAGGAGTTAAGCATTTTACACACCTTCTCAAGGACCTCTCCTGGCCTACTATCGACCATTACCCTGTGTTTGGCTCTCCCTTGCTCTGGAGCACTCACTTTTTGACATCATTTCCCCACCCCGAGATTCATAACGCTGCTGTCATGTTAAGGTAACGCCACTTAAACGTGGCTCTGTTAACCACCTCTCAGCGATGTTTAGGAATCACAGACAGCTTCTTCCTCAGGGTGATGTCACTGACATGCTTTGAAGCTCGGCGTGTTTCTTCCCTGCTGCACACCCAGGGTATGAAGTGGCCCACCCACATTGGCCCCATCTGAATCCGAGCCAGCGGGGAGGAGGCGTGTGGTTAAGATAACGCTGTGAGCAAGAGGGAACGCACACTTGACGCATGACAACTCCCTGCCAAGAGAATTTAAAATCCCAACAGAGGAGATCTCTTCGCTGATAAGGGTGTTTGTGTTCCGTCCTCTAGCCAACTCCCTCTCTCTTTGGCTCGATGCAAAATGGAAAATCTCTGATGTTTTATTGGTGTAAGCATAATGGCCAGATACCAGTGTCGTGCAATATGAGAAGCCATAAAAAATATCATTTACGTTTTCATAAATTAAATCCAAAATGTTATTTTGTAGAAGACGTGCGGTTTATTTATGAGCTAAATACATGGCTTTTTTCTAAGGACGTTAGATCACGCAGAAGGAAGTAAGGGATACAAGAGCTTGGGGTTTTGGGCCATTTGTGTGTGTTTTTTACAGACCTAGACAGTTTTCGCAGTAATTGGCCTTGAAATTCAAAGGATAGCGCCTATATTTAATCCAGTACCTACCTTTAAGGCCCCGCTAATAGGAAGTGAAACCTATTATAGAGATGAAAAAGCAGCACTTTAAGACCCTAAGTAAGAACAGATGGACTCTTTTACTGCAGAGCTAGTGTAAACTGTTCCATATTGTTCCAGATTTCCTGTAACACTGAAGTCTCGTAACATCAAGTCAACATTGTAACTCTTGAAGAAATGCCCTCAAATAACCATCAGCCTCAGTAAACCTATCTAGGTACGCCGCGGAATACAGGAACACATCGGGAGCAGATTATATTTTATATTTTGAGTTGATGTTATGGATCACGATAAACTCTACTTGAGCAATTATCTCAAATCCACCACTATTAAATTCCGCCCTTGGCAACTCCGCCGGGCAATAGATGGACACAAGGTTAACACAAACCTTAGTTCAACAAGTTTCTGATCAATTAAACTGACCACAAGGCAAAATTGTTCCAGTTTAACAAGCTGCAAATGACTCATAATCTCACATTTCTGCCATTTAATCCAGAACACTGTGAGTAAATATTAACACATTAGCTCTAAATTGGGTGCGCTTAGGACCTTCTCATGTGCCGGACCATCAGCACTATACATTGCGGGAATTCCTTACAGAATGGTAATGAATCATTTTTGCTGTAGCCTGTAAAGATGATCCTAACTTGTATTTGTAACGAAAGGAGCAAAAAGTGGCCTTTGGGATACTACTGGCGAGTATACTACATATTTCTATAGTCTAGAGAAAATGTTCATGGCCGCCTCATCACAGAATGGATGCCCAAAGGCAAAACAACCAAAGTTCTCCTTCCTCACACTAAAAACTGGAAGGGTCAGTGGGCATGCTCGATGAGTGCGGGAGATGACAAAATAACTTCTAAGTCTGTCAAATCTTCTGCCTAGTCTAGAGTTAACAATGGAAGTTGAGGTGTGAGGTATGCAGATGGTTTAGAAAACAGGCAAGTAAGGTCGGGAGACAGTCATTGAAAATGTTTATTTATCAGCTTGCCACTCACACCATTTTTGCAATTACTAATAATCAACCTTAGTAGGACATTGAGGTGTGGATGAGCTAATAAGTGACTAGTTACACACATACCGATATGAGGCATTGTAGATGGGCCGAGTTACAGTGTCGCTGTTGAGATGGGAAGTAGACTGACATGTTGAAAAGGGTTGCCACTAGAATATGCCTCAGTACTACCAGAGCACAGTGGTGCTTAAAGCTTGATGACTTTAATTGGTGAACTTTGGCAGGTAGTCGCTAGTGAGGGACACATCGTGACATAAGGCCTGGTGAGCTAGAAATGACACACCCATTCTAATCAAATGTACAACTAATTATATTTAAATAACAACCCGATATCTCCCTAGAAAAAGCATTGGGCTTCATTGGACAGCATGGCACGCGATGGTCTTGGGCACGTTTTGATCTTCAGTTCCTCTGTTCCTCAAACATAGCAACTTATCATTTGTCTTCAACGCCTCTTTTGGCCTCCTAGCTTCTAGGTACAAAATAATTGATATCTGTTCTATAGCATTGGGACAATATCATCCCTAACTGGGAGGGAGAGGATCCTTCCTTCAGTTTGGAAAAGTAAATTCTCGCAGTATCCTTTATAGAGCTGTCTGGGAGTGGGCTGGAGTCTCAGGATCTGGCAGGTTCACTCTGGTTATTGAAGGCTTGTACCCCTTTGTCAATCAAAAGGACGCCATTATGCAGACGGTAGCTAGTAGTTTCCCAGAAAGCTCAGGTTTTGATATTTATGTGCATATACTGCCCCATGGTTCTGAATGCTGTGGCCATTGTTTGTAATGACGTTACACATTTCTTACCGCTCGAATGTGTATGTTCTTGTGTAGTAGTGTAGTTATACTCTGCAGACTGTATGTCTAAGTGGTCTCTTTTCTTTATAAGCACTTCCCATCAACAAGCTCACATGTGTGTCCTTGTAACATTGCCTCGTCATTTGTACCTGTGAGAAGGTGGCCTGATATGCAGTGTTCACTATTCTAGTGAACACTATGTATCAGTCCAGCAACCCTTATTGATGATTGGTTGTAAGTCAACCTTATAGACCAGCTATCCGAGTAGCGTGGATACGAGCAGTCTAAGGCTAAAGACTCGAGAGGGCGTGTTAAGCCAGCTGTTTACCACACATATACCCCTTGAACACCAAGTGAAAGGACACCACACAAGTGTTATGAAAATAAACAAGTTATTTATTAAGATTCACAACAGCCCTGTACTCTTTATGAGGACAGGGTACTAAGCACAAAACAAAACTCTTACGAAAAATACTTAAGTTAGCACAGTATATACAAATGCCCGAGGGGCACGGAAAACCATATACTCTGAAAGTGGAATGCGAAATTACTAGCAGGTAAGTACAGTACTAATAGGCTTAGGAATCGCTAGGACTTCACTATAGAATCCTAGGGGACTCGGGTGCAGAGTGTGCACTCTCACGCGTGATGCGGGACAAAGTCTATGGTAGCTAGTAATGACAAAGTTAGTGTTCTCGGGCGAACCCGACCTGGTAGGAGGAAAACGATAGTGGATTCTGACCCTTGGATAGTGAGGCTATGCTGGGGCACCGAAATGCCGAAGTTACCTAGCCCAGGGGCTGCAGCTGCATAGGTCTCAAAAGACGTCGGGAATCCTCGTAGACGGACCAGGAGCCTGGAAGAAAGAAGTTGCTGGCAGGCGACCAGTGAAGAAAGTTCGATGGATCCAAGCCTGGATCGAAGGAAGATGACACCTGAAAGCAGAGGGGACCAAGTTCGAGACTACTAGCCAGTAGTCAGTGGGCACCAGGAGGGCACCGGATGGTAGCCACCTCGACTAGGTGAGTGGGTGACGCTGTGCTCGCAGATCTCACGGACCAGGAGGCGTTGTCGGCGATCAGGATGGAGGAGCGAGCTGTCCCACGAAGATTGAAGCTGTCGGCGTCGCTGGACCCAGGATTGGGCAACAAAGCCTTGGCAAATTCAAGCCCACGCGGTGGACTCAAAATGGCGTCTGGAGTGGACCAGGAGGGTCCGGGGTGCCTCTCTTGAAGAAGGAAGCAGGGGCCAGTCTGGAGCAACCAGACCAGCAGCAGTGATGTCGTCGGGCGTCGTGCAGAAGGCCACAAGCCAGCCGGCTAGTAGCCACACAGCGCGGTGAGCACGCAAAAGCAGAAGGGCCCCACGCAGATCGTGGAGATGCTGGAGGGCTGATCTTCGGTGCTGGAGCTGCTCAGGGTTGGGGCTTCTCGGACCCCAAAGCACTCACCAGTGGAGCACACGGTGGGCTTGTTGCAAAGAAGTCATGCAGTCTTGGCGATCGTCGGTCCCTCGAGGTCTCGTCGCACTCACAGTTCTCAGCTTGGCTGTAGAGGTGAGTAGAGGTCAGAGGTGCCAGGGAAGCCGGGTCTCGTCGAGCTGGGTCGTCGGATTCGTGAAGAAGGACTTGCAGCAGACCGCAGTGTTCTTAGGATGGTGCCTGCGGATGCAGGGTGACTACTCCTTAGCCACAAAGGAGAATCTTGAAGAAGGAAATCTTGATGTCTTTCGCAGAAAGTCGGGTCTTGATTCCAAAGATGATCTAATTTGAACAGGGGGCCCGCTCCCATCTTTATACTAAAAAAGGGGGCTGACCCGGTGACTAGGTCCTGCCTATGGGTGGGACTAGGAGGGGGGTGGTTACACCCCTCTGCCATGCCGGACTTTCCCCAGGCCAGGGGCTGGTGTGCCCCTGGAACTGGTTCTGACCGGCCTATGCGTAGTGAGCACCGGGGTGCCACTCAGCAGTCACCTTCCTGAAAAGCCCTGCCTACCCAGGATACACAAATCCATGTCTGGGACGGTGCTAGCACCGCCCCTGACAGGAAACCCTTTGTCCAGGCTCCCCTCGCTGGAAGGACTCCCAGCTGCTGGGGGTCAGACTCGTGTCTGTGGTGGCAGCATCCATTTTGTGGAGCTGAGGCTTCGTTTAACTTTAACCGGTGTTCACAGTTACATACATGTCGTGTCCCTCTAGAAGGGTGGAATGCTAACCCCGTCGCCAGAATTGGCGAGGGGTTAGTATTCCAATTCGTATGACACCTTACTCGACATGTTTTGATAATGCAATACCAAAGTTAGCATTTAACCGCGAGGATTATAATGCACTTAAGAGTATATGGTATGCGATATCATGGAACAGCTATTAGGACTTGGTTCCGCAAGCTGCAGACAGGCTCAGCTCATGCCAGAGCACCATCTCACACGATTCCAAGCACTCTGGCTTCAGGTTTGTCAAGGCCTGCCATAGGAGTGACTGATAGGAATCTGTGTGTCCATTTTAGGGTTAGGTATAGGTATACTACACCTACAGCAAAGGGTGATTACACGACTTTGCCCCAGCTGTCATGCAGCCAGTTGTGTCAAATTTAGGAGGCCAGCCAGGGGTGGCATAATACATGCTTCAGCCCCTGGCAGCCCTGGGTACACCCATGCCCTGAGTTACAGGGTCTGATAGGGTGGCCCAGTACCAATTGGAAATGCACCTGGGGTACATGGAATCCATTTTACAGAGAGAGCAGTAGGCCTGGGGTCCTGATTGGCAGGGCCCCAGGTCGACTATGTCAAAAACCAGCTAAAACACAGGGCAAAAAGTTGGGGGCAACCATAGTCAGGAGGTACCTTCCTACACAACCCCCCCCCCAAACGAAAGGAGATAAGGCTATCCTTGTCCAGGTTAGCCTCTATTACCTAAGTGGCCATATAAGGAAGGACCAGCTCTGGCTTGGTTTCCCCCTGTGTCATGGTCCACTAGGCAACCCCTCACCCTAAGGGTATCTGAGGGTCTCCACCATAGGGAATCTCTGCCTTTGGTGTGTCTTGGGAAAGAAGAAGGCTGATGCTGGGATGGAGTACTGAAGTGAGGCTCCTCTACCTTTGGGCTCAACTTCCTCCAGTCACCATTCATCCTGTGTGCCTTTCTTTCTTTAGCTGAGATGCACTGAGCTCTCAGGGTCAGCCTCTGGCTGCCTAAAGCTGGAGGCTGAGTCCCTCTGTTTGGCTTACTGGAGGGACAGGTCAGGTTTGGGGTTTTTAGGCCCCAGGTTTGGCTGTGCCCAACAGTGTCCAGCTGTGGGAGGTCCCTAACTACTTTTAAGGGGGATCCCTCAGGAGTCTGTTTTATTTTCACTTGGCTAGGTTTACCAGCTTCAGTGATCCTAATCTGCTGATTAAGGGGTTCTTTTGGACAGGGGGGCCTTTGGGGTCCACCACTGGCCTCCCTGACCTCCACAGCCCTGGGCTGACTGAGGCAGGGTAGAGAGGTGCAGGTTACCTGCTCCAGACTGGGTCCCACCTGGGAAGGGTCCACTGCCATCAGGGGCTCTGCCAGGCTAGGCCTGACTACCTCTGGGGCAGTTCCTTCAACAGGGGTGGAGTCAGTTCCCTGAGGAGGCTGGCTCTCACCTAGTATCTGGGAGGGGGAAGACTCTTCTTCCTCCTCAATGCTCTCTGTTTGAGTGGAGTGATCCATTGTTTCAGGCTTCACAACCTCACTATCTGTTTGAGTAGAGGCTGAGACCATTTCAACCTTGCCAACCTTTTGAGGAGGGCACTCAGTTTGTGTTTGGGCTGTGACTGTCACAGCCCTCCTATCCTGTTCTGGAAAGTCTGTCTGAGCCTGGGCAGTGGCTACCACTGCCCTTCCAACCTTTTCAGGGAGGAATGGTGCTTAGACTGGGGCTGTAGCTATTACTGCCCCACTAACCTGTCTGGATAGGCCTATCATTCTGGAGTGAGTTTCTTGCTCCACCTCAGCCCATGCTGAGAGTTCCAGGTCATTCCCCAGTAAGCAATCTACAGGTAGGTTATCTGTCACTGCCACTCTCATGGGCCCTGTGACATTACCCCAGCTGAGCTTGACTACTGCCATGGGATGCCTTCTCTTCACTCCATGAATGTCTGTCACCTGATAAGTAAAACCAGGGGTCAGTTGAGCAGAGGGGACCAGATGGTCAATCACCATGGTGATGCTGGCCCCTGTGTCTCTGAATGCCTCAACTTTCTGACCATTGACTAGGACCTCTTGTCTATACTTTCCCAAAATGTGGGGTCCAGTAGTGAAGTTGGCAAACCCCATGCCAGTCTCACAGACAAGAGTGTGGTCAGGGGACCTGGCTAGGCCATAGTCCTCCTGATTGCCCAAAGTAATGCCCACCACATTCTTGGGGGTACTCCCACCACCTGGGGGATTACCACTAGTGGTAACAGGAGGTTTAGGAGTATTACCTGGGGGTATATTTCCCTTATTGCCATTTTTAGGGCAACTGGCATCACTTTTGTAATGGCCCACCTGTTTACAGGTATGGCAATAAGGTTTCTTCTGTTCTGAAGGAGTGTTCTGGGACCCACCACCCTTGTTGGAGTTTTGGGGCCCTTGGGAAGTCTTCTCTGTGGATTTATCCCCACCCTTCTCTTGAGGCTTGGTTGATTCCTTCTTTTGGTCACCACCCTGGTTTTTAGGCCTGACCCTGGTTCTGACCCATTTGTCTGCCCTCTTACCCAATTCCTGTGGAGAGGTCAGATCAGAGTCTACCAGGTGCTGGTGTAATAACTGTTTCTGACAATTACTTAAGATTTGCTCCCTCATAATTAGATTGTACAATCCTTTAAAATCAGTAACCTTACTACCCAGTAGCCAGCCTTCAAAAGCCTTAGTGGCACAATCAACAAAGTCAGTCCAATCCTGAGACTGAGTTTTCTGGGTATCTCTGAACATTATCCTGTATTGTTCAGTGGTTAAACCAAACCCATCAACCAGTGTATTCTTCAGGACTTGGTAATTGTTAGCATCCTCAACTCTAGTAGTGAGCTGCTTATCTCTACCTTTACCATCAAAGGAGAGCCACAAGATAGCTGCCCACTGACTTTGGGGAACACCCTGCACAGTGCAGGCTCTCTCCAAAGCAGTAATCCATTTGTGGATGTCATCCCCTTGTTTAAAGGGGGGCACTATCTTATTCAGGTGCTTTGTATCAAAACTCCTTTCCCTATTGCTAGGTTTATTGCTGGCACCAGTGGGCTGTAGCCCACATAATTCTTGCTCTCTAGCAAAGGCAAGTCTCTCTTTGGCCAGGGCAAGTTCTTCCCTTTCAATCCTCAGTTTGACTGCCCTTTCTTCAGCTTCATACACTCTCCTCTGAGGGGAAGTCATCCCTCTATGAGAAGAGTTGTGAGAGCCATTGGTTCGAAGGGATCTGTTAGATCCTCTTGATAGAGACCTAACTCGTCCATTCCCAATGTTAAGCTGACCTGAGAGTGGCCCCAGGGGTCCCCCAGTACCAATCTCATGTCTGCTTAAGTTGCACCTGGTTAGTCTGCTGACTTCTACCAGTCCCTTATCTGCCTCTTCCCCTGACAACTGATCCTCATCCTCATCCTCAGCATCATCTGCTTCCTGGAGGGGATGGTCATGGCTATCAAAGGGTCCCTGTAAGGAGGGCATACTCCCATCTGGATTAGAAGGGTCTGGGTTACCAGCCCTACTGGCATCATAAGCCTCTAAGAGACCAATCAGAAAGGAAGTGGTAGGGTTAGACCCCTGTCTTATCTTCCTGGAGGTACACACCTGTCTCAACTCCCTGAAGCTAAGAACAGTATATCTGGAAGTGGGGACCTGTGGAGGGTCCACTGACACAAGGGGAGACCCAGAGTTTCCTCCTTTGTCTGACATACTGTTTCTAGTGTGGTGTAAGTGATGCACCTACCTACACTATGTGTTTGCCTACTGAACCCTTGCTAAGAGTTGCAGCCAAGGTGTGCTAAGCCTTGAGGAGCTGCAACAGCTGGTTCAGTAGAACTCAGAGTATTCTAAGCTTAGTTATATGTACCTAACAGTACTTATGTGATCTTTCAACAAGATATTCTTAGGATACGTGTGGTAAAACGACAGCAAGCTCAAATCCCAACCGCTGCTCACCAATGTGAGAAGGTGGCCTGATATGCAGTGTTCACTATTCTAGTGAACACTATGTATCAGTCCAGCAACCCTTATTGATGATTGATTGTAAGTCAACCTTATAGACCAGCTATCCTAGTAGCGTGGATACGAGCAGTCTAAGGCTAAAGACTCGAGAGGGCGTGTTAAGCCAGCTGTTTACCACACATATACCCCTTGAACACCAAGTGAAAGGACACAACACAAGTGTTATGAAAATAAACAAGTTATTTATTAAGATTCACAACAGCCCTGTACTCTTCTGACCTCGACACACTCACCCTTCTCCGCTCCTATGACCCAGCCCCCGAACTTCACTCAACCACACCACACCGCAACATCCCCACGATACACCCAAATCCCCTTAGACCACCCACACTAAACAGCAGATCCTCTATCCCCAATAACCTTAGAAAAATCCCTCTCCCCCTAGAACCATCTAACACCCTCTACACACCCCGTCTCAAATGCACTCTTCTCAACTGCAGATCGGCCACAAAACATTCCGCCGCCATTGCTGAACTACTCTTATCGCAGGACCTTGACCTAATCATCCTGACTGAAACGTGGCTAACTGAATCTTCAACACCCATAATGGACATTCTGGTTCCTCCCAACTATCACATTATCAGGCTCGACAGAAAAGGCCAAATAGGTGGTGGAATCGCATGCATCTACAGGGACAACCTCTCTGTTCAGAAAGTCAATTCCACATCCCTACCATCCCCAACATCCTGGGAATACATCTGCCTCGACATCATTAGTGAGGGCAAACCGATATGCTCTCTTCACAGCATTTACCACCCACCCAGGGACAATCTCACCTTTTCCCAACAAATCATGGATATGATCTCAACCAATTCCGGACGGCAGCTCACCCAAATATACCTTGGTGACTTCAACCTTCACTGGAATGACCGCAACGACGCAGTGGTAAATAGTCTTAAAAATTTCCTTGTTGCCCTTAACCTCACCCAAATATGCAACAGCCCAACCCACAAGAAAGGCTCTACCCTCGACCTGATCATCTCCAAAGAGGAGTCTATCCAACTCGAATCCATCCAACCCTGTGACTGGTCAGATCATTATATTATCACATTCTTTATCAATGAAAAAGTCAAAATCATCCCGGCTCAACTCTCCAAGCCCAAAGTCTGGAAAAGAGACTTGAAAAAACTCAAACCAGGCTCTTTGCCCCCTAACAGTTGCAATCTCCTACTCCCACCTACAGGCGCCACGGACGTCCAAATTATGACTGACCACTATATCAACGCTATGACCTCTATAATTAATGAGGTCGCACCTATGCAGCTAAAAAGAGTCTCTACTAAAATCTCCAAACCATGGTACGACGGGAGTCTCAACGAGGACAGACGAGACATGCGAATGGCAGAACGGACCTGGAGATCAGCCCCCTCCGCAATGCACCTAAAAGATCTGAAGAAAAAGAGAAACGCCTACTTCAGGAAAATAAAACGCTCAAAATCGGACTTCTTCAGCCTCCAACTCGACCAAGCAAAAAACCGCCCGAGAAAACTGTTTGAGCTAATCAAGTCACAATCAAAGGAGCAACCACAACCACTAAACACTGGGCGTGAGGCACCCTCCTGTGAAGATTTCGCTGCTTTCTTTATCCAAAAAACCGACAAAATAAAAAGCGATCTCCTTATTGACGCAAGCCTCTACTCCAAACCCCAATGCCTAGCACCCACTGAACCAAAAAACAATGCTACATGGTCAACCTTCGGCATATACTCGGAAAAAGAAATTGGCAAACTGCTCAGCACCCTGAAACCATCCAATCACCTCACGGACCCCCTCCCTGCCTCCGCAGTAAAAGACTTTACCCCTTTTCTTCTCCCTCTCTGGACTAAAATTATCAACAGCTCTCTCCAACAAGGCATCATACCCGACTCCCTCAAAGTTGGCCAGGTCACACCTCTGCTAAAGAAACCTACAGCCGACCCCTCGGATCTCAACAATTACCGTCCCATCACCAATATCCCCACTCTCGCCAAACTGCTGGAAAAATGCGCACAACTACAATTGTCTAAACACATTGAGCAATTCGATCTCCTCAACCCTCACCAGTCAGGCTTCCGAGCAGGACACAGCACAGAAACTGCTATGACTCACATAATTGACGACGCACTTCAAATGCTAGACCAAAACGACACCTGCCTCCTCATCCTTCTTGATCTCTCCTCAGCCTTCGACACCGTTAAACATGAGAATCTACTAGAACTACTAAACACAAGAATGGGCTTATCTGGAACTGTCCTCAAGTGGTTCACTTCCTTTCTTCACAACAGGTCGCAAAAATTTAAGAGCAACAACCTGATGTCCTCGCCAATACCTGTAACGCTAGGCGTCCCCCAAGGATCTTCTCTATCCCCAACTTTGTTCAACCTAGTCATGGAACCTCTCACCACCTTGCTACAAGCATCCAATGTACACTTTCACATGTACGCTGATGACACCCAACTTTACCTCAAGCTACAATCACCCAATGACATCCTGCTCCTGAACTCAACGATCAGTTGCACCCAATCCTGGCTTGCCGATAATCACCTCAAACTCAATGCCCTGAAAACAGAGTTCCTTCTGATCTCACCTCCAGCGAAGATATCCACCACTCAACATTGGCTTAAACTCCTAACCGCACTTAATGTCCAACCCACCATCGTGGATTCAGCAAAATCTTTAGGCATAACACTCGACACTAATCTGAACATGCAGCAACATATCAGCAAGGCAACAAAGGGAGCGAACTTCCAGATCAATACTCTGAGGAAACTTAAACCCTACCTCCCAGCCAAAGACTTCCAAACTGCAGTACAAGCACTAGTCATCCCACGAATTGAATACGGCAGCACCGCCCTCTGCGGACTCCCCCTAACTACAACCGCACCACTAAAAGCTTCTCTAAATGCTGCAGCGAGACTCATCACTGGGTCAAAAAAGTACTCCCACATTACCCCTGACTTGAAATCCCTGAACTGGCTGCCTTTTGAAGCCAGAATACATCTGAAAATCGCCTGCATGACACACAAGGCGGTACACCTAAACTCACCCGGCTACCTCGCTCAGAAGTTGACAATCTCTGGGGGAAGTAGAAACACGAGAGGCACAAACAATCTCCTGCTGAAACCTCGAAGATTCCGGAAGGAAAAAACATGCAAGCGCTCCTTCTCAGGAATGGCGCCTAGGATCTGGAACTCTCTCCCTCGCAAAACCAGGCTTATCTCCTCCACTGCACTCTTTAAAAAAGAAGTAAAAGCTATCCTCATGGCTAAATACACTTGAGCTACTATCTCGAACCCTGTTAACACCCTGCACCGATCTGTATTACATGTTTGACCCTTGACCTATTTGTAAGAGTTGTTTTTATCATTCACATGATTGGCTTTGTCACTTAGTTGTACTATTTATACTGTGATTTATTGATTTACTTGTTTGAATATGCTCCCCCATGCACCCTTCTATGTAAAGCCTGTTTACCGGTTTGACTTTGCTCCCTGATGTACCCGTCTATGTAAAGCGCTCTGATATCTGTAAAGATCTTGTTTGCGCTATATAAAACTTTTTAAATAAAATAAATAAATAAAATACTAATCACAAAACAAAACTCTTACGAAAATACTTAAGTTAGCACAGTATATACAAATGCCCGAGGGGCACGGAAAACCATATACTCTGAAAGTGGAATGCGAAATTACTAGCAGGTAAGTACAGTACTAATAGGCTTAGGAATCGCTAGGACTTCACTATAGAATCTTCAGATTACTTCTAGGAGGCCTAGGGGACTCGGGTGCAGAGTGTGCACTCTCACGCGTGATGCGGGACAAAGTCTATGGTAGCTAGTAATGACAAAGTTAGTGTTCTCGGGCGAACCCGACCTGGTAGGAGGAAAACGAAAGTGGATTCTGACCCTTGGATAGTGAGGCTATGCTGGGGCACCGAAATGCCGAAGTTACCTAGCCCAGGGGCTGCAGCTGCATAGGTCTCAAAAGACGTCGGGAATCCTCGTAGATGGACCAGGAGCCTGGAAGAAAGAAGTTGCTGGCAGGCGACCAGTGAAGAAAGTTCGATGGATCCAAGCCTGGATCGAAGGAAGATGACACCTGAAAGCAGAGGGGACCAAGTTCGAGACTACTAGCCAGTAGTCAGTGGGCACCAGGAGGGCACCGGATGGTAGACACCTCGACTAGGTGAGTGGGTGACGCTGTGCTCGCAGATCTCACGGACCAGGAGGCGTTGTCGGCGACCAGGATGGAGGAGCGAGCTGTCCCACGAAGATTTAAGCTGTCGGCGTCGCTGGACCCAGGATTGGGCAACAAAGCCTTGGCAAATTCAAGCCCACGCGGTGCACTCAAAATGGCGTCTGGAGTGGACCAGGAGGGTCCGGGGTGCCTCTCTTGAAGAAGGAAGCAGGGGCCAGTCTGGAGCAACCAGACCAGCAGCAGTGATGTCGTCGGGCGTCGTGCAGAAGGCCACAAGCCAGCCGGCTAGTAGCGACACAGCGCGGTGAGCACGCAAAAGCAGAAGGGCCCCACGCAGATCGTGGAGATGCTGGAGGGCTGATCTTCGGTGCTGGAGCTGCTCAGGGTTGGGGCTTCTCGGACCCCAAAGCACTCACCAGTGGAGCACACGGTGGGCTTGTTGCAAAGAAGTCGTGCAGTCTTGGCGATCGTCGGTCCCTCGAGGTCTCGTCGCACTCACAGTTCTCAGCTTGGCTGTAGAGGTGAGTAGAGGTCAGAGGTGCCAGGGAAGCCGGGTCCCGTCGAGCTGCGTCGTCGGATTCGTGAAGAAGGACTTGCAGCAGACCGCAGTTTTCTTAGGATGGTGCCTGCGGATGCAGGGTGACTACTCCTTAGCCACAAGGGAGAATCTTGAAGAAGGAAATCTTGATGTCTTTCGCAGAAAGTCGGGTCTTGATTCCAAAGATGATCTAATTTGAACAGGGGGCCCGCTCCCATCTTTATACTAAAAAAGGGGGCTGACCCGGTGACTAGGTCCTGCCTATTGGTGGGACTAGGAGGGGGGTGGTTACACCCCTCTGCCATGCCGGACTTTCCCCAGGCCAGGGGCTGGTGTGCCCCTGGAACTGGTTCTGACCGGCCTATGCGTAGTGAGCACCGGGGTGCCACTCAGCAGTCACCTTCCTGAAAAGCCCTGCCTACCCAGGATACACAAAACCATGTCTGGGACGGTGCTAGCACCGCCCCTGACAGGAAACCCTTTGTCCAGGCTCCCCTCGCTGGAAGGACTCCCAGCTGCAGGGGATCAGACTTGTGTCTGTGGTGGCAGCATCCATTTTGTGGAGCTGAGGCTTCGTTTAACTTTAACCGGGGTTCACAGTTACATACATGTCGTGTCCCTCCAGAAGGGTGGAATGCTAACCCCGTCGCCAGAATTGGCGAGGGGTTAGTATTCCAATTCGTATGACACCTTACTCGACATGTTTTGATAAAGCAATACCAAAGTTAGCATTTAACCGCGAGGATTATAATGCACTTAAGAGTATATGGTATGCGATATCATGGAACAGCTATTAGGACTTGGTTCCGCAAGCTGCAGACAGGCTCAGCTCATGCCAGAGCACCATCTCACACGATTCCCAGCACTCTGCCTTCAGGATTGTCAAGGCCTGCCATAGGAGTGACTGATAGGAATCTGTGTGTCCATTTTAGGGTTAGGTATAGGTATACTACACCTACAGCAAAGGGTGATTACACGACTTTGCCCCAGCTGTCATGCAGCCAGTTGTGTCAAATTTAGGAGGCCAGCCAGGGGTGGCATAATACATGCTTCAGCCCCTGGCAGCCCTGGGTACACCCATGCCCTGAGTTACAGGGTCTGATAGGGTGGCCCAGTACCAATTGGAAATGCACCTGGGGTACATGGAATCCATTTTACAGAGAGAGCAGTAGGCCTGGGGTCCTGATTGGCAGGGTCCCAGGTCGACTATGTCAAAAACCAGCTAAAACACAGGGCAAAAAGTTGGGGGCAACCATAGTCAGGAGGTACCTTCCTACAGTACCCTAACATCTATTGTCTTCCATTCCATTGCTGCACTTCTCCCTTTAAGCATGGACATTGTCTATAGTGGTGCATGCTTTGTAAGTATGAACACAAAGTCAGTTTAAGCAGCCGACTATGTTTCGGCAATAGAAACAACCATCAATCACAAATCAAAGACTCACTGCTAGACAAAACCTGGCCATGCAGGACAGGACAAGCACTTACTGCAGTAGGAGCATCCAGCACATAAAAACACCATTTATTTAGAGAACAACGAATCCTGCAAAAAACTTTCTCTGAATTCACCCTCTAAAAGAATGCTCTACTCTTGGTGGATACTTGCTCAGCAGGGCAGGCGCTACCATTGAGTGAGGTAAGGGAGCAGCCTAGAGGTGGTACCAAAGTTCTGCGAAAAGCCCTAAACAGCCTTTCAGTGCATACTTGATGGTTGTGTTACAGGGTATATATATATATATACTGTTGCATCCTGGGCATTGGAGTCCTTTGATTGCCTCGGACCCTGAACACTAACACCTGTGATACTTTGGCTGAGGGGCGGAGCTGTCATTCTCACCTATCCGGTGCGGAGGGGTGCACTTTAAACTGCAGAGCGGTAGGACTCCCGTTTTCACCACCGCAGGCGCTGAAGAGGCCACACCGGCCGAAATGCATACGCCATCAAATTGGGAATAAATTGTTTTGCCTTACCCCGCAGAGGTTCCTGCCTTTCTTTCACAAGAGGGACTGCTTTTTTCATATATATATATATATATATATATATTATTTTTTTTTTTTAGCGCCATAGTGTCAATTCTGCTATTTTAAAGTGCTATATATAGCAGATTTAGATTTTCTTAATTGTCTGAAACTCAGTTTATTGATCTCGGTTGAGCAAAAGAATGAGTTGATACTGCTAAGATTCTAAGTTAGCATTACACACTGAGCCATTTTGCCCAATCGATGTGATATTCCTTTGCAAAGTAACCTATACATAATCTAAAGTTTGCTTTGTGTGTTCTGTTGCTGGCACATCTAACTCTAGGAGTAAACCTGTTAGCTTTACCCAGGTGTTATGATCATTTATCAATTATATAAAGCTTTTAAATGCATTATAAATAGCTTCTAAATGTGTTATAATAATTCAAATGTATTGGACTAGTTGTATGATTCCACAAGTATGTGCAGTTCTTTAACATGCAAACCGAGCTCCTATTTCGCACGCCGTCAAATAAATTAATATAGTAGTATTACCAGTCATGTGTGTGCTTGGGCACACTCCAGCTATGGATAGAGCCGATGTCTTTAGGGTGACTTTCATCCAGTCCTGGTTTGTTTGACAGCATCAACAGGCATAATGAGATGTGCAGCTCCACTTTTCCATTATAAGCATGGGCCTGAGAATTCCAGTATGTGTAGTCAGTTATGGGCCACACTGACAGCTATGCATACATATATTTGAAAACACAAACATATGCTCTAAGGACAAATTAAAATACTTTCACAAACGGACTGGTATATCTATAGCTTTACGTTTGAAGGTAACATGTATTTCTATAACGCACACTCACCCTTGGGGTATCTTGGCATTATTAGCTGTTTATTGTTACTGAATCAGCGGTACTCCTTTTTTCGACCTCAAAAGGATGAAAGGCTGAGTAGAACTGCAAGAATTCAACCTTGTGACTATGAGGTAAAACACAGATTCCTGCAGTGAATGGACTCGCCCACAAAGCCAATAGATCCAGCATAAACCTAGATCAGTCAGCATTACTGTAAAGAAAGTGGGTCCTTTCACTTAATAAGTAATCTAAAATAGCAGGTGATCAATGAATCAGCTTCCTGAGACAGCGTGAACCCATTTGAAAAACTTACATCAATTTCGCTCACGGACAACATGCAGAGAAGTAAATGTTTCACTAGCAGTCTGATTGTAATGCTAATGTGCACTGGAGCCCACATTGCTCTCATGTCTAAAAAGTTACCACATTATTAGTTTTCAGGATATACTGGTACAATATCCTAACAACCAAGTATCAGAACAAAAAACTAAAAATCTACTAATGTTGAGCATGAAATAAACCTTGGATTGATAAAAAAATTTCGGGTGTGACAGAGGAGTTGGTTGATTAACAACTTCATGTACTTTTTTTTAACTTTGCAAATATAAAGGTTGTGAGGTTTGTTTATTTTGTTTTTAGAAGAGGAGGGTAGATTTGGCAGCATTTGTAGAAAACCGTTACTGATGCTCCCAAGAGTTGCTCACGGGAGATGGTGGTCTGTCACCGCTTGGCAGCCCTCCACTGCGCCTTGCCTATGCATCCCCACCCTTTTACCCCAATTAACTGTGGTTTTAGATGAGCGAATGCCCAGGCGTAGAGATATGAATAGGTGCCACATTACGTGTCAATCTCCTCCAGATATTTCCCTGGCTACTAGCAGTCAGAGCTCCCCATCAGGAGTACAGGTCTCTTCCCATGGACTCAATACAGTCACCTCTGTAACTAGGTTCCCAAAAGGACTAGTGGCAAGGAGAAACTGGGGTACAGTGCAGAAAATACAATGACTGGCAACTAATCCCTTTGTCATTTGTAATAAAATGTACCAATTTGCATTACAAAAAAGACCAGCATCCTTGCATGTGTTGTATCCACTCGATACCATAGCTTCTTAAAGTGAGTACATGCCGAAACACCCTGGAGCTTTGCGGTTAAAAAGGGAGACTACTGCAGCTGGAATATGTAAATTACATTTTTGTAATGCATATCTAGTTCCTTTGTGTATAGAACTAGACCAGTGAATACAAGAATTACTTTAAATTGTATAATGAAGTGCATTTATAAAGTGACTAATCGACAAGGTGGGTATAAGAGATTGTAGGGATTGTCAGCTGGGTTCTGGTAGATAACTGTAGGTAAATGTCTTCCCCCTCCTATTTTTTTTTGCTTTCATGATAACTGTCTATATTTTGTTTGGAACATGATTTTCTTTCTACAAACCTCGATCTCATCATTAGTCAACAAGATACCAGCGAGAACATCAAAGACGCACCAGGAGAAGCCCAATTGATTCATGCCAAACAAATGCTGACAGCCAACAGCTGCACGAGCAGCGACTCCCAGGCCGCCAGCAGGGCGAGTCTTTCATTCCCGAAGTGAGATTAATGTCATGTTGTATGATACAGACAGCGCTGTCCACCTACTGAGAGTGACATGTGTCTGCTCTCCTGGACCCTGCGAGAGTCTTCAACTTGTTCTTCGGATGTTGTGGTGGGACCAACTGTTGTACCCCTGTGGTTTGGAAAACCATTTTGTCTTTATCCTTAGTGGTATAAGGGACTCATAGAAAGATTCTGAGTAGGTTTTCAAAGCACTAAGTCACTCTTTACTAGTGGCCCGACCTATGAGCGATAATTGAGGTGCACAATAAAATACAGGTGTGATAATTATAGCCTATTACAAGTTCAGCCTGCACAATGAGGCATAGCATGCACATATTTGGTACTTACTGCACCAAAATCTGCCTCGCCGAATATTTTCTGGCATGTTCCCCCAGTAAATTTAAGGACCTGCCGACATTTACCCTGGGGATGCAGATTTTATTTTAGCAAGCATTTACCAGGTGTGATAAAATAGCAGAACTCCTAATTCTGATATTTGCAGTAACAGGAGTTACCGCACATATTGGAATTATATGGGCCATTCGTAATGCTGGTCTAAGTGACATCAGGCTAAATACGCGTGTTTGGTGGATGGCTGGACATCTTTCGCTCTATAATGTTAACAGGAATAGAGCCCTCTGGATTAATACAAATATTACATTATGATAATAATACCACTATTTTCATTAGTATTTTTAAGCATAAACTATTTTCACTTACTTTTTCTTTCAATAGTACAACATATATATCTCCCACGGGACTTATAAGTAGTAAAACAAAGGTAACCACATATTAGCTATTGCAGACCTATTTATCAAATTCATAACAAATTAACATGTAAACACATTGAATCCAGTCTAATGCTACAATTCTATGAGTCCCTTAATTGCAAGTATTTAACTGGTCCTTATTTTTTGGGGTGCAAAGCATATTCCCACTTATCTTTCAACCCCAACATTGCGAAAAATCCTCGCATCAACGTACTTTCTCCCAGTCCAAGTGTAAAAAGCGAAGATTTCTTTAGAGATATTCTGAGGTTCCATACTCACCTCTCAAGATATAGTTGACTCGATGTTGCTATCATTCTCCAAAACACACACACACACATATATATGTAAGGATGTGTGGGGATATATACATACATCTAAAATATATATAAATATATATATGCACATACATCTATCTTAGGTTATGTACAGTATATTTAATATTTACATGTGTATATATTCATATTGTTACATAATTGACTAAGTTAATTGAAAAAGGTAACTTATTCTGAGGACCTTGCTGGTCCTCGTGACTGGCTCCCAATGGGAGTTGGTTGCCTAACGTGACTCTAATTGACTGCAGTACACTAGCCCAACTTTTGGGTGAAAACGTTTCTAAGCATCACATTCTCTCAATTTGCCAATTCTTGTTTGCGGTTGAGTGAAATGCTTTGATGTGTTATGCCTTGTAAATTCTATATCTCTGGAACTGGTGGATCTTTTTCATTGTAGTGTTCAAAATACATAAAATGCAGTCTTATTTTATTAAATTAATGTTGTTAATTGTTTGGCGCTGTTTAAATGCATTACACTCGTTCCTTGCTGTTCAGAGCCACAGCTACCCAGGGTTGAGCTAAAGTTTTGGTAGACAAAATCTACTAGTCTTAAAGAGTTGGTAAGAGTATTACACGGTTTTATCGCACACCACCACCATATAATATGCCCTATTTGCTAACATTACTTCTCTATTGCTCATGACACTCCTGCGAAGACCTCATATAATGCACCTTGGTGGTTTAGGAGGACCTCTTGTAGGTTACTTCTTTATTGTTCAGGACACTCCTGAGGTAGCCTCCATACAGTGCCCTTGATGGTTTACAGAACTTCTGTTTTCACTGAGTGAACTTCTTACACAACAATCAACCCAACTGATGTACGGCTGTGGTGGTTTCTTTGTATGGAACTTCTAAGAGGGTAAGTACCCGCACGCAGTAAGTACTATGCCTATTCTCACACTCTCTGCAATACCCATACCTATGCGCAGCAACACATAGCACGCTCTGCATCCACCACGTCAACAAACCTTGCACATCTTATCAATATGTTCCATCCAAGCCAAACTACAAATGTTCAGCCTTGCGCTCAGACTACCTCACCAGCGATCTGAAGCACTATAGAAATAATACAACCATACCACTTTAGTACTGGCAAGAGGTATGCGAATTGCTACATCAATACCAATACAATGCGGTAATGTAATGCAACATAAGAAAGGTGTCTCTACCTTCTATTACAACTCAATGGATGCACACTGTTTTTTGTTTAAAAGGCCTTGAGGTCCAACTAGTGCAGAGTTCACAATGTAATCAAAGGTGTGCATTAAACAAGGAGTGGGTTCGCTGGCATACTCCGGCACACAGTCGCATACCACGGCCCACTCCTCTGCTTTACTCCCCACCCTCCCAGAAGGGAATGGCGTTTTCGAGAGCAGATTTGACCATGCGAGTCTGAAGCCCCTCTCCTGACTCCAGGCGCCCCCTGAGCCTGTGTTTGTCCCCTTTTAGTGTGACAAATAGCTTCCTTTGAAATCCACCAAATTACTTTTAGCAAGGGCCGCAGCGGGCAGCGGAGAGGGTTAAGGCGCTTTGCGGCCCATCCCGGGATACCGCTGATATCAATCTTGCAGACTGCTCAGCGCAGGGAAGGGAGTGGGGCTCCGGCTGCCAACATTCCTGCAGATTAGACCGCGCAGCGCCATTATCTGTGGGGGAGCCTCGCTCCTAATGCTCCCCAGCTTGTCTCGGCCGCCTGCTCCGGAGCCCTGCACACAGCTGGGAGACACCATAGGAAGCATAAACAGAGATGCTGCAGGGAAAGGGGCCCTGCCAATAGCACGGCTTCCCTCGCGCATCTTCCTCTGGCCCCGCGCGCTGAGGACACTGGTGGTAAAACCATTACAGTGTCTGCGGAGGGGGGGATGCGCGGGGCCTTCCGGAGGGAAGGAGGCCGGGGCAGGACAGCTGCGCGCTGTCTGCGGCAGTGAGAGAGGAGCTCTCTCCTCCCCCTGGCGCAGCCTGGCACCGACCAGCTCCAGCGCCCTGCAGGAATGCCCATGCCCCCACCTGCGGCGTGCACGGCGCGGGAGGCGCGGGCCCGCGAGAGGAGGCAGCAGGAGAGCCGAGATGATTCAAAGGCACGCCCTCCACTAACAATGTATTTTTTTATTTAATGCATTTTTATAAAGCGCGTATTGTATCTGGAACTGTCTCGGGTGTCTTTAGTGACCGTCACTACTGCTGTTTTCCGCACCTTTAGACAATGCATTTCACAGCTCTCCAGGCAACATGCGGCAACACAGGCCTCTAGTGCCTAGTGAGAAGAATGTGTCTCACCTTGGGAATGCATTTCAGACGCAGGCCTCCAGTGCCTAGTGAGAAGCCTGGCCCACAGCTTGGGAATGCATGGCAGACACAGGGCTCTAGTGCCTAGTGGGAAGCCTGGCCCTCACCTTTGGGATGCATTGCAGACACAGGCCTCTAGTGCCTAGTGAGAAGCCTGGCCCTCAGCTTGGAGATGCATTGCAGACACAGGCCTCTAGTGCCTCGTGAGAAGAATGTGTCTCACCTTGGGAATGCATTTCAGACGCAGGCCTCCAGTGCCTAGTGAGAAGCCTGGCCCTCACCTTTGGGATGCATTGCAGACACAGGCCTCTAGTGCCTAGTGAGAAGCCTGGCCCACAGCTTGGGAATGCATGGCAGACACAGGGCTCTAGTGCCTAGTGAGAAGCCTGGCCCTCACCTTTGGGATGCATTGCAGACACAGGCCTCTAGTGCCTAGTGAGAAGCCTGGCCCTCAGCTTGGAGATACATTGCAGACACAGGCCTCTAGTGCCTCGTGAGAAGCCTGGCCCTCACCTTGGGAATGCATTTCAGACACAGGCCTCCAGTGCCTAGCGAGAAGCCGAGCCCACAGCTTGGAAAATGCATGGCAGACACAGGCCTCTAGTGCCTAGTGAGAAGCCTGGCCTTCAGCTTGGGAATGCATTCCAGGCATAGGCCTCCAGTGCCAATTAAGAAGGCTGGCCCCCATATACGGAATGCATTGCAGACACAGGCCTCCAGTGCCTAGTGAGAAGGCTGGCCCCCATCTACGGAATGCATTCCAGAAACAGGCCTCTTGCGCCTAATAAGAAACCTGACCCTCAGCTTGGAAATGCATTTCAGACACAGGCCTCTAGCGCCTGGTGAGAACCCTGACCTTCACCTTGGGAATGTATTTCAGACACAAGCTTCTAGTGTCTAGTGAGAAGCCTGGCCCTCAGCTTGGGAATGGCCTCTAGTGCCTAGTGAGAAACCTGGCCCCTCAGCTTGGGAGTGCATTGCAGGCACAGGCCTCTAGTGCCTAGTAAGTATGCTTGGGAATGCATTGCAGACACAGGCCTCTAGTGCCTAGTGAGAAGCGTGGCCCTCAGCTTGGGAATGCATTGCAGACACAGGCCTCTAGTGCCTAGTAAGAAGAATGTGTCTCACCTTGGGAATGCATTGCAGACACAGGTCTCTAGTGCCTAGTGAGAAGCCTGGCCTTCAGCTTGGGAATGCATTCCAGGCATAGGCCTCCAGTGCCTAGTGAGAAGCCTGGCCCCCATCTACTGAATGCATTGCAGACACAGGCCTCTAGTGCCTAGTGAGAAGCCTGGCCCTCAGCTTGGAAATGCATTTCAGACACAGGCCTCTAGCGCCTGGTGAGAAGCCTGACCTTCACCTTGGGAATGTATTTCAGACACAGGCTCCTAGTGCCTAGTGAGAAGCCTGGCCCACAGCTTGGGAATGGCCTCTAGAGCCTAGTGAGAAACCTGGCCCCTCAGCTTGGGAGTGCATTGCAGGCACAGGCCTCTAGTGCCTAGTAAGTATGCTTGGGAATGCATTGCAGACACAGGCCTCTAGTGTCTAGTGAGTAGACTGGCCCTCAGCTTGGGAGTGCATTGCAGACACAGGCCTCTAGTGCCTAGTGCGAAGCGTGGTCCTCTGCTTGGAAATGCATGGCAGACACAGGCCTCTAGTGCCTAGTGAGTAGACTGGCCCTCAGCTTGGGTGTTCATTGCAGACACAGGCCTCTAGTGCCTAGTGAGTAGACTGGCCCTCAGCTTGGGTGTTCATTGCAGACACAGGCCTCTAGTGCCTAGTGCGAAGCGTGGCCCTCTGCTTGGAAATGCATGGCAGACACAGGCCTCTAGTGCCTAGTGAGAAGCCTGGCCTTCACCTTTGGGATGCATTGCAGACACAGGCCTCTAGTGCCTAGTGAGAAGCCTGGCCCTCACCTTTGGGATGCATTGCAGACACTGGCCTCTAGTGCCTAGTGCGAAGCGTGGCCCTCTGCTTGGAATTGCATGGCAGACACAGGCCTCTAGTGCCTAGTGAGAAACCTGGCACTCAGCTTGGAGATGCATTGCAGACACAGGCCTCTAGTGCCTAGTGAGAAGCCTGGCCCTCACCTTTGGGATGCATTGCAGACACAGGCCTCTAGTGCCTAGTGAGAAACCTGGCACTCAGCTTGGAGATGCATTGCAGACACAGGCCTCTAGTGCCTAGTAAGAAGCCCGGCCCTCACCTTTGGGATGCATTGCAGACACAGGCCTCTAGTGCCTAGTGAGAAGCCTGGCCCTCAGCTTGGAGATGCATTGCAGACACAGGCCTCTAGTGCCTAGTAAGAAGCCCGGCCCTCACCTTTGGGATGCATTGCAGACACAGGCCTCTAGTGCCTAGTGCGAAGCGTGGCCCTCTGCTTGGAAATGCATGGCAGACACAGGCCTCTAGTGCCTAGTGAGAAGCCTGGCCCTCACCTTTGGGATGCATTGCAGACACAGGCCTCTAGTGCCTAGTGAGAAGCCTGGCCCTCAGCTTGGAGATGCATTGCAGACACAGGCCTCTAGTGCCTAGTGAGAAGCCGGCCCCTCACCTTTGGGATGCATTGCAGACACTGGCCTCTAGTGCCTAGTGCGAAGCGTAGCCCTCTGCTTGGAATTGCATGGCAGACACAGGCCTCTAGTGCCTAGTGAGAAACCTGGTACTCAGCTTGGAGATGCATTGCAGACACAGGCCTCTAGTGCCTAGTGAGAAGCCTGGCCCTCACCTTTGGGATGCATTGCAGACACAGGCCTCTAGTGCCTAGTGAGAAGCCTGGCCCTCAGCTTGGAGATGCATTGCAGACACAGGCCTCTAGTGCCTAGTAAGAAGCCCGGCCCTCACCTTTGGGATGCATTGCAGACACTGGCCTCTAGTGCCTAGTGCGAAGCGTAGCCCTCTGCTTGGAATTGCATGGCAGACACAGGCCTCTAGTGCCTAGTGAGAAACCTGGCACTCAGCTTGGAGATGCATTGCAGACACAGGCCTCTAGTGCCTAGTGAGAAGCCTGGCCCTCACCTTTGGGATGCATTGCAGACACAGGCCTCTAGTGCCTAGTGAGAAGCCTGGCCCTCAGCTTGGAGATGCATTGCAGACACAGGCCTCTAGTGCCTAGTAAGAAGCCCGGCCCTCACCTTTGGGATGCATTGCAGACACAGGCCTCTAGTGCCTAGTGAGAAGCCTGGCCCTCAGCTTGGAGATGCATTGCAGACACAGCCCTCTAGTGCCTAGTAAGAAGCCCGGCCCTCACCTTTGGGATGCATTGCAGACACAGGCCTCTAGTGCCTAGTGAGAAGCCTGGCCCTCAGCTTGGAGATGCATTGCAGACACAGGCCTCTAGTGCCTAGTGAGAAGCCTGGCCCTCAGCTTGGAGATGCATTGCAGACACAGGCCTCTAGTGCCTCGTGAGAAGCCTGGCCCTCACCTTTGGGATGCATTGCAGACACAGGCCTCTAGTGCCTAGTGAGAAACATTGCCCTCCAGTGCTTAATTTGTAAAAAATGAAGTGACGGGGCTGAAAACGTTGCCAAGGAGAATACAGCTTCCTTCTACCTCCGGTGTGCCCAACTTTCAACACCCGCACTGCCTCAGTCTCTATCCTGTAACCATGCTGTGCTGTCTGTCTCATAAAACATGCGTTTAACGTCTTTACCTACACCGTCAGATGAGTGTGAAACAAAATGTACACCAAATGAAAATGCTTTTTTGAACCTGTTAATCAGTGCGGTTTGACTGGGTTTGTTGCAGGTCTGGAGGATGCTTGAGTACAGCAGGTCATGTCACTGCTAGTGCTGCCACTATTACCCAATGCACTATCCAGGATCAAATTCACTACCAACTGAGCTTCCCTACTAGAAAATAGTACATTTTCCACATGTTACTATAACGTGCATATTTTTGTAAAACGTTTTTTAGACTTGTTTAGCAGTTACCAGTAGGTGTAAAAATGCCAACAAAATAGTTGCCTAATATTTAGTACCTTTTAGCTGCGTGTCTGAACCCCTCCTCCACCCCCAATACTCACTGACCCCTCCCTCCCTGCACTCAATAAATCAGTTCACATACTTTTTATGCACTTCGACTGCCGAGTCAGAGTTACTCGTAAATAGCTGAGCTCTGAACAGGGGCACGGCTTTGTGCATGCGGTGGCAATGTGCCTAGAAGCCCTATTGGATACATCGCAGAGGTGAGGTCATGTAGAACTCTTTGTTATTGTCGTTGACATCATCTCTAGTCTCTTGCTACTTTATTCTGTCTCCTCTGACACGCATTCCACTGGTGAGAACTGCTCTTTCAAGAACGACTTCCCAAACCCTTAGCCGTTCCCATGCACCGGTTTCTGTCTCACAGAACATTTTCGCAAATAGTAACATTTTTCAGTAATTTGAAACGCTCTCATACAAGAAAAATCCGGTACGTTTTCACGGGAAATTCTGCATATTCATTGGGCAACACCACAAAAAAATACTTGCAGAGAAGACACAACGCGGACTGGCGAGTGTCGTTCTTGCTGTGACGAAAAAATAAATGAAACTAAAAAAACAAGTCACTAGGAAATGATTCAGTGCCAGCCTCGTATTGCACCAGACGGACGAGCACAGCAAGGAAGCCAGGGACCTCTCCTCTGTGCACGGCACAGTACACAGGAACATTCATTCTCCGCACTTGAGAAGCATGACGTGTCTGAACCCCTGCTGCATCAAGGGTTACCATCCTACCCTAAAAGCAGCCCACGCCCCTAGCCCACTGAGGACTTTACATCTGGCCTGTACCGCCAGTCAATTTTGAAGCACAATGATGTTTAAAAAGGTTTGTGCATATTTTTCACATAAAATATTACCTATAGCAGGAAACACATTTACATTTCACAACTATTTTCATTTGTATATTAGGCATACCATAAACGGTATTGCATTTTACATGCATGACATAAAAGTGACGTTTTTATACGTCTGTTGGCTTGTTGAGCTTGAGGAAGTGACTGACTGCTCCTCAGGAGTATTTCGGTGGTATCCAACCTGCAGTGGACTAGGGAACATACTGACACTTACACACACTTCTGACCTTTCAATGTTGCGACTCACACGCAACACACGCACACAGATTTGTGGCACCTTTCAATGTTGCACCAAATTTGAATGCAAAGTGCATGTATGCACGTGTGAGAGGAGGGGGTGGCGTGAAAGTGGACACCCACCACTAAAACTAGAAAAAACTTTACTTGGGGTTTAAGAGGAGTGGATCCTACCCTTTATGTCCCTGTCACTTTCTTCCAATGTTTGAGTTTTAGATGCCTTACAAGGGACTTACAAAGGCTCAGATAAGGGAAGAAGATAGGGAGTGGGTGGGATGGTGAGCACATTCGTGGCATGCGAAGGTGGCATGCGTATCTCTGCCCTTACAGTTGACCCCTCTTTTGCATATTTTCCTTCGTTTGTGGTAAAATTGTGCTGCAAAATGAAGCGCTGCGGTAGTAATGGCGTAATCTCAGGAATTTCACATAATAAATGTAACGTGAAATTCCTGAAATGATGGGAATTATGCGGCGTAATTCAAATTTCACCCAGGCCTAATGTTCAGGCCTGCCTTGGACTCATACATCAGAGAGCTATAGGGTGTAAGTTATGGCCTCCTCAGCACTGTGGAGGTTTTACACGAAACCATGTAGTTCAGCAAGCCCCAACAAGATTCCCCTTGGAACAAGTCAAAATGTGTTAGAGCATCATCCATAAAAAAACACAAGATTCAGAGGGGTGAGAGGATAACGAACCCTTTTCGACCTCCAGCTCAATAGTTTAAATCTCACAAAAAGAAGAGGGATAATAAAGCTACGTGAAGATAGATAAGTGTGTGGGAATGCACCAACTTTGTAAAAACTTCCCTCACACACATCATAGGGCTGCTAACACACCTCCGCGTCAACCCAATGCTGGAGGTGGAGCAATAGGGAGGGGAAGACAATACAACACAAAGTGTGAAGTGTGAGATCACAGGTGAGATAATGGTGCAGAGAAAGTGATATAAAACTTGTATCAGGAAATCTTTATCGTAATTTTAATATTAGGTACCCTGTCCAGAATTAAAACAAGAACGTGGATGGTAGGTTGGCGAGCTTATAATGAGACACCAACCCCTCCACCGAAAGTGATATCCCCTTCTTCCTCTGGATTTGGAGGAGGGAGGTTTAGCACCCAGGGATTATAGCAGTGAGAGTTCTGAGGAAAGCCGGGGTATTAGTTTGGTTGGCTGAAACATGTCGACACCTATGCAGAGTGGAGGGGTTGGTGTCTCATTATAAGCTCCCCAACCTACCATCCACGTTCTTGTTTTAATTCTGGACAGGGTACCTAATATTAAAATTACGATAAGGATTCCCTGGTACCAGTTTTATATCACTTCATATCACTTTCTCTGCACCATTATCTCACCTGTGATCTCACACTTCACACTTTCTGTAGTATTGTCTTCCCCTCCCTATTGCTCCACCTCCAGCGTTGGGCTGACGCAGAGTTTTGTTAGCAGCCCTATGATGAAGCATGACACAGCTTGCTGTGTGTGAGGGCAGTTTTTACAAAGCTGGTGCATTCCCACACGCTTATCTACCTTCACGTAGCTTTATTATCCCCCTTCTTTTTGTGAGATTTAGAGCATCATCCATGCCTACGGGATGTACCACATTTTACAATTAATTGGAAGATAGAAGATAAGGGAATGTTTGTGCATATCTAGCTGTGTGTGAGTTCACTGGCTTCTAGAAATCAGCCCTAGGAGAAAATGCAGACCACACTAACCATGCAGGAGGTTGTAACAGGTCAAACGACGGTCATTTCTGCAAAAAAGTAATCATGGCAAGATATCACTTTTCTGGGTATCTATGGCCCTATTTATGATGGCTTCTCCTATAATATTGTTAACCATGTAATTGTATCGACATGTTTAGCATTGTGGAGAAAGAGAGGCTGTGGCGCAGCGGCCAGAGCTGCCGACTCGGAATGTGGGTTTAAGTCTCGGCGTCAGGGCAACATCCTGTGATTCTGGGTAAATCACTTAATCTCCCTATGCTCATGGACCGTGCCTGGATACCCTCATGGGTGGTAAACTGCGCAATATAAATCTACAAACTATCAAAACAGGCATTTACAATGCAACAGTCTCGCCTTTGCAAAAGTTAGAGCTATTGGCATTGTAAATGACAACATTTTTATTTATGTGTTCGTTTTGAAAACAGATAAATAAATGGCATTGTCATTTACAATGCCAATACCTTAATCTCTCGCAAATGTGAGACCTATTACATTTGCACCCACACACACACACACACAGCCACACACACACACAGAGCCACACACAGACACACACAGAGCCAAACACACACAGAGCCACACACACACACCGAGCCACACACACACACAGAGCCATACACACACACAGAGCCACACACACACAGAGCCACACACACACACAGAGCCACACACACACAGAGCCACACAGAAAGCTACACACACACACATACAGAGCCACACACACACACACAGCCACACACACACAGAGCCACACACATACACATAGCCACACACACACACACACACAGAGCCACACACACAAAGCCACACACAGAGTCACACACACACAGAGCCACACACACACACAGAGCCACACACACACAGAGCCAAACACACACACAGAGCCACACACACACAAACAGCCACACACACACACACAGAGCCACACACACACACACACAGAGCCACACACACACACATAGAGCCACACACACACACATAGAGCCACACACACACACACAGAGCCACACACACACAGAGCCACACAGTACAACATGGCTAAAACATTCACATTGACAAAGCCAATAGCTCTTATGTCGGTGAGGACTACTGGCTTTGCCAATGTTTTTTTTCTGCTGGGACAAGAGTTGCGCCCGTACAGCCAGAGCCAGTCAACCCCCATCAGCGTGCCAGCTCCCCGGTGACACACCCACAGCCACCCGCTGCCCAGCCAGAAAGGGCTGCCGGCCCGCCGGACATGCACCGACTCTTCTTCCTCTGCCTCGCCACCCGCCAGCACTCCCTGTGCACGGGTTTGCACGGGTTTCCTAACTGAAGCGGAATACGCGAAAACATGTTTCCAACACAGCCTGGAGCTATCAATATACTGCTCGGTCCTTGCCACTTTTCCAGGGTAGCGCTTGGGTGATGCTCAAACGGGGAAGTGAAATCCGTGTCAGAGAAAACAACGGGCTGGAGACCAGGCAGGGTCTCTGGAGTTACCGCAGCCAGGAGGGGTAGACTAGGCATGTCTGGGGCCTTTATGCCACTCTCCACGCCTGTGCAGCATACTTGCTTTCTTTCTCTTGCTCTCTCTCTCCTGCCAGGCTCACTCGCTGCCCGCCTCAGTCCTGGGCGCCCTCCCTCACGGCCAGCACTTTTTAACAGCGGTACAGGAGAGGCAACCCAGCGCTTACACGGGTGAGACTACGTCACAACACCCCATCTTCTCCTGTCTCGCGCTTCTGCCACTCGTGTTCTCCCCCATACCTTCTCCCCTACACGAAGATCCCACATTATCCCTGGCATCTCTTTATGGTTCCCCCTCACATTTTCCCTATACTCTACCATTTTCTTTCCAATGTCCTCTCTTTCTGCCCCATACCACGTCCCCTGTCCCCGTGCCCCCTCCTTCGCGTGTCCATCGCCCCAGTAATCGCTCCTGGTGTGCCCCTTTATCAACCTGCCCTGTCTCCTGGATAAAGCACATGACAGCGCCAGATGTTGAACTCTCCTCCACAGGGCTGCAGCGATGAGAGCCGCCCCAAGTTTCTCCCACTCGCAACTCTTCCCCCCATCCCCAAAGTGGTGATCGCGGATCGATAAAGGAAATGCTCACAAACTTTCAAAGTCAGAGATGATGCCCTCCAAGTGCGCGTTGACGGCCGGATCAGACATCTTTCTCACGATCTCTCGGTCCCAAGACAGAAAAAAAAGTCTCAGAGAAGCAAGAGTGCCCACACTTTGATTGCGTCCGCAAATGTTTTCTCGTTTTTTCTTCTTGTGCGCTTGTGTGTTTCCGGCTGGCTTTCTGTGCAGGGACTCGCTGTTTTGTCCTCCGCTGGACACGCTGTGGGTTCCCCCCCCACTCTAGCTGTTTCCCCTATCTATCTGGCAGAACGGGTAGAGCTGGGCAGGTGTTCGGGCCCAGGTTGTCAATGAGCCCCCCCCTTCCTGGCCTGGTGGTGTGTTGCGGGGGAACAGAGGGCCAGGGCTGTGTGTGCCCATGGGGCCACGGCTCCTGGCCATGTTTCGTGGGGGGGGGGGGCGGTCGTGGAGCAGGAGTGGCATCAGGTGACGTGCAGGTGGACTTGTGTCCGGTTGGCAATGTTGTAGGCGGCGGCCCAGGCGAGTACATCTTGAAGTGCGGGTGGCATCAACGGGGTCAACATAAATTTTGTCCTATGCCGACCCCGGGCTGCCTCTGGGGTGGCCTGTTCATCCGTGGCCACAGTGCAGTGGTAACCTTTAGTTATGTATTTACTCATCGACTTGATCACTAGTGCAGTTTCCCACTTCATTACAGAGACTGCTGGGAGGCGTGCATGAACCGTAGCGCATAACTGCAAGTCAAGCCGCTAAGACGCGATGAAGCGGGTGTTGCGGGTCCGGACTTAGGGGTAGAAGTTGTGGGCTATGGGTTGCGGCCGCCGGAGGTGTCTGGGCTCGTGGCCCAGGGGTGCTATGCCCACGGGAACTCATGGGCCCTCCTCGCCACGGCAGGAACCATGGTGCCTCGCCCCAGCAATCAGCGCAGATAGACATCGGGTGGCAGGAGCGGGGGAAGGTGCCAGGAGTGCACGCCTTTTTCCTGATCTCGCAGGACACGGACAGATGGGCATTTCTTCACGGTTGCGGAAGTGGTTGGAGTCGTGCTTTGTCCCTAGGGGAGGCCTCGGGATGTTTATCGTCACAGTTACCTACTCGGTTTTGAACGCTGTTCATTATAATAACTGTTCCGATTTTCCAAATAAAATGAACACATGAACACATAAATATTTGAACATGAGAATCTTAGGCAGTGGTATTCAGAGCAGTAATGATGTTAGGGAACTCTCCGCAGTAGTGGTTGCCATTCACAACGTGGCGATGCAGTGCATGTGACCCATCCTGTAGGTAACAGGAATGTTGCGCGTTTCTCAGTTTGTGTACCTTGTCAAGCGCAAGCGCTCGCCTGCCCAGTCCCTTTCAGACTGACTTGCTGCTGGCATAAAAGGTTCCTTATCTCCTTTTTGGGGCCATCTGGACCCATAAAGAAGATAAGAAAGCTTTTACCACATACGTAAGGCTAGGAACCCAGTCTGAAAAGGATGGGGCTTAGAAAGAAATAAGAACGTCACTTGGACCTCTTCTCCAATGGCTGGCCACCGTTTAGGAGGCCAACTAATGGAGAAAAGGGGCGGGGCTTAACCCTCGATAGTGAAGTACTTCTGAAAACATAAAATCTCACGAGCTCGACTGCGCATGTGCGCAGTACGCCACGCGAGACCTAAAAACTACAAACTACCTTTGGTAATCCTTAAAGTGCAGTGACTGTAGATCATAATATAGCGGCCCCACATACGGTCCTCGCACATTATTGTGATTATTAACATATTGTGGGCATTCTTGACAGTGATTGTTATCCATGAAATAACAGTGCCAGGTTTGTCATTATGGTGACCCCAGCATTATAGTGCCTATCCATGAAAAATCATGGCTGTCCCAAGTAAAGTGATAGTTATTCCTGACATAATGTGTGCAACAGCAGCGGAGCCAACACATCACTAACTTCCATATACTTTACGGCTTCCAATCCAGGTTCAGACCTGGGCACAGCACCAACACCACCTTCCTTCACATCGTGGATGATGCCCTCCAAGCCCTTAACCTAGGCAAAACCTGTCTCCTAATCCTCCTAGATGTATCCTCGGCTTCCGATATGGTCAACCACAAAAAACTCCTTGAACACCACAAACTCAGGATGGGACTGTATGGCCCCATTCTTGAATTGTTTAGGTCCTTCCTCCAGAACCGTTCACAGAGATTCCTCATCAATGGTACCTTGTCCGCTCCCTCTCCGATCACGGTTGGTGTCCCCCAAGGATCAACCCTGTCCCCTTCCCTCTTTAACCTTTACCTTGAACCGCTCGCAGAAGTGCTTTGCACCACCAATATCTCCTACCACATGTATGCAGACGACACCCAGATCTACATCAAAATGTCTTCTCCTGAGGACATTCTTTTCCTAAATGAGGCCTTGAAGCTGACTGTACATTGGCTCACCTCTAACCAGCTCAGACGTAACACAAGCAAAATTAATCTCCCCACCCAAAACCAATGCTGGAATGGATCAAGTCGGTCACAGCATTAAACTGCCTCCAACCATTGTGGACTCTGCTAAATCCCTTGGAATTACCCTAGGTTGCAGCTTTAATATGCGGCACCACATCAACTCGATGGCCAAAACAGCCAGATTTCACCTGAGCTATCTAAGAAACCTGAAACCTTTCCTTGACACTCCCAATCTAAAAATGGCAATCCAGGCACTACTCATATCCATTCTGGAATATGGATGCTCTACCCTCGCAGGTCTACCCAAGATCGCCCTGGCCTCATTAAAAGCCTGTCTCAACGCTGCCGCCAGACTCCTAACAGGTTCAAAGAAGTTCTACCACATCTCTCCACATCTTAAATCTCTGAATTGGCTTCCCCTCGAGGCCAGAATCCAACTTAACCTGGCTTGCATCACTCACAAGGCTTTATACTCTAATTCCCCTGCATTTCTTGCCCAGAAACTCGTGATATCCAGAGGAGCCAGAAACTACAGGTCCACCAGAGACGTCTTGCCACAACCAGCACGCTTGCGGAAAAAAAACGTACAACCGAGCCTTCTCTGGGGCCGCACCAAGAATTTGGAACTCACTCCTGCCTGCAATTAGAAGAATTCCGTCTCTGGCGTTCTTCAAAAAGGAGGCCAAATACTTCCTTCAGGTCAAATTCCTCTCCCAACTCTTGCCCTAAGTCACCTCAGTGACCTTGTTCTACCTCCTACTATGGCCCCACCATAGTTTCTCCGGATGATATCCACTGGGCACCTCTGGGCCCCCAACCTTGGATCTGAGACCGTTTGTTTCGTATAAATTATATCTACCTGTTGATCCCATATGTATACACCCTGGGATCTGAGACCTCCTATTTCTGTAAAAAGTATCTATCTATTTTATCCCTAATGTATCCACCCCTCCAAGTTCTTTTGTATATCACTTGTCTATCCTGTAAAGCGCTCTGATACCCTTGCAGGTCTAGTTCGCACTCTATAAAACACAAAAATAAATAATTGTCCCCATCCCTGATAAAGTTGTTTGTGACTCAAACATTTTGGGGCATCCTTGATATTTAGTTTACATTTTAGGATAATGCTGGTTATTCTAGGAATAACGGTGATCATGTCATCATTGTGGTCACTCTTCGCATAATCAGGCCATCCTGGATGTCTCAAAGGTTAACAATCATTCATATGGAATAGTAAGGCCTTGGTTATGGAGGGTCAATCATTAATGTGAAGGGGAAACAAATGTATGTGAGGGAGAATATTTCCATGTCTAGTAAGTACTAGATAAAAATAACATTACAATATTTACTAAAAGTAAAATCTGAAACATAGAGGAATAAAACAGTCATTTCAAGACAATAACGACAATTTTTGGTGGTGGGGAATGTTGAGTTTATTTGCCTTCAAAGAAAAGCTGATATTTATAGCAGAGTAGGTGTTTTTCCAGAAAATGGCGAGTTTGCTGTTTGAGGACAAACTTGTGTCTATATGTCAAATTGAATATCAAGATAATTCAAACCGTCTGTTAAACATATGGCTTTTTAAACCAATTTTTAGGGAAGTGGTGCTAAAAATGCAATATTTTGCCACTATGTTTTCAAAGTTTTTTGGGGGCATGCACCCAACAATTCTAGGCAGGCCCTTCAGGGTTGCTTACAATACCATGAAGGTATTACTGTACTTCATGAGTGCTGTTTAGAAGTGCTGGTATTGACCCTATGAATTCTTTTGCCAATTTATTGAAAAATTCTGATGTGAGATACTTTATTTGACCGCATTTATTTACCCTCTCTAGTAAAGAGCACCCTCCCACCCCAATTTAGGAGTACACACTCACTCATTTCGCTCGGTTGGTGTAATAAAGGATGTTCAGTCTCACCACTTTAAAAGTGTATCATTTCGCAGTGGTATGCAACTATTTTTAGTTGCAGTTTTGGCTACGGGTTTACTTTTTTTTGCACGTTAATGTACATTTTGCATGTGCTTATTCGTCTATAAATCACGTGTCATGCTTTAAACTGTGCCCATTGTTTAGAAAATTGCAATAAGGGATTGAGGGAACGCGGTAATTAGGAAAATGGTACATTTTACAATCGGAATCTGATTAGCTTCATAGCGGTCCATTATTATCGGCTGCAATAAAGCTAGGCTCGTGCAATATCTGAACCATTATTTCTTCCATTCCTGCAGAGATTGGATTTCGTATTAATTGCTTTCAAACCTGGCCATAAACAATTTTTTTTTAATGGAAACCGAGCATTTTAGCAGACAAATGGGCCAGTTTTACAAACCCAATTACATTTTTTTCGTCAAAGAAAATGACCTCTTAATAAGGAAATATCCCTTTCTGGAACATTTCCAAGAGGAAGGGATTTTCAGGCAAGGCACCAAAAGTAGACGCCCAATGTGGAAAATGCTATGTGACATTCCAATTTGAGGCACATTTCTGTGTAGGTTTCCAGGAATTTGTATAGCTCCTGATGTTCTCTTTACCCTTAACAGAAGTGGACTGGGCATGGCTGATGATAGGAGACAGACCTTAGGGCCCTACTGGGAAACCAAAAGCTGCCCTGGCAGGAATCCTCAAACCAGCCTTACTCTCTTCGATTCCTCGTGCAATGTCTCTCTTCACGTCCATCCTCTCTCTTTCTCATCTCTCTGTGGTCACTTTCTCTCTATTCCACCCCTCACCAGACACCCCCTTTTATTCCAACCTCTATTGAAGCCCACCAGTGCCTGCTGCAATTACCTAGAGCTGGAGAAAGCCCGAAGAGCGCCTCTGGACTTTCAGTCCCCAAAGGCTCTAGCCAATGCCGTTGCAATAAAAGGCTAATTGCTCGATAGTGCCTCTAGTCCGAGAACCCTGAGAGATAGGACTGCCTCATACTAAGATCTATTGGACTTTAGGCTGTCTTCATCACCACTGTTCTGTATATTTGGATTTGTGGAGACCCTTTCAATAGATGCAACACTAAATCTGTATATGTGGGACACAGTGTTTCTTCAATATACCTCACTGGACCTGCAGGAAACAATCCTGACTGGGTATACTTTTCAAGTAGATACACCTCAGAAGTATTTCGCCCTGAATTCCCCAAAATGTCAATTTTCATTGAGCTTCACCATGTATGATTAATGAAAGAAACAGTGTCACAAGTTGACTTAGCTGCAATGTGGACTCGAAATGCAAAGAAGGACCAGTGAGTGATGAACCATCTCTTGAGATCAAGATGCCCGAAGTAAGCAGAAGTGGTACAAGTTTACTCATCTACACACACGAAGGGGTGGAGAGAATCAAACAAACGCATAAATGACACTACAAAACGGAAAAAATTCATCCGTTTTTAAAAACTGCCCTCAGTCACACAACGAAGTGTGTGACATACTTCATCATCGGGTCTGCTAACAAAACGCTCTGGGGTAGCCACACTCAGGACGGAGCATAAGGGAAGGGGAAAAAAACAAAAAACAACAAGACACAATACAAGAAACAAACACAACATAAATAGTGATTGATCAGTAAGTGTCACCCTGTGTCAGCGCGGCGCCATGGGAGCAGGCAGTGTGGTGAGGTCGTCCTGACCGAACAGTTGTGTTCTTGGTAGGCCTCCCTGCCGGGCGTCTTGTCGAGCTTATAATTATAATAGACTCGTATTTGTTTTCCGGGCTGTTGGGAATCTCCACACGTGATGATAGATTGGAAACCGCTTTTGTGATCAGTTTATTTTGGCACCTGGACCGAATTGCGGTTGGGCCAGAAACACAACTAGGAAACGACATACGTCCTGAAGAAGACCGGGGTGACCTTTTGAGGCGCAGTAAGTCGGTCGAAACATGTTGGCGACACAAGCAGCACCAGGAGGGGTGTTTTGAGAACTTAAATCTTCTTTATCAAACACTACCCATCCTTTTTCTCTTTTAATCCTGGTTACGGAACCCACTAATAAAGGCTTGAAGGGTATCCTCAAACCAGATTTAGAGCACTTTTTCCATTACCTGCACTTCGTCGAATCACTAGTCCTAGTCACAGGGTGACACTCACTGATCAATCACTATTTATGTTGTGTTTGTTTCTTGTATTGTGTCTTGTGGTTTTTTGTTTTTTTCCCCTTCCCTTATGCTCCGTCCTGAGTGTGGCTACACCAGGGCGTTTTGTACGCAGACCCGATGATGAAGCATGTCACACACTTCGGTGTGCGAGTGAGGGCAGTTTTTCAAAACTGATGAATTTTTTTTGTTTTGTAGTGTCATTTATGTGTTTGTTTGATTCTCTCCACCCCTTCTTGTGTGTAGATGTAGTTTAGGGGGTTTGAGTGGCGGAGTTGTATATTGAGTTGACCCTCTCCCCTTTCTTGTGTATGGTGACAAGTTTACTCATCCCTTTGGGCCTCTTTCCTTATGCAAATCCTCGATTTTTGTTCACATGCTGCTATTAGAGTCCCACACTGGAAAGACCACATCACACCCATGGCCCTCAATGTTCAACTGAGGAAATTCCACCATTGATGTAGATATATCTGCATTCACAAATGCAGTGGTGCATTTTCACCAGTCCTAATTATAGAAATAAGCGATTGTTTGTGCTTTCCAGAGTTTTGCAAAGTGCTCTGAAAATCATGTCTTTTTTTTTTAAATATCGAAACACGGCTAAATATGTGTGAAGAAAGTTTGCTTCCAGATACAAACTTTGTAGAAAAAAACTCTGTTGTTATTGTATTGCTCATTTATTGTTCAATGCTGAAAACATTTTTCAAAGATGCACATGCAAAAGTCATCATGTAGTAATCAGGCCTGGAAACCTGCGGCAGTCACAGATTTCAAGGAGTATTCTTTAAAATTGCTTTTGAGCTAACAGTTTTCCATCTTCCGCACTGTACATAAGGTATAATTGTGCATGTGGCAGTGCCTTTACTTGTGCAGTGCACCTTTTCTCCCTGGAAAATAAATGTTGTCATTTAGAAATCCCTTTTCCTTCACATCCACCAATTAATGGAGACTTTTCAGCCATTTCCAATTTACAAAAGGATTTACTACTGTCTTTGACAGCTGTAAATCTGCGACTGTGTGCAGGGTATGAGTGTTCAGGGCCATTTCTGTACGTTTTACAAGTGCATGAAATTAATTACACCAATGTAGAGTAATATTATGCATGCCTAAATCTCTTCACTAGTGCACATTCAAATTAAATGAATGCCAGTTTTGAATTTACAAGGGTAAAACAAGACACTTAAGTGCCCTATTAACAAAATTATGTTTGGCCATACCCATATGTTTAAACTGAAAATACCCCATTTACGCATGCCCTGGAAAGGATTTTGATCTTGCATAAGTGGATTTAGTACTGCAGATTTCTCACCCCCAAGTGTACAGAATTTCACAGTAGCAAATCCTTCTCCAGGAGTTGGAAGGGGATCCTATGAGGCGTGGTTTTCTTGTAATTTTTGTTAAATTTCACAAATGGGTTAATTTGTGAACATTCACAAATTCCAATACGACCCCTTCCCACCTTGGAAATGGTGGAAAGTTACTCCAGCATAGGATTGGAGATGTGTGCTACTGGATATACACACCAGTAATATTGTGGTACAAGAATATCGAGGACAGAATATCATGAGACAAATTATTGAAAGGTAAGTGCATTTAGAGAAGTATAGATTTACTATTCTTAACTCGACATGTGCGTACCTTGAAGATGTATGTGCCGCTTGGGTACATATATGTGGAGTTAAGTATAGAAAATACATTTTTACCTGTTGATATTTTATTTTCAAAATTCTGTCCTCGATATTGTGTCCCATTGATATTGTAGTTTAAATATTCATGGTGCACACAGTTAGAGTAACTCCCTTTCCCTTCCAGGGATAGGAGGGTTGAGGAAGAGCTTCCCCACATGGGAAAATATTTCGCCGCGAGAAAAGGGGAAAAACAAAAGTGTATTTTCACGGGGCAAGAGTCTCTCTATGAGGAAAATCTATGCTACCTACATTGACACACAGGGGAACGGGAGCTCAGAGGAGATAACACAATATGACATGACATTTACATGCTTGTGAATGTACCCAATATGAGGATATACGTTCAGGTAGAGATATTAATCTCTGGGTGTACTTTTAGTTTTTTTTAGTAAATCGGGTCCTGAGTGAGTAGGTATTTCAGAACAGTTCACCTTGTTTACTATTCTGAAAAGGGATTGCATGATTCTCTTGCACCCTCTTCCTCAAAACTTTTGCCAGAAAGAGTATTAGTTATTGCATTATATTGCAGCATAACTTTATGAGCTGGTTCTTGTCTGCTGGTACTGGTGGCTGGGGTTTGCCTCTGCTTTCTGTGTAACACATTTCTCCATTTCCTTCCAGGTTGGAAAGATGATCCAAGAAGCATCTGGAAAGAGTAATTTGAAGAGAGTAACCCTGGAGCTGGGAGGAAAAAGCCCCAACATTATTTTTGCAGATGCAGATTGTAAGTAAGGCTTGCTGTTACACGTCGCCCTTAAAACAACACTGTGGTGCAGACCCCTTTACTAAATTCTCTGCCAGGAAAATAGATCAAGGCCACTTTTTTAATCAAGTTTGTTTTGGATAAACAGAAAATGCATTATTCAGGGTTAGGAAGCCAGATCCAGCTGTACATTATATGAATTTGAAAGGACTACAGATACAAATTCTTCTGTTACGTATTCCATGCTGAGTGGATTAATCGGAAAATATGCAGGAAGGGCACAGAAAAAGTTAACTTCAGGCGTCAAGCATTTATCCAAATGTCACTGTAGGGGACTATTAAAGTTGTTTGTCCCATTATGTGTTTAGAGCAGAATTACAGGGAAGGTTTCAAATAAGAGTTGTGCAGTCATACGGCCTGATCTGGAATCAGCACAACCTCACTAATAATATGTGTAATTGCTCCTAAATTTTGCACTTGAGAATGGATGGCTGCAAAGGCACAATAGTCAGTGCCGCAATGTGTAGTGTTTATTCCCTCAACACTGTATATTTGTAAATCTCCCATGAGAATACATGCATATAAATGACACTTATTGGGGTAGGCTTAAGACGTTTAGTATTCATATAAGCCAAATACCCCCGCCCCCCCCACCCGATTGTGAAAATCTGCCATGACACTTTTTATCCACTCACTTTTTTCCACCAGTAAGAAATTAGCAGGAACCCACAGAATTGTCATCCACTCATGCCATTATGAATGTCTATGAAATACTGGAGTCCGGTAGAAGCTGCTAGTCCAGAAAGGTGGCAGTCCAGTCCCATTGCCTGCACATGGAAAAGAGCAAACAGTAACTGGTGCCTGCTCTGCTGCTGCACATTCAAATAAGCAGCAACCGTTGAACATATCTCAGGCAGATTGAGGCATTACATCCCATATCACGTCATAAATTTGACTAACAATGGTATCACGCATCAAGGCCTCTTAGCTCAGTGTTTCATCCATAAGGAGAGGCATCTAGGCTCTAACATCAAGTTAGGCAGGATTTTGGAGCTCAACTGTTCCAAGACACACTTTGCATTTTTACACTATTTTTTACTTGCAATGGGGGAAGTTTTATAATAATTGTAGATGGAATTGTGGATCTGAAGCTTAACGTTTTTTAATTAACAGAATTGGGGTAATTTACGGTGGTGGTCAAAGGGAAGACCACACACAAGCTAGTCGGAGCCATGGCCAATATTTTGTTTTATTGTATTATTTTATGCTATATTGTGTTATGCTATGTTAGTTCTTTTTGGAGAGTACTCTTTCCACTATGCTTGCTTGATGTAATGCAAAAGCACAACCGACTGATAACTTAAAGAACAGGAATGTGTTAAGCATGTTAGGAATTAGATTCTGTGCAAGGAAGCTTCACATTTTCAGAACCTTCAAGGCCAAGGAGTTACCACCTAAGTGCACCTTGCTGGTTTAAGGAATCCTGGGCATAAGTCACTCCAAATATCACATCTCGACACTGCTAACAAAATGACAGCTTCCTCTCTATAAGCAAGGGCTTCCACCACAACTGATCTTGCTAGACTGGCAAATGCCTTAAACTCAATTCTTCTGTTTATTGTTTTTTTAGTTAAACCATTTGTTTATTGATTTTCAATTGCGATCATCCAAAAGAAATAGCAATCAACATTTGGTTTAGATCTAGAGAGTATAAGGTTTCCCCTTTGACTGGTATCATAGACAAAAATCTAAATTTAGGACAACAATCTTTAAAGTCACGATCTAGTCTCTAGTAAAGATGTTTCGACATCCCACAACATCTCTTGCACACAATATTTGTACCCTAGTATTTACAAGCTCCTCAGTAAGGTAACCATTGCGCTCCCAGCTCTTTCAAATTTCTTGGGCCACTCTCTTGTATACACGACTTTATGGCACAAGGAGACTAACTTTAGTCTTTCCCGACTTTCATATTTAATTACAGAAATGCTTGATAATGTTGCACAACAAGATAGTATGTTGGAATATACTGACACATTCACATTCTCTAGGACATACCTCATTACTTACGCTATCAAATTTTGCCAGTTTAGTCAGAGTATATTGGACTCTCCATGGAATCTTGTGTTGCAGTAGCCTAAATACTAAACGATTTGCCACTTCTTGAGCTAAGCCCAGAGTCTCATCCCCTTCTGGATCATCTAAGTGACCTAAATCAGTCTCTCATCTACCTCTAAGTCAATTCAGGTATTGTGGTGCATCATTTATCCTACATTCTAGGGGTAAGTACACTTTGTTGGATAACTTGTTAACATCTTAAGGACATGTATCAATTGGAGATACCAGTAGTATTCTATTAGTGACATCTCATATTCAGTTTGCATCTTGGCAAATCCAAAATACCCTTTTCAGCCCATTTGTCACCTAGTGTCGATATACCTAACTACGCCAGGATGAAAAACCATCATGGGTACCTAAATAAGGTGGCATGTTATGACACCATAACACTGTTTCTTTGGTATCAGCAGTTGAAAAGCATTGGCAAAGGAAGACAGATTGACTTTGTTAAAGCTTGTTTAGAGCGCTATATCTTTACCTGATATCAAGTGTTAGTTTCTGTAAATTGCGCTCCATCATAACATACACATCTATTCACATTGCATAAACCATGCTTTTTTTTTACCATGAAAAACTTCTGTGACCTCATTGCTTTAATTTTGCAGTGGACTATGCTGTGGAGCAAGCTCACCAAGGAGTTTTCTTCAACCAAGGCCAATGTTGCACTGCGGGGTCCAGGACATTTGTCGAGGAGACTATATATGATGAGTTTGTCAGACGAAGTGTTGAGCGAGCAAAGAGGCGAATAGTTGGAAGTCCTTTTGATCCATCCACCGAGCAAGGCCCACAAGTAAGAATATACTGCTAGAAAAGTGATTCTTTGAAATATTTTTCAAGAATATTATGGAAAATCAAGTATGCCAGTATGCAAACTGTTGCAATTATGTAATGATCCACAACTCATATAGCCTACTATGGTTAAATGGCAAAGCCAAGTAATGCAGTAATGTAGTGTGGCTCACTGGTTAGAGGCGGCAGACCCGAGAACAGAGGACGGCCCGGGACCAGGGTTCGATTCCCGACGCGGCAGGTTTCTGGACCAGGGTCAGCGGACTCGATAATTCTCTCGCCTCGGTGCCCACTCTGATCAGCGATCACACTCGGCAACTCTGGGCATTAGCTTGCCTCATCTGCACTAACAGCCCCACCAGACCGCCGGGGATGCCTGGTCTCACCCTGGAGATACCCATTAAGGGACCATCTCTCAGGGAAGCCAGGAAGGGTTTCGCAGCGGTCGAAGCGCGGAGATACTCCTCCGGGAGTCGATCCTAGCGCTATATAAACTTGCAATTAATTAATTAATGCATCCAAAGGTATTGGGTACTATAAACATCACAAGGTGAGGCTGTCTAAGTCTCATACAACAATTATAGTTGGCAGAAAAGTTTCCAATATCGAAGGTTAAAGGGCAGCTATTCAATTATGCAACTTTAAAAGATTCAACTCAGAATCTGCCTACTAGTGAAAAAGGGAAATTTACTGTCACAATTTCAGTGTCTTGATTAAAGAAAATCAAGATTTGCATTTTGTTTTAATTGCTAAATTAGGCTTATGGAATAAAAATCTGTAAAGTGGGTAGATTGTGCACAGATGTACGTTTAGGGTGTGTGTGAAAATTAACATACATTCCAAACGAATTGTTACACACACAAAATAACAGCAAAAAGATTGAAGTATGTATTCATGTATTCTTATGTGGTGGAAACCCTTCACATCTGCTAGAGATAAAGGTTTATAGATTTCCACAAATGAAAAAGTATTTGCATTGTGAAAGACAAATGAGAAATCTATGTGTAACTGTACATTTCCGCTAAACTTGAGGACTGACCTTCTGCAAACAATCACTAAGGGCTCTAATACGAGTCTGGTGGTGCCTGGACCGCCAGACTTCAGACTTGTGGGAGCGTAGTTGGACCGCATTTGCCCCGCCGCAGTCGCTAAGGAACTGATTATCACAGCTTGTCTGGAAATTTCTGTAAATAATGTAATATGAATACATTTGAAAAGATCATGCATGTAATTCAGTGACTCACAAAGTTGGTATTTTGTTACAATCTACCATTTAAGTCTCGCATTAGATTAGAACATACTGCCACAACTTAAAAAAAACCAAAACAATTCCTTTCTGGTGCTCTTTTACAATTCAGCACCTGATTGAAAATAAAACCCAAAACCTACTACTAGTTGCATGCCCTTCCACAACTCTTCATGCAGTTATCAAAGGTACACGTTACTCTTCAGCATGTAGTTTATATAACGCCCAGTACAGTTCAATTTAGTATACACCACTTTTTATTTACACACATGAGGAACCAGTTACTTGAGTAATTACCAAATGTGGAAACATTTATATCTAATCTGGTGTTGCTATGAGAAGAGAAACATTTTAAATGGTCTGTATATTCTATGAATTCGATATGCTTCTTACAAATTTTTTAATATAGAAATATATTTTATCTTTTTCTTCATGATCACAGACTGATAAAAAACAGTACAACAAGATTCTGGAACTTATTCAAAGTGGTGTCACAGAAGGAGCAAAACTAGAATGTGGTGGCAAGGGACTGGGAAGAAAAGGATTGTTTGTCGAACCAACAGTATTTTCCAATGTAACAGATGATATGAGGATTGCAAAGGAAGAGGTAAGGAACTGTCCTGTGAAGCCACAACTACAAATGTCTTATAGCTGTGTTACCTTAACCAATATGAAAATCACTAGCTAAGACCTATAGAGAACAAGTTAAGAAAGCAATTCTGTAATTCCTACCGAAAACATGAGTTAAATTGTTGCGAGTTCAATAAACCAGGGACTGGTCATTGTGCAGTATTTTTCAAGATGAGAATTCTCATTTAATTAATAAAGCATAAGAGGGCACTACATAAACTGTAGAAGATATTCTTAAATGTAGGTCTCCATTGATGATGCAATTGACCGAATTTAACGAAAAAACAACATAGAAGGGTGGAGGCCTGGGAAATTGCACTGCAACATAGAAAAGATGAGTGAAAGGAGGCTGAAGAATATCATATTTGTCTTCATTATTTCGTTTAATTTACAACCTTATTTAAGATAAACTGAGAAGTAGATGAGTGTCTATTCTTTCTGGACGTACACATTGAAGTGGGGTACACCTTATTACACATCTAATGGAAATGAGACTGTCAAGCCTTTTATAACATTGTGGGCCTGATTCCCTCGGTAAACTTGTGTACATGTAACTTTTTTTTGGTATTCACAGCCTCCAATTTAATAGTACACTTACAACTACAGAGACTGAACAATTGGGGTTGAGAACGCCGCACATAAAAACATAGGTGTTTCCTATATTTTTGTGTGCAGAGGATTCCACCCGACTGCGGAGTCTCTACAGTCGTAAACTTACTATCATATCAGAAGCTAAGTGCCATCTAGGTGAACTAATAATCCTTGAAGTAGTTTAAAATTGAAAACAAAGAGAGTTTAAAGTTTAAACTCAAAACAAATATTCAAAACAATAGACACAAAACAAATGTTGTTTGTGGTGTTCAGATAAACAGCAGTTATAATCCAGGATGGTAGATTGCTTGGTTGGTGAAATATTTCATCAACAAGAGGAATTTCAAAGTCAAAGATTGCCTAATTCCAAATCGGTCAAGTTAATGATCAGAAGTAATTTATAATTTTCTTTTATATTTTGAAGCTTTCTTATTGCCAGTGTCTACCCACAAGTGTGGCATGAGTTATAAATCAATATATCAGGAACAGGAGAAGAGAACAACCCAGTTATACGATATTAGGATTAGGAACTGCACAAACAGTTAAGTAGTTGGGATTGTAGTCACCCAATGGGTGTTGAAGTGAAATGAAAATAGATTATGGTCAGGTGTAGCCAGATTATTTTTGGAACATTGTTCCATACCATGAGCACAAAGCGTGAGAACACTTATTTAGAGGTTAAAACCATCACATTTATAGTAACATAAGCTACTTGAAAGGTTAGGTGCTTTAGGGCTGAATCTCAGCCTAAAGCCTACTCGATGGGAACTAAACGGACTAGATTTATCAATATATGAATACAGTTGGAGTTTCCTGTTGTTTCTATTAGTTTTCCAGGAAAATTAGTTTGGAAACACTTATTGCACATGCCTTGCTGTTTGTTAACACATCTACACGTTCATCCATATTCTACTTAAGCTAGTAAAATCATGTATCTTGATGATAGAAGTCCATCATTGGTGGCTAATTCTTAAACTGGATTTGTGTGACCAAATTGTTCTCTATATCACAGTGATATTTAAAGAATATTTTGCTACATGACCCAGAATGAACCCTCTGGGAATAGGCTAGAAAATGACGCACATTGTGAGCTATTATAGAATTTTAAAGAGTAAATTTGGACTGCAGACATTTTTTCTTCAACATTCAACTCTTAGAAGGTTTGTCGTTCTTTTTTTTATTTCAAAGCTAAGAAACATTGTCAAGTTCACAAGTAGACTGGATTTTATATAACATTTTCATGTAATAACAGTAGGTAAACTTTGACAACAACACACCATTGAATGTATATTGCACGGAAGCAGTCCAATGTTTATTTATTCATTTGATTCATTTGGCAGAGCACAATAAAGAATTTTAGAAACAAATGCTGTACATAGTAATATTATAGAGAATCAGTACTCTTAAGTGGATACATAGAGAAAGTAATTGTAGATTAGGTGGATTGTAGAAGTTGAATAATAAAATGACAACATAAACATTTATCATAGATGCTTATATACAGAACGAATTATTGTTAATACATTTGTGCTAGAATAAGATCCTTGTTAAGTTAAAAATTGCATTCATTTTTTGTGTGTAGATTTTTGGACCTGTCCAACAGATACTGCGTTTTAAAACCATGGATGAAGTGATAGAGCGAGCAAACAACTCTGAGTTTGGACTGGTAGCTGCTGTTTTTACAAATGACATCAGCAAAGCCCTGACGGTCTCCTCTGCAATGCAAGCAGGCACAGTGTGGTAAGGCTCCTTTGGATATCATTTTGAATTGTGCTTAGCATTGCATGCAGTATTTAAGGGTGATAGGTTGAAGGAGGACATGTGCTGGTGGACAGAGCGGCAAATCTTCTGATACTTCCACATGAAAGAGGAATTTAGAGATGAAATGTGGGTTCACATGCTACCTCTAGCTAATCCAAGCTAGGGTTCAAATGCTAACTCAGAAGGTAACTGCCTAAGCAAGCTGGTGCGGCAGTTTCAGCAACTAATCATTAATCAACATTTACCCCTACATGTTTCCATACAAATACTGCAGTTGAAAGGTGGAATTGAAAGTTCTTAACAGCATTGTAAGAGTGATCAGAGACTTTGTATCATGATGTTACATAGATTACATGGTCCCCTCCCCACATCTCAAAGTTGGGATGTTTGTCATTGTCAGAAGTACATTTCACATCCTTTAGGGCTACTTGTCTCTGGGTACTGTGGCTTGTATCTATCAGTATCTGATGTCTCTGTTACAAAAAGGCAAATAAAAATAGATTATGTCAACAATTAAGTTAGAGCCATAAGCAATGAAGCATGAATGTTACAGCTCTTCTTTTAACCCCTTCCAGGCTGATGACGAGCTGGGCTCGTCATGGCGTAGCCTCCTCGCACGCTGATGACGAGCCCAGCTCGTCAGGTAAAGTGCGATTTAAAAAATCTCAGCGTGCGAGCGGAATTCCGCTAGCGCGCATGAGGTTAAGTGGGGTGAAATTGTCATCAGGAAAAGGATGATTCACATCCTTCTCCCCTTTAGTTCAGTAGTCACAGGCATTTAGTATCAATGTCTTGCTGATATTTACTTAATCACACTAATTTTGAGTGATTACCTTTGCAAAATATTTCACAGGCATATAGTATCCATGTCTAACTGGCATTTACTTAATCACAGCAATTTTGAATGATTACCTTTGCAAAATATTTAATCTGTTAACCATTGACCAGGCATTGCTTACGTGAAACCCTCTATAATCTCTGTCATCACTGAAAAAACAACAGTATTTATTAAAACGTGATAGAAATACTTGAGCTTGCACTTTGAAATACTTTTAATAGGGGTTTAAGAATAATTTAACTTTAAATTATTTATGCTTGGCTTTATCTTTCAAAACGGGTATAATTGAAACATATATCAATTAGTGTGGCCCTGATTGAACAGGGCAAACACAAGGAGATGATGGACGGAGAGCTGAAGCTTTTCAGACAATTACCCCCAGTCACAGATCTGGGTCATCATTCTTTAGCTCACTTCACTTCACTTCACCATCTCAGTTCAAACCCAGTTTTATGCAAATCAGTCTTGACCCTGTGCCTCATGGGAACAGTCCAGCCCGAACTGTCAAGCCAGGTCTTCCCTGAAACGGAAACAAGCATCCTGGGACCGGTTTCTGGGTAAGACCCTTCATCAGCCAGGCTAGCTTGAATCCAGTGGCAAAGTGAGCAAGGGACCCACGTCTGGGCATTCTCTGCCAACCTAGGGCGAACAAAGCAAACACAAGGAGATGAGAGACGAAAAGCTGAAACTTTTCAGACACTCACCCCCAGTCACAGATTTGGGTTGAGTCCATCATCATTCTTTAGCTCGCTTTAGCACCTCAGTTCAGACCCAGCTATATGCAAATCATTCTTGACCCTGTGCCTCACGGGAACAGTTCAGCCCAAACTGGCAAGCCAGGTAATCCCTGAACTGGAAACAAGCATCCTGGGACCGGTTTCTGGGTAACACCCTTCATCAGCCAGGCTAGCTTGAATCTAGGTGCGGACGAAAAGTCTCAGTTCGTTGGTTACTGGGATCTCAACCTGCTTTCAAGCAACTGCTATGGAGTGAAGGTCAGGTACAGAAAGTGTGTCAGCCCAATGAAATATTTTTACCTTCCGGCTTAGCCTGTTTCTAGAGACAATGACCTACCGATGGGAGAGATCTAAGCTTGAAGATGGCAAAAGTCTGTCAAATTTAGATAAGTTATCTTCGAGCTCCTGCTGAAGATGATGATTGTGTCACCAACAGCACCAAGCTGGACTTTCTGTTTTTTGTGGCTCTTGAGCAGGCAAACAAGAGGTCAATCACCAGACCCTTGGACAGCAGTCCATTCCCTCAGGGTGAGCAGGAGTCCGGAGTCCTTCAGTCCTTGACTTTCAGTAGGGTTTCTTTCTTCAGGTGTTGTCTTCGCTGTTCCAGGATTGTTCTGAGAAGGTGGTGGTGAGGTACCAGCCTTATCCTCTGTGCGTCTAAACGACTAGATATATTATATTCCTCATCCAATCCTGACATATTTATGCTGAAATCTCATATGACCTGAATCAATTAAAATCTGTGTGCAAAACATATAAAAAATATAGCTTTATTTGATATAATCTGTCCAGAGTTTTTGTCACAGAGTTCATATACTTTAAAAAGCTGCTTATTAACGCCTTAACCGCAGCGGTCTTTCCACAGCGGTGCAGGAGTTCTTAAGGGTGGGCGGGGCTGTGTAAGTCGTTGGCCGACGGCAGCACTGGGGAGATAGTGCTCCCGTCGGCCAACGGCCGACGGCAGCGCGGAAGGGTTTAATATGCCCTCTGAGTCTTTAAAGCAGATGGTAGCTGCAGCTTTGCAAGTCCGAATCTTTAAGAGGCGAAGCGCTGGTGCAAGTTTAAAAAGAACGGCAGCAGCATATAACATGAGTTAGCTGTTCATTTTCCAACTTTACATAATCGGGAACAAGTATCCTTTCTTTCATGCTTCCACGGTTGTGTTGTTTCTCCTATATCACATAATCCAAAGCAAGGCCTAGGCATCAGACTTTTAATTCTCATTAGACGGCATGTTAATGATGAAGGTGGATGTTATTAGTCTTGTAGCTTTCCATGACCAGAGGGCTGTCAGCCTTGTTATTAGAGGTCTTAGAACCATGTTTCAGTGATTTGACTCTGATGTATTTTCTCAAGATTGTTGTGAAATTTAAATAAGAAAGATTCTGTTCCCACGGTGAATCCATGCTTAGCACCTGTAGTACTGAGCTAATAGTGATGTGCCAGGGTGTATTGTTCAAGTAAGCTGACAAATGAAATTCCTTGCTATGGACGCCTTTAAAAGAATTTTCATTCTCACGTTTTCATTTCTACCAGAACCTTAGTATAATTTCACTTGATATCATAGACTGGTTGATTAGTGTAAGTTCCATATAAATTTGATCATGTCTTTCCAATTTAGATAGTCAAAAAAACACTCCATATAACTTGCTTCAAGACTCATTTAGCCAGATGTGAAATCGGCCTAGAAATGTTTCCAATCTATAGATTGATGCTGAAAGAAATTTCGCCTTAATTTGTTACGAGTAGTAAAATAGATAGCCCATATTTTTTTATGAATAGTTTATAAAGGAAAGCTTCGATGATGCAACTTCGTGTTCCAAAGCTTGAAAACGCATTTTAATGTGCCTTTTGCTTTGCCCTCCACCCCAAAGTATTGAAATAATTGTGCACTCTGAATAGATTTTCTGTCTAAAGTCTAGTTGTGTCTGGTACTAAACTGCAGTGTTTTGGTCTTTTCAAAATTTACTTTGAGTAGTATACGCTGTTATTTTTTAATGTATGTTGCAGCCTGATACTAGTAAGGTCTAGAACTGCTGTACCATCAGCAAATTACATTATAAGCATTTTGTGCCCATTAAGTTGGGGGGAGGGGCAAGTCCTGAAATTGCTTAATGCTTGATTAATATCTGCCACATGTAAATGAAATAAAAGGGGATCCAATAAGCATTCTTACTTTGTAGATTTGTATTTTATCAGTTAATGACTGATTGTCACCCAGTAGAATGTGTCTATTTTCTTTTCCAAACCCAGCACATCTTTTAAAAAAAATCCCAAAGACAAAAATACAAACTTTTGTTACCCATTCTTCCATCAGATGGGGCTCTGGCTCTGCCTCTGCCTAAACAAATACCCAAATTGGATGAGATACCTTTCTTCTATTAGCACCAATAACTCGTTTTTGCCCCCTGCTGGACAAGATCATGACAGTCTACCATTTAGAAGGTTGCTGGGAATGAATGAGAGCAGATACTTTCAGTCTCATTTGGCATCTCCAAATCAGAGGAGTTAGTGTGAAGGCTGTCCTTTGCTCTTCCAACTTTCCCTGCCCCCCTCCCAGATGCCCTTACCCTAGTAAGTGGTCAGTTGTTGACAGCAGCGACTTGCTGTAGGGGGCGCTCTAACCTAAGGCATAGTATAATTTACTATTCCAACACCTTTCCTACTTTTGCGCACGCTGGAGTTGAAATACTAAATTATACTATTCCTATATCCAGCGCGCCTCCTACAGCAACTCGATCTAATGACATGCTATGTAAAGGTATCGCGTTCTAACAACGCGGTCATTGTAACAACCGCTTTGTAATAGAACGCGATGTAATAGCATGCGTAGTAACATGCTATATTTAAAATAAACAAGTATTGGATGGATTCATTGAATTGTTCTTAGCCACTGGCAATTACTTACTCTGAATCACAGTCCAGTCCATCATTTTATTATCTTGCTATGCAGTCTCAGACAGCAACTAGCCTTATGCAAACCCCACACCGTCAACAGCATCAGCCTGCTCACACCTACAAACACAGAACCCGAATACCTGCTCACCCACTGGGGCTCTCTCACAACTCAAGCCTTAATCGATATCCTGAGCTCTGCGCATTCGAAAGCACGCACGGACCCCTGTCCAACACCTCTTCATCCTTGGGAGATAGACTTGGTAACAACCTTAAAGAAGTCCTAAACACCTCCCTCCCCTTGGTTTCCTTCCCTGAGGACTGGAAACATGCAGAAGTGAACCCCCTCCTGAAGAAACTATCTGCTGACTTAGCTGAATGGAAGACCTAATGACCCATCTCCCTTCACCCCTTTCCAGCGAAAGGTCTCAAGAAGGCAATCAACCAGCAACTCACCGATCACCTGGAACACAACAACCTCCTTGACCCCTCTCAATCCGGATTCTGAGTCAACCACAGCAGTGAGACAGCCTGGATCGCAACCACGAACAACATCAGGGCCCTCTTGGACCTTGACGAAATGGCAGCCTTCATCCTCCCTGACCTATCAGCTACCTTGAACACTGTCTCCCATCATATCCTGATCAACAGACTCCCCTACATCGGAATCCAGGGAGACACCCTCAAATGGATTGCCTCATACCTCACCGGAAGAACCCAGAGAATTCGCCTCCCACCATTCACCCAAGAAAGATAATTTATGGCATTCACCAAGGCTCATCCCTCAGTGCCACTCTCTTCAATGCATATAGGACCCCACTGGCCATCTACATCAGATCACACTGACTCAACATAATTTCCTATGCGATGACACCTAGCTCATCCGCTGGCTGTCAAAAGACCCCTCCGCCACCAGAACCAACTTACACAGATGTTCGATGAAAGTTGCTCACTGGATGAAGGACAACTGCCTCAAGCTGGAAACAGACAAGAGAGAAGTTCTCATCTTTAGGAACAACATCTGGCCATGGAACAATGCATGGTGGCCTGTGGAATTCGACCAACTCCACAACCAGACAGACCATGCCCGCAACATTGGCATCATCTTGGACAACAAGCTGCCCATGCAGCAACAGGTAAACGCTGTCTCATTCGCCTGCTTCTCTACGCATGCTCCACAAGATCGACACCAGAAGTACCATCATGCAGGCCCTCATCACCAGCAGGCTAGACTACAGGAACACACTCTATGTAGGAATCACTGTACGGCCTCCTGAACAGATTGCAAACAATGCATAACTCAGCAGCAAGACTCATCCTCGACCTCCCCAGACAGATTCACAGCATACCCCAACTGGCTCCTGATCTGGAAGAGATGCTAGTTAAAGATAATAACCCACACATACAAAGCCCTGCAAAACAAGACTAACATACATCAATAATTGCCCTACCTTCCACCACCTGACCAGACACCTAAGATTTTCCTCGCAGATGCCCCCTAGATCCATCCAGCTAACAGCGGAGGACGCTCCTTCTCACATCTGGCGGCCAAAACCTGGAACAACCTCCCGCTGCACCCCAGGACTGCCTCAGTATTCCAGCAATTCAGGAGAGAACGTAAGACCTGGTTGTTCAAATGAACTGATCACTGCTCAGCAACTAGCAACCCCAGTACCTTGATACCCTTGCGGGTGACTTGCTGGGCTATATAATTGACTTATTGATTTATGCAGACCAGCTTGGTCCTTCTGCAGTGGGTCTGGTCCATCCATGACTTCGAGACCTGGTCCCCTGTCAACAAGATGTGGAGTCCGTTTGGTCCAGGCTGCAAGAACACCCAGCCACACTCTGAGGGCAGATTCCTTAAGACAACTGCCTTCTTGACAAAGTCCCTGCAGTGCTTTTAAACTGCAGCCAGCTAAATCATTCTGGTGGTCTAGGCAGCGATATAGGTTTGCTATATATGAGGCTGGTGTAAATACACACTGTAGCACACATATGACACTTACATTTCACATCACTTGGCAATTTCGGCTCTAGCTACCATGTCCTTACAGGAAAGTTGCTTTTCAAAGGCTCCTATGTGAGCCTTAGAAAGGCAGTGCTGTGGGACCGTGATGGACTGTGATGTTCAAGGTGTGCTGGAACACGGAGTGCATACGGACAGGGGGGCACACCATGTGCCCGCCTGCATGCATCCCCTGGCCCAGAGGCAAGTTTCCCTAACTGCCACAGTTTTCATGGCGGGCTCACCACCATGAAAACTGTAGCAATGATAAAACTCATAATATGCTTGGCGATGTTGCAGTGGCACAGCCAGCCTTTTGCTGGCCTTAGACAACTGCAAGACCACCAGGGACGGCGGATCCTTGGAGGTAGAAGAGGTCCTATGATGGTCCAACTGCCCAATTCATGATACAGTGGTCGGACTTCTGGTGCGGCTACTTCCGCACCAGAAGTCCGACCGCTGTATTAACCCCTTCACTGCGGGGCTAATTTCCCCACGGTGCGGGGGGAGGGGGGCCGTGCACGGCGCCGCTGTGCTCATGACGAGCCCAGGCTCGTCATGCAGCACGGTGCCCGTGTGCTCATGACGAGCCTGGGCTCGTCATGAACCCGCCCGCGCAATGGAACGCTCAGCACAGCGGGGAAATTAGCCCCGCGTGTGAGCGTTCCACGGCTCATGACGAGCCCAGGCTCGTCATGAGCACACGAGCGCCGTGCTGCATGACGAGCCTGGGCTCGTCATGAGCACTGAAGGGGTTAAGTATGTTTGGAACTCGTAATCAGGCCCTACATCTGGAGTGACAATGCAGAAAATGGGCTTTGGTGAAGACCCAATCACCGTTACATATTGAAATTTGTCAAGTTCACCATTCTGTAAAGCAAAGACTTTTCCAAATTCTCACAATAATTGATGTTTGAAATAATTAGGATTTTAAATATGCTGCATCGCGTATTTGAAAATATGTAAAAACTTTCTTCTTGGTTAGGTTCGAAGAAGAGATTTTGTTTTGCTACCTCTCTGAATTCCTTGTGACTGATTGCTGTTTTCTTCTTTCCAGGATTAATTGTTACAATGCATTGAATGCCCAAAGCCCTTTTGGAGGGTTTAAGATGTCTGGTAATGGGAGAGAGATGTAAGTAACATCCCAGCGTTCTAAGCTTACATGATGAAAAATCTTTTATTGCTTCATTTTCCTTAGTTTTTCTGATTTTTAGCAAATACACATCCTGATCAAATAACACAAAAGTCTTTGAAGTTCTGTCATGCTTTTCATATAATTATTTAATAATAGCTGAAAGAGGGGATATTCTTGATAGAAATTGCAAGGCCTATATGATAAGCTAATATTATTTTAGCCTTTGATGCACTATTGACAGAAACTTCAAGTTTGAAATGTATATTTCCCATGTAATTTCCATATTTTCTATACACTCCGTTGTAAATAATATTCTGTAGGGGCCATAAAGCACGAATTGATCGTTCAACAAATAATTAAATGCGAAATCACTACATTTAAAAAAAAAATGAAACACATTCAAATGCTTAACTACATTACAGAAGATTTGGGTTACTGCCAATCCCACAACAATAATGACAACAATCAAATAATGGTAATAATTCACATATATGGAATTTTAACCCAAAAGCTTTCACCATTAGGCTTGTATAATGTCACAGATTCCGTGCCTTTAAAACACAAACCTGTAGGATGAGTGTTTGTCCTTGTAAACCTGACGTTATTTTGCAGCATTCAGCTTTTGTGCCCGTTGATGTACATCATTCTGTGAAAATGTGTCAAAAATTGCAAAATTTTTATATTATTGTATGCACTCCTAACTCATCATTTAGTCTGCGTTTATATACAATTCTACTGTGTCTGCTGTATATATTCTTTCACATGTGTTTCCCTTCCATGGATGCTAAATCGGACATATTTTATGAAAATCATTAAAATGTTGGCTGTGATTACTTTTATCTAGCAAAAATATGTGAGAACCAAAAGGAATCCAATTAGGAAAAGCATTTGTTGGGCACTGAGGTATTCGGTTACTGGGGAAGCCAGCCGTGGCTCATGCAGGTAAGAGCGGGAGGGCGGTGGGGCCTGGCGGGGGGAATTTCTACAGACGAGGACAAGGGAAAATTAAATAAACAATACATTTTTCTTCATGGTCGTCTTGTCGAAATCCTCCCTCACTTTGCCCCACTGCCCCACCGCTCTTACCTGCATGAGCTGCTGCTGGCGGAAACAAGCAAATCTTGACAGCCCTCTCCCTCTGAGAGTCTGGCCTTGCCAGCATACCTGGGATCAGGGCACAAGTCTTAAAAAAAGTAGTGGGGGGACGTTGACGTCACTACAGGAAGGTACATCACGAAAGGTGGCTTGCACCATCAGACTCATTGCCTCCCCTCGCTCACCCCTTAGATGCGATTGCATCGGAGAAGCCAGCGCGTGAGCAGCATTCTGAATTAGCTCCGATCTCTCCCCAGAGAGGCCAAAGAGTGAATGTGTGGATCGATTTGCTCCAGCAATCGAGCTCCTGGTAAAATATGTGGAGGGACGCCGTCCACCCGCGTGGTACCGTGACGCGAGCCCTGCCTGGGATCCATTTTTCAATCTTTTCAATCCATATCTGACACCTAAGAATCCTTGCCCAGTACAGCCGAGTGAAACAATCAAACTGATTGGTGCTTATTATTTACTAAAAATCTGTTATGCAGTCAAGGTTTTAGGTAACATCTGATTTAATGAATCCAGAACTAAACCTCTAGACCTGTCTTAGTGTATTACAGTAACACAAATATCCTGAATATCCTCATTAATTAATAAGAATAATATAAATAACTTTTTTGTTATTAGGAAATTATAATCTTGTGTCTCGGCAGTTTAGACATAAGCTAAGTCGGGCATTTTTAAATTGATTATATATTACTCTTTCAAATAGTTACAGTTTCTTGCTGTATGCAGATTTGTCTGTTATAAACACCGTTGATGATATTTAGGAAGTACTGTGGAACTAATCTAAATTAAAAAAAAGAAAATAAATGTACGATCAGTTTTTGTTTTCCTCCTGCAGAGAAAATCACCTGGTAAAAATATTAAAATTCATTATGCTTTTTTTTTTACTAATGGAGTAATTGATTGTAAATGAGTAATCTATTGTGGCAATGGTGATTATAGTGTATTAGGGATGTGTAACAGCCCTAAATTAGACTAGGGACGTAGTTGATTAAATCCTGTCAAACTATGCTACTTTTGATTCTAGGCAAATCACTTAATAACCCTGTGCATTTAAAATATAGATGTGACCTTGTGTAATGTGAAGTATTAATGTCAAAGCTTCTTCACATGAATACGCTTTTTTAAAAAGACCTTGCCATATATTAAATGAAGTGACTTGCAAAGCAAACATTTTCAGTGCTCGTCTAATGCACGGGCTCTACGATCCAAGCCGGACCCTTGGCTCGGCTCGGCTCTCCCTGTCAATTTATAGGTTCACCCTCCTTTAATTGTGATCCCTGCAAACAGGTGTTCAGAAGTTTATGGGCCACTTGTAATCAAGCCCCTAGTATTACTCTAATCCTGTCTTTATGACAGAGTAGGAGAGATTTAGGCAATCTAGCATTATTATTGTGTACATTCAGGAACAGCGACATATCACTGGAGAAAATGTTAAAGCAGGTAATGTTGTGATTGAAATGGCATTGTTATACAGCCAATGGCTTTAACATTTCAAAAGAACAGCGTTCACACTCGAGTCTCACGTGGCTATTGTGCCAGTCTGGAAACTGCCTGAAGCTTTGACCAATGTGGGCTAATTAGATATTTGATAATAGTATCTCCGTGCACTCACTCTTTGATTGAGGTTCAATTGGTTCGAGCGCGTTGCCTTGTCGCACTATGCCTGGTAGTGCCTTAAATCATATAAGCAAACTGTGATAAGGAAATCACTGTAAGGCGCGCAATTTCACATGAAACTGGTGGGTTTCTTCAAATGTTATTCTCATAAATCCAAACTGAAACTTCTTTTAAAGCTTGATTCAGAATTTATTTCATTCCAATGTAGCATTAATTTCAAGAATTCATTTTTTCACGAAATCAAACATCATTCCATCTTCACATTACTCGTTACTTGCCCAATGCATTTCGGGTTAGTGGGAGTAACCCTTCGTCAGGGGCCTAAAAAATGAAAACATACAAGACCTTAACTTTCAGAAAAAAGAGCCATGGGGTCAAGATGACCAATCATATACATAACATGGGTACTGCGGTTATACATAATAAAGCATGAATACTGAGGTTATACATAATAAAGCGTTTGTCAAAACAGTTTGTTAAGCATGTCACAAACGAAGATGAATCTGACTAGCTGGTATCGTACAAAATAGCAGTGAAACTACAAACAAGTAACTGGCAAGCTGCCAGTAGTGTGTACTCAGGTCGAAAATCCGGGCGCTTAAAATAATAAGGAAAAGGATGAGAACCTAAGGAGAGGGACCAACTTTGACCAAAACCGGAGAGCTTACCGCAATGGTAACGAGTAGTCGTCGCGCAGTTCCGAACGCGGAACCGATCCTGATGGATGGAGAGCCAATGGGAAGCCTAGATATAGCTAAATCCAAGGGTCACGTGATACGGGTCCCGAAAACAAAAGCGGGATATAAATATGCACTGCGATGTGGAAAATTATCAAACCGGGTGAAAAGACACCCGAGAATAGAATAGATAACTAATTATTACGGAGCTTAACAAAAATAGGAGTTTACGAAATGCGCTGAAAAGCGTGGCGATTAAGCGTGATGTGATAGGTCCGCTAAGGTCACGTGTTGCGCCGTGAAAAAGTAAACAAAGGCTCATCAACGTCAAAGCGTGGAGGAACATCAATGAACAACCTACATTTCTGTAACAAAGCTATGTACACAATCTCATGCATAATTAGGCTGTGGCAAACGTAAATGGCAACATGAATAAAATTGAAACACAATGCTGTGCTGGGTAACATCATGGAAAATAATATGCTAAATAATAATATAAAAAATATAAAAAATATAAAAAATAGCATGCTGATTGGATGAATCTATACATGCAATGTGAAACATTTAATCAGTATGATTAGCAAACTGAGAGAGTTCAATTTGAGAATGTTCATAGGGTCATCCGTGGAGGAGTGGGGGGTCGCTCATATAACCATATGGAGTGGCAGAAATTTACAGAAAGCATGAAAATTCAATTCGATCATTGATCCCTGCTGGTTGGAGGGAATTCAGTTTCTTGATCCAGTGAAATTCAGCTTGTAGTCGTTGTTTCGTGGGATCCGTGTCTTGGCGTTGCGGGAGTATCTCCAGTATGGTGAATTTGAGTTGGGTGATCTGATGATTATTTTCAAGCCAGTGTGTTGATAGTGCTGATTTCATATTTTTAGTACGAATATTGCTTTTGTGTTCTGATATTCTCGTCTTAATCTTTCTTTCTGTCTGGCCGACATATATTTTGCCACATGGGCATTTGATTGCATAGATTACGTTTTTTGAGTCACAGGTTCCTGTATACAATAGATCAATTTTGTGACCTTTAGTAGGATGCATAAAAATGTTGCCAGGTATTATATTGTTGCAGTGTATGCAATTCAAACATTTAAGCTTGCCTTTTGGTGCAGTTTTGATAACTTTCTTAGTATTTAGTGTCTCTTTAAGGTTTTTCGATCTTTTAAAGGCGAAGGTCAATTGATCGCTGTAAAGATTGGTTAAATCAGGTTCTGTTCTGATGAGGTTCCAATGGTGATTGATAATTCTTTTGATTTGTGTTGATGATGTCGAGTATTTTAAGACACACACTGTCTTATTCTCTTTTGATTGAGGCTTAGATGTCAATAATTGATCTCTTGAGAAATTGGTGACTTTTTTGATTGATTCATCCAACACATCTTTGGGATATCCGCGTTTTTGGTATTGTTGTAGCTGATCGGTAAGAGTTATTTCCAGTTGATGAGGGTCCGAGGTGATCCTTTTGAGACGAATAAATTGAGAAGTGGGTAAATGCTTTTTTAAAGTTTCCGGATGAAAGCTTTGGTACAGCAGACTAGAATTGCTCTAAAACCTATGTTGTGCAAGAACAGTAAAAATTTTGTTGAAAAGTGGTATCAAATTTTGAACAAATGTTCACTGGATCTAATTCTGTTAATCATACAGGAACTTTCCAAAGTTCTCAAAGAAATTGACGTCGATCTAAACAACATGAAAAAGGAGCTTGAAAAATTTCCAGACTTACAAACAACATTGGAGGATGTGAAGAAAAGATTAGACAAATACGCAAAGGAAGTAAACGATCGGAAAGTTAGAAAATACAAGAGAGATACAATTGATTATAAATATGACGAAGTGTACACCTGGGCAGAAATTTATAATCAAAAGAAATGGCAACAACCCAAAACTAAACCATCCACTACTTCGTCACAAGAAAGTTTAGTATCTGAATCGGACATTGCACAGACAAGACAACCTATTGAGAAAACTCAACAACCAAGTTCATCTACCAAGAAGCAGCCTTTTTTAGACATCAGTCCCGCAGCCAACGCACCACCTACAATCGCATCAGGAGGGGGAGAAGAAACTCCCGAAGAAATAGCCAAACGAACAAGGAGCCAGAAGTCAACAAAACCGACTTAGTTATCAACATCTCATCTAAACCTTTGACACCAGCCCAGATGGCGGTATTAAATAAAGGAATCACCTTTGTACCAACTTATAAGACCAGTCTTGCTGAAACGGAGATAGCGCTATTCAAATTCTTCAGAAACCTCAAACTGAAATACTTTTTCAAAGACGCGACACCTTCATCCATCACCGACACTGCAGTTTTTAAGCCAAAAAGCACATTCTGTGCTCCATATTCTCACAAAACCATAGAAACTGTGGAAAGAATGATACTAACGGACATTCAAAAAATCAACTTCAACAAAATCACCAAAAACAATCTGTCTAAGAATGAACGTAGCACCATCATGCAGTTGTCTAATGATACTGAAATAACTTTCCAGAAAGCAGACAAAGGGGGAGCCCTGATCGTTATGGACACTACTTTCTACAATGCGAGTGTCAATCAACATGTTAAAGACAAAAACACTTATATTCCTTTGGAGGGTGACCCCACTGAGGAATATTTGAAAACTCTCACAGTAATTTTGGATCATGCCCTCGAACAAAAATGGATCGACGACAGAACACATAAATTTTTGGTAACCAAATATCCAAGGAGACCAAAACTCTATATGTTGCCTAAAATTCATAAAGACTTGAAAAGACCACCGTTCAGACCCATCGTGTCTGCGTGCGGGTCAATATCTGACAGTGTAGGCAAATATCTAGATCGTTTTCTACAGCCGATGGTACAGAGAGGACAAACCTACATCAAGGATACTACATCTTTTCTGAACTTACTCAAAACCATAGAGCTGGAACCAGATGCAGAATATTGGCTCAGTACAATTGATGTAGTATCACTGTATACTTCCATACCACACAATGAAGGCCTCGAAGCCTTTGAATGGAGTCTTTTAAGAGATGATGAATGTGAAGCCAACAAAATCTTTTTAGTGGAACTTATGCATTTTGCGCTGTATCACAGCTATTTTGAATGGGACAACAAGTTCTACAACCAGTGCAATGGAACCTCAATGGGTTTTGGGGGGGCCCCCTCATATGCTAATCTGTTTATGTCTAAATTTGAACATGAGAACATCCTGAACAACACCAACTGGACCGATCACCTTGTGACGTTCAAAAGATACATGTATGTATAAGCATTTATATATATATTTATATAGCGCACTACTTACCCGTAGGGTCCCAAGGCGCTTCGACCGCTGCGAAACCCTTCCTGGCTTCCCTGAGAGATAGTCCCTTGATGGGTATCTCCAGGGTGAGACCAGGCATCCCCGGCGGTCTGGTGGGGCCGTTAGTGAAGATGAGGCAAGCTAATGCCCAGAGTTGCCTAGTGTGATCGCTGATCAGAGTGGGCACCGAGGCGAGAGAATTATCGAGCCCGCTGACCCTGGTCCAGAAACCTGCCGCGCCGGGAATCGAACCCTGGTCCCGGGCCGTCCTAGATGATTTATTTTTAATTTGGAAAGGCGACAAAGAACAACTGATTGCTAACATCATGGAAATAAATCAGCTAAATCCCAGAATCAAATTCACACATACTATCCAGAAGGAAACCATAGCCTTTTTAGACGTACAGATTACAATCATCAACCAAAAATTACACACTCAAGTGTACAAAAAACCCACTGACCGGAATTCTAGTCTGCTGTACCAAAGCTTTCATCCGGAAACTTTAAAAAAGCATTTACCCACTTCTCAATTTATTCGTCTCAAAAGGGTCACCTCGGACCCTCATCAACTGGAAATAACTCTTACCGATCAGCTACAACAATACCAAAAACGCGGATATCCCAAAGATGTGTTGGATGAATCAATCAAAAAAGTCACCAATTTCTCAAGAGATCAATTATTGACATCTAAGCCTCAATCAAAAGAGAATAAGACAGTGTGTGTCTTAAAATACTCGACATCATCAACACAAATCAAAAGAATTATCAATCACCATTGGAACCTCATCAGAACAGAACCTGATTTAACCAATCTTTACAGCGATCAATTGACCTTCGCCTTTAAAAGATCGAAAAACCTTAAAGAGACACTAAATACTAAGAAAGTTATCAAAACTGCACCAAAAGGCATGCTTAAATGTTTGAATTGCATACACTGCAACAATATAATACCTGGCAACATTTTTATGCATCCTACTAAAGGTCACAAAATTGATCTATTGTATACAGGAACCTGTGACTCAAAAAACGTAATCTATGCAATCAAATGCCCATGTGGCAAAATATATGTCGGCCAGACAGAAAGAAAGATTAAGACGAGAATATCAGAACACAAAAGCAATATTCGTACTAAAAATATGAAATCAGCACTATCAACACACTGGCTTGAAAATAATCATCAGATCACCCAACTCAAATTCACCATACTGGAGATACTCCCGCAACGCCAAGACACGGATCCCACGAAACAACGACTACAAGCTGAATTTCACTGGATCAAGAAACTGAATTCCCTCCAACCAGCAGGGATCAATGATCGAATTGAATTTTCATGCTTTCTGTAAATTTCTGCCACTCCATATGGTTATATGAGCGACCCCCCACTCCTCCACGGATGACCCTATGAACATTCTCAAATTGAACTCTCTCAGTTTGCTAATCATACTGATTAAATGTTTCACATTGCATGTATAGATTCATCCAATCAGCATGCTATTTTTTATATTTTTTATATTTTTTATATTATTATTTAGCATATTATTTTCCATGATGTTACCCAGCACAGCATTGTGTTTCAATTTTATTCATGTTGCCATTTACGTTTGCCACAGCCTAATTATGCATGAGATTGTGTACATAGCTTTGTTACAGAAATGTAGGTTGTTCATTGATGTTCCTCCACGCTTTGACGTTGATGAGCCTTTGTTTACTTTTTCACGGCGCAACACGTGACCTTAGCGGACCTATCACATCACGCTTAATCGCCACGCTTTTCAGCGCATTTCGTAAACTCCTATTTTTGTTAAGCTCCGTAATAATTAGTTATCTATTCTATTCTCGGGTGTCTTTTCACCCGGTTTGATAATTTTCCACATCGCAGTGCATATTTATATCCCGCTTTTGTTTTCGGGACCCGTATCACGTGACCCTTGGATTTAGCTATATCTAGGCTTCCCATTGGCTCTCCATCCATCAGGATCGGTTCCGCGTTCGGAACTGCGCGACGACTACTCGTTACCATTGCGTTAAGCTCTCCGGTTTTGGTCAAAGTTGGTCCCTCTCCTTAGGTTCCCATCCTTTTCCTTATTATTTTAAGCGCCCGGATTTTCGACCTGAGTACACACTACTGGCAGCTTGCCAGTTACTTGTTTGTAGTTTCACTGCTATTTTGTACGATACCAGCTAGTCAGATTCATCTTCGTTTGTGACATGCTTAACAAACTGTTTTGACAAACGCTTTATTATGTATAACCTCAGTATTCATGCTTTATTATGTATAACCGCAGTACCCATGTTATGTATATGATTGGTCATCTTGACCCCATGGCTCTTTTTTCTGAAAGTTAAGGTCTTGTATGTTTTCATTTTTTAGGCCCCTGACGAAGGGTTACTCCCACTAACCCGAAATGCATTGGGCAAGTAACGAGTAATGTGAAGATGGAATGATGTTTGATTTCGTGAAAAAATGAATTCTTGAAATTAATGCTACATTGGAATGAAATAAATTCTGAATCAAGCTTTAAAAGAAGTTTCAGTTTGGATTTATGAGAATAACATTTGAAGAAACCCACCAGTTTCATGTGAAATTGCGCGCCTTACAGTGATTTCCTTATCACAGTTTGCTTATCTAATTAGATATTTGAGCACTCTTTCAGCTTTGCGAAAAGAACTATATTGTGCCACATTCCTAGGTCGAGCCTGGGCAGCTCATGCGCTGCACTGCGTGGCATGCTGTATTCAGATAGGGATTTGTAGCTCCGCCCACTCTCCACCCATATTATTCATTAGCTTGTGTCATTTTCCAATGTAAACTGTGGCTGTTCATTGGTCAATAGGCTTAGTAGTCCCTCCTTGGTACAGCCTTGTCTCATTTTGTAACCTCCCATGGCGACAACCCCTGTTACTTGTGTTGTTACTCACTAGGTCTTAATTGCAGCTTCCGAGCACTAATTTCTCAAATAGCTCTGTACTATGGCAGGCAGGACATGCTCTCTCCAAACTCTTTTTATGGCACGGGCACTGAACGCATTTGCAATTCAATAGGTCTCGCATTTGCGAGAGTTTAAGTTATTGGCATTGTAAATGACAATGCCTTTTATTTATCTGTTTTAAAAACAACATATAAATAAAAGGCATTGTCATTTACAATGACAATAGCTCAAACTCTTGTAAATGTGAGACCTATTGTATTACAAATGTTATGTTATGTTAACATAACTTATTAAGCGCACAAATACCTGGAGGTGTCTTGGCACTCAGCCTGAACGTAAGCCCTGAGGTATGAGAAAAAAATAGTTTTGAAAAAGCCACGTTTTAAGGCCTTTTCTAAATGAGGCAAGAGAGTTAGCAGCTCTAATGTGCATAGGAAGCTTATTCTGTAGTTTCGCCGTACCATGGCCTATGCATTGGCTTCCCCAACCAGAGGTGCGAATCCTTGGAGCCATCATAAGCCTGGCGCTAGTAGACCGTAATTGTCTGCCAGGATGTTACCAGGAGAAGATGCTTTTCAGGAATACTGGCCCTGTATTATTCAAGGCCCTGTTGGCTATACATAGTGTCTTGAACTTGATACGTTGTGCCACAGGAAGCCAGTGAAGTTTCTAGATGTCTTTAGGAACTGATTTGTGCTTTGGCAGATTTAATAAAAGCCCAGCAGCTGCATTTTGCACCATCTGTACCATCTGTAGTTTATTCTAATGTTGCTTCTGCATATTCAGATTCAAAGGCTTGTTCTATAAAGTGGTTTGTGTACCGTAGTCTCCTTAACTTTGAGTTGCTTGACCTTGCTCATTGGCTTTAGCATCAGCCTGGAGCTCTGATAACATTCCATAGGTTTCCTCTTCCTATGAGTGTCCTGCATCAGAACAGCCAGCCTCACAGCAGTCTGCCATACTCCAAATGAGCGACTTAATCTGCATTCATGTATGTCTGCTTAGTAAACTGAAGACTGACTATAACTTGACATCACTCATTTTCTGTTTTCCAGGGGGGAGTACGGATTACGGGAGTATACAGAAGCAAAAACAGTCACAATAAAGATCCCCCAAAAGAACTCTTAAAAGCATTGCCGACCATATGGGGTGTAGCGCATGCAATGCCTGCTTCAGCATTCATCATGGAACAGCACTCAGGAATGCAGTGTTCTACCGTCTATATTTAAGAGTTTAAACTGCAAAGAACAAACGTGATGCATTGCAATGAATTATACAAACAGTTTCTGCATGGTTCGCTTAGTGTCCCATCACTCCAGTGTTGCATGATATATTACCAAAAAATAACATGGTAAAATGTTACTGTAGACCATTTAATGAACGTTCAATGTTTGCAGCTATGAAACATATATAACCTATCTTCAGGAAGTTGACAGACACACTGACCATTGTGTCCACCAAGGACAAACAATCCCTTAAACTGATAAGTATGCATGAATGAACACCCTGAGAATTTCCCCCTTTAATTTTCGAGACATTTTTCAGAAATGTACAGTGAAAAAAAATTGATACGCCTCTTCCAATCCAAAATATGACACCTCATACTTGTTTTCAACATAACCTATATATATCACAAGTGTGAAAATTATGACTCTCCCGACACGCAGACCTAGCTTAGTTAAATATTATCCTTACACTTGGAGCTGGCAATAGAACAGTATAGCAAATGCAAATGCAAATAAAACATGTTTTACATAATCCAAAGCGAAGCAAAATATGGAATTGTACTTTGGATTGGTAGAAATATATCATATTGTATTTTATAGGCCAGGCTAGTTACCCCACAGGAAAGGGTCGGTAAAGCATTAAAAAATCACATGCAATATAACGTCCATGTTGTGCATGAGCAGCTCTAGTTTACATATCTAAACAGAAGTTAAGAGTTAAATTGAGGGTGAAATTAAATACATTCACATCAATCTAGTGGGGGCGCATGGGGAATAGAAGCCTGTGACTGCTGCATTGTATTGCACAACAGGTTCACTCATCAACAACTAACACAGGCTTACGTGGCACTTGTTTCCTATTACGTTTTGCTAAATACTTACCTATTCTAACCCACCTCTAAAACTAGAAATATTGCACCTACTGCCTAGCGCTATCGCAAGTTAAGTTGGATGGATAATGAAAATATTGCCAAACAGTACATTAAGGTACATTTTTCATTTCATTGAAAGATGGAGCTAAGTACTTTCTCTAGAGATAGCAAAAGAGCAGTGTGCTGTGAGCTTACCGCAGACTGATGACCATTGTTATCTGCCTCAAAGCAAAAGCAGCAAAGGAACTACCATGCTACTATGTAGCAACCATTCACATACTGTGCTTCAGCCATTTTATGAAGATGCAGGAACTCTTCTGGGTTCTTTCGACCTACCTTTGTTTTGTTAATACTAGGAGGGAAATTCATGAGCATCAGTTAGCCACAGTATCCGCCATTAATCCCAGGTAAACAGCAAGTGAAATTTATTTTCATATTGCATTTTGATTGTGGTCGTGAATATGGCTTCCTGAAATGTACCAGTCGACCAAAGGACTATGTATAACTTGAAGCCACTTAAAGTCAGAAAAAAATCTAAGGTTCAGAATTTTTATTTAAAATAATAAATAAATACAAAACACAACAAAAGTAGCCAATGTAGTCCCCACAGTTCATTTCTACTCTTTCTGGCCTTCTAATACTGAGGCCAAAAATTGTCCAAAGGATAAAATATTCTTGCCACATTAAACAGGTTTCTAATGAATGCATTGGGGATGGCTTGGCAATGTGTTTACTTAGTCCATAAGCGGAACTCTTTTGTGGGCCGTTTCAAGCATGTGTTTAAAGTTAAAGGTGGTTTCTGTTTCACCGTCTAATTTAAGAAAAGCTGTGTTTTATGAACAGCAGATTAAAGTGATAACCTCATCCACATGAGACACACTTGATGTTTCCCACGGCTCTTTTGAGCCAAGTTCGATGCGTTTCTGCAAATAATTAATTGCTTAATTTTGAATTATTTTATTTTCAAATCAAACATAAGTGTGCATGGTTCTCTAGGGCGGTTCTAGAAATGGACTCCAATATATATGATATTACATCATTGCCATTGTGGAAACTCCAAAAGCATATGCGTCTCAATATTTGCTTTTGATCAAAATTGAATAAATATTTGCAAACATATTTAGCCTACTTTTGAGCTGCCTGGGCCACCTCTTGATTTTCTCCAGCATTCATTGTGCTTTATATGACTGAGACATCCAGTTAAGTAGCACCAGGCTGCACTGCTTGAAGCACAGTTATCCTGCCATCTAAGTATAGAGATAAATCAAACGAGAAGAGTTTACAGTATATTTTAAAGAGTAACCAGCATCAAAAAATAGAGTTTAAAAGGCACATCCCAAGCCCATTTCAAGATAACATTCAGAAGAGGGAATCATTCATGTTTTTATGTTCAAAATATCTAGATGGTGCAAAACACAGAGCTCTTGAATTGCTATTTATGTCTTTCTTCTCTTTCTGTGCTTGAAGACCTGAAGCCTTTCCTTTGTCTGTATCTCTTTGGTCAAAGTTAATGTTGCAGTGAGCCCTCAACCACATACTTCCTACAAATAAGTGGATAGAGATGGAAGAAGCTCCATAGGGAAAAAAGATAAAGGTCAATAAAAATGTAAACGTGGCACTAACTTATTGCCGATTGTTAACTTTCTCTGAGATTTAAAACCATGGTCACTTGGCTTTATATGTTTTATAGTTGTCAAATATTGAACAAACAGATTTTATTTATAACTCATATTTTAACTGTAGTTCAAACACAATATGTACATATGTTGCTATTAGTTGCTTTTATTTTCAAAACTACAGTAGTATGTTCATAGAAATATATATATAAAAATATACTAAAAGGAAACGCCTGTCAATAACCACTTTAATGTGAAAGCAATGTAATCCTACTTTATTGTGTCAGAGTATATTATAATTACCATAATAAGTAATAATTTACCACAATGTTGAATGTTAGTAGTAGGAGCTACAGGAATGTTTCTATTTATAGAGAAAACCGTAATACTGAAACATAGACACTTATATAATGTCATTTTTCATATAATTTTGTGTATGTTTGTGTTACCTTATGCCAGTCACTACAGATAAATGTAGTGCTCTTAAATTGTAGCTCCGCGTTCCTGTATATGTGTTTGTAAATCATGTTCGAAATGTGTACATGCATTCTTTCCCAATTTTACCTTCATTCCTTTCTTGAACTTTGTAACCATGTATATACATTTATGTGTTATAAAAATGTAAAATGATATAAAATATTTTCTATGATGTTTTTAATTAAAATGTTTAGAGGAAATACTTTTTGTCTTGATTTCTCCTTTATGGCAAGAAGAACACATTTCACAGACTAAGGTGTCATAGAATGCTCACGATGTGCAAAGAGAAAGAAGAGATAGCTGGAACAGAGGACAAAAATGGTGTCAGAAATGGAGAGGGAAAGAGGAAGGCATAGTAACAGGCTGGCTCAGAACAGGGAGTGAGAATCATACTGGATTTCTCCCTACCAAATGTTACATTGAATAACACAGTCATGTCTTTGTTGGGTCAGGAGTATGTCATTCCCTCTATGCTTCCTGGTAGGTTTGCATCAAACAATGATTTTTTTTTTTTAAAAGTCAACGTTGTTTAAATGCTTTTTAGCACTAGAAATGAAAATTTTAATGTAAAACAAAAGTTATGAAAAGGGTGTCAGGGCTACTGTTTTTCTGTATATTGAAAAGGGTAAATATAAAAAGAAAGCTGGAGTTAGCGGCAAAAATTTACCACCAATCGAAACAAAAAACAAAATTAAAAAGAAAAATATTAAATAATAAGCCCCGAAAATTCACCTAACTGTTTCCCAGTTTTTTGTTTCCCTATATAACACATGCAACATAAAGATTTTGCTTTGAAAATGTGTTCTTTATATTAAAAACAAATTATACTTACTAAAGTGAACAACTTTTAATTTAAATATAATCTTTAGTAAAATTGTGGCTTTCTGAGAATTAGGGACATCTTCTGGATCTGAAAAAACTGTGAACAATTTCCCCAGCTGTCTGTGGATACCTTAGGTTCTGAAAGATGGAGCAGTAATAGTGGGGCTTAAAGCATTTTAGAATACAGTATAAAAGCTGAATTGATATGAAAACCTTAAAGATGAACTGGAGAAATGTACCTAAGTGTAACTACCAGTTGAAGGAACTGAAGAAACATTAAATGAATGTTCAAAGTGATTTCAACAGTTACTCACTGAAGGCAAGGAAGATGAAAACCAGACAATAATGAGTTAACAGGGAAAATTAGGAACACATAGTAATTACTATTTAAATCTAGTTCATAGGAGATTATAGATGTGAACTACTCTTTATACCCAACAGTAGTGAAATCAAAGTGAAAACGACTATTACCCCCAGGTCCCTCCTGTCCTCGTCTCATTCAATACAAAGTGGGGATAACCATTTTTCACCAGAAAAAAAGCCCACAGGAATGCTGGGGATCCTATCCCTGCCCCTCCTGCTGGGAGTACAATAGCAGTACTTACCCAGCATTCCGCCTGAACTACTAAGCCCTGTTCTTTTTTTCTGACTGTCGACAGAAATCGGACGAGGTGCTGGTGCTGCTGCTGCAGGGCTGAAGTGTCGTTTACTTCTTCCACTCCCCGTTTGGGTGCCTGACTGTGCAGGCGGGGAGTCTGCTGGTTTGACTCCCGGCCTGCCGGGCTTGCTTGGACGCTGGTCTGTTCCTGGCCGGCTCTTACATGCCAAACCAAAGGGGACGATGCACAGAGTGTTGAACAATGCAAGCACCCGCCCCCAGTCAAATGATCTGTGTTTAATCCATCATCATTCTTTAGCTCACTCCGCCACCGCAGTTTAGACATGGCCATGTGCAAATCAGTCTGACCCTGTGCCTCATGGGAACAGTCCAGCCCGAACTGCCAAGCCATGTCTTCCCTGGACCGGAAACAAGCATCCTGGGACCGGTTTCTGGCTAATCAGCTGTCATCAGCCAGGTTAGTTTCAATCCAGTGACAAAGTGAGCAAGCGAACCACGTCTGGGCATACCCTGCCAACTTAGGATGAACAAAGCAAAACCAACGGGGACGATGGACGGAGTGTTGAACAATGCAAGCACTCACCCCCAGTCAAATGATCTGAGTTTAATCCATCATCATTCTTTAGCTCACTCCGCCACCCCAGTTCAGACATGGCTCTTACATGCCAGCCAGCTCTTTTTGGCTGGTGGGCCGGCCTCCCGGTTCCTTTTGGATTACTGTCTGCATCTTCCTGTGGCCTGGCAGGGTGAAAGACGCACCATGATTTCTGATTCTCCTGCCTTCCTGCTTCTCCTGTCCTGGTGTGGATGCTGATCGGGCGCCTTGGGCTTGGCTGGTGGTGGTGGTGTGTGTGGGGGACTTGTTCCTGTTTCCCTCCCCCTGTGAGTACAACATAGCTGTGTATTTTATCTTTCCCTTTTGGGGGGCTCTTTGCTGACGCAGGCTAGATGGCTGCCGAGGTTATACACATTATGCTGTTCAGGCTTTCTACTCCTGACAACGCCAGTTCATATTGGATGTTTGATTGGATACCAATGATTCCCATTGCTCTGATGTAAAAACTTTGGTATGAAGCTTCATATAGCAATAAATTACAGCCTGGCAGATGGTACACGGGTAGCTATATGGGCTATGTGTGCTTTCTAAAGCAGGGTAGTGCACTTTCTTCAGTATGCAGTGGTTCGTCTCTTTGTGTTTGAATTTTGGCATGGTGAATTCTGTCAGTGTTTTTCATCTCTTGGGTGCTGCGGACGTCCTCTGTTGTTTCCAGCACTCACTGTTCCTCTCTTTCTTGCTCATGCCCTCCTACAGGTGGCGATGCTTCCTCTTGCCCGGGCATGACTCCTGGTGGTGTGCCTTGAGCTGGCTTGGGGGGGCTTATTCCTGTCTCCCGGTCCCCCCGGGTATGTGCAGCATCACATGGTGGTTTCTGCTTTCCCCCGTGTTCTGTCTGCTGGCTGCCATTCTGTGCTGATGCTCCTCCCCCCATTTAGGTCCCTGGTGTTGCTTCGTTGCCAGGAGTTCTTTTTCCTGGCTGTGTCGGTCCTGGTTTGGAGTCCTCCTGGTCGGATGAGTGTTGGGGTGGTTGGCATCTTCTGTCCTGACTCGTCCTTCTGTGTGTACAGATTTCTTGCCTCGTCACTTCCCTTGCCACTTCTGTGCTGCATTTCCTCTTGTCTGCGCCCTTGGCCTTGGTCTCCATCTTTCTTTCTCGGGGGCTTCAGCTCTCCGCTTGTTCTGGCCCGGTGGCTCCCTGGGTGTATGCCTGCCTGGGTTTCAAGGGCTGTGGCTCCCACCCAGGCTTCTGTTGCCTCTCTTGCTTGCCTGGTTTTGGGGGTTCTTTTCCCCTCTGGGGTAAGGGTTCCTGGGCTGTGGCTATTGGTGCTGTCCCACCCTTCCGGCCCTCTGTAGTTGCTGTGTTGTTGGCCCTCGGTCTTGCTGGCCTGCCTGGTTTATGTTAGGGAGCGTCTTTGGCTGTCCTGTTCTATCATCCAGTTCTGGTCTTGGCTCGTCTGCTGCTGATGTTGGGGCTCCCTTGGGGTTCCCTTGCTCTGGTCTTGGGTTCTCTGGGCCTTTTGGTCGACTGGCTTTCCCGTTGGGGAGGTCCGTTGTGCCTCTTCTCTGGTGTGCCTTCTCCTGGGTTGTGGCTTCCTGCTCCGGTCTCCCTGTGTTTGCAGTTGGGGTTGTTCTGTGGCTGTGTTGTTTGGGGTTGAGTCTGTCTCCCTCTTGTTCCCCTTTCTTCCTTGGTTTCCCCTGGTCTCGTTGTCCCTGGAGGTTGGCCTCGTTGGCTCTTGCTGCTCAGGACTTTCCTGGCAGGCCCTGGTTCTGTTTCTGGGCCTTTTGTCTGTAGGACGGATTTAGGCCTGCTGGGGTTGTGGTCTCTGCCGGAGCTGCTGGCTCTTGGGACCTTGTGGGGCAACGTTCTGGGGTTGGGTTCGTGTTTCCCCGGTATTTTTTGTGGGTGCCTTGGCTTTCCCTCATGGCCTGTTGGGGCTCTGTCTTGCCTCCCAGGCTGGGTGCTTGGGGGTTGTCGTCTGTCGGCTCTCTTCTTTCCTGGGCCTGGTGTTCCTCTGTGGGGTTCCAATGGTTTTGTCCTCTGGGCTCTCTGGGTCTGGGTCGTTCTGTTTGGGGGCAGGAGCTGCTTACCCCCTTTTTTGGTTTTGTCTGGGTAGTCCTGCCCTTGTCTTGTTTTTTGGGGGGATTGTACCTTTGCCCTGTTGACTGGCTGTGCCCTCTTTCCTTTTTGGATTGGTCCTTTGTGCCTGCCTGGTGGTGCTGGGCTTCTTGGCCTTTTCTCCTGTGGGCGTCCTTGGCTGTGTCCTGTTGGGGCTTCCTTTTCTGTGGCCCGCTGCGGTCCAGGGTGCTAGTTGCTTTGGCACCTTTCCCTTCTGGGATTTGCCCTTGGGGTCTCTTTGGTGTTCCTTCTTCCGGCTTCCTATTTTTTAATAACATTAGAAGCTGTGGTTTCCCTTACAAATGCCACCTCAGGCCATTTGGTATAATAATCCATTAGAGCAAAAGCACATTTTCCAGCAATATTACCAACAACTAAATGGACCACAAATATCCGTGGCTAATTTTTGCCAAGGTTTCTCTGGAAACGCAATGGAGTGATTGTGGTGTCTTGTGATACATGAGATTTGTCTCCACACATGCACGTAACACAATTTCTGACACACCTTTCAACTTCCTTGTCTATGCCTGGCCACCAAAAACCACATCTGGCTCTCATTTTCATGCCTGACATACCAGAATGACCTTTGTGAATAAGCGCTAACAATCTAGAACGCAAACTTGAGGGTACAACTAATTTGTCTGCTCTCCTAACAATTCCAGACTCAGATTCACAAGATAATTCAGACCACACTGTTTTGTACTCTGAAAGGTCTTTGTCACACCACAAATTGCGACTGTTATCACATGACAAGCATGAAATCACACGTGGTAAAACGGAATCATCCTTTACAGCTTGTTTCCATTCCTCCACACTGATAGCTCCATTGCATGCTTCACTTACAGTGGCTACTAACCATTCCTTCTCAACTTCTGCACACACCTCAACCTTATCAGAGCTATCATATAGAGGGAGCCGAGACAAACAATCAGCGTTAACATACTTAATGCCTGGTACATACAAAACTTGAATATCAAATTCCTGTAATCTATATCTCCATTTAGCAATTCTAGAAGTTGCTTTACCTGCTCCTTTAGTGGTAAAGTGGTACAAGGGGTTGTGGTCAGTCCAGAGTTCAAAATTTGAACCCCAGACATAAGTTTTGAAATAATTGATCCGCCAATAACAAGCTAATGCTTCCTTTTCTATTACAAAGTAAGTGGCTTCCGCCCCTCTCAAGGTACGGGAAGCGAAAGCTACAACCCATTCAGATTTGTCTTTTTTTTTGCATTAATACCGCGCCTAATCCGTAAGCACTAGCATCCACTACAATGGTGGATTTGTTATTGGGATAAAAGGTTTGAGAGCTACCGCCTTGATGAAATCTTTCTTTATGCAGTCAAACGCTGTCTGACACTTGAATTCCAGACAAAATTAACACCTTTTGTTCATACGAAGTCTTAAACAATGTACCTTTGACGCAAAATGTAATACAAATTTTGAATAATACTCTGCCAACCCCAGAAAAGAGCGCAATTGCTCCTTGTCCGAAGGTGAAGGAGCATTTTTGATGGCATCCAACAAGTTTTTTTTTTGGTTTAACACTGTCCGCAGACAAACAGTGTCCTAAATATTCAATTTGTGTTGTGGCGAATTTGCATTTTTCAGCAGATACAGTCAAACCTGCCATTTGTAGTTTCTTTAAAACATCATTCAAAATACGATCATGATCCATCTCACTTTTGCCCAAGACCAACACATCATCCTGCTATACAAGCATGTTATCAATGTCTTTGAGAATTCTACACATGAGCCTCTAAAAAACTGCAGAGGCAGAAACTAAGCCAAAAGGCATTCTTAAAAATTGAATGCCCCCTCAGGCGTGATAAATGATGTGGGATGGCGAGAGTCAGGGTGTAGTTTTATCTGATGATAGGCATTAGAAAGATCTATAGACGAAAAATATTTAGCATCCTTGACGGAAGCTATCATTTCATTAATGCTAGGTAAGGGATGACGATCAATCCAGATATTTTTGTTTAAATCCCTCGAATCCGCACACATGCGCAATTTTCCATTGGGTTTGCGAGCCAAAACCACTGGACTGAGCCATTCTGATGCTTCAATAGGTTCTATAATATTTTCCTTGCATAGCCTATCCAATTCAAGTTTCAATTGAGATCTCAAAACAATTGGTACATTGCAGACTTTGTGAACTACTGGAATGAAATTAGATTTTAAAATTATACGATGTTCCAATTTATTCAAACACCCTAATTTAGAGTTGAACAGATCAGGAAACATTTTGCTCCACTTAGAGACTGTGTCATCTTGAGTCAAAAGAACTTGATTTGGATTGTTGGGATCAAGGCTTATTCCTAAACTCTTTTGTTCTTTCCATCCCAACAAAGCTTTACCCTTCTCAACAACATAAATCTTAGCTTGTGTGGATCTGTCTTTGTAAATATTGTTGCCCACAAAATACCCTAAAACAGGAAGTTTGTTTCCACAATAACCAACAGATTCAACATCAGGACGTAATAGGTTACATTTTCCAGTGGATTCCCCATGGTCTTGTCAATTATAGTAAATTGAGAACAAGAATCTGCCCACAAAGCAACACTACATTCGTTAATAGTAAGATCACATTTGGGCGGTTGATTACTACCAGATATTTCACCAACTTCATTAGTCCAAATAACCATGACTTCAATTTCACTATCACTGCTGTTTTCAACAGTATTACTAACTAAATCTACAGAACGTTTCCAAGATTCTCGATCATCAGTTCTACACTTTTTGGAAAAATGACAATTTTTGTTACATTTAAAACACGTAACATTGATAGCAGGACACCATGGAGTGTCAGCAGAATGTCTATTACTACCACACCTGAAACAAAAACGTTTGTTGTAAGTTAATTATGTTCCACCATTGGGGAATGTCATGCGTGAATTAAAATTTCTATAATTGCAGAATTAAACTTTGGTTTAGGTTTGATTTCATCGTGATGATTTCTGGGTTCATCACTTGATATTTTAGGTTTGTGACTCCTGATGGCACAAACATCGCTCTGGTCTTTGCTCAATTCTTTTACAAAGCGTGGATTATTCTCAACTCTCCAAGCAACATTAATAGTCTTTTGAAAAGGTGGATCTTTTAAATCCAACAATCTCTCTTGGATTTTGGAATTGTTAGTCCTATTAATAAATTGATCTCTAATGATCTTCTCATGCAAATCTACATGTTGCAGCTAAAGTTCTTAAAACAGCTATGTATTGCCCAACAGTTTTTTCCTGCTAATTGAACCCTAGAAACAAATGTGTGTCTTTCAACAACTATGCTTGTTTTTTTGCCATACTTCTCTTCTAAAGCTTTTAGAGCATCTACGTACTTGTCAGAAACAATATGTTAAGTTTTTTAACTGTCAAAAATGACTTTCTCATCACTGGAGTTACTATTCTCACCATCCGTAACATTCAAGGTAGTGGAGTTTACTAATACAGGTTTAGGTAAAGTTTTTAAAACTTTTCTTCCTTCAACATTCAAATTATGTTTTAAAAGAGCTAACTTACGTTAAGCTAAGAAGGTTTCACCACCAAGGACTTCTAAGTAAGGTTCAAATGATTCTTGCCAATCCTCCCACGCCATAGGAGGAATACCTGGATTTTGCAAAAATTTAGGTGGAACTAATACAGAATTAGTTTCCATATTAGAAAACTAAAAGATATTATGACAGAGACATAGTTATGAGATATGTACATTCAAATGATGTTTAAGATAAATATTGTTAAAAGCAATAGACTGAATTAAAATAGACACCGTTGTCATAAAATTTTACTTGGTGGTAACACAATGTCACAAATACAAAAAAAAATAGCTAACATAAATAAAGTAGTCACCATTGTCTATTAGTCACTTGGATGGTATCTATGCGAAAGAAAATCAGTAAAATAAAACAATTTTGAATACCCAGCTGAAATCCAATGTTCCTGCATAAGAATTATGCGCAGTTGAAAGTTATTCAGCCCAGTCATCAAACGTTCAAATGCGCAGACCATAGTTTGCCGAAAAACACGAGATCGCCGACAAAATGCTTTGCTAGGATACAGGAAACGCACCCACAATGCAATGTACGATGATGAGAAATCACCCACAATTCAATGCGCAACAGTGTCTGCGGAAAATTCTCAGCGTCAGCAATGAGGCGTCATGGTGGAATGACAGGTATTCAGTTGAAACTTGCAAGATGCCTAATTGAATGTATACAAATGCGCCGTTACACACTTTGCATAGATTGCAGGGGTGCGCTTCACCAAATCGTCATTGTAGCTTGCTGACAAAATTGTCACTGTAACACAGCTTACTTTTACTAAGCAAGTCGTACAGTCGCGTTTACCGATCACAAAATTATTCTTTACTTCAGTACCATTTTTCTTGACAATTCTTCTATAATAAGCACACGATACGCTGCAGTTGACTGCATACACACACAAATAAAAGTACCTTTTTAAGGGTGTGAAATGTATCCATAGATGATTAGAAAGAAGAAATGTTGATTGGCAATCTGAGTTCTTGAAGACTCAATATTTGTCTTCTTTTGTCCCAGGGGTTGCATCGGGTTCAATTTTACCTCATCGCCACTTTTGTAAAGAAGACAAGTGCATCAGCATTACTAAAAATACGAGTTTATTCGTAGTACAACCCCCGAGACACGCAGTCGTCTCTGTAGCTGCTGCCTCAACTTCTCTTGCTCTTCCCTTTGTTCTACACTCCAGAACACTGAGAAGACCAAGGGCATGAGCATAGAATACAACTTCGTCAACATAAGATATAACAAGTTGCATCATACAAAGTGTAATACTCATATAAATATAACACTCAGCACAGCATGAGTTCTGGAATCAGATTTAGGGGACGGTATTTAAACCCAGATCCTAAGAAAAGCTACAAATTGAGATACACTGAAAATACAAAGCCCTTCATGCATCTGCACAGGCGCCTAATATTATTTCTAATGACCTTCTGTGTTAGAGCAAGCACAAATAACAGCAAGGACCTCTTTGAACCTCATGTGTCCTTTATTTCATAGGTAGATTTTGTGGTCAAAACACATCCTAAAAACTATATATATTGACAATTGTTTTCCCTCTTCTGTGGCTAAATCACTTGATTAAATTGACAAGACTTTAGTTCTATTGACAGTGAACTAAGGCAATATTGTCTTCGCTGATCTCCCTAATTCATAAATCCAAAACTTATAACGATCCTTGATACAGTTGGCTAGAATGTACTTGAACCTCAAGGCACAAACCTGTTCCTACTACTTTGAAATCCCATTATTGGCTTCCATTAACGCCAATTATTCATTTCAAGATGCTATGTATTATGAAAACTGTCCTCAGTAAAAATGGCCCTATCCATATCTCCCTCTAACCTACTGGCCATGATGATTCTTAGGCCAATCAATGCTTTTTTCCCTTGCCAAAGTCAATCCTAATTATCAAAATGAACTGGGAGATCCCTCAAACCCCCACTTATGAAAAACCATACATCCACCACAAGTGTTTAGTTGAAATATTGCAGTCAAGTTCAAAGTTCAAGAAAAATCCAAAGACCTGTCTTTTAAAGAAAGCATTTAGCACAAATGAATCTGAACCATTTAACCTCTAGATGATTTGTATCTAGAAAAGTTTTTGAAAGGGCATTAGATCCCTCAACCTGGCCTCTGTTTGTTGGAAACAAAGTCCAATGACGGAATAAAAAGAAATGCTGCCTTTTCATTTCGTCAGCATGAAAACACATTTTACAAGCTTTAAAGATTTAATTTTCCCTGACAAAATAAGTCTTTCAACATTCTATAATTCCATTCTTGTCATTTATTAAAACTACCTGCTCTTGGAACTTGTGTGAACTTAAAGTTGTGATGAAGTGATGTGAATGGGGATCGGAAAGTGTGTATTCCAACGGTCCTTGTACATCTCCATTAACGAACATCATTTTTGCTGGTCAGCTGGTCTGTGATGTTTTTGGAGTCACAAAACATCCCAACAATGATCTGCCAATTAAAGCACATTTCAATCAAAACCAATGTTTTACACCTTAAAAACCACAACAGTTGGTGGCAGTAAACAACTCCTCATAAATCACAAGGAGGGGGACTCGGAGCCAGATAGAGGTCCATTACCCGTGCCCCTAACAATAGTTAATACTTATAATCAATGTGGGTACTTGTTCCTAAGTGTAGAAGGAATAGAAGAGGTTTTAGAAATAGGGTACAGAAGTGGCTGTATGGAGGTCTTCCTTATTTGAAAGTGTTGCCCTCACACACCCAGGTGGGTGTCATGCTTCATCATTGGGAATTTTGCTCTTAATGGGGCTGCTGCTGCAATTCCCCATGGGCCCAGCGAGAGGGCTCTTTGTCAGAGATCTTTTCTTCTATCAGCCGTGATGGTGCATGCAGGTATGTGGAGTATAATATGTAACGTGGGGAGTGTGCTCTAAAATTTTCTCAAGGAAATTAAATTAAATTGTATTCAAAGATCCTTTGGTATCCCCAGTAGGAATCCATAAATCAACCTAGAAGAAAGGAGAAAGATACAGGGAAAGCACTTGAAATATTCAATTAAAAAATGTTTTTAGAAGTGAGTTATTGTGGACAACACAAATGATGCTAGCCTGGTTTCTGCATATTGTCATATCATGCAGTGCCATGCTGTGTTGTCAGAGCTCTATGTTAGCTCTTCTGTCAGTGAGTGCCACAAATGCCTAAATCACTTGTGATATCACAGTGTAGAAAACAAGCAATCATAAAAAGACTACACAAACAGGGACATACAACATACACTGTCGTTGTTACAAATAAAAGCGTTGTCACTACTGACTCCCATGATGTATTACTATTTCTTACCCCTACTCATAGGCCATAATTTTCCTTAGGTCCAGGCAGGGGGCCGCAAGATTATTGCGGTTCGGGTAATACAAAAATCAAGAGCGAAGGTTACCAATGCATAGTTTCACTGGCAGTGTACTCACGTGTCACTCTCATCTCTGTGGTCATTACCATGCTCACAGTTCCATGCATGGTCTGTAGCCCATAACCTACCCCTCACCCTGCCTGCCTGTAGATGAAGTGCATAGTTGAATGGGGAACAGTTAAATATAGTGCGCCGGGTTAAGAAGGATCACCGTGGGCCTTGACCCCGAAGTTATTTCAGCATCAGTAGGTGTGATTGGTGGTGTATGACCATACTGGTCAGGGCATATATATTGGCGGCCATCTTGAAATGATTTGGAGGATCTCATATCAATGATGGAGCTTCATTTATAATGAATGACGTTCTATGGTATTGACGTGGGATCGGCTCTCTTAAATGTCTGGTGTTGCAAATAATTCCCAATAACTTGAATGGCTAAGATATCTGAACACAAATGGTCGGTACCTCCAGTGGCAGCCATTTTGGAATGATTTGGTGATAGTCATATTCCCAACAAGAATCCAGTGTGCTAAATCTAAATGGTCCAAAATTAGAGGTTAAAGTAGAAGGTTACCGCAAGGGGACCGCTCCCTCCTGTATCATGGTGATGCTCTCCCCACTCCGGTCTATAGCTAGGTGGTGATTATCAGTAAGTTTCTATGGTACCACCTGGTGCTGTTGCGCATTAGGAATGTGCACTAAGCGAAGGGGCCAGTGTGCTCTAGCTTCCTTAAGTCTAATCTGATAGCAATGTGTCATTAGAGCATTGTTGAGTGACAATGGTGTATAGCTCGTATTCTCTCGGATCAGAGATGCTTCTGATTCTCTTTTGTCCAACGCTGGATATTCACTGACTTCTCTGCTTTTTGGGGGGGATTTAGGAGCTCATGTTTATCATCCCTGGGTGGTTATCCCTAGCACTGTCACTAAAGAGACCCCTCCATAGTGTCTCTGCTTCTCGTTCAGGAAAAGTGAATCCTCATGTTTTGTTGTTGAAGAAGTATCCCATATAGTCTTAAATGTTGCATTCAAGCCAAGGGATGTCATCATTTAATCCATGTACATAACTTTTTGGACAGAACGCTTACCGTTGTTCTTTTGTGAATAGCAACTGCGGGTCCCAGTGGTTGTTTGCCTTTAGTTTCGTCCATCTAATGTCATCTGGGGCATGGTTGATGTTTGCAAAATGTGTCGACATCTTAGTTGTGATGAGTTTACACTGAATATTGCTGCGGTGTTCTGCGATTCTTGTTTTTATGGTTCTGGTAGTTATGCCTACATATCGAAGATCACATGGGCAGGTTATGAGATAGATACAATTTCTTCTATTACAAATGGTATGTCCTCTTTAAATCCATGGGCAGCATTCTCCAAGGTTGATTTCTTAGCTCCTTTTAGTCAGTATGCATACTGCGCAGTTTCCGCATGTGTAGTGTTCTTTTATAGGAGGTCGTCCCCAGAGGATCTGTTGGTTTGTTTTCTTCCATTCGAGTGGGCACATGTGCACCAAAATATCTCTGAAAATGTTGTGTTCATTTGAATGCAAACCTGGGGTCTGAAATATTTAGTGTTCCACTTTTTAGAATTGACAACAGTTTGTTTTATGATATTCTAGATCTTGTTGAATGAAGGTGTAAAAGTTGTTACACAGGTAAGTGGATTATGTGCCTCCTTTCCTCATGTCTCTAGTAGGGCAATGTGATGATTGTTTCTAGCCCTTTTGTAGGCCCGTGTGACTATTCTCTTCGGATAATCCAGGGTGGTCAGATTAGCGCAAAGTTTTTTAGCTTGGATTTCGTACTCTGAAGAGTATCACAATCGTACCTCAAATAGAGAAACTAACCAAAGGGAAGATTATTCCTAAGTGACTTGGAATGATGACTCCCATGGAGTAGGAGACTGTTGCGGTCTGTAGCCTTTTTGTAAATGGTTGTTGATAATCCACCATCACTTCGAGAAATCAGCAGTTCAAGGAATGGTACAGCTTGCTTCGACATAGTACTCGTTAAGTATGGATTGAGACTGTTGAGCCATGTACAGAATGTTTCACATGTCTCCACCTTGCCATGCAGCAGGATCAATATATCATCGATGAATTGTTTCCACATTCTGATGTTATTATGGTAGGGGTTGGTCTTTGCAGTGATGTGTTTGCTTTCAAAGTCAGCCACATACCGGCATGCTAGGCTGGGCACGAAGGTGCTACCCATAGACGTTTCCCGTATCTGGTGATGTATTTGATTCTTAAATTGGAAGAATTTTTAATTCAAAGCTAAAGTCACACATTTTACAATGAAGTTGACAGGGGTTGCTGACTCTCAGTGTGGTATAGCTAATAGGTAAGTTTCCATTACCTCAATGGCATCATCTTGAGGGATATTTGTGTACAGTGCCTCTACTTCTAAGGTCACCAATAGATTAATTTCTCATGGATGGTTCAAGTTTTTGAGCAGGTTAAGAACGCCTGTAGTGTCTTTGAGATACATGGTTGTTTCTGCAATCATAGGTCTAAGGAAATGGTCGCAGAATTTGCTTAGCGGTTTCAATACAGAGTTGATACCTGAGACAATGGAGCATCCTGGTGGTGGTGTGGTCCCTTTAGGAATCTATGGTAGTATGTAGAATTATGGTGTTTGGGCTATTTTGGTGGTAAGTCTAGTGGAAGGATAATTGATAAGTGGGCGATAGTATTGCTCATTCGATAATTGTCGTAGACATTCCTGGTCACGGCTGATATAAGGAAAGATCTCCAACAAAGAGCCTTATCGCGGGGCCCGTGGGGTATTGCAGCGCCGGCCCCATGAGGAGCAAAACGCCTGATGATGTAGCATGACACCCACATGGGTGTGTGAGGGCAACACTTCCAAAAAACGAAGACCCCCCCTAGAGCTATATATTCCAACCAGCCAGTTCTTTACCCTGTATCCAAAACCATTTCTATGCCTTCTCCCCTTAGGAACAGGTACCCACATTGATTTTAGGAGTAAAGAACAACTGACAGACAACAGAACAATTGTTCGAGGCTTGCAAGTTCAGCCATTGATACACCACTTTCTTGCAATAAGACATGTAAGTAAACTGGCGGGGCACACACCCCTATAGGAAATTACAGTAGAAAGACTGACTCTGCATGCTTTCCTCAGCATTCTCCTTGATTCACCCCACAGTCAGGACCATCCAGAGGCGTCATGAGTCCTGTGTCCTTGCCGTCCTCCTGTGCAAGGGGGCATTTAGGCCCCCTTGCACAGGGTTAGCACTGCTCCCCTGGGACACCAGCCTTCCCCTCAACCCTGACCCTATCCTCTGGGAGCCAACTTCTTGCCCCTGAAGTCTGGACCCAAGCAGCAGAGCAGTCCCCTGCATAGGCATAAGCACCCACAGCTAACCCAATGTAGGTACTCTACATTCAACTTCAGGTCTCCCCGGGGCTGTGCATGTGCAGCCTAGTGCTCTTCTCCTACCCTGGGACCTCGTGCTAGTCAAGTCTCGGTCCCCCCTCCACACTAGGAGGGCATGGGCTGCTTTCTCCAGACCCCTGGCCGGTGCACCGTATGGCGCCAGATAAGCATCCAGCCTGACTACTGCATCCGCCGGTGACAGTTGTGTGTTATAGCCGAGCACCGTCGTTCCAGTACGTGCCTGGTGGCTCTTCAAGAGCGCTCCCTCCTGGACCCTGAGGTCCCCATGTTGATACAGCTGTCTCAGGGGGGTCGGTTCCTGTTTCTGCAGGCCCCCACAGATAGCTCTTAGACCCTTTTAGCCTAAAATAATCCGTGAACGCTATATTCAATAAAATCGATCACCATTTATTCTTTTTTGAAACATCATACAAAGGCTTTTGTTTGTTGTCACACACAGAAGACCAAATAAAACAATGAATCATCAATATAATATGAAAAAGTGGGCTTTTTCTTGCTTAACCATTCTGTGCCTGCCTGGAGAGTCTACGTCTGTGTTGCCTGACAGTTGGGCTTTCCTGCATACACTCTAGACAATCACACAAAGGGAGTTGAGGTATGCCCTGCGTATCTTGATGGCTCTTCACAAGGCATTATTTTCATTCGCCTTCACATTTCCCAGCCCTCTCGCCTCTTTATGCTGGAGTCTGCTAACATAAAAACAAGACAAAATAGGGCGTTTCCTAGCAAGATGGCTGGTTGAAGAGAAACTTGTAGAGATCAGCAGGCCCAGGGGAAAGGATCTGTCAAGTCCTAAACACTGACGAGCATTTCGAGAAGTGGAATCAGTTGCTTTCCCTCCTGTGTCTCAACTGCTTGGGATTTAGGCTCGGGGACTGCGTAAGGGGTGCCTGAATAGGGTCAAAATCAACAACTTTTCTAAGTCAGGGAGGCAGTGGCCTTCTTGGTGCTACTGCCGCCAGGTGTAGCTCGAGGATGGAACCCTGTGGAAGTTGCAGGGGCACAGTAGATGAAGTGACAAGGATGTGCCAGCCACTGAAATCACCCCAACTGGTGGGGGAGCCGTGCCTGGACCCATGGGGGAGTGTTGGGTAGCAAGAGCCGGACAGGGAGCTGAGATGCCTGATGTGAGACTGGGCGAGGTGGCCAGCACGATGGCTGCCACCGATGTGGGGAATATGCATATTCCCCTGATGTGGGGAATATGCGGTGGCTGGGTGGGTGGTGGAGCACTACACCCCTGCAGCCTCAGAAGGACACGTATGAAAGGCTGCAGTGCATTGCAGCAGCCTGAGACCTTGGGCTGGGGTCCAACGGTAAGTGGACTGATGGGGCCCATGTGAGTGGGGGCCCCTGGGTGACAGTGAAGGTCCAGTGAGGCCCCCTTAAGGATGGCTGCAAACGATGAACCTGAGGCCCGCTCAGCAACCAGCCATCTTGCACAGACTGCAGAGGGAGCCCTTGGGACCTATATTGGACTGTCCTGGCAAAGGTGATGCTTAGGGACACCCGACGGCAAGATGGGCAAAGATAAAGCACTTAAACCAGCCCAGGGCAATAGGACCACCCTATATACCTCTGCCACAGCCCCTCACTTGCGATTATGAGGCTGACACAACCCCATAAGGTGCCCAAGCAGGAGAAATGGGATTATGAACCTCCCAGGGCTGAGCTCCTAGCAGCAATCCAGGGCTTTTGTAGAGGCCTCGAAGAGAACATTGAAACTGTGTCCATAGATGTTCGCTGTGGACCTGCCCATAGGCCACTGGATGCATGACCACATGACCCACCTGGCGCCCCCCCCTGAGAGCCCTTATAACCCAAATCTTGCATCATAAAGACAGAGACTGTATCCTTACAGCAACCAGACTTGTGATGCAGTGCTCCTTCAAGAACCATAACAGCCATTTTTCCAGACTGTATCAGGAAGGTGCCAATGCAATGGAAGTCTGATATTTAGATCGCTGGATCTTTGGTACATGCTGCTGTTCTCGGCATACCTGAAAGTAACAGCCAAAGGGAAAACACACTTTTTTGAGCTGCCTGATGAAGTGTGTGGGCATGGCTGGAAATGTGGAGTAAAGTGCATCAGGGAGATGTGGTTCACACTCCCAGCTGAGGAGCCAGAAATGGACAGAGTTCCAGAGACTGAGGCAAATTGCGATACACTGGGATTGGCTAATGGTCCGGAGATCAGAAATTGGTTTGCAGACCTATTGGGATGGGCAATTGCTGACGAGCAGCACATAAAGCACACACAAGGGGACAGGAGGTTGTCAGATTATCACACGCTTTCAGATAATCTATGCTCCTCATTATGAGTGGCCTCAAGCCTGGGACTGGCCGCAGTAGAAAATGGGCCCAGTGGAATTATGAGATCTGCCGAAACACTACAGATCTCTTTACTTTCACCTGGAAATTTCGTCTTCTGAAAACTTGTGGTTTTCCCTGCCCATGATTGCTTGCATTTAACGTGTTGAATTGTGGGATTTGCAGTCCAACCTCTGTAGTTTGTCCCTCTCATTCCTTGGTGACAAATCTGTTTTCCCTCCAAATTTCTCCTTTGCTCTGTGCTAAGACCTGTGTGTTAAAACAGTGCACCCCCAGCCACATTTTGTGTTCACAAGCCAGTGAGGCCAGCCCCGCTGCCTCCCCCCCCCCCCCCCCCCAGCTACAGGGATATTCTACATCAGAGGGTGCTTCTGTGAGCTGTTTAAACTGTATTTACTAGGGCCTGTGCACTTCTTTTTTTGACCAGCAGGGGGAGTAACATTTTATTCAAACGGTATTGTTAGATTTCGAGTTAGTGAAGCCTTTACCTGCAGAAGTCCAAAGTGTGGATTGAGCCTGTCTGTCTCCTAGGAGATTCTGAACAGGAGAAGCAGCTACCCAGCCCCCACCCCCAGGCCAGCAGACCCTTGGCTATTCAGCTACCAGGCAAGTCTGAGCCCTCCTCTCACACCTGCCCAGGCCCCTTAAGGCCTTGCTGTGTGCACCCCAAATCATTCTCCTCCATCTTGTGAATTGCAGCCTACCTGTACCCCAGATTGCAGTGGGCAGAGTCCAGGAAGTGGTAAGGAGACAGACTAGTGCTGCCTCTTCCCAAAACAAAAATTGTTTTAAAAAAGATTTCCCCTTTCTGTGATTACTGTCATTGCATGTGGTTGTTACAGTTCAAAATTGCAGTTATGACCTGCCTGTGATTGCATATGTTATCACGTTTTGTGTTTTAAACTTGTGGTTTTCCCTGCCCATGATTGCTTGCATTTAACGTGTTGAATTGTGGGATTTGCAGTCCAACCTCTGTAGTTTGTCCTTCTCATTCCTTGGTGACAATCTGTTTTCCCTCCTAATTTCTCCTTTGCTCTGTGCTAAGACCTGTGTGTTAAAACAATGCACCCCCAGCCACCATTTTGTGTTCACAAGCCAGTGAGGTCAGCCCCACGGCCTACCCCCCTAGCAACAGGGATATTCTATATCAGAGGGTGCTTCTGTGAGCTGTTTAAAATTTATTTACTGGGGCCTGTGCACTTTGTTTTTTGGCCAGCATGGGGAGTAAAGTTTTATTCAAACAGTGTTGTTAGATTTCGAGTTAGTGAAGCCTTTTTTTAATTTATTTTTTTATAAACGTTATTGTGCAATGCAAATATAATTACAAATATGGGCTTACAACCACAGGGGCCGGCCGCTAAAGCATAGAAAGCAGTAGTTGAACATCACAAAGCAGCGGCCAATCCCCTAGAGGTCTGGCAAAATACAGGATACAATTCTCAGCAACACAGGATGGAATCAGGATATAGCTATTTTGTTTTTTAGAAAGGAACAAAAAGAAAAAACGAACAAACAAATCTCAAGGCGGAGAGCATTATTGACAAAGTCGTGCTCCAACGGGGGGGACCCTCAATACAGGATAGATAACCAGGTAAGCAATGGAGATGGCCCGGGGGGGAGACAGTGGGGAGGTCAAAAATCAGGAAAAAGAGTAGATTCTTCCAGGAATGTCGGATCAGGGGGATAGAGAAATGTCCGGATTTTCCTCAAACGGGGGCGTACAGATGTTTCCTCGATAAGCGCTCCATTGACCCCAGATTTTATTCCACGCCCTAGGCTTGCCCCTAGCCAAATACACTGTCTTCTTTCTAAACATACACCAGTCCATATTCTCCTTCCATACTGACACGGTGGGGGGCAGTTGGGAACCCCACAGCTGCGCAATATCCCGCTTTGCGATCATTTTCCCAAGGGCCGCCCACCGGGCCTGAGCAACATTGTAATCATTCGGCTCCCACACATTCAACAAACATCTCCGAGCCTCAGGCAGCAGAGCGACCCCGGTGACACACTCCATTACAGCATGCACACGAGTCCAATAAGCAGCCACCTCCTGGCATTCCCAAATGATATGGAGTAAAGTAGCACTCAAACCACACCCACGCTTGCATAAACCATCCGAGGAGAAGCCCATGGCAACCAAACGAGGACCAGTAACATACACCCGATGAAGAATTTTAAGTTGGACGAGACGGAGACGGGCGGGAATGGCGACCTCTTTCGGGGAGGACAGCGCTGACTGCCAGTCTTCGTCATCCAGCTCCAACCCGTCTCCAGTCCAGGCCTCCATGAGACTCACAAGGAGATCTGCCCGATTGTTGATTAACTTCTTATATATTAATGAAATCGTACTATTGGGCAGATGACCATCGAGTATACGGTCCTCGAGTGAGGAGGACTCGGGAACATTAGTGTCGGCAGCGAAAACCGACATCAAGGCATGGCGGATCTGTGCGTTAGTGAAGCCTTTACCTGCAGAAGTCCAAAGCGTGGATTGAACCTGTCTGTCTCCTAGGAGATTCTGAACAGGAGAAGCAGCTCCCAACTCCCTGGCCAGCAAACCTTGTCTGAGGTCGCTGGGACCTTATATGGTCTGCTAGTGGTTGGCACATGTGTACACTGATTGGTGGTTGTATCTGGTGTTTCTATTGGGTTAGGGTTAATGTCCTCCTTGGTTGGGTATTTGAGGGTTCTTATTGTTTTCTGGGTCTGTGATTCAATCATTGTAGGGTTGGCACTAGGCTACTGTTAGGATTTCTATTGGAAGTAGGGACTAGGGCTTCCTATGCTATTGGTTGTTGGGAGTAGGGTGGGACTAGGGCTAGGGTTAGACCTTTAATTGGAAGTAGCTATTTAGGGCTTCTTGTGTGATTGGTTGTTGGACTAGTTGTGGGACTAAGAGTAGTGTTAGGCTTTCTGTTGGAAGTAGGGACTAGGGCTACCTGTACCATTGGCTGCTTGGACTTGGGTTGGGACTACTGGCAGGGCTAAGGGATTTATTGGACGTAGAGCTCAGGGTTTTTTAACTGATTGGGTGCTTGGACTAGGGTTAAGATTGGCTGTAAGGTCTTGGTCTCCTATTGGTTCTAGATGTTAGGGCTAGTGTTGTGATTGGATAATGTTAGGGCTAGGGTTCCCATTGGCTGAAAGGGTCACCTGAGAACTAGGGCTATAAAAGGCCAGGCTTAGGGCGTCTCAGCCCGGGCGTCGAGGCGAAGGGTGGAGAGGACAAGGGCAGTTTCCTGTTTGACCCTGTTCGAGACTGACCAGGACCAGGGCCAGAAATGCTGCCCATTTAGCAATACCCAACCCACACCATCCACATCCACAAACAAAGCAACACACTCACACCAAATGTACACCACGCACAACACTATGCACAGATTGTACCAGCATGCACCACCAACCCAACCAAACCACATCTACACACCCTACTATCCCAACTACCCCACATATCCACCATCACCCACAAACAGACACAACTCTATCCTATACCACTAACCAATACACTCATCACTAACACAACGCCAATCAACACCATACATAACTACATCCCATTCAGACACACTCTCCCTGCTGTAATTACACCTAACAGACCACCTTTTATCTCCTACTCTACCCCTCCTTGCATCATCTGACACCTCTTTTACTATACCGATCCCCTAAAACAAACCTTTCTAAACACTTTCCTCTGAGTCCTCCCCTCCAAAACTCCTTTTACTCATCTAAAAGCCTCCTCCTATTGCTAAGACCTAAAAAAATAAAATAAAAAATAAAATCTTTTACTCTTTTATCCCTTCACTGTCCTTTTCAATCGAAATTAACAGACTAACATGTTCACTTCTCAAATTCCATAATAAACTATACTAATATACTACCCAAATAACTGAATAACATATCCACTACTCAAATTACTTCATATTTTTAATATACTAATTTTCAACAGTAATCCTATATGGGTTCCGGAGTGGCGTGCTACTCGCCAGAAAAGCTCTTCAACACCCATCAGGGGTAACAAATGCTATATGAATGCAAATCTTTCTTCCCATTTTATCCCTCCGCTATCCTCCTCACTCCAAGTAACAGACTAATATACACCACTGAAATTACCTCATATTTCACCATACTAATTCACCACTAATCCTTTATAGGCTTCCTGAATAGCGTGCGTCAAATCGATAAATAAATACAAACCTTTGTCCTCCTCTATCCTTCTGCCATCATTCCAAATCCAAATAACTGACTAACTTATCCACCACTTAAAATGTACTTGCATGTTTCACTATACTAATTCAACACTAATCCTCTATGGCTCCCGGAGTAGCGTGCTACCCGCCGAAAAAGCACTTTGACGCCTCGTCAGGGGTAGTAAGCGCTATATAAATGCAAATACAATACAATTACAATTCAATAATGGATATGACTTTTTCCACTCCAGATTACCTCCAGTATCTGAAACTCTAGTTGTGGGGGAAATAGTGCCGATTTTCAGGGCTAATCATAATGATTGGCTAGATACTTCTCTAGATGTTATATCTGCGCCAGGACAGCGCCAGGAACCTTGGTCCTTCACTGTGAGAAGCTGGCTTGGTATATCATGCACGCTTATGTAAGTGGTCATCCTGCAATCCAGCCGACCCTTATCGTGAATTTAGTGGTCTTAGACAACCTTAGAAAGCTCTTCAAGTGGTAGCTGTGGAGATCAGCCATCAGGCTTAGTCCAGAAGAAGTGTAAAGCAGCTTGTTTTACCAGAGCGTAATCTTATTGGTATAGATTAAGGGAAAAAAGAACCACACAGTGTATTTATAAAAATATCTATTTATTATTTGACATTCACTAATACATACAGATATCTCCTAGCACAAATAAACAGTGGTCATCAGGGGGAGACCAAACCATTTACTAAAATAGTGGTATGCAAACCACGACTCAAGTCAAGACTATACCCAGAAGACATAGAGGTGCCGGGATCCCAAGGAACCACCCAAGATAAGCAACCAGGAACCCCACCGAGGCCGTGTCAAGAGTGGGAACACGACTTTGGGCTCAATACAAGTCAATTGGTAAGTCGCAGTTGCAATTTTAAAAATGAAGGACCCTTTCCAGTGGATCCTGAAAAAACCCCATGGAAGACAGAAGGTTCTGGAGTCTCCCCACCAGTGGATACCCTAGGAACCAGGAGGATACCTACACCAGGGAAGTCGGGTGCATAGGTGTGAAGTGGCATTGGAAACCGCAGTCGAACTCAATAGAGGACTTCAGGAAGATACCGCTGCTGGAGAACGTGAAAACGTCCGGTGGAACCCAAAGGTGGATTCAGGATGAGAAGTACCTGCAACAGGGTGTGCGGCTCTAGGGTGGTGCGATCGGTGCCACCGCACAGGGCGCTGACTTGGGTTGAGGGTGTATTTTTTGCACATATATGATCATTTTAAAAACATCTGCTGCCGCGTTCCTTCCCTCCAGCAATTCTAGGCATCAATTAAAATGTCATGATAACTCCAGTGATTAATCGTCTTCCTAGAAAGAGACCAGAGGTTTGTCTAGTGGAAGTTTTGACTCATCCTAAGGTAGCACAGAGGTTTAAAATACCTGCTGCTAAGAACGTGTACTATGCTGATAACAAAGTGCATATTATGTTAATAGGTCAGTGGGTTGCTGCTTTTTTAAGAGAGCTCCTTTTGTTACTTGTGGTTTATAAGTCAAAATCCTAACATAGCACAGTAAGCTATTAACTGTCATCAAAGAGCTGCATGCAAACTGCAAGGTATATGTTAGAGCTATATGTTTTTTTGCCCAGTCTTTCATTATTTTAATCTTGCCAAAAGGGTTCATTTGCATAGAAAACAATTCTTATTATTAAAGAGAGCCCCTAACAATGATGGTATGTTTTAAATTCTGAATTTGTGCTTTTCCAGAATAAGGACTCAAACTATATTGCCTACCAGTACCGATGACATGTCACTCCTACACTACACCTTGTAGTCCTGTCTGATGTAACATTTCCTATACATTGATTTACACACATATGATTGTCTCTGTGCAATGTGAGTGTGATGTAAAGGGCTCTGACACCTTACACTGGTATGAGTGGTGCTATAAAACTAAATGAATCTGAGAGACATTGGTTATGGAGACTTGAGGGACACTGTTAAAGGGTGCTAGCTAGGGAATCCATGACAGAGGTGGTTATTGGGTGGGCGACAACATATATTGTCACAAAGGGCGTTACCAGTGTTAAAGCTGGCTCTCACATGCACTTTATGCCACTTGGAATTGACCAGGAGGCCCAGAAGACGAATACCCACCAAAGTCAAGTGTTGCAAGAGAGCTGTCCCAGGTCGGATGTTGAGAGGTGAAGGGTCGGTGTCCATCTGAAGCACCAACAAGCCTTTGCAACTGCCACAAATGTGGAAAGTGAAGAAGGTACAGTGTCGGGACCAGCAAGGTCCAGGTGACTCACCACAAGCAGGAGAGTCAGGGCAGACCCCAAGCAATCAGGAGAGTGCACAGGAACTGGAGGAGACCCTCAGGAGGACCCACAGGCCGCAGGCACTGGAGTCGCAAAAGGACCTCGAGCAGTTAACCAAAGATGCAGTCCATAGGTGCAAGTGATGCGGTGAGGACGAAGATCTTGGTCACATGAGATGCTTGAAGTTAGGGCTCCTCGGAGCCCAAAGATCTTGGAGGAAGAAAGCCAACAAGCCTTAGCAAGTCGATGCACTGCACAGGGGTTCGGTTCCTGCAGCTCTGACGAGGGATATTGGCCTCTACTTGGTGACAGGTCAGGGCAGGCCTCAGTAGAAGGAAAGAACCACCACCTGTGTTGCTGCGTCTTTTGGAGTCCGTGGGAGCCCAGGAAGTAAGACCAGTCAGCTTAGTTACAGTGCCTGCAGATGCAGGGAAGTGACTCCTTCAATTCAACGGAGATTCGTTCAGGTGTCTTGGATGCCCACAGGCCTTGGAAGGTTACTGTATGGACCAGGAACAGACGTTGCAGCAGACGAGCAGGGTGACGAGATCAGGAGCAGCAGGAGGCTTCGCAGTTGCAGCGTTGATGCCCAGAACGAAGTCCAGTGTAGTCCAGAGTGCCCAGACGGTCGAAGAAGAACTTGCGTCTTGAAATTAATCTTGTCCCACAACAAATCTAGGGACCCACCCTCAGGTAAGCCCTTAAGTACCCTAAGGAAAGGGTTGGGGCGATTCAGGGTTCCCTCCCAGGGGAGGTGTCGGACAGTGGGGAGGATACTCCCAAGACCTTTGTCCAGTTTTGTGCCAGAGTGGGAGCCAATGGCTCCCCGAGCTGGTCTGAACTGGACTATGGAAGGAAGCAGACCGAGTGGTACTGGCCAGCACTCCCACCTGGCCCCAATACACTAAAACCTTTCTGGGAGGTGGTCACACCTCCCTGTGACAGGATACCTGTTGTTCTGCCTTACCCTGCTCGAGCTTGGCTCAGCAGCAGGAGGGCAGAATGTTGTCTCTGGTCGGCAGCAGCCATGTGGTGCTGTCCGGGTGTAAAAAATGGGTACCGGGAGTACTGAGGACCTTCCGGAGGAGCTTTACAGTGCTTGGAATCATGACTAAAACACAGTTTATGGTGTGGGGGTATGATTCCAACATGTTTGATACCAAACATGACAGGGTTTGTTACAACCAGTTTAGAGTTGGTCATCCCATAAGGACGATGACCACTCTATGTATCGTAAAGGCTGATGCACTTACAACCCAGGAGAAGGGACTACAAAGGTTTCAGGAGTTGTAGGGGTGTCCTGCTCATGCAGGGGCACCCTCACACTTAGAACCAAGCACCCTGCCTGCTTTAGGGGTGACTTAAAGGTTTTAAGTGGAGTGACCTTAAATATATAGGGAAACTGGTGCTAGCACCAGTTACACAGGCTGCAATGGCAGCCCTGTAGTTACAGTTTCAGTGGTCCCCTATGGGTGGCATAATGCATGCTTCAGCTCATGGGAGACCCCTGGTGTACCTAAACCCTGGGTATCTCAGTACCATATACTAGGGACTGATACGTGTACACCAGTGTCCAATCTGGGATGTACCTAAGTACTTATCATACCAATTTAGGGGAGAAAGCACAGAGACTGGGGTCCTCATTAGCAGGATCCCACCCAGACTAGTCAGAAACCATCACAGCACCAACAAAAAAGTGGGGGTAACCATGCAGAAGGATCGTACCTTCCTACATTCACCCTCCTGCCCCTACCATGCTGCATCTGTCTTGCACCCTCAACCCTGGATGCTACTTCCCTTGCTGCTGCCTCCCTCGACCACACAACACCAAAGGAGCATTTTCCTGTGCGTCCTGCAAGTTTTCATGCACTTACCCACACCCAGCACTCACCGCATCAACAGCACTCAAACCTCACTGCACTGACAGCTCCCAACAACCCACTAACCCACTGTCCCACATTCACACAATCCTACAACCACCTAGGCAACACTCCAAATTAGCATGCATGCTCCTCAAGACCCACTCAATCACCAAACATGCAACAGAGATCTGGGATGTGTTGCACGACAATATTCCTGACTTACTTTTCCTCATAGAAACCTGACTGAACCCTGCATTGGCACCTGACATCACCACAGCCACCTCATGGTTACAAGAGTGCCAGGCAAGGTAGACTTCACAAGCCCAGAGGTGGATTCGCCATCATCCACAAAAACCCCATCAGTTGAACCACATTTACGGATATGTTATCCTCCAACATGGAACATGTGTCGTTTAAGTTTCACATCAGTGTCAACTTCACTCTAAGCAACTTTCTCATCTACAGACCACCAGGACTTTGAACTAACTTCACAGACACCATCATAGATGTTGTTCCATAACTCACCCTTTAGGCTAGAAAATACATCTTACTCAGAGACCTGAACTCCCACCTAGAAGACCATGCCAACCCCATCTTAATACCACTCATTGAAAACCTAGGAAGCCTGCGCCTCATCCAATGAATAAAGAGACCTATCAATGCTTGCAGTCACTGCCTGAACCCTATTTTCACCAACCTCAGCAGCATCCGATTCAACATGCCCACAAGAGTTCCCTGGACGCACACTCCATTGGGCACTCAAGTTTAGCACCCCCATCCTGGTCCAACACCCATGCATCACCACTACACTAGCCCGCCGAGATTGGAGCAGCAGCACTATCAAGGAATGGAACACCACTCTCAACACTCACTGACCTGAATAAAGCAACAGCCAATGAAAAAGCATAATTAATTTCAACAATTGGAACAGATGTTGCACAAACTTACTGCCCCCCATAAACAAAGCAATATAACACAATCCAGACTCCGGGCCAGTTGGTACATGGAGGAACTCAGACCGATGAAACACCACTGGGAACAACTGGAGTACAAATGGAGAACGAGCCAGGACAATGCAGACAGGAGAACGTTCTAATCTCCTGTAAGACGGTACCTCCAAATGATCTGGACCAGCAAACGTGCCACTCTGGAAGACTGCATTGATGCCAGCACCAACAGAAGCAAATAAATATTACCTATTGAGAAAGATTTCTGCTCACCATCGGCTGCCTCCAACTCCATCAACACCTCTGCACCAATCCCTCTCAATCTTCAGCAACCTAATCACCACCATTTACGGGAACATCTGCTTGCAACTGGACCCAACAGACCTCCCCAAACACCTTCCAATCTTATCCAAAGAACCAGTGTTAACCACATAGTACATCATCACCCTAGAAGAAACCTCCACTACAATGAAGTTTATCCACTCAGGGTCCCCATCAGAGCACTGCCCCAACATACCTAATCCAGAGGACTGAAACCCATCAGCACCATGCTAACACCCATTCTGAATGCCTTTACCTCTTCTGCAAACTTCCCAGATGCTTGCAAACATGCAACTGTCCTCCCATTGCTGAAGAAACCCTCTGCAGACCCTCAACGCTTCTCAACTACAGACCGATATCCCCCTACCATTCTCAAGCCAGGGTCTTAGAGAAAATCATCAATAGACACCTCACCGAAAACCTCAATGATCATCCACTGCTCAACACCAGTCTTATTTCAGACCCAGCCACAGCATGGAAACTGCCCTCATCACCGCCACTGATGACATCCGAATTACTCTGAAAAGTGGATACACTGAGGTGCTCATCCTCCTGGACCTCTCCACAGCATTTGACACAGTCTCCCACCCCACCCTCATCTAACACCTAAACAACATCAGAATTCAAGGGCACACACTCATGTGGATCTGCTCCTTCCTGAATGGAAAGAACAATTCAGTCAGCCTGGCATCAAACACCTCGGATGCTCGCAACCGCATCTGCAGAGTTCTCCAAGGATTCTCCCTGAACCCTACTCTCCTCAATGCATACATTATTCCTATAGCTGGCATCATCCTCTCTCACAATATCAACATCTTCTCCTACGCTGATGATACACAACTCAATCTCTCCCTCATGAACAAGGTGCCCAGAACTCAGATCAAGTTCAATGCCTTCATGACTAAAATGGCCCACTGGATGAAGACCAACTGTTTAAAGCTGAGCACCGACAAGACCGGAAGTGTGATCTTCTGGAAGAGCACATCACTGTGGGACTCCATCTGGTACCCAAAAGAGCTAGGGCCGACACACACCCCCACCACCCATGCCAAGTATTTCGGGATTATCCTCAACAGCAAACTCAACATGACATCATCATCTCTTGATTTCATACTCTAAAGATGCTGAGGAAGATTTTCAAAAAGCTTCCAGTCAGCAACCAGAAAACCATCATAGACACCCTAGTCACAAGCAAGCAAGCTGGATGATGGGGTCACTCTCTGTGCCAGGATGAACAAAAAACACACTAGATGGCTGCAGACCATTCAGAGCTCTGTGGCCAGGTTGACTCTCAAACTGTCAGGCTCCACTCACATCGCTCCACACCTAAAGTTGCTCCACTGACTCCTCATTAACAAACAATCACATTTCAAACTTCTCATCCAAAATTTCAAGGCACTACATACCGATGGCCCAACATACGTCAACACTCACATAAGCTTTCAGTAACCTTCCAGACACCTCCACTCGTCCAGGTTCCTACTTAAACAAATCACACACTGAAAACCAGATCTGGCAGTGTAGCCTTCTCCTACATCTCTCTTAAAGTATAGAACAACCTGCTGCAACACATTGGAGTTTCCTCCTCCCTTGCTGAATTCCACAAGAAGCTCAAGAAGACCTGGATTTTTTAGTAGTCCTATTAGGCCCTAGGAATACCTAGACTCACGCTTTACAGATATGCATAACATAACATTTTGACCCCTTTGTCTACCTTTTGCTCATTCACAGTTCCCTTCCCTGGGCCCGATTCACAGAATTAATTTAAGACAAAATCCTAAACTTACTACTTTTGGTATTCACAGAATACACTTACTACTTTTGGTATTCACAGAATGCACTTACTACTTTTGGTATTCACAGAATGGATTTACGACTACTAACTTTACGTCAGCACTTGGGCCGGAGATTCCGGCCCAGAGGCGGAGCTTCTGGCTTGGAGGCGGAGCTTCAGGCCCGGAGGTGGAGATTTTGGCCAGAATATCCACCTCCGGGCCAAAAGCTCTGCCTCCAAGCTGGAAGCTCTGCCTCTGGGTCACAAGCTCCGCCTCCAAGCCAGTAGCTCCGCCTCCATGCCGGAATCTCCTGCCCGAGTGCGGCCCTAAAGTTAGTAGTCATAACTCCATTCTGTGAATAATAAAAGTAGAAAGTGCATTCTGTGAATACCAAAAGTAGTAAGTGCATTCTGTGAATACCAAAAGTAGTAAGTTTAGGATTTTGTCTTAAGTTAATTCTGTGTCTCTGTAATAATTTCCTTAACCCATTCTTCAAACTTTTCGTATCCTCCTCTCCTTAATGTGTTTCACTTTTTCCTTTTTAAAAAAAATCCTTTTCTTTCCTCTCCACTTTGATGCCATTTTCCTCTATTCTCCCCTGCCCCACTAACCCTCCCACACAGGCCCTGTACTTAAAAAATATGTGCCCCTCCACCCCCAGAGGCTCTGCACGTGCTGCACTGCTGATGGCTGTGATCCAGAAAATCCCTCACCGGTTGAATTTGCACTGTCTTGCATGAGTTGTTTCAGGAATCTTGCAATTTTGATTTCAGATATATTACTTTCGTCCTCATGTTTTTATTTCTTCTTTTTCAGGGGAACAGCTATATTTAGGCTGTCATTACAAGTTGGGCGGTTAATTCCATCCTGTGTAAATATCCCTGTGTTAACGCACAGGACGGAATTCTGAGTTTAATTTTATTTACCGCATCCGCTAATTATCAGATGCTTTAAATAATCAACTATTTGTTACATTTCGGCAGGCCAAACCTGCTTAAATTCCAAAGGGGAAAATATTGGGCATTTTACCAAACAAGCGGATTGTGGTGCATTAAACACCAACATCTGCAGGTTATTCCGAATAAACGTATAAAGGTGTTATGTATTGCAGCTGATAAATAAAGTACCCCATGATATCGTTATTTATCAGGGGAGATAAATAAACCCCCTCAATTTGTAATCAGACCCATAGTATTTTAATAGAACTGAGAACTGCCCCAATCCAACTCATAGTGCAATGTTTAAGGCTGCAAATTGGGACACTTTTTTGTTAGAAGAGAGCTGCCCATTCAAGTATAATGCAGATGTACACAATAGGCCTCATTGCAACAGACTTCTTCTACCTTGTAAGAGAAATGAAGGAGGCATTGCATCCATAAGTGGTGATAGTGGTAGATGCCCAAAATAATGCAATGCCAAGTAAGGCATCCGCCTTAGTAATGGTTGCTAAAAACCCTTTCACTATTTGCTTTTTATGCTGAGGACACCTGACTCCTTAACCAGAGGTTGAGTACTGGTACCCAATACATACCAGTGCCAGTACTGATATTTCACAGTCCACGGTGTAATGGGACCCATTCAATAATATACCGGACATTTCTGTCTACAAATGTCCTCATTTTCACTGCAGCGAAAAACTGGATGCCACTAGTGCTCGTGCCCAGGCATGCGTTATCGCAAATTGAGCGCAGTGACAGGGTTTTTTCCTGCTACATTTCTTTCAGGTACTGTTGAGAAAATGCACCGCTGGCAAGCAATATGAAAAACTTGCAAAGTCTGTTCTCACAAGTAATTCCCCATTCCACTTGGAATCACATGCAAAAACTCTCCAAAACAGTAACAAACGATATTCCCCAAGACTGAAGTTAACTACGGCTAGGGAGTTTGGACCTTAGTATGTGAAGGAAGTCAAGGAAGTACATAAACCACCTATTATACAAAGCTCAAGGAATACTCTGGCAGTACATACACCGGCCTGCGGAACACTGCTCTGGATTTCCAGCTGCTCATCTGGACCATGCATGGGACCAGTCCTCGGCAGATGATATGGGCTTGTTCCACCTTTGGCGGTGTGATATCTTTTGATATTACAGCAGAACCAGTAACACTGTCCTGGTATATTTATATTGGTGCTAGAAGTTTGGAAAATGAGTCATCTAATGACCACCATGGAGTATGGGGGACCCTGTTGATCGTATTCTCCCTCAAATTAACACCTTCTTTGGGAAGATGGTACCTACCTCACTGCTGTGGTGACATTTAGGACTGGCTGTCTAGTGGCCAGACATAGATGGACAAGGCCTCTTGCTAATGCATGCCTGGGCAGAGAAGGATTTTCTCCAGGAAAGAACATCTAACTATGTGAAACATGTATGTGTGATAAATGTCCCATAACGAGTGCCGGAAGGATGTGAAATGTTGTCTTGTTACAGCAGTTGTATCCTTACATCTCCATATCTAATATTCCACTTCTCCTTGTGTTTGATTTCTATAATTGAGGAGCATCTCCAATACATTTTAGAACATTGGAATTTTGTGATTTCCACTAACGTCAATGAATTGGCTCCGGGCTACTAATGGCCAATGTAAGCTTCTGCTTCAGCATTCTTTCGCCTTTCTATTTCTTCCTCTTTCATTTATAACATCATCCCTTCAGAGGGTGCAATGTTACAATAATCTTATAGCCTTTTTGCCTCAGACTGTTATTTAAGGCCCTCTTCATAAACCCGAGGCAGGTAGATTTCAAAGCCTTTAACAACCAGTATAGCCTTCAGCCTCCAGCTAAAATACATAATGAAAAAATACCAGTCTGTCACAGTGCACCTGCAACCCAATTCACAAATATAAGTTAGACCAAATATTTAACTTTAGACCTGAAGTCTGAGTTTAGACCTGATGTCAAAGTTTAGACCAAAAGTCACTTGGACCAAAAGTCTAACTTTACTACTTTACTACTTTTCAGTATTCACAAAGGTAAGGTACTACAATCAAACTTAGGCACTACTAGTAAACTTAGTAGTAGTAAATGAGTAAAGTTAGACTTTTGGTCTAAGTTAGACTTTAGGTCTGAGCTTAGACTTCATTTGTAAAGTTAGACTTCAAGTGTAAAGTTAGGCCCCGATTCACAAAGGTAAAGTTAGACCAAATGTCTAACTGAGGCAAACAGTCTAACTTAGACCAAAAGTCTAACTTTACTACTTTTCTGTATTCACAAAGGTAAAGTTAGACCACATGTCTAACTTAGACCAAAAGTCTAACTTTACTAACTCTTCGGTATTCACTAAGGTAAAGTTACCTTTTGGCCTAACTTTACCTTTGTGAATACCGCAAAAGTAGTAAAGTAGGACTTGTGGTCTAACTTAAACTTTTTGAGTCGGGCTCTTAGACTTTAGGGCTAAACTTAGGCTTCAGGTCTAAAGTAAGACTTTTGATCTAACTTTACCTTTGTGAATCGGGCTCCTAAAATTTTTGTCCTTAAAGCAGCAAGGACACACTTCGTTTTTTTATGGTTGTGTATCATCACACATGGAACACCCTGCATGTCTGAGCTTTGGTTTGCATTGTTTTATCAGCTTGAACATTATCATAATTGTGCTCACGCCTTCCAGAGTGAGAACACTTTGGGTGTGTTACAGAGAAATGAATGTTTTCATAACTGACAGAGCGTGACACCAGGAAATCGAAAAGGGCCAAAGCTGGGGAGGGGGTCATAAATATGTCCAGCCACTTGTTTGTGAAAGACGTTTAAAGCGTGCATGTGTGCCAAGTAAAGGATTCATTAACACATCAAATGCGCAGGCTGGCACCAGAGCATGGGAATAGCTTGCCTTCAAGGGCATGGGTCCTGAATCCTAAACATGTATATTTTTTTACACGTTTCGCTTGATTTTATGCCAGTTTTTGCACTTCAAGTCCCCCCAATGCATGTCCTTTTTTTTTTCTTTTTTTTTTACTTCTGTAATTTTTTATTGTAGAAAAATATAAAAGCACAACCAGAGGGGCGATGTTTTCTCTGGCCATTTATGTATGTAACAGGGTGCTCAGATAGCAGCTTCAAACCCCAACCTCTACACGCAGCCGCGCCACATGTTCAAGTCTGACTAGCATAGGGTATTTTTAAAAGCGTCTACACAAAACAATGGCTGAAACATGTAGAGGAAACATGTGGCAGCATGAACAGACTTTGAAAACAAGGATGTTCGTATGGAGGCACTGTAGATACAAAGGAAATGTTTAACATTTTGAATCTTCCACAGAAATTTCTTGAGAGCCGCACCCACTTCATTGTGCATGTTACGGTGTAATTTTTTATCTGCCTTCCACTAAAACAGGTTGGTATTATTAACCAAGTAGGTTTACAAACATTCAGCAATCCCCAAGGAAACTAAATCTTGCTGGATGGTCTGGGGTGAGACGGGAAAATGAAAAACCACATCCACAGACACAGCGAGACAGGACACAAGTACACTTTAACCCAGTGCACGCCCTTCCTGCCACAAGTATTTCATCAGCTCTGTGTGTTTAATTTCGTAAAATTCACAAAAGAGGTTTGCATTAAATGCAATAAATATAATCCATTTTACTTGAATCTTGCCGACCCCAGGTTAATTTTGCTCGTATTTCCTTTGTCCTTCAGCATCACTTTTTCTTGTAATCCAATATGCGTATCACAAAGTTTGTGCAATAATTTAATTTTACAGAAGTGAAATATTCCTTTCTAATATTGCCTTCTCCCTTTAACCTACCAAAACAGACTTATACTAATCTGTATCCCTCAGCCCAATGCTTCCCTCTACCCTCTTCTTTAACTACCCCACCTCATTTAGCCACATAAATATTCTACGTTTTCTAATATCACCTTACCGGAGACTGTGAAACATTTTCTTGGGATCCTGGATGAGGCCATTTGCAAAGCGAGCATACTTTGCTGACTTTCCATAACTTCGCCAGAGGCAAAGTTTCACATAAACTGACTCCTATTCCCTGCAGCCAGAAGTCCTTTCCAAGAAGGGCGGGACATCAGACTGCAAGAAATGGCTGCTGAGTGGGAACTTTCCTCGCGTCCACTCAGAGATGCCCTGAGTGGCAACAGGGAAACACAGTAGCCACTACACCCAGAATAAAATTGGACCATCACCCACGATGGAGTAGCCTCTAGGGTACAAAATCTTTGGGGAACATATCTTAAAAAGTGGATGTAAACATGAGCACCTTTGGAGCAAGGGGCACTCAATGGACCCAGAGGGTTGACTTGGTTCAGAGAGATGCTTCCATTTTTGGTTAGGGTACAGCCCTGTGTACTTCTGGGTGTATGGGGAGATTGTACTACTGAATATTGAGGATAGGAATATTTTGATGCTATTTAGCGGATTGCTTTTTATGTGTTTTTATCTGATGTGGGTTTTGTATGAAAAGTGTTTTTAAATTGCAGTTTGAAACTGTTGTAAGGTTGACAACTGGAACAATAAATAAATACATTTGAAATTTGATATTGTGATACAAGAATATCGCAGAAAAAATACCAAAATGTAAGTGCATATAGAGAAGGTATAAATTACCTTCTCCTAACTCCACATTTATGTATCTTGAAGATATATATTGTCAAAATACATAAATGTGGCGTTAGGTATAGAAAATCTATACGTACATTTCGATATTTTGGTTTGATACTTTGTCTTTGATATTCCTATATCATGATATTCCACCTTTGGTATTTTAGAGGGCAGACCCATGGGGAATATACAGGTACTCAAAAGGTACCCAGGAGGTTGTGGGTGGTCAGAGGGTTGGTACATTATGGGATCTGCCATCTGTTCAAGGCCATTTTCCATGCTGGGGGCTGTTTGATCTGTCCACAGACTAAACAATCCAAAGCAATAGACATTGGGGCGTCTAGGCCTTGGATACAAATGAGTTTCTCCAATTGTAACAGCGAGAATTTGTTCTATTTAATCAAGTGCCCTTGCGGATATCAATATGTCGGTATGACAACTCGCAAAGTGCGTCTGCGTATGCTACAACATAAAAGTACCTTCCGCTGTAGAAAGAGTAACACTAAGCTAACAAGACACTATACTGAATTAAATCATATGCCAGATGATTTTTTTTGGGGCATAGTTGGAGAAACCATACATACCACCTCATGTCAATAACAAAGACAAATTCCTTTTCAACAGGGAACATAAATGGGTGTTTAAATTGCATAGTGACACCCAGGGACTGAACGATGCAATCCCCTGGACGTTGCTATAAAGGCTTTATGCCTACACCCCTGTTCTAGATGATGAGTTGTTCCACATGATGAGTTATGTAATAGACGACTCGAGTTGTTGCTGGTCGCCTCAATACATAGTCATGAACCATCAGATTGCAACCCTGAATGAGGACTTACAATACTAACTATATATAAACATCAGTTAGGTGGGGTGTTCAGACAAGAGTTAATCTCCCTTCTGATTGCACTAGAGCTTGGCCTATTTTAAGACAAGCTGGCCCAGTTTTTTTGTTTTTTTGTTGTCTTTTTGTTTTTTTGTCTATTGACCAATACATTGTCAATTGGTAATTCGGAATTGGGCTTTTTAAAACTTTGTAAATTCCACATTTAACAAATCACGTACATCTATGAGTATCCGGCTAGTTCCGAGTTTTTTCCTGTGTTAGCGATAAAGCATTGACCATCTCGGCATGAATTTAGGAACTACAAGTCGCTTCTAGATGATGTCATTTTGTAGTCCTTTGATGGGGTACGACGAAATTACGTACTCTAAACACGTGATGCAACGTCAACAACACGACGCGCATCGGCTGGCTGCCTTTTAACCCCTTCCATGCGGCCGCGATTCCCCTGGTGTGCTGTAAACAACACGAACAGGGGCGGGCCTTGACGAACCCCAGCCGTCATCAGCACACGAGCACCGTAGTGCATGACGGCTGGGGTTCGTCATCAGCATGGAAGGGGTTAAATGCAGACTTTCCAGTGCCTCAGTACCTCCCATGAACTTAGGTCAGGTCCGAGGCACCGACAGAGAGGTAAGTGCATGTGATAACAGACTGCTTGGCTCTTGGTCATCGATGCTAGAGCGGTTGCAGTTCACTGCTGCTGACTAGGGTGTTTCCGACTAGTGCACTATACAATGGACCTCTTTGTGCTTGGCTGTTGCTGTGACAAAGGGGATCTTGATGTTGAGTGTGTAGCCTTTGGTATGCGGCATACTTGTTGTTGCACACGCTTGCGTTGTTACACAGGTTTAAGTGGTGGCCGTGTGGCTAGATTGGACTGGGCAATTTTTTGAACATGTGGAGAAAGAGGAGGTCATGTATTGCATGAAACTGATCGTGAAGTTGGTAAGCGACTTCATAGTTGGCTCAGTTTTGGAGCTGTGAGCCATATCGTGAGGGTGCTGTGATAAAGATTTAGGGGCTCATGTGGAGCCGTGTTTACCTGAATAGCTTATGTAGTATCCCTAACGCGAGAGCTGGGCGGGGTTTGCATGACTCTTGTAGCAGGTGATGCAGTGTTGAGATGATATCTATTGAAGGAATACCCGCTTGAGATGTTTAATACCACATAATCAGCCTGAGAAATATGGCCTTTTTTGACCTTAAGAGGATTGCGCATTGTTAAACATAAGGCACAGAAACTGCATAATGTGCACATCTGAGTTCTGTCATTGAGGAGGCTAGGCCGGATTATAAAGACTTAGAGATGTTTCTTTTAAGAAGACATTTTTTTTAAATGAATTTGAAGGGACTGGGAACAAGAACAGAACCATCCCAGTAACATGATTAGGGGGACTCTGACTGAAGTAAACTGATTTTCTTTCAGGGCGGGGTCTCTGAAACCTGAGTGGTTACCAGGGGAGGTGAGGCCATCACCTCACACAGGACAGGTGAGTGTATCTGTGTTAGCATGTTTTAACAATATGAATTAAGGGAAATGTAGCCCTTGGTAAAACAATAACCAATTTGTTTGCCAGTATAGACAATATATGCCTACATTCCTGCTCATGCTTGATTAAACCAACCAATCAAAACTGAAAGGCGATCGAATAGACGTCAGAGAAACATCCCGGGAAAACCTGCCAGGCGACGATACGAGCCGTGAGCATTTTAATACCCGGATGCAACAGTTGTTTATGGCGGAATAGGAGTCCCCTATTATAGAACAACAAGGTGAAAACTGTAACGTAAACGAAATAAAAGGGACCCGAATGTATACATGACAGAACAAGAGTAAAAAGGATCAGAACGAGGGCATCCTATTAAAGACAAAAACAACAGTGTTATAAAACACAGCGTCCTAAGCAGATAATAGCCTTTCTCAGTTTGGGAAGTCAAAAGTTACGGAGAACACGACCCCAAATAAGAGACAATCCGAATATATTTACCATTCACCCAGATGCATTAGCATAGGTGAAAGACTGATTGTGGAGAAATTTATAAACATTGTCCTGAAGAAGGAGGCCAAAATCATCCAGGGCTTCTGAAACGCATCGACGCACTAAAGAATGGTTACATTTGGAGTTGTCAGCTATTTTTGGGTATAAGAAATGAAAACTTCCCAATGTTGACCACATAGTGTCCAAATTAACAATACCAAGACAAAGTTTACTGCTTGGGTTCATATTTCTCCCCATCCACACTAGGTGTTTTTTTTTAACATAAATGTATTGTGTTAGGTTTTAATGTAAATGTATATTGATTTATATTTATATTGTATGTTGAATAAAATTGTACATTTTTATAGTAACTGTTTTTTCCATTGTTAAGTATTTCCCAAATAGTATGATATATATACCTTTGAGTGTGAGATCTTGACTGAATGAAGTGAGTGTTTGAATTTGTGCTTATTTATCTCCCGAAGGGAAACATTTTTTTTTACTACACAGTATTTTGGAGCTCTATTTCCCTCCGGGTTAGATTGAGCCCCTCTCTTTGGTTTAAGACTAAATATGTTTATTCACAATTGCAGTAGCTTAACAAAGATAGGGTCCTAAAGAAAGACAGGACAAGAGGCCCCTTTTTATAGCTGAAACTAGTAGACCGATTAGAACAGCAGCGTATTTGGTACAAGCCGCTCCTGCACTATTTTTAATACGTTTGAAAGCAATACTGGAATAAAAGTTTTTTTTGCTTCCATATCCTTTTTAAATTTTTACACTTTTTGCACTGCATCCACACTTCTCATTGACTGCTCTTACACAGGAATGTAGGCATATATTGTCTATACTGGCGAACAAATTGGTTATTGTTTTACCAAGGGCTTTCCTTTCTTAAGGAATTGCCAACGACTAGAAGGTCATTCCATCCACAGAGGCACCTTCCTTAACTTTGAGGTGTTGTGGTAGGGAACCAGGAGCTTCAGATAATGACACTGGCCACGAAGGGCAGTTGATGAAAATCCTATAGCTCCTTTCCTATGTTGTAGGAAGATCACACTAATGAGAAGGTGCATGGTGTCGCATATGGTTTGGGGGCTGTTTGATCAGTAATTGCATTTCTCTTTGTTATTTTATGACCAACAGATTCCTGTTGTGTTTGCACTAGTATGGTATGGGGGATTGAATCTGTAGATGGTCGGTAAATATTTTCCCTTGGACCCTTGTTCTTTTGTGGAACTATGTGGAGCATACTTTTTTCTGGAACAATTCGTGGTGGCCTCAAATCCTGACTAAAACAAGGAATCTCAAAATAATTTTTGACGCCTAACTTTCCTTCAGGGACCAAACTAACCATTTGGCCTCCTCATGCTTCCAAGTTCTAAAAATTCTTGGGAAAATGTTTCCTTTCTTACCATTTGATCTACAGAAGACAGTGATCACTTCTCTAGCGATAGAAGTGTTAGATTATTGTAACACCCTTCATGCTGGAGCCCAGCAGTGTGTTTTGGAAAGACTCCAGAGACTGAAAAATGCAGCAGTCAGGGTTCTGAAAAAGATCAAAACATTTGAACCCGTATCTAAAGCCAGGGAAAAACTCCACTGGCTGCCTGTTAAACAAGCATTTAGGTCTTGCATTTTAGAAATGTTGACTATAGGTATTGTAAATTACAATGCCTTTTATATTGCAGGTTTTTTAAATACATAATTAAAAGGCATTATCACTTACAATGCCAATAGCACAAAATCTCGCAATTGCAAGACTTATTGTGTTGCAAATCCTTGTTTCTTTTCTATTGCTTAAAAACGCTTTGTTGCTCACAGCTCTGTGTGCTGTGGAAATATCTTAAATAAAATAACTGCCACAGTAGTAACTAATAGGGTTGCACGTCTATATAGCAGCGACACATCATACATTTCATTACTTTGTCATTTGCAATCAAATGGGTGAAACTCTCGCATTCTGGATTCACGATATGACCAGAAGTGGTCATTTTCTCTAAAAAGATCTCTGTCTTGTATGTGATATTTTCATGGCTTAAGCATTCCGTTTTTGACTCTGATCCATCTAAACCGCACACATCGATTCTAGCGTCAGTGTGTGTCACAAACACTAGACATCTCATGTTTCTACGCAGTTCACGCATAGGCTCTTTATGTCTGTGTACATCTCACACTAGATGCATTTATGAGGATTTCACCCACCATGCTTCTCATGACTGTCTAATGCCCATGTTAATCTCACACACTGTTTTTAGAATCGCACACAATAAAAAGTCTGAATAACTTGCATTAATATTCGTTTGTGAGAATCTTACACATTGTACTTCTCAGAAGCATCTCAGATAGTTATTATAAAGGCACTATGACGAGGGGAAATTAAAAAAATAAAGGTATATTGTTTAGGTTTTGCCTACACAGCACTTCTGCGTGCTAACAAAATCTCTTGTAACAAAAAAGAAAAAACAGTTAAAACGCACTCACATGCACGTGAGAGGCATGTTCCAGAACTCTTTAAGACAGAGGGCACGTCTAAGGGCTAACATGGGTCATGTGTGGAGGCAGAGCACACGTGATACACTGGTTTTAAGTCAATACAAATTACTGCCAGAACAGAGAGTGAGATACAATGGTGATATGAGTCATATTTTGAGGGCTGAGAACTGGAGAGCACAGAGGTCGAGTGTGACGGTTCAGCGTGGTAGGCACGCATGTGAGGGAAGAACAATGCAGGGCACAAAAGCCGGGTGTTAAGACTCTGCAGTGCAAAGGAGCCTGAGAATTGCAGTGGGCATATGTGAGGGCTCAGCACTGCATGTGTGAGGAACGAGCACTACACTGGGCGAACACTACATCAAAGAGCAAGTCTAAGGGTCCCAGGAACAGTACGCGATAGTCCCAAGGGAAGAGGGCAGTAAACTAATTAGTAACGGGACACTGAGGGCATGTTTGGCTTTTAACCTGCGAGAGCGAGCAGCATTAGATGATTATTAGTAACAAATGGGGCCCCTGCTCGCTCCTGCAAGGAAACGCCAGACATGCACGAGAACTAATAGCAAACAAATCAAAACATGCACAAGTTTGAAGGAAAGCCTGGAGCGATTCCAAAAGGTCCCCAAAGCAGCGTTTGCGTGCTGCGTAGGCGAGACCTAAAAAAGAGTTGCCATTAAGGCACTCTGCATTGCCCACAAAACATTATATCTTCAAGGGCCTGACTTTCTTAAAAACAATTTTTCTCTGTACATTCCAAACAGATCACAGCACTCATCCACAGCCAAAAAGTTGACAGTTCCTCACATTCATAAAGTCACTTGGGGAGGTAGAAGCTCCTCCCATGTAACCTCTTTCCTTTGGAACCACATGCCAGAACACTTTAGGAATCTCTCTAACTTCCTGGCTTTTAGAAAGTCACTAAAACATGGAAGTTCACCTTTTCATTGTAGACTTCAGATGCTGGTTATTCCTTCTTGTACAGGCAGCACCAAGGCGCCATAGCGCACACGTCGCGCTCTACAGATTTAAAATCAAATCATTCCCCCATTCATTCAGTACCCTGACCAGACTGTGAAATTTGATGGTGCTTGAAGATGTTATTTAAATTTACCAATTTCTGATCAATTACATCAAGTCTGTGGCCTCTTAGTAAAATCTGCAATGATGTATATTTCATAGGAACAAATAGATAAATTCAAGGCACAGGTTAGAGTTTTATTGTCATTTATATTACTGGAAAAGAAAACAAGTCAAAAAGACCTAGGATGGACCATTGGCAACGACCATCTCTAGAACGTTCCTTTCTTTATCTTCCATAATAGAATTTAGACATTTTGTGCAATCATTACTTAAACCACAAGCACAGATGCCATACATCTCCTTCCAGAGGACACAAAGAAACAAATCAAAAACAAAAAGATATATTCATGACACATGTGAGAATAATTTTTACCGTCATGACTCAAGTTGATAAAAAATGCAAACAGTTGTACTTATATATGTTATGGTGAACAGCAATACAATGCTGTTCTGTAATAGGTCAACCGAAAAAGTAATCAGTACAAATCATACATCAGCACTGGACGCTTGTGGTTCCTCTTATTCTTATTACGAGGTTCGATTTTAGGGTCTAGTCGTGGCAATAACTGGTCTTTCACATAATCAGGTAGCAATAAATTTTTCCTTTTGGGTCATACCTTATCGTGGCTGAGTTCCAAGACAACCCTTATCATTCTGATCACAGTCAAACCTTCAGGGAATCTCGACATTCCTTTTCTAACCATTGTTTTAAGTTTCACTGTCAGCCAGTCACAAATTTTGAATTCTCTCTGCTTGCTGATTTTTTCTCTATGTTCATCTGTTTCAATCTGCTAGTCTCCCACAGGAGAATGACTATTGTCTGATTTACCATATCCACACTTCTTAATCATCCAAAGTTACAATAAAACAAAACGTAGCTTTCCCCTCTTCTTTACTCAAATGGGTATTTATTGCCTTCCTATCTAGGCATTGCTCTGTATCACCACTTCTCTCCAATTACAATCCTTACATATAACCAACTGCTCACCCTCTTCCAACACTCTATTCCATCTCTCTACCTATCTATTGCTTTAGGGGTGATACACCGAAGTATGCATTCATTTCAATGCCATTATAGGAAATCTTGCATTGCTCTTGATACTACGTGTACTCCGTTATCGGTAACTATCTGCGTGGGTAATCACGCTTTGATGAAAATCTCTTGAAGGTAGTTCTTCACTTCTTCTGTCATGGCTTGGTATACAAACGTCACCTCAAGCCACTGTAAAAAATAATCAATCCTTGCTAAAACATATATGGCTGTAGAGCCTCTTATGGGAAATGGCCAGAGCTCTTTTCTCCCATGTTTCAATCGGCTTCACCATTGTCTTCTTTGGAGATAGTGTTGCTTTCTGCCATCCATTTTCGCTCCAGGCAGAAGCCAGGCAACCACAAACCTTATTCCTTTTTATTGTGTTGAAAGGTTTATATTCCGAAATATATATAAAGAAGGAAAAATAAGAAAAACAATGAGATGATACATAGTGAATGATATATGCACATTACAGGGTAAGTGATAGAGTGGGTTACAATTCATATTTGATTCCACAATAATTTTCAACCTCTTCCTCCAAGTTCTTTCTGTCATGTCATTCAAACGTCAAACACCTCATCACTTTTGGCAATTCTTCATCCTCATTGACAGTCTTTGTCTATTCCTCCATACTCACCTATCCCATGAGTGTCCTCGAAAATAGTAGGATTTACAAAAAGTGATGGGTTGGAGTTAAATTATGGTGTTTTATTTTATTTGCATTTGTCTAGCACACAGGCCATGGCATGCTCATAGGGTGCGTTTGCTTAGGTTGCGAGGTTATTATTCAGACTGTAGTCTGATCCAACTTGTAATAGGTTAAGAATACAGGATGAAGCACATGTTAGCAAATACTGGATTAGGGGCTTCCTTTCAAACTGGGGTGGCTAATTTTCTATGAGATTTCGTAAAGCAAGTCAGTAAGTTTTAGAAGACACTTTGTAAGCTTTGTAAAGTTTGGGGATCATAAAATAAATACCCAAAAAGATGGGCTTCGGGAAATTATGATTTTTTAAAATTTATTTTTCACCTAAAGAGTGAAACGTCTTTGGAACTTATTGTACAACTTTGAAAAAAAATTAAGTTTCAAATGTATTTACTCAAGTAAATTTCCCACAATCCCATTTCAGCGAAAAAACCTTACCAGAGGTGTAATTAGAAAGGAAGCACATTTATTTTCAGTATTGCCAGGTGGAAAAATCCTGCACGTTTCGCAATTCCACCAGCAGAATAAAAACATTGCCCAGACCTAGTTCAAAATCCTACATTGAGGTTTGCAACAAATTAATCCCAGAATCTGTAAGTATGGAACATCTATTGTAAAATAGTTCATGAACAAGTGTCAACAATTAATGTTTGCAGCAGCTTTTACCCCTAGCAACGACTAAACTGGTCAGAGATTTTACAAGTCTACACCCCTCTGTGTTAGAAACGAGGGGGAACGCTCCAGCAGCCAAGGCTGCGTTATGGAGGCCGGGCAGTGTGGGAAAGCTCACATCGCCACTGGCTATATTCAGATTGCTTCCACCGAATCCAACAATCGTTCCCAGTGCTGTCAAGCAGCCAAAATAATAAAAATGGAATGTTACGTTGTTGCCTATTTTATACTGCAGAAGGAAATCCAGCCTCAATATATAATTGGTGATTCTCAATAAAATACTTTGCAGCTCGTAAATAAACGGGCCTGCCTCATGAGCATCTTGTTGGGATTATTTTGGCTTTTAATACCATTGATTATTCGGGTACATTTGTATACAAGGCGTTGCACGTTGCTGAAAATAGAGATGCATCGTTTCGCTATGGAATTGTTAGAAGCAACAAAAGTATCATTTGAAAGAGCCAACCTACAGTTTGTAGAAATAAACTTATGCGGCTAATGTTATGTGCTGTGGTTGTTCACAAGTTGCAAGGTTTAAGGCGCCATTTTCAGAAGCAGACTTGAAAAATAAAATCTCCATGCTGCTTAAGTTATGTTGTCTGCATACCTATCTATATATATTTTATAGCACAATCATGTTACCCGGGGAACAAGAATCAAACGAGGAAGTGCAGAGGCTGTGGTGATAGAATCACCCTCCTAGGTATTGTACATAACCAATGAGATTCTATCAATGTGGGGAGTGAATATTTTTTAGTTTTTGTAGGCTATAAAGACCTAGGGGCATATTATCAAGGAGGTTTATCTCCGCTTTTTTAGCTTTAAAAGCCAAGAAAGCAGAGATAAAATTATCTCCCTATTACATAGCTGTCGCTAACACCAGTTAGCGACAGCTAGTAGGAGATAGCGACCATCTTGGGCCCCGCTTTGCATGTCAGTGAAATTTATCACTAATGACATGCGAAGTGGGCATGCGAAGATGTTAGCGACTGGAAATAGTCACTAACATCGCTATCTCCTATTGCCAACTTTTGGAGATATTCGCGCTAAGCGCGAATATCTCCGAAAGCTAACACCTGCCCCTGAGCAGTTCTTAGCCATGTTATCCAATGGTAGGTGGATAAAATGGCTAAGAGCATTAGCTCGGTAATGCATGAATATCGCTGACTTTTCAGCGATATTCATGCATTTCGTCCGATTTTTATTGCTTAGGAGATAAACCTTGATAATAGCAATGTTCCTAAGCGATAAAAATCGCCGCAGCTCGGCGATAAAAATATTGCCGCTAAGCCACCATAGCAATAATTATCGCTAGTTGTTGGTAATATGCCCCCTAGTTATTGGGGAGGAGAGGAAAGCTCTCTTTGCGGGTGGCAAAAGGAGAGCACTATGTGCTTTTAAAATACCCCTCACACACTATGAGTCCCATAGTGTCATGCTTCATCATAGGGGTCTTCCCGTCCCTCTATGGGGCGGGGCGTGCTACGACCTACGAACTACGCGGGAGCACTTTGTATGGTGACGATAGGCTATGTGTGGTGTGAGGATAGTGATAGGTGATAGGGGGTAGGGACCTAGTTAAGTGTAGTGATGAAAAAATCGAAAATTAAAAATTCCCTGGCTAGTAGAAAAAATAATGTATTAACTTCTCTGGCTGGGAACAGTAAAAAGGGGTAATGAAAGTAGAACGGAGTGTGTTATCTACTTGGTCGACATGACATGTTTCGTAAGCAGACCCCTCCTGCTTACTCCTCAGGACCTCTGAATGGTCCCTACTGACAATACTCAATTGTAACTAAATGTAGTATGCCTAAAGTCCTAAACTTGGTAGCAAAAATAAGCTACTAAGTTGTGCTTCTGGGCTTGAGTGGGCCCTTGCTGAAGTGTGAGAAAAAAGGTTGACCTATTGTGGTCCAGTCGTTTCACATGTTGCGTGCCCCATGAGCCTGCATCTTGGGGTCTTAATCGGCGGTATAGTGACCGCTTCTGGTATTCAGCAGTAATCCTACCCCTCAGCAGCTCCGTGGGAATTTTTAATTTTCGATTTTTTCATCACTACACTTAACTAGGTCCCTACCTCCGTATCACCTATCACTATCCTCACACCACACATAGCCTATTGTCACCATACAAAGTGCTCCCGTGTAGTTCGTAGGTCGTAGCACGCCCCGCTCCGCCCCGCCCCACCCCGTAGAGGGACGGGAAGACCCATATGATGAAGCATGACACTATGGGACTCATAGTGTGTGAGGGGTATTTTAAAAGCACATAGTGCTCTCCTTTTGCCACCCGCAAAGAGAGCTTTCCTCACCTCCCCAATAACTAGGTCTTTATAGCCTACAAAAACTAAAAAATATTCACTCCCCACATTGATAGAATCTCATTGGTTACAATCATGTTACCCTACAACCAAGGCCAATGGAATAGTGCTTTTCGGCTGTAGCGATGTTCGCATTATTATTAATTTCCCGCTTTTTCCATATGATCCATCATCGGTTCAAAAGTTAATTAAATTTCAGTAATATGTGTTGCCACGTATTGGAAGGCCCTTTGCAAAGTTGGACTGATCACCTTTCTGTTGCTTACTGTTGTATGCCACCTGTGTGCTTCCCAGCACACAGGCCTCTTAGAATTTAGAATGCTTTACCTAGCTTCCCTGTTGGAAGTTCCATGTTGGTCAGTTGGTGCTGGACTGCGCTTGTTGCCAGTCCTTGTGGATGTCAAGCTGTTCCTCTAAGAAGATTAAATCTAATCTTGAACCTACAACCATTTGTGTACCTCGTCTCTTCACAACATATTGGCGACAGTGGGAGCATTGTTCTATGGAACTGGATCTATAGAGGATACAGCGTTCACTTCGTATCTTTCATAAAGTAAGGAATTTCCATTTACTTTATTTGTGCCTTTGATAGCACCAGCGGCCGTTTTCCATTTATCACCGTGCCTTGATTGCACCGGCGGCTGCTTTTCAATTCCTTATTTCACTCGTGTGTTGAATTTTTAGCATATTAATGCTACAGCGACTTTTAATTCAAAATTGTGCATTTGATAGCACCTGCGGCAGATTGTTAAGCAATTTATAGCATTGCGGCAGACTGTTAAGCTATTCCAGTGGGATATATATATATTTTTTTAACATTCATCGTTATACACAATCATTTCTAACCCCATCATTTCTCTGCATCAACAGTTAATTTCTCTTACCGTGTGCTCTCGAGAATCTGCTCGCGACTTGCGCGCTGCATTCTGGATACGCTGAGCATTCTGGATGTGACATCATCGCGTCCTCTTAAGTTTCGGCCATTTTGGATTGGGAAATAATCACGAATTGTCGATTTTGTCTTCTCAACTATTTGGTTTGTTTGAAGTACTATTTTTCAACAGAATTTTCACAGAATTTCACAGCGATGCACACGCTTAGTGTGTATTCTCAATAACATTTTTTTAATTACATTTTCTTTCCATTTATTTTTTTTAATTTTATTATTTTCTCTTTATTCTAATGAACCTTTGACCACCACTCTTGATTCACCGAATTTTGACAACTGTGATGGTGTTTCAGAAGTCTTAGGTCATTGTGGTGATGCTGGTAATAATCCTGTTGTTCATGATGACTCTGTCCAGGGTTCTTCTGATTGTGTAATTAGGAGAACTTCACATGTTTCTCATCCACCTGTAAGAATGAAAGATTATGTTTGTTCTTAGTTTTTTTTCTTGTTTTTTTTTGGTTTTTTTATTCAATGGGGGGAGGTGTGTTGTATGCCACCTGTGTGCTTCCCAGCACACAGGCCTCTTAGAATTTAGAATGCTTTACCTAGCTTCCCTGTTGGAAGTTCCATGTTGGTCAGTTGGTGCTGGACTGCGCTTGTTGCCAGTCCTTGTGGATGTCAAGCTGTTCCTCTAAGAAGATTAAATCTCATCTTGAACCTACAACCATTTGTGTACCTCGTCTCTTCACAACACTTACATTTTATATTTGGGTTTTAAACTTGTACTAATGAGGTGCAAGAAATGCCCATACACTGGTACCAACTTTACAAATGACGAAATAAGCAATATTCTTACAAAATGTTCCACTTTAAGCTGCATAATTTGCCTTTTCTTGCCGCATAATTTACCCAACCCCGAATCATAATTTTCACATCAAATTCTTCGCCGAACCTGTTTAGAGCCAGTACCACCGAGACGAAAGGACGCACGCATTTTTCGTGTTACATCGATGTTTCGACCCTGTTGGGGATGCGATGACTACAATTCGTGAAGGAGAATCCCAGGAGACGGTTGCTCCAGTGCTTGAGCAGTTGCCAAGCCGCTTAAGTATAGTACTTTGGGTACTTATTGCTACTAAGGAACCCACCAACACAAATACAGGTGCAGTTAGCCACCTGACACCGGGGGGCCCAGACGGCTGAAGGGCACCGGACGGATAACATTTGAAGAAAATAAGGCTGTCCATTACTTACCCAGTCCTGATGAAGACCCACCCTTGATGCACATAGTCATCGCATCGCCAACAGGGTCGAAACGTCGATGTAACATGCTAGAGATCGAATTGCACAAAGTCTGTTAGGAACTAATGGATACATTTTGCCTAGAAAGACTATTGTATTGACATTCGACAACCTTGAATATTTGTAACTTGTATGTAATTTCGTTTGTGTATTTTTGTGTCAATCTTTCATGCAACACTTTTGTAGAGCACCGTATGTAATGTATGTATTTCTATGGACAGTATAATCAATACTTCAAGTATTTTAATATTGAGAAAGTGGTTAAGTAAATAAGTACTTTCTCAACCATTTGGGATCAGTATCCAAAGATTTATACTATTATGTATGTACCCCACCAGGGACACGCGAGTTACATTACAGGTTGAAAGACCTTGCTAAATTATATTTTCCTCCCAACAGAACCATTATTGTTTGTTTAAATACCCGCCCAGGTTCTGAGGGTTACAGGGTTACCCCATTAATTCTAATGGCTGGAACTATTTAGGGCAGAAGATACCAAAAATGGACACCTACAAAATGAATGTATGAAATGTTGCTGTAGTTGTAATTCTACCCAGAAGGATTCAACTGTAGAAGTCACTAGAAGTGGACATCCACAGGGTAGCATATATATATACAAACTTGCTGAAAGTGAACGTTGGCCACCCAGTAGCAAGAATGCTTGGTACCGAAAGTGGGTGCTCAGCTGTCTGTTATTAATGTCAAGGGCACTGTAAGTGGAAGTCCTTTCATAAAGAATGCATGCAATGAAATGTGCAGAGGTGCATAGTAGTACTACAGATCACCAGTATTGATTTTACCAGAAGTGGAAATCAAACAAATAGGGATTTGCCATCATCCATCTGCACAGGAAGTAACATTCATAGATTTCCCATCATCCATCTGCACAGGAAGTGACATCATTGGATTTCCTGCCGAAACTCTTAAAAGAAGAAGCCAAGCAAGAGGACTACTTTCCATTATCCATCTGCACAGGGAGTGACATCAAAAGATTTTTAATCATCCATCTTCACTGGAAGTAACACCACTGTCTTTCCCATCATGCATCTGCACAGGATGTGACATGCTGAGTTTCCCATCATCTATCTACGCAGGAAGTGACTGCTCTGCTCCCCTCTTAGTATCCCTCCTAGTATCTACTTAATGGAGGCCGTATCACAGACACACAGTGGAAGCGACACTGGCGAGATAAAGGCAAGTCCATCTGTGCCCATCCGTGCCTGGACCACACCCAGCCCAATGAACCCAGGTCCCCCCACCCGCTTTTGCCCTGCTGTAACCCTCTATGCCTTCAGCCCCTGCTCTCGACCCACAAACTGCTACCTCGCAGCACCACACAACAATGAGAGTGTCCTCCTGCGCTCCCTGCAAGTTTTCATATACTTACCCCATCCAGCACTCACCACATCTATCCTGACAGAACCCAACACCCCTCTCTCTCACACTTACACAGTCCTACAACCACACCCACAACACTCTGCACTCACATGTATGCTCCTCAACATACACTTATCTACCAAGCACACCACAGATATCTAGGACCTGTTGTGCGACAAAGCACCAGACCTACTTTTCCTCAGGGAAAACTGACTAAACTCTGCATCTGCAACTGACATCACCACCATCACCCCCCAGATACAGGATTGGAAGGCAAGACAGACTTCAATATCCCAGGGGCAGAATTTATATCATCTACATCAGGGGTCTCCAACCTTTTCTGTATTGAGAGCTACTTATGTTCAATAAAACACATTAACAGTTACTAGTATTATTAGTGTAGTATAATTTCAATTTCTTTATATGTATAATAATTCAACCAAGCACAATCTTTTTAATTTAATAAACTGGGCTGCACACAGGTGAGCTACTCAGAGTTAGCTCAAGAGCTACAGTAGCTCACAAGCTTCTGGTTGGAGACCCCTGATCTAGATGAACGCCATCAGCTGCATCACCACCACGGACATGTCCTCCTTCAACATGAAACACCTGTCATTCAAGCTCTACTTTACCGCTAACTTCACTTTAAACAGCACTTTCATCTATGGACAACCAGTGCCAAGCAGAAACTTCACTGACACCTTCATGGTCTTCATGGCACCACCCGCCCTCGCACCTCGTAATTAAGCTGCTGCCGATGCAGGTAAGAGCGCTGGGATGGTGGGGCCAGGTGAGGGGGGATTTCAAGAGACAACCTCGAGGGAACATTAATTATTTATTTAATTTTCCTTTGTGGTAATATCTCGAAATCCCCCCTCACCTGGCCCCATCTCCCCACTGCTCTTACCTGCAGCAGCCGCGGCTGTAGCAATTACGTCTTACTCAGAGACCTGAACTTCCACGTGGAAGACCACTTCAATCTCAACTCAAAAGCATGCATTGAAGACCTTGGATGCTTGGCCTCAGTAAGCAAGTAAAGGGACCTAACAATGTCACCGGACACCTCTTGAACCTTATTTTCACAAATTCAACTACATCTGAGTTGACAAGCCTACACCAGTCTCCTGAACAGATCATGCCCTTGTCAAGTTCAGCATACCCATCTCAGTCCAACACACATGCACCACCACCAGACCAGTCTGCCAAAACTGAAACAGCATCACTGACAAGGGCTGGAACACTGCTCGCCACACCCACCCACCCTTAAAAAGCAACAGCCACCCCAAAGCCATCAAGCAGTTCACTAATTGGATCACCTCCTGTGCCAACTCACTGTCATCCCTTAAACACAGCAATATAGCAAAATCTAAATCTCATGCCAGTTGGTACACAGAGGAAATCAGGCTGATACAACGCCTCTGCAAACAATTGGAGTGGAAATGGAAAAGGCGCCAGGACAATGTAGACAGGAGTATGTTCAAATCTGCCCTTCCACCAAATGAGCCAGACCACCAAATGCACTGTTTTGTTGGACCAAATCAATGCCAGGACAAATCTTCACCATTGTGATCACCTCATCAGTGGGAGCCACCAACTCGTTAGCCCCCTCTCAGGACCTCTGCAACAATCTCTCTCAATTTTTCAACTACAAAATCCATTGTCATTTACAGCAACTTCAATTCACACCCAGACCTGACAGACCTTGCCAATACCAGTCACATGGCAAGTCATCCAAAGAAACTGCCACCAACATGAAATCATTGTACTCAGGGGCCTCATCATTTCAAAGCCCCCACCAAGCCTACTCAGGAGGACTGCAACCCATCAGTGCCAAGGTCACACCCATTCTGAATGCCTCCACCTCTTCCGCAATATTCCCAGATGCTTGGAAACAGACAACTTTCCTCCCATTGCTGAAGAAACCTGTGTACGTTTCATCTCCTTCCAACTACCGAATGATCGCGCTACTACCATTCCCGGCCAAGGTCTTCGAGAAAATCGTAAACAGGCACCTCACCAAGATACATCAATGACAACCAACTCCTCAACACCACTCTGGTTTCATGTCCGAACCTTTGCCTGGAAACCTCCCTCATAGCTGCCATAGATGACATCCGCATGACTCTGGTATGACGAGACACAGTGGCCCTCATCTTCCTGAACCTCTCCACAGTGTTTGACACAGTCTCCCACCCCATCGTCATCCAATGCCTACGCAACAACAGAATCCAAGGACATGCTCTCCAATAGATCGGCTCATTTTGACTGGAAGGACCCAGTCAATCACCCTGGCACCGTACCCATCAGAAGCCCATGATCTAATCTGCGGAGTCCTGCAAGGATCCTCCCTAAGCCCAACCCTCTTCATCACATATAGGATCCCTTTAGCCAGAGTCCTCCGCTCTCAGGACAGCAACATCCTCTCCTATGCCAATGACACAATATTCATTCCCTCCTTCACAGACAAGATGCCCAGTACCTGGATCATTTTCAATGCCTTCATGCTGAAATCACCCAATGGATGTAGAACAAGACCATTACCACCAAAATCAAAACCATCACTGCCTCATTATTCTGTGGAAAACAGCAGTTTCAATAGATGACCTTTAGATGCTGCTTGGCGTTAGTCGCCTCTCATACCACTCGAGGATTTACCAAATAAAGAGGCAGGCGCTGGAAACTGGAGACGCGGGAAACAAAGTTTAATTCCGTCGGAACAGAACACGTCAGATCAGACAAATAGGGTATCGTCTCGAGGTGCTCTAACTGCATCTCTGAGGCCTGGCCTCTTATACACAGGTTTATGGCTTTTATTATAGTTTATTACATATGGAACATTCTTGTAAATGCTTTGATGTACGGAAAGACATCCTCGGAATCCCCGCTGCAGGCCCGTTCCCACACATATCTACAGTAGAAGTCTCCACCCCGATCTCAGTAGGTGATGACTATCGCGCAGCTGGACATTCCGCCGGTTCCCGGTATGTGTGCGATCGATCGGATCTCATGGGGTGGAAGCATTGATTAATCTTAGCTCCTTTGAAGAGGGGTGAGTTTTTACAGTAGGAGCAATAAACTACATCCGCAGGGCTAGGTGATGGCCTGGGATCAGTTCGGACAGCCGGGCATAGAGGAAGAGGGTCATCAAAGGATCCGTGGTCATGAAAGGGATGGAGGGAGGTGTTGGCCTGGTACGGGATGTGGACCCGAGGCAGGGTCGCGCTGAAGGGGTGGTTTATGGCCCGGGCATGTGAGATCGGGGGCTGTCAGTGCGCGGGGGATGCTTGCGAGGTCAGAGAGACGCGCTGGCGATCGGCAATGGGTAGAGAGGCCATGGTACTCAAAATGGTTGCTATTTATGCACACGTATGGGCCTTGAAAAGGGACAAGATGGCGCCGATAATGTTTACGCTGCAAACTAGATTTTAACAGTCCTCCCTTTTCAACATATCTAGCCAGCTTGTCAGTCTATATCTATCCCCATTATGTTACGGATTTCAACTTCGTATAAAGCTTTCATTCGCTCAGTTTCAAAGTCCAGAGTCTTAGGGCAGATACAGTTCGCAAAAAGTGAGCACAGAAGCGGCAAGCATTGAACACTCAGGCAGAATACACATATTATTACAATCGGCATCAATACGATCATAAGCAACCTCCACCCCCAGTCTTTCACAGTACTCCAAAACCAGCTCCCAAACGACCATCCTTCTTGTTCTTGGTGAACCTGTGAGGAGAGTCTGTGGAGATGTTCAATGGCCTTGTAGACTGAGGGCGAATTGTCCGGCACGTAGGTGCAGCAGCTAGATCCGATGATGCGGCATGCTCCTCCACGATCTGCTAGAACCAAGTCTAGGACAAGGCGGTTCTGAAGAGCCACCAGGCGGACCGCCTGAAGCTCGGCTGTGTTGTTCGTGAGGATGCCAGCTGTGATGTTCATAGTCGTTTCAACTGCCTGGGCCAGATGTCGGATGGCGCGGCTGTTTGCCATCGGGCCCCAAAATGGAGCGAGTCCCTTTACTGCGTCCAGGAACTGTGCTCCAGTGGAGTCTGCTTGTTCAATGTCCTTTGCTCGCTTTTGTCGGTGATGATTTGCTGGTGCCACATATGTCGGAGGAAGGACAAAAGCGATGTAGCAGGTGCCTCCCCAGCCCTTTGGGAGCCAGGTGTAGGCTTTGGCTCCACAGACGAAGTACATATTCGGGGAGGCAACAAAAGAGGGTGGATCAGTTGTGTGCAAGGTCCTTGTGATGTGGCAGGAGCTGTGTCCCACTGGTTTTGTCCCATGACCTTCAATGCAGACAAGGCCTGAAACATTCACCACGAATAGGGCCACAGTCAATGTGGCGGCAGTTCGTTTCCGGAGATAAGAGAAGGTGGGTCTGGCTGGATTGTTGAACACCTGCATTTCAATTTGTTCCTTTTTATGGGATGTTCATTTGAAAGGTGGTGTTGGATGTCAAAGGGCAAAAGGGAGCAGAAGTTTTTCCAGTCTTGTTCAGCCAGAACTCAGTGTGGAAGTGCGAAATGGTTTCGCCAGACGTTGCATTGTCCTTGTAACTCTCTTGCAAGAGTATCAGCCAGGCAAGGCAGGACCCATGAACGGAAAAATGCGAGGGAATGAAAGGGATAGAGTGATCAGTTGCATGTGGCAGCAGCCCACAGATCCAGCAGTTCGTGGCATTGGTAGCAAGGTTATGTTGGTGCAGCAACTGCACGAATGAATTGTTCCAGAATTCCTTGCGTCTTTCTCGGAGCTGGGGTGAAAATGAAATGAGATAGTGTTCTCTCTTGGTGGTGGGTTGCACAGTGGGTATCAAAGTCTCATGGGCAGGTGCGCTTTCTTCTACGATCCAGAAGGTGGCCATGAGGAGGAGGCAAAAGAGAAGGGCAATGAAAAGGGCAATTGTCTTTGAGCTATGCAGTTTATCAGTCTTTGGGTCTTTGTAATGGGTCTTTGGACGTCCGGTTGCTTCCATCACCTTCATGTCGGGCGCTTCCATCATCTTCTTGTTGAGAGCTTCCATCATCTTCAAGAGGCTCGGTGATGGACAAGACCATAAACTTCGTCTGACTTCTCTCCTGATAACCTTAGTAGTGTTAGGCTACCGCTCTGAGATTCCTGACTTAGTCAGTGGTTTGCTTGGCCGAAGCACTCTCCTCTCAACGTCAGTTGTACCCTTCTCTGGAAGGCACAGTGGGATCTGGAAATGTTGTCAATCAATTCAAGTGTCTCTGTGTCAGGGTAGCAACTCAGGGATGGTCTGTCTTTGTTCAAGAGCTCTTCTTGGGTGTCCACGTCTTCTTTGGTTGTCAGGGTCAGTGATATCTTCTTGCAGTGATGTGCATGCAGCCAATTCCGCTTCCCTTCCTCTCGGAGTGCATTTCGGGTGGTGATCAAGACTTGCCAGGGGCCCGTCCACCTGGGTTCCAGACTCTTCGTCCTTTGGAAATTACGGATCAGGACGAAATCTCCGTACTGGATGTCATGTCCGGGGCCCCTGTATGCGTCTGGTATGGCTTGCGGCACCTGTTGGTGGATAACAGTTAGTTTTTTTGTCAAATTATGCAGATAGTCAGACATTAGGATGTCTGGCACATCATGGATGGATGTTGGCTTCGGTGCGGCCCAGATATTCATGGGTCAGCCAAAAACAACCTCATATGGATTCAGGTGGTGTCTGGTAGGAGTGGAGCGCATTGATAGCAGTGCCAGTGGGAGGGCATCTGGTCATTTCAGTCCTGTGGTGGCGACTATCTTTGCTAGCTTGAGTTTCAGTGTGGCGTTATGTCATTCTACTAGGCCTGCAGATTGGGGTTGGAAGACTTCGTGACATTTTTGTTTTACACCCAACCCTTTCAAGATAAGTTGGATAACTTCGGCTACGAAGTGGGGGCCGTTGTCGCTCCACAAAGGCCATAGCGTGGGAAGAATTCTTTCAATAACACCTATGCAGTAGTGATGGTGGTATTGTCTCATGTGGGATAGGCTTCCACCCATTTGCTGAACGCTCTCACAATGTCGAGTAGGTATTTCAGACTGTGGCACCTTTCTAGCTGAATGTAGTCCATTTGGAGGACTTCGAAGGGTTGGTCAGGGACCCCAAACCCTCCCCGAGGTACTACAGTCCCTTTCCCTGGGTTGTGTTGCAGACATATCAGGCATTGCTGAACTAAGTGCTTTGCTGCGTCTGCTATTTTGTTGTTGTGCCAAATTCTGGAAACAAGTTCAGTCATGGGAGCAGATCCTATGTGTGCCGGGGAGTGTGTCATGGTCAGTATGGGGATCAGATACGAATTGGGTAACAACCACTTGTTTGCGTCTTTCGTCCGCCAGCAGCCTTCGTCGTCTTTTAGTCCCACCCGTGCCCATTCAGTCAATTCGTGTGGTGTGCTGGCCGTTTGAATGTCCCTAATAGTCTCTCTAGCGTCCTACCATTTTTCTGCTTGCGACCTGGTCACAAACATGCGTGTTGTCGTCCTATTCTCGGCCGAGGTTCGGGCAGTGATGTCAGCCAGTGCATTCCTCTGTCCTACAATGTCTGTCACCTTTTCGTGTGCCTGGCACTTGATCACAGCTAATTGTTTGGGGAGGAGGACTGCTTCAGTCAGGGCGGAGACTAGATCTCCGTGTAAGATCGGTGTGCCCTGTGAGGTCAAGAATCCCCTCTCCTTCCATAAGAGCCCAAAATGATGAACCACCCCAAAGGCATACTGGCTGTCGGTGTATATGTTGGCTGTCGTTCCTGCTGCTAAAATACATGTTCGTGTGAGGGCAATCAGTTCTGCCGCCTGTGCGGATCGCTGTGTAATGCGAGCTGTCTCAACTACGGTTCGGGCTGTGGTGACTGCATAGGCAGCTGAGGTGGTGCCGTTGGGGAACTTGATGCATGAGCCATCTACCCATAGCTCTCCATCTGGTTCTGGGAAGGCAGTGTCTCAGAGGTCAACTCTACTCCTAGTCTGTTCATCCGTGAGGGTCACACAGTCATGTATAGGAGTCACATTGGGATCGTTCTCAGGTAGGGGTAACAGGGTGGCCGGATTCAGGGTGGTGCATCTTTTCAATGTTATGTGGGGTGCCAGTAGAGTCAACTAGTATCCAGTCAGTCGTGCGCTAGTCAGGTGCTGGGTATTAGTCTGGTTCAGGAGGGTATCAACCGAGTGGGGTACTAACACTGTGAGGGGGTTCGAAAGCACGATTCCTTCACTCTGTCGGATAGAGACAGCAGCAGCGGCTACAGCTCGAAGGCAGGCAGGCAAAGCTCTGGCAACGGGATCAAGAGTGGCAGAGAAGTAAGCACAAGGGCGTTGCTTGGGACCGATGGATTGGGTTAGAACAGATAAAGCGCACCCCTCCCTTTCGTGAGGGTAGAGGGAGAAGGGCTTGTAGTAGTTTGGGGTTCCTAGAACTGGTGCTGAGCAAAGGGCATCTCGTAAATCTTTGAAGGAAGATTGGCATTCGGGGGTCCAAGGGAGCGGGAAGGGGACATCTTTGGCCAGAAGGGAAAGTAAGGGCTTAACGATAAGGCTGAAGTTTGGCAACCACTTTCGGCAGAATGAGGTAAGGCCCACTAGAGAGCGGACTTGTTTCTGGGTCTTGGGGACGGGGTATTCCAAAATGGTCTGAATTCTGCCGGGTGTAAGCTTCCTCCCGTCTTTGGACAAGAGGTGGCCTAGGTATGTTACTTGGGGTTGGCAGAATTGCAATTTCTTTCTGGAAACCATGTGACCATTCTCTGCAAGGAAGCGTATGAGTTGGATGGTAGCTGTGACTGCAAGTGGAGTGGTGTTGGCTGCTAGGAGGATATCATCTACGTACTGTATCAACACCACTTCATCCGGTAGCTGAACTGCATCTAGCTGTCTTTTGAGGGCCTGACTGTAGATGCTGGGACTTTCAGTGTAGCCTTGGGGTGCCCTACAGAATCTGTACGAGCGGGATTTTAGGGTAAAGCCAAAGAGGTAGTGGCTGTCTGGGTGGATGGGGATAGAAAAGAAAGCATTCTTGAGGTCAATTACAGTGAAGGTGGTGGCGGTGGACGGAATCAGGGTCAGAATGGTGGTGATGTCAGAGACTACGGGGTACTGAGGTACGACTACTTTGTTAACCTCTCGTAGGTCGATGATGAAGCGGTACGCTTTCTCATCTCCCTCACCTTGCTTCTTTACAATGGGTAGGATAGGGCTGTTGCAAACATTACTGACTACTTCCTCTACCACTCCTGCATCCACTAGGGACTGGATGATCTTTACCAATGCCTTCTCACCTTCGGGTGATATCCGATACTGTGGGAGTTTTGGGAGCGTAACGTCCTGTCGTATAGTCACATGCACAGGGTCAATCATCATGCGTCCTACGTCTGAGTCGTTTTTTGCCCATAAGTACGGTGGTAACGTGTCAAGTAGGGATATGTCAGCGTCGGTCATAAAGAACATGTGCCATGTGGGACAAGGTCTGAGCAGATTGGGGTTGTCGTACAGAATGACTCGAACTCCGTCCGGCGAGCATCTAATGGTGGCCCGGAAATGTTTCAACAGGTCAAGACCCATAATGGCATCGGGGGTGTTGGAGGAGAGCAGAAATGTCATGTCAGTGGTGTTATTTTCTAAATCAAAAGAGATTAGTGTGGATAAGGGATTAGTGGAGGGCGTTCCATCAAAACCTATTGATGTTACGTGTGAGCCAGACAAGGGTGCCCTTGGAATCAGTCGTTTAGATAACGCACTACGTGTTGCTCCGGTGTCTACCAGAAATGGAGACGTTGTGCCTAGGACCTTAGCGGTGACGCAAGGGCCTTGCTGGTCAACATAGAGCTCGACTGGATCCCTCCCTTGCCCTTGGCAGTCCTATGCGAAGTTGTGAGCTTCATCGTAGTCAGTCTGTTGGCACTGGTTCTGTCGGGGACGGTCAAATGTGTTCGGTCTACCGGGCCTGTCGTTATTCGTGTCATTTGTGTACCCTCGTCCTTGTCCCCTATTCCTCAGTCCATTTGCAGAATCCCTGGTCTCCTTTTTTTTTATTAATCTCTAGAAGGACTGGGCATTGAGACTTCCAATGTCCGAATCCCTTACAGAACACACACTGGTTCTCATCCAAATCCTTCCGTCCAGTATAGGGAGCGGACGTGCGGTCTAGGAGGTGGGTTTCTAGGGGCATTCGATTGATAATTTCCCTTGTAGAGTTCCTTTCCGATAGTCACCCCTTGTAACTGTGCAATCATGACCCTTTCTTTGAGGTCTTTCATCTTTTTCTACGATGACCTATCATTTTCGTTCTTTTGATGTTCGTAGTACTGGGCCATCTGAAGGATAGCCGCGGGTTTGGAGGCCGTCCAACTACTCTCACTGGTCTGTAGTTTCTGTGAGACTTCCTGCAGCAGACCCATAACGTCATTTTGGACGAACAGATGATGTCCGGTTGCAGTGGTCATGTCCTGGCCACTATGATCGGAGAACACCGTCTCGAACCGGGAGAAGTACTCTGAGACATCTTCCTGAGGTTTCTGGCGGCAAGCCGTTACTATCGACCAGTCTACCTTCTTTTCTGGGATCACGGTCTTCAATTTCTGGACAATTTTGTCCGGGAGTTCTAAAATGGCTTTTAAGGGTTTCTGTCCCGGGTCTCGCTGCTTGTCAATGCCATCGAGTTGCATCCAGGTATGTCCGAACAGCTCAAGGTGGTCGACTTTCCGGATTTGCTTCCACACATCAGCTGGCAGACATAGCCCGAAAAACAAGTCGATGTCTGCTAGGGTCATAATTGTCGATCCTAAGGCTGTACCTAATTCTGTGTAAAAGGCAGTGGGGTTCTTCCACAAATCTGGCAAGGATTTTCGGAAGGTCAGGATGTCTTGTCGACCCCATGGTTGGTAGACCCAGTTATACACTACCCTTCCCTTAGCATCTTGGTGATTAATGTCGTCGTGTGTTCCCTGACCTCGTGGGGGGACCCAGTAGGGAGCGGCCTCCTTTATAGGCATCATTGTGTCGATCTTCTCTGTTTGAGGTTCGGTCGTTACAGGAGTCATAGTCTTAGCTACCTGTCTCTGTTCGGTGAGGTGGCGGAAAACTTCAAGCGTAAATGAGAAGAGGTCCGTCACATCACACTCACTTTCATCTCCAATATCGACTTTCCTGTACAGGGCCGTGAGGCGTTCGGGGCTTTTATTCTGGTATCTCTCCTCATAGGCAGTGAGGGTGTGATAGCAAAATCGTACAACAAAGTGTCGTCTATGGCTATCGGAATATGAGCTATACATATCCGATATATATTCTTCGCTTTCTTTCCGTTCAACTAGAGTTTTCACTACTTTATCAATCCCCGCTCGTTCACTTTTGCTTAAGCATTTCATTCTTGTGGAATCTTTTCCTTTAGCTTCGGGTTCGTCTAGCGTTTCTGCTGGTGCTATGCTTAATACGAGAGGCTTGGCCGGCGTGGAGGCCGTAGAGACCGAGGTTCTGGCACTACCTTAATTTGGGTTTGGGGGTTGTGGATGCGCTACTAAAGGATGAGAGGGAGCATATGGAGGGAGAATATAGATGATTGGGAGACCTAGTAATAAATCATCGTTTGCTTTTTGCTTTGATGGTAGCTCGGGGTAGAGTGTGGAGGGTGTTCTAACAGGACATTGGCCCGATGTTTCGGACTCTCGTTCTTTCTTGACTCTCTCTCTTTCTTTAATCCTTCTTGGTATTTTGATGCCACAGTTTACTATAGGCTACGGCAACTAATCCATATTTCGTGAACATGTCCTTATTAGGGGTGCCTTCCAGTGGAGCTGGATGGTCCACCTCTAATAAATGGGCTGGGCTAAACCAACTACCAATCAGTTGGGAGAAGATAGGCATGACGTATAGCGGTCAAAAAGATCTCAAACAATAGTGGACAAAGGTCCGCACTACCTATCCTTCGCTACTTGCAAAGACCAGTCAGAATATCTCTATTCTACATTATTTGCAAATAGGGAATATCTCAAGAGTACCAAAATCCAAACAATCAATCAGTGGGGAGAAGATAGGCGCGGCGTATTATCAGCCCTTACCGATATGGACAAAATGTCTGCGCTACCTATCCTTCACTACCGTCAAAGGGAGAGAGAATATTTCTATTCTTCACCGTTTGTAGGCAGAGAATATCTCAAAAGCAATCATTATCGTTAACCGGGGTTAAACAATGCAATCAATGAGCAATACTAGTATTTTCAAACAATCATTTCGCAATTCGTCGTGCTACACGACCTTACCCGGACCGTAAGGACAGTTTCCCGTCTTCCACTTCCAGCGCCCGATCGTCCTCTATTCTCCGTTGTTGCCGCGGCACTCCTGAGGGTTCCCAGTCAGGACCGTAGAGCACTCGAGAGAGGTCTGCTCAGAACCGGTGAAGTTCGGATGATCGGCTGCCAGACGAGGGTCTATCGGGCAGGAGCTCTTCCCGATAATGCAGTCGTTCACTCTGTCGTCAGGACCTCTCCCACTGGATCCACGTGTCGCTGATGGGCCCCACGCTTGGGACGCCAATTGTGGAAAACAGCAGTTTCAATAGATGACCTTTAGATGCTGCTTGGCGTTAGTCGCCTCTCATACCACTCCAGGATTTACCAAATAAAGAGGCAGGTGCTGGAAACTGGAGAAGCGGAAAACGAAGTTTAATTCCGTCGGAACAGAATACGTCAGATCAGACAAACAGGGTATCGTCTGGAGGTGCTCTAACTGCATCTCTGAGGCCTGGCCTCTTATACACAGGTTTATGGCTTTTATTACAATTTATTACATATGGCACATTCTTGTAAATGCTTTGATGTACGGAAAGACATCCTCGGAATCCCCGCTTTAGGCCCGTTCCCACACATATCTACAGTAGAAGTCCCCACCCCGATCTCAGTAGGTGATGATTATCGCGTAGCTGGACATTCCGCCGGTTCCCGGAATGTGTGCCATCGATCGGATCTCATGGGGTGGAAGCATTGATTATTCTTAGCTCCTTTGAAGAGGGGTGAGTTTTTACAGTAGGAGCAATAAACTACATCCACAGGGCTAGGTGATGGCCTGGGATCAATTCGGACAGCCGGGCATAGAGGAAGGGGGTCATCAAAGGATCCGTGGTCATGAAAGGGATGGAGGGAGGTGTTGGCCTGGTACGGGATGTGGACCTGAGGCAGGGTCGCGCTGAAGGGGTGGTTTATGGCCCGGGCATGTGAGAGCGGGGGCTGTCAGTGCGCAGGGGATGCTTGCGAGGTCAGAGAGACGCGCTGGCAATCAGCAATGGGTAGAGAAGCCATGGTACTCAAAATGGCTGCTGCTTACGCACACGTATGGGCCTGGAAAAGGGACAAGATGGCGCCGATAATGTTTACGCTGCAAACTAGATTTTAACAGTTCCATATCGTGAAGATGCTGAGGGAGATTTTCAAATGGCACACAATCAGCACCCAGAAAATCATCATATAACCACCTTTCATAAGCAAGTTGTACAGGTAGGTGGTGTTGAGGGAGAGGTGACCGCCATGATGCTCCCACTACAGCTGCTGCCCTGCTTGCATCCTGCGCCAATGTCTCTCTCCTCCATCTTCCATCGACCCGGAAGTGCTGCTGTCTAAGTGGTGCATGCAAAAACAACAGTTGATGGACAGAATGCAGAACAATGTCATACATTCACCCCAGTACATAGATCTGGGCCTAAATCCATCGTTTTTTTGCTCACCACACCAACCCAGTTCAGACATGGCCATGTGCAAATCAGCCTTGACCCTGTGCCTCATGGGAACAGTCCAGCCCGAACTGCCAAGCCATGTATTCCCTAAACCGGAATCAAGCATCCTAGGACCGGTTTCTGGCCATCAGCGGTCATCAGCCAGGATAGCTTGACTCCAGTGGTGGGGAGAGCACGGGACTCATGTCTGAGCATACTCATCCCACTCGGGGTGACAAATGCAAAAACAACAATTGAAGGACAGAATGCAGAACAATGTCATACATTCACCCCAGTACAGAGATCTGGGCCTATATCCAAAGTTTTTTTTTCTCACCACACCAACCCAGTTCCGGCATGGCCATATGCAAATCAGCCTTGACCCTGTGCCTTATGGGAACAGTCCAGCCCGAACTGCCAAGCCATGGCTAAACTGGAATCAAGCATCCTAGGCCCGGGCTAAGTGGTGCATGACATCACTTCTGGGCTGCTAGCCTGCTATACCATTGCATGGCTGAGAACAGCAGCATGGACAGAGCATGGAGAGCCATGCGCCCGGGGGCTGTCTGTCTGTTACAAGTCTGTCAGACGTTTGACTGTTGGAGAATATGAGAATCTGTGTCTGACAGTGCAGGTGGGCAGGAGCATGTCGCTCATCTTTTGTGTTTACTTTACGGCTTAACCTGGGGGATCATTGTGCCAAGCAATACTCCTTCTGCCTGCGGAACTCCTCAGAATTCCACCGAGTTTTTCGGTGACTCTGTGGAATTTCATGATGTGAATCTCTGCAAACTCCGCCCAGGCCTGATAATGACCTAGCCTGTAACACAAAGCACTATGAATATGCAAATTGAACAGTTTTGCTTGGCAGGATTGAGTCAGAAGAGTGCCGGAGCGGAGGGCTGTTATCAGACCCAAGATTGCACAGAGATCGGAGTAGAGTGGAGCTACTGAACAAAGCTGAGTCCCTGCTGTTATCTGGCACTGTGAGTTTGTGGTCCCAACAACGCTGCATACCCCATAACTCAGCACACTCTGCAGGGAGGTCCCGATGCGTTCTACCAACCCCATGCGATTTGCAGCACCGAACAATTGGGGGACACGCAGCATGCGAATCTGTGGTGCTGAGATGCAATGCTCCTAAGACACTGGGAATGCTTTGTAGCTAGAGATAATCAGAGACACTGAATGTGGGAAAGTGTCGATCGGCGGCGAGGGGGCTCACCAGTCTGGTTAGTCTCCCTTTTTATTTAAGTGCGCAGTAAGCAGTGGGCCCAGAGGGGACCTGTGTGGAGAAGCCCTGCCTCATCCTAAAATGGCGCCTGCCTAATCCTAAAATGGCGTCCGCCTAATGGAGACCTCCCAAGAAATGCCCCGGCTGGGGCTGAGTCGGGCGGACTCTGCAAGGAGCTGGCACTGACTGGGGGCCTTTGCCTGCTGTGCGATGTGGAGTGTGGTGACCGTGTTGGAGCTGCTGGGAAGGTGAAGAGGGACAGAGCCGTACTTGTGGCCCGCTGGACGTGCTGCCCGGGGATTGCTCGATCGGCTGCTATGCGACGTGGAGCAGCTGACTGAGCCTGTGGGCGCTGAATACTGCCTCCCCCACATCGGTGATGGCTGGGTGTACGGCCTAGCGGGGAGAGGGCATCAACGCTTTTCCTAGGGGCAACATGAACGTGGTGGTGAAAATGGTGCACATAATAGACTACATGGGATGTGCTTGGTTGTGGGGGTAGTTGGAGCTGTACTTTGGCCTGCATTTTCTGTTGATCTGGGGGCGGCCATATTGTGCCAAGGTTGTTGTGACTCTTACTCTGGGCCCACTATCTTGTTGGCCTCGACCGATTCCTGGATCACTACTTGTCACCGGTCCACGCCTCTGGTCCTCTGCCTGTCCATTGCCCCTGGATGGCTACCTCTGGGATGCTCGCTCCCCACCAGACATTAATGGACACTAATGAGGCTCTCTTATTTTCACCTCCACCTCAAATTACTGAGATAACCCAACACAGTGATTGAATTTGGCACTGGACTTAGTGACTATGTGATCCCCACCTGGGCTTGGGTCAGCTTACTCTAATCTTTTTGGGCTCCCATGAGGCACCTGTCTTCCCCTGCCGGTCTGCCAGAACTGATCTGCTTCCCATCCCCCTGTTTCTACTCCCCTCTCTATTGTCATCCATCCTCCATTGGGGACTTGTCCTTATATGTTTGTCTATGTAACTATAACTAAATGTAACTATGCAAAACTGTTATTCTTGTTATCCCTGACCTCGTAGACCTGAGCAACATGGCTGAAGTCCGGTGGAGCTGCTAGACAGTTTTTCATGTATCTTTTTTTAGTGTATATTTTATTGATTTTGAATTTGGGTAATATGTGATGCTGTATGTATACAAGGATTGGTGGGTTCTTGTTTTTTATCTTTTTAATTGTATTCTATAAATTGCATACTTTTATGATGACATTTTTTTATCGAATAAAGTACATCTACTGCTATAGAGGAGATTGGCCCTGGTTTTCCCCCTCGGCCGTCACCTACCCAGACGGACATTGGGCACAATCTCCTTGTCTCCTCGCTGTGTCTCCCTCTGACTAACTACTTTAAAATAGTTTTTTTTGCCTGTGTTTTTATTATGCTCTTGTAACAGATGTAATTTGTATCTTGTAACTCATTGTTCCTCATGTAAAGCGCTCTGATACCTCAGGGTCTAGCCAGCGCTATATAAAACTCTTCAAATAAAAAAATAAACTTCATCATTTTGTCAGTTTTACACATTCTAACACTATCTGCACAAAGGGTTCTCCTCATTAGTACTGGTTTAGCACCGAAACACATGAATAAGCAGAAGATTGCTGATTGACTCCTGAGGCGGAAGCCGGGAGCCTGTGTGTGTGTTTGTTTGTGTGCAACAGCGCATATTTTTTTTAAACTGCTCACTTGCCTTTTCGCATAGTTTTAAAACTGCTCACCTGCCTTTCTGGATTTTTTATTGTGCACTGAGCACCATCACTGGCCAGACGATTTGGGCTCTGTCAGGGTAGCGTATAGGACACACGGAGGACGGCCGCCATATTGGGGGACCCGAGTAGTCAGCGGGCTAGTTGTTGTGGCGCCAGGGACATAAAAGACGCCCTGCAACAATTGAAAGTCGATTGCTGATTGACTCCTGAGGCGGAAGCCGGGAGCCCGTGTGTGTGTTTGTTTGTGTGCAACAGCGCATATTTTTTTAAAACTGCTCACTTGCCTTTTCGCATAATTTTAAAACTGCTCACCTGCCGTTCTGGATATTTAATTGTACACTGAGCACCATCACTGGCCAGACGATTTGGGCTCTGTCTGGGTGGCGTTTAGGACACACGGAGGACGGCCGCCATATTGGGGGACCCGAGTAGTCAGCGGGCTAGTTGTTGTGGCGCCAGGGACATAAAAGACGCCCTGCAACGATTGAAAGTCGATTGCTGATTGACTCCTGAGGCGGAAGCTGGGAGCCCGTGTGTGTGTTTGTTTGTGTGCAACAGCGCATATTTTTTTTAAACTGCTCACTTGCCTTTTCGTATAATTTTAAAACTGCTCACCTGCCTTTCTGGATTTTTAATTGTGCACTGAGCACCATCACTGGCCAGACGATTTGGGCTCTGTCAGGGTGGCGTTTAGGACACACGGAGGACGGCCGCCATATTGGGGGACCCGAGTAGTCAGCGGGCTAGTTGTTGTGGTGCCAGGGACATAAAAGACGCCCTGCACCGATTGAAAGTCGATTGCTGATTGACTCCTGAGGCGGGAGCCGGGAGCCCGTGTGTGTGTTTGTTTGTGTGCAACAGCGCATATTTTTTTTAAACTGCTCACTTGCCTTTTCGCATAATTTTAAAACTGCTCACCTGCCTTTCTGGATTTTTAATTGTGCTCTGAGCACCATCACTGGCCAGACGATTTGGGCTCTGTCAGGGTGGCGTTTAGGACACACGGAGGACTGCCGCCATATTGGGGACCCGAGTAGTTAGCGGGCTAGTTGTTGTGGTGCCAGGGACATAAAATGGAGGCCATGAAATGGACGCGCAGCGAACGCGTGCAGCGCAACGAAGGCGCGCCAAAGGCAAGCCCGTCTGTGCCCGTCCGTGGCCGACCGGGGCTAGGGGCCAGGCCCCCTGTCAGTCCACCTCCGAGAGAGCACTATAACGCTCAGCAGCTAATGTCCCTTCGCCCCCCATTGGGTTGAAATGTAAGCACAGTATGAGGCTGGGGAACTCTGACAAGAAATGTATGTTCTGCCCTTTTACTATCAGCTGCCAGCGGGAGGTCAGATGTAAGGAACAGACACTGAATCTCGCCCTTATCAACTGCCGGTCGTTAACTAAGCATAGGTTGGAAATCGGTGACCTCCTTCTGGATGGACAGGTAGACGCCCTCTTCCTTACCGAAACTTGGCTTTCTAACACCTTGGCTCCCGACATCATAGCCGCTCTCCCGCCCGGGTTTGGTATTAACAGAATGGACAGGCAGAAGGGAAAAGGGGATGGGATTGCTATAATCCACAAACACGAGTTGACATGCACCTTGGAGAACGTAGAAACTGTGGACAGTGAGACGGGCTCCTTCTCCATAACGGCGTCCCATAACCATATTCTCAAGGGACTTCTGGTTTATAGACCCCCTGGGCCAGGGGCGCGGTTCGCTGCTCATTTGATTGAGAACTTAATGCAGCCAGCCCTTAGGTACGAGAGACTCCTTCTTTTGGGAGACTTGAACCTACATTTCGATGACCCCTTAAGTGGGGAAGCACAGGAACTTCGACAAGAGCTAGCTGGAATGCAACTAATGCTAAAATCCGAGCTACCCACCCACTGCCAAGGCCACCTTTTAGACCCCATTTTTGCTAACTGGAACATGCTTTTCGTAACCCCTCCCATTCCCGTGATCTGGTCGGACCATTATTTGGTCACGTTCAGAGCCGTAGTACCTGAGCTCACAGTACGGGATGAGATGGACACGAAATCAAGATGTAGAAAATGGGCTAAGTTCTCAGTAGAGCCATACAACAACGCCTTTGGCAGGGACGGCCCACCTAGAGGGCTGGGAGTGGATGTAGCCTGCGAGGCATTAGATAGGCGCATTACTGAAGCTCTGGATTGCACGGCACTTTGGTCGCACAGGGCCCCTTTGAGAAAGTCCAAATCTGCACCCTGGTTTAACACGGAACTCCAGGAAAAAAAGAGAGATTGCAAACAGTTGGAGAGGCTGTGGAGAAGAAGCTACTCCGAATTAGAGAGAAACATCTATAAAGCTAGCCTGAGGGAATACCATGCTCTAATCAGGAAGGTCCGTAGAAACTACTACTGCAGCAGGATTGAGGGAGCTGACAACTCTATGAAGGAATTGTTTATGGTCTACAAAGAACTGTCAGACCTGTCTAGTACAGGTACCCCTATGCTGAGGGGTTCAGTAGAATCCTGCAATCAGATAGCAGAGTACTTTGCCAATAAGGTGGAAAAAATCTATTCCACCTTTCCGGACACGGCAAGGCCAGAAGGCAGAAAAGACTTTGCCCCCGTAAAACCCGGACAGGAACCATCTAACTGCTTTTCTGATGCCCCCACGGGAGACCCTATGTCAGATTGCCAGAAGTATCAAGTCAGGCTCCCCTACAGACCCTGCACCCCCCAAAGCACTCCACGGATGTGTGGAAATTCTTGAGCCACAAATCACACAACTATTAGAACTCTCTTTTGAATTAGGGCAGGTGCCTAAATCATGGAAAAAGGCGGTGGTTTTGCTGTTGAGAAAAAAAACGAATGTTAGTATGGAACAACTTGACAACCTACGCCCCATTTCGCTTCTCCCATACTTTGCAAAGTTTGCGGAAAAGGCAGTCAATAGACAACTCTCAGCGCATATTGAGGCAAATGGCCTGCTACACTCCACCCAGTCGGGTTTTCGTGCCCTCCACTCCACTGAGTCAGCACTCCTCTTGTCAACTGAAAGCTTGAGGAAACATGCGGATGAGGGTCAAACAGCAGCACTGATCCTGCTCGATCTGAGCGCCGCGTTCGACACCGTGGCTCACCACACTCTGCTACGGTGTCTAAAGAGGGGAGGAGTGGTGGGCAAAGCATGGGAGTGGCTGGAATCATTTCTTACTGATCGTAGCTTCCAAGTGGCACAGGGTCCCTTACGATCGAACAAAATTGATCTAAAACAGGGAGTACCCCAGGGATCCAGCCTCAGCCCGACTCTCTTCAATCTGTATGTAGCTCTGGTTGCTGACATCACTGACAGATTTGGGATACAAGTAGTATCCTATGCGGATGACATGCAATTGGTGGTGACATTGACACAAACTAAGGAGCAATGTGCCACCAATTTCAATGCGTGCATGCAGGAATTTGCCAAGTGGATGGTTGAGAACTGTCTTTAATTGAACGGAAATAAAATGGAGGTGCTGATTGTGGGCAGGGCCCCCTCACTTTGGACCTCGGCATGGTGGCCTTCCATGCTGGGCAATCTACCCACTCCCAGCAATCCAATAAAAAACCTTGGTATCTGGCTGGACAATAAGATCTCGTTCGAGCACCAGACCAAACAAGTGGCAGGCACTTGTTTTGGAATGCTGAGGATCCTCAGAAAACCCTGAACCTCCTACCACAGTCGCTAGAAAGACTCTAATCCATGCCGTAATCACATCTAGACTGGATTATGGAAATGTCTTGTACTTGGGAGCCAGTGCCAAGTGCTTACAGAGGTTGCAGCGCGTTCAAAACGCGGCGGCCCGCCTGATTCTGATGCTCCCTAAGAGAGCGTCAGCTAAGAAAGCACTTACAACCTTGCACTGGCTGCCAATCAAGGAACGGGTGGTTTTTAGAGCACTCAGTGTAGGACACCGGATCTTACAGAGGAAGGGCCCTAAGTACCTTCACAATATGCTTGAACCCTATATTCTGACGTGCCAACTGAGATCTAGTGGAACTGGGTGAGTCCAGGTCCCAAAGTTCACGAGAGCTAGAATGGGGGGAAGATCCTTCAGAGTCATGACTGCTACCCATTGGAACAAACTCCCACAAAGATTACAACTTGAAACATCTGAAGCGGTTTTCCGCAAAGAGCTCAAAACCAGCCTGTTTCCCACTAGCTAACTTACGCGCCAGGGGCCTCCCAGATCTCTGCTCTCCAGTCCGTCACTCAGTTTGTCTTCTTAGCACGGGGACACACTAGCTAGTGTAACCATGCGCTTTATAAGCTTCATATAAATAAATAGAAAGGTGACTAGTCAAACTGTACAATGGTCCTTCGACTGTGTGACATCTAGTATTGTTGCATTTTTAGTACTTTTTATCCGTTTGAGCTAGAAACACACTTTTTCGTTATAATCTGCAGATTATACAGAGGATGGTGAATTATGCAGCAAATCCATATTTATGTGGGAAATTTTGCAGCCTTAGTGGTCCTAAGTATAAGGTAGGCTGCTCAAAATATTTAATTTTTAAGATAAAACAGGTGCTATCAAAGAATATCTTTCGATAATAGGTAATACACTGTACCTAGTGTAGACATTTTTATAAGCTCACTAAGAAAAACCTTTCCCCAACTTAACACCCCTAGATCACCTCTCAAAAAGAATACCTCTTTGTTACCATGAAGCTTCTAGTGGCTCCATGAATGAACACATGTATTCGGATCCAAGAAGCCTTTACATTTGGTAATTAACCAATTGCACATGATTTCCTTTCTGTCAGATAGCAAGTACCCTGGTAAGAAAGTCTGCTCCTTCTTTAGTTCTCTCTCCATGGATAATATCAAAGAGATGGCCCAGAGGAAAGGGTTCAATGTGGGGCAAATTACAAATGGACAGACACAGTAACCTCAGGGAGGTACCCAGAGGAAGGTGGAGATTTCTTTTTAAAAGGCCATCAATGGCATCAGTGCGGTAGGTGGAATTTATGGCTATGTTACTTGTAAAAAGATGGATCTCGCAGCAGACGCGCGCAGCGGACGTGCCTCTGGCGCGCCTATGGCAAGCCCATCTGCGCCCGTCCGTGACCCGATCGTGACCAGTGCCAGGAATCCTGGTTCTCTAAGACCTTACCGCTACGATGCCACTACCCTCCAAGCACTCAATCGTGGAAGACACACCGACTGCGAAAGATCCTCGCTGAACACCACCTATGGACAATTCTTGTGCAGATCCTGCTGCAGATCCTTCACCATCGACCAAACCCCCACAACCACAATGCACACACCACTGAAACCCTGACATGCATCCTCCTCAATATGTGCTCCCTGGACCGACATGCCGTAGAGATCTGGGACCTGATAAACACCCTTTCGCCTGACGTCGCCTTCTTCACAGAAACCTGGACCAATGCCACCTTTGGCACCAACATCACACTGCCATCCTGACAACTACAAGATCCAGAGAAAGGACCACCCCCACCACCCAGGAGGAGGATTCGCTATCGCACACAAGACCAATCTCTGACTCTCCACATCCAGCACAAGTGACCCCACTCCAACACTGAGCACCACACTTCCAGATCCAGCCCAGCCCACGGCCACGCTAAGAGGCACCCTAATCTACATTCTGCCGGGACCTTGCACCCAGGTCGCAACACCATTCCCGAGGTTGCCTCACCTCACGCTATCACCTCCACTGACTACATTCTACTCAGAGACCTGAACTTCCACCTCAACAGCTGCAACAACCCCAAATCCACCACTCCCCTTGACAACCTCTCAAACCTCGGAGTGAAGCAAATGGTCAACACGCCCACTCACAGAGCTTGACACATCCTCGACCCAATCTTTGCTGGAGGGACGAGCGTCCGCTTCAGCCACACCACCCAGCCCCCCTGGACGGACCACCACTGGGATCACTTCACCCTCAACACCACCACCGCACCCAAGCCCTCCCTGCGCCGCCATGAAGGAACTGGAGCAAGGTCACAGAGGAACACCTCAACACCAACCTCCTCCAAGACCCCCCCACCGCCACGACCGACACCAACTCCGCAGCAATTGAATTGCACCGCTGGGTCTCCTGCTGCGCTGACAAACTCGCACCCCTCTACCAACCCGCAAAACCATGCCCCCTGAAGGTTGCCTGGTTTACCACGGAACTGCAAGAAGCCAGACGCTCCTGCAGATGGCTAGAGAAAACCTGGCAAAACCAGAAAACCATTGAAGCACGGTATAACCACAGGAGCACCCTTAAGGAATACCACCAGCGCATAAGAGACACCAAACGGACCTTCATAAGAGACAAAGGGCTATGTAGGTAATTCCCAAATATCGATTCCTTAATACCGATTTTTACCGTATCGGTATTAAGGAATCGGTATTTGCGATGTAGGTAAATATTCGCTAAAAAATACTGATTCAGTAAAAATCGGTAATAATTAGCGATTTCATAGAAATCGGTAAAAAAATACTGAAAACCCATTACCGAATCGGTATTGCTGAATCTGTAATACCAAATTGGTAAATACCGATTCGGTAATTTAAAAAATCTATATTTGTCGATTCAGCTAATCCTGAACAAGCACATGACCTCCCAACCAGGAAGTGGCCACACCCATGCAGGTGCACTGATCTGTAGCTGTTACAGAGACAGGGAGCAGGAGCAACAGCAGAGGAGCTGCACAGCCAACACCCTGCTCACACAGAGGAACTGCACCATGGCCACACCTGAGAAAGGGAAGGATGCTGCTGGGAGGAAAAGAAAGTACAAATCTAGTGAAAGTGAGTTGGAGGTCCTCATTGAGGAAGTAGTGAAAGACCATGACCAGCTCTTTGGGAAGAGATCACTAAACGTCCCTGAGTCCCAGAAAATGAGCATTTGGATGGCAATTTAGGAGACGATAAATGCAATTGTGATGACACATCGCACAACTGAGGTTTTAAAAAAGCGATGGTACGACCTGAGGGCACTTGCCAAGGAGAGGATGGCAGAGTGACAAAAACAAGCGGGGAAGACAGGTGGGGGAAGCTCCACATTGCCTGCTCCTACTGCCCTAGACCAACTGGTCGAATCCAACCTCCAGCCAGTCAGTGGCATCGGGGATGTGGATATCTCTGCTACACCATCAAAGAGACAAGGTAAGTTGCATGCACAGCATGCTGTCCCCCCTCCCTAACCCCAATCCCCCTGCTACAATCCCACTCCAGACCATGTTTTACGTAAGATCAGCAATGCATCATGGGAAATGTAATCCCTAACAATTGGTAGCAAATCAGCCACTCCCCAATAAGCATAGGCAAGTCACACAAATCAATAGATGAGTTAGCAGAGGACAGACAGCTAGAATGTCAGTTGTGAAATTTATTTGCACACAGTTGCTGCAAGAAAAGTAATAGTACATTCTGTATCCACATGCAGAATTGTGTCACAGGATGCAGAGGGGGAGACTTCTGATGCCCCCAGGGAGGAAAACAGAAATGAGGAGGAAGTCCTGTCACCTCCAGAAATTGCACCAACAACCCCACCACCACCACCACCACGGTCAAAGAGATACACAGTGGCTCCACTCCAGGAGATAGATGCCACTGAGGAGGACAGGCAGAAAGCCCAACAAACAACACCGGGCGAAGACACACAGCCATCTGGGGCACAGTCCCCCATGGTGGAAAGCATCACAGGTGCCCGTAGATGGCGACAGAGGTCACAGAGCCCTGATGCTGAAGGATCAAGTGTCTTCTCAGGACTGGAGGGCCAAATGCTGAAAGTCCAATGCCTGCAGGGGAAGACAATGAGGGCCATTCAGAGACAGATGGTGGCGAACAACAGGAAGGTGGACAACATGAAGGAGGCCATCAACTGCCTCAACAATACTGTGGCAGAGGGACTGAAGGAGGTATCAGAGGCAGTGAGACAGTTAAGTGGCAGAATGGATGGGGAGTGCGGTGCAAGGAGGAGAGACAGGCCGGTAATGGCAGGCTTCACCAAGTCCGTGAACAGGCTGTGCAATGCGACCCACGTGCTGAGTAGGAGATCTGTGGCCGTGCAACTTGAGATGGCAAAGTGCAGCTGTGAGATTACCCAGGGCCTGGTGACAGTCACCACTGCCGTAGAGGTGATGCAGACACACCAGATTGCTGCCACTTGTACAGGGGATGTGGAGGAGAGTGAGGAGGCAAGCAGTTGTAGCAATGAAACCCCCCCTTGCCAGAGAGCAGGAGATGCAGTGTGAGGCATGGGTCTGCTGCAGGACACAGTGCTGCTGAGGACAGTGTGCATGCAGAACACAGCACTGGTGTGCAGGGGCGCAGGAGATAGGCACGACCCTCTGCTCACAATCTGTTGTGGGTGAGGTAACCCCTATTGAACACATAGCTGGAGTTATGGTGTGCTGGACAATTGCCTGTTGTAAGGTATGTTAAACACCCTGACACAAATGCATTACCTGGCTTAGTCTCATTATTTACTCAGAAATAATTTTGTGTGATCTCTGACCGGCCCTGTCTCCAATCTGCTGCAGCTGCGCCGCCTGCACGCTGTGCTGTGGCTGTGTACCTTCCTCATCATCATCGTCCTCTTCAGAATCACACATATCCACAGGTGTACCCTTCTTAGTGGCAAGGTTATGCAGCATGGCACATACAGCTATGATTTTGCAACACACCAGGGGCTGGTACTGCCGTGCAACTCCACTTTTGTGCAGGCAGCGGAACCGGCTTTTGAGGAGTCCAAATGTTCGCTCAACCACACTGTGTGACGATCTATGTGCAAAATTGTATCTTCTTTCACTTGAGGTGGATGGGTGCAGGTACGGAGTCAGGATGAAAGAGCGCACCGAATAGGCACTGTCACCTGTGTACGAGAAGTAAGTAAGTAATTTCCAGTCTACAATCGCTGCAACAGGTGCATACCTCAGGGGGTGTCACATGTACTTACCTAGCAGATAGCCTTCTCCAAATACCCCTGCAAGGAGACGATTATAGATCCCACTGTTCTTGAATATGTATGAATCATGGGCGCTCCCTGGAAATTTTGCAACAATGTCGGTGATAATGTTAGCCGCATCACATATGACCTGTACATTGATCGAATGTGTGGACTTGCGATTGCGGTAGATGTACTCAGTCGCAGCAGGGGTGCATATTGGTATATGTGTCCCGTCAATGCAACCAATGATGTGTGGGAACTGGGCCTTCTGATAAAAGTCCAACTTGGTCTTTAGTATTTCTGCCTGTGTGCTGGGGAATTTGATGTAGCGTGCTATCCTTTGCAACATGGCATCCAGGAATTTCCTGAAGAAACGCGACAGGCAACTTTGTGAGACTCCACCTGCCACAGCTATTTCCCCTTGGTAACTGCCAGATGCCAGGAGGTGCAGGCAACAGAGTACCTGTACATGAATGGGTATTGCGTGCGCCCTTGGTGTCTAGTGCTCCAGGAGTGGGTGCAGGTCTCGTATGAGGTCCAGGATGGTGTTTGGGTGTAGCCTGTACCTGTCATGGATTTCAGCCTCAGTCATTTGGAACAGTGTTACAAGCAGTCTGTACACACGCTCCTCCCGTCTCCAGATCCTCAGTCCTGCTGCTCAGAAACGAAGACGCCATGCTATTATGTAGAGGGCTGCCATTGTGTTCACACTTTTGCATTTTGGGGCTGTTTTTATGCAGTGCACCTGATTACCACCTGCTTTCAGTCAGTACTAATTACCAATTCTTAAATACCGATTCTTAGCAAATTCTGAATTACCGATTTTTGGGACATCGCATTACCGATTTCTTACTGATTTCTTATTTACTGATTGGGTATTTTTGACTGCCAATTGGTAAATAACGAATCGGTAACTGGTTTCCCTTATTTTTTACCGATTCCTTATTGCCGATGCCGATCCGTAATACCTACATCGCACAGGGCTAAATACCGGTCGGTAATGCTGAAATTTACAAAATTTCGGCGTTACCGACCAGTATTTAGCCACCTACATCTAGCCCAAACTCCAGACCAACGCGACCAACACCAAGGAACTGTTCAACGTCATACAGCAGTTCGCAAAAACTCCCAGCGAAGCCATGGACACCACACCCTCCAAGGAACTCTGCGACAAGCTCAGCTCCTACTTCTATCTGAAGATTAAGGCCCTCTACGACAACTTCAGCGAATAGACATCGGACACCACCCCCCCTAACGCCGCCGATAAGCCAACAATCATGACCAGCAATCCTGCCACCGTCTAACACATTTCCGTGACCATGAAGAAAACCCACTCAGGAGCCCAAACAGATCCCTGCCCACCACACATATTCCACAGGGCCACCGCCGCCATCACACCTGAACTAGAATGGACTATCAACACTTCGTTTATGTCTGGCATCTTCCCAGATGACTGGAAATGGGCAGAGGTCAAACCCCTCCTCAAGAACCCAATGTCTGACCCAAAAGACCTGAAAAACTACAGCGTATCTCTCTCCTCCACTTTGCGGCCAAAGTCACAGAGAGACTCGTCAACGCCCCCTGACCGCCTTCATCGAAGAGAACTCCATCCTAGATGCCTCCCAGTCTGGATTTCGCAGCAACCACAGAACCGAGACCACCCTCCTCGCTGCCACTGACTACATCTGCATGCTACTCTACCAGGGACACACTGATGCCCTCATCCTTCTCGATCTCTCCGCAGCCTTTGACACGTTTAACTTTGCATGCTCACAAACAGAATTCCCGACGCCGGGATACAAGGATACGCCCTCGACTGGATCCAATCCTTTCTCTCTGGTAGAACCCAGGGGATCAGACTCTATCCCTTCCTCTCCAAATCCACTGATATCAACTGAAGAGTACCCCAAGGATCCTCGCTCAGCCCAACGCTCTTCAACATCTACATGGCTCCCCTCTCCGCCATCGTCAGACAGCATGGGCTTTGCACTGTATGCTACGCTGACGACACCCAGCTCATCCTCTCACTCACGAAGAATCCCGAAGACACCACCCTCTGCTTCCAGGAAGGAATGAAGAACGTGGCAGCCTGGATGACAACAGCTGTTTGAAGCTCAACTCAGAGAAGACCGAGGTCCTAATCCTCGGACCCTGCACCTCCGCCTGGGACAACACCTGGTGACCCTCCACCCTTGGGAATCCTCCCACCCCAACAGACCACGCACAAAACCTCGGCATCATCCTCAACTCCTCCCTCTCCATGAATCGCCATATCAACTCTGTCGCTTGCTCTCGCTTCAACTGCCTGCACATCCTCCACAAGACATTCAAATGGATCCCCCCCAAATGCAGAAGGACCATCACCCAGGCGCTCATAACCAGCAGACTGGACTACGGCAACGCCCTATATGCCGGAATCAACAGAACTTTTCTACACAGGCTCCAGACCATCCAGAACGCAGAAGCCAGACTCGTCCTCGGGACACCGCGTCACAAACACATGACCCAACACCTGTGAGACCTCCACTGGCTCCCCGCCGAGAAGAGGGTCACATTAAAACTCCTCACCCACGCCTACAAATTCCTCAACAACATCTGACCCAAATATCTCAACGAGAGAGTATCCTTCCATGTACCCAAGAGGAACCTCCGCTCGGCTGACCTCGCCCTGGCCGAGACCCCCCGCATCTGCAGAAACAGAACAGGCAGGAGAGCCTTCTCCTATATCACAGCCAAGACCTGGAACGAGCTCCCGGTGAACATCAGACGCTCCTCAACCCTGCACATGTTCAGGAAGGACCTCAAGCCCTGGCTCTTCAACTGATCCGGAGCTGCCCCCCTCCTCACCCTCTAGCGCTTTCAGACCCTCATGGCTGAGTAGCACGCTTCACAAGCCCCTGATTGATTGATTGATTGATTGATGGGAACCCTAATTTGCTGCAAGCATTACGGCCCAGGTGATACTTGCTGTGCAGGGGAGAGGTTCAAAGCAACAGGGGACAAGATGTGCATTCCACCCCCTTTTTTATGCAAGGAGGCAGACAGGCTGCTTTGGGGACTCATGTCTAGGAGTGATGGCCAGTGGAATGGGTAGATGAGTAGGTATCATTGTAGCAGCAGATGCAGTGTCCAATTAGTATAATTTGAATATTCTTTCTTGCTTATGACAGGACCAAGTGCACCACTGTTGCGACAGTGTTGCTTTGGGTCTTGGACCAACAGCCCAAAAGAGGGGAAAATTGAAGCAGGAGAAACATCTTAGCTTAGGCCTCAGAGACATGGCAGGGTGGAGAATCGGGCAAGAGGGAGGCCAATGTCTTCAACAAATTGCGGAGGAGACTGCCCTTTTCGTCAGGCAGTTGCTCTCATTACTGAAGCAGGTGCAATGGCACTGGAGCCACCAAGAGTTTCAAGTGAGGTCCACAACATAACAGATATGACTTCTTTAATTTATAAAAGAGGATTGGATGCTCATATTTCTTATTAGCATTAGGACTGAGGGAATCCTTGCTGCAAAATGATGGGTAACGTGAAAGATCACTTAATTCTTAAAGAGACAGAAAATCTGTTTCAAGATTGGAGTGATGGCCAGGCATGCTAGGGAAGGGATGAAAGAGGCGGAGGTTAGAGTTTGCTACTCTGGCCAGGGGCTATAATTAGTGCAACAGGTGCAGTTGCATAGGGATCCGGGAATGTTAGAGGATCACAACACCCACATTCCAGGTAGTAGTGTTTTTGCTTGATGTATTTGCTCTTTTATAAGTCTCACATTTACTGTAGATTTTGAGCTACAGTAGAATTATCCTTGAAATGATAAACCCACTTCTTGCATTCATCCCTGACCCCTCCACTCTCCCAAGTACTGCCATAAAGTTTTGGAGGGTACTCACAACAAAAAAGTTTGAAGACCTCTGGTGTAGATGGTTATTTTCTCAGACCGAGCTGGAAATAGCCACCCTGGGATCAATACCACTGATGCAGCAAAATATCCTGAACATAAATGGAAGCAACATTGAAGTACTTACTGGCAGAGAAAAAGGAAATTTGTAGATAGTAGTTTATCGGTCAGACCCATAAGCCACCCTTGTAATCATAACAAATTCAGTCAAAGATAAATAGAAGGTTATGAAATGCAAATAACTTCACAGAAAGTTCCAAGCACCACTGTTAGCTGGTGACCATCCATCAAAAATTAAAAAGGCGGGGGGGGGCGTGGCTAGCAGCCGAAAGCGATGGCTGCTGCCTAGAGTAGCTCTCGCCGAGTCACGGTGTAATTGCCGCTTCATCACCGTCCGGACCCGAGTATCAAGGGAGGGAGCTGGGGTCGTTGTCCTGGTGACCCCCCCCACCCCCTGGAGTGCGATAGTAGTGGCCGCGATATGCCGTGGAGATCGTGACAAGCCGTGAGGCCGAAACTGCAAGGTGACGCGGCCCGAAGGAGTGCAGTGATCGCGCTGCCTGCTTCTGGACCGAGAGTCGGACGTCCGCAACGGGGTGTAGGTAGAGTGGTGGGGCCTGCGGAGGGGGCATCGTGTGCCGTGCTGCCCTGTGGCCAGTGGAGCGGCTATACCCTAGCTGCGGTGCCGGGGACTGCAGTACTCGAGTCCCCGGCTTTGCAGCCTTCCTGCGGAGATCGGGCGAGCCCCCCCTTACCCTCCCTCCCTACCACCCTGGCCATGCACCTGGAAAGTGCGCCGCCGTTCTCATGGAGGCTGGGAAGAGGAGAGCTAGTGAGGGAGACACAAGGCAGCTCAAGGTGCGGCAGAGGTTGTCGTGGACCGCGAATCCCCAGCGGTAGGCACGCCTGCAGGCATTCAGGAGGCCTATACGAGATACCCCTGGCAAGCGGAGAAATTGGGCAAAGATACCATCAAGGGGAGCCACAGTGTGATAGAGGAGGAATAGACTGCTGGGACGTGCCTCGAAAGTAGGAGCTGCGGGGATGCGGAGGGGCGCGTTGGCACAGACCCAGACACATGGGCCGGTAGGTGGGGCACTGTAGGGACCAAAGACAAGGCTGTGCCAGAGTGCGGGGACTCTGAAGGCCCTGACCCACCCTCCTCCTATCCATAGAGTGTGACCCGAACTGCGCAGACCAGTCCGTACTAGCCACGAGGGAGCACCGGCAAGGTGATTGCGGCGCCTGGTGAAGAGAGAACCTAGGGCCCCGGCTCTAGGGCTTGTATGCATCTCTGGGTGGTGACCAGACCACAACATGTCGTGCCGCAGGAGGGGCAGATTCGGAGAGTCATGGAAGCATGTGGTGGCAGAGAGATCCTGGGCTGCACATTTCCTTCTTAAGACTTTGCAGGTGCTTAAGCAACCAAACAACACTACTGACTGTCGGCACAATATACCAAGCCTGGTGTTCAGCCACAATGGCGGCAGGAGGTAATGGGTCTAGGGCCAATGCCCAGAGGCAGCTGGTGAAATACGCCTGGACTAAAAGTGGAGAAAAATTTGACTCCCCTAGTAAGGAGAAGGAGGGCCAGGGTGTGGGACAACCGCATGCCAAAGAACCGACTCTACACAATGCTATGTCGGCTATAGGCGGAATGTACGTTTCAGTGGACTCAGTTACAGTGGAGGTGCCGCTCCTCCGTGCTGATTTCAGGAAAATGGACGAGAAGGTCCAAGAGCTAAAGAAAGTGACAAACGCTTTACAAACGGACACCTCGGAACTACAGTGTCAGATGCTTGAGATACAGAAAAAGCAAGATAGGATGGAGCAGCAACTGGATGATTATGAAGGTGGGTAATAAAAGTAAGGCCCTAAATAGGTGGGGATATAAGCTTCTAGTGCATGCAGACTACACCACTGGCTCCAGAGGTACGTGCATTCTTGTTAGGAAAAACGTTCCCTTGATTGTACTTAATACGCAGTCAGATGCCGCAGGAAGGTTTGCTGTGGTTGAGGCTCAATGGGAGGGTAGAGCCTTGAATATTGTGTCGGTCTATTTACCGCCAGCATTAGGTAAAGATGCCCTTGCGGAAATGGGCTGGCTGCTTCCAGAGCTTCCAGATGGGGTCTTGATACTGGGAGGAGATTATAACATGACGATGAATGACTCAACGGATAGACGCCTGGTGCAACAGAATATGAGACCGAATGTCCTAATGGCTGACTTTACCACAGCATTAGGACTCATGGACGTGGGGCGGGAGCTACAGGGTGTCCCTATAGATTTCACGTATTTTTCCAGTGTACATGGCAGTCTCTCTGATCGATTATTTCCTAACATATGCTGCCTCGGTGGGTAACTTTCGAAGGCCCAAGACGTATCCTAGAGGCCTATCAGATCACTCCCTGGTAGGGATAGAATTCACACATGGGGCCAGACAGCAGAGTCACACCATAGTCATCAATCCATGGTTACTTAAAATACCTGATATACGAGAGGAGCTCACTATGCAAACTGGCTACTTTTTGGAGAAAAACTTAGGATCCGTAGACTCAGCGCAGACGATTTGGGAGGCATATAAAGTAGTTATAAAGGTGCATGCTCTCTCGCTGAAAACACGATATGTAGCAAAGCCGCAAGAGGTGATGATGCAGCTGGAGACTGAACTTACAGACCTTGAATCGGAGTATGTGCTCCGTCCCTCGGAGGAGCCGTTACATACACTGACGCTTAAGAGGGAGGAATATAAGCTAAAAGCGTGAGAACAAATAATGGCGACACAGTCAGCTACCCATCATAGGCTGTACGAATTGAGAGACAGGGCAGGTAAGACACTGGCCTGGCTAGAAAAGAAGGAGCAGGGTGCGAGGTGGGTGCCTAGGTTGCGGACGCCTAAGGGGGACATCGTATCCTCCCCGGAGGACGTAGCAGAGACATTTGCGGATTATTTTGAGACATTGTACTCGCCCTCGGCAGTGTATACAGCTGAGGAGTCATATCAGCTATTAGAGGAATGTGTGCTGCCTACGATGTCCGCTGAGGATATGGAATCCTTAAAGGCTGATCTCTCGGAGGGTGAAATCAGAGCGGCCATAAGTCGGATAAAATCTGGAAAGGCGATGGGACCCAACGGTACCCCGGCGGAATTTCTTAAAGTGACAGCCACCCAAATGGTTCCGCATTTGAAAGCCATGTACCATGAAAGTTGGGAAAAGGGAGCCCTCCCGCCAGATCAGAGATTTGCAAATATAGTTGTCATTCATAAAATGGGCAAGCCGGTGTAAGACTGTCGTTCCTACAAACCAATCTCATTAATTAACGTGGAGGCGAAGGTTCTAGCGAAAGTGCTTTCCACACGCTTAGGGATGGTGATATCCTCCCTAGTGCCTTCCGATCAGTCCGGTTTTATGCCGGGAAGGAATACCGCCCTCAATATCCGTCGCCTACATAACGTGCTGGCCCAAAGGGTGTTTCTGGAGGAAGACGCGGCTATATTGTCCCTAGATGCCTCTATGGCCTTTGATTCCATTGAATGGTCTTACATGTTTGAGGTATTGGTCAGGACAGGCATGGGCCCGAAATTCCTAAGGTGGATCCGTCTACTTTACACAGACATAGCTGGGCAGGTGCGAGTGAACAACTACACGTCTAGGCAGTTCCCACTTCGTAGGGGTACTCAGCAGGGCTGTCCTTTGTCCCCGCTACTATTCGCATTAATGTTGGAGCCCCGGGCGACATGGTTGCGTAAAGATGTCATGACCAAGGGGCTGAGATGGTCCCCAGAATATGAGGACAGAATATCATTGTATGCCGACGACATAGTGCTATACCTGGTGTATCCCTATATATCCATCAGGGTGGTCTTAGACATCTTTATTCATTTTGGAAAGTACTCAGGTTATGCTATTAATTGGGAAAAGTCAGTATTGTATATACTCCACGGGCAGGTTCCCCGTCTTCCTAAAGACTGTGATTTGATGGTCGCGACAGAAGGTTTTAAGTACCTGGGGGTCTTTGTTACGCCAGATTCAGCTCTTTTCTACAAAAGCAACTTGGCGCCCTTGCTCGCGCGGCTACGAGCGGACGTCCCGCACTGGAGGTCCCTCCCTTGTCCTTGATTGGCCGGGCTGCACTTTTTAAGATGCTTGCCCTTCCTCGCCTCTTGTATATCCTGCAGAATTGTCCGACTAAAGTTCCTGATACCTTTTTTGCAGCGGTGGATGGGGAGATACATACGTTATTGTGGGATGGAAAAGCTCCTAGAATAGCGCTTCAAAAATTGACAAAGGGGTGGTATGATGGAGGTATTGCGCTGCCCGATATTCGGATGTTATATTGGGTCTCAGAACTGGTTACGGTAAACAGGTGGAAGTATACCCTACCTGATGATCCGGCGTTTGCCTTAGATAGACATCAAATGGACGGAGCTGGCTATCTTGGGGCACTTTACTCATCTCCAAGGAGTAAAAAGCTTGTCGGACCCACCCAACATACACTGCAAATGTGGAGACTGGCTAATTCCCGCCTGGGTTGGTCAAATAGATTCACTAAGATGACGCTGCTATGGTCTACACAGAAACTAGGTATGCTCTGTCGGCATCCAGGGTTTGACAATTGAGACATGATTGGTATCTTAACGGTAGGAGATCTGATCAAGAAGGGTAAGATCCTTCGGTGCGAGGAGCTGCAGAAAACGTACCAGTTGGCACCAGGCGAAGTTTTTCGATATCTACAAATCAGACATGCCCTTATGGGGGCGCTTCCTAGTAGTGAAGATATAACAGACTACTCCCCCTTAGAAGATCGTTTATTAGACGGACAATTACATACCAAGGCAATTTCCCTCACATATAGAAAGCTCAGTAACAACATGCCTGTTCTCAGGACACCCCCGCGCTGCACGGCCACCAGCTGTGTGTGTGCCCCTTGCCCCTCGCTGCTGCTCGCAGCCTCGTTGTGCCGTCCCTGCAGTTCCGCCGTATTGTCACTGTACACTGTGGTATTTGTGTATCTCTTTTTCCTCATTGTAAGTATTGCTGTGTGCCCCTCGCTGCTGCTCGCAGCCTCGTTGTGCCGTCCCTGCAGTTCCGCCGTATTGTCACTGTACACTGTGGTTTTGTGTATCTCTTTTTCCTCATTGTAAGTATTCCTGTGTGCCCCTCGCCCCTCACTGCTGCTCGCAGCCTCGTTGTGCCGTCCCTGCAGTTCCGCCGTATTGTCACTGTACACTGTGGTATTTGTGTATCTCTTTTTCCTCATTGTAAGTATTGCTGTGTGCCCCTCGCCCCTCGCTGCTGCTCGCAGCCTCGTTGTGCCGTCCCTGCAGTTCCGCCGTATTGTCACTGTACATTGTGGTATTTGTGTATCTCTCTTTCCTTATTGTAAGTACTGCTGTATTTCTTAGCCTTATTGTAGAAACGTGGTTGTTTTTTCCCCCTGTGCCTCGCCCGCCTCGCTCCCCACTTCCCGCCGCTGTACACGCGGCCATGCCCCCTTTTGTTCTGTGCCCTCCCCGCTCCCGCCTCCCAGTTGCTCCTCCCTCCCACTTAGCTGTAAATGGCGACCGCGCGGACGCGCAGCGGTCAAGCGCAGTGGGCGCGCCGATTGTGCGCCGAAGGCTGTCCAAAGGCAAGACCGTCTGCGCCCGTCCGCACCTGGACCGCGCCCAGCGCCAGGACCCCTGGCCCCCGCCGATGCAAGACTACCCGACGGACCTACGACGCCGCCACCCTCTACGCACTCAACGCCGGTCGGAACCCTGCCTGCTACCGAGCCACCCCGAGACGCACCCATGCACCCTTTGCCTGCCAAGCCTGCCGATTCACCTGCCTCCGGACCTGCCCCACCCCCGCCATGTCGAGCACCAGCACCAGCAGCAACCACCTGAAGTGCATCCGTCCACAGGCACGCCGGGGAACTCTGGGACCTGCTCGACGCAACAGCACCGGACGTCGCCTTCCTCACCGAAACCTGGATGAACGCCTCCTCAGCGCCCGACATCGCCATAGCCATCCCGGACAGATACAAGATCACCCACAAGGACCGCGTCAACCAGACGGGAGGAGGCATTGCCATCGTACACAAGAACACCATCCGCATCACGGCTAACACCGACGAAACCTTCACCGCCGCCGAACACCTACACTTCCAGATACACACTGACCCCAAGACCACCCTCCGAGGCACCCTCATCTACAGACCACCGGGACCACGCACACAATTCAGCGAAGACATCGCAGACTTCATCAGCCCGCACACCCTGCCCTTCGCCGACTACATCCTCCTAGGGGACCTCAACTTCCACCTGGAAAACAACATCGACAGAAACACCACCGCCCTGCTGGACAACCTCGCCAACCTCGGACTCAAGCAACTGGTGAACACTCCAACCCACTACGCCAGCCACACGCTTGACCCCGTCTTCTCATCCAGCAAGCAAATCTCCTTCAGCCACGCCACCGGACTCCACTAGACCGACCACAGCTGCATCCACTTCAGCTCCAGGAAAACTGCGACCCACCACCACCCGCAACAGGTTCCCCGCCGGAGCTGGAGCAAGATCACCGCCGAGCAGCTCACCGCCTCCCTCAGCCAGAACACACCCACCAACACAGCGGACCCAAACGAAGCAGCCAGCAACCTCACCAAGTGGCTGACCGCCTGCACCGACGACCTGGCACCACTAAAGAACCCTCCCAGCAGAACCGGCAGCAAGAAAACCCCCTGGTTCACCAACGAACTCAAGGAATCCAAGAAGAACTGCCGCACCCTCGAGAAAGCCTGGCGGCTCGACCAGACCACAGACAACAGGACCGCCCTCAAGCACGCCACCCGCAAACACCACCAGCTGATCCGCGCCACCAAGAAATTGGCACTCAAGGAACGACTGGACAACGCCCACAACAGCAAGGAACTCTTCAGCGTCGTCAAAGAGTTCTCCAACCCCAGCACCGGAAACAACGACATCACTCCCTCGCAAGACCTCTGCGACTCACTCGCCTCGTTCTTCCACAGCAAGATCGCAGACATACACAACAGCTTTGACGCACAGACCACGCACCCTACCGCCGAACCAACGCCCGCCACCACCACCCTCTGCAACTGGACCCCGATCAACACCGAAGACACCACCCGCACGATGAACTCTATCCACTCCGGATCACCAACCGACCCCTGCCCACACCACGTCTTCAACAAAGCCGACGCCATCATTGCACCCCATCTACGGGACATCATCAACTCCTCCTTCCACACCGCCACCTTCCCGGAGAGCTGGAAGCCCGCCGAGCTTACCGCCCTCCTGAAGAAACCAACGGCGGACCCCACCGACCTCAAGAACTACCGTTCCATCTCGCTCCTTCCCTTTCCGGCAAAAGTCATCGAGAAGACCGTCAACAGACAGCTGGCCGCCTTCCTCGAGACGAATGGATCCCTCGACCCCTCGCAGTCCGGGTTTCGGGCCAACCACAGCACCGAGACAGCCCTAATCGCAGCCACCGACGACATCAGAACCCTGATCGACAACGGGGAAACAGCGGCCCTCATCCCCTTGGACCTCTCTGCGGCGTTCGACACAGTCTACCACCGCACCCTAGTGAAGCGCCTCAACAACATCGGAATCCGAGAGAAAGCACTGGAGTGGATCATCTCGTTCCCCGCCGGAAGAACCCAGAGAGTCCGCCTCACCCGTTCAGATCCGAGGCCACCGAAGTCATCTGCGGCGTACCACAATGATCTTCACTCAGCCCAACCCTCTTCAACATCTACATGAGCCCCCTCGCAGCCATCGCACGCCAACATGACCTCAACATCATCTCCTACGCCGACGACATCCAACTGATCCTCTCCCTCACCAGAGACCCCGACACCGCCAGAGCCAACCTACACGAAGGGATGAAAGACGTCGCCGACTGGATGAGGAGCAGCCGCCTTAAACTGAACTCAGACAAGACGGAAGTCCTCATCCTGGGATCATCACCCTCCGCCTGGGACGACTCCTGGTGGCCCCTGGCCCTGGGCACTGCTCCCAAGCCAACAGACCACGCACACAACCTGGGCTTCATTCTGGACTCCTCCCTGTCGATGACCAGACAAGTCAACGCCATCTCATCTTCGTGCTTCAACACCCTGCGCATGCTCCGCAAGATCTTCAGATGGATCCCCACCGAAACCAGGAAGACCGTCACCCAGGCACTCGTCACCAGCCGACTGGAGTACGGGAACACCCTCTACGCCGGAACCACAGCCAAACTTCAAAAAAGACTCCAGCGCATCCAGAACGCCTCCGCACGACTCATCCTGGACATCCCCCGACACAGCCACATCACCGGACACGTGAGAGACCTGCACTGGCTCCCCGTCAGCAAGAGAATCACATTCAGACTCCTAACCCACGCACACAAGGCTCTCCACGACCTGGGCCCCAGTACCTCAACGACCGCATGACCTTCTACACGCCCGCCCGCCAGCTACGATCAACCAGACACGCCCTCGCCACCGTACCACGCATCCGCAGAGCCACCGCCGGCGGAAGATCCTTCTCCTACCTGGCAGCCAAGACCTGTAACTCCCTCCCCACTCACCTTCGGCGAACCCAGGACCACCTCTCCTTCAGGAAACAGCTCAAGACCTGGCTGTTCGAGCAGTAGCATAGCCCCCCCCGCCCCCCCCCCCCCCAGCGCCTTGAGACCCTCCCGGGTGAGTAGCGCGCTTTATAAATGCCGTGATTGATTGATTGAACATGCCGGATACCTTCAGGCAGCTCCGGTAGAAATGGGAAAGAGAGCTAGGAACACTAGACGAGGAGGACTGGAGGCAGGCGTTGATGTCTCCAAGAGAGGCTGCCAACACACTTAGATATCGACTTATACAGCTCCATATACTACATCGCTCATACTTGACTGGGATTACTCTGGCGAAGATCGGGTCTAGGTCAGACGACTTATGTTTTAACGGGTGCAGGCAGTCAGACAGTTTTTATCATATGAATTGGGAATGTCCTATAGTGCAAGGCAGATGTCTGTGGTCAGCTCTAGGTAAGACAGTTAAGCTGATGCCACGACTGGGTCTGTTAAACATATGGGACGCTATAGACCTTACGGAGACGGAGCAACAGTTTGCAACGTTGGGATTTACTTTATTTAAGAGAGAATTGGCTAGGGGTTGGGGTAGTGCCAGGTCAAAGGGGGTTGCAGTATGGAGAAGGGAAATGGATAAATGTATGGTTGCCGAGAAAGAAGTGTTTATCGCACGTGGGTGTCCGAAGAAATGGGATAAGAAATTAGCCAAATGGAATCTGTACAGAGGCGATATAGGTGTGTCCCCATCGGTTGACCTAGAAATAAGGAGGATTAGAGAGCAAGAGCAAGAATTGTAATGTAATCATGTATTGAATATATTGGTCACTGCAAAGGTCACTAAGATTGGTAATGTGAAATAACTGTATCATTGTCAATGGTCTGTCATTATTGCAAAGGTTAAAAAAAAAAAACTCCCCAAAAAAATTTAAAAGGCATAGTGAACTCTTATTGCTCTTCAGACTTATTCAATAAAGTGACAGATCTTCTACCTTAATCGCAGGTGTTACTGGTTGGGTGCAGTGCCCCCACTGCTTTTTAGCAGTGCAGAAAAGGAAAAATAAATGATAACACAATGTTATTATCATTTTATTTTTCCCTGCTGAGGCAGTTTTGCTTGGTGGGGTATGGCTAGGAGCAGGGGGAGGAGTGGTTGGGGCATTTTCTAAGTGTGCATGACTGTTAGGCCGGTCAAACAGTCATCTGCACTTAGCATGTTCTCCACCCGGCTGGATTGCAAGCCTGGGTGCAGAAAATGCACAGGCTCATAGTCCTGTCTGAGGACCAAACCACAGGGCGCATACCAATCATGACACTGTTGTCATGGTGACAGGAGCATTGTGATTGGCTTAGGGCAGCTTGTGTTATTCCTGCTATAGTTCCAGGATTCCTCAGGATGAGGAGGAGGGACGGCGGTGGAGAGACGCATCTGTTAAGAGTTGTTTGTTTTATTTTTCTTCACAATTAACTTATTACAAATTCTAAGTGTAATTTCAATTGGGAAAAGATGGATACTTTCAGTTTGGTGTATCGCGACACGCAATTCAAAATCACAACTTATGGTATTGTAAAGTTTTTAAGTTGCATATCTAAAAATGCCAGAAAGTTGGCATTTTACCACTTTAATCATTCTGTGTCTCTGCCTGTCTCTAAAAACACACCTGGGGTGGGTGACAACTAGGCTTTATGCAGAAAGCTACACATAAAGAGAGCTTAGGTGTGCCTGATGGGCCATCCACATACCCGCAGGGGTAAACAGACAGAATATCGAGTTTTTTATTTTGACCTGCACTAATATTGAGTGCAGAATATCGGGATACAAAAAGATCGACTGTCAGAATATCGTTGTAAAGAATATCGAGTCTAAGGTAAGTAATATCATTTTTAATAAGTTATTAATATTGTTTTAAAAAATATCAAAGTCATTAATATCGTTTGTAAAAGTATAGTTGTTAAAAATATCGTTTTTTAGTTTGTTTTATGTATTTTAGTATGTATTTTAAATGCATGGGCTCCATTTTTTTGTCTTAGTATTGCATTTGTTTTTTAATATATGTATTACATTTTTAGTAGTTATTAAGTTTATTTTAAGTACATTTCGCTTTTTAGTTCCGTAGCGGGTTGTGGGTTGATAAAGGAATAGGGTGGGAAGTCATTTCATTATAATACATTTATTGATAATAGGTAATATTTATGTATTTAATATTTACTATTGTTAATTATGGTAATTTATTTATTATTAATTAATTATTAATTGCTTAGTTATTATTACTTAATTGGTAATTATGTCAATTGTGTCATTTTTTAGGAGTGGGTTGTGGGTTGATAGGGGAGTAGGGTGGGAAATAATTTATTTTAATGCATTTTTTATATTTTTATTATACAATTTAGTTAAGCTTATTTTATATTGTTAATTGTGTGAATTATGTTTTTAAATTTTGCTTGTTAATTGTTATTAATTAATTAATTGTTAATTAATTATGTTAATTGTGTCATGATTTTCAACATTGGTGGTGTCATTTAGAGGGGATTATGGTGGGAGGTAAATTATTTATGATTAAATAATAAATATGCTAATTGTGGAATAATTTTGATGTCTGAGTTGTGGGGTTTATAGTTGTAAATTCTGGGAAGACATTTAAAAAAAATTATTTATGAACTAATGTTAATTGTTATTGATGTATTAATGTAAAATTAGTAATGGAAATTGAGTAAAAAAATGTCAGTGTGTGTTTTGGTGTTTATTGTGGTAGAGGGTGGATAGAAATATAGTTTAAATAAATTAAACATTAGTCGATCATTAATATTTATTTATTAATTGATAAATATTTTTGGTAATGGTTTTATTTTTATTTTATTAGGGGATTTAGGTTCAATAGCTGTAATGTTTGGTTTTATCCCCTCTGCTATCCAACACTTTCACTACTTTTGCACTCATTAGAGTGTAAATAGTTATTTATTCCCCTCCGCTATACCATACTTTCCCTACTGTTGCACTTGCGTGAGTGGGAATAGTAATTGTTACCCCTCCACTATCAAACACTTTCCACTACTGCTGCACTTGCTGGAGTGGGAATAGTAATTTTTATCCCTCCTCTATAAAACACTTTCCCTACTGTTGCACTCCTTGGATTGGGAATAGTATTTTATTCTCTACGCTATCCAACACTTTCCCTACTGTTGTACTCCCTGGAGTGGGAATAGTAATTTTTACTGCTATGCTATCCAACACGTTCCCTACTGTTGCAGTCGCTGGAAATGGAAATAGTAATTTTTATGTCTACGCTATCCAATAGTTTCCCTACTGCAACACTTAATTTTGTGTAAAATGTAGTTTTAAAAACTAATAAATATTTTAATAATTGAATTTATAATATTTGTTATTTTTAATGTTACAGGTGTATGTGTATATATATGTGTGTGTTTATCAATTGTATTATATTTCTAACATTTTATAATTTATTAAAATAATGATTTATTAATTATTATTAAGTATATATATTTATATATTACATTTTATATATGTATGTTTAATTTATTTATACATTACATTTCTTACTTATATATGTTAACATTTTATAATAATTCTAAAAAAAATGTAAGTTATATGTATTATTTAATTTAGTTTACATTATTTTATATACATTTAAAACAAATTATATCTTTTACTTTGATATTTTTCCCTGATATGATATTACTTACCATTATGTAGATAGGATGTTGATATTTTCAACATCGATATTTATGTCTCGATAATTTGGAACACGATATTTTGAACTTCGATATTTTGTAAGCGATCTACTGAGGGGCATAAACAACCTGATTGGTATTGTGGGCAGGATAGGAGGAAAGGAGCTGACACTTGCACCTGAATGGGCTCTGCCTGTCACCACACAAAGAGATACATATCCCTTTGTAGAAAGTATGAAGCCAGTGCAGGAAGGGAAGGGACTTTGTGCACTTCATAGGCCTCTCTTTGGAGTCTCCCCCACTTCAAAGGCACCAATGGGTATAAGTACTAGCCCCCTGACACCAACAACAGTGCGAGCTGTAGTTTTCTGCCACTTGAGTAGATTTTTACTTGAGCAGCAGCTTTCTCAACGCAGACTGGTAGTTTCTCATCATAAGCGGTCGTGAGCATACGCGACCACTCGCAATGAGAAACCTGAACTCCCCTTGTTGAGAATCTCACAGGGAGGTTTATTTTCCATGCTCGCGATCGGCAACTTGATTTTGCTGATTGCGAATGAAGAAGAAGTCTTGCTGGGATGTCATTTTGCTTGCTCGCGGTCGCCAACTTGACGTTGAGGACCGCGAGCAAGCAAATGACTGCTGCACTACGCTACGCTACGCTACACGCATTTGCACTGTGCTATCTGCAGTTTGCATAGTGCAAAGTAGCGCAAAGTTCGCAAACTATGCAAGCATAGCGTAGTGCTTTGCCCAAGGGTTAATAAAAATATGCATGGTGGTGTCTTGCAGTCACCGCCACCATATTCAGACCATTTTACACCTAGTCGACACGTCGAGGGACGGAAAACCGCCAGACGGTCTTTCCGTCCGCCGGGGTCCCCCCGCCATCGTAATATGTCAGAATGGAAATGGGAGGTGGGCCGTGAAAAATGGTGGACAGATCGCCACCGCCATACGGGTGGTGGCAATCCGCCTAATATACTAATAGACCCCTAAGTGTAGAGAACAAATTGTGGCTGGGAGATATAGTTTTTTCGTGAATAAGGTGGCTGTCAAATTTAAGTAACCACCGAAACGTGTTGAGGCTTTACAATATTCGATACACTAGATCTTTGGGACATTTGTGAGTCAAAGAGAATTAAATACAAGGAATATTCCGACTCAAAACGAATGATTTGGTACAGGCTGGTGTACTTTTAATGACACAATACAACGGTCTAATGTATTCTCCCGCTGTGTTGTCTGTCAAATGAGCGTTTATTTATTCTGAAATACTGTATTATTTGTCCAATATGAAGTCTTTTTTTATGCTTTTTAAAAATTGTATTTAACTAATTGTCGTTTTTAGCATTGAAATTGTATGTACTGTGTTTTTTTAAATGAATATATATTAAATTGCTAAAAGGAATTTGGCCCACACTGAGTATAAATTTCTACTCATTTAAATTAAAATGTATATTTTGGTGATATTGATTGACCATTGGCGTGTTCGAATGGAAGTGGAGTGATTGATCTTTCCAAAGGGGTTTTTAAATTTTTGACTTTCGGAATATGCCAACTTTGAGTTTTACTCTGTCAAGTGGTGCCAAACCACTCCTGGGCCCTTGGAAGTGGGTTTTCTGAGCCTTAGCAGGAAAATCCACGCCTCATCGTCGCTGCGCCGGTCAGAACCAGGGCATCTTCTTCAGCACCAACACATCGCCTGCAAAGACATCACATCACCGGCTGTGCGGGTCGACGGTGACCAACTACCTCACTAGAAAACTCTGCATCTTGGATTGCGTGGCTCGGAGCTGAAGCATCGCTTGCAGCAAGCCAGATTAACAACGACATATAGCCTCCTCTGCTCCATGCATCAAGGTGACGCTACGTAGATACTTTTTCAGCAGAACACCGTTGGTCCCTGTAACACAGTTGGTCCCTGTACCCGACCCGAGCTCCATTTCAGTCGACATAAACCTTTGGATTTACCCCAGTTAAGCGCGACCAGATGTCCGCGGTTGGTGCTTAATGCTGTTAGCACTATCATTCAATCTAATCTTTCAAAACACATAAATCCGGTTCTATTTATTGGATTTTTGTCATTTAGGTTTTGTTTTGTACAATAAATTAAGCTCTATTTTTCTAACTAGGTGGGGGTTCTTTTTATGTGGTGTTTTTACTTTTTTAAGTGTTGAGCAAATACTTTATACATTGTCTTTTAAGCTAAGCCTGACTGCTCTGTGCCAAGTTACCAGAGGGTGAGCACTGGTTAATTTGCGCGAATCTAACTTACCCGGACGTAGATTGTAGTACCTACTTGGAGAGGGTGCATACCTCTGCCAACTAGATACCCATTTTCTAACAATCAGCAATAATTGTTAATAAACTAAACCGCACTCTGCTGGGCTCCTGCCAGATCATAAATTACCACCTATTTCGTATGAAGCGGAGCTAAGAATACATAATTGGAGTTCCGGAACCCAACATCAAGACATTCTAGTAATTGTGGGGGCATTGAAAAAACAGGGCACGCCACCCAACCAGACATCGAAGAGATGATTGATAAAACAATTACAAGAACATATCGTCACAGGCTGTCTCAGACACCAGTAAATTGCGTGTTAGTGCACTGTTATGACCGGATTCTCAGACCAGATAGGACCAGCTCATCAGAGCACCACCAACCCGGCCAAAACGTAACCACCTCCCTCCTCAGGACCCATCTATCCAGGCACCTGGGTACCTACCTGAGGACGGGGAACTCGCAATACAAGCTCATACCATCATAAACACCACTAAATCTATAGGGATTACTAGGAATACTCACTGATTACTAAGGAAGTCCATGCCCTACACCACACTCATACCTCATAGTCTCGTGACCACATGGGTCCAGACTAATCTACCCTGGGGCAGTTCTGATTATTTACCATTACACACTGACCACAGTCAGTGCTCGCTCGGCACCTCCGCAATCCTGCGTGCCTACACACCGGTCTGCAGCCCTAGTGCTCTCTTCCTCACAGCCCGGTCCACAATCCGGCGGACCTAAGCACTGGTGTCCCCCCCAGTGTTCTCTAACTCATAGCCCGATCCGCAATCCGGCGGACCTAAGCACTGGTGTCCCCCCCAGTGTTCTCATTAACGCCGCTTACCAACGACGATCACTTTCCTATGAATACCTTCAGCTCTCTCTCTCTCTATGTTGGGAAGTTTCTCTCACTATTCACTAAAGGTTCATTGCTACAATAATTTTATGGAATGGCCGAATTACTTAGTGTATAACCTATTCTCTTAGCTCAAGGGCTCCTCTCTCTCCCTAATTATTCAGTGGCTACTTACCTGATCAGGGGCAGCATCTGTTCTGGCTGTAACACCTGACTAGAAGGAAAGGTTACCTGCTTTTTAAGAACAAGAGACACACACTGTATGCAAGAGTTATTCCCTGATTTAAACGCTCCTATTTCCTTTTGAGAAAGGTTAGCTCTATCATAAGGACAACACATGCACACTGGTTCACTAAGAACTGGGGTATCTTTATTACAATAACAATAAAATGGGAATAGACACATACACAGATCTGCGGGGTCTCTGTAACTAACAGGAACTGTAACACACCACTGAAAGAAAAGGATTAGACATACAGTATAAAGACAAGGTTAATGTTTGGAAATACAGAAGGATATCACCTGAGGGGTGTGAGGTCTTGCTCTAGCTGTCATCTGGGCTCCTCTCTCATCTGTGCCTTAGCTCGTCTTAGATCCTCTCCTGCACTCTTGGACACACATCTGCGCTGATCACTCTGCACTGGATTCCTCTCCCCCACGAACTCTCTCCACCTTCCAACTTCAGTCTAATTGTTTCTGCCGCTCTGATAACCGTTCGCTCCACTAGCTTCGTCACTCTGTCTGATTATCTCCATGCCAATGTCCAATTCACTCCAGCTGCTCCCACTGATTAATCCACGATATAACTTCAGTCTCTTCCAAAAGGCATTACTTCAGACTCCAGCTATTCACAACTCCTCCTGATAACTAACTGCTTCTGACTGCTTCCTTCAGTTCCAGCTCACTGACGGTCTGTCTGTCTTCTCTCTGTTCCAAGCATCTTCTGTCTCTTCTCCTCCTGCAACTGCACTCCTCTGCTCCAATTCAACATAAACTCTTTCTGATTCTCCACTCCTTCTGCAACTCCACTCCTCTCCTCTGCTTCAATCCAACTCAACTGCTTCCAGCTCAAACTCTTTCCAGCTCGAACTCTTTCTGCTCCTCCAACTCAACTCACTGCAACTCCAGCTCAACTCACTGCAACTCCAGCTCAACTCTTTCTAGCTCGAACTCTTTCTGCAACTCCAGCTCAACTAACTAACTCCGCCTCTGCACTTCACTAATATGGAATGCTGTTTCCTCATGGAAAGTTCCAGCCATCAGCCTCCTCCCACCAGGTCCATGCACCAGGCTCCTTGCTCTAGACGCTCCCACAGTGATCAACTGCTTGTTTCGTCTAGAGACCTGAGCCCAGGGACACTTCTTGATTAGATTCAGCTCTGGCCGGTTCTCTCCGGTTCGCTTAGGACGAACAACAGCTCAAAACTAAAATATTACCTTTACCCTACAAGCATCTCAGCTCTGCAGGGATAGAAAGCAAAATGGAGTCTCTCTAGTTCTGGGCCTTGTAGGCCTGAGAATGATGAAATACCCCTAAGCTCTGTCAGAGTACCTACACAAACCATACCAATATGTAATATAAAGTCAGGACTACAAAGGACTCATAATTATGTCAAAGCCAATAGGCAATAGATGGATTAGAGTCAAGAATAAGGGATCTATCATCATATAAAGCAGCTATCCTCTTCTAGGTCTAGAAAAAGGGCTTAAAAGGACCAACACAAGGTAAGAATACAGATTATAGATGTTAGCAAGCTTAAAGTCATCATCACTCCGAAATAGAGCCAAAACCATGTCAGAACATGCACCTCCGCTAGAAAGCTGACAGTGTCACGAGGAATTGGATAACATGTGAACAACATATCAGTATAAAAGCTCGCAAGACAGGATCCCATGCTGTGCATCAAATGTTGTGAAGGCTTAACAAACTGGTAGAATACCATCTCGCTGGCAGTCACTAATTTGTAAAACAATAAGTGCCAGGGCATAAATAGTTGCTCAGAAGCTGCTAGGGCACTGGAGAAGGTCTTAGTGCCGAGTACCAAGGCTGTGCAGTCTTGATTCCACCTCATGTCTCTAATCCATCACCTGACACTCTCTACCCCTCTGTCTCCTCCTGCACTTTCTTTCTCGTCCCTACCGTCTCCATTTGCCAATGTTTTTTCCTCTTTCACTTCCTACTTCTTTCCCACTTTTATGTTTTTCTCTCTTCTTCTGAGGAACAATATGTGCCAGTGGACCCCATCTGCACCCACTCACTGGCTCAAATTAAGCATTGCTCTCTGGTGTCCTGTCTTACAGACTGTATGGAACACGTGTGACTCAGTAAATCCTGATCAGTACATTGTGTCAACTGAACACAAAAGTATGACGACGGATGAAGGTTCTCGAGGTGCACACCAGTAGCACTTCCCACAGCTGCCAGAGGCCAGAGCCCCATGCCGCTGGATTACAACCAGGATTTAGGAAATACATTGCGAAACCTGAGACCCTGTGCACAGCTGCTGAGGTCTATGTGCTGGTACGAGCAATATTTGGCACAGTGTGACCAAAGGGATAAAAACATGATTAATCACTGTCAATATTTTCTTTTACGCTATTGAGTAGAAATTGAGAGTAATGCTTACACCAGAGAGTCTCCTTCCAGATGAGCGACACGTGTACACGGTTCATTGAGGTTATTAAAAATCAGGACGCAACATTATAAGGTTCTTTTTTCTAGTGTATTTTCCTTAAATGTCTTTCAATATTCCTAAACTTTGTGAATAGGCCCCCTCTTTAATGAACCTCACTTCAATGAATGTCAATGTGAAAATAAAAGGTACTTGTATTTAGATTTCTGCAACTATGCCAGACATTTCTTTGTAAGTAAATCTGCTCATAAGGGCAGCTTGTGGACTTCTAGAGTGAGGGTACCTGCAAACAGTGGTGAACACCTGCAACCTCATCGGACAAGTGCTTAATTTGAGTTGGTGGCTGCCGGTGAGAGCCACAGGCACTCATTTGTGCCTCACCAGAACTTATTATTTTGCAATAGATTTTTAGCGAATGCAAGCTAGGGAAATCAAACAAAGCGGAAAGATGGAGGAAGAGAAAGATGACCGAAACGTCTTTAACGGAGAAAGCTGGTACCTGTAGGAGTAAGATAAAAATGCAGGCAATGTCTAGAACTATATTAAGAGGGATGAGTTGGATTTAAAGCTACCAGTCTTGATATCTGGCACACCAATATTTAATTGCACTGGCCATGGGCTTTTGAGCAGAGCTTTGGGCGGTGCCACTCCTACTTTTACTAGTTAAGCACTGCATAGGTCTTGGATTAAATACTATTTTTTTACAAGCAATTTCATAAGGGGGTAGCATGGATGTCAGTCGATTATCAGAATGCCAGAGGTAGTGGAAGTGACATCAAATGCCATGTTAGCCCCGCCTGATGTCACAGGAAGTGACATCACACAAACTTTGACCTGGTGACATCACCTGCCCTTTAACCCACACCGATGATGTCACAGGAAGTTGCATTGCAAGGCATTTGACCTGATAACATCACAGGAAGTGACATCATATGACCTTTGTACCCCATTAAATCAAAGGAAGCGACATTGTGTGACCTTTGGCTTTGTGCTATCACAGAATGTGATACATCTAACTTTTGGTTACTTACATCCCACACAGAGGCTGGACAATCTCTGCAGATATAAAACAAAGCACCCTATAAACAGACATACTTCAAATCCCATTAAAAATGCAGCTACATACATTGTTTCAGCTAGTATCTTCAGATATACAATTAAGATAATGTAGCATTGATTAAGAACCTGTCAAATAGTGTACAACAATGGAAAATACGCCAGTTGCGTTGAAATCAGCCATTATCAATATCAAATAACCTGTAAAATGGTAAGGTGGATAGGCCTATAATGTTCAAAACAAGTACACCTTATCATTTGTTTTAGAAACTAAGCGTACCATGTAACTAAATCTCGGTCTTGGAACGTAGACAACTTTTCAATTTAATGGAGGTCAAATTCTCCCACCAATTTTCCTATCCATGACATAGTTTACATAATTCTAAACCTGTGGAGCCATTGAACATTTACAGGTTTAGTATCATTAATTTCTTCTAGAGAAAACATGCACATCACTGGTAAAGTCCCTGCGTTGATCAATAATCAGTGGCAGCTGGCAACTCTGAGAGTGGTGAGGCGAGCAAATGGGTGGTGGGTGGGTGCATGTAAGTGCACGCGCTCAATAATAAAAAGCCATTTTCCCTGAATGCAGCAGACGACACTTCGTCCTTGCCTTTGTCCTTTTCTCTTGTCGAGACTCCAGTGTGGACCCCAGTCAACTCCCTTAACCACTCCTGGTGCTGCTCTCCTGCTGTTAACCGGCATGAGAGAAGAGCCAGAAAGGGAGCGGCCTTTCTCTCCGCCTCTGCTTGCTCTCAACCCAGCTGTGTAAGACAGCTGGGTTAAGAAGTTTAAAGTGCGCTTGTCTGGCTGGCCATCACAAGACAGCCGGCCAAAGAGACATGCACACATTAAACTAGTGCACAGGAAGCCCACCACTCCTCCCTGCTGCTGCCACTCAGCAGCCCCTGCCTCGTCCTGACACTCTGTTCGGAACAGGTTGATGAAAAATGAAATGGTAATAAATTAACTGTATTGCCATTTTATTTTTGATCTCTAGGGCACTTTAGGTAGCGGTGCAAGGCTCCTCCGCTTTAATGAAGGAGCCGTCCCTGTCAATAATATTCTTGTTCTGCATTAGCATACCTTACCAGCAACAAACATCTTATTTAACAGACAAGATAACCAAAGGCATTAAATGTGTGCTTGACTGCCAGCGCTACCTTTACCTGCCAGAAACGCTTTCTTTCTTGCCAGCAAACCCAGTGGGGTGGTCTTTGAAGTCTCCATTCACCGGCTGCCCTCCCTCCCGCCGCCGCCGAGGAACACCAGGTGGCCGCTGTGTGGAGGGAGGAGAACTACCACTCCCGGCATCCCCTGCGGGCGCTGACGCCCGAGACGCGCCTGGAGGTGGTTAAAAACACACGGGAGGTCCGGCAGAGCGGGCTCCCCTGCGCTTGACTGCCAGCGCTACCTTTACCTGCCAGAAACGCTTTCTTTCTTGCCAGCAAACCCAGTGGGGTGGTCTTTGAAGTCTCCATTCACCGGCTGCCCTCCCTCCCGCCGCCGCCGAGGAACACCAGGTGGCCACTGTGTGGAGGGAGGAGAACTACCACTCCCGGCATCCCCTGCGGGAGCTGACGCCCGAGACGCGCCTGGAGGTGGTTAAAAACACACGGGAGGTCCGGCAGAGCGGGCTCCCCTGCGCTTGACTGCCAGCGCTACATTTACCTGCCAGAAACGCTTTCTTTCTTGCCAGCAAACCCAGTGGGGTGGTCTTTGAAGTCTCCATTCACCGGCTGCCCTCCCTCCCGCCGCCGCTGAGGAACACCAGGTGGCCACTGTGTGGAGGGAGGAGAACTACCACTCCCGGCATTCCCTGCGGGCGCTGACGCCCGAGACGCGCCTGGAGGTGGTTAAAAACACACGGGAGGTCCGGCAGAGCGGGCTCCCCTGTGCTTGACTGCCAGCGCTACATTTACCTGCCAGAAACGCTTTCTTTCTTGCCAGCAAACCCAGTGGGGTGGTCTTTGAAGTCTCCATTCACCGGCTGCCCTCCCTCCCGCCGCCGCCGAGGAACACCAGGTGGCCACTGTGTGGAGGGAGGAGAACTACCACTCCCGGCATCCCCTGCGGGCGCTGACGCCCGAGACGCGCCTGGAGGTGGTTAAAAACACACGGGAGGTCCCGCGACGCGGGACGCGAGCGGGACTGAGCTCGGGGCTAAGTCCGGGCAAAGGGCGGGCCCTCTGAGGCCCTCCGAGAGACCGACAGAGACTGGACTGGGCCACCTCCCTAAGTATTAATATTCTATTACTCAGGGCATTAACATATATACAGCGTCAATGGAGGCGAAAGGAAAGAATTCAAGTAAAGCTACGAAAAAGACTCCTATACATACGCGATCTGTAAGTAAGAAACTCACACTGGCTCAAACCCCACTTCCTACCTTAACCGCTATTGACAGAATGTTGCAGCAAACAATTGGGGTTGTTGTGAATGCAATTGAAAAATCTGAGAGACGGCTATCTTTACCACCGAGTCTGTGCCTCATAACACAACCATCGCAAGTAGTCAGCTCCCCTGTAAATATCACCAATGTAACAACATCATCTCATGACTCGATATTATTACAGTCTTATGCAGGCTTGCCTGGGAATGAGTTGAATCAGGGTAATGTGCCTCCTGTTAGGGAGAGCAGACTATCACTAACCCCTAACCTGTCGATAAGTGGTATACCTCCAATATTGAACGATGTACCTGGTGTCATAGTGGAGTTGGAAGGAGGTGACAATAACAATATTATTCCTATTGCTGACTCAACTAACACCAGTATGTTGAGTGGTATGAGTGATCATGGGCATATACGGCCTAAAATTAAACAAGTATATAATAGGAAACTGTTGGTTTCTAACAGACTGAGAAAGACATATAGGTGCAAAAAGAAGAAGGCAGCACACACAACTTTGGATAACGGAAGAGGGGGGGGGCCACCGCAGTACAGTAGAAATAAACACCCAATGGAAAAAATTTCCCAAACTAACGATGTAGGGCTGGCGCAATATTTAGAGAATATGATAAAATCATATATTGCTCCTATAACTGCAACGCTAGAATCTTTAAATAAAAAAGTGGAAAACTTGGAGAAACTGGGGATAGCAAATTTAGATATTCTAGAACAGCTCGGCGTCCAAGGCAAGCTGCGCGCAATCAGCACACCAACGGAGAAGCCAAATAAAAATATGCCAAGTAGCATAGCTAGAATGCCTGGTATCCCCCAAACAGTAACTACACCGGCCACAATAACAAGCAGACCAAAGATCCTTCCCCCCACTGTACCAAACAGAATACTGGGCCAGGTTGCTGACATGGGACGAAGGGAGATGGGTGATCACATATATAACAACACGAACTCGCCAGCACCAAGGCATCAGAATAATTATGTTATTCCCGTCATGATTAATTTACCTCCAGAAAGCAGACCGTATGTAGCCATCCTCGCTAATGTCCCTAAATTGAAACCTACCCAACACGAAAATCAGGAGACCCTGAAAAATAAAACCTTATATTGGCTTGTGAAAAATTGCGGATTCCCTACACGTGGGGCAAATCAGATCATCTCCACACAGAGAGTAGGATGGGTGGGACCAAGTAAAAAAGGAGATAAATGGGAATTGTATAGTTATAAACTACAGACGACTGAGTGGGCAAGAGACTCAATCTTGAACAGTGAGGTAGTGTGGCTCACTGGTTAGAGGCGGCAGACCCGAGAGCAGAGGACGGCCCGGGACCAGGGTTCGATTCCCGGCGCGGCAGGTTTCTGGACCAGGGTCAGCGGACTCGATAATTCTCTCGCCTCGGTGCCCACTCTGATCAGCGATCACACTCGGCAACTCTGGGCATTAGCTTGCCTCATCTTCACTAACGGCCCCACCAGACCGCCGGGGATGCCTGGTCTCACCCTGGAGATACCCATTAAGGGACCATCTCTCAGGGAAGCCAGGAAGGGTTTCGCAGCGGTCGAAGCGCCTTGGGACCCTCCGGGTAAGTAGTGCGCTATATAAATGCCTATACATACATATACATACATACATACATACAACGCCCCCATGCCTTTGAATCATGAATATAACACTACTCTGTTCCCCCTTGATTATTTTTATAGGGATCAGACAGGAAGACAAGTTATAACGCAGAATTTCACCCACCCTAGAGCTGTACATCTTAGCCACCCAACCACACACTATGCACCAGCTGCACTGTATAATGCATATGACCATTTCGCGATCCCGACTTCTAATAGATTCCAGGTGTTTAACTCCCTTGATGAGAACGACTGACTGAGGGCATTATCCCCTGCCCCAAACTCTACAGTTGTCGCATCAGATGGATCGGCCTTGCCCGAAGAAAGGCAAGGGGGTAAAAAAAGGGAACACGTTGTAACAAAGCCAAACATGGTCTATACTGAACAAAATAAAAGCAATGATATAGGCGTGCTGAGTGTACCCACCCAGACAGACATACATTTGAACTTAAATCCTGAGATATTAACATTAACAGCTAATACCGAAGTTGCAGAATGGGACCCCGTTGAATTTTTCAAAGATCATTACTTGGAATATTGCGGGAATTGCCGCCAAAATAACCACCCCATTCTGGGATAAATTTGTCACGCAGGGTTACGACATAATATGTCTGCAAGAGACATGGCACAGAACACAAATACATGTTGAAGGATACACCACATACAGTGTGAATGCAGTAGCATCCCAAGCAGGCAGAGCGCAAGGGGGATTACTGACTATGGTTTCCACTACTTTAACTGAGTTCAGTGCTGGCGGATACATGGAAGTAGGACAGCATGCATCAATTTTACGCTTGACACACAGTAACTGTAGGGATTTAGTTATTGTGAACTTCTACAATAACATTGTGGGACCCAATCGGGGAGTAATTGTATCTGATATAGAACAGTCAATAGATGATACACTTGCATTATCAAGGAACCGCCCAGCAATACTTTGGGCAGGAGACTTCAATATCAAATCATGTAGTCACGCTCAAAAGGGTATCTGTGGGCATCGAGAGGAACATCCTGGTGGTGAAAGTGCCATGCTTAACCACTTTCCACACAATAATTACGGCAGTGTTTTGAACAACTTGGTAGCCAAGTTAGATCTGGAGCTACTTGATTGCACGAAGAATAAAAATAATGAGAAGTGCCCAACATTTAGAGGGAGAGACTCATATTCAAATATTGATCACATTCTGGTGTCTAAAGATTTGGTTTATTCCAATGTCTGGGTAACAGAACAACCAGTGAGTGATCACAATAGCATATCGATGGAGCTAATGGGCTGGGGTCCGAAAACAATTGTGTATGAAAGACCAATTCATGGGATTGTGGCTGAGAGGCCTAATGGCATGAGAATTAAATGGATTAAAGTAGACCCCACAGTTTTTTTGGCAAATATACTCCATAAATGCAGTAATGAGGTAAGCTACTGCTTAGAACTTAATGTGACCCCGTCTATTTTCCTATCAAATGTTTTAAAAATAACTACCTCAATTGAGAAATCCCGGGAAGCAAGAAGTAGAAAGCCGAGGGGAGGTAAGGTCACGTGGTTTGATAAACAGTGTGCCCAGTCTCTAAAAAAGTTAAAGGTTGCATTGGATGCCAAGCCAAGAGATACAATTAAGATTAGAGAAGAGCGGCTTAATTACAAAACTGCTTTGGCATCTAGAAAGAAAGATTTGCAGAATGAGGCATGGTCAAAATTGGATAGGGCTGCTGAAACCAAAGACCATAAATTATTTTGGGAAACTGTAAACAACCCTTTTCTTAAAAATGATAACATTCCTGTAATTAGCTCACATGTTAGTTGTCGCGCATGGATAGCCCATTTTACTGGGATTTTTAACTCTAATTCTAATCCATATGGGTCAATTTTAAGGGATAATTTAGCACCATGTACCAAATGGCAGAACATGGAGGTATCTGTGACCCTCAATGAGGTTACAGGTGCAATAAGAAGCAGCAAGGGTGGCAAGGCCCCTGGGCCGGACGGTGTGCCCACGGAGTTTTATAAATATGAATTAAACCTATGGGCACCAATTTTGACACGTTATTTTAATGCGGCCATAGAGGATAGGTTACCAACTACATGGGGGCAGTCAATCATTGTGCTCTATAAAAAAGGCCCCAGGACCGAAGCCCAAAACTATCGGCCCATCTCACTTCTGGACTCGTCAGTTAAGATTCTCAGTCGAGTTCTATTAGCGAGATTGGAAGTTTGGGCCGAGGAAAATAATATTCTATCCCCAGTGCAGTATGGGTTTCGCAAGGAGATGGGCACAATGGAGCAGTGTGTGAACCTGGAGTTCCTAGTCAGCAAGTATACCAAAGCTAAGGATGGTAATCTATTCTTGTGCTTTGCTGATCTGAGCTCAGCATTCGATCTGGTGGAACACACACTGCTCTGGCCGATTTTGCTGTCAATGGAGGCCCCAACTGAAATTATCCATCTGCTGGCCAGGCTATACGCTAACCTGACCAGCAAAGTAAGATTTGGAAGAGATGGTAAATGCACACCTTTTTTTAATATTAAGAGAGGTATCCGACAGGGTGTGTACTTGCCCCACTACTGTTTTCTCTTTTTATAAATCAAGTAGATGAAATTTTAAGACAGACTAATGCAGACGCCCCTATTATTAATGGTAACAGAATCCCAATCCTTTTATACGCGGATGACGCAGTCCTTATCTCCAGGACCCAAAATGGATTGCAACAACTGATTGATAGGTTTTATACATTCATTGAGAATAGGAAATTAAAAATTAACAAAGGAAAGACCTTTACAATGTCGTGTGGCAAGACATTAAGAAAATGCAGGTCCTTCTTTTTAAGTGGAGAGAAATTAGAACCAGTCAAGAATTTTTGTTACCTCGGCATCACCTTTTCTCGGAGATGGCAAATGGGCAAGCGAACAAGATAGTGTCAATTTTAAACTGACCAGGAACACAAATAGTGTTTTTAGATTTGCCACCAAATTAGGGGATCGCAGAATCCGTGAGATGCTGTCCATATATAACTCACGATGTATATCCTCTGCCATATATGGGGCCGGGATATGGGGATACAATGCCAAGAGTGCCAACTTGATCAAGCTTGAGGAGAATGTGTTTTTAAAACGATTATTGTGTGTCCCGATTACAGCCTCAATCGAATTGGTGCATAGGGAGCTTGGTATAAATCATGTTGATGACCTTATTGCTTTGCGTCCCCTAGCCCTTTGGCGCTCGATCTGGGCAAAGGAAGAGACAAAATTCACCCAGGACATGATCAGTGATTGCCTAAAGCTTGACCGCCACTCAAATATTTCCTGGCTAAGTCACATACAGTATTGGTACAAATTACTGTATGGTCACAATATATATACAGACCTATTAACAGGGCCAGCGCTGTCAAAGCGGGAGCTTAAAATGTCATTCCTTAAGCACTCAGATGGGATAAGATTGGAAAGATGTGAAAAACAAAGTACGGTTAATTTCTACCTAGAATATAACATCAGCAAAGGTTTCCAAACTTACCTTACTATTGTGAGCATTAATCGTCATTGCTATCTATTAACCAGCCTGCGGTTGGGAACTGTGCACCACCTAGTGGCATTCCCTACAATCAAGAAACCCGGGACATGTCCATGCCCATGCGATGGTCAAGCTATACAGAGTGTTTGCCATTTTTTACTATTTTGTAATTTTATACTCATTTTAGAAAGTTTTATCTGAAACCCATCTTTTTAAAATATAATATGCGCAATACAAAATCAGCGATGCAATTGATATTTAATTTAAAGACCCCTGATGTATGTTTTTATGTGGCTAATTATATTTCAACATGTATTTTTCATCGGAAATCAATTATTGTATAAATTCCCCTATGATGCACTTCATAGAAGGTTTTTATTATTGTTCAAATTGATTTTAAATTTTTGTGTAAAAAAAATGTGTATTTTGGCCTATATTACCTTGTGCACTTTATATTGCGATCTTTGCACATGTCCAGTTAGCACCCCTGGGGTGACTGTATATTGCGACAGGGGAAGAAAGAAACTAATATTTTGCACTTTACAATGCCAGTTTGCACATGAGCGCTAAATATGCACTTTCTTAAACATAAGACTCGAGAAACTAATGTATAAGAATGTAAAGGAAGGATCATATTGCACTTTACTCCGCCACTATTGTACATACCCCAGTATAAGTTTGCACTAAGTGATTGCACTTTATTAGGACTAAGACATTTGTTGCTTAATGTGCTATAAACTACATGACTGTACGGTTGGCGTAGTACAAAAAATGTATCTGCATTTTAATCTTGTATTATGTAATGATGGTATTTGGCAAACAAATGAATGCTGTTTCCTTTTAATTATGTTGTTGCTATATGGTTGTATTCATACACAGCGAATAAAGCATTTTGAAAAAAATACAAATACAGATTATTTTTTTTTTTTTTATTTAGAAAGTTTTATATAGCGCGAACGTGACCCTTGGGTATCAGCGCGCTTCACAAAGACATATACATGAGGTATATAATTCGCAAATAATACATACAAATTGTTATATGGCGAGTGAGGTAGGTAAATATGTAGCTATATGGTAGCATATCCCACTGCTATGAGGTAGATAAGTGAAGGTCATATAAAAGTTCAATCCAAGTTCAATAACGTATACGTTTACATTGCTGTGAGGTAGGATCTGTATAGGTCAATCAGGGACATATCATAGCATATTCTAGTATAGTCTAGTATTTGACATCGGTTTACACATTATAAGTACTTTTAGTCAGCGTCTACCTCTCTTCGATTATGTTTGATCATTGTATTCCTTTGGAAATAGTTCAGGCATTGTCTTTGTTTGTGTATATTTCTTCTCGGTTTTGGGCCCATAAGGCACTTGAGGCTAGTTCCCATCTAGTTAGCGACTCTCACTTTCTTCTTCTCTAAGTCCGTAGGGAGAAGTTTAGCACGCATTGTCGTTGAGGTCATTTCCTGGCTATGTAAGGAACTTACTCATTAAGAAGATCTTAGTTTCCTTTTTGAATGCTGTCGTGTTAGTCTTTTTCCTGATATTTGGAGGGAGTGAGTTCCATACTCTGGGTGCTGCCCCAGAGAAGGCTCTATCGTATGTTTTCTTTTTTTGGAAGATGGGTGGTTTCAGTATCAGCGCATTGGCGCTTCTGGTTGGTCTGACTCCTCCCGAAAGTTCAATCTTCTGGGCCAGATATCTTGGTGTTTTGTAACGTAGTGCTTTGTGGGTGACACAAGCCATCTTGAATTGGATTCTGGCTGCGTATGGTAGCCAGTTTAACACTTTTAGATGTGGGGAGATATGGTTGAATTTCCTCGATCCGGTAATGAGCCTTGCTGCTGCATTAAGGCATGCTTTTAGAGGTGCAGTGGAAATTTTCGGTAGACCTGCTAAGGTTGTACATCCGTATTCAATTCTTGAGATAACTACTGATTGAATTGCCAGTTTGAGATCTGCTGATGAGATGAAAGGTTTCATCTTCCTTAAGTAATTCAGGTGAAAGCGGGCATTTTTTGCCATTGCATTGATGTGTGCTTTCATGTCTAGATTTTTATCTAATGTGATTCCCAATGATTTCGCAGATTCCACTAGAGTAGGGGTGCAGTTTAAAGCTGTGATCAGTCTGGTCCATTCTTCTACCTCCGAGTGGCTCTTCGGAGGAGAGATCAAAAGGAATTCCGTTTTTTTTGCATTGAGCTTCAGGTGGTTGCTGGTTAGCCATCTTAGTGTCATTTTCAAAGCCTCATTCAGTAGCTTGATGTCTTCCAGGGATTCGACCTTGATATACACTTGTGTGTCGTCCGCATACATATGATAGGATATGTTTGCGTCTCGTAGGATTTCAGTCAGAGGTTCGACATAAAGGTTAAAGAGGGATGGAGATAGTGTCGATCCTTGCGGAACTCCGATCGAGTTTGGACTTGATGTGGATAGTGCTTGGTTGACCCAGAGTTTTTGTGTTCTGTTCTGAAGAAAGGATTCAAACCATTTTAGCACATTTCCCGACATTCCCATCCTGTTGTGAAGTCTGTCTAGTAGTTTTACATGATTTACAGTGTCAAATGCATAAGTCAAGAAGTACTAGAAGACATGTCTTATTGCGGTCCAGGGCCTGTACTGCGTCATCATCTATATGTAGGATCGCTGTTTCCGTGCTGTGACCTGTTCTGAATCCAGATTGGCAGTCGTCCAATAGCATGAAATTAGCGATGTGTTGGCTCAGTTGGTTTTGTACGCATTTCTCGATTAGTTTGGCCAGAAGTGGAATATTTGTGACTGGGCGGAAATTATTGGGGTCTGCCGGATCCACTGTTGGTTTCTTAATGATGGGGACCACTTGGCCTGTTTTTAGACAGTCTGGCAAGATCCCTTGAGATAGGGAGGCGTTTATTATTCTTGTCCATATTGGGATGATGATGTGGTTTATTTTTTGTATACATTTGGCGGGGAGTGGATCATTATAGTGGTTGTTCGGTTTGATATCTGCTAGTGTCCTGGCGGTGGTATTCTGATCATAGAGCTTGAAGGTGTCCCAATGCGCTTTGTTGTTTGCTTCCACGTGGTCGGCTGTCAGTGTGGTCTTGTTCAGAGTGTGCAGTTGGTTGTTCAGTTGGTGCGGTTGGTTGTTCAGTTGGTCCGCTGCCGTCTTGAGCTCTGTTTCCAACTTATTTGCCTTTTCGGTGAAAAAATTAGAGAATTCCTCACAACTTAACTGAGTTTTAGTTGTTTCTTGGTCCGATTTTGCTAATTTGTTGGATTGTTGCCTTAAAATTTCAAATAGTTTCCGAGGTCTGTTTTTTGCATTGTCCAATTCTGACCTAATATATTCTTTTTTGGATCTGAGGATCTTTTTGTTGTATTTGTTTCTGATTTTTCTGAGTGATTTCAGTTCCGGTGTTGCAGGATGTTCTCTCCATTTTCTTTCGGCCATTCTTAATTTCCTTCTCTCCTCATTCAATGTACCATTAAACCATGGGTTTTTGTCCTTTTCTGATATTCTTTTCAGCCTGAGTGGCATGGTGTTGTTAACTATGTTTGTTACTGTCGTCGTGTAGTGCTCCGTTAGTTCATTCACATTCCGCAATTTGTTAGGTGGTTTCAGTTCTTTCTCACAATTTTCCACTAACCGTTCGATGTTCACGTCTTTTGTGTCGCGAGTCCACTTTTTGCTTTTGATGGGCTGTGAGTTATTGTTCCTTTTCAGTTTTGGAATTTGGAAGATTATTGCATGGTGATCCGACCAGTCACATGGCGCAATTAAGTGGATCACTATGTTCTTTTTTCTTGCTATTATCCAGTCTAGCGTTGCACCTTTTGAGCGTGTTGGTTGTGTACACGCTTGAGTGAGATTTAGCTCTGTCATAAAGTCTTTAATCGCGTTAACCTGTTTCTCCTTCCTGTCTTCCCAGTGTCGGTTGAAATCGCCCAGGAATATGTTGTTAGCTTGATTGTTAGAGTTATCTGTGATAATCTCCATTAGCTGGTCTATGAAAGCCGCATTATTTCCTGGGGGATGGTACAGGGCATGTAGGGGGCATCTTTGATTGTCTGTCGATTTTATATTAATACCTAGGTATTCACAGGATTCCATAGGATCTGATTGAATTTGTTTAATTTCTATGTCAGTTCGGTGGATGCATGCTATCCCGCCTCCTGTCTTTTTCAGTCTATCCAATCTCAGTATGTTGTATTGTGGGGGCACTAACAAGTCAAAGCAAGGAGAGGATGAAACCGAAAGCCATGTTTCTGTTAGGATTGCTATGTCAATTTCTTCGTTAATGATAAGTGCAGCGATGTCTGAGGAGTGTTTTACAGCGGATCGACAGTTGAGCAGTAGGCCTTTCAGAGGATTTCTTGTAATGCTCGGGTTCCGTTCTAGCTGGATGTTGGATCGCTGGACTTGCTGTAGGTTGTTAAGGTTTGGTTTTCTAGTCTTATGTCTTGATGTTCTATTAATGTCGATTGGAACTATCTTAATTTCCTCCCCCCTCAAGTATTCTGTGGATTCGTACGTCTGGAGTAGAGGAAGGGTTTCTTCTTCTGTTATGCAACTACGGTTTCTATTTGGCCGGTTGTGCCTTTCTGTTAATGACTACAAGGTGTAAAATTCACATGTCATCCATATGGTAGGCACGTTTTAAGAGTGCTTGGTCTGGAGAAGCACAAACTCAGGATTCAGGATTCAGAACATAACACAGTGGTTAGGATTGACTTTAATACGAATAATGTATTTTTTTTATTGAAACCAACCTTTCTTAGCAACATCTGGATAGACAGACTGGGAAAAAAAGCATAACATTCTAACCTGTACCATGCAGCTTGCATGCAGCTCTTAGATGGCAGTTCATAGCTCACTGTGCTGGATAACAACTGCAACTGCACAGTAACAACAGATACTCTGTGACAAAAGCAGTAACCCATTGAGCTAGCCACATAAAGTATTGTCCTTTGATATGCATGGCACATGATTTGTGCAGCAGGCATATAAATCCTCTGTGCTACCTTTGATAAATGAAAACGGCCACTAGACAAAAATCTCACATCTCTCTCCTGCAGGAACATTAATAAATCACCAGAGTTAACTTAACACTTTTATTGTTGCAGTGCTTTTGTATCTGCTGCACTGCTGCAAAACCGTCCCTCACTAACAAAATGCTTCCCCAGCCTCCGGAAGAAATGCCTGCCCCCCACCCGATACTGCCATTCCAGCCTTGGAAGTGTTCAAAACAGACAATATCTTGTTGGCAAGTCCACCAGCACTGACTGGCATGTACATGCTGTGGCTACACAGATGCAGTTTTCAACATAAAACAATGGCAATTCATGTGTTATTCACACTACCTGAACGATGGCTAGAAGGGTTGAATCTGAAATGTATAATCTTTAACAATCATTTCTGAAGTTTTGCAGGGCATTTGAAAATCTTGTGTCAACTCCAACAACAGATAATCTTATTTTACTTTACTTGTTACTTCAGTTAGGGGTTTGCACAGGTGCCAACAAATTATGCGATTCTTAAAGACTGCCATCAACACAAGGGGAGTCACAGAGTCGAGACTCTAGTCGAGTTGCTGTGACGACTCAGTCAGTCTCACTCTCATATGACCTTACCTGCTTCGTGGCCCACATGAGGTCCGACCGCCCGACTCAGTCAGAGAGTGACAATTAAGTGAAGCAAGTCACTCACTGCCTGGTACCGAACTTGCATTGATTCTAGTCAGGCACTTTAAAGTCTTGACACCCTGCACCCAGGCAGCAGGCATGAGTCTGACTCGACTACAAGGGCGCACTGCATCAGTGTGGCTATTACTTCTATGCAGGGGCGGACAAACAATTTTTGCTAGGGCCTTCATCATTGGTAGTGCTTTCGCGCTACCAGATTGAAGGCCCTGAGAGCTGCCCAGAAGTCCCAAGCCTGGTAGTAAACATACTGCATCAGACACTACATTCTCAACTAGGGTAGGGACAACTTATACACCCGTACTTCTAGCTGCAGCATGTGTAGTAAGACACTGTCCATTCATGCCTAGCCATGCTCCGCACACTTTGTGCTTATTCGCTCAGCTTCCTGGCCCAGGCCCAAAGCAGATACATACAATGCATAGAATCAAGCACTGCACCGGATCGCCCAGCCCGGGGTAACCATAGCAATGAGTGAGACAAGTTCTTTCCTCCACCCAGGCCCAGCTTGCAGGCCATCATGATGTCTCTGCTGGCAGAGCTTCAGCACAGCAGTGCAATTAAGCAGCTGATTGTATGGCACAGGAGCGCTTTCCATGGCTTACAAACACACAGGGGTCACAAGCAAGGTGGAAGGGGTTGCAGCGGGTAGCTTATGGGTCGCAGTTGCGACTCATGCCAATCTCTAATTCACGTTCATGGGGGAAAAGAGTTACTGCTCAGGGAAAACATATTACCCATTTAGAGATTATTTTCTTAAATGTGCAAATGCAGAGTATGTATCACGTTCCATGTCTGGAAATAAAGACTTGCTATATGTCCTTACATATTAATGTTTACACGTGTATATTCCTTGGAATCTTCAAGAGTGACAGCTTCCCAGGAGAACTCTTGGAGTTCCAGGAAAGTAAGATATTTTGAAAACCAAAAGTATAATACTACCAATTTTCATTTATGACTTTCCAACATAGACCTTTGTGAAATACACTAATAGTGACATAAAAGAAAAAAGTTTTACCTCAACACAGCTTAAATTTTGTATGTTTAACCTCACATGGACTGTCAAATAGCATCTTCTCTTCATGTGAATGATATGACATTTAAAATAATGATGAGTTTAATCTTTAAAATTGCTCAACATTATCTATATAGTGCTAACCAAACCGTTGGTTTGAAGAGACTGAAATGAGGATTTGGACAAATTATGCTGGATGTGTTAGGAGCTTTGATTCAGTCTATTGGAGTGACTATGAATAATGTGAAAAGTATCAACAATTCTCCCCGAGCACTCAAACTAAATTCAAACAAAGTATTCAAAGTCCAGAATATAAATGTGAGTTATAAATAGACACAGTCACAGGTCAATAATCCAGGTAATGATCAGCAACTCAGGTCCTTTCAATCAAGGATGGTTTATTTTCTTGATAGTTCCTTTTCTTCAAGGTTCAAAGTTATCCATTAACAGCAGTCATCAGAAAAAAGCAGCCAACACGTGTTTCGTCGTGTTAATTTGTACACATTGACTTCAACAGGGCTGCAAACCATAATGCAAATAAACATATATGTAAGTTGTGAAGTGACACATGGTCCAACTAAAAGCTGTATAGTTTAAAGGAACCCATGAAAGATAGAATGAAACCAACAAAACCAATAAAAAACATACAACCCGAATAAGTGTGCATGTCTCAAGTTAGCCTTCACCAGATAAATGTCAGTAAAAAAGAAGCGTCTATTCAAATAACTTCACACAAGTATTTGCTCTCCAACAGTCCATCCGTAAATCACCCGAAAAACATGGGCTAATACCCAAAAGAGCCCCAAATGCGTTCCTCTACTAGATATCTTCTTAAATCACCAGTCTATTATATTTTAAAAGTTGCCCCACTTCATAAGTGTTGTCTTAAATCAAATACTGAATAGACTCAAAATAATTTCAAAATAAATTATATGCTGCAGTGAGTTGAGATATGTTCACTTATACTCAACTCAATATTTACAATTGCGAAGTCGCAGACATGAAAATGTATATGTATGAGATTACCGTAATCCCAATATCCATCGACGAATTCTCTTCCCATCTGATTTTAAAGTAACAATTTCGGTATTATATACGGACCCTGAAATCAAACATCCCAAGAGCTCCAGTTAGATTGTATTTAACAATGAATCTACTAGGGAAAGTTGCGTCACATATTAGTGGTCGACTTACCCCACTCTCAAAGTATATTCAGGACGGGAGTCCTCTTCACTGTATTCAAAGTGGCTGTATCCCCACAAATTACGATCTAAAGTAAATGTCGAAATACACTGAACTTAGTACTTGTATTACTATGAAATACCTAAAGAACAGGGTTTATAATAATATCTCTCGCACATACCTGTCTTCAGTCGCGGGTCCGTCTATCCACGATACCGCTCTGTAGTCGGCGTTCTGCGTAAGCGCCATTTTGGTATTCCCATTTAAGTTATTTCACCTTAACGCCATCTTGTAAGGGATGGTCACTATGCAATCTACTGCCACTATTTTCAAGGATAAAACGAAAGTTCTACAAACAAAGTATAATGAAATAATAGTAACATATCATTCTCGCGGGCCTGTCTGTACACAGTCAACGCTCTGTGGTCGGCGTGCTAAATCAGCGCCATCTCAGACTACCTTTAGTTATTTCTCGTTAGTCGCCATCTTGTAGTGTATGATCGTGAGTATCACTCATGTTTATAAAATGTTAGAAGAGGTCAGCTACCGTCATCTATAATATTATAGCAAGGTATATTCATACTTAAGATATATATATCTCTCAATGTCATGCATATTCCATGAATATTATATGCCTCCTTATTTACCGTTAGACTCAATATTCAAAACGGGCGCCATCTTGTGATTCCTTGTAGTCACCAGGAAGCCACAAAAACTATTTATGCTGTAATTTTCAAATGCGTGTCTACACTTATATCTACTCGTTGATCAAACGATTCCACTAATAATAACAAAATATATGCTGTCTCAGAGTAAACGCAAATATTTAGTGCGATATCACAGTTAAAAGCGTGCATGCATATACATCTGCACAGTAGTCATCCAGTTCCACTTATAATAGGGTAAGAAACGACAAAATGAGCCTGTATGGTATCACAGTCAAAAAGTGTGCAAAGACATATATCTGCACGTTACATCTGCCTATCCTTCTCAAGACGAGGTAATAGTAGGGTCCTCAAATCTTAACATAGGGAAAGAGAAAAGGTGGTAAACCATAAAAGGATTAGTATTAAAGCAGAACAGGAGATGATAGATGGAAGTTACAGTGAAAATTTGAGATGAAATCTCGAATAGTGCAAATCTGTAAATATCAGTTACATATCAGAGTAACACATAGTCTATGTACATTGTATATACAACTCATCGGTTGAATTAATATATATGTAAATTACATATCAATACAAAGTGTGTTAGTAATTATAACTCTTAACAAGAGAGAGTGGCTATATCATTTCATATAAAGTCTATCATTAACATTTTCATATACACTTATATTTATATGTGATATCTACACATACTAATTATCTTCCATTTGTACAGAGGATAAGTCCATATTCCATATTCGGTTGAGCCAACGCTGTTGAGTATCATCACCATTACATTTAATAAAGTTCTCATTATACAGCTTGTCACACCATATAATGATTATCACACTCAGTCATTTCCCAGAAAATATTGATACTCATGATCATTGTTTATACCTAGTTCCACAGCTTTCAGTTTCATCAACCATATAACCTCATTTCTCCTCAGTTTCAGCTGTCTATTACCTCCTCTAGATTTTGGGTTGATATGTTCGATTCCATGAAAGCTGAAGACATTTAACCTTGAAGAAAAGGAACTATCAATAAAATAAACCATCCTTGATTGAAAGGACCTGAGTTGCTGATCATTACCTGGATTATTGACCTATGACTGTGTCGATTTATAACTCACATTTATATTCTGGACTTTGAATACTTTGTTTGAATTTAGTTTGAGTGCTCGGGGAGAATTGTTGATTGTAAGGACCTATTTAGTAGTTTGTGGTGGGTGTTGGTAACCACACCTCTCCTCCTGAAAGCACCAGAAAAATATTGGAATATTGCTAATTATCCTTACTTTGCTGAGCGCCCTATTACCTGGGTTACCGATTCTTTGTTAATGTGAAAAGTATGCTTGTAGATCCCTTGGCTTCTAACACTTCTGGTATTTCACCCAGATAGATAATGAGTAAATGGCAATGTATTCTATGATTATGCAGAACCGTTTTGCACTAAAGATCGTTCTTGCAAAGGAGAGTCGAGTCTGCAGGGTTGTGAAGGTATGAGAGTTTTGGATCTTCAAACCAGATAACAGTAGAGTTATTAACGTTTATGTTCACTAACATTTCTCTGAAAGTCAAAGCTTTTGAAGAGCATGGTTTATGGGAATCAGATGGTTCCTGGTTAGGTGAGATTGGAAAGGGTTTTTAGAAAGGTTGGCGAGTAGATTGAGGGGGGCATGTTAAGGGTTATACTAACACATGTAATTATGGCATTTATTTGAACAATCATTCTATTTCTCTTCAAATTGTCTTAATTAAACAAGTTGGGTCTTAAAGGAAGAAAACATCCAAGAGTAAAAGGTGAAGGATGAAGATAGAAAACAATGGCAGACACCAAGGGCCTGATTAAGAGTATGGCGGACAGGGTTGCTCCATCACAAACGTGACGGATATCTCATTCGCCAAATTAAAATTCCATTATATCCTATAGGACTTGTAATATAGGAGACAGAATATCCAGCACCTTTGTGATGGAGTATCCCATTCACCGAGATTCAAATCAGGCCCCCAATCTATAATCAGCTTAATATGTTGGAAGAATCGAGACACAGGAGAAAATAAGGGATGCTGAATGTAATGTAGTTAGCTTGGGGTTTTAATGATGATAAAATCACCAAAGGAGGGAGTTGACCCTGCTCGACAACCTCGCCAATCTTGGACTCAAGCAACTGGTGTCCACGCCCACCCACCTCGCCGGACACACACTCGACGCAGTCTTCTCTTCCAGCACAGACATCGACTTCAGCCACGCCACAGAGCTTCAATGGACGGACCACAGCTGCGTCCACTTCACCTTCAAGAGAACGACGACCCACCACCACCAGCAACAGGCCGCCCGCAGAAGCTGGAACAAGATCACAGCAGACCAGCTCGCCACCTCCCTGAGCCAGCACCCTCCTGCCAGCTCAGCGAACCCCAGCCAGGCCGCCGACAACCTCACGAAGTGGATCGGCATCTGCGCGGACGAGCTCTCCCCGCTGAGGACCCCGCCCAGCAGACCCAGCAGCAAGAAAGCCCCGTGGTTCACCGACTAACTCAAGAGCTCCAAGAAGAACTGCCGAGCCCTCGAGAAAGTCTGGAGAAGGGAACCTACACCGGACAACAGGACCACCCTCAAGCTGGCCACTCGGAAGCACCACCAGCTGATCCGCGCCGCCAAGAAAACTGCATTCAAGGACCGGCTGGACAACAACGCACACAACAGCAAGGAACTCTTCAACATCGTGAAAGAGCTATCCAACCCCAGCGCAGGAAACAACGACATCACCCCATCGCAAGACCTCTGCAACTCCCTCGCTTCATACTTCCACAACAAGATCGTGGACATACACAACAGCTTCAACAACCAACCAACGCACACCATGACCGAACAACCACCCCCCACCACCACCCTCCACGCCTGGACCACGATCAGCACCGAAGACACCATCCGCACGATGAACTCCATCCACTCCGGATCACCGACCGACCCCTGCCCTCACCACGTCTTCAACAAGGCCGACGCTGTCATCACACCCCACCTGCGAGACATCATCAACACATCCTTCGACACCGCCACCTTCCCTGAGAGCTGGAAGCACGCCGAACTCAGCGCTCTACTCAAGAAACCAACAGCGGACCCCACCGAACTCAAGAACTACCGCCCCATCTCACTCCTCCCGTTTCCAGCCAAAGTCATCGAGAAGACCGTCAACAAGCAGATGGCCGCCTTCCTCGAGACAAATGGATCCCTCGACCTCTCACAGTCCGGCTTCCGAGCCAATCACAGCACCGAGACCGCCCTCATCGCCGCCACCGATGACATCCGAGCCCTGATGGACAACGGAGAAACAGCGGCCCTCATCCTCCTAGACCTCTCCGCGGCATTCGACACTGTCTGCCACCGCACCCTAGTACAGCGCCTCAGCAACGTCGGAATCCAGGACAAGGCGCTGGAATGGATCATCTCCTTCCTCGACGGAAGAACTCAGAGAGTCCGCCTACCACCGTACAAGTCAGAGGCCTCCGAAGTCATCTGCGGCGTCCCTCAAGGATCCTCTCTGAGCCCCACCCTCTTCAACGTCTACATGAGCCCCCTCGCGGCCATCGCACGCCAACACAACCTCAGCATAATCTCCTACGCCGAGGACACCCAGCTGATCCTCTCCCTCACCAACGACCCCGCCTCCGCCAGAGCCAACCTGCACGAAGGGATGAAAGAGGTAGCCGAGTGGATGACGACCAGCCGCCTGAAACTGAACTCTGACAAGACGGAGGTCCTCATCCTGGGCTCTTCACCCTCCGCCTGGGACGACTCCTGGTGGCCTCCCGCCCTGGGCACCGCACCCAAACCGACAGACCATGCACGCAACCTGGGCTTCATCCTGGACTCCTCCCTCTCCATGACCAGGCAAGTCAACAACGTCTCCTCGGCGTGCTTCAACATCCTACGCATGCTACGGAAGATCTTCTGGTGGATCCCCACCGAGACCAGGAAGACCGTCACCCAGGCCCTCGTCACCAGCCGACTGGACTACGGCAACGCCCTCTACGCCGGCACCACCGCCAAGCTCCAGAAGAGACTCCAGCGGATCCAGAACGCCTCAGCCAGACTCATCCTCGACATCCCACGAACCAGCCACATCTCCGGACATCTGGGAGACCTTCACTGGCTCCCCGTCAACAAAAGAATCACCTTCCGCCTCCTCACCCACGCACACAAAGCCCTACACGACCAAGGCCCGAGCTACCTCAACAGCCGGATCAACTTCTACGCTCCCAAACGCCACCTCCGATCAGCCAACCACGCCCTCGCCGCCGTCCCCCGCATCCGAAGAGCGACTACAGGAGGAAGGTCCTTCTCCTACCTGGCCGCCAAGACCTGGAACTCCCTCCCGACCGACCTCCGCCTGACCCAAGACCACCTCTCCTTCAGGAAGAAGCTGAAGACCTGGATGTTCGAGCAGTAGGCCCCCCCCCCCCCCCCCTCCCCAGCGCCTTGAGACCCTACGGGTATGTAGCGGGCTCTATAAGTGTCATTGATTGATTGATTGATTGACAATGCGCAAATGGGTCTTATTAAGGGTGTGCTTAATTAATCTATTCTCAAATCCACATGTGTACACTGCCATGGAATGAATGCAGTTGAAACAAATTTGTTATGACTTGTTAAAGTGTGTTTTCCTGTTTTATGCTAATTTTGACTCAATTAGGCCTCAAAGCTATCTTGTCCAAAACAAATGCTAATCTTGTTCATGTTTTGTTTATGTTCCTCCTGCATGTTCTCAAGAAAGAGGTAGGTTTGTTTATTTCTGAATAACACTTTTCTCGAAGAAGAGCCTCTCCATGTGTTACATGTTACTGAGGACCTTCTGCTTGCATAGAGTATTCCATTTATTGACAATGGTTCATTGTTTTTTATTAAACTAGTTTGCTATGACTTTGCCCGATGATAATATTTTAGCCCCTCTGAAACAATATTCATGTAATGGGTTCGTACTCAGGTGGTAGGGTTATGTGAAGTTTTATAGTTTTGTGATATGATTTGTTGATAATGTATTAATTTGCTCACACCACTGTGCCTTTACACTTCTAAGGTTCCTCTATGCAGAAACTGGCTATATAAACCCTATAATTTGGGGGTGAACCAGAACTATGCTGCTCTCTACTGGGGATGAAGCCTGTCTCTAATTTTGCATATTATTTTGCATAGTGCCTATTACTAAGTGCTTTCATGGCAATGATTTTATGCATTTAAATTAGATTTTCTTTATCTGCATTTTGATATTGTTATATTGCGCCCTTTTAAACTGTGTAATAAACCTTCATGGTTTTTCTAAATTCTGTTCTAGAACTTACTTGTTGAGTGAATCCTATCTTTATTTGGCTGTATTTTGAAATGCTGATTTGCACCTTGTATTTCTGACACATTTCATCATGAAATTGAAGCACATTTCCTGATCCACCTATCACCTGGGTGTGCAATTAAGCTGGAAATTTAGGGGTACAATGAGTCCAGAACACTGCCAACTTAGGTCAGTGGCTCGAGAATAAATATGTATTCCAAAGCCAATGCTTCATTTATATCTCTGGATAATATATATGAAAGTGGGTGAATTGCCAATTGCAAATAAGTCTGTACCCTTGGAAAATTCTACTCCTCTGCATGCTGCTCTGGCATATATTGAGCAACATGTCTGTAACCTGCATGTTTCAGGTCATATTTAGCAGATAGCAAAGCAATGAAATCTCCTTTTTGTGAAATATACATAATTTTGTGCAAGTGATGCACTTTAAGCAACTTCTGCATTAACAGGTTTCCATGAATGTTGTGCGGGAGAGCCTAACTAGTATACAAAAGTCACTCAAAATGCCAATGGGGTAGTGGTTTGAGCAGAAATTCCAGATAAGCCATTCTCTCCAAAAACCAGCTTCCCACAGACGAGGTTAGCGCGGTAGACGGGGCAGGGCGCAGCAGGGGTGAAAGCTGACAAATGACAGAATACGTGTTATGTATTTATTAATTATACCTATTCGTCGTCTGTTGGCTTTCCCCCCTTCCACTCCGCCCCACCCCCGCCGCCCCACAGCGTTTACCTGTGCCGGACACTGCTGACTACAGCAGGCCACCATCTTTGTGATCACAGGCCATTACCAATGTGTCGCAAATTGTTACCTGCCTCATGAATATTGATGAGTGAGGTCAATTGCAATCTCATTGGGAATCTCAAAAAGTGTCTGATAAACCGTTGTACTTCGCATTTTGCGATTTCCTAATTGCGAGTCACAAAAAATCGAAATTATAAACTCGCAAAATATTTCTGTTGAACAAGTGGTCCTAAGATTCTGTAGAATCGCAGTTTGGTGTTTGAACATACCAAAAAGCATTTTTGACATCGCAAACGACCCAAGTCTGAATTGGGCCGTTTGCGACTACAAAATGCATCATATATTTGCCCAATAGTCTTTTTAAATAAAAGTAGAGTGTTTTGTTTGTGAAACAGGACTATAGCTTCTTGGAAAGTAGTGAAAAAAATCACAATATTTTCTCATTAAGAATTGGTCGGGCAGGGGGGGATATAAGCGGCTTACTGCTCAATTCATCCTCGTAATTGACACGTATGAGAATTGTACAGGACACAAGACATTGTAAATACACTTCTCTCCTTGGCTACAGTGCTTGGCAACAACCAAGAAAAGCATCTTTTCCAGGAGTAACGTGATGTTCGCTGATGAAAAACAGAAACATCCACTTGATGTAAAATGCAATGAATTCTTCAATAATTACAGAAGAATGCAGTAGCTCCGGCAGGAATGCTGCCAGATGTTTCTGAGGATAAGATGGACTGCAGCTCCAGCCGGTGGGTTTGCGAGTGGGCTCTAGGCCCAGAGCTGCACTCTGGGGGGAAAGGCTTAACTGTCATCGAAACCGAGGTGTCTGAGGAGCAGATATGGAATCAACTCTTCACCAGTCACATACGTACAGCAACCCACATATAATATGAAAACAACACGCCTGACACAAATTTACATAAATGCTGTTTTATCCATGTGTGATACTGTTAGTGCTTCACAGATTACCTTTAACCCATGGATGTAGAGTCAGCAAGGGTATTGGAACTTTGTGTCTCACATCAGAAGGGAAGAGGATGTGGCTTAAAGGCCAGGGCGGTTGCTCTCAAATCTGGGGAACCTGGTTAAAGTCTATGCAATAACCCTCAAAATCCTGTGATTCTCGGCAAATCACTTAATCTTACCGTGCCTAGCAAAAAAAGTGACCTTGTGTAAACGTAACTGGTGCTCATTTAAAGCGTCCTGATACCTTTGGGACGATTTTGCGCTATATAAAACTCCGAAAAAATAAACGGCTGTGCAACCAATTTTGAAATACATGTGCCTGCAGGGCAGCTGGACAGAGAATGGCAGAGGTGGACGGGATGTGCTGAGCAGTGTAACTCAGTGTAACCCATGTGAGGCACTGAGTTACCCAAAGGAGGCCACCCCTAGTGTGACTGACTGGTGGCAGCTCACCTGAAGATAGATAAATCCGCACTACAGCGACACCAAAAATAGAGGAAAGGGGGGGCCCCATTGGCCCTCCCGCACGTATGGCAGGGCACCGGCCTTCCCTTCCCTTTGCTAGACAACCGTGGTGGGGGCATGCCCCGCCGCGTCAAATGACGCAGCCGGCGCGCCTCTCCACCAATTGGTGCGTGGCTACCCAGGTGACCCGGAAGCGATAACATCGCTTCCGGGTCAAAGGGGGGAGCCAAGGGGCAGACAATTTGGAACTGGTCTGCCGTGGAGGGTTTAAAAGGCCGGGGAGCACGGGAGACGTTCTCTGTTTCCCGCGCTTCCCGGCCTGCCCTTTGCCCCCAGCCTCTCGAGGCTGTGACCTTTTTTTCCCTACCCACCATCCCCTGAGGAACATGTTGAGGCATGTATGATAATGTTGTGGTATCGCTGTATGCTCTTTTTTCCCAGTAATTGTGTTTTCGCGTGAATTTTCTCCTTAGGCCTTTTTCACAGTTCACAGGTCAACTATTGTCGTATTTATTGCTATTCCTTGGTCAGGCCGTAAGGTCATGATTGGTGAGCAGTCAATTTAAGGTCCTTAGGGGGCGGCGCCATTCTTGAATGGGGTCGCCCAGGGGGAGGGACAAATGGTCTCTCCTAGAACTCCTAGGCAGTACATCTGGTTGGTTGGATGGGTGCGGGGGAGGGGGAGTCACGCTTTCCTGGCCACCTCGCAAGTGCACTATGAAGTCATTAAACGGCGCAGAGTGCAAGGGCCCTCTTTTGGTTAATGGAGTTCATGGAGCGTACGGGGGTAACCGGGAGGGGGGTAAGTACCCTCTCGGTAAACGGGCCCTTAGGATCTGACACCAGTTAGTGGCCCAAAAATAGGATATGCAGAAACATTGATAAATGTGTGATTATGATCCAAAATGTTAGATTCGATTAGGAAATATTCTGTATTAGAAATATGTTAAGGTTAGACTTGGATACCTGTCTACATGGATTGTAATCGAATGTTGATTGTGTTTTTTTTGCATAAATGATTGTGTAAGTATTGTTTACTTCAAATTTTTTAATTTGTTTTCATGTTTTAATGATTACAGCCGGGGGGTCGTGAGACCCCCGCCTTCTAAAGAAACTCCTCTCTCATGTCCAATTTCTAATAAATATGTGGGGTGCACAAGGCAGGGGAGGGGGATGGACGGTAGTCCATGACCATAAATCAACACCACTCAGGTTTTGTGCTCAAGTAATTGTGTGACAATCTCCAAACTGAGTTGTGATGCGGACAATGTACCAAAATATCTAAGGCCAATTCCTGATATGCCACTCTTGGCTGTATTACCAGATAATTACTATTCAATATATACACATCAAACTTCATCTGCAGCCCGCCTAAAGTCTTACTGGTCTGCGAAAACTCAATTTCTCGCTCATGCAACCTTGAATGAAATGGGGCAGAAATTTCCGAAAAAGGGTGCTTTCAAAACGTAGCGCTACAATCAACTCAACGTACAATTTAATGGGAAATAAAAATATTTGGCATCTCAGCAGATTGCTTATGAAAGTATGAAAAAGTGACCTGGATATACATGCAACTCCTCCTGTGCAGTCTAGTCTGGAATAACAGCAATATTAAAAGCCTGTAGGCTCGCTTGGGGTGGCCTGGGGACAGGGAGGTGTGTAGCTCGGCTACAATTCAGCTGATCGGGCCAACTTGTAACAGCAGCTGTACTTAATTTGCACTGGTGGGTGCTGGTGGGAGCCACCAGCTCTTAATATTGGGGTAGCACTAATGTTTTGCACGCATCAGATATTTAAGGACAGCAAAGGGAAAAACATACAGATCCGAAAGACAGAGGAAGGGAACGCCGCCACAAAGGGAGAAAGCAGGAAGCTGCAAGAGTGGGATAAAGGGGCAGGGAGTGTCTGGTAGAGGATTAAAGAGCATGAGGTGGATTTAGGACCACCAGCCTTGATATTCGGCCTGCCAATGTTTAATTGTATAGGTCATGGGCTTCTGAACAGACTTTCGGGTTCCAGCACCTTTTCTTTTATAAATTAACCACTGAAGCTGTAAATTGCATCTTACAATTTAGAGGGACACTGCTAGGGAGCCTCTAATGGTCTGTTCCAGGTGCTGCCTTTGCCCCCTTTTAGGCCAGGAGTTGTAATGGCAGTGCCAGCAACCCCTGACTACCCTCAACTGACTTCCATGCTTTAACCCACCTGAAGTCAAAGTCTGGGCTACCTGTTGGAATGTATCTATGAACATCAAAGGTTTTTCCAGCTCCATAAAATGAATGTTCCTATATATCAGTTAAAGATGTCACTTCATTAAGCAATAATCATGGATAGCAAAAGTACTTTCCCGTAGTTAATGCCCTGGTAAAATAAGTTGGTGTATACATGGGAAGAAAATCCTACTTTTGAACCCTTTGGTGGCATTATGAGGCCCAAAATACAAGAATACATATATTTTATACATCAATATTCTTAAGGATCCTAAATCAATGGTCTCAGTATGAATTAATTTATTTATGCCAATTAACTTGTGCATTTTTCTTTTTGTTTCCGGTCAGGAGGCTATGACGACTCACAAGTCATGCTCCATTGTAGTGACCTCTCACCAGCATCGAACATGGTTTTGTGGAAGAGGTGTGGCGCCGTGGCCAGGGCGACTGATGTTGGAATCTGGGGCCCACGGTTTGATCTCCGGCACTGGTGGCAGGTCAGCCCAGCTCCATGTGACTCTGGGCAATAGCTTGCATAATATTCCCGACGGCCCCCAGCGCAGGGATGCCTCTGGGTAACTCTTCGTGCTTTATAATTACTGGATTTCAATTTCCAGTTCCATTTTTATTTTTAAATTATTTTTTTTTTGGTCAAAGGGGCAGGACTTAGGACAACAACTCCCATTCACACAGCCAGCTATGATATAAAATCCATGCATGAGTCAGGAGCAGCTTGAACAAGAGATATATTTTATAATTAATTATTTATTTAGGTGGTTTGCAAAGTGCCAAATATCACCTCAAATAGCTTCAGAGGAGCACTGAGATATACTGAACAATAAAAGGAGAACAACCAGAAGAGTACAGGTCTTCAGTCCAAATGTGTATGTATAGATAGAACCTAAATCCAACATTGAACAAAGGTGGGTGACGGAATGGCAGACCCTTTGTATAGGTGTGTGTCACAACAGGGAGGGATTGGAAACATCTAAAGCCGCTGCCTATTCGTTTAAAAATGGAGGCTTGGGAAAATGCTTGAGAAGGCAGTTTTCGCGTCCATTGGATGATGGGGACAGTGGGCTCATCCGAGGGCTGGGTGGTGTATCAACAGCATGATGAAAAACTACCATTTACACTGGTTTGGGCCGCTAGGGTAACATAAGTTCCTGCTGGTGCCTCTGCTACCCACTGTCATGCTCGCTGGTCCCCAAAACCCTTGATTCTGTTTGCTGATCCCATAGTCATCCATCCTATGCTGCCTCTTGTAGAGTTTCTTCTGACTGGGTCCTCTCGGTGGCTATGGCAACACATACACATAAAAGAAGACTCCATTGTCTTTAGGGCCGAATTGCACCAATGCGTACAGCCTTAGTGCAGCATTTTCCAGGGGAGGTAAGGGTAGAGGCATAATGAAACTTGGGTGGGGCGGGTCTGCAAAGTACATGGAGCGGGCCCTCACCACGCTCCAGAACCAGTCAAGAGCTCTCGTGCCAGGGAACCGCAGCCCATGCACAGTGCTGGAGGAGGCCCGTGCAGCTCAGGGGCACCCCACCTCTACAGGGGGTACGAAGGCTAATGTTACACCACTGTGCAAGCCCATACGCCGGCAGGACGCAGACCTTTTATTTCATGGCTATTCGCCTCAGTAATCGGGGAGGGGGCATTGTGGATTGTCCCTTTATTGTCTAAACATGCCATGAGGTCTTAGGAATTTTTTTCAGGGAATCTTAGGTATTTTTTCAGGTAATCATAGGTATTTTTTCAGGGAATCTTAGGTATTTTTTCAGGAATCTTAGGTATTTTTCAGGGAGTCATGGCGGAAACTCACAACGGTTTTTGTACGTATACTGAGAGGGCCAGTGGGAAGCCCTAGTTAGTGCAGTAGGAGGGGCTTCCGTATCAAACCTTTAAAGGCTTTAAATGCTTTGGAGATTGCTCACATGTGATTCATAATATACTGTGTTTGAAACACTGCTATTTTTGTTCAATTTATTATGCTTATACAGGATAATTGATCAGCGTTTTTTTGCTTCTGCAGCAGATGGCCATCCTGTCAGGGATAAAAGCATCTCCCCACACCCAAGCTCTCTTCCCACTGTCTGGGAGCAATACACATCACCCTGGAGAGCCATTAGGTGACACTGAACTCTGGCAAAAGGCACATTTGGCTTAGGAAGGGAAATGCCAATGTTCTAAAAGTGGCATTTTCAAAACAGTAATTTCAAATCCATCTTGGCCATTAGATTTGATCATAAATTTCTATTAGTTTGCTTGAGTCCTTGAATCCTTCTTTTAGCTATGCCCAAATTTAAGATATGCATTATAAGATGTTAGCCTTGCCAATGTAAAATACTACTTTAGAGACTTTTCATTTCCAGGACATGTAAAACTTAAGTACACATGTCCTGCTTTTTAAATACCATGCACTCTGCCCTATAGCATGTAATGTAATTTTTACAGTAAATTGCCAACACCTTTTTCATGACTTGAGCATTAGAACTTGGATTTTTTCAGGGCAAGACATTGTTTTGCTTGGCACTGTAAAAGTTACTTATTTTGGGTTAAATAACAATTAAAGATATTATTTTGTGTTCTAAGAGGTGAAGGTGCCTTCAAACCTAGGTTCTATTTGGTTTCAGCTTAGTAACAGCACCATGGGTATGATAACACCATTCAATGACACCCGATGGTCCACAGCAATGTGAAAAAATATTGTATTATGCAGATGAGCCTGTGGCTCAGAAACCTTAAGCCAACTGACTTACAAAATTGTCAATCTCATCTAGAATCAGCCCACACAAGTGTTTTAGTATCACATTATTTCTGTTGGTTGATTGCGTTCATCATTGCAGCTAAATTCAAATTCAGGAAGGACTATTTTAAATCTGAAAAGTCATTACACTATACATTCTTTATTATGCAAATTGCTTTGCACACTTGTAGGCATTTCCTTTGTTTTTGTCACTTGAGAGAAAGCATCATACTTACTGTCTTTGCCAATGATTATTAAATGCAGTAAAGCAGCTGATGCTAATTTGTTGAGCTGTGCTCCTTGAAAATGGCCTTTTAGGCAAGGGAGTTCCTTTGTTTACATCACAAAAGGTATGGTGGATTTGCTATGGAGGATGGAATTATTTTCCTACCCAGTCAGAAAATACAAGGGCCTAAAATGCTAATTCACCATTTTTGAATGAGAAGGTCTCACCCACATACAGTTGCATGCTGCATCATTAGGCACTCGCCCCACCCTGGTAACATGGTACTACCAGGGCAGACTTGACCTCTCCTATGAAGGACTTCGTAAGATGAACTAACTTCCTAGATATTACAGGCATCCAGATGGAGTTAAAAATATCTTAAGGTATACCACAGGAGTTTTCTTTAATGGGTGGTATCTTAGGTATGATTAAAATAAAATATTACCTACTGATGTTTTATGGGTACAATAGCCCTAACATCCTTTAAAGTGCAGTCATGTTTCTGCCAACTCATGTGTCATGGTTATGATTGTGGGCATTCTTCAAGGCTGTGAACTAATCCCCAATTATTAATGTTAGTGTACAAAAACACAACGGATGAGACACAGATTTCCTACTAACACCTCTTACTTTGAGCCAACCTAGGAGAAAACATAGACATTGTTATCATAGTTCTTTCATTTTCAGAACATGGTTTGTGAGAATCGTGTAACAGAAGCATTTCTATTAACACGTGTCAGGGAAGTGGCACTGCACAAAACACAAATAACATACATGCTGGGTGGCTTGTGCTAGAAAATCATGCAATTCTGAAAAGTACTGTTTTCCTCACTAAAGTGTGGGTTGTAATATACTGTGTGGTCTGGTAAACTCCTGTGGTCACACACATTTTAAACAAACAAAATCAGTGAAGAATACCACAGGCTTTATATTAGTGCAAACAACGATGGATTTGAGCCCAGATCTCTGTACTGGGGTGAATGTATGACATTGTTCTGCATTCTGTCCATCAACTGTGGTTTTTGCATTTGTCACCCCGAGTGGGATGGGTATGCTCAGACGTGAGTCCCATGCTCTCCACACCACTGGATTCAAGCAAGACGGGCTGAAGACGGCTGAAATGCCAGAAACCGGTCCTCAGAAGCTTGTTTCCGGTCCAGGGAAGGCATGGCTTGGCAGTTCGGGCTGGACTGTTCCGATGGGGCACAGGGTCAGACTGATTTGCATATGGCCATGTCTGAACTGGGGTGGTGTGGAGTGCAAAAAAACGATGGATTTGGGCCCAGATCTCTGTACTGGGGTGAATGTATGACATTGTTCTGCATTCTGTCCATCAACTGTGGTTTTTACATTTGTCACCCCGAGTGGGATGGGTATGCTCAGACGTGAGTCCCATGCTCTCCACACCACTGGATTCAAGCAAGCCGGGCTGAAGACGGCTGAAATGCTAGAAACCGGTCCTCGGAATCTTGTTTCCGGTCCAGGGAAGGCATGGATTGGCAGTTCGGGCTGGACTGTTCCCATGAGGCACAGGGACAGACTGATTTGCATATGGCCATGTCTAAACTGGGGTGGTGTGGAGTGCAAAAAAACGATGGATTTGGGCCCAGATCTCTATATTGGGGTGAATGTATGACATTGTTCTGCATTCTGTCCATCAACTGTGGTTTTTGCATTTGTCACTCCGAGTGGGATGGGTATGCTCAGACGTGAGTCCCATGCTCTCCACACCACTGGATTCAAGCAAGCCGGGCTGAAGACGGCTGAAATGCCAGAAACTGGTCCTCGGAATCTTGTTTCCGGTCCAGGGAAGGCATGGCTTGGCAGTTCGGGCTGGACTGTTCCCATGAGGCACAGGGTCAGACTGATTTGCATATGGCCATGTCTGAACTGGGGTGGTGTGGAGTGCAAAAAAACGATGGATTTGGGCCCAGATCTCTGTACTGGGGTGAATGTATGACATTGTTCTGCATTCTGTCCATCAACTGTGGTGTTTGCATTTGGCACCCCGAGTGGGATGGGCATGCTCAGACGTGAGTCCCATGCTCTCCACACCACTGGATTCAAGCAAGCCGGGTTGAAGACGGCTGAAATGCCAGAAACCGGTCCTCGGAAGCTTGTTTCCGGTCCAGGGAAGGCATGGCTTGGCAGTTCGGGCTGGACTGTTCCCATGAGGCACAGGTCAGACTGATTTGCATATGGACATGTCTGAACTAGGGTGGTGTGGAGTGCAAAAGAACCATGGATTTGGGCCCAGATCTCTGTACTGGGTGAATGTATGACATTGTTCTGCATTCTGTCCATCAACTGTGGTTTTTGCATTTGTCACCCTGAGTGGGATGGGTATGCTCAGACGTGAGTCCCATGCTCTCCACACCACTGGATTCAAGCGAGCCGGGCTGAAGACGGCTGAAATGCCAGAAACCGGTCCTTGGAAGCTTGTTTCCGGTCCAGGGAAGGCATGGCTTGGCAGTTCGGGCTGGACTGTTCCCATGAGGCACAGGGTCAGACTGATTTGCATATGGCCATGTCTGAACTGGGGTGGTGTGGAGTGCAAAAAAACAATGGATTTGGGCCCAGATCTCTGTACTGGGGTGAATGTATGACATTGCTCTGCATTCTGTCCATCAACTGTGGTTTTTTCATTTGTCACCCCGAGTGGGATGTGTATGCTCAGACGTGAGTCCCATGCTCTCCACCCCACTGGATTCAAGCATGCCGGGCTAAAGACGGCTGAAATGCCAGAAACCGGTCCTCGGAAGCTTGTTTCCGGTCCAGGGAAGGCATGGCTTGGCAGTTCGGGCTGGACTGTTCCCATGAGGCACAGGGTCTGACTGATTTGCATATGGCCATGTCTGAACTGGGGTGGTGTGGAGTGCAAAAAAACGATGGATTTGGGCCCAGATCTTTATACTGGGGTGAAGGTATGACATTGTTCTGCATTCTGTCCATCAACTGTGGTTTTTGCATTTGCCACCCCGAGTGGGATGGGTATGCTCAGACGTGAGTCCCATGCTCTCCACACCACTGGATTCAAGCAAGCTGGGCTGAAGATGGCTGAAATGCCAGAAACCGGTCCTCAGAAGCTTGTTTCCGTTCCAGGGAAGGCATGGTTTGGCAGTTCGGGCTGGACTGTTCCCATGAGGCACAGGGTCAGACTGATTTGCATGTGGCCATGTCTGAACTGGGGTGGTGTGAAGTGCAAAAAAACGATGGATTTGGGCCCAGATCTCTGTACTGGGGTGAATGTATGACATTGTTCTGCATTCTGTCCATCAGCTGTGGTTTTTGCAATTATATTAGTGAAAGGCATTCCTCGAATAGGTTATTTATATATTATGTTATGAATACTATAATGGATACTCTAAACCTTGTTGCAATACGCAATGCTTATAAGCCTCACATTGGCACACTCACCCCTAAGGAAATGCTGAAGGTATTATAGAAGTAATTCATGTTGGTAAGCCGAGACTTGTAGTAAACACACAAAGTGAGCAGAACAGGAGGCCAGATAACTAGCCCTTGGACTGGGATGAAGGAAACAGGTCCAGTCTTCCTTCTCAGGCACCAGGTCAGGCCTCAAGCACCAGGGCAGTCTTCTGGCATTAGCGCGGTCCTTCTTCTGTTGCGGCCACAGGTCCAGGAGGACCCCCACCCCTCCACAGAAGTGTCTGGAAATTCTTGGTTCTCAACCTTGGTTCCAGGATCTCTGGGGACACAATAGGCTAGTGTGAAGTTATTTCTGGATTTTAAATTGCAATTCCTTAGAAACAAAACAAGGTATTTCTACCTGCACCACAATTTAATATGTATTAAATGTAATAAGGTAACTCAATGTTTTCCTAAAATGGGGGTGGGGAGGAGGTAGGCCTCACAGTAGTAAAAAAAATGTGAAACTTAAAAGGGGATGTTCAACTTTTTAAATACAAGTCTCCTTACCCTATGTGCTATTTAGGGCCTATCTTAGGGGTAACTCATATGAATTAAAAAGGGAGTTTTATGCCTGGCAACAGGTTTATATTGTTTGGTCAAATTGGCAGATTAAAACTGTGTACAAGTCGCAATGGCAGACTTGAGATGTGTTTTAAGAGGCTACTTAACTGGGTGACAGAAGAAGTGATGCAGGCCCTTAGTAGCATTTAATTTACCAGCTCTGAGTAAATTTAGTATCACTTTACTAGGGACTTACAAGAAAATTAAATATGTCAATTGGGTGTAAGCCAATTTAACAATGTTTTAGATAAGCACTTTAGCACCGGTTAGTAGCAGTAAAAAGGCACAGAGTCCTAGAAGCCAACAGAAATGGGTTCTGAAAGCAGGAGGAAAGGAGGAAAAAAGTTGGGGGGTGACCCCACAGACAGAGCCTAGTTCTACAGTGAACTCATAGGAACTTGTATCCCTTTGGTTAGGGAGAAGCCAGGAGTTTCCCCCCACAAACAGGCTGGTGCCAGACATGAATGTGGAATCCCCAGTGTCCTCTTAGAACACATTCTGGATCTGTGGAAGAACCCAGGACAAGTGAACTTTAAGGATCAAAAGGGTGACTTCCCTTTCAAGCTACAGGGACACAACACGCTACAAGAGGCCTTTTCTGCAAACACCCAGCTGACCAGTTTCAATGGTACCAGTCCTGGTCCCTGCTACTAGTATTTGCTGATGTGAGTCTTGACCCCCTAGGGCTGTCTCCAGGGTCCTAGACCCTTGGCTGGTGTCAATGTGTACTCCTCCTAACTTTTCCTGTAACCTGGGATTTAAAAACTATTTGGCTACAAAGACCCCTGGAGGAACAGTACCAACCGATGAAGGTGCATTGCTGCCGGGCACAAGATTCAGGTTGTTCCTGCTTGAAGCGTTTCTGCAGTAGCAAATCTGATTAATTGGAACATTGTGGAGAAAGTATCCAGCCTCGTGGAGCCGTCATTGGCAACAGACTGCAGCCTTGCTCCACTGGAAGAATCCGAGCTCCAAAAAAGTGACTAATTCCAAAGATAGAAATCATCAATGGGTGAAGGTGTCAAAAGTATCTGACTGAAAAGGAACGTGCTCTCAGCATGAAACACAGATTTCTCCTACTCTGATCCACCTTGCCAAAAGTCACCACCATTGTCTAGCAGTTTTTTGACAATGTGGAGCCCTCTTTGTCCACAGCCTGCTGCTTGCTTGCTGAGGATTTGTGACTTCCATTTCAGAGACTAAGTCCGATGGTGAAACTTCTGACTTGGTCAAAGTATGGTTTCTTTACGTGATCCACACTCCAGTGCAGATGGCCTTAACTTGCGCCTAGGTACCAGTTAAGTGCAACCAGAGGACTGTGGCTTGCATTTAACCCTTTTTGAGCTATTTCCGCATTTGGATTTTTGGTGCAATTTTATTTATAAAAATGTACTCCATTTTTCTACATTGGTTTGCGATTTGTCTTGTGTATTATGGTTTTCACTTTATTACTGTTTTAGCACTGCATAAACACTTTACACCTTGCCTCTAGGTTAGGCTTTCTGCTCTTTGCTATAGCTACCATGGGTATGAGCTCACATTCATTTACTGACTTTACTACTTCACCCTGGCAAGTGTTGTGGATATTGCTTGAGGTGGGTACTCACCACCCCCTTCAACTAATACCCCAATTTCTTACACAGAGCATTAGTAATGTATTAATATTTGGGATCTGCCTGAAATAAAGATCATTTTAACAAAACAACAAAATTGAGTAACACACCATTTACTCTTCAGTCGATGATTTACTGTGGAAATCGCTGTATAACATTTTTGAATACTATTAACAACTTAAAAGCTGTAATGAATATTCAAAATGGGTCAAATTCCTCAGTACCGAAATTCTGCATACTGTATTGTCTGGATACTTAAGTGAAGAAAAGTCTCACTGAGGGAGGAAAATGACTAACCTTTTGCAAGTTCTCTAGCAGACCAGCAACATAAAGTGAAACTAGGATGTGCGTATTTTAGGGAGTACTGTTTGCTTGGAAGAAGATACATTGGGTTTAGATTATGACATTTGGTGGTGTGGAGGTGGGGAGCCCACCACCGCCGCACCCCCACAACGCCAAGAGTCGCTGCTGCCCACCTGCAAGTAATTTGATGGTCTGGCGGGTGGGCGGGCGGCGTGGTGGTTCCCTCTGTGGTGCCTCTTTCAAAGGTGACTTAGGGGCCCATTTGGATGGTGTGCGAATCGCCCCCGCCAGGCTGGCGGTAGCCACCGCCGGCCTGTCGGGGGCGATCAACCCACCATCCGCCCCGGAATGACCCCCCGCCATATTAGTATGGCTGTGGGGTCCGCGGCGGACGGAAAGACCGTTCGCCGCTTTTCCGCCCTGGTCGCCTTGCGACCGGGGCTGAAAAGGGTTTCTATGGTGGTGGTGTCTATCAGACACGGCCAGCCATATTAGGATGGACTTTTTTAAATGCCTTTCCGTGGCGGCAATGCCGCCACTGAAAGGCATGCGGAGTCTGGAATTGGGGGCCCGATGCGGGCCCCCATGGACTCCAGGGGGAGTGGGGGGTACACATGGGGGGTACCTATTGTACTCCCCAGCAGTTCCATGCACAGCATGGCAGGCACCGTGCGGTGCCTGCCATGCTGTGCATGGAAGTGAGCTGCATGTCTTCTGCGATTGTGGCGGTGGTGCTGAGTGCACCGTCCGCCACAATGGTAGGAATGAAGAATGTGCCCGCCACTTTGGCGGGTGCATCCTAATGCCAGGCACTGGACCCCGGCCCTTATAGCGGGTGGTTCCTGGTACCGTGAGGATGGTGGGTGGGCAAAGTCCGCCCACCATCCTATTAGTGGCTTAGTCTTTAAAAAAAGGCACCAAAATGGGATTGCCACACAGGTTCCTGAAGCCATTCAGGAACTGGGGCACATGAACACAGGGGGCACATGTTGTGCCCCCTGCATGCATCCCCAGGCTGAGGCAGCACTGGGGACCCTGTAGTGTTTTAACACAGCCAGTCTTTTTATCGAGCGAAGACCTCCATGAAAATGCTGGCAGTCCTGAAACTTGTAATATGCATTGCGGTGCCACAGCAGAACCATCTGCATCTTACAATGGGCCCAACCGCTACGCCACCACCAGGGAATGGCGGTACCCTGGCGGAGCCGGCGGTCCAATTATGGTGATACAGCCCAACTCCTAATAAGGTGGTTGGACTGTCGGTGCCGCGGTTGCTAGTCCACCACCACCATACCACCATGAGTCTGGCGATCCCCGGACCACTAGACTTGTAAGTAGGCCTATAGTGTTATAGTATTATTGGAAACCTAATAAATAAAGGGCATCATTTACAAGAGGCCTGCGACAACGGTTCATCACTTTGTTTGATGCTCCAGTTGTGCAAGCCTAGCAATCATATTTATGAGGCCACTCAAACGCACCCTGCATGACTTTTCCTGGCCTCGTAAATATGGTGTAAGGCAATGCAGTGAAGTCACTGCACTGCCTCACATTGCGTCAGGGAGGCGAGTCATGGGCGTTCCAATTGGTGTTCTCATTCATAGCCCATGGATTTTGAATGCCTCACAACCGTGCTCCTGCTCAGGGGTGACGTAACAAGGAGAAATAATTGTATTTCCCCTTGTTTTTTCCTCTTTTTATGTGTGCTAATAGAAAGAGGAATATGCCTGCATTGATAGTTTTTGGGAAAGAAGGTGTCTCTTCTCGCACAAAAACAATCATTCCAACAACGCACACACCTGTGCACCATGGTACAAGGGTGCCTCAGTTCGTGCAAGGTAGCCAAAACGGCAACAGCGCAGTGGGAAAGGACAGGAATGCGCCGTATCTCATAGATAGGGCGCATTCCAGCCCTTTTCTTTTGACGCAGGGCAGTTCAGCAGAGTGACTTACAGCGCTGCCCTGCATCAAAAAGTCATAAATGGGACCCAAAGTGTTGAAATAAACAACCATTTCTACTTTGACAAAGAATGTACAATGTGTTAGTATGGCATTTCCAATTACCAGCCAATGTCATTGGCCAAGTGTGTAGAGGAAACTCACGAGTGAATGTCTCTAGATACGTTATGAAGTTATTCTGCAGGGTTTCGCTGTATAAGAGCTTTTAAGTAATTTATATCAAATCACGCAGATAAATACCTCTCCACATAAAAGGATTAAATGATTTTATGTATTAGGCTCATAGTCTGTTCCTAATGCATGTGCGGACTTTCAAAGTGTGCAAAACAAGTCTTTGTATTCAACTGTTCAAAGACTTAGGAAAAGTCCACTGGGTATTTTACAGCCTCCTCTAAGATCCCATGTGTAGTAGTTTTCAATGGAATAATCATGGGGGATAAAAACTCTTTATCTATGCACAAGAGGACCTCCTTAAGAAGCTTTAATGATCAGTTGGAAACACACCAATGAAATGAAGAGCACAATTCAGGATTTGTTGGAAACCCTGGGCTGTGTCTTATGCCATACTTTAGCTGGGAGTCTAATGCCGCAATAAGCATGCCCAAATCCAGGAACATATTTGTTGGCTAGAGAGATCGGAGATTTTAAATGGATTGGTCCCGTAGATTAAGGTGTCGCAGGGGAATAAAGCATTGGCATGCCAAACATCTGCTTTCAATAGCTGAAAGCACTCTTGAAAACAAGCAGCTCCCCCATAGACTGTACATTAACAGACACACAGACTACAACATTTAATGTTTTCGTACACATCTGTGCTTACATTAAATCCTCAAATCCAGCATAACTAATGCATTTAAACTGAATAGTTTATGAACTATGCAGAGTCGTTCAAAAATCAAGGATGAGTGGTGTTTTGTGAAGATATTTCTGCTATCAGAATGTAAATTGATACTTGTATAGCGCACTACTCACCCGCAAGGGTCTCAAGGCGCTTGCACGAATACCGCTGTGGAACCCATCCTGGCTTTCCCTGTGAGGCGTCCACTCCTGGACACTCAGAAGCTTCGGCGAGGCATCATGACAGCAAGATCAAAGTTTTTCACCTGGACATATAACTGCATTTGGTACTTTATTTATTTTCTTTAGTGGTCAAAAACTGTGGCTTCTGTACCTGATAGTTCAGCACACCCAACCCCTTCAAGGTGGATGTGGGAGATGTGCGTCACTGAGGTCTACTGATCCTCTGCTGCATCCTAGTTTTCCCGTTTGCTGCAGCTCTCAGTTTGAGGCCTATGACTGCACCTCTTGTGCAGATTAAAATAAAAGACAATGAGAGGGGGACTTGAATTTGATGGGTAAACAAAGAAGTTACAGCTGCTTTCCTACTTTCTGATACCCTCTACTCAATCCCGCGCATGCTGGCACAGACTAGTGCAGGTCTATATAGGCTATAAAAAGATGCATTGGGAAACATCCAAAATGTATCACATTTAGTGCCATGTCTACACTGACACGAACCCCCACGCATGACGAATGACAAGCTAGCCCAGCACCACCAGGCCCTATAATTCTTACTTTCACTGTACAATACGTCTGAAGGTTCCCCCAATGTAAATTATATTCTCTATTATCAATTTGGTCTCCTAGCAGGGGAGATTGGATATTATAAAATGATGATAGTTTCTCATATTCGTTATGTACTCCACATGCTATCTTCCCAATTATGTAATTAAATAATTAGACAGCCACTCGTACTGCTATATGAAAATGTAAGAGGTATAAGAGGTGTGAGGTTTCCTTGTTTTAAATCCTTTTTCATATGACAAACATGTGCACTATTATAACAAAGTATCAGTGGCACATGCCAAAACTTATCTTTCATGATTATTCTATTTAACATCAGTAATAGAGGGATTACAGCTCACTTGCTCAAGAAAGGGCTCCTAACATATCACAAAAAATAAAAGGGCAAAATGAAACTCCCTGCCTAGTTCTAGAACTGAAATTGAAGTATGAGAAGGAAGAGTTGTTTACATAGATGCTTGATTTGGGATGAGGATACATATGTTTAGTTAATAATATACAAGGGCAAAACCAAATGAATGAAGAGCTTTAAACACATAGAACCAAATAATACAATCAAATGCATCAAAAGATAATGTAGCTATCAGAATCTTAAGTTTAGATGCCTGTGAAATGACGTTATAAAAATCTGACACATTATTAGAGGCTAGACTACTTTCAATAAATGTTTAACGCCTTAACCGCGGCGGTTTTTCCGCCGCGGTGCGGGCGTTCTAAAGGGTGGGCGGGGCTGCGTCGACCGTTGGTCGTCGGCAGCACTGGGGAGGGAGTGCTCCCGTCGGCCGTTGGCTGACGGGAGCACGGAAGGGGTTAACATTGTTTTGCAGTTACAGTAAATTAACGAATGAGACAAATCATTTACAGTGTTTATCTTGATTGGGCATGAGAACAATGAGTTCATCTAAGAAAAAAACACTGGTGCAAGTGATATAAACATTTTATTTTAGAACTCTAATAATTTAGGCGCAATCTTAGATGAACAATCAGAACTTAACTTTATAGAATGCCATTAGAACAAAAAATCTTAGCTCTTTTTAAGACTTTAATTTCTTGTAAGATTTTCTGTAAAGAGATAGCGCTTTCATGGTTATCATGGTCAGTGTGTCAGAAACAAATTGTTCATAGTTTTGAGTTAAAGGTTTAAAATCATCCATATATTGTGAATTATGAAAAATAAAAGGGACTATCAAATTTGGAGCTAGCTGAAAAACTGACATACTGATTATTAATAGTAATTATTAATTTGCATCCACTCATAGCCCTGAAGTAATTATCAATCATTTTACCCACCTTGTTTTGATCACCTTGAAATTTTGATTTGATACCTAGTAGGACATTTCAGAAATCTGCAGTAACAATTGTATTATATTCAATTTAAGTTGGTAAGGCCTTTTAGCATAATATTTGACTGTGAGGTAACATAACTATGTTCAAGAGCTTTGATGTTTTCAAATAAGAATGTGCATTGAATATTTGTGTTCTTTCCTAAGCAACATATTCTATGACAAAGACGTTGAAAGATGCCTTGAAGTCATCCCAGTTGTTTGCCATAAAAGTATCAGCAGGGTTGATGAAGTAAAAAATGATTTAACAAAGTTAATAAAACTGTTGACAAAGTCTTTATCCAATATAAAATAATGATTGAATCTCTAGCTGCTTGTATTTGTACCAACAACAGAAATGTCCAAAGAGTTGACAACAGCTCCACAATCAAATAAAAAGATAGCACTCATTTGAACAGATTTGAAAACAGTATAACGAGGGCCAGGAAACCAGAGTTAATCAATCAAGGAAAGAGAACAATGGAAGTAAAAGCAGAAGAGAAATAAATCAGAATTACAGGTTCTCCGCACATCAAATACTGATCTAGAAGAGACAGTCACTTTAACAGCTTTATGGTGTTTATCAGTCATGACATTTGAATTTCCTTTCTGAAAACAATTCAAGTATTTGGTTGAAATCGCCTCCAAAAATTATATTGGGATTCAGAATGTTGGTTAGCTTAAACTTATCAAGATTCTAAAAAGAGAAGTAAATAAATCAGATCAAATACATCCTGTCTAAATTGATTTTAACCGACGTACAACAAAAAGTATCATCACGATCAATGATATCAAAATTCCAGGATTTGTGGTAAAGTATTGCTACCCTCCCTTTGTTTCCAACAACAGGTGAATAAAATACATTCCTAACCTACTTTCATTTTAGTTTCACAGATTTCACTTCTTTACAGTGTGCTTCTATCTCACTGCAATGTGTTTCTTGTATAAACACAATTTTTGTATTTACCCTTGCAAGTTGAAATAGTACCTTTTGCCTTTTGAGTTGCGGTCCTCCGGCTTCAGAAAATCCAAGAGAAAATGTAACAATATGACAAGTAGATATACAAGTGGACAGGAGTAAACATGACATTAAGGGGCACATTCTCAAGGAGTTATCGCTGAGTTATTGGCATTTTATCACAGCCAAAGGTATAATAACTGTATCACCCTATTCACAAGCTGGTGCTAACAGCCCATAGCACCAGTTTACCTGCGATAGCAGCAGCAAAAAACATCGCCACAGATGACCCTTGCAACTATCGCTAATGAGATGCAGAGTAGGCGTTCCAGCGCAAACAGCAGCGACAACACCACGTCGCAACATTCTCAACAACCAGCCAGATCGGCGATAAGACCCCAATACATGTGATAAGGCAAGTTAGCAGCAGGAAATTAACACCTGCTCTGACCTGGTGTAAAGTCGGACCACAGCCTGCACCAGAAACGGGAGCCCGGAACGGAGCTACACCTGAAGGGCAACAGATGCCATGGAGCCACTGATCATGCAGCCCGGACACCCAAAAGGGCCACAACAGCCACCACCACCCCCAGGACCCCCCTCCCCGGCCTCTCTTCCTGGTCAAAGACATGCCACATCAACTGCACGGAATCATGTACCGAATAATCCGCCTGATGTCGCACAATCACATTTGGTGACATGCATGTGTTGTCACAAAAATGAGCATCACACATTCACCTTCGAATTAACAAATGAAAATGTATTCAAATAAACACAGAACTAAAATGAAGGCACATGGCGGCTCCCCTCGGGATAATCTGTAGGTCACAGCCTGCAAGACAAAAATCATGATGAGAAGGTGTATCTTGCGCTCACCAAAGGACAGAGAGAGAGCGAAGAAGAGAGAGAAATACAGAGAGAGAGAAAGAGAGGGAGAGAGAGATAGACGTACCAAGAGGGAGAGAGATAGACATACAGAGAGGGGGAGAGAGAGAGAAAGACGGACAGAGGGGGAGAGAGAGAGATAGATGCACTGAGAGGGGGAGAGAGACACAGAGAAAAGAAGAGAGGGACAGGGAGAGAGAGTACCGACACTTCGCACCCAGGCCTCACTGCTCACCTGCTGAGGCTGGTGTGTTTCCAAGCACGTGCCGGTATGTAGTGCAGTTCACCAGGTCCCACATCTGAAACAGATCCATCATCTGAAGCAGAGTCCAGATACATTAATGGCAGAGTACATACAATTGCACACAACAACATCACCTGCCCACCCCTGCGCACCCAGGCAGCTGTACCCTAGCACCTCCTGCCACCCAGCGGTGCATGCCCATCCCTGCACACCCAGGCAGCTGCACCTCAGCCCCTCCTGCTGCCCAGCGGTGCATGACCGTTCCTAAGCACCCATGCCTCACTGCTCACCTTCTGCCACCCGGGTGTCGCAATGAGGGCCCACCATGTGCCGGTGCAAGTCCCAAGCCTGGGCCCCTTGAACATAGCACCCTCCCCATCATGCAGCCCTGGTCCCCAGGCCACCAGGTCTCACATTTGATTCTGGATCTTGATTTTGGCATGACAGAGGACATATCAGTGCATCAGGCAGCATCGCAGGCTGCACACCCGCTCAGCCCTTGAGGTGCCACTAACTCTATGATCCGGGATGCGACACAACGTGGCGGTAGGCCCGAGCTGGCCGCTGGCTCTGGCCTACACTGCTGTCCACCAGGGCACAACAAATCCTGAGCAGTCCAGACTGCAGGGACTGGGCATCATCGCAGGCTGTACAACCGTTCAGCACTTAAGGTGCCCCTACCTTAGTGCACCCAAAGTCACTGTCCCTTGGCGCAGTGCCTGTGCCGACCTCAATGTATCCGTTGCCACCAAGTCTGTACCTCCAAAGTCATGGACCCTGTATGATTGGGTATCGTGTTTTACGCCATCATGTCACCTCCGGTCCTGAGTAATGTGATGTTGCAGGACCCGAGGCCCTCATGCCTACATTAACACCACACTGATGCACCCAGATAGAGTGGAAATGGCATCAAGCACGTGCGCCCGGCCCTTTTGTATTGGCAGGGTCACATGTCCTGTGACGCGTGTGCTGGATGGGTGTGGTGTGGGTGTAAACCAGCCAAGAGAAGTGGCTGTGGCATGCTGACAACTAGACCTGTGATCAGCAGACCACTACAGTGAAGACCTGGGACATGTAGCGTTGCCGTTCCCCCCTGTGAGCGTAAGCAGAGTGGGCGGGCCTGGTATATGCCAGTCCAGTGTAAGTGTTTGTAAATGACCCTGGAGGTCTGGGCGTGGTTTCGTACTAGGCTGGACAAGGAAGTAACTCATGCGTGTGTCCCTGTTGTGTCAGCGCAACCCGGACCGCATTCAGCAATATGTCACCCTGTGACCCCTGTTCTACGAGATAAGCCACATGGACGTAAGAGGAGTCCAGTGAGCCTACATTCATCCATACTTCCACACTTGAAAGACAATAGACATGACACATCTATGTGATTGTGAATGTTTAATGCACATTCAGTGGAGTGTTGCATTTGGAGCAGTACAGGGCCATGCAACCCCCACATGAAGATGTTGACCTGTGGAGGGCCAGTCAGAGTCCTTCAGGGTATGACAAGTCCAAAGGAAGAAGAAGAGTTCCGTCCGCAGTCAGATTGCAGTGTCATTGGCGATCAAACAGCATATGGCAGCCCATGACAAGGTCCAAGGTGAGTGTCGCAGAGTGCATTGGGGTACAGTGGAAGGTGATGATGCAGAGGGCAGAACCAAGCTGAAGCCAGCCCTATGGCGGAGATGCATGCTACTGCTTCCTTCTTACCATGAAGGCAGATTCATCCACATCTTGGTCCTCTGCTGTTTCATGTGCCTCAGGTGTGGGTGGTGGTCTTCTGTCTCCAGCACTGTGTGGCAGTAACACAACAGTGGCCGGAGGTGGAAGGACTGCTGCACTGTGTGGCGCTGACACTTCAGGGGGCGGAGATCTGGAGGTAGTGGTAGCAGCAGCATGCATCAAGGCCAGGCCTTGTGGCAGCAATGCCATGAGGATGGTCTTGAGGTCATTTTGGAACCCAGCCACCACTCACGGATGTGCAGCTGTGGCAGCCGCTCGTTCTGCATTTGCCCGCTCCATGGTCTCCATTAACCTCTGCATGTTTCCCAACTCCTGTGTGACATCGCTAGAGCCACTCTGACTGGACATTTGTTCTATTCTCTGAGTCAGGGCTCCAGCGATGTCAGCCATGGTCTGTTGGAGAGCATGGAGCGGACTGTGGGTGTCCGCTAGGGACCGTGAGTGGTCCCTGATGTGACTAAGACACCAACGTATGGCATCTATTTTGTCTGCCATGCGGTCAAAGCCCACCCGCACCTTGTCAGCCAGATTCTCCTGGCACCCCAACACACGGCATTGGAAGGCCATGTGTTCTTCACGGGGGTACTGGGAGACAGCCATGGTGGTGTGTGCTGCCTGCTGTGTGGTCTGTGCAGGGGGTGGGGTCTCCTCGTAACTGCTGGGCTGCCCAGCTCCTGGAAGTGGGCTGCGTGGGCTGTCCACGAGCTGTTGGAGGGTGTCCGAGTTGAAGCTCTGGTGGTCCTCTTCGTCATCAGAGAAGAAAGGGTCGGGCTGCTCTGCAGGAGGTGTTGATTCTCCCTCTGCAATGTGAAGGGGATATCCAGTTTAAGAATGTGTCCACATGTATGTTGCAAAAAACACAGTTGATGGACAGAATGTAGAACAATGTCATACATTCACCCCAGTACAAGGATCTGGGCCTAAATCCATCGTTTTTTTGCACTCCACACCACCCTGGGTTAAACACTGGCTATATGCAAATCAGCTCTGACCCTGTGCCTCATGGGAACAGTCCAGTCCGAACTACCAAGCCATGTCTTTCCCAGATCGGAATCAAGCATCCAAGGACCGGTTTCTGGCTATCAGCCTTCATCAGCCTGGATAGCTTGACTCAAGTGGTGTGGAGAGCCTGGGACTCACGTCTGAGTATACCCAGCACACTCGGGGTGAAAATTGCAAAAAACACAGTTGATGGACAGAATGTAGAACATTGTCATACATTCACCCCAGTATAAAGGATCTGGGCCTAAATCCATCATTTTTTTGCACTCCACACCACCCTGGGTTAGACACTGGCTATATGCAAATCAGCTCTGACCCTGTGCCTCATCGGAACAGTCCAGTCCGAACTACCAAGCCATGTCTTTCCCAGATCGGAATCAAGCATCCAAGGACCGGTTTCTGGCTATCAGCCTTCATCAGCCTGGATAGCTTGACTCCAGTGGTGTGGAGAGCCTGGGACTCATGTCTGAGTATACCCAGCACACTCGGGGTGAAAATTGCAAAAAACACAGTTGATGGACAGAATGTAGAACAATGAATTACCAAGCCATGTCTTTCCCAGACGGGAATCAGACGTGAGTCCCAGGCTCTCCAGACCACTGGAGTCAAGCTATCCAGGCTGATGAAGGCTGATAGCCAGAAACCAGTCCTTGGATGCTTGATTCCGGTCTGGGCAAGACATGGCTTGGTAGTTTGGACTGGACTGTTCCCATGAGGCACAGGGTCAAAGCTGATTTGCATATAGCCAGTGTCTAACCCAGGGTGGTGTGGAGTGCAGTGCAAAAAAACGATGGATTTAAGCCCAGATCCTTGTACTGGGGTGAATGTATGACATTGTTCTACATTCTGTCCATCAACTGTGTTTTTTGCAATTTTCACCCAGCGTGTGCTGGGTATACTCAGACGTGAGTCCCAGGCTCTCCACACCACTGGAGTCAAGCTATCCAGGCTGATGAAGGCTGATAGCCAGAAACCGGTCCTTGGATGCTTGATTCCGGTCTGGGAAAGACATGGCTTGGTAGTTCGGACTGGACTGTTCCCATGAGGCACAGGGTCAGAGCTGATTTGCATATAGCCAGTGTCTAACACAGGGTGGTGTGGAGTGCAAAAAAACGATGGATTTAGGCCCAGATCCTTGTACTGGGGTGAATGTATGACATTGTTCTACATTCTGTCCATCAACTGTGTTTTTTGCAATTTTCACCCCGAGTGTGCTGGGTATACTCAGACGTGAGTCCCAGGCTCTCCACACCACTGGAGTCAAGCTATCCAGGCTGATGAAGGCTGAAGCCAGAAACCGGTCCTTGGATTCTTGATTCCGGTCTGGTAAAGGCATGGCTTGGTAGTTCGGACTGGACTGTTCCCATGAGGCACAGGGTCAGAGCTGATTTGCATATAGCCAGTGTCTAACCCAGGGTGGTGTGGAGTGCAGTGCAAAAAAACGATGGATTTAAGCCCAGATCCCTGTACTGGGGTGAATGTATGACATTGTTCTACATTCTGTCCATCAACTGTGTTTTTTGCAATTTTCACCCCGAGTGTGCTGAGTATACTCAGACGTGAGTCCCAGGCTCTCCACACCACTGGAGTCAAGCTATCCAGGCTGATGAAGGCTTATAGCCAGATACCGGTCCTTGGATGCTTGATTCCGGTCTGGTAAAGACATGGCTTGGTAGTTTGGACTAGACTGTTCCCATGAAGCACAGGGTCAGAGCTGTTTTGCATACAGCCAGTGTCTAACCCAGGGTGGTGTGGAGTGCAGTGCAATAAAACGATGGATTTAGGCCCAGATCCTTGTACTGGGGTGAATGTATGACATTGTTCTACATTCTGTCCATCAACTGTGTTTTTTGCAATTTTCACCCCGAGTGTGCTGGGTATACTCAGACGTGAGTCCCAGGCTCTCCACACCACTGGAGTCAAGCTATCCAGGCTGATGAAGGCTGATAGCCAGAAACCAGTCCTTGGATGCTTCATTCTGGTCTGGGAAAGACATGGCTTGGTAGTTCGGACTGGACTGTTCCCATGAGGCACAGGGTCAGAGTTGATTTACATATAGCCAGTGTCTAACCCAGGGTGGTGTGGAGTGCAAAAAAACGATGGATTTAGGCCCAGATCCTTGTACTGGGGTGAATGTATGACATTGTTCTACATTCTGTCCATCAACTGTGTTTTTTGCAATTTTCACCATGAGTGTGCTGGGTATACTCAGACGTGAGTCCCAGGCTCTCCACACCACTGGAGTCAAGCTATCCTGGCTGATGAAGGCTGATAGCCAGAAACCGGTCCTTGGATGCTTGATTCCGGTCTGGGAAAGACATGGCTTGGTAGTTCGGACTGGACTGTTCCCATGAGGCACAGGGTCAGAGCTGATTTGCATATAGCCAGTGTCTAACCCAGGGTGGTGTGGAGTGCAGTGCAAAAAAACGATGGATTTAAGCCCAGATCCCTGTACTGGGGTGAATGTATGACATTGTTCTACATTCTGTCCATCAACTGTGTTTTTTGCAATTTTCACCCCGAGTGTGCTGAGTATACTCAGACGTGAGTCCCAGGCTCTCCACACCACTGGAGTCAAGCTATCCAGGCTGATGAAGGCTTATAGCCAGATACCGGTCCTTGGATGCTTGATTCCGGTCTGGTAAAGACATGGCTTGGTAGTTTGGACTAGACTGTTCCCATGAAGCACAGGGTCAGAGCTGTTTTGCATACAGCCAGTGTCTAACCCAGGGTGGTGTGGAGTGCAGTGCAATAAAACGATGGATTTAGGCCCAGATCCTTGTACTGGGGTGAATGTATGACATTGTTCTACATTCTGTCCATCAACTGTGTTTTTTGCAATTTTCACCCCGAATGTGCTGGGTATACTCAGACGTGAGTCCCAGGCTCTCCACACCACTGGAGTCAAGCTATCCAGGCTGATGAAGGCTGATAGCCAGAAACCAGTCCTTGGATGCTTGATTCTGGTCTGGGAAAGACATGGCTTGGTAGTTCGGACTGGACTGTTCCCATGAGGCACAGGGTCAGAGTTGATTTACATATAGCCAGTGTCTAACCCAGGGTGGTGTGGAGTGCAAAAAAACGATGGATTTAGGCCCAGATCCTTGTACTGGGGTGAATGTATGACATTGTTCTACATTCTGTCCATCAACTGTGTTTTTTGCAATTTTCACCATGAGTGTGCTGGGTATACTCAGACGTGAGTCCCAGGCTCTCCACACCACTGGAATCAAGCTATCCTGGCTGATGAAGGCTAATAGCCAGAAACCGGTCCTTGGATGCTTGATTCCGGTCTGGGAAAGACATGGCTTGGTAGTTCGAACTGGACTGTTCCCATGAGGCACAGGGTCAGAGCTGATTTGCATATAGCCAGTGTCTAACCCAGGGTGGTGTGGAGTGCAAGAAAACGATGGATTTAGGTCCAGATCCTTGTACTGGGGTGAATGTATGACATTGGTCTACATTCTGTCCATCAAATGTGTTTTTCACATGTATGTTGTCGCATTGTACATGTTTCTATACAGACAGCATGACTGGGTACATTGTGGCTGTTTAGGAGGAGCAGCCTATTTGATGCAGGACAGTGGACATTTCGACAACAGACGTGTGTGTGTTTGTACTTTATCAACTCACATTTCCCTGCAATGCCAAATGTGATTGGTCAGTGTCTGCATCCAAGCGGCACCAGTTGTGTCCTGTGTTCTGTTGTAGGTGTTTTGCGGTTTGTACAACATTGTTGTCGGTGTTGATGTGCTCTGCATGTCATGTGTGTGTGCTGCATTTTGGGGGAGTCACCCCTGCAGCTCTGATTTTACTGCCCCTTATCCCTTTCGTGCGGTGTGCCTTTGACTTCCGTGCCTGTACAATGCTGACATGTAGCATACTTGGGCACATTGGTTTCTTAGTGGGAGTTGGTGGCGTGAGGCATGGTTTGTCCGCAGATGTGCTCTAGTTCATTGTGTATGTGGGCCATTGTGCCCATCTCCCTGGTCCCCCGATTCCTGCCACTGTCTCCCCACTGATGACTGTCCATCTCGTCCAGCTCCTCCTGTGTCGCAGGACTCCCACCTCCAGTCTGCATTGCTGCCTTCCGGTTGTTGGCGAGTTTCAGCTTAGTTTTGTGCTTGACATCATTCCAGCACCTCTTGACCTCTTCTATTTTCCGGCGATAGACTGTGATGTTGTGTGTTGCGTTGATTATCACACGTTCTTGAGAATATCCCCCTAAGAAAGGTAACAAAGATATGAACAATAACATAAATGATCAAGAGATAGTACCCTTGTCTGGAAATAACAACATGAATCTGTCACCAACGTAACAGGGCAGATAGCAAAGTATCAATAATCTCAGACTCAAGCGATTTATGGCAACACAAGTGTTATAAAAGGGTCTCATAACAGGAGTGAGTACCCTATGACAAGGTGGATAGCTGGTATGAGGGGCCTTGGCTACTACCCGTCACTGTGTGTATTAAATGGGAGTCCAGAAAAGTGATTTATGACCTCGACTCCTGAGGAAATAGCCACTATGAAAAACAATTTACAAAAAGGGGTGGTGATGAACAGAGTGTCTGAGTTAAACAGACCACTCTTACCCAGTCCAAAGATCAGGGCTTGATCCATCACCGTTATTTATCTCACTGCCCCATCCCAGCTCAGAACCTGGCTATATGCAAATCAGTCTGTCCCTGGCCCAGTGCATCATGGGAACAGGGCAGACTAAACTACCAAGCCAATTCTTCACCAGAAAGGAGACAAGCTACCGGGGACCGGTTTCTGGCATTTCAGCCTTCTTCGGCCCGGCTTGCTTGAATCCTGATGGAGCAGTGAGAAAGGGACTTATGTCTGAGTATACCCTGCCACACCTATAGTGGCCAAAAACGATTTACAAAAAGGGGTGGTGATGAACAGAGTGTCTGAGTTAAACAGACCACTCTTACCCAGTCCAAAGATCAGGGATTGATCCATCACCGTTATTTATCTCACTGCCCCATCCCAGCTCAGAACCTGGCTATATGCAAATCAGTCTGTCCCTGGCCCAGTGCATCATGGGAACAGGGCAGACTAAACTACCAAGCCAATTCTTCACCAGAAAGGAGACAAGCTACCGGGGACCGGTTTCTGGCATTTCAGCCTTCTTCAGCCCGGCTTGCTTGAATCCTGATGGAGCAGTGAGAAAGGGACTCATGTCTGAGTATACCCTGCCACACCTATAGTGGCCAAAAACGATTTACAAAAAGGGGTGGTGATGAACAGAGTGTCTGAGTTAAACAGACCACTCTTACCCAGTCCAAAGATCAGGGCTTGATCCATCACCGTTATTTATCTCACTGCCCCATCCCAGCTCAGAACCTGGCTATATGCAAATCAGTCTGTCCCTGGCCCAGTGCATTATGGGAACAGGGCAGACTAAACTACCAAGCCAATTCTTCACCAGAAAGGAGACAAGCTACCGGGGACCGGTTTCTGGCATTTCAGCCTTCTTCGGCCCGGTTTGCTTGAATCCTGATGGAGCAGTGAGAAAGGGACTCATGTCTGAGTATACCCTGCCACACCTATAGTGGCCAAAAACAAACGATTTACAAAAAGGGGTGGTGATGAACAGAGTGTCTGAGTTAAACAGACCACTCTTACCCAGTCCAAAGATCAGGGCTTGATCCATCACCGTTATTTATCTCACTGCCCCATCCCAGCTCAGAACCTGGCTATATGCAAATCAGTCTGTCCCTGGCCCAGTGCATCTTGGGAACAGGGCAGACTAAACTACCAAGCCAATTCTTCACCAGAAAGGAGACAAGCTACCGGGGAACGGTTTCTGGCTTTTCAGCCTTCTTCGGCCCGGCTTGCTTGAATCCTGATGGAGCAGTGAGAAAGGGACTCATGTCTGAGTATACCCTGCCACACCTATAGTGGCCAAAAACGATTTACAAAAAGGGGTGGTGATGAACAGAGTGTCTGAGTTAAACAGACCACTCTTACCCAGTCCAAAGATCAGGGCTTGATCCATCACCGTTATTTATCTCACTGCCCCATCCCAGCTCAGAACCTGGCTATATGCAAATCAGTCTGTCCCTGGCCCAGTGCATCATGGGAACAGGGCAGACTAAACTACCAAGCCAATTCTTCACCAGAAAGGAGACAAGCTACCGGGGACCGGTTTCTGGCATTTCAGCCTTCTTCGGCCCGGCTTGCTTGAATCCTGATGGAGCAGTGAGAAAGGGACTCAGGAACAGACTAATTTGCATACAGCCAGGTTCTGAAACTGGGATGGTGCAGTGAGCTAAAAAACGGTGTTGGATCTAGCCCTGATCTCTTGACTGGGTGAGAGCTTTCTGCTTAATTCAGAGACTCTGTCCCTCACCACCCCTTGTTGTAAATATTTTTGTCCACCCTAAGCGTGGAAGGGTATTCTCAGATGTGAGACCCTTGCTCATTGCACCATCAGGATTCAAGCAAACCGGGCCGAAGACGGCTGTAATGCCAGAAACCGGTCCCCGGGAGCTTGTTTCCTTCCCAGTGTAAGAATTGGCTTTTGTAGTTTGGTTTGCCCTGTTCCCATCATGCACTGGGACAGGAACAGACTAATTTGCATACAGCCAGGTTCTGAAACTGGGATGGTGCAGTGAGCTAAAAAACGGTGTTGGATCTAGCCCTGATCTCTTGACTGGGTGAGAGCTTTCTGCTTAATTCAGAGACTCTGTCCCTCACCACCCCTTGTTGTAAATATTTTTGTCCACCCTAAGCGTGGAAGGGTATTCTCAGATGTGAGACCCTTGCTCATTGCACCATCAGGATTCAAGCAAACCGGGCCGAAGACGGCTGTAATGCCAGAAACCGGTCCCCGGGAGCTTGTTTCCTTCCCAGTGTAAGAATTGGCTTTTGTAGTTTGGTTTGCCCTGTTCCCATCATGCACTGGGACAGGAACAGACTAATTTGCATACAGCCAGGTTCTGAAACTGGGATGGTGCAGTGAGCTAAAAAACGGTGTTGGATCTAGCCCTGATCTCTTGACTGGGTGAGAGCTTTCTGCTTAATTCAGAGACTCTGTCCCTCACCACCCCTTGTTGTAAATATTTTTGTCCACCCTAAGCGTGGAAGGGTATTCTCAGATGTGAGACCCTTGCTCATTGCACCATCAGGATTCAAGCAAACCGGGCCGAAGACGGCTGTAATGCCAGAAACCGGTCCCCGGGAGCTTGTTTCCTTCCCCGTGTAAGAATTGGCTTTTGTAGTTTGCTTTGCCCTGTTCCCATCATGCACTGGGACAGGAACAGACTAATTTGCATACAGCCAGGTTCTGAAACTGGGATGGTGCAGTGAGCTAAAAAACGGTGTTGGATCTAGCCCTGATCTCTTGACTGGGTGAGAGCTTTCTGCTTAATTCAGAGACTCTGTCCCTCACCACCCCTTGTTGTAAATATTTTTGTCCACCCTAAGCGTGGAAGGGTATTCTCAGATGTGAGACCCTTGCTCATTGCACCATCAGGATTCAAGCAAACCGGGCCGAAGACGGCTGTAATGCCAGAAACCGGTCCCCGGGAGCTTGTTTCCTTCCCAGTGTAAGAATTGGCTTTTGTAGTTTGGTTTGCCCTGTTCCCATCATGCACTGGGACAGGAACAGACTAATTTGCATACAGCCAGGTTCTGAAACTGGGATGGTGCAGTGAGCTAAAAAACGGTGTTGGATCTAGCCCTGATCTCTTGACTGGGTGAGAGCTTTCTGCTTAATTCAGAGACTCTGTCCCTCACCACCCCTTGTTGTAAATATTTTTGTCCACCCTAAGCGTGGAAGGGTATTCTCAGATGTGTGACCCTTGCTCATTGCACCATCAGGATTCAAGCAAACCGGGCCGAAGACGGCTGTAATGCCAGAAACCGGTCCCCGGGAGCTTGTTTCCTTCCCAGTGTAAGAATTGGCTTTTGTAGTTTGGTTTGCCCTGTTCCCATCATGCACTGGGACAGGAACAGACTAATTTGCATACAGCCAGGTTCTGAAACTGGGATGGTGCAGTGAGCTAAAAAACGGTGTTGGATCTAGCCCTGATCTCTTGACTGGGTGAGAGCTTTCTGCTTAATTCAGAGACTCTGTCCCTCACCACCCCTTGTTGTAAATATTTTTGTCCACCCTAAGCGTGGAAGGGTATTCTCAGATGTGAGACCCTTGCTCATTGCACCATCAGGATTCAAGCAAACCGGGCCGAAGACGGCTGTAATGCCAGAAACCGGTCCCCGGGAGCTTGTTTCCTTCCCAGTGTAAGAATTGGCTTTTGTAGTTTGGTTTGCCCTGTTCCCATCATGCACTGGGACAGGAACAGACTAATTTGCATACAGCCAGGTTCTGAAACTGGGATGGTGCAGTGAGCTAAAAAACGGTGTTGGATCTAGCCCTGATCTCTTGACTGGGTGAGAGCTTTCTGCTTAATTCAGAGACTCTGTCCCTCACCACCCCTTGTTGTAAATACTATGAAAAACAGGCAATGAAACATGTCAGCCCATCTTTAATTGGTCTGCAATATGCAGTTGTTTTTAACTTTGAGTAGGCCCACGAGTTGTGGATAAAATTGACATTTGGTGGACATGCGGCTTATCTCAATTTTATCTTCACAGGGTCTTTTTCTTCTTTTTTGTTATATACACAAAAAAACATTTTCACCTTTTTGTTCTAGACATTGTTGTTGTTAGGTGAGATAGCTACCTATGATGAGAAACGTGGGCACAGCTGGTGATAACCAACCAGCAAGCTCCTATGGTGTAGTGCACATGAGGTGCTATCTCGCCTTTTCACCAGTTTTTCGTTGTTGGATACATACCTGTTTAAGTGGGGGGTATATTTGGAACACAGTGACTGACAACCTTAAAGAGTATTTAGAAAAGCAATAACGTTTTGGGCTATAAGGATTTTATTGGGGCATATAAACTGAATACCGATTCCCAATCCTATATATGATAAAAGATCAAGCCCATACTGATCAGGTCTTTTTGGTGTTTATGCTCAAAAACATTATAAACAGTATGGGCCAGATTAAATGTTTGGTGGTCGGCCTGTCCACTGCCAGGAGACATAGTAAGTTTCTCCATCACCCTGATAGAGGTACCATCCTCAAAATGTTAAAATGTCTGCCGTAGTACTGTCATCCCAGAACACCGCCAGCAAATCACTTCAACTGATGCAACTGGAGCCCAGTAACACCTGACTGCCCTGGTGCCCCGGGAACCCAGTCGTCACACCCTTATTACCCATAAATCACCTTTTCTCTATGTAAACCCCATCAATGCCTGACCTTTTAAAATCACTCACAACAACCAAACTCCACCAATCCCTGAACCGTAAAAAAGCCCTCATCGTCCATAAGTACTACTTATCCCTGACCCCTAAAAACCCTTCACCACCGCTAAACTCTGCCAACCCTAAAAATCGCTTTCTACATCTAAACTCCACCCATTCCCAAATCCTTACAACACATTCCCACCGTAAAATCCACCCAGTACTGAACCCTAAAAACTCTTCACCTTCTTTTCCATTAATTCACATACATCACATTGCAGGCATATGAAGTAAAGATAAAGTCCGAAATGTGTTATCCTTTGAGTCAAATTGGAATTTACAGCTTAAGAAGGAGTATACTGCCTTGAATCTAAATAGATCAGAATAGGAATATGAGGCAGTATCACCTTAAAGTTAATTTGTAATATAGTGTCACTTAAAAATAGGGCCAGTAAGTGCATGGGCCATTATTTATTATATTTCTATTTTCAAATCACAAAGCCCACTACACTCACAAAATGTTGACTGCTGTTGTGAAGGTGAGCATTCTCAGCGATGACGAATAATGATCAAATCCCTGTCAATAAATACAAAATGTGTGCCAAATAAATTAAAGAAAAAAGGCATTGGCTAAGGTAAATATAATAAACTGAAAGAATATCTCCAGCTTCTAAAAGAAAAGCATTCCACGCCACGGAGACAAAATGATGGCTGGTATATTAACACGTATATAACATGTTGGAGCGGCCATTAAAGAAAATAAAATGTATAACCCTCCATACAGATTCAGTACATGGGGCAGTAAAACCTAGGAGCAGTTCAAATATTTCAATTAGCAGAAGGTACTCTATAGAATAACACAGAGCTCACAGACTAAAGGCTATTTTGAACACCGTTCAGCCACACCTCCCATGATTCCAATACTTTTTACTACATCCCCATAGAAGTAACAAGGGGATGGAGTGAGTCAAATACCAGTGTGAAAGAGAAGAGGAGTTACACTGCTTATGCAACCAGAATAGCCATGCACGTGAGACCTCTGAGGAAAAGATTTGAGGGAGATGGTTTGATGAAAAAGGGAGTTCAGGGGGAAATGCCAGAGGGTAGTGGTAGATTGGCATGAAAGCAACAATACCTAGAAATGGAAACATAGCACAATAAATATAGCAGTTAATATATTATGGAAATCACACTGAAACTTTAATAAATTATAATAGAGACATTTAAAAACCGATGAGAGGCTTAATTGATATCTGATTTCCATCCATTAAGGAACCTATCGTAGTCTCTGGAACTTGCATAAATTCAGTCAGTAACTAAATCCACAGCATTATGTAGGTATTTGTATACGAGAGACCTCCAAGCGTGCAGGAATTGGGTGTGAAACAGTTTGCACCAGTACATAGTTTTTCACCTCTCAATAATATAATACTTAGGCCAAGCATTTTTATCTATTATCCCATAAACATTGTAACCCAAGCAGTTTTTTCCAATAAAGGCAGCGGTTTATCCTGCAAGTATATGCCACGCAAGCAATTGTTTGGTTTTTCTCAATCCATACAACATACACTAATGATGCTTTGTTAAAAAAAAATATTTTTGAACATTTGTAACCCTTTCTACTTTTTCTGGATCCCTCCCATGCAGTAGGGGCATTTAATAGTATTCATACTATTACATTTGGTCAGTCATCATCTGCACCAAAGAGACCAGACAGATACTAAGGAAAGAGGCATACCACAAGGAATACGTGTGAATATCTTTAACCTGTTTGCTACTTACAGAACCGAAAATGCTGCAATTAGACATTGGGTGACTACACACAGCAATGATTTTCACCAAGTCAGAATAATACCTGTAGTTGTGTGGGATATAATTCAGAACCCCAAATAGAAACACAGAGCCCTTGATGACAGCTATCATCTAGGACTTTATACTGTGAATACCAACTTGAGCTAATCCCAAAGCTCATTCTTTACACCCGCTCTCCCTTGCTGCTTGATTAAATCGAATCTATGCACATTTTCTCAGGGTCTTCTAGTACACAGCACCCTCTTCCTCAAAATATCATGTTCCAACTCTCTCAGTGTCAGGTGGCTACCCGAGGTGTCCTGTAATCACCTCCATATCTGAAAACAAATGTATTCTTGTTCCCATCGGCCTCTATGAACTGGAGTTTATGGGGTCAGCGCATCACAACCATCGTTGACTGACTTTAAGGCACTTTATGTGGCTGATATTACTAATAAATACGGTTGAGTTCTTCGCTGATACAAAGAGATCATTTGGCTGCAGAATCTTGTAGATGTGGTATTCAATATTCAGGAGGCCACTGTTCACATGGGATTTTACTGTTCAGTGGGCGTGACTACACCTTGATCTGTTATTGTGTCACCTTCACAAATACTGGTTTCCAGCATCCCAATGTATGGGGAAGATAGTCCCAGTAACATCAGAAATCAAATCAGAGTTGCAGTGGCAGATGATGCCAGAGAATTTGAACAAAGGGATAATGAGGCATTCAGATCCACTAAAGATCCTGACCATGGATGCCAGAGCATTGCGATGGGGTGCAACCATGGGTACCTTTGAAGTGCAAGCAAGATTGTTTCCATTGAAGACTGCCAGATCTTTGAATTAGAGCAAACTTATGGTTTTGTATCAAGCTTGCCTGCATTTCCAACAATGTATGCATCAGTCCAACGTGTTGGTGAGGAACAACAGCACAGTAATTGTATCATACATAATCCATTGGGGCAGTGCTCATTCATGTTCTTTAGATGAGGTGGTTACCTCTAGGATTGTGGATGAAGAAGCATTTACAATTAATTACAGCAATCCACATCAAAGCATTGGACGATTTGGAGGCAGATCACCTCAGCAGGGCATTATAATCTGCTCAGAACTTGACATTGTCAAAACCAACATTCCAGAAAATGTGCATGAGGTTTAGCACTCCCTTCATGGATTTGTTTGCTTCCCGAACCAACTCCCTTCTTCCGAGATTCTATTACAGGTATCCAAAACAGGGAGCATGGGGGGAGGGGTAGAGTGTCTCCTGTTAAAGTGGTCAAAGAAATTACTATTTACATTTCTGCCGGTTCCTCTAATCCCACGATTACTGTTAAACCATTCAGGATCAGAAAACAGAGGTGTTGGTGGTGGTACTGATCCAGCGCCCCTATAGAAAATCTGTCTCAACAACACAACCCTACACCATGATACTCACCCTTAATCATAAACACTTCACAAAGGCCCATAAGTCACTGAGACAAATATTGAGCAACTGAATCATGTGACCTAATTAATCGGATCTATTCACAAATTATATACATTTTATATACAACTGCAGTTTGTCATCATCATTATCATGAAAATATAATGGAAACATTTAATTAAGCCACTTAGGTAAATGGATCAACTAATGGTAACTAGACTAAGAATAAACAAGACCAGCTTGTCATTTCAAAATCTATTTTATTAATTTTATTTTCAATCAAAGCATTCTTACAATTAGAAATCTTTTTATTAGCAATTTGAAAGCATCTTTTAATCAAAGTAAAGGCACATTAGAGTGTCATTTCAAAACAGATCAGCTTGCAGAGAATTAATGTAGAAAAGATCCCATTCCCTAAAATCTATTTCCCTGACTAAACTTAACTAAACCTAAAAGAAAAGTCATTAGTTCTGTTATCCTTACGTGAGTCAAAAGTCTGACAGCACTTCATGCCCTTTAGGATTCAGGAACGAGCAGCGAGCCCTCCTCCCAAGGGGTCAGGTTTTATACCTTTTTCTCTAGCTAAAACTTACTAATCTACACTAAAGAATACTATTTCTCCGTCATTCAGCAATCCCATTGGCTGAAAACTGTCAGTTCATGTGAGATCATAAACTTTCAATCCAAATTTGTGCCATTTCTAAAACGTCTTTGTCCTTTGTCCACAGGCGACATTAGCTTCCGAGGATTTTGCAACATCTTATTAAATAACAGTTCGCTGCTTCCTCAGCTTGGCTGTTCTGCCGCTTCCTGTCCTTGAAGTTATACAACTCAAAGCACATCTTGCACAGTTCCATTAATTTGTTTACTGACGGATATCACTGTGGTAAAATTTTCCACTTTGTTAGCTGTGCTCGGCTCATCTCGACAGGATTCCAAACAGCCTTTTAAAAGCTAGGTCTCAGGCCTCTTTCACGAAAACTAGTATGCAAAGAAACACAAAACATTAATTAATTCGAGTAATGAAGAATATTCTGTTACCCACCCCCTTGCTAAATATTAACCCATTAGTTTATGTTACCTAGCTTTAATAATAATAATAATAATAATAATACAGAAACGTATTGAGCGCGAACAGCTACCTCTGGGGAGGTGTCCCTGCGCTAGCGAGTCCCACAGCAAGAGTAAGTAGTCAGGAGGGGGGGCAGGATTATTGCATAAAAAGCCAGGTTTTTAGGAGTTTCCTAAAGCTTGCTTCTGACGTGGCGGATTGGATGGCAGGGGGCAGGGTATTCCAAAGTTTCGCCGTACCGGCCGAAAAGGACCTGCCTCCAAGTCTAGCTTTCCTTACGCGCGGTACAGTTAGCTTGAGTAGGGAGTTTGAGCGTAGCTCACGTTTTTGGTGGTAGCGGGGGAGTCGGAGTTTCAGATAATTTGGACACGTGCCTTTTAGCGCTCTGAAAGCCAGGGTCAACACTTTGAACTTAATTCTGCTAGCCACTGGTAGCCAATGCAGCTCGTGCAGATGTAGAGAGATGTGCTGCCTAAAAGGGACCCGTTTTATTAATCTCGCAGCCGCATTCTGCACGATTTGTAAGCGTTGCACCGCATATTTAGGTAGACCAAGATAGAGGCCATTAGAATAATCGAGTCGAGAAGTGATTGTTGCGTGAACAACCGTTTTCCAGCACTCGACTGGTAGCAGAGGCAGAAATTTCCGCAAATGTTTGAGTTTATGCAGGCAGCCCGCGGTGAGCTGTTGTATATGCGGCAAGAAAGACAAGTTCTCATCCCATTTTACTCCTAGATTTTTTGCATGGGAGCTGGGAGATGGGGCAGGGCCCTTTTCCGTTGGCCACCACAGATCCGGAGGGGGATGTTTGGGGTTTCCAAAGAATAGCACCTCCGTTTTGCTCGCGTTCATTTTGAGTTTGTTAGTGTTCATCCATTTGGCCACGTCTTGCAGACAGCCCCTGATTTTGCTAAAGGCTGCCTCGGACGTGTCTGTGTATGGGAAGACTAATTGCGTGTCGTCCGCATAGGATATTGCCTTGACCCCCCCATTTGGCAATCAAGGTGAAAAGCGGGGCCAAATAGACATTGAACAGCAGGGGGCTGAGTGCCGACCCCTGTGGGACGCCACACCAGAGATTTTTTGGTCCAGAAGAGAAGGGGCCCAAGGCCACTTTCTGGGAGTGATTAGTGAGGTAGGAGAGTAGCCAGTTGAGAGCTGCGTCTCCAATACCTATGTCCTTAAGTCGGGTCAGCAATCTGCTGTGATCTACAGTATCAAAAGCAGCTGATAGATCCAGGAGCACCAGCATTGCTGATGCCCCTGAATCTAAGGACCACCTGATAGACTCGGCAACCTCAATGAGGGCTGTCTCGGTGCTGAAACTGGCCCGAAAGCCCGACTGAGTTTCATGTAGGGCGCCGCTGTCTTCAATAAATTTATTAAGCTGCCGCTGGATTATTTTTTCAAGCATTTTGCCGGGGGCTGCAAGGAGAGAGATGGGTCAGAGATTGTTCAGATCATCCGGTGCGCCTTGGGGTTTTTTTTTCAGAGGGAGAAGTGTGGCCTGTTTCCAACAGTCCGGAAACGTGCCCGTAGCAATGGACGTGTTCCATATGTGTAGGAGGGGAGCTGCAATTGCTTCCGACATTAGTTTCCACAGTTTAGGTGGGCAGGGATCGTCCGAGCCTCCCGATTTACATTTTTGTATTTCTTTTACTGCCTCCGAGAGGGTAATAGGCTGAAATTGATTTAAAGGGGTAATGGGGCACTCAGAGACTCTCAGCTCATCCATTAATGTCGGCTCAGGGTCCGTAAAAGTATCATAGACTTTTAAAATTTTGGTATCAAAAAAGTCTGAAATGGATTCGCAGAGTTTTGCCGAAGGGATGATATCCGTCTCGATAGCTCTGGGCTTGAAGAAGGATTGAACAATCTTGAATACTTCTTTGCTTGATTGTTCCGCCTGTAGGATGGAGGCCTCAAAGAAGTTTTTCTTGGCTTTTTTAATGGATAAGTGTAGAGCATGAAGGGCTTTTTTATAGCTGGATTTGGCTGAGTCGCAATAGTTAGCTCGCCAAAGGCGTTCCAGTTTTTTACATTTACTTTTTTCGGCCTTGAGTTCAGGGGTGAACCACGGTGCAGAGGGAGATTCTCTGCGTGACGTGGCAGTACTGGCCGGCGCTATAGAGTCCACTGTTTTGCTTATCCACAAGTTCAGGGAAGCAGCATCGGAGTTTGCATCCGAGGTAAGGGGTATGGGGGTCGCGCGAAGTGCTGGACACAATCTGTCCGCTGTTAGATTGTCCCATTTTCTCCGCACATAGGATCGTTTTCCAGTGCTCTGAGATTGGGGGGGGATTGAGATGGCCATGGTAGTTAAGTAGTGGTCCGTCCAGAGCAGTGGTAGCGGAGAGGAGGCTGTTGTGTTCAGTATGTTGGAAAAGAAAAGATCGAGCATATGCCCTGCCCGATGCGTGGGGCCTGTAATAGCTTGAGTCAGATTGGCCGATTGCAGGGTAGAGATAAGATGGGAAGCCTGTGGGCAGTCAGGATTGTCGGCGTGGAGATTAAAATCGCCGGCTACGATAAAGTAAGAGTGGTCTAGAGAGTTTAGGACTATAAAGTCCATAAGCTCACACAGGGCTGATGTCGGACAGTCCGGGGGTCTATAAATAACTAGGCCTGTAAGAGACAGTTGGGGGGTAATTTGGAGGCAAAAACGTAGCCCCTCAATGCTTGGGAGTGTGGTGGGAGTGGAGGACAACAAAGTGTATTTCTCTTTGTAGATGAAAGCCACTCCACCTCCTCTTCGGCCATCCTTTCTATTGGAAAAGCTCATTTTAAAGCCTGGCGGGATTGCTAGCGAAATGGATGCCATGTTGTCTTCATTGAGCCATGTCTCTGTGAGGCATAAAGCGTCCCAATGTGAGTCCGTTATGAGCAAGCATAGATCATTAGCATGCTTGGGAAGAGATCTGCAGTTAAGTAATCCGATCCTAAGTTGGGTGGAGGAGGTGTTACGAGAAGGTTTGCTGGCTTTTTTGAGAAGTGAGGTTGTTAGAGAAGAGACGGTGCCTAGAGACTTATGGCAGCGTGGGCAATGGGGAGGGAGAACCTGAGTCGCCAGATTGAGTTCAGGCGCCTGACAGATAGTAACAGCATTCAGAGCCCGGAGCTCCGCACTGGACCAGACTATCTTTTGTTTGTGTGCGTGGGCGCGGGCAGCATGGCTGGCGCTGGTCGCAGGCCGGTCGCGGACGGGCGCAGACGGGCTTGCCTTAGGCGCGCCTTCGGCGGGCAAACGGCACTCCCGCTGCGCTCGTCCGCTGCGCTTCCTCCAATGGCACATTTTGTAGTGTGGGGAGGCGGGGGGCGTGGCCAGAGAGGGGGCGTGACCTCGTTGCACGCCGTCAATGGCGGCAGTCAGAGGGCGTTTTGGCGAGGTGAGGGAGGCGCTGCTCGTGATCAGCAGGCTCCTAGGTCAGTGTCAACATGGACTGAGGGTTTGGCTGCTTCAAATAAAATACACAATTATTTGCACACTTAAAGGTTTAAAATTTTAAAAATGCTCAAGGAATACAGCTCCCGGCTATCCGCCTCAGGTTTGGGAGTCTTACAAATGCGCTCGCATTCAGCGCTTTTAAGCTCGGCGGGGGGGCGTGGCCTCGTTGCACGCCGTCAATGGCGGCGGCCAGAGGGCGTTTTGGCGAGGTGAGGGAGGCGCTGCTCGTGATCAGCAGGCTCCTAGGTCAGTGTCAACATGGACTGAAGGTTTGGCTGCTTCAAATAAAATACACAATTATTTGCACACTTAAAGGTTTAAAATTTTAAAAATGCTTAAGGAATACAGCTCCCGGCTATCCGCCTCAGGAGTGGGAGTCTTACAAATGCGCTCGCATTCAGCGCTTTTAAGCTCGGCGGGGGGGGCGTGGCCAGAGAGGGGGCGTGGCCTCGTTGCACGCCGTCAATGGCGGCGGCCAGAGGGCGTTTTGGCGAGGTGAGGGAGGCGCTGCTCGTGATCAGCAGGCTCCTAGGTCAGTGTCAACATGGATTGAAGGTTTGGCTGCTTCAAATAAAATACACAATTATTTGCACACTTAAAGGTTTAAAATTTTAAAAATGCTCAAGGAATACAGCTCCCGGCTATCCGCCTCAGGAGTGGGAGTCTTCCAAGCACATGAAAGCAGTGTTTATAAAAACCTTCTTCACATGGGCCTCCAGGATTCTCCACGAGCCTTTGCCACATATAAGACACAACATAGACAAAAGCACATTTAAATAAGCACATGCCATTAATTAAACATCCGCAATTAACGTTGACAAAACAAATAGACAAAGTTAGTTCATTATTTTTCAACGTACTTGCAAATGCAACAAAGAGCACACATATATGTTAGACCCTTATGTCGTGAATGCATTTTACTCTAGATTGATTAGTACATAATCGTGCATAAACTCATTAATATGATTAATAATTATGGAAGTTTAACTATGCGAGTCAAAAGCAAAATTCATTTCTGAAACTCGCTTCATCAGTACCCTTCAGGCTGTGGTTTCAACTGCTCAAGACAATGGCTGTTCAAACTCTGTGGATACTTCTTCATTTTCCACATCTTCCAAAAATCTGTCAATCTGCTTCTTCCACTGACAATTTCACAATCTGTGTCAAGGTTGGAAAGTTGAAACTACAAAACAAGGAATCCTTCCTCACTTAACTGAAGCAATTTAGGGTGCAAAGAGACCTTCAACTCTAAAGTTAAATTCTATACATTGAGCAACTTTTTCTACTTGGTGCTCTTCACATACGGTGTCTAAGGGGAAATTGACGCCGGCCGAGCTCACCTAGCTCCGCTGAGGCGTTCCAGCAACTTCTTGTTTGTGGGTGGTGGCTGGGCTTTGCTCCGCCGAGCGTTGCGGACCTACTGCTTTCTGACTGGCCGGGCTTGGCTCCGCCGGTCAGGACTCCATCTCCCAGCAGCCTTGAACCTGGGACGCCGCCCCCCGTCATCAGCCAGCGCTAGGAGGCCCATAAAGCAGCGTTTGCATCCGAGGACCCTGTGGCAGCTCTAAGGGGAAATTGACGCCGGTCGAGCTCACCTAGCTCCGCTGAGGCGTTCTAGCAACTTCTTGTTTGTGGGTGGCGGCCGGGCTTTGCTCTGTCGAGCGTTGCGGACCTACTGCTTCCTGACTGGCCGGGCTTGGCTCCGCCGGTCAGGACTCCATCTCCAAGCAGCCTCAAACCTGGGACGCCGCCCCCCATCATCAGCCAGCGCTAGGAGGCGCATAAAGCAGCGTTTGCTTCCTCGTCCTGCGAGGACGTGCGCGGGACGCGCCGGGCTAAGCCCGGGCAAAGGGCGGGCCCTCTGTGGCCCTCAGAGGCCTGAGGAGACTGGACTGGGCCACCTCCTTTGATTCTCATTTATTTGGCCACAACTAGTTGCACCATTTGGTCTACATCATAGTAAGCTGTTATTTCTTTTGGCATCTATCGAGCCGCTTTCTGGGAAATCCAGTCTATGCTTCATTTGATGAACCCTACTAGGAAGGTTTAGTGTAGTTCAATTGGTCTAGTAGGCATTATGTCTTCATATCATCCAAAGGGAAAATCCTCAATAGCAGGAGGGGTACATAGAGGACCTCTGGACGATTACGTCATTAGGGCTACTTCAGGTGTAGGATAGGGAAATTGCTCTGGCTGAGCGACGTAGATCCGTTGAGCTCATAAAAAATAAACGATCATCCCTAGGCCCACTGCAGTTAGCAACTTCACCATATGCTACGAACCACACTCATCGAGAGGGATTTGATGTATCTAGCAATTATGGTATCCCGTTACTTCTTCAAGACATAACTTCCCCACTCACTACAAACAGTGAACTGCATTTAAATGTTTCTGCTTCTTTCTCTAACTCTACACAAGAAGTGGAAGTTCTAGTAGACACACCTTTAACAATAGTGGAAACTGTTCAGGGAAAAATTATTTAAAAAAACAAATGATCCCGATCACATGGCCCCCCTCCAAAAAAAAGGAGAAAGAGGAGGAGTGGACCACATAGAAGTAAGTCTATCAAGATCGATTTTGGTTCTCTCAAAAGTCCTCAATTGGATGTACCTTCACTCCCTGTTATAGCTACTCTACCGTATCATCCTATAGTAAAAACATCCAGTAATAACTTAATGGGAAATATTGAACATTTACTCAGATCTCTTATGTTACCATTAACAGAGAGACTGAAGAAAATAGCATCCCAGTTGGAGAGCTTGGAACAAGCAATCGAGGTCAATAAAGGGTTACTTAAGGACCTACAAAAGCCCCCACCAGCATCCCCAACATTAGTACCCCCAACCTTAGTATCATCCTTAAAATCCGTCGTTCAAATGGAACCAAAAAGTAACAAGAAAACTAACCAAAAACTCCCTAAGCCACTGCCCCCTAAAAAAACAACCCAAAATGTTGATATCAGGGATAAAGAGGCCCAACCAGGAGGGAAATCCACTGCCCCAAGAAATATTCAAATCCTGAAAGGCAATGAAAAGCCTATCAGGGTAATGCAACCCAAGAGGCATAATGTAGAACTACCACCTGAGGCAGTCCCGTTAGCCGTTGTCCTTACTGGAGTTCCAGCATTAGAAGAAGGCAAGAGAGAAGACCACCATCAGCTAAAAAACAAGGTCATATTTTGGGTTAGACAAAATCGACCACTCCCACCATATATAAATGGAAAAGTGTTACATGTTAGACGTCTATCCTGGCTGGGTCATAGAGTAAAAGATCTAAAGGGGGATATTATTGTAATTAACTTTAGAGACCCTGGAGCAGTCAGATATATCCTAAGTTGGCCCCCAGAGAATTGCAGTAATGGTATCACAGCCCGTGAATTAACCTATTTTCATCCCAGATTCTTAATGGCACCAGTAATTAATCACAGGCCTCTCTTTGGATATCAGGCTGACTCTCTCATCCCTGTTTATAACCGCTATGCGGCTTTAGCGGGTATAGAGGGAGTAGACTGACTTCATCCACTGAACATAGAGAAGGGAACTGTCCCATATAGTGTGCCATCTGCAAACCTTGAGCCATCCGCACCACCATCTGACCCGAAAATAATCACTCATGCCATTGCTACCCGTATATTGTCTGATAGCCTAACACTTCTGAGTTGGAATATTGCTGGCCTAAATACAAAAAGGAAATCTAGGGACTGGTTAGATTGGGTTACTAACTATGATATTTTAATGTTCCAAAAAACTTTGTGTACTACTTCCCTGCTCCTTGAGTGCTATAGCTGCTATAACCAAACTGCTGTCATTCCGACCATGGGCCGACCGAGTGGGGACCTATCTATTTGGGTTAAGATAACATCAGAAGTTAAAATTGAACCCCTTAAGACCAATGACATGAATTTTCAGGCCTTGATTTATATCAATAGGATAAAGGTATGTTTAATTAATTTTTACAATAATGATTTCATGACACATCCAAACACAAATTTTATAAGGTTGTTTGATTTTATTGATGGAATTATGGATGGGCAAAAGTATGGTAAACTTGATGGTATCTGTGTCGGAAGTGATTTTAATGCTCACATTTACCCTCAAACCCCTCCCTGCAAAAGAGGGGAAGAACTGTTGAGTCATCTAGCCACACAAGACCTAGTTAATGTTTTAGAGAAGGTAAACACTAATGTGAATACAGGACCGGTGGCTACCTATGTTGGGCGCAGAGGTTCAACCACAATAGATTATGTTTTTATATCTTCCCTGCTTGGGGACTGTCTATTGAAGGCTGAGGTTGTGAACACCATACATAGTGACCATAACCCTATTCTGTCCACTTTTAAATTTCTTAAAAAACTGTGTAAACGTAAAGAACCGGGGCAAAAAATCTGGTGGCGTTAACGGACAATCTTAGGGTAGTCTGGAAGGGGATAGATAGCAAGGGGGTCCTAGCCCGTACAATTAAAAAGTGCCCTTTGCTATTGTCTGTCTGTTTATCTTGTGACAACTCTGAACATGACATTATCAAGGCTTTTACAGGGTTGTGCAGGGCTATAAAAGAGGAGATTTCTAAACCCACCCCAGTAAATAATAATAGTAATAAAAAGCCCAGGTGGTTTGACACTTCATGTTCTAAGGCAAATCGCGATTTACGGGCTGCTCTTACGGCTGATCCGCGGGATCAGACTTTGGTAAGGAGACTTAGGTCAAGTTATAAGCGCACCGTAAAAACATGAACAGAAGAGTTATTAAAAGATCACTGGGAATCCCTTGCATGTACAGCAGCACTGAGAGATACCGCTGGATTCTGGGGTGAGGTTAAGAATTTGAGATCATTTGGATCAAACATTACCCCCATAAACTGCAATATACCAGGGGATAGGTGGGTGGACCATTTTTCAAGCATTTACACTGCACCACACCCATTAACGGTAACACACTACCCCTCTACGGCATTGAACATCTCAATAACGGAGGTGGAAGATGCTATTTTCCAAAGCGCAAGTAACAAAGCACCTAGTCCCGATGGATTGTCCATTGACTAAATTAAATCAGAACCCGATTTTTGGTCACCCTTATTGTGCAATATTTGTAATAATTTATCTAACAACCAAGTCCCGGCAACCTGGTCAAACAGCATCATCGTGCCAATCTTCAAGAAAGGCGATAGACTAGACCCTGGCTGTTATCGCCCCATATCTTTAATAGATAGTACCATGAAGATTTTAGGAAGGGTTATTTTTAACAAGATTAGGACCTGGGCAGAGGAAAACATGATTTTACATCCATGTCAGTTAGGCTTCAGAAGCAATGTAGGGACGGTTCAGCAATGCTTAAATCTAAATTTATTATTGGCTAAATACACCATTGCCAAAAAATCCCCTTTGTATTTGGGGTTTATGGATTTAAGTTCAGCTTTTGATTTTGTTAATCGTTCCTGCCTATGGTCTGTTTTGCTAAATTATGGGTTAGACGAGTCACTTGTTTATTTTTTAGCTCATATACATAGTGACTTGAAAGCACGCGTTCGAATAAATAGTGACGGTGAAGTCTCAGGGGACATTTTAATTGGCAGGGGGGTCGGACAAGGTTGTGTCCTGGCCCCCCTGCTTTTTATTTTGTACATAAATGAATTGAGCAACTCTTTCTGTAAATTGACTAGTTATGTCCCGAATATTCGTAAAAAACCACTTCCTGTACTTCTTTACGTGGATGACGCGGTCCTTATGGGCCGCACACCCAATGCATTACGCACTTTAATAACAGGTTTTGTTTCATATATGACCTTGGTCTATGCACTAATTTTAGCAAATCTTTTATAATGTCCTGCGGCCCAAAAAAGCATAAAATCTGTCATATTGTTTCAGGGAATAATGTTTTAAAAAGCACAAGCACTTTCCCTTACCTAGGTCTGTTGTTTTCAGATTCTGGTTCCTGGCAGCCGCATGTTGCCAGTGGGAGGAATAAAATGGGTAAAGCCATTAATTCCATTATTAGCCTCTGGCAACCTAAACATGCCGAGGTAATAGTACAATTGTTACAAATTTATAAAACCCAATGTTTACTAACAGGAACCTACGGTACAGAGGTGTGGGGCTATTCGAATTGTACCAACATACAGACAGAAGAGAATACATTTTGTAGGAAGGTTCTGGGGGGGGGGGTGATTTCTGTTCCAACTTTTGTTTGTCATAGGGAATTGAATCTCCCATATGTGGAGGATTTTATAAGATCGAGGCCCACCTTGCTTTGGTTGAAAATATGGCGGAATCCTGCTGCCTCTTTAACCCGCGAAATTATAACAGATTGTTTAAAATGCAAGCGGGCTAATCACATACACTGGCTAAGAGCAGTAGAGAAAAGTTTAGTAAGTGTGGAGAAGGGGCACCTATTCTCATCACCCCTAACTATTAACTGTACCCATAAGAACCTAGTAAAAAGGGCTTTGTATGATCAGTATACAAAGGAGAGGGAAAGGACCGAGCTTGTAAAGCCTACTATTATAAAGTATATTCCACTTCTTGGAACATCTGACAGGTTTAACAATATGCCACAGGGCTTCTTGCTGAAAAAATTGGGCAGATGGAACAGGAGCTTGCTGTTTCGCTTCAGAGATGGGAGCATCAAAAATCTACTTTGCTTCCCATTAGGCTTTAACAATAATTTGGAAAATCTTAGCTGTCCCTGTAATTTAGGTGGTAAACAAAGCCTTTTACACTTTATGTTCTTCTGTGGCTTTTATGTAAAATATACTAAACATTACCTAATTCCATATTTTAGAGAGAATACCCTGAAAGATTTTAACTTAGCATTTAGAGACTTATTGATGTTAGGCACTGATGTTGTAATTTTTAGAGTTAGCTGCTTTTTTCAATCGGCTGTTCGTTCTCGAGCAACAATGAATATGGTCTGACAAAATTTGCACTATATCTGCATAGTTTGCACTTTTGTATATTTGCACTAGTGATTGTATTTTTGCACATACTGTGGTTAATCAGTCTGTGTATTGTCTCTATTGTAGTGCAAGTGTGGCTAATCATATTATATGTTGCACTTTAAAATAATGTCATTTGAATTTTATTCTATGTAATCAACTGTGCCACTTTTTATTAGCTTTTAAATGATTCTTTTATTGATTTTACTTGGATGAATTGTTGTGATGTACTTGTACTTTTATGGATGGTTTTTATATCCGAATAAAGATAAAAAGAAAAAACCTACGGTGTCTCCTATTTCTTGTTCTATTGCATTAAAATTACAGTTCCTACTAGATGATTTTTATAAACACAGATCTAGTTCTCAAAGCACTTTGCTCCTTTCCTTTCAAACTTTTAGTTTCGTCTGATCTGACATTTCTATCATTTTAGGTGATTTTCATGGTGCCAATCATTTCAGCAGATACTGTAGGAGAACTGTTTGTATCATCCTCCTTTTATTAGATTTCTGGATGATGCAGTGATTCTAAAGCCTGATCCACCATTTCTACTTCAAGTAATTTCTGTGTTTCATTCCTCTCAAAAACTCGTTCTCACATCTTTCTTTCTTTCACCTACTTCCGCTGAACAGAGATTGCTGAATTTGCTTGACGTAAAATGTGCATTATCTGTTTATCTGAACCGATCTAGTGAGTACAGAAGAAGCATCCCGTGTATGAGCTGATATGGTTTAGCTGGCAGAGGTAAAGAAGATTTTTAAAATGACAATAAAACCATTAAGCCGGTGAATTAAAAAGACTAGTGTGCCTTACTCTTCAGATTAGGTTAAAGCGGTTCCAGAAGATCGTTACTTAAGATCAGCTAGAAGAGTATTCAGCTTCATGGGCTAAATTACAGAGTGGCCTTTACAGGAGATCTCTGGAGCTGGAACTGGGTCTTCATAGCACACTTTCATTAGACATTATCGTTTACACAATTTTCTCAATAAAGAAGAGAATTTTGATTCTGGAGTACTGCATTTTGTAGTGGCTTAACTGATTTGCGTTTTCTGACAGTTTTGAACTATTTTTCTGTTAATTGGGTATACTACCACATAATAAAAATTCATTGGAGAAGTGTGGATCACTGGTTAGAGGAGGCAGACCCTGATGCAGAGGTCAGACCCGGGAACAGGGTTCAATCTCCGACGCTGCAGGGTCTTGAGCTCAAAATGCCCACGGACTCGCTAATTCTCGCCTCGGTGCCTACTCGAATCATGGGTTCACACTCTGCAACTCTGGGCAATAGCTTGCTTAATCTTTACTACGGCCCCACCGCGATGAGATGCCTGGTCTTCACCTTGGGGATGCCCAGTAGAGATAGATTCCTGGCCTTCACCTTGGGGATGCCCAGTAGAGATAGATTCCTGGTCTTCACCTTGGGGATGCCCAGTAGAGATAGATTCCTGGTCTTCACCTTGGGGATGCCCAGTAGGGGTTATCTCGCAGGGAAAGCCAGGACGGGTTCCCAAAGCAAGCGCCTTGAGACCTTACGGTGAAAAGGTGCTATATAAGAACGTACGATTTACGCTAGGGAATTGCATTATGTATATGAATGCATTATTTATGTCATAGCATGTTTTACTTTGGTATATCTCATTAAGTAATGACTGGGGAGAGGACAAGGGACATAGAGGTAATGGCTCAAAACTTACTGGTAATCTTCATTAACCTCATAGAGTAATGACGGGGGCGAGGTAAATTGGACTAAGAGCATTGAAGAATACCAGTGAGTGACGGTGTCATTCTCTAAGTGATACATACGTGTAATATTTTACAGCAGTCTGAAATTAAAATGAACGTGAATTATTTGTTTGTGACCATCAGGCACGGTTTGTTCACAATGTAGACTGCATAACTGAAAAAGCGTTTGGTGAAAGTGTGGCTTTGACTGAGTGTAGGGGTTGCAAAAGAGGGCCACAACGTAGTGCCTTTCTTGCAGCAACCCTCGTCATTCCCAGTGGTGCCTTTCCCAGATGTACCTGCAAAGGTGTTTGAGAGAGTTTTCAGTAGGCTGAGATAGACTCTTTCTTGAAACACTAGTATCACCCTTCTTGCCAAACAGAACAGAAAGCATGCGCTGTTCAGCAGTGAGCAGGTGCTGGACACCTGATCAGGCCTGCGGGGGATGGAGTTAAAGGGTAAAAACTGGGAAGCACGACAATGGGCCTTTGGTTCTCTGACACACATTTTCTCAGCAGCGCATGCAGTGTGTTCATTCAGAACATACACGAATTGGAGCTTATAAAGGACTACAAGTGGAGCGACTTCTCGGCAGGAATGTATAAATCTCTGCAACTTTGAGAATGATGGGGAATAGCACATGCATTCTCATCATTGATATTGTTGATAAAATGGCCGCCACTGTTTACATTCCAGATACGTGGGAGGCTTAACCTGCAATGCAGTTTTTTAAAAATATTTTATGAATGTGATAGGCCGTATCATTTAGTTTTCAGCAGAGAAAGTAGGCTTTATCTGCTCAGCTTGAGCACAGAAAGCTATCATTGCATTTTACTCCATTTATATGAGGCATGCAGCTGCAGGTTTCATTTAACTCATCCCCTCTAAGGAGGTTCAGCACTATGCTCCCCTGTGCTTTCTGAGAGCCAGTAATGTCATGTAATCGGGCCATATTATTTTTGTCTTAATCCCTAGGAGTGATGTAAGAGGAAAAAGGAAACTCTCTAACTCCCAACCATATGACCAGAGGTGAAATTAGACCTGGACTTCTGCCAGCTGGACTCAGAGCATTTAATTCAAACATTTGCTCTGTTTAACTAAAAGGAATTGTTTTTGACCCCCTCCTTTTTTTCTTTACATCCATAACGTATTTTTGATGGTTTGTAAACACTGCCTTTTCTCCACGTGTGAACGGTAAATGTTGGTGGTAAAATAAAGCCATGGGAACACACGCAGGGCAGCATCCCACAGGATGCCGGAATTGCTCTGGTAAATTCCTGAAACATGACAGGGGATGTCACCTTTCTATGCAGTGGAAGGGGCACTGACCCCTGAACAGAAACAAACCACACACATAAAGATAATATTGACACGTTTACTCCACCGAATTAAAAACAGAATAAAAAAGGTAACGTTATGTGTAACACAAACATGAAGGCAATTTAAGAAGGCGATCCTTGAGCTTAATGTGTTTCTTGTCTCGGTATAAGGAACTAATTTAATAATGAAAAGGAGGCATTTTTATGACTCTCGCATTAAAGGGCTTTCCCACTACTTAAAGTTCAGGGAACTATTTTACGTAGAAGCTGTGAGCTGCTGCAAACTTTAAACAGCAGAATATTTAATAATCCTTCACTGTGGATAGGGGTCTAGCACCGGGGCTGGATTTAGCACTGATAGTGTCTGGTGCAACACTCTACACCACTTCACTCTGTGCCCCTCTACAGGGGCGGCCTTAGGCGTGTGCAAGCTGTGCACCTGCACAGGGCCGCCAAATCTCAGGGACCGCCACGCCAATATATATCCTTAATATAATAATCCTCTGAGGATGGATACATATTTGCGTAGCGGCCCCTGGCAGGGATTTGGCGGCCTCCGGCTCTGTTCCACTTCCAAACACCCTGACCCCCACCCTGCCTCTTCAACCGGTTTCCGTGCCTCCGTTCCTCCTGGTTCCTGATTGGCTTCTTTTTTTCCCTACCCACTGCTGGCCTGCTGGTACAGGCATATATAAGTCATGTGAACCAAACAAATTAATCAGAGGGTCCAAGGGCGAGTTTAATGACCCACACTAGGTATATGCCCCAAAACCATATAGCTCAACACACAAAGGGTACCTAGAGGTCAAAGCAAATCTGTCATTCAACTGTGGATACCAACCCCAACACCATACAGATAACAAAGTGGGAACAGACAGTGCGGACTAGGTGTGATAGTGATTGAGTTAAGACTCAAGGGCATAGGGAAAAATTCCCATCAGAAGCCACACTGTACCGCCCTCTTTCACATCATTTGGGTACTCCTTGCCCAGGAGGCATAATAACACAAACCGGCCGGTCAGATGTTACCATGACCGTTTGTGAATGTGAAAGAAATGTGTCAGTGGAGGGAGGTTTAATTGAAAATTGTCAGTGTTGATGTGGCAACTGAAAAAAGCAGTGTAAAGTGAATGGAAAGTGAGTAGTGAAAAACATTAAAAATGGATGGGCTGGGCAGATGTCAATGATTTATTATTATCTCCCGGTCCTCCAAATCTAAAAAACAAGTGCAAACACAGATTTGACATAATATCCGTGATCAGTAGTGGTCAACATGTTTCAGCATATCTAAGAAATAGTTTCATGCATTCATCAGGACCCGTTGTAAATTGACTACTGCTTTTTGTAAAAATGAAAAGATATCACCTGCAATGTCCAGGTTGTATATTGAACCACATACTGTTACCACACCATATCGGAGATACGACATCCACAGGAACGACATATAGAACAAACAACAAAAGACAACATTATGTCACATTCACAAGGTGTTCCATATTAGTGTAGTACATCCTTTCATTTCACAATGTGTCCGAATCATATGATCTGGGGATTATATTAATTTGAAACCACTCACCCATTAGTTGTGGTTGTTGCGCTTCACCCCACCTGGCTGCAGCTCAGGTTTAGAGGAGCACCGCTCTAAATCAAAAAGGTTAAAATATAAAGACGACAATCATGGCCTCTTGTTTTTATCAATTGTTTAGCGCCGGGAATTTGTGTTGTTATATATAACTCCAATGCGCAACTTCATAAACCGAATCAGTGTTGTAAAAAGTATGGTTTATAATTCTCACGCTTTTTCTATATTCTCTAATGACGAATTTTTCTTGAATTTGGTCATAAAAGTTACTGTCCAGCATTAAATGGGAACTATAGCAGCTCGATAGTCGATCTACCCATAAAAATGCAATGCATTTGAAACCACATGGCAATGAAACCGAGCTCGATTTTACATTCATGTAGCAACGTGGTTTGTAAATTGCAAAATCGCGCCAAATCACGCACTCACAGTTGCAATCTCCAATCTATTAATCGTCTGTGTTAACGTGTGTCCCGAAGCCCCCTGTGTGCCCTCAAGAGTTTCCGAGCACGGAGTCACTTGCCCAAAATCCATACCGGCACGTTAGCCTCCAAAGGCATTAGACAAACTCGCTTATGTGGCGTCACTCACCTCTCCGTTGGTGTCTCCCGGCAGTCTTCCAAACTGTCTGGGGGGGGCGCCGAATGGTGAGGGCGCGCCATATTTAAAACTAATGTGTCTCGTTCTTCGTGAGGTCAGTCACTTGATTTGCGTGCTTGACGGGATACGTAGTTCTTATTATCCCGTATTTGTAGTTCGTTAAAAAACGAAACTGGGGGATCATTCAGATCTTTAGGGTGGACATACATTATCATCGGCAAGGACATATGTTATTAGCGGCAAGTGCTATTTCTTTATCCATCAACCTTTGGTTATATTTCACTGCGATCACTTGATTCCTATGTATTACAAACAGCCCCGATCTGCAGGCGCCATATTTGTAGTTCTTTTAAGTGGAAAAAATTCTCTGCCCACACAGGACATGTCAACAGCCTGAGTTAACACCTACATAGATAATGTTTTGGTATTTATGACGAGGATATGTAGTTAACACAACATGTAAAGGTATGTCTATCCCTATAGTTAGTTACATTCTTCCAAACTCGTAGTGTATCCATCAGTACAGGATAGATGGACTGCGTGTAAGCTTAATTCTGATTTTTACCCAGTTCTGATGATATTTAATGTATGAAAAATAGGATTATCCTAAGATTGTACGTTCAGAGTGGATAATCATATAGTATTATCATCCAAGGGCAATCCAATCACCTGGTGGTCAAACCTTTTTCAGAGGGACATCCACGGTATCGGCTCATTTAACCCATCCTTATCCATATAAGTCACGGCCACCGCCATTCTTTCTCTGTGGTGGGGCTGTGGGTCCAGGGCCCCTGTCATGGCCCTGGCACTGCTGCCGTCTGTGCCAGTCCCTCACGTTGTGAGTCACAATACACTCCTCCTCCTAAATTTTATCGTTCCGAGACGAATTCGGAAGGGTAGGAGCAGCTGCAGATACTGGTCATCTAACGCCTTTTCTGGACGTTTTATAAAAAACACCTTCCTGAGCTCCGCGGGTCTCTGCCCCGCCCAGACCCCCTCTTCCGGGGCACCCTACCTACGCTCCCTGCCCAGGGCCGCCATGAGCCTAGAGGCACCCCTGCCTTCTACTCTACTCTGCACCACTCAACTCTATGCCAGTGCACTCTACCCCACTCTACTATGCACTCTTCACCGCTGCCCTAAATATCAGTCCAGTCTAGGCCACTCCACTCTATGCTGCAGCTCTCCGCTCTATGCCAATCCACGCTATGCCACTCTACTTTGTAACACTGCAATCTGTGCCACTGCACTCCATGCTGCACCACTCCGAACTGCCCTACACAACTCTGCTTTATGCTACTTCCCTCTACTGTGAAACAATGTACTCTATGCCACTGCACTCCACGTCATTCTTCTCTACACCACTTAACTTTACCCCACTGCACTCTACTTTGGACAACTCTACCCCACTGTGCTTTGAAACACCACTCTATGCTACTGCACTCTACCCTACACCACTCTACCCTGCAGCACTCTGCTGTATACCATTTCACTCTAGTCTGAAACAATCTACTCTATGGCACTGCATTCGATGCCACAGCACTCTACAGCACAGTACTCCACTCTGTGCACCGCTACACCACTGCACTCTACATGCTTGCACTCTACACTGCGCCACTCTATTCTGAACCACTCTGCTCTATGTCACTGCTCTCTACACCACTCTGCTCTAAACCACAGCACTCTATACCAATTCATTTAACGGCACTTTACTCAAAACCAATGAACTCTATGCCAATGAACGCTACTCCACGCTATTCTACAATGAGCCAAGGTGCTGTGCACCACTCTACACTGTGCCATGCGACTATGTGCCACTGCACCACATGATACTCTACTCTGCAAGACTGCACTCTCCACCAATTAACATCACTCTATTCTGCACCTCTGCACTCCACACCACTGTGCTCTACATTGCTGCACTCTAACTTCAGTAGCTCTATCTAAACTCCTTTAGTTAAAAAACATTTCTTCGTGTATGACACTCGGCGAGGATTTTCACTCTACACAGAGCGGAGTAGCTTTGCGTAACTGGGACTAATCCTGTTAAAATTAAGGTGAGAGGCGAACTTGGGGAACATCCCCTAACGGCTGGTAGAACGTTCACGGTAATGTGTGAATGCCCAAGCGGGCAGCGGCAAGTTCGCAATGTTACACGGATTAACGGTTAGAACGGGGAGTGAAAATCATCGCCGAGTGTCATACACGAAGAAATGTTTTTTAACTAAAGGAGTTTAGCTAGAGCTACTGAAGTTCACAATATGATACTTAAGTTGTATATGAGTGAATTAATATGATTTTGTGTGAGTTTATGAGATCGAGATGAAGAGTTTGATTACAGAAAATGTTTATGTGTTTAATTTTCAGGCGTTCCCTGATGAAGGTGCAGATTGCACCGAAATGCATTGTAATTATTTATGTCGACGCCTAATATGAATTAAATGGAAATCAATGTGAATGAATTGGTGAAAACAAGAATTAAAGATTACTAATGATATAAACTACTGGATGAATGATATTGTTTATCAAGGCTGGAACCCAGCATCCGATGCTTGTGCCTAGGGTGACACACCTGTGATGGAACAGGTGTGCGACCAGTAAAATAATAAAAAATGTGTCATAGAATTCCTTATGGGAAGAAAAACACTTTTACTTATATCATAAAAAACAAGAAAAAACTAAAGAAAGTGGGATAGTGTCAAAGAGCGGAGTTAGAAGAACTCAGGCATAAACAATTAAGGCCAAAATACAATCAACAGTTGGGCCTCAAAACATAGTAAGAGCACCATTGCACAAGTATTCAGTAGTTATCATGAACAATACCGAGTCAAGGTGCTGTAGTCGACGGCGTTTTGATCCTTCAAGTAATAGTAGGATCATCATCACGACAGAAAAGGAAGCACCTTCTCCACATTTTAACACCATCAACTGAAAAGCTGCAAAACAGTGTGAGGCATCAAAAAAGAACATACATGTAAGTATGAATCATAGAAGTAGTTGCATCATTTTCTATGTAAATAGCAAATGTATAAACTTTAAAAGAAATATATGTATTCATACTGATACATTACATTCAATAACAATGGCACAACAATCCAAATATATAACATCCCAGAAAGGAGAGTAATTACTACGGCCTGATTATGAGTTTGGCCGTAAGCAAACCACCGACGATAGGCATCGTAAACCCCGCCGCACAGTTAGTTGTCTGCCCGCCGTATAATGATGTTGGCGGTTTGCTGAATGTAAGACTGCTGGAGCATTGCCAACACCGCCAGTCATTCACTGACTGCCTCAATGGCGGAAGGGGAGAAGCAGCCGTCAGAGGTAGGTACAGACAAGTTTACTACTGTCTGAATTACAAGTTGGCTTTCCAGTGAGCCGACCATGGTAAGAAGACCGCCTGCTTCGAGTTCACGGAATCAAAGGAATTGGGGTGCATACTCACCCACTTCCTTTTCGTCCCTTCAGTCTCCCAGGTGAATCCCTTCCTCCAGGTCCCCCCTGTACAGCAGCATCTTGACCCGGAAGAAAACAACCCTGTTGGCGCCGAAATCCAAGTAAGTCCGTTTTGTACTATTTGCCCATTGATTGGGCACAGATGGTCCAGTATTCGTAGTAGGTTTTTTCACATATGTCAAGCATATGTGTGCATTTTACAGTCGAAATATACACAGATGCATTGCCACATATAAAAAAAATAGACTGCTACATGAACACCACTGCTGGCTCAGCGGTGACATCATACTGTGGGCGAGAGACCGCCGCCACAGCAGTACAACTGTAAGTCCGTCGAACTCATAATCAGGCCCTAAGTCACATTGATTACACCAACAACCAAGAAAGTGCGTCAACAGAAAATGTGAATTGAAAATGTACTACATGCTATTCTAATGCATGATATGGGAAGGCCTCTACAAAAGAAGATGTAATTCATGTAAGAGAATACAACCACCCCCAAATGTGACAGAAATAAAAGTAAGGAAGTATTGCAGGATTTAAGTGAAGCAAGCGCTAGTTCCCAGGAATCCACAGCCAAAATTCTAAAAGATATAGGCCCTCATTATGATGGCAGGCAGACCACCACCGACAGGCCACCAGTGAAGGTCCTTGCGCCATCCAGGGCATTGGTCGGACCACTGCATTAAAATGCAGTTGGTCAGACTACAGAGGTGGGGGGGTAGGATCGAATCCTCCGACAGGAGGTCGGATTCCTAATCTCTACAATGGGGGCAGTGCCTGCGGAGGTATTAGCATATCCCATAGGGATTAGGATATCCCTTTCACTCAGCCTTTACATGGCGGTCCCACCGCCATGCAAAGGCAGACTGAAAGGGAATTTGGGCGACCCACGCGGGGCTCCCATCCCCTGTGGGCCACTGAAATGTGGCCCTGGGGGGCACATGTGATGCACTATCCATCATCCATGTACTGTGTGCATGGATGTTTAACAACATACCTTTTGCAATTGCAGCTTGTGCTTCATCCCATTTCCGGGCCACAGCATAAGCCGCAATTTGACAGGTCATGTTTCCAACCGCCTTCACGGCGGTCAGATCGTAATATGGCAGGTTGAGCCGCCGACTACCTGTTGGCCGGTCTCCATCCCGCCACGGTGGTGGTGAGACGCTGGTCCGACTACCATCATAATGAGGCCCATACTGTCAAATGTCCCCGAGCACATCACAGAGCTACTACCACATATATTCACTTTAAAACATTTAATTGAACAAATTAAAAAGGCCACCAACAATACTCCTCCTGCCCCTTGAAGATGCCAAGGCATGGAAATACCTGAAAATTTCACAATGACAGATTATGAGGAACCTTGCCTTTTATATGACAACCTGAACAATAAGAAACAAATACTTATATTCTCTGCTGTAAATAATCAACTTAATAAAACTAAGTAATTGTCAAACCGGGATGATGGCTGGGACCTTCGAAAATGTATCCAAACCATTCACTCAGATATACACCTTACATGGTGAATATCAAAACACAAATATCCATTTAATATATGCCCTACTTCCAAATAAACAAAGTACAACACTCTTAAACCACATTAAACATAAACAAAACTCTACTACCCACAAAAAATATTCATAGACTTTGAAAAAGCCATGATTTATACTAGTTTAAAAATTTACCCCACATAGCCATAGAGGGCTGTTACTATCATTTCAATCAAAGCATATGGAGACACCTCCAGCAAGATGTACTAATTGTAGAATACGCTAGACAGCCAATTTGCCTTTGAAATAAAAACAATGATAGCACTAGCCTACGTCCCTGTCAAAGAGGTAGATAACCACTACAATGTATTAATAGAAAGTCCTTTTACCAACAAGATGAAGGCAAACTAAGCCCCCAAATGAATTATTTTGAAGATACTTGGGTTGGCAGACTGCATCGCTCCGGACACAGATGCCCACCCAAATTCCAAATACCATGTGAAATGTCTATGACAACATATTGGCACAGGAAGCCAAAATAAACAACATAGAGGAAGGATGGCACATTACCTTCCAATTCCACACTAGGCAGAACTCAGCCTACACTCTATACATTTATAGAATTTTAACAAAACAGCAAAGCTAACAACAACTATGAATGGAGAAATCTGTTACCCTTATTGCACCTAAACTTACCAAACAAATCATAAGAATGCATGATATGCTACAATGTAATGTCAAACAACAACGGCGTAGCTTACTTAGAAATAATAGCCAAAAGAATAATACAAAATAAATAGTAACCTACAAAAGTCCAAAAATATAAACTAAGATGACAAATCACGTTCTGATATAAATAATAAACATCATTTTTTGTTACATCAGTCTAAACATTAAATAAAACTCCAATATTAAAGAAGACTGAGATGATAATATAATACATAAATTAGCTCAAAGAACAAACTCATTCAATCACATATTAAAAATAAAACATAAATCATACATTTTCAAAAAACAATCAACATTTTGTATTTTCCACCCCAAAAAAAGAAAAATAATTATCAGAGAATGTACATTTCCCACCCCCCAGAATTAAAATAATCATGAGAAGGAAAAGCCTTATGGCTAGAGAGGTTGACCTCGAAGCTGTGCTATCGGGTTTGAGTCTTGGCAACGACACTCAACATCCCGTAATTCTGGGCAAAACACATAGGGGCCTATTAGGATGGCGGGCACCCTAGCAGTGCTGGGATCGGCCACCAGTGGTGCGTCGGTCCGGCACCGGCAAGTAGGATGCCACCGCCATAGTGGGGGTGGCATCCCCTATTCCCAGCATTGTGGCAGGCGGTGCTCTCAGCACCGCCCACCACAATGCTGTGGATGCACCTTGTGCATTTGCATGCAGAACATGGCAGGCACCGTGCGTGCCTGCCATGTTGTGCATGCAAATGCAGGGGGGTACCATAGATACCCCCATGTGCACCCCTACCCCCTAACACCCTGGGGGCCCGCAACGGGCCCGCAACGGGCCCCCAATGCCACAGACCGCATGCCTCATGGAAAGGCTGATCTCCCCTGTATCCTAATATGGATGACGGTGTCTTGCAGACACCGCCTCCATATTAGAGATGTTTTCCGCTCAGTTGACAAGTCGACTGGCGGAAAAGCGGTGGACGGTCTTTCCGCCCACAGCGGACCCCCCCCACCATCGTAATATGGCGGGGGGAATGGGATGCGGGCGGAGGGAAATGTCGGACAGATCTCCACCACCATGCGGACCGTGGCGATCCGCTTGACATCCTAATAGACCCCTTAATCTCCCTGTGCCTAACAAAAAAAGTGAATGTGTCCATCTGTTACGAAACTGGTGCTAATGTAAAGCATACTGATACCTGATATCGTCGGGTCTAGTTTGCGCTCTATAAAACTCTAAAAAGAAAAAGAAGTACTGTTCTATAGCTCCAGATCATCGTCTGCATTCACTCATCAAAAAATAATTACACACTAGTAAAAAAAAACTTAGGGCCTCATTACTATGTACTACAGTCGGAATTTCCTAGACCACGCCATAACCCTTCAGATCGACTCTGTCGGTTTACAATCACCTGACCATTTATGATGTTTCGCAAGTCGGTCGGTTCCCGAATCCGAGACGTGTCAGGAAACTTTCCGCCCGACATCGTAATGAGGCCCTAAATGTACAAAACACCAATAAGCAACACTATAACTTACCTCTAGACCTCACCCTGCAACTCCACCACGATCAAACCTTTAAAAAACCCAGTAAAAAGAACTTACCTGTTTTGACATAAGCAGCACCTTACAATGACCTGGATGCCTGAAAATAGACAAAAAAATTACTATAAATAGAAGGTAGCAAAAAAAAAGCCTCAACATGAAACTAAAAAAGACTATCTTCTGATAGAAATGAATGGGAAAACATGTAAAGAAATGTTTAACAAATGTATAGTTTAAAAATAAAAGATATTGAGCATGTAAAACGTCAAAAAATATTATTAAGGGGGTTATTACAAGTACTACGGCCCTTGGGACTGCTCTACTCGATGGTGGTGGTGGGACCGCCACAAGGTCTCCTCCTCTGCCGGGATCCAGGATCCAAGCATATTACGACTTTTATTTCCAACGCACATTTCATGGAAGTGACCCTGCCATGAAAAGGGTGGCGGAAATGTGGCAGTAAAATATGCCCTTAGGGAGTCGTGTTGGGAGGTACAAGTTGTGCCCCCCTACAATTGCACTTTCATACATGCACTGTGTGGCATGCACAACATGGTGCATGCCACACATTGCACGTATGTGCAGCAGGATCTCACAGCGGCGGTATCTTATATAGGCTCTCCGATGAGCTTAACATACCCACAGCCATGACACTGCCTCAGCACCACCCGCCCGCCATGGAATAAACTCATAATCCGGCAGGTGGATGCGCCACAGGCTTGGAGGTCTTCCTGGGACCACCGCTGTGGCAGTCCCAGATGAAGACCTCCAAACTTGTAATAAAAATGTGAAAATATAAGAAAGTATAAATTCATTATTGGTATAGAATATATACAATGTGGTGAAAATGTATGTATATAAAACAATGTAGGAAAAGTAAAAAAAAACTAAACAGTGGCAAAAAGTGGAAAATGCAATACAAATTAAATATGATTTATGTTTTATTCAGAATATTACAAAATGTATTACAAATGTTTATTTATTTATCCTTTATTAAATGTTTATTTTTAATTTGAAAAGATATGTTAAGAAGCTCAATACATAAATAAAATAAAATGTGAAAACAAACATTAATTTAGCAAAATGTGTTAAATGTCTTAAATAAATAAAAATATGTCATTAATAAAATCAATTATTACAAACATACAACTTATAATTTCTTTATTATATTTCTAAACACCAACAATCCTAATTAAATAATACAAACTATTTCTATTACATAAAAAACAATTTAAGCAAAATATTTGAAACTAAAATTTTACAATTAAATAATCACATTCCAAAATAAACACTTTTTAAAAAAGTGTGGGTCACTAAAGGAGTGATATTATCATTCCCACTCCAATCTATACCAATTTTGGGAAGGTGTTGGACAATAAAGGATTGAAATGTACTATTCCCTCTTCAACCTATAATGATTTAAATCAATTTAAACTAATTTGGTGAAAGTGTTCGACACTAAAGGGGTGACATTGCTATTCCCACTCCTATCTAAAACAATTTTGGGATGGTGTTGGACACTAAAGGGGTGACATTACTATCCCGACTCCAATGTAAGACAAATTGGGAATTTGGGATGTTGGGCATTATAGGGGCGACATTTACTATTCCCACTCCAATCTATACCATTTTGAGGAAGGTGTGGGACACACTTAGGGCCTGATGCTGGTGCTGTTAGGAAAGCATTCCAACCTAGGGCCTGATTCTGATGCAGTTAGGAAGACCTCCTTATGGCATTTGCTCCTTCCAAATCGGATCAGGAACGTGTTTTCCTGACCCAGGGCCCAATTATGATGCATTTAGGAACATATGCTTCCATTGAAGTCAATGGGAGTCCACCCAAATCGTATCTGGAAGCATCCGGATGCATCGTACTCTGTAGGTCGGACACTCCCGATCCCAGTGGGTCAGAAACCATTTCCAAACCGATTCTGTCAGGAAGCTTTCTAACCCACATCTGAATCACGCTCTAAATGCTTGTCAGTTACTATTCTCATTCCAATCTATACCAATTTGAGGAGGTGTTAGACACTAGAGGGGTGACATTTATCATTCCCACTCCAAACTATAACAATTTGGGGAAAGTCTTAAACACTAAAGGGGTAAAATGTAGTATTACCAGTCCAACCTACACCAATTTGGGGAAGGTGTAAGACTCTAAGGGGCATATTTACAATGAGATTGCACCACTAGAACATCACTTATTTTGAATTGCCGGTGGCGCAATGCCCTGACCCTATTTACAAAGTGGGGTTAACGCCACTTAAAAAGTATAGTACCTTTTCATGCAGGTATCTGCGTGAAAGGGGCATGCAGCAGGTGTTGCTGTGGGTATTCTACCAAAACACCCACTGCATTTTGAAGCTGCCTTAGATTGACAAGGAGGTGCAAGTCTGACCAGCTTTAAAAACTAATGCCATGCAATAGCAGCCGTTAGAATGGCACAATGAGGAGAAATACATTTACTTTTCCTCGTTTACACTTTTTCTATGTGTGCCGCTTGCACACATAGAAAACATAGAAACTTGTTGCAACCATTCCTAAAGCGAAAACCATAAAAAAATCGCAATCCAATATTAACACTCATAAAATAAAAAAAGTAACAACAATTTTTACAAAATAAATGCCCCAAAAATATTTTTACCAATACATTTTACTTTTCAACTTACAAATGTAAAAATATTATAAGCACAATATGTTTTGTAAAACAATTAAAATCATGTTTTTGTTAAAAATATCGTAAAGATAATTTTTTTATATATTCTAATACAACATAATTGAAATATTTAATTTATTATTAACAAAAGTATTAATTATATTATAATTAATATATAGTTATGAAGTTATACATTAATATTTATACAAAGTATTATTCTAACAAAATACATTCGTACATTTTACATTATAAATTTGCTGATCATTAAAATAATTAACATTAAATTTACTTTAAAATATCCACTTTAAAAAAATCTCCCCACATTTGTCCCCTAAAAACCTAATATGCTGCTGCTAAAAAATGTGCAAATAATCCATTATTTACATACATTAATAAAACTAAAAATACAAATTGCAACAATTTCATAATTAATACATTCTTTTACTAAAAACAAATTCAAAAAATGTAATTAATAAACAAAAATTAAGACACACTACAATACATTTAATAAAAAGTAACACTTACTAATGATATTACATAAAATACTTTCTAAATCAATATTGGTCAATATTTTATACAATATTAAAAAAAACTATTAAGCAATATTTTTATTTTCTGTATTCCTGTCAACCACATTTTTGAAAGCCCAATATTCATGACACAATATTTTTGTATCACAATATTTTTTATTCTATATTTTGGCCTAACACCAATAGTTTGCATGTTTATAGTAAGCAAAGCAAACTGTTTTTTATTCACAATAGGAAAGTACCTTGTGTCAGAGCTAGCCAGGGTTGATGTGCGTTCCCTCATTTTGCTCAGATATCGACTGGCTGGAAATTCAGAGCTCTGTAACTCACACCAGGTTCCTAACATCTTCAAAAACTAACTTTATGCCCAATCTTGCACTTTATTACATTCTCAATAAATCCTTACACAATTAATCTTATAGGTCTGGTATGTAACAATTTAGTGTTGTTTAATGGATTATCATTTTAAACAATCTCCTTAATTGTATGTTATAGAAAATATTTAAAGTGATTTAATGAGTTTGTCTGTAACCAGCTTTCTACCGTAATACCTTAATAAAAAAGAGAAAGACACATATAATATTTCTGAACAGTAGTTAGAATGAATGTTTTTTAACGTATAGCGGGAGGCTATTCTAAAGGAGGGGTCCAAGTTAAAGAGTGTGACCGACTAACTAACATTGTTTGATAGAAGGATGTGAGAACTGGAATGTGGAAAGAAGACTTCTTACTAGAGAGCAGCAAGTTAATGCTCAACAAGGACGGTTATTCTAGTTTATAGTAGAAAACCCTGTACATTAGACCAAGCATATCGAACAGAAACATGTGCTTAACAGTAAGCCAGGAATAATGAACTCTTGCCTGGGTTGTGTGCTCAATCTAATGTAGATTTCTGACCAATTGGACTGTAAAGTTCGGAATCCTCTGACATTTTTCCAGTGAGGAGGATGCCAAGTCCATACAGAGAAGATTTCAGCAGTCAATCCTAATGAGGACAGAAACAGAGGCTACCTGGGTGTGCAAGTGGGGAGGTAGAAAAGGAAAGATTTTAATCTAAAGATTGAGAACCACGTTTCACAAAAACAAATTAAACCTCTTGATTTGAAAAGGCAGCTGTTTTTCCTCATAAATAAGTAGCAATAAAATCATGCACCCTCTTACATGCAACTCCTCTCTCTGGACTTATGTGACATATTAAGTAAGTTCTTTGAATAAAAGATTGCAAAGTCTTTATAAAGAGAAGTATACATGTATTTATAATATCCCTGAAATAATAACAACACTGGAGGAAAAGTGACTGTTTCAAAACATCCTTATTCACATGAATAGACAAAAGACTTTGGGCCGGATTACGAGTTTGGTGGTTTCACTGCCATACCGCCACGTCTGTTGTCTCTCGACTGCTGTATTACAATGTCACCGCTGGCCCAGTGGCAGTATTTCTGACGGCGGGGAATATTTTTTCATGTGTGTATATTTTGACTGCACAAGTGTTAAATGTACACATAAGCATGACACATGAAAAAATACCTACTACCAGTACTTTCTAATTGCTGGAGTCCGGACCATATGTGTCCAGTTCAGTTAATGGGTAAATAGTGCAAAACAGACTTTCCTGGATTTCGGCCCCAACAGAGCTGTTGTCTTCGGGGTCCAGATGCTGCTGTGAAGGAGGAAGGGATCCATATGGGAGGTAGAAGGGAAGAAAGGGAAATGGGTGAGTATGTACCCCAAATCCTCCAATTCTACCAACTCAAAACAGGTCGTCTTCAAGCCATGGTCGACTAGACAGGAAGCCAACTCTTAATTCAGACACAGTGAACTTGTCTGTACCGGCCTCTGACAGCTGCTTTCCCCCTTCTGCCATTGAGGCGGTCGGTGAATGGCTGGCAGAGGCAGCGGTGCTCCAGTGGTCTTTTGTTCTGCGAACCGGCAACATCGTAATACGGTTGACAGACCGCCAACTAGGAGGCGGATTTTCCAATGCTGTTTTGACGGCAGTTCCCTTACTGCCAAACTTTTAATCAGGCCCTTAATACTGAATGGATTGGAGCTCCACTTGTTGATAGACTGAAGCCAATAGAAGGCCCAAAATCTGAATTTTTCATGCTTGATCATGGTCTGATGATGTTATTCTCATAATCGAGCACTATCTTATAGGGAAAGTTGTGAAGGAACAAACTTTCACTTGATGAAAAGTTACCATTCGCTCAATTAATCAACAGTCATGCCCAGAATAGAAAAGGGTAAAGGGCTGCTATGTATTCAATGGTACTCTAGCCAAGTTCATATCTCAGTTGGCATATGGGCTGGCTACAAGGAATTTCAAAAGAGATCGTAAAAGGCATTTAAATTAGTGACAAGGGCAAATGAGTGTCATGGCCCCTTAGATAAAGCTGGAACCTCTACTACTCTGTTAGAGTATTATTTTCAAAAAATGCCAGCATCTGCTGCTTATAACCCATTTATCAAGACTACAAACTACGCTTGTTGCAAAGATTTAGTGTGAACTTTTGAGGTCCTAATATCATGATGTGCTTTCTTACCACACCCAGGTTTTCCACACCAATGTGAACAGTGTCTTTCTAGTGAGGCACAATTAAATGCAGAGGAGAGAAGCAACTTGTGGCTTCTAGCATGCATTACATTAGTAGTAATTATATCTTGAGTAATGAAGAGGTGTTTCGATGTATCTATGTACAAAATGGTCTATATGCCAACACTGAAAAACGTGCATGACAAATGCATTGACACCAGGGTAGTCCCATCTTCCTGGAAAGTAAGTCTATTGTTGCCTACCCTCAAATAGTATGATAGAGAGGACTGTAAAATTATACATTGATTACATTAGTGGATACCACTATGAAAATCATTTGCCACCACCGGCTACAAAGCCTTATGGACTGAGCAGAAGAAAAGAGAAATAATCTACATGAACTACTGGGCTTGAGTGAGGCGTCCTCAAATTTGGCAACAACCTTGCATTTACAGAGAAATAAATTTGGCCAGATGTACGACCCCTCCATTGCATCGGTTTGCGATTCATAAATTTGCATCTTGCAAAATGGAATGTGCAACAGTGTCTTAGACTGTTTCCGATTCCCAAGAGGGTCACAAATGACCTGCCTCATTAATATTCATGACGCAGATTGCGACCCCATTGGGAATGGCCAGCACTCACAGGGATGGTGGCCTATTGGGGTCAGCAGACCACCATGTCTGTGACTGCTTTTTAAACTAAGCAGTTCATTTTTTAATGCCGCCCATTCTCCTTAAAGAAAAACAGGATGCATTTAAAAAAGAAAAATGAAACATTTCTGTTTCATTCTTTAAGAGCATGCAATGGTCCATCGGACCACTGCCTGCTCTTAAAAAATATTTTCGATGCAATTCACAAAGGGGAAAGGGTCACATGGGAAGCCCTTCCCGTTTGCGAGTGGCTTAACATCATTTTAAAATAGTTGGTAAACTGAGAAATAACACATTTCTGAGACTTTATTGCATTGACTACAACATTTGATAAAGTTGACGGGTAAAGGCTGTGTCACAAATTTCTCCTAGTGAGTATACCAGTCCTGCTTTAATTTAAATGGCAGGATGGAATCCGACTGCCCAGCCAAACAGACCTTTAGGATAGGTACCCTACACTGACTCATTGACTATGTGTTTATCCATGCCTGGAATTTCGCAATAGTAAAAGGGTTCCAGGTAACCCAGTGTAAAGGGAGCGATCATAATGCCCTGTACTGTGAATTATTTAGGGGGCCAATAAGCCACCATAAAATAGTTCTTCCCCAACAAATAGAGTACCCTAAATGCCTGACAACAAAATTAACAGATGAATATGTAGAGAAACTGGCAAGCTTCCAACAGTAATATGGAATGCACAAAGGATCAGAAAGTGGACTAGTTTGTGGAAACTATAGAACAGGTTGTACAATGTCTCAGAGTATCAGTAAAAAGAAAGAAAGTTGACCCTATAGACATGCAATTTATACAAGGATAACATTGAAGGTGGTTCAATCTGGAACGTAAGAACAAGAAAAGGTTGATAAGGAGAGAAGAGAGAAGTCTGAGGATAAGGTATGACCAGGCCTGTCTAACCTGATTAAATTGAGAAATTAATATAAAACGCTAGTTAGGAATCAGAAGAGGATCTTTAAAGTAAAATGTTGGGAAAACTTGCTGGAAACAATCCCCGGGACTTTGAGCTGTGTAGTGGAAGAAGCAGCTTGGGAGGAATACCTTGGTGCATTGTATGGGACATGTGAAGTGCCCATCGTAAGCAAAAAAACGTACTGGGCCGGGGCTGTTTAAGATCTAAAAACATCTTTTACAGTAGAAAAAGTAAAGGAGCTCTATAGGCAAGCTAAATTTAACATGTGCAGCAGGATCCGACAATTTACCTGCTATAATAATAAAGACACAGCTAAACTGGTGGGCTGAATTCCTATCCCATATGTTCTCAGCCATATTAGACTCTGGTCATATCCCCAAAACTTGGAGTTGGGCAGTACTTAGACCAATACATAAGAAAGGTGATAGGAAGGCCCGAAAAATTACAAATGAATCAATCTGCTGGATGTCGGTGAGAAGGTCTTCGCCAAAATAATCCTGGATAGATTGAAGAATAGGGTGGATCAGCGGTCGATTGTGCCGGTGGAACAAGGAGGTTTTAAGGAGGGACACTCTACGATTGACCACTGTTGTGCTCTATGGGCGGTGGCACGGAAGTCTATGGAGCAGCGAGGTAAGCTGTTATGTTGCACTGTAGACTTCAGCACGGCTTTTGACCTGGTGGATTGGAAATGCCTTTGGGAGACACTGAGAAAATTTGATATTCCAGGAGGTATCCTAGTTGTAATTCAGGAGCTACATAGGCAGAACTGGGCCCAGGTTATTAGGGATACGGCAGGGGCTTTGACACCGTAAATAGCGATTAATAATGGCCTAAGACTGGGCTGTGTACTGGCCCTGCTACTTTTCGCCATGTTTTTAGCAGACCTGCCAACTATCCTGGCGGCAGAAGTGCTAGCCCAAAAATGAATGGGAAACAATTATCCTATTTACTGTATGCTGATGATTTAGTAATCCTAGACCAGACGGAGATGGGCCTACAGAGGAAGCTAAATGCATTTAGCATATACTGCGCTGCAAAATAATTAACAGTAAATATGGATAAAACCAAAATTCTGTGTTTTGGGAAGAGAGACCAGAGGTTTAGTTGGTACTTGGGCCCAACCAAACTGGAGATTGTAAATGAGTATAAATATCTTGGGGTCTGGTTTGACAAGTCTCTAAAGTGGTGCATGCATCTGGAGGCACAGAAAGCAAAAGCCCATACATCTGTGTGTGGGCTGTGAAAAATGTGATTGCAGCTATGGGGATATGTACCATAGACCACTGATAAAGGCCTATAATGCTATGATACCCCCGCAACTACAGTATAGAGCAGACATAGAAATTCTCTGCTTAAGTGGTAAAAGCAGCTGGGATATCGAGGAAGGGAAATGCATAAAACCTCTAATGTCATTGCTGGACTCATCTATGATCCAGGCAAATAGTTTAGAATTGGGCATGACTTCATGGAATGTACTGGTGCAAGTGGGCCTATTACGATTCTGGAAAAGATTGGGGACAGGAGAAGCCACGAAAGTGCCACAATAGTGTAAGAATGAGATTCAGCATAGTGACCTAAAGTTGGCCAAAGAGGTCAGAAAGAAACTGTATACTGTCTGTGAAAATGTAAACGTCAATCAATCAATCAATCACAATCAATCAATCAATCAATCAGGTGTTTGTTGAGCATGACTACTCACCCGTAAGCGTCTCAAGGCGCTAGGGGTGGGGGGCGTGCAGGTTTCATTTCATCAAGGAGGGGGTCTGTCGAAGAGCCAGGTATTGGGGTTTCTTGCGAAGATGGAGAGTGATGTCTGTCTGAGGTGGAGTGGAAGGGCGTTCAAATCTTTGGCCGCGAGGAAGGAGAAGGAGCGGCCTCAAGATCCGGTCTTTCTGGTTAGGGGCCCACGGCTTAGGAGAACTGGGCTGATCGAAGGGTGCGTGGAATTTTAATCGGCTGTTCACGTATGCTAGTCCGGTGCCATGGAGGGCCTTGTGTGCATGGGTGAGTATCTTGAAGGTGATTCGCGCCTCGACGGGGAGCCAGTGGAGTGTGCACAGGTGCTGGAAGATGTGGCAGTGTTTTGGCAGGTTGAGGACCAGTCTTGCGGTGGCGTTCTGGATGTTCTGTCGCTTGCGGGTGAGGTTTTGTTTATTCAAGCCTAGAGTGCATTGCCGTAGTCAAGCCTGCTGGTGACCAGGACATGATTGACGGTCTTTCTGTGTTCGAGAGCGATCCATTTGAAGGTCTTTCAAAGGAGGTAGAGGGTGTGGAAGCAGGAAGATGAGACAGAGTTGATCTGGCAGTCCATTTTGAGCTTGGAGTCCAGGAGGAATCCCAGGTTGCGTGCGTGGTACGTGGTGGTTGGTGGGTTTCCTAGGGTGGGGGGCCACCAGATGTCACTCCAGGCATCTGGGTTTTGGGCCCATGATGAGTACTTCTGTTTTGTTAGTGTTTAGTTGTAGGCAGATGTTTTTCATCCATTTGGCGACGGCTTCCATGCCTTCTCGAAAGTTGGGTTCTTTGGATAGGGAGAGGATGTGTTGGGTGTCGTCTGCTAATGACAATATGTTGAGTCTGTAGGTTCTGACGATGGGGGCGAGTGGAGCCATGTAGATGTTGAAGAGCTTAGGGCTGAGGGAAGAGCCCTGTGGGACTCCGCAGGTGGTAGGTGTAAGGTCAGAAAGGAAGGGGGAGTCTGACCCGCTGTGTTCTGCCAGAGAGGAAGGAGCGGATCCAATCGAGGGCCTTCTCCTGGATTCTTGCTTCTTGGAATCTGCGTATTAGGGTGCGGTGAGAGACTGTGTTGAATGCTGCTAAGAGGTTGAGGAGGATGAAGGCTACTGTTTCTCCTTTGTCGAATAGGGTGCGATGTCATCTGTTGCGGCGAGGAGTGTGGTTTCCGTACTGTGGTTTATTCTGAAGCCGGATTGGGAGGCGTCGGGGATGTTGTGCTCTTCGAGGAATGTGGCGAGTTGGCTGTTATGGCTTTCTCAATGACATTTGATGGGAGCGGGAGCAGGGAGATGGGTCTGTAATTTATTAGGTCGGTGGGGTCTGCCGAGGGTTTCTTCAGGAGGGGGTTGACCTCGGCGTGTTTCAGTCATCTGAGAACGAGGCGGTCGACAGGGAGTGGTTGGTGGTGTGGCGGAGTATGGGTGCGATGGTGTCGGCGGCTCTGTTGAAGATGTGGTGCGAGCAGGAGTCCGTGTGGGCCCCTGAGTGGATTAATTTTATTGTCTTCAGTGTGTCTTATGTGGTGAGGATTGATCAGTAGACTCTTCAAACAGAAATATCAAAGAGTGTACTCAGAACACTAGAAAAGGAATTGTCTAGGATGGAAGATATGGAGTATCTGAGAAAGAAAGAATCTGTGAAATTTATGAGAAATAGGTGGGTGAAAGAAATCTGGTACCACTATCTGGATATATTGCCTAATCAATGGCTTAGATTCACAGAATCGCAGTACTAAGATTGAGAATTGGCATTAATCCTGCTATGTCTAATGGTAGAAGGAAAACAGAAGTGATGCGATCTGATATACATATCTTAATGGACTGACTAAATTTGTTAGCTTCGAAGAAACAGTTTTTACGTGCTATCATTTTAAAATACGGTACTAGTTTGCATGCACAAGCTATTGTACTCCTTACAGATATCCCAAATCTTGAAATTTCAATAGCCATTGCGAAGTATATGAAAGCTGTAAAAACGTTTTTTATGGAATAGGAAATGGTTGACTATAAGTTAGGATAGAGGTTATGATGGATAGGGATTTTAGAAAACGTTTACTTGATATATACCTTTTAAAAATATTGTAGAATAGGAATTTTACCATTCTTAAAACAATTTCTGTTTATATATAGGTGTATTTATGACTTATGTATGGAGTATTGTGCACATTTGAGAGGAGTATATAAAATCAGACTTCTGCAATGGTGTTGGTTGTTGACTTTGTGATGATTTTAGAATTTATAAATAAAATGTTATGTTTTTATGTTGTTTAAAGACCAACGGTCTAAATAAACGCAACTTTTGACTGATTGACTGACAGTCCTAGGCAGTCCTGCTTTTACATTTCATTAGTGAATTCCATGAAGGAATGTAGCTTCAAAAGGTAAGAATGTATATACAAGAAAAATCCAGGTGGAAAACAGATAAAACAAGTTTGCATCTTGACACTATTGCTCTATTTTCTATGTATTGCTGATCTATTAGCCTGACTAGCAAGCTCTCACGTTTGTATCTTAGGGCCAGATTCTGATGCGGGTTGGAAAGCTGCCCGACCAAATCGGTTTGGAAATGGTTTCCGACCCACTCGGATCGGGAGAATCCCATTGACGGAGTACAATACATCTGGATACTTCCCAATACAATTTGGTTGGACTCACATTGATTTCAATGGGAGCATATGTTCCTAACCGCATCATAATTGGGCCCTCTGTCGGGAAGACACATTCCCCATCCGATTTGGAGTAGTAAATGCTGTTAGGAGGCCTTCCTAACCGCATCAGAATCAGGCTCTAGGTGGGATTGCCTTCCTAACCGCATCAGAATCAGGCTCTAGGTGGGAATGCTTTCCTAACCGCATCAGAATCAGTCCCTTAGTGGTAAGCAATATGTCAATTATTATGTATGCAGATGAAAATCTATGTTGGTCCTTATTCTGGGTGGATTCACAGAAACCTACATTAGTGAAATCAATGCCAAACCACATTTTAAGAATTAATGTTTAAAAATGGGAAATTTTTCGAAAAAAAAGTAAAAATAAAATACATTTGTTTATCTGTTCTTCTAGATTAGCCAATGTCACGAATGTTCATTCATGGGTCTAAAGTTCAAGTGCTCATTATCAGAGAATTATCATAGCCGAATACAAATGGATACATCATCAACACGTAAAGTGCTTCAAGCATGATAATAGTCTGTTTCCTTTACAGTAAATAATTCTGTCTCCTCAACTGCAAAACTATCCTAAAACTATAGAAGAGAAACTGCTGTGCCTCTTATTAGGAATGAGATGGTCACTTGCTGATAAGGGTCAAATTAGGCACCTAAGGCATCAAATACTAGCTAATATTGTACGTGGTTTTATGTACATATGACAGACATAAGCAGCAAAAATAGAGGGATGCAATGTAATAAGCTGGTGGAAAATGCTTAAACACCTTGGCTGCTTGACTTATTCCCCTGCTGTGCTGGAATATAATGGAAATGGGTGTGGTCATGACGAGCTCAGCTCGTCATGAGCACATGAGCACTGTGCCTCATGAAGAGCCAGCACCGAAGGGGTTAAGATGCCTCAATATTAGGTAAGACTACTTATTGAATACAGAGAAAAAAATCTATGAAATGATTTGTTAATCAACCAATCAGGGATGTCAGTATCCTGCATGACACCCAGCATTAATTTCTAAAAAGAGATAATTAACTGTGACTGAATACCTTACCCCATATCATAAGTGGGAAACCCCTAAGTATGAGGCTTTTGTATGCACTTTAGAATTAACTCTCCCTAGAAACTGAACTGAGGTCTTGTATAGAAAGGAAATACATTGATCACATGTGTGCAATAAGTACTAAAGAGTGAATGTTATGGCCATTTATTTCTACACTGACTATTTTTATGTAAAATATGAATTGACAATTATATTTAATCCCTTAACTACACATTTTTGCTTTTACCTTTTTTATTTTTGTAACAGTTTTTGAGTTGTAGTATGATTGGGTTCCAAAATATCCAACTGTTTATGCACCTAAACCTAACAGTTGTCTGTAACTTTGCATAGTATCTCTGGACTGTTTCCCTTAATTTTATTGTTTGCCATATATCATAACTACCACTCCATGGTTTCTCCCACATTTTTTATTAATTCCCTTGCTATCGTTCTACCTAACCTATTTCAGTCAAGACTTTTTCCACCCATTTTCTCAACTGATGGCTGCTTTTTCATATTTTCTTTTTATATGCAGACTTTTTCCTTCTACCTTGACCTACTGCCTCTGGTCTGTACGCTTTGAAATTTTTGCCATTATAGATATGATCTGATCTGTCTTTGTTTACTTGCTACATTTGAGTATTGGTGTTTTTTGCCACTCTGATAGTTACTCAAAGTATCAGAACTTTAAGGGCTTTTATGCTCTTGATGGTGTTGACCATGTTCATGTCTACTTTGAATGTACACATTCCTGTAACAGGGCTCTCAATCAAAACAACATCAAGGGAAGCACGGTATGCAGGGAGGTTGTTTTGGGCCACGACTTGCCGATGTGGAGAACAAACCCCTCCTGCTGTATTCCTCAAATTCCAAGGCACGTCTTCCCCTTCTGTTTTACAGTGAAAGGAAGACATTCCTCAGTGCATGCATGTACGACGGAGCGTTTCTCCTGACTGCGTTGGCATTTGCACGTTTTTTTCTACTCCAGATAAGGGGTGTTCATCATGGGTGGAGTCTTTTTTCTCACAGTGCAGCTCTGATATCCTTAGAAGGCAATTCCATGTTACTCCGACAGCAGCTAACCAACAAGCATTGACCCCTGCAAGTATTGCTTTTGCAGATATTAGTGTGTTTCTGCCCAGTATTTCTCCAGTTACAACACTCTAATCAGCAGATCATCCATGACAGGTGCATTTTGTGATGTTTGTGAGTCCGTGGAGGAGGAGCAGAAGATCCTCTCCATCCACGAAGAATTGGTGGATGCCATAGCTGCACCCCTTGAGAGGGTGGTCTCTTCAGCCTTAGTTCTCCGGAGTCAGAGGATTATTCAGTTAATTATGCAATGCAGTCTTCTTCCCCCGCATGGGGAAGGCTTGATGCTTGCGTCTCTTATTGACACTCAGGAGGTTCCCAAGGACAAGAGAGAAGCCAGACCTGCCGCCAAAGTAAGGGAGTCCTCTCCCCCTTCTGACATCTTCGAAAGGATTCCCCAGGCCTCAGTGAAGAGGCATCTTAACTCCCTAGAGGTGCAAGGAGATTCCCAGAGAAAGGATACCTGGGAGGACGATTCCTTCTCACATATTGGAACAGATGACAATGCCAGGGATGATTTTGATACCCCTAAGGGGGATTCGGCTGAAGAACCAGGCCTGTGCGGACCGTGGCAACCTTTAAAGCAGTGCCAAGAAACCCAGGTTGGAGGATAAGGGTGTACAGGACTCTCAGGAGTTACTGGGTATGTTGAACTATGAAGACAAATACCACCCGATCTGCGGACTAGGTCCCTGCCTCTCAGGTAGCGCAATACATGGCCAGCCACATTGAATCAGGAGGTTCGGGGAGTCTGAGGGCAGAGTGCCCTAGACTCTCCTTGGCCAGTAAGGTGGCATGCAAACCTGAGATTGATCCCAAGATGACATCCTTTATTAACAAATTCCTCAAGTAAGCTAAGAAGGGCCTCCCTTGACTGTTCCTGGCGGTCCTGCTGCGACAAAGTACTGAACGTCCTGGGCCCACTTACTAAAATCCTCAATATGGCCAAAGATGACAAAGATTCCGGCCACATGATTGACCCTGCTTTCCTCTCAGGCTGGGTCCAACGGCAGTGGCTGCTGCTCTGCTGATGCAGAAGAGCATCGCCCCCCTGCTCAAAAGAAAAAATGAAATGATAATAACCTAACATTATTATCATTTTGTTTTTCCTATTGCAGTCAGTGGCAAGCCGGCTGGGCAGAGCAGGGGGAGGAGTGGTTTGCACTTCCTGTTGGGCAGGCCTTTTTGCACTACACAGCCTGGTGAGGAACATGCACAGCCTCCCTGTCCTAGTCTGAGTGCTGAACCACGGTGCTCAGACCAATCACAATGCTGTATTGCAGTGTTGTGATCAACTCCGGGGAGCCTGTGTGCCCGGGTGCTTTCTGCTTTAGTCCAAACAGGAAGAAGAAATATGAAGAGGATGAGGACGAAGGAGAGGCGGTGGCTGGCCATTGCAGATAAGTCTGTTTTTTTTCATTCACTCCCGTGCCCTCCGCCGCCCCACTAGCTCCATCTGGTAGCAGCCACCACTGCCCAACTAGCCCTGTGCTTTCTATGCAATGCTAACTATGCCTTATAATCAGAGCGTCATCGCTCATTATTGATACAAATGTAACCCAGACTGGGTGAGTTGGCCACCACAGAAGCTGGGCTGGTGGCGAATGAGGGCCTCCTCAGGGAACCATTTATTAAAAAGCTCTCACGCTTTTTGAATATGTTCTTGTCGCTATATAAAGCACAAAAATCCATCCAGAAGGTGTTTAACCAACAGGTTTTTGGAGGGGCCGTAAGAAGTAGGGCTGGCATACCCTTCCAATCCCCATAAACTCTAAACTTACCGATCCATCCAGTGGCAAGACGACCATATGCATGTGCAGGTCCATATTTAAGTTGGTTCCGAACCTGGCAATAGAATCAGATCCCAGTCTGCAGGGATGGGCGCACGCTGTGGGGATATTACCACAAGAGGACAGTGGTCAAAACACGAGCAGGCTCTCCACATCAACTGTTTGGAATTCCTCGCCAGGTTCTTTGCTGTGCAAAGTTTAGCAGTCAACAAATGGTCCTGCTCCATCCTTTTGATGATGGGAAACGAGTCAGCAGCGGGGGTGTGTTACTGCTACAACGCATCTTTTACAACGTAATGCTGTTACAACGCAGCTATTACATCGCAAATACCATTACAATGCATGCCATTACAACGCATGGCATTACATAGCAGATGCTATTACAACGCATACCATTACATCGTAAGTATTGGTAAGTATTTAAAATTTTTTTTATTTTATTTAATATTTTATAATTGATTTAATTATTATTAATTATAAAAAAATATTTATTTCGTTTTTAAATATTATAAATTAAATATATTAATTTAAGTATTTTTTAAAATAAGTATGAGTATAGGAGTATATGTTTTGGGGTACTGATGTATATGTTTTGGGGTGTTTGGGTGTTTTTAGGTTTTAGGGCAGTGTTTGGGTTTTGGGGTACAGGGGTGTTTTTAGGTTTTAGGGCAGTGTTTGGGTTTTGGGGTACAGGGGTGTTTTTAGGTTTTAGGGCAGGGTTTGGGTTTTGGGGTACAGGGGTGTTTTTAGGTTTTAGGGCAGGGTTTGGGTTTTGGGGTACAGGGGTGTTTTTAGGTTTTAGGGCAGGGTTTGGGTTTTGGGGTACAGGGGTGTTTTTAGGTTTTAGGGCAGGGTTTGGGTTTTGGGGTACAGGGGTGTTTTTAGGTTTTAGGGCAGGGTTTGGGTTTTGCGGTACAGGGGTGTTTTTAGGTTTTAGGGCAGGGTTTGGGTTTTGGGGTACAGGGGTGTTTTTAGGTTTTAGGGCAGGGTTTGGGTTTTGGGGTACAGGGGTGTTTTTAGGTTTTAGGGCAGTGTTTGGGTTTTGGGGTACAGGGGTGTTTTTAGGTTTTAGGGCAGGGTTTGGGTTTTGGGGTACAGGGGTGTTTTTAGGTTTTAGGGCAGGGTTTGGGTTTTGGGGTACAGGGGTGTTTTTAGGTTTTAGGGCAGTGTTTGGGTTTTGGGGTACAGGGGTGTTTTTAGGTTTTAGGGCAGGGTTTGGGTTTTGGGGTACAGGGGTGTTTTTAGGTTTTAGGGCAGGGTTTGGGTTTTGGGGTACAGGGGTGTTTTTAGGTTTTAGGGCAGGGTTTGGGTTTTGGGGTACAGGGGTGTTTTTAGGTTTTAGGGCAGGGTTTGGGTTTTGGGGTACAGGGGTGTTTTTAGGTTTTAGGGCTGGGTTTGTTTTTTGGGGTACAGGGGTATTACGACTTTATATAAATTAAATTAATTAAATTAATTTAATTTAATTTAATTACATTAATTACTATATTTACAATTATTAATTTAATTGTATTAATAAACGGTTATATTTAAATTATATTATTTAAAAATGTTTAATTAATTAAATTCTTTTAATTATATTAAATATAATTATATTATGTATTATTTATAATTTAATTAAATTATAATTATATTTATTGTAATTAATTACATTATATTATTTACTATTTATAAATTTTTTATATTTCATTAATTATATTATTTTAAATATATTAAATTAATATCAATTTTAATATTAATTAAATTACTATAATTAAATTAATTACTGTTTTAAAAATGTTATATTATTTTTATTATTTTAAATTAATTTAATTAACTTTATTACATTTTTTTTAAAAAAGATATACTTACCTATACTTACGATGTAATGCCATGCGTTGTAAAAGTATCTGCTATGTAATGCCATGCGTTGTAATGGCATGCATTGTAATGGTTTTTGCGTTGTAAAAATCGCGTTGTAACGGAACGCGTTGTAATACATCGCGTTGTACTGACACCAATCCGCAGCGGGGTATATCAATTACCTGGGAAGCACTCGGTCCAAGGTTCTGGCGGATTTGGTCAGAGATTTCTACCGGGGAAGATAAGTTATGCTGTGGACCTGCAGTCCAGACACCTGAAGGACTACAGTGTGTGGAAACTAGATCCTGCATTATTTCTGAAGATCATGGATCGGTGGTGTCTATGTCAAGTCAACCTCTTTGCTTCAAGACTCAATTATCAACTACCACACTTCTTCAGTTGGCATCCGATGGCAGAATTCATGGATGCCATCCTACAAGACTGGGGTCAAATTTGAGAGTATGGGTTCCATCTATTCTCGATGATTGCCAGACCAATGGCATTAGTCAGACGAAAGAAAGCAAAGGTGATCCTGGTGACACCTCTTTGAAAAGTAGGGTATCAAATTCCTCTGGAACTTTCCATGGATTTTCTAGTCCCACTTCCCCAGACTCCTCATTGCTTATGGATCCCTATGGCAGCTTGCACTAGTTGGTTCAGGATGGATGTCTCTGACTTTGGTCTGGGGGACTACATGGGTCATTGGATAGTCCCAGGCCTTTCAACAGGGGCTACCTCTTTTATCAAAAGAGCATGAGCTGATACTACGGTCAAGAGATATGGCTCGGCACGACTAAGATGGTCCACCTGGTATCTGCGAATGGATCTTGATCCCTTGGGGACAGATGTAGTGCATATTGAAAACTTCTTGTTCGAGTTGGCTGGCAAAGGGTTGGCGTATCACATGAATAATACCTGTAGGTCACAGATCTCAACAGGACATGTGCCTCTCCTTGACATTCCCATGGGGGAGCATCCATTGGTCTGTCGTCTCTTGAGGGGTATTTGTTTGCCTTTTGCTCCTGTACCGAAGAACGTTTTTGGGATGTTAATGTAGTCCCGTAAGGAAGTAACAGGTAAGATGGCGATGCTGCTATGCCTTTCTTGTAAGAGGGTGTCCGATGTTTGGGCATTGGTTAGGCTCACTGGTTAGAGGCGATGTTTGGCTCACTGGTTAGAGGCGGCTGACCCGAGAGCAGAGGACGGCCCGGGACCAGGGTTCGAATCCCGGCGCCGCAGGTTTCTGGACCAGGGTCAGCGGACACGATAATTCTCTCGCCTCGGTGCCCACTCTGATCAGCGATCACACTCGGCAACTCTGGGCATTAGCTTGCCTCATCTTCACTAACGGCCCCACCAGACCGCCGGGGATGCCTGGTCTCACCCTGGAGATACCCATTAAGGGACCATCTCTCAGGGAAGCCAGGAAGGGTTTCGCAGCGGTCGAAGCGCCTTGGGACCCTCCGGGTAAGTAGTGCGCTATATAAATGCCTATACATTTACATTGGATATCACATAGAGAATGTTTACGCCGGATGAGGTATCCTTTAATATTTCTAGACACACCAAATCCAATACCAGGGTAATTCACTATCCGGTTTTTCCTGAACATTCCAAATTGTGTGTTGTGCGCTGTCTGAGAGCATCTGAGACAATGACTGAAGAGTATCGTCCTAGGGGATGGATCAAGTTTTATATCTCTCAAAAAACATAATACTGATTTTGGCGACTACTATCGCCCGCTGAATGAGATGGGTGTTACAAGAAGCTGGTGTGGACATATATCGGTCTTTGGGGCTCACTCCACAAGGGGGGTTATGGCTTTGAAGGCCTTCTCCCAGGATAGCCATTTTGAAGATATTCTCTGATCAGCAGATTGGTCTTCAGATTCTACATGTAAGACCTTTACCTTTAAGCCCATAACAAGCATGGCTTCCCTGGTTGTGAATCAGCTTTAAACTAGCATAATCTGATCCTCCAGTCCTGACATAGAATATAATCTTTTCTAGCTATCGTGAAGGAATGTTTTAATGGTGGCGAGGATTATCCCTCCCGAACTGATTTATCACATGACTTTCCCTTTATCAGACAGAGATTAAGGTGTTCTGGATGAGTATACTTACAATTATACTGACATGTTACTGCTGAACAATTGATGGCAATGTTGATCCATTGATGTATTGACAGGGTTGCTAAATACTCTGTTTCTCTAGAATGGCATTGTTGACATTCATGGAATGAGGTTTAGTATATTGTAAGTACTTATGCCCTATGTTTCTTTTTTCCTAGGATCCACTCAAAAGTAAGAAATCTGAAATAAATTCCTGAATCAGGATGCTTTGCACAAAGAAAGAGGAAGCACTGTTCCTTGATGCTGTTTACATTGGATTAAATCTATGGTTATTGTGTTGATTACATTGTTATTGTAAGGCTGCTGAGTAATAAAATAAAAGAGTTAAGCATTATCCTCGGCCCTGCCCCCACCCCCGCATCCGCCATAGAATTAAACCTTTCTTTCACAATAGCTAGGATATTTTATAATCAGCTGTGTTTATGGTAACACTATTTGTTTGGGAGGTCAATGATGAAATAATATGTACTTCTGATCGGATTTCGGCCTCAGTGTCAGTGGTACTTGCAGTTTATGGTAGAGTCAGTCCAGAATATAGAGTCATTAGTGTCAGTAGTAAAGACTTTTTTCAAGCAACAGAGAAAGTACCAGAATTAGATCAGTGGCTACATCAACATGATGAGTTTACGGAATCTAAGGATGGCATAAGAAAAAAATACAAAAATATAATCTAAGAAACTGAAATGAACGTAACTAACACTTAATGCAATAAATGGAAGTGACAAGACAAGTTCAGCAGCTCACAACTGCATGAGATGCTGGATCTTTTCATTGTTAACTGAGAGGTGAAGGGAGTTAGGGGCATACATATAAAAAAAAGAGTTTTGCGATTCTTTGAATGCGATTTTTAGCAAATCCCATTTTGAGAATCGCAAACCGCGATGTAATAAAAAAATCACAACTAAATTGCAATTCTCAAAAATTCGCAGAATAACACTGCGAACCCGCTATTAGCGATTCCTTATTTGCGAAATCGCAAGTAAAGAATCGTAAAAATAGGGAATCTGCAATTCAGGTGCAGCTTGATGACATCTCACCCAGGAAGTGGGAGTGCCCATGCTGCACCTGATTGCCTGAGGCTGAGTCAGAGGCTGTGAGGAGAGGCAGAGAACTGAGCACTGCATTTCCAAACATCCACAATTGATCCCCAGGACAAAGAGAAGGACAAGGAGGAGGCAGGGAGAAAGAGAAAGCAGAAGTTCAGCGAGAGGGAGCAGGAGGTGCTGATAGAGGAGATGGTACTCAGCCATGAATTATTATTTGGGAAAAAGTCACTCCGTGTCCCAGAGTCCAGAAAGAGGAACATATCGCTGTACATCCAGGCTAAGGTAAATGCCGTTGGTGTGACCCAGCGCACTGTGGAGGGCCTGCGAAAGAGATGGTATGACATGCGCTCCAGGTCAAAGGAGAAGGTTCCAACCAGGCTGGCGGAGGCTAAGAAGACTGGTGGGGGATTACCAATTGCAACAGAGTCAACACCACACTAGGAGTTGCTGGAGTCCAGCCTTCAGGCCGAGAGCATTAGTGGTGTGGCTGACATAGACAGCTCCGACCCTGCAAATACCAGCCAAGGTAAGATGCATGCCAAGTCCAGCCACATACACATCACTATCCCATTCACACACTCCGGAATGCACCAACTACAAAGTACATATGCTTATCCAGTACACTTTTTCCAGCACACACAGAAATGCATCATGGGAGATGCATCATACAGTGGGGCAATGAGACTCAGAAATGTAGAAGCAGTATGAGAAGTTCAGTAAATGCAAAAAGTGGAACACAGCAGTTAGCTACTACAAACTAAGAAAACTTTATTGAGTGAGAAATGTAGATCATGTCACAAAATCAAAATGTGCCTTTTCATTCACAGCACAACCTGAAACACAGGATTACAGTGCAGGAGCTGAGGAGGCGGTACATATTGAGCAGGCAGGGCAGGCGGACACCAATGATACCACGCAGACCACACCTGTCCCACCAGGAAAGCGCACCATTGTGCTCCCACTGCCACTTCTTGAGGCAGAAACCCGTTCCATAGGGGAGGATGATGCTCAGGCTGAGTCAGGGGAGTATGCAACACAGGTCCAGGGACAGCAAACGCTGCAACATAGGGAGGAAGGATCTGTGAGACGTAGGCCACCAGCACTGCTGCAGATGATGAACACACAGTGTTTGCTGGACTGGAGGGCAGCATGCTGAAGATACAGCGCCTGCAATAAAGATCAATGCGGTCAATTAACCGGCAGCTGGTCTCAGTAAACAACAACCTACGTGACATGAGGGAGGGCATCAGGGATATGGCAGGTGCAATCCAAGAACTGTGTGCCGCAATGAAGCAGGAGCAGGCAGCCAGGCGCAGGGGGAGACAACATCTCAACAGCCGTTTGGACACCTACACCAAGGCGGTGAACCGCCTGTGCACTGCCACAAGCCTGCTGTCACGTCGCTCTGTGAGCTTGCAAGTGGAAATGGCCTTCTGCAGCTAAGATGTGGCTAAAGGCCTGGTGCAGGTCACCACTGCCGTAGAACAGCTGCAGGCAGCAACCACAGGGCACTTGGTATTGGAGGAAGGGACCTTTTTGCTGCGAGACACTCTGCCCAACAGATTTCTGCTTACTATGGTGGGACCTGGGTAAATAATAGATGAGCATCGAGTTAGTTGGTGGCTTTCACATTTGGCAGCTTCCTAACAGGTGCGACCAGCCGTTTACCCTGGTTATTTTTTACGGACTGGACTAAAAGGAAGGAAGCGTGAACTGTCGCCAGTAGAATGATCGGCGATTGTGAATTACTTGTTTTTGGCTACGCATTACTGCTGAGTCTATTTTGAACTTATTTGTTCAACACTGATAGCAGTGACTTGTTCCTTTGCATCTGTTGATTCTGATTCGACTTTTTGGGTAACATCCATCTTTGGGAGATTTGGATACTTACAAGTACATTGGGGTGTGACCAGGATTGGTCCCTCCATGGTTCCTGATCTCACTTAGGACATCATACGGTCCGGGACCTTGTGATACGTACTAGCCATATGCCTTGAAAAAGTCTTTTGTAAGACGAAACACGTGTCAGCAAGTCGTGTGCTGGGAGTTTATTTATGGAGAAACTGATTTTGGAATAAAAACAAAAGAACAGCAAGATGATTACTTGTTCTGGATTCTCTGTTTTGGAAGAGTATTGTTGAGAATGTCCCTATAGTTCAATTAATGGGATTGTACAAACAGACGGTCTTAAACAGACGGTCTTAATACAATTGTATAAAACGTAATAATTGACACTAGGTGTGCTGGTAAAGCCCTACAATTTTTCCTTGCTTTTTGCACATCTAGTTGTGCTAATAACACCTCTAGGTAGTAGGTGTTCAGGGCGAAGATAGCACCCATACCTAATACTCTAAATCTGATATGTATATTGCATGCTTTTACTGTATGATCTTTATGATGTGTTAATGAATGTGCAGACGTGTCCCTGTTAGGAAACACAACTACCTATTTCTCTTTTTGTATACAGCAACCACAGGTGGCACAGGACTCCTGGGCTCAGGGGAGAGTGAGAATCTGTCCAGCAGGAGAAGCATAACCCCACCACTGCCCAAAACAAGACGGCACAGTGGGAGACAGAGTGCAACACCTGAGGAGTCAAGGGAGGGCAGTCAGCACCTTGAGCGTGCACCAGCAGGCCGTTCCAGGAAGAGGTGAACTGCCATCACTGAGGATAGTAAATGAGTGAAGCAACCCATTATAACTGGACTTGTGATTTGCCTACATACCTGCACTGTGGCCATAACGTGCTACATCTTTTGACACTCATGATGTGTCTGTCAGGCTGTGTGACTAAATTAATCCTGCAGTTTAAGGATTAAATATACACAGAAATGCACCAAAACATCTTTTGCATTATGTCATTATTACCCACCTAGATATAGTCCTCTGTGATCTCATCCCGTCTCTTTCGTCCGTCAGCTGCCCCAACTCCAACTGCTGGTCTGCAAGGCGGGCCTGGGCCCTCATCCTCAGAAGTATCTGTATCAGTTAGTTATACTGGAATGCCTTTTTTCATAGCTATGTTGTGGAGCATTGCACAGGTAGCCTCAATCTTGCAGCAGGTCTCAGGGCTATATTGGAGTGCTCCTCTGCTTTTATGCAGGCAGCGGAACCGGCTCTTCAGGATCCCAAATGTCTGCTCAATTACACAGCGCATTGATTTGTGTGTGCGATTGAATCTCCTCTCGCTTGCATTGGCTAAATTGAGGTATGGTGTCATGATGAAGTCCTGCATTGCATATGCACTGTCACCTACAGGATTGAAAACAAGAGGTAAGTTACTGTCCTCCCAGCCCAGAGATTTACTGTATGTTAGAATGTTTGACATGCATTTACCAAGCAGGTAGCCTTCACCAAACACACCGTTATTGAGATGTCTGTATATCCCACTATGTCTAAATATAAATGAGTTGTGAGTACTGCCTGGGTATTTCTTTACAATATCATTAATGATATATTTTGCATTGCATATGACCTGTATGTTTAGCGAATTATATGTTTTTCGGTTTATGAATACATATTCATTGGTTGATCGAGGTGTGAGGGCCACATGGGTTCCTTCTATGCAGCCAATTACGTGGGGGAATTGTGCAATCTTGTAGAAGTCCAGTTTTGTTTGCTGTTATGCCTGTTGTGTGCTGGGGAATTGTATGTGATGTCATAGCCTCTGTAACATTGCATCTAGGAACGCATGGAAGAAGCACGACAGGCAACTCTTGTGCTGCTATCACCCCTTGAAAACTCCCTGAGGCCAGTAAGTGCAGTGAGCACAGTACCTGCACAAGGGTTGGAATTGTTTGGGTCCTGCATGTTGGGTGTTACAGCTCCTAATATCAGGTCCAACAGAGTTTGCAATCGCAATAAAGCATGATACATATGCCCCTTAGCATTTAGTCAAACACTTCTAATTAACAGATTAACCCATTTGGCTACACATTAAAGACTAGGAATCAGTTAATAAAATCAAGACATTTTATTACAAATTTGCAGTTAGGTTAGTTTAAATGAATCTCAATATCATGCTGTAAAGGTATAGAATAACAACTGGATAGCCAAATCTCATGAAGAAGTTCAGGTGCATGAGGATGAGACAAACATGAAGTTCAGTCACAGCAAGGCAAAGAATTAACAATAGAATCAGATGCTCAAAGAAGAGTGCCCAATTCACTCTTGAGTAATGCCTAAATTTAGGGACGAAATACATCAAAGATTATTAAATCTAAAGAAACCTAAAAAAGTTTGGGCATGAAGAAAGAGCGAAACTTTTGAGAAGGTGTCAGCATTTCAGAAGTTTGCTCAAGAGTCTTCTCGGGATAGGGAAATAAATGCTACCATAAGCCACATTCAGCAAAAAATCAAAGAGTAAGCACAGATGTCTGTACCTCTCAAAGTCCAAAGGAAAAGTGGACAACATCACCCTGTGAGAACACCAGTTATTACCACACAAATCTTCTGGGTAACACCTCTTGGTCACACCATCAGGAGCCCCATTGTCCTTTCCAGTGTCACGTTGTGAGCTGCAATATTAGAAGATTCTCCCAGACCTGTCCTGTGAATGATATCGGCCTTGGGCACCTGCAACACCTCGACAGCTACGGGCCGTGGAGGGAGTTTCGGTGGGGCGGAGAGGCGGGGTGGGAGAGGGGCAGGGTGGGTGGTGCTAAAAACTGGAGTATGGATAATTGAAGGTAAGTAAACAATTTAATTAATACATGTGATGCAGGGTGTGCTACGAAATTCGTTTTTATTTACTAAATAGTTTACTTACCTTCAATTATCCATACTCCAGTTTTTAGCACCCCCCACCCTGCACCTCCCCCGCCCCGCCTGTCCGCCCCACCAAAACTCCCTCCATGGGCCGTGGCTGCACCTCGATACATTACTGAATAGAGACTGTCGCTCTGGCTCTCCCTCTTCTTGCTCTTCATGTTCTTTGTCAAGGTCCTCTTCTCAGACTCTCTATCTCTAGTACAGTGTTACATCTATTCTCAAACTATCAAGTCCATGTGAATGTACCTGCAAGGAAAAAGAAACGCAAGCAGAAATTGAAAAATAATATTTTGTGCAGAAAGAAATACAGGCCTACTTAGGTCAAATTAAACGTATAATTCTACGGTGCACATTTAAGAAGTGCTCATACGTGCACGTACAGTTGTAAATAAATAAAATATGTCAATACATTAATTCAACATTAGATTCCGGTTGCACTGTAAATACAATACATCTTCAAATGTATGAATATAAGTGTGACTAAGAACAATATTATAAACGCAAAAGCGAAAACATTAGTGCGTACATTGACATAAATATTTCTTCTTTCTGAAGTAAATACATTCTATTAGAACATTGGAATGTTGGGAGCTCCATTGAAAACAATGGAGTGCTCTGGGATTATAATGGCTGGTATAAGCCTGGAGCTCCAACGTTTCAATGTTTCTTTGTTCACAGCTGTGGCTGTGAACCAAGGCTTCAGGGAACCTGAGGGGATTCCAATCCCCTCACGCTCCCAAAAGGCTTTGTTTTTTTGTTAGAACATTCTGTCCTCTAGTGAAGGAATGTTCTAATAGCCTTATAGCCCTTTGTAGATGGGCTATTCCACTGTTAAAGTCCCTCTCCCTTGTTAAACTCCTTCGCCTTCGGCTCGGGGCCTTTACCGCTGGAGAGGGCCTTTAATAGCCGGTATAGCCCTCTACGGCGGGCCATAAGGCTATATTAATGTGAGGATGCTGTTATCCAATCTCTAAAGACCACATTTTATTTTGATAAGGTTAAGGCACACTGTTTATATATATTTCCAGTTCTGCAGTGAATGCACTTCAGTACTGGATTTAACATGTTACATTTATAACGTTAGGCCACACAAAGTAAGGGTGGGTGGAGCAGGTGTAGTGCCTCTATGAGGAGTTCCACTGAGTTGAAAAAAACTCTGAGGAACTCCTCTCCTCTCCGCTCGACTCACTCCCCCCTCCCAAAGTAATCATAATGTTAAAAAAGGCATTTACCTGCTGTGGTTGCCTCCTCCTCGAGGAAGGAGAGCTGCCATGGCGAGGAGGAGGCAGCCACGGCAGTTAAGTACGTTTTTTTTTACATTATAATTACTTTGGGAGGGTGGATGGGCCGTCTAACTAAGCTCCGCCATGCAGTCGGACTTTTGCCTAAACTCTGCTTTCGCAACAGAACGCGGAGTAGGCCGTAAACTCCAGTGGCAAGGCGGAGCTACCCACCCGGGGTTAACACAAAGTATGTAGTGCTAAGTGCATGTATATATTGCTCATCGAATGCTGTCTTATGTAAAGCGCTCTGATAACCTAATCGGTTCAAGATCCTGAAATGTGCAACGTAACTGATTCTATGTAAACTGCTGTGATAACATGTAACGGAACTGGTGCTATGTAAAGCGCTCTGATAACCTAATCGGTTCAAGTTCGCGCTATAGAAAACTCTAAAAATAAATAAAAAATAAAATAAAATAAAAAATAAATTTATGGCATATAGTTGAGGAGCCAAAATTACTCTACTCCAATAAGTACTTGGAGCTTCTTTTATTCGAAACCTTTAATTTTCTTTGCTATGTATCAATAAATCAGGCAATAATTCCTTTTAAATGTATTTATTTGCTGGTTTGATCTTCCTGTGAGAAATGATTTATCACTGTATTCTGATGATCCAGATGAATAAGAATTTATACTCATCTGTTTTCTTTTTAGGAGCGCCTAATGATTCCAAAATAAATCTATTGATTCATTCTTCACTCCTTTTTTCTCTACCCCACTAGCTCTACTTTAGAGGGGGAGAAGAATATCTTGATGAAGATGGCATTGCTGAATTTAAAGTTTCTATATGCATGTTGAAATTAAGTATGTGCAAAGAGACTTTTCCTTTTCTACTGAATCATATATGCATGGAGTCTCGTCTTACAGGGCTACAGAACTATTCAGCACGCAAGTGTGGAGTAAGAACAAATATTTACACAGGCATGATTCTGATCAAATTCATCACATCAAGGCTATTCTGGGAGCTGACCTACCACGAAAGACAATGATGACAACAAATGTCTCAGGAACAAAATGGGCAATGCAAAAATAAGCATGTTTAAAGGTTTTTATTGACACATTTTGAAGAAAGGAAATTATTTTTATTATTTCGGTTTGGGGTTTCCTAGAACTGGCAAAACAAGCAAATGAATATTTAATTTCAAATACTGCATTTTCATACCCACAATATTCACTTTTTGATAGGTGTGAGGTTCTTTTTATTTGCTATTCTATTCTCTTGCTTCCTGTTATGCATCAATGTCAATAGAGTTCTCTCTCTCCATGATGTAGCATTCTACACAATAATTCCCAGTAAGCATGGGCGAATTTTGGAATCTGGCGTTTGCGAATTTGCGTATTTGCGAACTCGCAATCCGCGAATTCTTGCGAATTTGCGGATTTTTTTTTTGTGTTCGCAAGGGTTTCTGCCAGTTCACGAGGGTTTTGTACCAGTTCGCAATTGCGAACTTACTTGACGGCTCGCAACGGTCGCGACTATGTTGTTTCTACGTGGTTCATCATCACAGGTTCACAGCACCCTCTGTTTCACCACTGCCACCCTGTTTCACCCATGCCACCCTCTGGTACATCAATGCCACCCTCTGGTTCATCACTGTAGATTATGGGGGGGGAAAGCAAGCACACCTGCCCTGCTTCAACTGACATGAATTAATTTGGGGTTGATTTATTAATGTGTCACTGTTTTCAAATTCCAGTCTGGCACCTGCTTCCTTATCTGTAATTTGCTTTCTGTTGCAGTGCAATTTTTTTTCCAGGACCTTTGTGGCCTACTTGTAGCTATTCTATGAGCCTGCTGTGAGGGTCAGAGCAGGGTCATAGAATTGTTGCAACTAGCAACTGAACTCTGGAGGGGCCCCAGTCAGGAAGCACTACAGGGAATGGGTACTAATGATGAGTTTGAACTTTTGCACCTGCTGAGTGCTTTCAGTTTTGCAAAACTCGTTTTTCTGCAGAACAGCAACTGTAATGCCCCAAACAAACATAGGCAACTGAACTCTGGAGGGGCCCCTCAGGAAGTACTACAGGGAATGGTTTCTAATGATGAGTGAACCTTTGCACCTGCTGAGTGCTTTCAGTTTTGCAAAACTTGTTTTTCTGCAGAACAGCAACTGTAATGCCCCAAACAAACTTACTTGTGAAAGTTGATTTCTAATCCAAAAGTGATCCAAAGAAAGTCAAAAGGCCTCAAATCCAAAACAGTGCAGGCAAATGTCAACCTGAGGAGTTATTCTGATAAAAATCATCATTTTCAGAAGGTCTATGCTGCTTGCTAGTGGATTTCTTGTGCAGAATTGCAAATTTTGTAATTTCGCGAGTGCGAGATTGTTGCTGCCCGCCGCACCTACATGTTCGCAATTGCGAACTCTCGCGATGCGTCGCCAAACTCCCGCGGGATCCCGCAGCAAGATCCAAAATGGCGCAGCACTCGCAAAATATCGAGAAAAACAACTCGGCAAACGCTGAATGACGGTAAGGGAACGCCGCACGCCGCAATATTGTATCACCAAGAAAAAAAATCCGCTGCGTGCGAATTTGCGGATTTTCGGTAAATTCGCGAGAGTTCGCGGATTGCGAATTTACCGAAAATCTGCAAAATCCGCGAGCGGAACTGATTTTCCGCCCATGCTTAATTCCCAGTTGATTATAATAGAGTGTAAATCCAGTTCCTATAAGGTCATCATCAGTAGATTTCAAACAAGCAGTATTATATGTTATACTGCTATTCTGTTATTGTGTTCCAAATCTGAGAATGGCCCCACTAAACTGTGTAAGCTAAATGAGTGGCTTGCACATATGATCTGTCCATGTCCTTTAGCAAACTTTCTTTGTGCCTTTTGCTGCCTCAGAAATGTCAGCAGTTTATCCATTGCAGGATTTTGTCCATTGCATTCAGTAGTTACTTCATTGCATCCATATCTATATATAGCTAACTTATATATAAAAGTATGCATATAGGTATGCAAAATATTTAACAATGAGACTATGATTCCCATGTATTACTAGGTAGTGTATAGCCTATTGATTTTGACCCCATCAGAGCCATATTTAAGGCCTTGGAGGCCTGTTGGAGTATTATTTCACAATATAGTATTTCTCAGTCTGTCAACAAGTGCTCACCCAATGCTTTTTAGAACTGGCTTGTGTGCATGGATTACCTTGCGCTGATTGACAGAGGGGAATGACCCAAAAGTGGTGGTTATTGGTCCTAAAGCTGTGTGGAACATGTTGGATTAAGGTACTTAAATCTTCCTTATGGTAGTATCCTGCAACTGGAGATTACAAACTGAAGTATTCACCGGCCTTAACATCCTACCTGAATACTGAAATCTTTTCATAGGATTTCAGCTTAGCTCTAGAGCTTATTTATCTATCTATTTATTTATAAAGTTTAGTTGATGGAGTACTCTGTCCTATGGCTGAATAGAGTAGGGTCTGTGGAAGAAAGGGTATCACACTGCGCCATGTTTTGGGTATATGGCATAATGTATTTTTTTCTGTCTGTCACTACCATGAAACACCTGGCAGTGAGGAAAAAACAATAATAACACCTACAGCCTGGGAAAAAAGTTCCAAGGTTTTTTGGTCATTAGTTTTTGTTTTTCACAACAAACTCCTGGTTTGAGAGTTTGTTTCTGAAAAATAAAAAAGGTCGGTGGACAGCAGTCAAAAACAACAATACACGTCCACCAAACTCTTAATACACTAAAAGGAACCACAAAGATGGCAGTTCCTTTCAATGGTCAGAAATGACTGCAGTGCAGCTGTCATCTCTAAATTTGGTGGCCAAAGTACTGTTAAGATGGCTGAGGTAATGTCTTCCGCCACCCCGACAGACCCAAATCTGTCTGTCAAACCTTAAATCTGGCCTTGAGTCTGCTTCAAAGAATGAGGTCTTTAACCTTAAGCTTATAGAATCTGAGTTGTCTGATGGACCAGGAATGATTTTATTCACTACAGAATATTTCCCTATTACAATAATCAAATTTCTTATCATAATGAAGAATTCCTTTGATCTACAACTTGTGATACTTGTTTTTCTTTCTATATTATGGTATTTGTCAGCTCTTTGATTGTGTAGATCATAGTAATTCTTCTGTATAATAAAATATTTGATTACTGTAACGGAGATATTCTGTGGTGATAGAATGTTACATCCAGTATGAACAATGTTTTTAAAAAAACGTTTAGAATTGATACAATATTGTATTATATTGATGTAATACTGGGTACAGTACGTTTTTAATTATAATAGTAATTTTGGATTGATAAAGGATTGATTATGTTAAATAAACTAGACATTTCTACATTAAACAGTGTTTAGTCTCAAAATAGTCGAGTGTATGGAAGTGAATGTTGGATTTCCCTTTAACACCTTCGACACTCATGACGAGCTCAGCTCGTCATGCAGTGTACTACTGGTACACTGATGACGAGCTGAGCTCGTCATGAAACCATCATTTTGGATAATCCCCAGCACAGCAGGGGAAAATGCCTAGCATCGATGTGGTTAAAGATATATATGAATATACAATGGTGACAATTGTAGGGTGAGACTGGAAAGAGTTATTTCCTTGTTTTTATAGGTATTTGACCCTGTCCCTTTTTTTTAGAAGGATATCTCTCCCATATTTGTGGACTCAAAACAGTGTTAGCCACTTTAGCACCTACAGGAAAGGTTTTTTTTCAAGCAAAACGCTTATGGCCGAAACAGACTCAACTGGCTCGATCACATTCTCTGTAGTTTTAAAATAAATGTTAACTAATGTTACAGAATACCTTCCTAGCAGATGAGAATGAGGAACTGACACAATATGTTGAATGTGATTCTAAAGAAAGGAATGAACTGATTTCAAGTCTGCACAAGATGTTTATGCTCAATTGCAAAGATAGCTCAGCATCAAAGTGTGATTTTAAGTGCTGTTGGCTGCAGAGAAGTTAAGAAGGTTCAGAGATACTGATGATCCCTATAAATTGTCAGCAGATAAATCTCTCTGATACTTGGTAACGTTGGTATACATTCTGACTGGCATTATTGCATTAGGATCTCTAATGTGGATTTGGAGCTGGACATCTAAGAATTTTACTTGGGAATTTTAGACTTGAGATAGGCATGTAATAGGGGAACTCCAACTACTTGCTGGTAATCTCCAATTTCTCCTAATCCTGTGAATCTCACCCCAGTCTTTATTTATGAATGGAGTTCTAGCTCCCCCCAAACAGGAAATTAAAGAACACAGAGTGGACTGTCCTGCCCATCCTTGCTGGGTGCCTTCAGTCTATCCTACCCAGCAATCTTCTTGAAATGCCAAGCCTTTAACATTAAGGCCATTTCAGTGAGAATAGGGGTCAAGCACTGAATGGGATGAGGACTTATGGTACTAGGAATAATGAAGATTACCAGCAGATAATTTGACTTTATCTCCATGTCCCAAGTCCTCACCCCCTTCATTACTCATGAGTAATACCAAAGCAAAGCTCATGACACGTAGATATCTAAACTTACAAATAGCCTTCGATAAATGCAACACCCAAGTAATTTATTGACAGTATATCAAAGATGAATTACTACAAGTCTGATTTAACACTCCAACCTCAATATTTTTGGTCTCATTTACCACATTCTGAAGCCTATAATGATAGATAAAGGAATTAGGAACTGCCAATCTTGCTGCTCTACAGATCTCACTTAAAGGCTAAAATTCCCCTTGTATTCCTTTTTTTATTTTATTTTTTTATGCATTTTTATTTGAGTAGGATAAAAAAGCAATCCATACAAAAGGCAGAACAAAGTGAAACAGAATAATAATTTGACATTAATCAAGCAAAAAACACCTATAAGAACATCTCCAATAAGACAGTGCAAAGTGAAAATACTATTATAACAATTAATATTTACAAATCAAAACAAATAAGTATCAGGTTTAAATAAATCTAGGATAATCTATTTCTCAATAGAAGAATATAAAGCTAGTGTAAAATACACCACAGAAAGTGCAAAGTACAAGATACCACTTTTGGCAAGTCATCATAATCTGATATCTTGACATTTAATTCTTGGTTAAAAGAAAAAATTGAATTCTAGATTTCCAACAATTTTATGTTGTAACAGATAGCACTAACTGTGTGATAAAAAATGAGTGCAGCTGGCCTTAGAGGAATTCTAGATACAGAACATAACAGTTACATAGAGCTAGCCTATGAAGTAATATTACCTAAATCAATTTTTTAGCTCAGTAGTAAACTTGATCTCTACATAGCATCTATAAAACGGAAAGGATGTTAATCTTAAACATCATTTACTCGCTGCAAATAACAGAGAGAAATCTGACCAGATTCCCTTAATTCTACACATTGGCCTCATGCGTTTAGCATATGCCTCCTCAAAAGCATATGTCCTGGACATCTTACTAAACCATTGCTGTACTCATGGTATCCTATCTGATATCCAGTTCTGCAGGTTCAGAAATCTGGCTACCGCTAATGCAATGAAATATTGATGATGTTTCCTCAGTTGGTGTACCTTGTTCGAAGATCCAAACAACACCAGCCTGAATAATGGCTAAGTTGAAGTGGACATTGATTTATCAAAAACCTTACAATCCTCCTCCCAGAGTTTTTGTAGATGACAACAATAGAAGAATATATGATTCTATCCTTCTGCTCCACTAGTCTCACACCAAAACATTGATCTCAGAGGAATGGGAACATCTTATGCAACCTATTTGGGGAATAAAAAGTCAACCATCTTGATAAAAAAGCCATCCTTTTATAATTGTTTGCTCCTAGTGCTCTGTATCCAACCTCACTTAATATCTGCCATCCTTTAATATTCAATCTACAGCCTTTTCCACTTCTACTTTTATTAAATATCGATCTATCTCTTTCTGATCTGTGGTTTGACGTAAAAGGTGATAACAATTACCCACTCCTACCAATTTGTTCTCATGCATTTGCGTAATTATCATCCTTGCTGAATCACTCAGCAGCCAGTAAGGATCCATTAGAAAACTAGTTAGGTGGTAGGTGGTTGAAACTGACGCAAAGGGTTGCATTCTGTCTGCCAAACTGGAGTATATTAGAAACCCAAGTAATTGGACTTGCAAGATTGTAGAAATCACCCAATCGTTCAAAACCAAGATCTCGCCATCAATGTAAAACCCCAGAGAAAACTGTAAGCCTCAATTCTGACAATCAAGAATTCTATTGAATGTGTGGCACACTGGTATATTACATGCTTTAATAAATCATTGTATATGAGATACTAAGCCCTAGAGCATCCTATAACTTGATTTCTTTCGATAGTTTTGGAGATCGCACCAGCTTAGGTATTTAATTGCACTTTCTATAAGCTTTGAATTAAGTATAAAATCATCATATTTTGGAGATGCAACAGCCAACTGAAATGTCAAATTAATCGATGCTGCTTGATAGTATCTCACGAAGTGTGAAAGTGCTAAGCCCCCTGTGCTGTATCTAATTGAAATACAGGTAGCTTAACTCTTGGTTGCTTATTTCAAATAATCCTATTCAGCTCTTTAAAATATGCATGGGGTATTTTAAGAGGAAGATTTAGAAACAAAATAATGTTAAAATGGACGTATTGATCAATGATACACGTCCTACGAATGACAACCGGAGCAAAGTTCATTTGTCTAATAACTGTTTCACTTTTTTAAGAGTATTGCTGTAAGTGAGTGAAAATAATTGTTCGTAATCGTTTGTTACATATAGTCCCAGATATCTGATGGGTTGTGATGTTATCAATTGCATAGAAGGCAGAAGCTGTGATATAGTTAAATTAAACAACAGTACATCAGTTTTATTTTGATTTAATCTATATCCCCCTATCTGCGTAGAGGCCTGTATTTCCTATAATACATTCTGAATATTTCCGTTCTCAGCTTTCAGGTATAGATGATATAATCTGCAATGGTCGCTTCCCGGGGGATAGCCCAGGAAGGAGTACCTACAATGGAATGGGCCACTCATCAATAATAGATTATCTTATGGTTAGTATGTCCTTATGGCATTTGATCCGATATTTCCATGTACTTGACCGCTCGGAAAGTGACCACAACCCCTTGGTAGTAGATCTGGAATTGCCACTTCCCGACGGGGAGTACCAAGAGGATGATATGCCCTCCAGTAACATTAGGATCTTACAGGGTGGTAAAAGAATCCGATGGGCCTCCATTAAGTCTTCGCCAGATAATTTGGCATCATTGTATTAAAGTGTCACTCCCCAGTTTGCGCGACTAAAAACATTGCTTGAAAATGCCTATAATCTTGATAAAGACGCTAAATTTTTAAACATACACAATGAATTAATGCTCGCCCTAGCGGTAAGCTTTTTTAAATCGGCAAATCAGACTAACCGACAGGCACGTGTCACAAATCCCTGGTATAACCAGTCTTGTAGGAGGGCGAAGACTACTCTAATTTCTGCCCTAAAACTAGGCCATAGAGCAACCATTATGGCCGCAAGGAATGCCTATAAGAATCTCCTTTCCCATGCAAAATCCGAATGGGAAACAGAGAAGTGGCAGGCCATTAAACAGGCATTAATAGCAAAAGATGCCCAAACTTTTTGGAACCTGGTCCATACTGGGAAACCAGAAGGTAAGGCAAAGATCGATCCCAACATCGCCGAGGAAGCCTGGTGTGCATTCTTTGGTGAACTTTACTCTAGCCCTGCTTCCCAGCATAAAGTGTTACTAACCATGTCTTTGAGATTGGCCCCTGGATTCCTTTCTCCACCCTTTACCATGTCGGAAGTTACACTTGCAGTTCAAGCATTAAAATGTAACAAGGCCCCAGGGTTGGACAAGATCCCTGGTGATCTTTTCAGAGAAGAGCCGAAGATCTGGGTCCCCTACCTAATCGTCATATTTAATGCTATTCTTGACGGTCAAGAGGTTCCAAGTACCTGGCTGGGGGCCGAAATCATCCCGATTTATAAAAAGGGATCTCCGTTGGACCCGTCAAATTATAGGCCAATTAGTCTTATTGACGTTACTCAAAAAATCTACGCCAAACTGCTTTTGCAACGCTTGCAAGATTGGATTAGTGAGAATAACATCCTCTCCCACCTGCAAGCAGGGTTCCGTGCCAAAACATCTACCATCGACCAACTACTACGGCTCCAGGTACTTTACTGGAAGCATGTGGTCTTGAAAGGGGGTAGTCTCTACCTGACATTTGTGGACCTCAAATCCGCATTTGACATGGTGGACAGGAACCAATTGTGGAGTATATTAACAACAATGGGGATTCCACCCTACTTATGTCACCAACTTAAAAGACTCCACGAAGGAACCTATGCAAAGGTACGCTATGGCAAATATGGCCAGCTGACAAGAGCTTTTCCTATTGAGAAGGGAGTTAGGCAGGGATGCGTACTTGCCCCTACTTTATTTTCCCTTTTTTTAAATGGTCTTGTCGATGACCTAATTAGTGTACACAACATTGACGCCCCTAACCTAGCTGGCGGTAAATTTCCTGCACTTATGTTTGCGGATGACACCCTGCTGCTCTCAAAAACATCTATGGGGATGCAGCGGGTGTTAGACCAATTCACCAAATTATGTAGGAACAGGAATTTGGTGATTAATATAGACAAAACAAAGTACATGGTGTTCAATGCCAGTGCAACTAATTGTCCACGCCCGTCAATGGATGGACGAGCCCTGGAAAGGGTAAATAATTTCACTTACTTAGGTCTGACCTTAAATGATAAAATGAGTTGGGAAACTCAAATGACTAAGGCTAATTTAACCCTTTCTCAGTCTACGGGAGGGATTCTCAAAGTGCAGAAATCTTGTGTCCATAAAGTAGTCAGTGTACCACTGGAAATATATAAAGTTCAAACCAGATCATCCACCCTTTACGGGGCTGAACTCTGGGGCCACCGTCCAGCGAGTGAGATTAGCATAACAGAGAACAATTTTATTAGACAGCTGCTCTCTTTACCAAAAAACACTCCTCTAGTTCCTTTAAGGTTGGATATAAATCTGAGGCCCATTGCAGAAGCAATTGCCTCACGCCCGCTCCTTTACTGGCGCAGATTGTGGAGTGTCCCGGAGCTTGAGTGCTATAGAGAAGAACTGAAGATTGTGATGGCACGCCCGGGTGCAGGGAGGATAAAGTGGTTATCCTTTATAAGGGGGCAGGCGTCTAGGATCGGCATGGAGAATCTCTGGTCTAATCCGGAGGACACATGCAAATCCATCTCAAAGAGAACCCTGGCTGAGTCTATAAAATATTACAACTTAGAAGAGGTCCTTCGATCAGCCAGGTCTTCTAGTCTCACTGACAGCTTTCTGGCTTTCAAGAATGTCTACAGCTTTGAGAAGGAATTAGACATTATAGAACCTGTCTTAGCAAAAAAACTGTATCTACAGTTCAGATATGGTACACTACCCCTCCACTCTTACACTGATAAATGGAAAATGGGTTTAGTTCGTCCTTGTCCAGGTTGCAATGATCCAAACGAATCCCTAATTCATGTGATCTTGTTTTGTCCTGCTTATTCTGTTAGCAGAAAAAAATGGATTATACAGCTATGTGTAAACCTAGGAGTCAGGAACCATATAGAGTTTTTTAGAATTTTAAAAACTGATACTAATGCACTAATAGTTACTGCTATTGCTAAATTTTTGTTTTCAATGTGGTTAATTAGACGGAGATTGATTCGGTAGTAGCAAGCTACTTAATGTAGGTAGACAGCTTGTCTTAGTAAAACTAGGCTTCCACCGCGTTTTGAACATTTAATCTATGTATTTTCTTGTTTTAGAGTTTTTATCGTCACTCTATAAACCACATGCTAACTGATTTTACTGCAAATATCTAAAATGAGATGTAACTGTGTATTAGTTTATTGCTGTAAATGTATTTTTCTATTTTTGATGTACTTTTATGGTTCATAAACAAACCGAAATAAAGTTAAATTGATGATGATGATAATCTGCAAAGAATTTTATTTTAGCCATACGACTTATAGGGGGTAGAACCTGGCGATTACTCAGAATTTTAATAGCAAGAGGTTCAATAAACAGCAAAAACAAAAGAGTGGAAAGTGGGGAACACTGCCTAGTACCCCACTTAATCTGTAACAGCCCCTCCTCTTCTCTATTTATAATAATTTTAGCCTCTGATCCTTCATAAATCTCTCACAACAAATTGGGGAAGAAACCCAAATCTTGCCAGTATAAAAAACAATTGCTGCCAGTCAACAAGGTGAAAGGTTTTTTCAGCATCTAGCATAAGTATAGTGGCCTTGACCCTGTTGACTATCAGTTAATCAATAGTTTGTTTTAAAAATAAGTGTTAGCAGTCATTAATCTCTGTGGTAAAAAAACTGTTTGATCTAGTACCTTTTTAGGTTTCGACTTTTGGCGAGGGGCGAAGCCCCTCCCAGTCGAAATCTTTTGTTTTTAGTAGTGAGGTTAGGACAGCCTCTGTTTCCAATTGGCTAGCTCCATAAATGGAGGCTAGCCATTGGGAGGCAGAGGCTGTCAATCGCGCTTTCTCTCGAAAACGCGATTCGGGGGCGTTTCTGGTGCTTTTTTTAAGCCCCGCCCCTTTGTCCCGGGCCGCGCTGCGATTGGCTGCCGGCCCGGGACACCCCCGTGATGTCATTCCCCGGGCCGCGCTGTGATTGGCTGCCGGCCCGGGACACCCCCGTGACGTCAGCCAATCACAGCGCGGCGAGGGACCTGACTTGTTCAATTAGCTGTCGACCATGGAAAGTTTCATTGTGGCTACTGCAAACTCCTTTTGTGGCGCTCTTTAAAAAGCCGCTTTATTTTAATCTCGAGGGTGCCACCCCTCTGAAATGCCCCCGAGATTCACCGCCGCGGCCCGAGCGCCGCAAAACAGGAAGTCAGGCACGACGGTGCCTGATGCGGGGCGGGACTTCCGGTTTGTCGGAGGAAGTCCCGCCCGCCGCCGCGCTGTGATTGGCCAGCACTGCCACCGGGGAAAATAGAGGAAGAATGCCGGCCGAATCCCTGCGGCCCGGGGCTCCCAGGAGTGAGGGAGAGCGCCGGGGCCGCCCCGGAAAGCAAAGAGGGAAGCGGCAGGCAGGGCTCCGTGGCCGAGGAGAGCCCCGCAGCCCGAGAAGAGGAGCAGCGCGAAACCCGCCAGGAGCCCCCGCCAGAGTAGCCCGGTAAGTGAGAAGGGCTAGGGGAGGCTCCGTGTGGCAGGGTGTCACTGTCTTGAGCCCTGAGAGGCTCACGAGGGCATTCCTGAAGGGGTAGAGGGGCCCCAGAAGGCAGTGGGTCGCTCCCCCAGCGGACATTGTTTCCAAGTCCCCAGGCATTTCAGCAGAGCCGTGAGGGGCTCCAACGATGGCTTTGGGAGATGATAGGGAGAACAGTCAGGTTAAAAAGGCAGCTAGAGGGTAGCAAGAGGGAGGTGACAAGTGGAGAGAGAATAAAAAGTAGAAAAAGAGGGAGGAGAGGTCGGTAGAGGAGAAAGAGGGGCATGGCAATACAGAGTTAAAAGAGAATGTTGATGTAGGAACATAGAGAGATAGCGACAGTATAGATAAAAGAGAAGAGACGGGCGAGGGGAGAAGCAAGTATAAGGAAGAGATAAAGGAAGGATAAGAGAAAAAACAGAGTCCTAAAGAGATAGGGAAGAGACAGAAAGAGGGGCAGCAAAGTAGCAGTGGATGGGGGGGGGGGGAGGGGTAAAGAGAAGGAAAGAGAGAAAGTGAGAGAGGAGGAGGGACAGAAGGGAGAGGTGGCTTAGCAGCGAGCACCAGACAGGAATGAGGAGTTGGGGGAAGGGAGATGGCCCGTGGACTTGATTTCCCTGTTAAAACTTTAGACAGACTCGCCCTGCGGACTGCTCGGGCTCCGGCCTCTACCTACTCTTGCACTATTTTTATCCTTCGCCTTTGACCGTCTCCTGCCATCTGACTCGGCGCCCAGGCTCTTGACTCACCTCTTCTGGGCGCTGGACTGCATGAAGATGGCGTCGCCTGCAGGGGGCAGCACCTCGGACCCTGGACCGGCCAGCAGGGGGGCCCTACTGCTGCTGCTACTAGGTGAGCGACCCCACACCTCGCGTCTGCACGTGTGCCGGGGACGGGGCAGGCTGTCAGTCACGGGGCAGGCCCGCGCCAAGTCAATCACTCCGGGCTGTAGGGCTGTCTCTGAGAAAACGCTGCCAGTGCCTGACTACCTCAGCTGTCTAAAAACTCAGTGGTTAATTTGTAAAATAAAAAGTGCCGGGGCTCTCATCAGGAGACAGCGCTAACCGTAGAAATGTGCAGGTGTAATCTGCCTCCCGACTAGAGCCCCAGCACTCGTTATTCTGGAGAGGACTTGGCCAAATGGCTAGAAGCTGCCTATTTCGGAGCTGGAGAACCGGGCTCGAGTCTCGGCGTGCCTCAATGTCCAGGGGAAATCATGCGACACAATCTCCGGTGCTGAGCACCTGCTCAAATTAAACACTTGGCAGAATGGACTGCCTCTTCCTGGAAGAAGTCTAACATGCAATCGACTGTTCCATCCCTACCGGCTTCGCTTTTCAGGCAGTGACATGACTTTACTCCAGCCCTGCCCCTGACAGCTCCTCTGGCCCCTTCTGGCGCGAGACTGACCCTGTGCCAACCCTACTGCGCAACAGAGGCAGTCTGACGTGGTTCGCCGCGCTTTTACAACACTGTCTTGCTGTGTGTGGACTGTTGCAGGTCAGCATGTGCTATGTGTGTCAATGTTCCCTCGCACTATATTGCTGGGTGGGATTCGAACCTGCGGTCAACTGGCGATGTGTGTGCAGGCGCAGATACGCCGAGCTTGGCACTTCATGGAAGCTTGCCTGGCAGTTTAAGAAGTTTGGTGATATTTCTTGGGGTGAGTGGGCTGCGCACCACACCCCCCGCTCATGCTTATCGTGGGATAGGGTAAGGCGCTTGCAGGATGTGGGTGAAGTGCAGGCAGGCCGGTTAGTGTCAGCCACACTCACTGGTAAGAGGTGTCAGTCACAGCACACGTGCCCTAAAAGGACACACTCTGCCAGCCGCGGATGGGCACGCCGAGTAGGGGGAGCCAGGGTACTGCAGCTCCACGGGGGTGTGTTTATCCATACATAGGGCATTGTGCATGAGCGTTAGAGAAAAGCCATGTCTGAAGAGAGCATTGCATGTATGCTGGAAGAAGTGTATGTACATGCTAGTGTGTGTGTATCCGTTTAGGTATATAACAATGTGTGCGTGCTTCCGTTTATTCGAGAATTGTGTGACATGCCAGCGTGTGTGTGTGTTTAAAACACTGTGCGTTGTTATGATCAGCTAAATGGGAGATTATTAGGGTTACTGAATTTCTATTAAGGCAGGCAGATTGTGTTATTTCAAAAGGTTTTCCAAAGTATTGGGACATACTGAAATTCTTTGTTTTCTCTTCCTTTGCATTGAAACTTTGGGCAATTAAATCAGCATCTGTATGATGATCACAGAAATCGACTTTGCGTGTAGGGAACAACTTACTGATTCAGTTACTTTCAGGCCATGGATAAAGGTAAAGCAGAATCATGTTTTCTTTTCAGAAATATGGGTTCTCACAAATGCATTTTAGGTGCCCTAAATAGCACTGTGTGGATGTACAAAGCATCAAGGAAGAATTGTCCAAGTTGATGTTTCGGAATACCACTAAAATAGTGCATTTTATTTTTGTTTTAGTTTGGTCCACAGAGAGGCATAATTCATAAGTGCGTTTTCTTTTTTGATTTAATTGTTGTTCACATTGTACAGAATTCGAGTGAATGTAAATCATATTTGACCTTTTGGTGGTCTTCTTATCCTGTTTCTTATTTCAAATATGTCTGGTTAACAATAGTCCTAGTGTGTAAATAAGTATTACTAGCAGGACATATGGAGACTTACCATGCTTTAGTCATTTTTAGGTTTCGCCTGGCGTTTACTGCGCAAGCAGTATCGCGCAGGCGAAAACTTTTGTAAACAAGTATGGAGCTTTCTCCCGCCTCTGTCTTCCATTGGATAGCTCCATAAATGGAGGCTAGCCATTGGAAGACAGATCTGCCCGTCATTGCCGGAGCTCCTGGGTGTGTGTGTGTGTGTGTGACTGTTCCAGGGTGTGTGTATGTGACTGCTCCAGAGTGTGTGTGTGTGTGTGTGTGTGACTGCTCCAGTGTGTGTGTGACTGCTCCAGTGTGTGTGTGTGTGTGTGACTACTCCAGTGGGTGTGTGTATGTGACTGCTCTGGTTGTGTGTGTGTGGCTCTGGGTGTGGCTGGCACTGGGTGTGTGTGGCTGGCTCTGGGTGTGTGGGGCTGGCTATGGGTGTGTGTGTGTGGCTCTGGGTGTGTGTGTGTGGTAGTAATTGCTGTCTGCTGAGCTCGTCCGTAGGGTACAATAGTTCTCACATTTGCGAGATATTAAGCTATTGGCAATGTAAATGACAATGCCATTTATTTATCTGTTTTCAAAACCAACACATAAGTACACATTTTGTCATTTACAATGCCAATAGCTCTAACTTCTCCAAAGGCGAAACCGTTGCATTGTAAATGCTTGTTATTTTTGTAACAGTGTTTTGAGTTGTAGTATGATTGGATTTCTAAATATCCTACTGTCTATGCACCTAAACCTAACAGTTGTCTTTAACCTCTGCATGGAATCTCTTAAATGTTTCCCTTACTTTGATTATTTGCCACATATCATCACCACATTTTTTATGAACTCCCTTGCTTTCATTCTAACTAACCTATTTCCGTCAGGACTTTTTCCACCCATTTTCTCAACTGATGGCTTCTTTTTCATATTATCTTTTATATGCAGACTTTATCCTTCTACCTTGACCTACTGCCTCTGGTATATACACTTTGACATTTTTGCAACTGACAGATTTGACCTGATCTGGTTTTGTTTACTTGCTACATTTGAGTATTTGTGGTTCTTTGCCACTCTGCTAGCTACTCAAAATATGTGCACTTTAAGGGCTTTTATGCTCTTGATGGTGTTGTCCATGCTCTGTTGTATAATGTAACTACTTTGAATGTACACATTCCTGTAATAGGGCTCTCAAGCAAATGAACAGCAAGGGTAGCACAGTGTGCGAGGGAGGTCGTTAGAGGTCATTAGAGGGCATGACTTGCTGACGTATAGAACAAACCCCTCCTGCCGCATTCCTCAAATTCTGAGGCATGGTCTTCCCCTTCCGTTTGACAGTGAAAGGAAGACGTTCTTCAGTGCACGCGTGTACAACGGAGCATTTCTCCTGACTATCCTAGCATTTTCACGTTTTTTCTGCTCCAGATGATAAGGGGTGTGCGTCATGCGCGGAGCGTTTTTTCTCACAGTGCAGCCCTGATATTCTGAGAAGGCGATTCTATGTTACTCCTACAGTAGCTAATCAAGAAGCATTGACACCTGCATGTTTTGCAGTTGCAGATATTAGTGTATTTCTGCCCAGTACTTCTCCAGTTCCAACTCTATTATCACCTGATCATCCATGACATGTGCATTTGATGATGTTTGGGAGTCCGTGGAGGAGCAGAACCTCTCCATCCACGAAGAATTGGTGGATGCCATAGATGCACCCCTTGGGAGGGCGGTCTCTTCAGTCTTAGCTTTCCTGAGTCAGAGGATTATTCAGTTAACTATGCAATGCAGTCTTCTACCCCCGCATGGGGAAGGCGTGACGCTTGCACCTTCTAGTGACACTCAGGAAGTCCCTAAGGACAAGAGCAAAGCCAGATCTGCTGCCAAAGTTAGGGAGACCTCTCCCCCATCTGACATCTTTGAAAGGCTTCTCCAGGCCTCAATGAAGAGGCGTCTTAACACCCTAGAGGTGGAAGGAGATTCCCAGCCTGGGGATACCCGGGAGGAAGATCACTGCTCACATCTGGGAACAAATGACAATGCCGGGGATGATTCAGATAAAGAACCAAGCCTGAGTGGACTATGTCGATCTTAAAGGTAGTGCCAAGAAAGCCAGGTTGAAGGATAAGGGAAAACAGGACTCTCAGTGGTTACCCGGTATGTTTAACTTGGAAAACAAATACCACCCAAACCGCGGACTGGGTCCCTGCCTCTCAGGTGGAGCAATATATGGCCAGCCACATTAGGGAGCCCATGAATAAGTAGGTACGGGACGTCTGAAGGCAGAGTGTGCTAGACCCTCCTTGGCCAGTAAGGTGGCATGCAACCCCGGGATTGATCTCAAGATGGCGACGTTTATTACCACGTTCATCAAGTAAGCTAAGAAGGGCCTTGACCATTCCTGGCGGCCCTGCCGGGACAAAGTACTGAACGTCCTGGTCTCACTTACAAAAATCCTCAATATGGCCGAAGATGCCAAAGATTCCACCCACATGATTGACCCTACTATCCTCTAATGCAGAGGAGCATAGCCCCACTGTGCCAAAGGAAAAATCAAATGATAATGACGTATCATTATTATCATTTTTTTTTCCAATTGTAGTCTGTGGCAGGTGGGCTGGCCAGAGCAGGGGGAGGAGTGATTTGCACTTCCTGTTGGGCTGGCCCTTTTGCATTACACAGCCTGATGAGGAACATGCACCGCCTCCCTGTCCCCATCTGAGGGCCAAATCACGGTGCTCAGACCAATTACAACGCTGTATTGCAGCGTTATTGCAGTGTTATGATCAGCTCGAGGGAGCCTGTGTGACTGGGTGCTTTCTGCTGCAGGCCGGGACAGGAAGAAGAAAGATGAAGAGGATGAGGACGGAGGAGAGGCGGTAGCTGACTGTTGCAGATAAGTCTGTTTTTTTTTCATTCACTACCCTGCCCTCCGCCGCCCCACTACACCCATCCAGCAGCAGCCACTACTGTCCAACTAGCCCTTTGCTCTCTATGCAACGCTAACTGTGCCTTATCATCAGATCATCGTCGCTCATTATTGATAAAAATTTACCCCAGACTGGGTGAGTTGGCCACCACAGAAGGTGGGCTGGTGGAGAATGAGGGCCTCTACGGGGTACCATTTATTAAAGAGCTCTCACGCTTTGTGAATATGTTCTTGTCTCTAGATAAAGCACAACAATCCATCCACATGGTGTTTAACCCACAGGTTTTTGGAGGGGCCAGAAGAGGTAGGAGGTGCTCCTAAGGCCAGGCATACCCTTCCAATCCCCATAAACTCTAAACTCGCCATTCCATCCAGTGGCAAGACAACCATATGCATGTCTGAAATGGCAGGACCATGTTCGGGTTGGTTCCGGTCCTGGTAATAGAATCGGAACCCAGTCAGCAGGGATGGGGTGCCCGCTGTGGGGATATTACTACAGGAGAACAGTGGTCAGAAGACGAGCAGGCTCTCCACATCAACTGTTTGGAACTCCTCACAGGATTCTTTGCTGTGCACAGTTTAGCAGTCAACAAATTGTCCTGCTCCATCCGTTTGAAGATGGGAAACATTTCAGCAGTGGGGTATATAAATTGCCTGGGGAGCACTGGGTCCAAGGTTCTGGCAGATTCGGGTAGAGATTTCTACTGGGGAAGTTAATTTATGCTGTGGACTGGCAGTCCGGACACCTGAAGGACTACAGTGTCTGGAAACCAGATCCCGCATTATTTCAAGTCAACCTCTTTGCATCAAGACTCAATTATCAACTACCATACTTCTGCAGTTGGCACCTGGAGCCGATGACTAAATTCATGGATGCCATCCTACAAGACTAGGGTCTGATTTGGGAGTATGCGTTCCATCCATTATCAATAATTGCCAGACTCACAGCATTAGTCAGATGACAGAAAGCGGAGGTGATCCTGGTGACACCTCTTTGAAAATATGGTATTCAGTTCTTTTGGAACTTTCCATGGATTTTCAAGTCCCACTTCCCCAGACTTCTCATTGCTTAGGGATCCCTATGGCAGCTTGCACCAGCTGGTTCAGGATTGATCTCTCCAACTGTGGCCTGAGGGACTGCAGGGGTCATTGGGAAGTCCCAGGCCTTTCGACAGAGGCTACCTTTTTTATCAGAAGAGCTTGAGCCAATATTACGGTCCAGGGACATGGCAGGGACCGACACAGATGGTCCACCTAGTGTCTGCGAAGGGATCAAGATCCCTTGGGGACAGATGTAGTCTATATTGTAAACTTCTTGTCCGAGTTGGCGGGCAAAAGAGTTGGCACATTGTATGAAAAATACCTGTAGGTCAAGGTTCTTAGCAGGACATGTGCTTCTCCATGACATTCCTGTGGGGAAGCAGCCCCTCGTCTGTCATCTCTTGAGGGGTATTTGTTTGTCTTTTCCTCCTGTACCGAAGAACTTCCTTTGGGATGTTACTGTAGTGCTATGAATACCTGTCCCATAAGGAAGTAACAGGTAAGATGGCAATGCTGCTATGCCTTTCTTGTAAAAGGGTGTCCGATGTTTGGGCATTGGATATCACAAACAGGATGTTTACGCCGGACGGGGTATCCTTTGCCAATTCTAGATGCACCAAGTCCAATATCAGGGTAATTCAATGTTTATATCTTTCAAAAAAACCTTAATCCCGATTTCAGCAACTACTATTGCCCGCTGAGTGAGATGGATGTTCCAAGAAGCTGGTGTGGACACAACAGTCTTTGGGGCTCACTCCCCTATGGGATCTATGGCTTTGAAGACCTTCTCCCAGGGGAGCCCTTTAGAAGATATTATCTGAGCAGCAGATTGGTCTTCAGATTCTACATTTAAGACATATTACTTTAAGCCCATAAAAACCATGGCTTCCCTGGTTGTGAATCAGCTTTAAACTAGCATAATCTGATCCTCCACTCCTGACATAGAATATAATATTTTCTAGCTATCATGAAGGAAAGTTTTAATTCTATTATGGAGGTGAGGATCATCCCTCCCAAACTGATTTATCAAATGACTTTTCCTTTATCAGACAGAGATTACGGTGTTCTCAATGAGTATACTTACAATTATACTGACATGTTACTGCTGAACAATTGATGGGAATGTTGATCCAGTAATGTATTGACATGGTTGCTAAATGCTCTGTTTCTCTGGATTGTCATTGTTGATATTAATGAGGTTTAGTATATCGGAAGTACTTATGCTCCATGTTTGTTTTTTCCGAGGATACACTCAAAAGTAAGAATTCTGAAATAAATTCCTAAATCAGGATGCTTCCCATGAAGAAAGAGGAAGTGCTGTTCCTTGATGCTGTTCATATGGGATTCATTCTATGGTTATTGTGTTGACTTTTACTGCAAAGACTCATGGGATCTGTAGTCTTTGATTGCATTGTTATTGCTAAGGCTGCTGAGTAATAAAATGAAATAGTGCAGCATAATCCTCGTCCCCGCCCACATCCTTCATAGAATTAAAACTTTTCTTCACAATAGCTAGGAAATTTTATGATTAGCTGTACTTATGGTAACACTATTTATTTGGGAGGTCAATGATGTAATAATATGTACTTCTGATTTCAGCTTCAGTGCCAGTGGTACTTGCCGTTTATGGTTGAATCAGTCCAAAATATCGAGTCATTAGTGTCAGTAATGAAGAATTTTTTCAAGCAATAAATAATATGCAAAAACAAATCAGAGAAAGTGCCAGCATTAGATCACTGGCTACATTAGCATGACCAGTTTAGGTAATCTAAGGATGGCATAAGTAAAAAATACAATATTATAATCTAAGAAACCGAAATGAAGATAACTAACTCTTATTGCAATAATAGGAAGTGACAAGACAAGTTCAGCACCTCACAACTGCAAGAGATGCTAGATCTTTTCTTAGTCAACTGAGAGGTGAAGGGAGTTAGCATTTAGTCAAACATATCTAATTAACAGTGTAACCCATTTGGCTGCACAATAAAGACCAGGGGCCTTATTTATGAAGGCCTTGCGCCGCCGGTGCGTCACTTTTAAAATGGGAAAAAGTGACGCACCGGTAGCGCAAGGCCTTCATAAATATGGCCCCAGGAATCAGTAAATAAAGTCAAGACATTTTATTACAAATTTGCAGTTAGGGAAGTGTAAATTAATCTCACTATCATGCTGTAAAGGTGAAGAATAACAACTGGGTAGCCAAATCTCTTGAAGAAGTTCAGGTGCCAGGGGAGTCAAGATGGCGGGCTGACACCGCCGAGTGAAGGAGCTTGCATGGAGCCGCTCCGTACCGCTTCTGGAAACTATCACGGAGAAGCTTGGAGAGCCGCTAAATGACAGCGCAACTTTGTAACAGAAAAACAGCCAAATCATAATTTTCTTCGTGAACGCGAGCCAAGTGCTGGAACTAGCTGAAGAGTTGCTGAATCAAAAGCGCATCTTCCGATAACAAAAGGGAAAAAATAAAACACTAGTAACTAAATCACCTTTCTTCTTAGTTTATTATTGCTCTCTCTCTTTCTTTTTACTTCTATCGCTTCCTTTTTTTTCCTCTTTTTTTTCTCTAGCTAGTTTGGTTGCTCTCCAATTAGTGTTCATTGCTCATTGATATTTGCACTAACTGTATTTTTTGAGCGATAGCTGTATGGAGAGGACTCCAGGCTTGTGACTACACTGTGCTACCCTTCCAGCGGTAGCAAGAGATACATGGGGTGGGATTGAACTCTTTGGGTGGGTAGGGGTAAAAAAAGGGGGAAAAATATATTGCAAGAGGGAAAAATGTATAAAAAACTATAACAAGATTATCGAGTTTATTATATGGAGAAGACTGAGTGAGACTAATATAATTTATGTCTACTCTCAGGTGTTTAGTTTGGAATGTTGCCGGTCTTAATAATAAATGTAAAAGAAAACTGGTACAAGAAGAAATTAATATGTACAAACCACATATGGTATTCCTTCCAGAAACTCATATTAGATACAGTGACCGTAAGTAATTATCACAAATGGGCTACGATCTCGTTGTCTGCTCAACTATAGAGACAACAAACCGAGGAGTTGCTATTTTGAAACAGAAATGGTTAAAATTAAATGTTATCAAAACTACTGGTGATGCTAAAGGCAGGTGGGCAATAGCTCAATTAAGATTCAATGAAAAATGCTATGTATTCTGTACCATTTACGGCCCAAATGTTGATATACCCAAATTGTATGAACAATTGACTATTGAACTACTCGATTGGGATGGGGAATTGTTGTTAATGGGGGATTTTAACTGTGTCATGAACTATACTATAGATTCTACAAGCAAAGGAACTCGAAATAGGATGAGGAAAGTGAGGAACTAGTTAGGATGCATAATCTGAAAGATGTCTGGCATACTAAACACCCTACCATTCCCGGCTTTACCTATTTTTCTGCCACACATCAAACTTTCTCTAGGATTGATCTGGTATGGACAACAGACAATATTTTAACAAATTGCGAAATAGAAATTTGTCCTAAAGTTACCTCAGACCATAACCCAATATTGTTCGAATTCAAAACTTTGGATTCTAAACAAACAACCCGCCTGTTCTGCCGCAAGCAGAGAGCAGCAGTGAGCAGTGAGCTGCACAAGCCACAAGCCACGGATACTACCCACGAGAGGAGGGGAAGCGGCAGCGGTCTGCTATGGCATCCTTGAAGTCCTTGAAGCCGTGAGCCGCAACCGCGGCGGGTCTGTGTCGCCGGGCCTTGGGCGTCATCGCCACTGCCGGCGTGGTGTAGCTGTGGAGCTCGCGGAAGTTTGCCTGCGAGTCGGCTCCAGCTCCGGTCCCAGTTATGGCTCAGGTGTCGGGACCAAGCATCGCCCAACACCGGCGGCACCCCCCCGGGGAGTGAGAGCAGCAAGAGCGGCGACCCTGACAAGCCGGTAAGCTGAGGACCCGGTGAAAGCTGCGGGGGTGCACTTTAGCCCGAGTCAGTGGCTAAAGTGTTGGAAACTGTTGCCGACTTTTTCTGGAGTGCCTCCTCTGCGCCGTTTGCTGCAGCAGGCTCCGCTGGCCAAGCCTGGAGTGACACAGCCGGGATCCAAAAGATACGAGGCTGCGACTGCCGAGCCGCGCTGCTTGTGTGACCCTCGGCAGCAGCAGTCGGTGGTAGCGGTCCGGCAGGCAGCGGGAGTCTAACCTGAGCTGATCCGCCTGATCCTCCAGAGCTGCCTAACCAGCTGACCAGTGATTCCAGGTCAGCTGCCGCAGGGACCTCTGTATCTGGGCTTTACAATCCCCTTCAAAGGAGCCGCAAATTACTTTTCAACGCGGCAAAACCCCTGGACACGTCTGAGCGTGGCAGAGAGCCGCGGAGAGCTGCGAATCTCCCCACAGCGCGGCGGAGAGCCGCAATCTGCCCCACAGTGCGGCGGAGAGCTGCAATTTGCCCTACAGAACAACGGGCACGTCTGAGCTGACCTACAGCACGGCGGAGAGCCGTGAGCTGACCCACAGTGCGGCGGGAGTCACAAATTGCCTTCCAGTGCACTCCAGTGTGACAGGAGCCGCGAGTTGTCGAGCTGCCGAACGAAACGAGGAAGACGAGGAGGACGCCGTCCAGAGCTCCCAGATTGAAATGCTGACGTGACACAGTGACACAGTGGGACTCACCGGAGGCAGAGGCTTGGCATGAATCTACCAGCTGGGACAGCTGTCTGTAAGGGAACCTGGGACACGAAGAACACACTAACTGACCCAGGTACGTGGCTACACGACAAAGCTATCCCAGTAGGATGGTAATTCCTGCTCTCCACGAAACTGTTAAAGATCACTGCCAATCAACTGCTAATTAATTGCATGGAGAATATAAACATTTAACTGCCCATTTTTACCTTTAATGATATAACAATTTTAAATGGCCCACAGCCACTGTCATCCACCTATTAAATAAACTAAACAAACCTCCACTGGGAAATAGTCCTTACTCTCTTGGATTCACATGCAGTGGTGAAAAAGAGTTCAAGCCAAGACCTTTCTGGAGCAATGAGATCCGGAAAAGAAAGAAAGTATACGGCACCCAAGCGAAGGAAGCCCAAGCAACCAGACGCAGCTGGGGTTCAGGGCTACGTCAAGCACACCCCAAAACCTCAGAAATTCAAGAGCCTAACCCTACGGGATTATTTTAGAAAGACCCCATCAAAAACTGCAAAACTAATACTATCAGAGCAACACCCGCAAGCCTCGGAGGCAACCACCTTTACAACCTCTGACCACTCAGGGTTTGACCTTAAAGCACCACTGCAAAATTGGGTATTCAATACAATGCCAGCAAAAGAGCCGTCAGAGGTTTACATTTTTGGGTCTACCTGTATCAACCAAAACAGGGAGAACACCCAAACAGTTCCTCTCAAACCGGAGAAGCCCTCCACCCCTCTGGCAGACGATAACGGGGTTGCCCCTCCATCGCAATCTCAGCTGGAAGATATCATGTGTTCAATAGTGGCCTCCCCTTTGCTGCTACAACTCCCACATTTCCCGATTAAGCCACTCACGGGCTCTTCACAGCAAACAACGACGGCCCAAATCCACGGGCAAGCCGAACCAGCGATATTCAATCGTTACCGCACTTAATTATCATTCAGTAAAACTAGAGGTGCAAGTTGATTTACTAAACACCCTGGCACTCTTTACGTTAGGGATCGACGGCAAATTAGACCAATTGAACTCGTTAATCCTAAGGGCGCAAGCATCTGCAAACTTTGTTCAACCAACGTGCTGCTGCTCTTCAATTATTGACTCCCTCTCCCTGCTCCCAGATTGCCTTTCCACAGTTATCAGGGAAGTAAAGCAGCTGAGGGGGGATACGTGCCAGCCAAACTGCAACCCACTAAACATCAAGAACAGGACAAACCACCGGAGGACTGTGGAAACAAAAATACAAAAACAAAGGAAGAAGAAGCGGATATCATAGGATCAATTAACCGCCTTCCATCGATGAACGGTCACCACCATAGTGTTCCAACAAAACCGACCCCGACGGTTGAAAACTGCTCTCTTCCATCATCAACCGGGCCTACAAACCAGCATGCCAAATCTGAGGACGGACGAACTAATAGGCTTGTTTCTTCACCCGCTCCATCAGTCCCGGTCTCTCCTAGTCCTATTCCCCCTTGCAGCAAAAGAGAGAGCAAACGTCAACGCAAAGCGAGGAATAAACTCAGGGCTAATCCCAATTTGGCCCATCAGAATCTCTGCCCCATTTTTTCGATAGCCGAAAACAAAAAATCCTCTATAGAGCCCAACTCAGTGGAACCGACAACAAACCCAACAACAACCTCGAATGGACCAACTGTGGACTTACCCATTCAAGAACTGGCGAAGAGCCCTCAGAGTCTAAGAACATCAATAATTGCCTTGGCAACAAAAACAGAGGGTAGTGATCCTGCAACAACCACAAGGGTGAGTCCAGTTAGGTCAAGTAATACTGGGCAAGAGACAGCGGCAGGAAAATTTCGGCTTTTAATGGATCTCCCTCTTTCTGGGAACAAAAAAATAACATCAAAATTGAGTTTTACTAAAACATTTGCAATGACATAGCTGCTCGGATCAGTCATACTCCACAATCAAAACAGGCTCCCCTCCAACTACCACAGAAGTTACATAAAAATGGATCTGATGCAACAATCGAAAAACTGATCCTCAAACCCACAATTGCACCAGAGCCGCGAAGCGACAATCAATCGTGTCATCGGATTTTACTAGCCCCCGGGTACAAATCTAAGGGGTGGCACGATATTCTCAATAGATCAAATCTACTGAAATTAGCGGAAGGCATACCGGGGCTAGTGGGTCTGGATACGAATAACATCGAATCCATTGAATTTCTTCCCCCACGAGGAAACCAACCCTCTGAGGTCACTGTTGTAACTTTCACACAGGCAGGCTGGGTAGGAGCCGTTCTCGAACACAAGGCTACACTGCGGAATTGGGGGATTAGAGTGCACCCTTATTCAACGCCAGGGTATCCAATCACGCTGCTATCAGGAGCAACTACACCCAACAAGCCGGCCTTCACCAAAAATACAGAGCATGGGAGGCCGTTCTCTGTTCTAAAAAATGCCTCAGGGCCGGATATAGAACTTAAATGCCCTGAAACAGCGGTGAGAAACAATGAACCAGACCATGCCTGGGGATGGCTGCCAGCAGTTTTGGCCACAAAAAGCAGAAACTGACCATCTGCGACAGGTTCACCAGCAAAAACTTACAATTCATTAAAACCACTCCTTCCGTCAGGGGTACAACAGCACAGTGTGGTCAGCAGCAAGGGGGAGCCACTTTTTTCACTGTGCTCATGGAAAATCAGCGGCCTACACCAAAAAATCTTAAATGAAGACACTATGTCTTTCCTGGGGGAACATGTGGCGCCCTATTGAAGGATTCATTGAATATCGGAAACAGGCACTGAGGGACAGCCGCTTCGGCCACCCTAAAGGCGGGCTCTCCACATACATATCCAATAATCTAAAAGGCAAATTCAGTCAACTCAACCTGAAAGAAGACTGGCTATTGGGGGTCAAAATTAATCTACGGAGCAGACAGCGACTGCTCTTACTTATAAATGTGTATATTAATCCTAACACCCGCACAAAAAAAGACCACCTGGCCAGATTCTGCGAAACAATGAACGATATAGCCACGATATAGCCACAGAATATCCCAACTCGGACCGCATCATCACAGGGGACTTTAACACGAACCTTTTCCAGGGGAACATAGCAGACTCAGAAGGACCCAACCTGATCAGCATTATTGAGGCTGTCCCCCAATCTAAACCCTCCATGCAAACTTCCAATACATTAGGCGAGGTCGCCGTGTTGAGACTTTACAACGCAGGGTATCTGGTGGTGAATTGAAGATCAGCAAGCGATTCCCCCCCAAACTGGACCTGGTCAAACGGAAGAACAAAATCCTACCTGGACTTCACTATTTGTAATTCGGAATTCCTGTCCAATCTGGCTAGCTTCTCCGTCCTGCCAAGGCTCGAAAGCGACCACAGGCCATTGGTCGTTTCCTTTGCCACAAATTCAGCTCTCCACAAAAAGGCACCATTTACATACAAAGGAATACATTCCGATAACTTAAAAGGCCTGAAATGGAGTGAGTCTAACTGTCAGTGCATCCAAAAAACAAGCAAGGATTTTATCATCTGTGCTCTAGACCAAATGGCTTCCCCAACAGCAATATGGTCGCAGCTATGCGCACATTTGATCAGAATTTATCCAGTGACAAGGCAGGGCCCAAATCGTACACCACCAGTAGGGGCAACAGCCCTCCCCATGATAAAAACATTAAAAAGAACGAGAAACAACGCACTGAGGTTGCTTTTAAAATTCCCAGAGAACAGCAGCTTCCTCGATAAATACCGTCATGCCCAAAAGGCATTTAGGAGGGCAGTTACCCAAGAGAAAAAGGACCAGGAATCTCAATTCTGGGTTAAACTGGTATGGGAAAGCAAGCAACAGAGCTCAAAGACATTTTGGTCACTTGTCAACAACATCGATCGAAACACAACATCCTTTGGATCAGCGAACATCCAAGAAGCAGACTGGATCTCGTACTTAACAGAGCATTTCCAGGCACAAGAAAACAATAACCGCCCTGGATTAACATGGGTCTCTGACATTGGCACGGGCATAACATCTAACCTTCCACCCGATCAAATGCAGGGGCCTTCCTCACTCGAGGAATTGTCTGAAGAAAGAGTAGCCAAAGCACTGACGAAAGGGAGACAAGACGGAGCACCAGGCCCGAATGGCCTGCCGCAGAGGCTATTCAAGTCTGATGTCCCCTTCTGGTCCTAGGTGCTATCACATCTCTGTAACTACACTCTGAGCTACCAAACCATTCCGGATTCTTAGAGAGGTGCTATTATCCATCCCATCTATAAAGCCGGAGCACGAGGCAACCCGAATAACTACAGATTAATTGCCTTGTTGGATATAGAGGCAAAGCACTTTGCAGGCCTCATTTTGGAGGATCTCAGACAATGGGCAAAGGACAAAAATCTGATTCCTTTAAATCAGACAGGGTTCGTTGCCAAATCAGGAACAATGACAAACTTATTGGCAATCTCCACCATCATTGACAAAGCCCTTACAAATTCCAGATCGATTTTTTGCTGCTTTGTCGACTTCAAAGCAGCATTTGACAGGGTGCCTAGGCTGCTCTGTGGCAAAAACTGAAGCAGTGGGGAATCCCAGATAATATCCTGAATCCCATCATCCTGCTGTATTCCAACACATGTGTTCGAGTGAAGCTAGGGTCTGGCACGCATCTCTCCCGGAAAATCTGGACCTTTCGTGGTGTCAAACAGGGATGCGTGCTGGCTCCCCTTCTCTTCAATCTATTCATTGCGGACTCTCTATAGAAAGTAATTAGCCATCCACGAAAAGTAGGAGGCACGGCATTGTGTAATCTCTTATATGCCGACGACTTGGCACTGTTCAGTCTCACCAGAGTGGGGCTACAGAGACTCCTGGACGCCTTAATGCAATACACGGTCAACAACCAGTTAGAAATTAACATGAAAAAAACTATGGTTGTTCTGTTTGGCAAAAAAACGCTACAGCGGTGGAGGCTGGACAATAAACAAAGAAAGCATCTCAATCGGCCAATCGTACAAATACTTTGGGGTCCATTTGGACTCCAGGGACAGTTTCACCAAACAGAGCACTGTGATTGCAGCCAAGGCCACAGCGTTAATGGTATCCTTGGCTAAGCTATCGAGGAGACTCTCAGGCCCCACGGTTTTGCCCTTACTGGAAGTGCTTAGAGCAAAGATCGGGCCCACACTTTCGTATGGCATAGAGATCTTTAAGGGAAAAATGAACAATTCCTTAAATAAACTGACAACTAAACTCTACAAGACATTGCTTCACCTGCCGAGTTCCTCCTCGCCAGCACAGGTCAGACTAGAGTTGGGCTTAACTAACTATGAATCCTCTAATGTTGGCTCATAACTTAACCTGATCCACAAACTAAGACAGGCAGAAGCTGGTACCTTGGAACTCCTGGTCTGGAATGAAATCAGTGTGAGCAATCCGGGGGGAACATTCGGCCGCCTCCTAAATGACTACATCCAACAAACGTCTGCTGCGGATCTCTGGGCCCTTAACCCAAGCCAGACTGCCTTCAAAAACACAATTAAAAAAGTTATAAGACTGAAATCCCTGATCATGGACAAAGCTCTCCTTGTGAAACGCAGCCATGCTTGGGCAGTAGCCAACTCCTATAAACGACTATCCCCGGCAAATTATCTTTCGATAACATTCTCCTAACAGCTAAAGCGATGCCTGATCGCCCTAAGACTGGGAGACTGGCGCTTCCTTCAAAATCTCCCTGTATGGCGTCAAAAAAGGGCTGATCAAACGTGCAGAGGGTGCGGGTCAGCAAACGAAACTTTTTTGCATGTGCTTTGTATATGCCCTTTCTTTATTCTCCAACGCAGATGCCTACTCAGGCCGGAATGGAACAGGCTGGGAGTTCGGACTTGCAGACACGCCATTATTGCTGCTCTGTCCTCAGAGAACACTCTTTTAAATATAAAATTGGCCAAATTCGTTCAGCATGTTTATAGTCTCTTAGAAAAATTGGACCACTGTGCAGAATAATATGTACTTAACTCCATCTGCATTGTCCGGGAGTGCTAATTTCTAAATTGACACGCTGCAGTAAGCTCTGATAAGAAGGCCACATTTTATTCTGTTTCTATTTTCTTCTTTTTGCTGTAAGATTGTATTAATGTGCTGGAAGAATCTTTTAAAGATATGTTTTTATATATCTAAATAAAGTGCTATCTCAACCCGCCAATTTACATTTCCTAGATATTTACTCACGGACTCTAAATTCACCCTGGGTTTGAAGAATCACATACTGGAATATATATCATTAAACATTAATTCCACTGCTGTTAATTATGTATGGGACTCATGTAAATGTAGTATTAGAGGTTACGCACAACAATATATATTTCGGGATAACGCAGAAAAGAGAAGAGTAGAAAAACTAGTCACTTCCAATATCTTAGCAGCCAAACAACAACTCGCAGATGCTATAACACAAGGCAACACTAACATTGAAGAGCTAAAACTAATACTAATCTCATTAAGAGCGACCCTAAAGAAAACTCTTAGAGAAAAATTTAGCTCCAAAATTCATAAATATAAGCTGAAACAATATGAAGGGGGAGACAGGATTGGGAAAATTCTGGCTTATAAAGTAGCCGATAAAAAGGCTAAAACCATCATAAAAACAATAAAAGGGTTAGATTCTAAAATCTATAAAAAACCAGAACAGATCTTGGAACAATTCACCAAATATTATTGTCACCTATACACTCCAGAGAATGTACCCACATTAGAAACAATAGAATCCTATTTAGAAATACATAGACCTGAAAGAATGGACTCAGAAAGAAATAGACTACTTGACACTAAAATTACAACCGAAGAAATAAAAAAGGCTATACATTCACTCCCCCTAGGTAAGGCCGCAGGTGAAGACAGTCTGCCTATGGAGATTTACAAGATCTGTGAACAAGAACTACTCCCTATCTTCCATCAGGTGATAGACTCTATAGGTGAAACAGGCAGCTCCCCTATCTCATGGCGTACTGCTAAAATAATTTTTTTCTTTAAAAAGAACAAACCACCGAAAGAACAGGGATCATATCGACCAATTTCACTAATTAATACTGACGCAAAAATCTTCGCTAAAATACTCTCTAATCGGTTAGCCCCTATAATGCCCGATCTGGTTAATTGCCAGCAACATGGATTCGTGGTGGGGAGAGACACCACTGCTCATGTTAATACCGCGATTACTGCTTTCGACGTTGCGGCGGCTACTCTTACCCCACTCGGAATGGTCATGCTAGACGCGGAGAAAGCATTTGACCGAGTGGGGTGGGAGTACCTCTGGGCAACATTAAGATCATTCGGTATACAGGGACAATATTTGAGATGGATTCAATCCCTATTCGAAACACCAACAGCTATAGCAAGCTATTTCGGAAACAACTCAGATAGTTTCTTAATAGAAAGGGGTACTAGACAGGGGTGTCCTCTTTCACCCCTGCTATTTGCCTTAGCCTTAGAACCATTCTTAAATGTGCTAACAATTCAAGACCATATTATCCCAATAGAACATGAAGGCAAGAGCTTAAAAATCACCGCTTTCGCTGATGACATTGCCATTTTTACCACCGATCTGGTACAAGCTATACCTAACATAATTAAGGAAGCTAGGGACTTTGGCGATATCTCGGGCTATCGGTTAAACGTCAATAAAACTCAAGTGATAGCGAATTATCAACCACTACAACCGATAATAGGCCTAAGCCCCGACGCCACCTATCTAGGGGTGAAACTTACCTCCAACATTGATAAAATCATTTCATTAAACTATGAACCCCTACTTAAAGATATTACATCCACTCTTAAAAACTGGCATAAAATACCACTCAGTTTGATCAGACGCATCAATACAATTAAAATGAAAATAGTACAGAAAATACTCTACTTGTTTAGATCTATCCCGTTACAACTGAACAAATCTTACATTAAGAGGATAGAAAGCATCTGTAGCAACTATATATGGGGATATAAAAAAGCCCGCAGGTCAATGATGGCACTGAATCTATCAACTGAAAAAGGAGGATTACATTTCCCGGAGTTAAAGATTTACTTTTTTGCTACTTTTATTTCACGTATACGTAGCCTCTTGTCTAAAGAAACCCCCCTATTTTATCATCAATTCATGCTAGGACCACAAAGTAGCCAGTTTCTATTTCGGGTACATGACCCAAATTACTACACGAGAGTCAAATTTAAGACTGCCAGAGCCATCAAAAGAATCTGGGATCAAATTATAGATACTGATAAAATATCCTTTTTCAACGCTGAACTACCAATATGGGGGAATCCGGGGCTGCCAAACATCTTCTCCGATGGTGCTTGTGCTCAATGGCCAGATCATGGTATTAACTCCTTAGGAGATCTTTATGGCCCAGAAGGTCTTCTAAGCTTTAATACATTAAAAATACTATATAAAATTAAATATACTATGTATTTTAAATATATGCAGATACAGGTTTTTTTGATTAATAAAAAGAAAATTGAGAGTGTTGAGCAATCAGACATCTTACAATGTATTTACTCGAATCTTATTAAATCTCTTATTAGTAAAAGCTACACTCTTTTGAATAAAGGCCACGTTGGTGATTGTGGGAAAATGGCGGACAAATGGACTAACAGGTTGGGAATTAATATTAATTCCAACCAGATTACGAGTTCACTTAAGCAAATAAACCGAGTGGTCCACTCCTCAAATCTAAGGCTACAATTATATAGGACAATCACCCAACTATACTATACAGCACAAAGAATTTCCGTCTGGACTTTTGGCAATACTCCCAATGAACGTACTAAATGTTCAAAAGGCAATAAAGAAGCCGCTGGCATTGAACATATGCTTTACCAGTGCCCGAAACTTTCAACCTTTTGGGCAGGAATAACCGACGTTCTTAATAAAAACCAAATAATGTTCCCGGTCCTATCCGCCCATCTAGTTCTGCTTTATATACAAGATACTAATAGTAACTTTAAAGATTTAATAACAATCATTTTTGCTTGTGCGAGACTGGCCATTGCGCGAACCTGGATATCAAAAGAACCCCCAACTGTTATGGATTGGTGATATTTAATTCATGAAATCTACACCATGGAGCTCTCATTGGCTACACTAAGAAGCCCAAAAGCATTAGAATGAAGGGAAAAATATGGGGATCAATTATTAACTAAATGTTTGATCTTATTGCGACATCGGCACGCTTGTTCTTTTTTTTGCACTCTCTGTAATTTAATATTTCCTTTTATTCTTCTCCTCTTTTCTTTTCTTTTATATACATAATGACTATTGTATGTATAGCTAATCATATTTGTATGTATAATTAATGTGATTTCAATATTGTAAATATTTTTTCTCTTGCAATAAAGAAAAATGGGAAAAATAATAAAAATTAAAAAAAAGAAGAAGTTCAGGTGCATGAGGATGAGACAATCACGGAGTTCAGTCACAGCAAGTCAAAGAATGAACAATCAGATACTCAGAGAAGAGTGTCCAATCTGCTCTCGAGTAATGTATAAAGTCATCTAATTTAGATTCGAAACACATCAAAGATGCTTAAATCTAAAAAAGTCTAAGAAAGAAGAAAAAAGGAAACTTTTGAGAAGTTGTCAGCATTTTAGAAGTTTGCTCAAGAGTATTCTCGGGATTGGGAAATAAGTGTTAGCATAAGCCACATTCAGCAAAAAATCAAAGGTTAAGCACAGATGTCTGTACCTCTCAAAGTCCAAAGGAAAAGTGGCCAACATCAACCTGTGAGAACACCAGTTAATACCACACAAATCTTCTGAGTAACACCTCTTGGTCTCACCATCAGGAGCTCCATTGTCCTTTCCAGTGTCACGTTGTGAGCTGCAACATTGGAAGATTCTCCCAGACCAGTCCTGCGAATGATATTGGCCTTGGGCACCTGCAACACCTCGATACATTACTGAATAGAGACTGTCTCTCTGGCTCGCCCTGTTCTTGCTCTTCATGTTCTTTGTCAAGGTCCTCTTCTCTGACTCTCTATCTCTAGTACAGTGTTACATCTATTCTCAAACTATGTAGCCAATTTGAATGTACCTGCAAAGAAAAAGATGCTTAAGCAGAAATTGAAAAACTATATTTTATGTAGAAAGAAATACAGGCCTACTTAGGTCAACTTAAACGTATAATTCTACGGTGCAGGTTTAAGATGTGCTCGTGTGTGCACATCCAGTTATAAATTTAAATGTATGAATATAAGTGGGACTAAGAACAATATTACAAATGAAAAAGCGAAAACATTAGTGCATACATTTACATGAATCTTTCTTGTTTATGAAGTAAATAAATTCTAATAATGTGAGGATGGTGTTATTTAATCTCTAAAGACCATGTTTTATTTTGATAAGGTTAAGGCACACAGTGTATATATATTTCTAGTTCTGCAGCGAATGAACTTCAGTACTGGATTTAACATGTTACATTAATATCATTAGGACACACAAAGTATGTAGTGCTAAGTGCACGTATATATTGCTTATACATATTTATCAAGCAAGTGTTGAGGTTAGGGACGCTAGCCTCTGGACTGGGCTCTCCAATAATAATGAAAACCAAGTTTTCTCATTTGAGATTGTTCAAGTTTATTCCATTTCCAACATTTCAAATCTGTTTGTTAAACGTGGTATTTATTACTCTTGCCAACATAATAGAATTCTTATGTTGTGTTATCAATCATTACGTTAATCCATGTTTTCAAAATACCCAATGCATTTCGGGTCAAACAACAGCCATGACCCTTCGTCAGGGGTCTATAGAAAGGAAATCAAACAGGACCAAATTAGTCACCCAACACAATGACCAACAGTCTAAAATTGTACAGTGTCACATCACTCTAAATCTTACTGAATGAGAAAGAAAAACACAAGAAAAACGGAAAAATCGTGATCACACAAGAACCCAAATGCACCAGATCAAGAATACATAACGCCTGGCTTAAAAATGCATTAATGAGCAGAAAAGTGCTCCACCTTCGTACTGTGAGAAGATCATCGCGCTGGCTGCTGCCTCAAAATCAAAAACGCAAGCATTACGAGACAAAAGTCTGAAAACTTACAAGCTTACACTCGCGTTCGCGCTTGCTGAAGTCCATGGAAGCGCGAACGCGAGTGTAAGCTTGTAAGTTTTCAGACTTTTGTCTCGTAATGCTTGCGTTTTTGATTTTGAGGCAGCAGCCAGCGCGATGATCTTCTCACAGTACGAAGGTGGAGCACTTTTCTGCTCATTAATGCATTTTTAAGCCAGGCGTTATGTGCATTTGGGTTCTTGTGTGATCACGATTTTTCCGTTTTTCTTGTGTTTTTCTTTCTCATTCAGTGAGATTTAGAGCGATGTGACACTGTACAATTTTAGACTGTTGGTCATTGTGTTGGGTGACTAATTTGGTCCTGTTTGATTTCCTTTCTATAGACCCCTGACAAAGGGTCATGGCTGTTGTTTGACCCGAAATGCATTGGGTATTTTGAAAACATGGATTAACGTAATGATTGATAACACAACATAAGAATTCTATTATGTTGGCAAGAGTAATAAATACCACGTTTAACAAACAGATTTTAAATGTTGGAAATGGAATAAACTTGAACAATCTCAAATGAGAAAACTTGGTTTTCATTATTATTGGAGAGCCCAGTCCAGAGGCTAGCGTCCCTAACCTCAACACTTGCTTGATTTTCAAAGGCACGTTCAGGCTACGTGCGACGACGAGGGCACCCACCAGTAAATTTAAAGCAAAAATTGTTGAAAAAGTTCACAGAGTGCTCAGGATAACATTATTTGTTATACATATTTATGACATATAAGGGTGGAGCCAAAATTACTCTACTCCAAGGAGTACTAGGAGCTTCTTTTATTCTAAACTTTTTATTTTCTTTGCTATGTATCAACAAATCAAGCAATAATTCCTTTAAAATATATTTATTTGCTGGTTTGATCTTCCTGCAGGAAAAGATTAATCGCTATATTCTGATGATCCAGATGAATCAGAATATATACTCGTCTGTTTTCTTACCTTGCTCGTTCTTCTTTTTAAGCGCGACTAATGATTCCAAAATAAACCCCTTGATTCATTCTTCATTCCTTTCTTCTCTACCCCATTTGCACTACTTTAGGGGGGAGAAGAATGTCTTGATGAAGATGAGGATCCTTTTAATGATTGCTTGCCCATAATGAATCATTCTTCAACAACAATATAGAATAATTTCAATATAGTCGAAAAAGTTCCCAAATAAACAATAAGAATCTCTCTATACCTTTTAGCTATATTCCTAAAACGGTGCAAAAGTTACATCGAGCTGGTGTGGCTGAATTTAAAGTTTGGGTATGCATGTTGAAATTAAAAATGTGCAAAGAGACTTTTCCTTTTTTACTGAATCATATATGCATGGATTCTCGTCTAACAGGGCTACAGAACTAATCAGCACGCACGTGTGGAGTAAGAACAAATGCTTACACAGGCATGATTCTGATCAAATTCATCACATCTAGGCTATTCTGGGAGCTGACCTATCACGAAAGACAGTGATGACAACAAATTTTCTTAGGAACAAAATGGGCAACGCAAAAATAAGCATGTTTAATGTTTGTTCTTGACTAATTTCCAAAGAAAGGTAAACTCTTTGATTATTTCGGTTTGATGTTTCCTATAACCGGCAAAACAAGCAAAATAATATTTAATTCCAAATGCTGCATTTGCATACCCACAATATTCACTTTTTGATAGGTGTGAGGTTATTTTTATTTGCTATTCTATTCTCTTGCTTCCTGTTAAGCATCAATGTCAAGAGAGTTCTCTTTCTCCATGATGTAGCGTTCTACACACTAATTTGCAGGTGCTTATAATAGAGTGTAAATCCAGTTCCTACAAGGTCATCATCAGTAGATTTCAACCAAGCAGTATTATATGTTATACTGCTATTCTGTTATTGTGATCCAAATCTGAGAATGGCCCCACTAAACTGTGTCAACTAAATGAGTGGCTAGCTAACCTGTCCTGGCCATGTCCTTTTTCATTAGTTGCCTGGTCAAGAATGATTAGGTCATTTTAAAATATGTTAAATAAGACATGAAATGGGGGAAGAAAGCAACCTTGCTTTGTGCCTTTTGCTGCATCAGAAATTTCATCAGTTTATCCATTGCAGGACTTTGTCCATTGCATTCAGTAGTTACTCCATTGCATCCATATCTATCTATAGCTAACATATATAATAGTATGCACATAGATATGCAAAATATTTAACAATGAGAATATGATTCCCATGTGTTCCTACGTAGTGTATAGCCTATTGCTTTTAACCCCATCAGGGCCATATTTGAGGCCTGGGTTGCCTGTTGGAGTCAGTATTTCACACTACAGTATTTCTCAGTCTGTCAACAAATGCTCACCCAATTATTCTTCGCACTGACATGTGTGCATGGATTATCTTGGGCTGATTGGTATAGGTGAATGACCCAACAGTGGTGTGATTAGCCTTTAGCTGTGTGGAACAAATTGGATTAAGGTTATTAAATCTACCTTATAGTAGTGCCCTGCAACTGGAGATTGCAAACTGAACTATACATTGGTATTAGCATCCTTCCTGAATACTGAAATCTTTTCCTAGGATTTCAGCTTTGCACTAGAGCTTAAGTTGATGGAATACTTTGTTCGATGGCTGAATGGGGCTGTGGAAGTAAGGGTATCACACTGTCCGCCATGTATCCGGTGTATGGCATAATGTAATTTTTTTCTGTCTATCTCTACCAGGAAACCCCAGGCAGTGAAGAAAAATATTAATACCACCTACAGCCTGGGGAAAAAGTTCCAAGGTTTTCAGGACATTAGTTTTTTGTTTTTCCGAACAAACTCCTGGTTTGAAAGTTTGCATCTGAAAAACAAAAAAAGTTGGTGGCCAGCAGTCAAAACTGACAGTAAACGTCCACCAACCTCGTAATACACTAAAAGTAACAACAGTGATGGCAGTTCATTTCAATGGTCAGGGTTGACCGCAGAGCAGCTGTCATCTCTAAATCTGTTGGCCAAAGTACTGTTTAGGTGGCTGGGGTAATGTCTTCTGCCAACTGACAGACCCAACTCTGTCTGTCAAACCTTAAATCTGACCTTGAGTCTGCTGCAAAGAATGAGGCCTTTAACTTTAAGCTTATAGAATCTAAGTTGTTTGATGGACCAGGAATGATTTTATTCACTACAGAATATCTCCCTATTACAATAATCAAATGTATTATTATAAAGAAGAATTCGTCTGACCTACAACTTGCGTTGATACTTGTTTTTCTTTCTATATTATGGTATTCGTCAGTTCTTTGATTGGGTAGATCATAGGAATTCTTCTGTATAATAAAATATTTGATTACTGTAATAGGGAGATATTCTGTGGTTGTAAAATGTTACATACAGTGTGAACAATGTTTAATAAAACTTTTAGAATTGATGCAATATTGTATTATATTGATGTGATATTGGGTACAGTATGTTTTAATTTTAATCGTAATTTTGGATTGATAAAGGATTGATTATGATAAATAAACTAGACATTTTTACATTAAACAGCGTTCAGTGTCAAGATAGTCGAGAGGATGGAAGTGAATGTTGGATTTTCCTTTGAAGTTATATATGAATGTATAATGGTGACAATAGTAGGATGAGACTCAAAAGAGATCTTTCCTTGTTTTTATTGGTATTTTACCCTGTCCCTTTTCGTTAGAAGGTATCCCTCCCATATTTATGGAGTCAAAACAGTGTTAGATACTTTGACACCTACAAAGTCCTTCAGGCCGAAACAGATGCAACTGGTTTGATCACATTCTCTGTAGTTTTAAAATAAATGTTAACTAGTGTTGCAGATTACCTTCCTAGCAGATGAGAATGAGGTACTGATACAATATGTTGCATGTGATTCTAAAGAAAGGAATGAACAGATTTCAAGTCTACACAAGATGTTCATGTTCATTTGCAAAGATAGCTCACCAGTATTGCATTACGCTCTCTAACGTGGATTTGGAGCTGAACATCTAAGAATTTTACTTGGGAATTTTAGACTTGAGATAGGTATGTAACTTGCTGGTAATCTCCAATTTCTCCTAATCCTGTAAATCCCAACCCAGTCTTTATTTATGAATGAATGGAGTTGTAGCTCCCCCAAAACAGGAAACTAAAAGAACTCAGAGTTCTTTTAGTTCTGTCCTGCCCATCTTTGCTATTTGCCTTCAGTCTATCCTACCCAGAAATCTTCTTGAAATGCCAAGCCTTTAACATTAAGGCCATTTCAGTGAGAATGGAGGTCATATACTTAATGAGACGAGGGCTTATGGTAAAAGGAGTAATGAAGATTACCAGCAGGTAATTGGACTTTATATCCATGTCCCAAGTCATCATCCCCTTCATTACCTATGAGTAATACCAAAGCAAAACTCATGACACGAAGACATCTAAACTAACAAATACCCTTCGATACATGCAACACCCAAGTAATTGATTGACAGGATATCAAAGATTAAATATTACAACAAGACTGAGTTTAACTCTCCATCCTCAATGTTTGAGATCTCATTTACCACATTCTGCAGCTTATAATGCTGGATAAAGGTATGAGGAAATGCTAAACTTGCTGCTCTACAGATCTAATTTAAAGGATAAAATTCCACTTGTATTCCTTTTTTTATTGTATTTGTTTTATACATTTTTATTTGAGTAGGGTAAAAAAGCAGCCCATTCAAAAGGCAGAACAAAGAGAAAAGGAATATTAATTTGACATGTATCCTGCAATAAAACGCCTCTAAGCACATCTCAAATTACAACAAGACAGTGCAAAGTGCAAAGTACTATTATAACAATTCATATTTACAAATCAAAACAAATAAGTATCAGGTTTAACTAAATCTAGGATAATCTTTTATTCGATAGAAGAATATGACTCTAGTGGGGAATACACCACAAAAAGTCCAAAGTACAAGATACCACTTTTGCAAATTGATCATTATCTGATATCTTGACATTTAAATCTTGGTTAAAAGTAAAAAATTGAATTCTAGATTTTCAACAATTTTATGTTTTTCAGATAGCACTAACTGTGGGATAAAAAATTAGTGCGACTGGGCTTTGAGGAAATCTGAATACAGAACATAACAGTTACATAAAGCTAGGCTAGGAAGAAAAATTACCTAAATCCATTTTTAGGTCAGTAGTAAACTTGATCTCTACATAGCAACTATCAAACAGAAAGGAAGGAAATCTTAAACATCATTTACTCTCTGCAAATAATAGAGAAACACCTGATGAGATTCCCTTAATTCTACACATTGGCCTCATGTGTTTAGCATATGCCTCCTCAAAAGCATTTGTCCTGGACATCTTACTAAACCATTGCTGTACTGATGGTATCCTATTTGATTTCCAGTTCTGCAGAATGAAATATTGATGATGTTTCCTCAGCTGGTGTACCTTGTGCGAAGATCCAAACAACACCAATCTGAATAATGGCGAAATTGGAGAGAACATTGATCGACCAATCACCTTAAAATCCTCCTCCCAGAATTGTTGTAGATGACAACAATAGAAAAATATATGATTCCATCCTTCTGCTCCACTGGTCTCACATCAAAAACATTGATCAGAGAGCAATGGGAACATCTTATGCAACCTATTTGGGGTATAAAAAGTTAACCATCTTGAGAAAACAGCCATCCTCTTATAATTGGTTGCTCCTAGTGCTCTGTTTCCAACTTCACTTAATATCTGCCATTCTTAACTATTCAATCTACACAGCCTGTTTACCCTTCTACTTTTACTAAAAATCGATCTATCTCTTTCTGATCTTTGGTCTGACGTAAAAGTTGATAACAATTACCCACTCCTAGCAATTTGTTCTCCTGAATTTGCTAAATTAACGTCCTTGCGGAATCACTCAGCAGCCAGTAAATATCCTTTAGAAGACTAGTTAGGTGCTTGAAACGTGGGCAAAGGGTTGTATTCTGTCTGCCAAACTGGAGTACAATAGAAACCCAAGTAATTGGACTTGCAACTAAGATTGTAGAAATCATCCAATCGTTCAAAACCAAGACCTCTGCATGAATGTAAAACCCCGGAGAAAACTGTAAGCCTCAATTCTGACAATCAGGAATTCTGTTGAATGCGTGTCATGTGGTATATTACATACTTTAATAAATATTTGTATATGAGATTCTAAGCCCTAGAGCATTTTATACCTTAATTTTTTTCGGTAGTTTTGGAGATCATACCAGAACAGGTATTTAATTGCACTTTCTATAAGCTTTAAATTAATTTTAAAAAAATCATATATTGGAGATACCACAGCCAACTGAATTGTCAAAGGAATCAATGCTGCTTGATAGTATGTCATGAAGTGTGGAAGCGCTAAGCCCCCCGTGTTGTATCTAATTGAAGTACAGGTAGCGTAACTCTTCGTTGCTTATTAGCCCAGATAAACTTTTAAATAATCCTATTGAGCTCTTTAAAATATGCATGGGGCATTTTAAGTGGAAGATTAAGATACAAAAATAAAAATAATAGTAAAATGGAAATATTAATCAATGATACACGTCCTACGAATGCCATCGGGAGCAGAGTTAATTTGTCTATTAACTTTTTCACTTTTCACTAAGAGTATTACTGTCATTGAGTGAAAATAACTGCTCATAATCGTTTGTTACAAATATTGCCAGATAGCTGATGGGTTGTGATGTTATCAATTGCATAGAAGGCAGAAGCTATGATATAGTTAAATTAAACAACAGTACATCAGTCTTAGTTTGATTTAATCCATATCCCCTTATTTGCATAGAGACCTGTATTTCCTATTCATTCTGAATATTTGCGCTCTCAGCTTTCAGGTATAGAATGATATAATCCGCAAATAATTTTAATTAGCCATACTACTTATAGGGGGTAGAACCTGGGGGTTTCTCAGAATTTTAATAGCAAGAGGTTCAATAAACAGCGAAAACAAGAGAGGGGAAAGTGGGTAATACTGTCTAGTACCCCACTTAATTTGTACCAGCCCCGCCTCTTCTCTATTTATAATAATTTTAGCCTCTGATCCCTCATAAATCTCTCACAACACATTGGGGGAGAAACCCAAATCTTGCCAATATAAAAAACAATTGCTGCCAGTCAACAAGGTGAAAGGTTTTTTCAGCATTTAGCATAAGTATAGTGGCCTTGACCCTGTTGACTATCAGTTAATCAATAGTTTGTTTTGAAAAATAAGTGTTAGCAGTCATTAATATCTGTGGTAAAAAAAGGTTTGATCCCTATGTACCACATGTTGAGCACACTGAGCTATCATTGATGCCCCAATAATCATGAATAATATGTCATTGACGTTTAGTAGACTAATAGGGCGGTACACATTAGGATCCCTTGGATCTTTATCTTTCTTTAGAAAGCTTACTACTACTGCTTCCTTACATTTTTAGATATAGCGATCCTTCCCTTTATCTGATTGAAAAGCTTTATTAAAACCGGTAGTAGCTCAGCCTAGAAGGTCTTATAAACCTCTGTAGGAATACCATCACAGCCTGACACCTTTGCATTAGTCATATTTTAAGGGCATCCACCACTTCATCAAAATCTATTTTTTAGTTACTGAATCTCTGTGTTCAACAGAAATACCTGGTAATTGGAGGGACCCAAAATAATGCAAGCCAGTTGAAGATCTCTATCCTGAACTTCCTTGTAGATTTTTTTGAATGGTAAAGGAATATCTTTGCAATCTTTTCCTTGTTGTTCTCTATAGACCTGTATTTGGATCCCTCACCTGGAAGATTGTGTGTCTACTATTTTGAGCTTAATATCTACCTATATGTTGACTTTCCTCGTATACCTTTTGTGAATATGCCTTACTCCCTGCAATATCTTCCAATATAAAGAAAGCCCTTTAGTTGCACTTTGGCTCCGACCAATTCCTGATACAAGATGCTTGTCTGAGGTCCTGTCAACCCTGAGTTTAATTTAGACCTGATATTTTCTATAGCTAGTTGTAAGACCTATATTTTATGAAGCGCTTTGTATTAATCTTAGCCTTATAAACAACAACCTGGCCTCGAAAAGCTGTTTTGGAAGCACCCCAGACAGAATATATTGGAGCCAAATTTCAATTCATTTAAAAGAAATTATGAATAAACAACTTAAGGCTAGATGTAGGTAAATAGGTTTTACCGATTCTAAAATATAGAATTTTACCGATTCGGTATTTTAGAATCGGTAAATCCTATGTAGGTAATTAATCGGTAAAAAATACTGAATCGTTAAGATTCGGTATTTACCGACTCGGTAATTACCGATTCGGTATTTGCCATTCATTCCTATGGGCCTGGAGGCCCATAGGAATGAATGTCAATTACCGAATCGATAATTACTGATTCGGTAAAATTGGGAAAAAGTTAAGGGTGGCAGGGTGTCACTTTGACACTCTGTTGCACCCCTGATTAGTGCTGGTGTGCACATGTGGCATACATACATGGCCTAAGGGCATGTATGTCTGTCACATGGCACAGGTGTAAATGCACATTTATGCATTTACATAGGAATTCCTTATTTACCACCAACTAATAGTTAGTGGTAAATAACGAATTCTTAAAGCCCAGAAGCACTGTTTACAGTGCTTCCTACATCTCATTTATTGATTCGGTAAATACCGAATTGGTAAATGATGATTCGGTAAATACCAAATTGGTAAATGCAGATTTGTTATTTACCGAATCGGTAAAAAAGCCTCCTACATAAGAAAAGGCTTTTACCGGTCGGTAACGGCCGATTTCAGCCGTTACCGACAGGTAAAAGCCTACCTACATCTGGCCCCAGATGGCAATGCAGGGGCAGCGAGGTACGGCAGCAGATCACTGTTTTGATCCAGCGCTGGAACTAGCGGAAATATGATAGTCAGACCGGTCAACGTCCCTGTTCAGCACATCAGAGGAGCAAATTTCGAAGAGTGCTCGATAGGTGTGCCAGATGCGTGAAGGACTGTGTGGCAGACCTAAGGTTAGAGGTAAGTGGGAAGCTGCTCAGGAGGAGTTACTGAGATAGCTCGCCTGCCAAAAACCCAGGCCATGCGGCCCGCGGTCAATGACAGCAGCACCTAAAACTGTTACCCCCACACTTGCAAAATATCATAAAAAGGTATCACAAACTCGGGTAGCTGGGTGGTGTGATAAATCGATGGATAGCAGTCTGAGTTCAGCCGCCTTGGCAACCCTGACTGATCTGAGACAGTTGGAGCGATTGGACCGATTTTACCTCAGTATTGAAGGAGGGAGGATTTGTCCATCGAGGAAACCCAAACATCGCTAGTAACATCCAGTGGGTCAGATCAGTCAGTTGTTCCACTATTCCAGCTAGGGCTATCACCTCCAAGTGCCCAAGGAGAATTAGTAAAGACCCCAGTGTCGAAGCCTACTACTAACTTTTAAAAGTATGTTACAAGACGACATAGTAATGCAAACTTTAGCGGCAAATGGAAATTCAACTCAATTAATTTTGGCAACTGAGGGTTCTGCATCTTCGGCAGTTGAAGCAACCCTTGTGCTCAAGAGCGGAATTGGGAGAGACAGGTCTATGCCAAGTTAATACCTAATACCCCTAAAAAGCTATGAACTTTAATATCATATCAATGCAGGGGTTACAGGAAATTGGCGTGACCGAGATGGAGGTTTGGGATCAAATATCCTCCCTTGTTGCAAACAATGCCAGAGAGGAGCTGCCTCCAAATTCTCTAACGACGTTATTGGAAACAATATTAACTGATATAGGAGGCTGAAAGATTCAACAGGCAATAGATACAGCAGTGGTGAATCAAAGATTGACCAAAGAGTGAGGAGAACTTCGTTTTTTTGCCAAAGCACTTAAAAGAAGCTGAACAAAGAATATTGTAATTAGAAGATAAGCTTCTGCAATATCAGAAAGATATTTCTCCAGAGCTAGCAAGGTCCGTCAGTTAGAGATGAAGTTGGAGGCTATGCAAAATCACTCACGGCGCTCGAATTTAAGGTTAACAGGAATTCCGGAAGCAGGGGCGGCTCTAGGCTCATGGTGGCCCGGGGCAGGGAGCGTAGGTAGGGGGACCCAGAAGAGGGAGTCCGGGCGGGGCGGAGCGAGGATGCCAGTGAAGAGGGGGAGGGTCAGGGTGTTTGGTAGTAGAACAGAGCCAGAGGCCACCAAATCCCTGCCAGGGACAGCCACACAAATATGTATCCAACCTCAGAGGATTATTATATTAAGGGTATATATTGGCGTTCCACAACTAATTAATTAATTGATTACTAAATATATTTTGCCATCCGCTCCAGATGATCTAACGATTATGCGGGTGCACAGAGTCCACCCTCAGCGAGCAGCATATGCCAAATATCCGTAAAGTATTGTAGTACATTTTTCTGACTTTCGTATCAAAGAGCAAATATTGATAGAGCGATTCAGCAAAAACCATTTACAGCCCTTGAAAAAAATGTCTGATTTGTCATTAGCCTCGGCGTGTCGCCGGAAGGCCTTACAAGGGTTGGTACATGAGTTTAGCCATCTTGGAGATCAGGATTCCGTGGTACAATCTGCTTGATTTAGAGTTTTATGGAAAGGTCAATTTAAGTTGTTTGTCTCTCTGGAAGAAGTGCAAGTTCTCCTAAAATCAAACAAAGTCTAAAGGTGGGATGCAATATAGGATATGGTTACTATGCAGTGGAGTGTGTGGGAGTTATAGACGGGTGAGCACCGGGTGCTACTCCATGGCGCCCTTTGAAAAGAGGGATGAGTGAAGCAGGGAGGAGGGGGGCCTCTGTCTCGAGGGTAAGGGGTGAGGGGGAGGGAGATGGGGTATTGGACAGCAGGGGGAAAAAGGAATAGGTAGAGACCAGATTATTTTATTTCTAGTTTGGAAAGCTCAATGCAATAGTAAAAGAGAGGAATATGAGAATAATTGCAAAAGACTTTCTTGTAGAGATAGTTTCTTTTTATTTTACAGTAGATGATCCAGAATATTAGGATAATTACGTGAAATATGAATGGACTGCTGAATAATCGGAACATGGGAACTCTGTTAAATTAGTTGTTGTTTTTTTCACATGAGATAATATTTGTGCAGGAGGCCAATTTTAATACTAACACCCACAAATAGTCCGTAATAACCTCAAGCTTATTTTGCATCTGCTGGCTCAGCTATTTGTGGGGTTGAGGTATTATTGTCAAGCATTGCAGCTTGGGAAGTTGAGCAAGTTATCCGAGATCAACAAGGTAGATGGCAGAGGTGGTTGTGAATTAGTTGAATTACTATGGCCCTGTTTTTAATGATATTGAGGCATTGCAACAATTTTACTAGGTATTGGTCTTGTCTGAAGGTACCTTAACCCCTTCGATGCTTGTGACAGAACGGTTCCGTCACGAGCGCTGGTTGGGCTGTGCTTATGACGGAACCGTTCCATCATGGCCATGCCCGTTTCTTAAAACCTTCAGCACAGTGCGAAAATTTGCGCCGTGCTGAAGGTGTTAATTTTAGGTGATAATTTTAACTATATTCAAGACATCAGAATAGATGCATGGAATATATTTAGGAAACAGTTAAAACCTAAAATGATGAGACTGATAAATATTATGAGACCTTGTATTCCTGATGGCATCGGGATTTTCTGTTAAAGAGTCGGCTAAAGCTACTGTAGCTTTAACCCAACTACAGAAGTTTCCTCATTTTATCCTGCATTTCCAAATGTGGCAATATACATTAGGCTCTTTTAAAGGAATGATACCACTCAAGATGAATCACAAAAGCTCTCTTCACATTAAGTAAGTGCCAAAATGACTCTTGTAAAGAAGAAGTAGATGCATTTGGGAAAACAACTGGAAGAATCACTTCCTGATCCTTATGAAATGATGAATATTCCATAGAAACAAATGCTGAATCTTGCCTCTGTAAGATCCCATCCTCCTGAGTGAAAAGAAATGGCTCCGGAGCCAAATGATCTGTCATATTGCCAACCCTTCTTGCTGACATTATTGCCACTAAGAATACTACTTTCATTGTGACAACTTTAATATCTCTGTCTGATAAATGTTCATATAGAAGTTGTACTACTACCTTTAAAGTCAGAGATAAATCCTAGAAAGGAGAGTATGATCTGAGCACTGGCCTATGCAATGAAAACCTCTTCAACACACGTGCCACCAGCTCTTCCTTATCCCTGATGTTTTCCCATGGTGTCATGAATGCCTTAATGGCCGCTTATTGTTACTATTAATAACCTCAGCTCAAACCCATCCCATAGGGTCTATAAACAAAACTTAAATACAGTCCACAGCGAAAAGATTGTGTTTAGTGCACCACTTTTGGAAATTTTGCAGTGCCTTCCATAAGGTTTTAAGGTAGAGTGTTTTCTAGACTCCAGAGCCCATATTACAGAAGTGCCCTGGGGGCACCATGGGCATTTGCACACGCTTTGTGCTCCCCCAGGGCACTTTGGTATTAAAGAAGAGTCCGCTAATGCTTGTGCAGTCCCTTCTTTAATTCAGATAGTGCTGGTACAGATGTTGCGCCAGCGCTGTCTTAAGAAGGTGTTCCCTCATTTGCATGGGGGTTGTGGCTCCATGCAAAAGTGGTAATCTCTTTACCTCTGTGCCCGCGCTGTATTATGGACAAGGGCACAGAAGTAAAGAAGCTGTCAGGAGGCACAAAAAGTGGTGCCCTGTTAGTGTGCTCCCTGATGGCAACCCTCTGGTTGAGATAAAGGGGGTCCTATGGACCCCCTCAACATTCCCTTGAGGGCAGGTGCAGTCACTCACTGCACCCCTGCAAGGAGAATTCTCTCTCCCCTTGAAGTGCAGGCGGGTGCCTCCTGCACATTGAAACACAGAAAAGCTTTGAAGCAGCTGATCCGTATTTCACTTGAATGTGGCACTTCCATCGCAGCATGAATTCGCAGCTGTCCTGAGGGCAGGTCATTCAACTCAATAGGGTGTTTATCCCCTGTTTGTACTTGGCGCACATGTTTGAATGGTGCAAACAGGGAAAGTGTGCCCCATACCTAATAGGGCCGCTGGATCCAATGGCTTCATGCCTGGGTTTTACCTTGTTTTACAAGTCCCTCTTCTCAACCTGAAAGCCAAGAGGCACAACTTTGGCATTAAGGTGACAGCTAGAGATTCCTGAGGTGAGGAAATAAGAGGAAGTATCCATTAATCCTTAATCACGTGGGATATTATAATCCAGAACCATGATCTTTAGGTCTAAAATTGAACTTCTAAGATCAACTCACTGTCTCTCCTTTGAAACATGGATAATAGTTATGGAATTAAAGGAATAGGTGAAATGTATAGAGAAACTTGCTAGGCCAAATGAATTGCCAGGTCCACCACTCCACATGCTCCATGTATCACACTCCTGGAGCAGGCACCGGCTACAACATTGTTTTATGAAGACAGAATCCATGCTTTTTGAATTAAATAAAGAATTTACCACTCATCCACTGAAGACTCCTAACTTATCAGGATTGATTGAATGAAGTATTGTAACTTATGGTGTACATCCAAGAAGAATATTGTTTTTTGTTACCATACTACATAGAAATAGATAGCTCCTACATTGCTATAGAGTGCTGGACATTGTGATAAACTGTATATGTTTGAGACTTTTTTAAGTCTCAGGGAGACCTAGGGGTCTGAATCTCCTGTCCTTAGCACCTAAAAATTGCAGATACTAGCGTGACACTAGTGGATAGGTGCAATATCGCATAGCCTCAAACCCCTGTGCTCGGTGTGTACAACATCACACTCCTGAAGCAAAACCTGGGTAGCTGGGCCGTGTGAAGGGAAGCAGACCCAGGATTTATTTCCTGCAAATGTTTTGAATTGTCACATTGGATAATGCCATCTCCTACGAGGGGAGAAAAAAAATCTGCTTAGGATGGGTGCCAAAATGTTCCTGCTCTTTATGTAAACTACCTTGGAGACAACAGATGGCACTCCACTCTGTGAAGTAGCTTTAATACAACCAAACTTAGGGTCCTGTTTTTTGTACACCATTGGTTGCATGAATAAGCTATAAGTACTCTATAGTCTGATCATGTTAAGATGATATTGCCACTCCTGATACCGCCGTCAGTTACATCCAGTTGGGGATCAGCAACTACACATCAAAAGTACATTTCACTTGAATTATCAAGCGATGCAGAGTACCTTCTTGTCCTAGGGAACATGTGCCTATGATCAAGATCCTTTGCAGTTTTGGTTGCAACTAAACTCCCTTGTTTAATAAGCACTGCCAATACCACCATCAAAGAGATTCCTTAATTTTCTGAGGTATCAGAGCCACCTTCTTAAAGTTATGAGACTTTGGATCCCAATGGGTGTGAAGTAGAGACAACAGAGGGCATAGGTGCACCTTTGGCCAAGGTACAATAAATACACATACCGCCATGTTATCCTGAGCCTTAAGCTATTCTTAAACTGCTACTCCCTGATTGATCCTGATTGTTTCCACATGTTGCACAGAGGCTCTGTCCTGCTTGGTAGAATACATTCTTTGTTGGTTTTGGTTTGGAATCCATCACTTATAAATAAGATAATGGGAAGATATCAGTTAGCGTTTAAAAAGGTTGAGCAAAAACTCATGATTTGTCAGACAGGAACACACCATCTCCTTCTTCTGTATCAAGTGCTCCTTTAATAACACATTGAGCAACCAATCAAGAAAGGGGTATATATTGAGATCCTTCAACTAAAGCCACGTCACCACCAGGTTCTACCGTTTTCATGCACACTCAGGGTGCTGACTTCAGTCCAAAAACCAACACCTTGCACTGGAAATGCCTCTTTTGGATGCAAAGCCTTAGATATTTTTGGTGGTTGCACATTATTGACATCTTGTAAACCCAATGTTACGTACAAGCTCCATTGTGAATGAGAGCAGGTAAAACATGGGTTGGCCTATAGTCGCACTATCAGTAAGGACAGCCAGGGGATTAACATAAATATTTATAATTATGAGAGATTCTTGCCAACCCTTTTTCAAATTGTACTGCCAGGAGTCATGGTTCTTTGTGGTCTATGTCATTAATTTGTATATCTAAATTCGATGAGATATACATTTCCAAACCCCCTTTGGACCTGCCTTTTGACTTTGTTTTTTTGTGCCAAGGTAATAAATTATATAAATCTAATTTGTGGCAGAGACGTCAGGCTACATGTTTCCAGAAAGATGATTACATTAAATTGCTACCAATAGACAATTATTTGTGGATCATTTACTAGAGGGTTTGAGCCTCTCATGTTTCATGAACATATTTTTACACCAGTAAAAGGAATTGGCATTACCTTAGCTGGAAGTCAGTTGCCACTTTTGTTTGCTCAGAGAGATGGCAGCCATGCCCAACCTTCCTGGTTGTCAGTGTGACAGTCACTTCACTTGCATTTCCCTTGGAAGTCCTGATACAATAGTTGATGATGACAGCCTCCAGAAGAGCTTTTAGTGGGGCGCTCAGCGTTAGGCCCTGCATAAGGCTGCGCTGGCTATGCATACCTGTTGTCCCTGGTTGGCAGTAGACCATGTTATTAGTGTTGCCTCATTTAGCTGTGTGCCCGAGTGGGGAAGATATTCAATTGCTTTAATGTCAGCATTGGTGTGCCAAAGATGCATGACACTTTAAAAGCTTCACTGTTTTGCGCTTATTTAGATAGTCATGGAGACATAGTCAGAGTAGAACAATAGCTTTTTATCTTGGAAGGTTCTTCCACTGTTAGTGGAACCTGTGGTGGCTCACGTAGATATCCTTTGCTCGTACTGATTTCGAGACCTGCTTACATTTTTTCCCTGCTGTTATAATTTAGATCTTGTTTCGCCAGTCTTGTCACACTTGCATGGTCTGGCATAAGTGTGGTTGTTTCTGTACAGTGCTTTGGAAATTGGACCTGATCATGTTTTCGGGTATGTACACCATAAGTGGACTTGTAAAGGTTCACTACATGTCTCCGGATATGGCTGAACATACATTTGTGACTACATCTACAATGGTTGTCTTGGTGAGACCTTTCTTGGGAGCATAGGCAGTAAACTATTACTTCTTTCTCTATATTTTTCATCCCATACACATTCTTATTGTTCGACCTAGATTTTGGAGAGGGCGTATACAGTTTTATGCTGGTCACTGCTACAGTTCACTGTTTTCAGTCATAAGCTCGATAGCTACGTTTCCAATTAAAGTGATGTCTTTGAGGATTACTTACTGGTTGCTGGTTCTTTGTTAAAAAATCGGATACATGTTGATCAATCAGGTGTCTAATGTGTAGCGTCCTTTCCAGCCCAGGTATAAATAAATAACCACGACACACACTGAGCTTGGTAATACACGTCTTTATTCTGCACTGTATAAACCATTACGTGACCATTCTGCATCATGCATTTTTATAACCCACACTCAATCACTTATGTCACTGTTCTGTTGTTCTACGGAGGCTGTCAGGGACCAGAGAAGTCCTGTTATCACTTACTCATAAAACACATCTCCCCCTTTGTTAAATAAAAAGTACAAACAATACAATATGTACATTACAATTCTTCAATATGCGGAAACACTGGAGAAGTGTCCGAAGCTGGTACAGAAGACACAGAGATAGTCTGTGGACACTCAGGACTCCTAGGTGGAGAAGTCTCACTTCTGGCATCTAGAGATGGTGACCATCAAGGTAAATGCCTGAAATGTGAAGAATCTCACATAATGGGCTTTCTAAGATGGTGAGCAGTCACCATGTGTTCTTTAGTAGTCACAACTTGCATTGGGTCAGCATCAAATGGAGCATCAGACTTGCGTTTACATCTTTGCCATAGGATTACTCGATCTCCCTTCTGGAAAGTAGTGTTTTGAGCACTATGACGTCTTTGTGCATAAGTCTTCATTTTGCGGTTGTGACAGGAACCAGCTCGGTGATGCTCATTGTCATTAATTTCTCTGTCAATGGTCCATTGTAGCAATTTAATTTGCATGGCTGCCCCAAACATCAGGATAGAGGGCAGGACATTCTCCTGTAGTTGAATGAGGTATCAACTTGTACACATGAAGAGCAGAATGAAGAGCTGACTTGAGTTTAAGCTTTTCTAGTGCAGCACGTTCATCAGTCTTTTTGAGAGTGCTCATGATATGCTCCACAATACTGTGTGATTGTGAGGCTTGGGCGGTGAACTACGCTCCATTCGCGGAGTTGTCTGCACTCCGCTCCATTCACAGAGTGCAGGAAACTCCACTTCGTCATGTGCAGCAGAGTTTTTTTTCCCGCTCGCGAACGGTAAGTTCGCGAACAATAAATTCACGAGCGCGAGCTGCAGCTCGGGTAGAATTTCTACCCGAGTGGTTGGAATACCAGCACAAACTGCAGTTCGGACCGCACTCCACCACTCTGGGAACTTTGCTGAGTTTTTTTTGTAACTTCGCTGAGTTTTGGTACGCAAAACTCCGCGAACTACACCCAGGCCTGGTGATTGTGGCCACAGCGGTGTACTTTTCTGATGCTATATGCTTGACGAGCAAGAACATCTTTGAAATATTAACTGTTGAAAGGTAGGCCATTGTCAGACTTCAAAATTGAAGGAATACTCCATATTGCAAAAATACTATCTAGCCTCTTGGAAGCTTTCTCATAAGTAGTCAACGAGAGGTCTCCCACCAAAGAAAAAAGGGAATACTCATCAATGACAACCATGTGGTGATGTCCATTGTCATGGGGTCCAAAGATGTCAGTAGCGATTCTCTCCCACACATGTTATGAAATATCAGACATGTTTAATTCCTGCTGACTCGTTTTTAGAGATAAGCAATTGCACAAGTGACTGGCCTTCTATTCTCATTCAACTCATTCATCAAGCTGAGGGAATCACACTTAGCCCCGGAGAACTAGTTTGGTGTCAATGATTGCAATTTTAGTTGCAAAAAGCTATGACAAATAAAAATGATCAGACATCATTATTTGTAATTTTTCTTTAACACTGTAACGCTGTCTGATCTGATTGTCAGATCAAGTGCTGGACTGGTCTCCACCTCAGCACCCTCTGGAGATTTGATCCTCACCTTTGGCATCTGGGTCATTGTGTGGAGTCCGGTCTAACCTGCTTCCCGGTCTTATCCCAACTTTAGGTGATTTCCAGCTGAAGCACTAAAGTTTTTTGAGGAAAATAATATTGTGAGCCTACACGAAGACTGTACAAGTGTATTAAAATGAAAAAACAATAGTCTGCGAATTCACAGAAATAGGTGATAAGACTTCCCCTTTCACATCTATATGAGCAAACGCGTACCCAGTGTATGCTCTCCTCAAAACTTAGGCGGCATTCTCTTTTGACAGATGTCACAGCCATGTGTGTCTTCAACATAGCCTATAGGCAATGGATTGTCCCCACAACAGGTGTCATCAAAACTGGCTTAGAATGGCACCATATGTTCAGTTTGACTACATGTTGAAGCCTGAGTTCTCAATGGCACAGAAGCTTAAAGATGTGGCTAGGATGTCCTGGGTGAGGGTCAAGAGCTCTATTAACGTGCACCTTCTATCTTGACTGGCTCTGCTACTCATTGTAAAAGGGAACATGTTTGAGCCCTTTGGTAAACAAGATGGGTCTTAAAATCATGTAATAACACAACAGCTCCTGTTCTTAAAGAAAGAAAGCCTGTGCTACAAAAACAAAAGGTGCTTAAAGGTGTTTAATTAACGAAATTGGTGTTGTAATCTGTGTGGGGATCACCTTTACTGTTCAACTCTATATTGTCATATGGGGTTTATCTTTAAATGGATAACACACTAGGAGTAGTCACGCTTTTGCTTCATCTGCAGTCATGAATCTTATCATTTCGTGAACATAGGTGACGTTTTCTGTGTTTTCCCCTAAGCAAACTTTAGCCCTGCTGGCCTGCCAGTGGTGTAAGAGAGTGTCTAATTCTGTTGCAGGAAATCATGACTGACCATCTCCCTAGAGCTCTGTGAAGTTACAGAGTGCCACAGTTGGTAAAGGGTGGGGTTCTTATTAGGGGACAGTACCAGTGGTAGGGGAGGTTCAGAGCAGGAGGTGAGTCATGGTAGGGGCTCAGAGCATGAAGCAGGATTCCAAGCAGCAGAGTTCTCCAGCCACAGAACACCTATCCCTTTGTAAGCTTTGACCCAAGAGAGCACAGTCCCCCAGTGGTGGGCAGACCCTGGTTTGGCTAGCATAGTGCTTGGGGAGAAGGTGACCCCAGTCAGTGTGGGGAAACCAACTGAAGTTACCTAAGTGTCCCTGGATGACAAGGTAATGGTGTCCAAAGCTCACATGCCTTCAAATACTTCCAAGTATAGGCAGTGGGTCACCACCAATGAGCAGAGGGGCACAGGAGCCAGTATGACTACTAGCAGTGGGCATCGGGTGTCCTCAGAGCAGGTGACACCCAATACATTCCACCAGGTTGTAGTAGCAGACAACGGGAAGAGCCACATCCCTGTGGCTCTGATTCTCTTTGAATGGAAGGGGGGTCCTCAGGTCTTCTGAACGTTGCTGTGAGCCGTGCCATGCCTGTGGACTGTCTGTTAGGAAACGATCTGGAGCACACTTCCTGGGAGGAAGTGGAGCTCAGGTCACACCTGGAAATGTTGGGGGTGCCTGAGTGGGTCTGTATGATCACCAGGTTCGTGGCTGCCCAGGAGTGGAGTCAAGGACGTCTGGAGCCTGCAAAAATGGCCGAGACTGCTGTGAAGTGAGGGAAGGGCAAGGGGTTGTGGGAAACCAGCCCCTGAATGTCCCACGGTACAGGTGGATAGGGCACCAGAGGAGGCCACCCCAGAGCCTACCAGGGAGGACATTGCTTCCCTTAGTGACCTGCCTGAGCTTGCTGGATGGCAAGCAGTAGGGATACCCACCAGGGATGAGTTCTGTAAGTGACAGAAGGAGTGCTCATGAGTCAGGAGTGGGACTTATATTACAAGTCCTGCTTTCTACCTATAGGAAATTATCACAGAAGAGAGTTTGGTTTAGCCCATTCAAACATCTGTATGGTCACCCTGTCAGGGGACCTCTCAGTCTGGTCAAAGAACGGTGGGAGCAAGCTCCCAAGAACCACCCTCTACTATGTGGTTAGATACATCCTAGCACTCAGGAACCAGATGGTCACTGTTAGAACTGGGGGTCTCTAGTTGGCAGAGGTAGGTACCTCTGTCCAAATAGGGACCCTTGATTCTAGTCAGGGTAAGGAGGAAACCCTCTGAGATAACCCCTGCTCACCCTCTAGGTAGCTTGGCACGAGCAGTCAAGGCTATTCAGGAGGCAATGTGTAAAGTATTTGTACCAACACTCACAGTAACACAGTGAAAACACCACAAACGGACTCCACAACAGCTTAGACAAAGAAAGGTATTTAATCTAAACTACACAAGACCAAAATGACAAAAATCCAACATACACAGTTCAAGAATATGGTTTCAAAAGAGTTCTTAAGGTTGTAATAAAAATAATCCACAGTTTCGTGAAAAGTTCACAGTTGCGTCACGTTTCAGACACAGTACCTTTAGTTACGACAAAGTTCCAAAAGCAGAAGCTGGTGCGGTGGAAAACAAGTGATGCGTTTCTCCTGAGACCCTGGGGAGGCGATGCGACAGCCCCGCTGCAGCAGCGGGCGTGTTGCGACGAATCCGGTTTGTATGGGGAGGAAGGCCACTTGTATGGATTCTGGTGCGTAGGTTCTGTAGGAAGTTTATTCTCGCAAAGGCACGATGTGGTGATCTCTGGATTTGCGACGATCTCCGGGGCGACGATGCGCGAACCAGCGGTGATCTTCTCTCTCGCAGCTCCTCGATGCGATGGCTTCTGCGACGACACTCGCAGCAACGTGATGCGGAATGTTGGCGGAAACGCGACGGCGACTGCGTCGACATCTGATTAAGGAGTCCGACTATACTGTATATACTGTGTAAATATTACCAAGCGCTTTGTATAAAAACTATATTGTTTTTTTAGGAGAAATTATAACTTTTGCGCTTTAAGGACTACCTTGGTTGTGATACTCCACCCAAATTGAGGAGTGGGTATTTACAGAAAATTGAATGTGTTCTTGCCCTTTTTTCTTTTTGTTGAGGGTACACACTGTTGTATATATAATGTATATATTGCTTTGATATGTCTGGTTGTTGTTTTTTATACACTGTACACTTGTTGACCTCCTTGTCTTTTGACTTTGAATACTGTCCTTTTTTACTCATATCATTTAATGAAAACAGAAACTATGTATAAAACAGGATAATAAACTGTATCTTGTTTTGAAATAGCATATATGTCATTGATTCCTCAGTACCTTGTTTTCTACTTTTTCATCTTTTGATGCTCCTTGCCCAGGTATGCGAGGGTAATTTGGGCAGAACCCCTGTTCATTACATAGTAGCGGTCCGCAAGTAAGCGGTGCGGCGATCTCACCAAGCGACGACAGACAATGCGACGACACTCGCAGCGATGTTAGGCTTCCCGCACCGATCGGGTGCGTCCCGCAAACGAAGGATGCGTCGGCTCTGACAGCGGCAACAGGCGCTGCGACGATCTCGACCTTCGTAGCGGCGGGAAACTTGTCGCACTGTCAGGGATGCGCTCCGCAGCGAGCGATGCAATAACTTTTCAATTGCAAAAAGTCTCTCAAGCTTAGTTTCAAGCTTCCCAGCACAGGTACAACTTCCAGAGGCCCCACAACTGGATCAAGCACTCTAGGAAGGACAGAACTCTCTCATCAGAGTTCAGGGAAGTTGGGGGTCAAGTCCTTTTGTTCCTGGGACTTCAGAACAGGGAGCCAGCTCTTCTCAGGCCCTTGGAGATTCCTTCAAGACAGGGGACACAGCACAACAGCAAAGTCCTTCCCCTCTCCTTGGCAGCAAAGCAACAGGTCAGTCCAGCAGAGCAACAGCAGGACAGTCTTCCTTCTTCAGATTCAGCTTTCTCCTTGGCAGAGGTTCCTTCTTGATTCCAGGATGATCTAATTTTCTGTTGGCAGGGGTCCTGTACTTATACCCCTAAAAGTCTTTGTTCTCTTTGTGCAAGTGGGCCCTGAGCCCGGTCTGAACCATTTCTGGGTGTTGCTTGGGCACTTTGTTTGCCTGGCTTCTCCTTACCTTTAAGAGTGAGGGGCAGGGTCATCAGCCCCCCAGCAGGTGGTGGAGCCAGCATTGTGGCAGGCAGGCACAGCCCTATTCATGCCCAGGTGCTAACTACTCCCACCACTCAGGTTGCAAATGCAGTCATTCAGCCTAGGGCTGACTCAGCCAGCCTCCTGGGGAATCCCCAGCCCCTGTCACTCTCAAACCAGACAGTCAATACACAAACAGGCCAAGGCACACAGAAGGGTCAGACAAGAGAACAGCAACTTTCTAAAAGTGCTGTTCTCAAACACAGGATTTAAAAACAACCTTTCCTAAAAGATGTATTATTAAATTCTGAGTTCAGGGATACTAGATACTTATATCCTATCTTGTTCCTATGGGAGGAAATGCTGGAAGCCACTGTAGCCAGCATCCCCTATGTTAATCTATGGAGCAAGATAGCCTTACAATAGTGAAAAACGAAAATGGCTGTAATTCACTACCAGAGCATGTCACCTGCACTAGTACATGCTCTTCCTTTTACATACACTGCAACCTGCCCAGGGGGGTACCTTGGGCCTTCCATAGGGGTGACTAATGTGCACAAAAAGGGAAGGGTTAGGCCTGGTCAGTGGGGACACTGATCAGGAGGACACAGCACTGCAGTGGCAGGCCCGAGACACCATTTTAGGGCTACTCATGTGGGTGGCACAATCAGTGCTGCAGGCCCACTAGTAGCATTTGTCATCACCAGCCCTGGTACACCCAGTGCACTCTACTAGGGACTTTGTGGTTATACAAATATGCCAATCATGTATATCCAATCATCATCACAATTTTATACAGAGAGCATATGCACTTTAGCACTGATCAGCAGTGGTAAAGTGCGCAGAGTCCTATTGCCAACAGCCACGGGTCAGGAAAAATAAGGGAGGAAGAAGCAAAAAGGTTGGGGATGACCCTGCAAGAAGGGCCAGTTCCAACAGTCACATTCTGGAAAGAAGCCTCTAGGGACTTGAAGGCTAGCCAGGAAGGTATTAAGCAATGGTACAACCAGACGGCTATCCCTGTGGAATTTTATCCTGCATAGAAGGTATGTGTAATGGAGCATGTGGAGCCTAGGGCCCTCCAAGACTGTTGCACTGGGCCCCATGAACTAGCTAAGACTTGAGGAAGTGGGAGGCCACCTACTTGTTGGATCTCATGTCCCTCGTAAACCTCTTAGGAGTACTAAATATCAACTGTCACGAGCCACTCTATGAGAGGTCTGAGGTCACCCTGCTACTGGAGACAAGTGATGGGGACAAGAAGGAGAGTGAACATATACCTGACCTACTGTCATCAAAATAAAAAAGATATGTAAGCAGAGGGTGTCAAACTCTCCCCTACCCAGACCCCAGAACATCAGAGGGACTGTCACCAGTTAAGGACCCGTTCGCCTCTCTGTTTTCCTTCACTCCTGGGCTTACAAATCTATGTACCCATGACATTGATACAGGAGACAGCTCCCCTATTAAAAATAAAATATACAAGCTGTCTGACAAAGTAAGGACAAGCATCAAAGAGGAGGTTTCTAAGATGTTAGAATTAGGGGTGATTGATCACTCCAGTAGCCCCTGGTCCAGCCCAGTGCTGCTAGTACCAGGTACCACCCAGACCTCCAGTTCTGCATAGACTACAGGGGCCTTGACTCTGTCACAAACCCAGATACTAACCCCATTCCCTGAGCTGATTGACAGATTAGGGGCTGCCAAGTTCCTGAGTACATTTGATTTGACTTCAGGGTACTGGCAAATTGCCCTAACTGAGGGGGCTAAAGAGGGGTTGGACTTTTTCACCCCAGAGGGTCACTTTCATTTAAAGGTGAGGCCCTTTGTGCTCGAAAATGCCCCTGCCCATTCCAGAGGCCGCTAAGCCAGTTTTGGCTGGTATGGAGGCTTTCAGCGCTTCTTACTTGGATGGCATAGATCTTCAGTAGCCGCTGGGAGGACCATCTCTTTCACCTGCAGGAACTGCAACACGAAGGCCTGACTATCAAGGCTAGTATGTGCCAGATAGGTCAGAGATCTGTGGTGTACTAGTGGCCCCTAGTGAGGGAGGGGGACAAGGTGCAGTCCCTCCAGGCCAAAATGGAAACTATTCTGGCCCGGGCCCCTAAAAACCTACACCTTCAACTGAATAGGCTGTGCCCTGCCTTCATACAAATGATTTATCACCTCCACATTGCCACTGCATCCAGTTCAGAGGCAGGGTAGGGGAGTCAGTAAATTCCATGCACTACAAGGAGACTTTCTAGAAGCTTCTCCCACCTTCCAGGTATAAAAATTAGGCCCTTAGACCCACTCTTCAGTTTACTCCTAGACCTACGTAAGGACTCCCAGAGGACTGCCTGCTGTTGCGACCTGCTGTACTCTCTGCAAGACTGCTTTGCTGTACTTGGAGCCTGTCCTGAATCCTCAGAGGCCAGCCCTGCATCTTCACCTGCACCGAGGGCTACCTGAGTGACCCCAAGGGTTAGTTGGCTGGCCTCTTGTTCAGATCCCACAATCTTAAACCTGCACCTGGACCAAGTCTGAGTGAGTCCTGAACCCTCACGTGGTGTCCCACCAGCCCTGGACCATGGTTGTGGTACTGAAGGAGACCAGATAGCCAAAATCTAAAATGGAGGACTTGAAGAATATTTGTCTGAAAACTGCTGAGAACAGAGGGAAGGCCAGGACCAACCTGCTCATCTATCCACCCAAGGTGCATCAACGGTCGACCTGACTTTGCGGCTGCTCCCACTACGGTGTTCTCCTCAGCAGCAAATCCTGTTTAGCGGTCCTTCGCCAAAGGTGCATCCGAGCCCTTGGAACTGTCTTTGTCTACCCCATATGCCTCATCTTGCTGGAGTTTTCCGATTTCAATAAAAACGACTAAGCAGGAGAGGCCCATGCCGGTAAGTGCGGTGGGGCCAGGTTGGGGGGGATTCGACAGACGGCCACGAGGGAAAATTAAATAAATAATTAATTTCCTCTTGTTGTGGTCTATCAAAACCCCCCTCTCGGCCTCACCGCTCTTACCTGCATGGGCTGCTGCTGTGAATTATTCTGAACATAGTAATCTTCACCATAGCTTTGACCCAAGACACCCTAATAATAACGCTCCCTCCTCAGACACTGCCTGCAGCCTTGCCCCACTAAACTTTACCTTCTCAGAACTTTTTTCTCAAAATCTCTTCTAAGTTCAAAGGTATATGCTGGCTGGGCCCAATCCACTTCTTGAACCATGCTCCATTGCAGTCAGCCATATTTTCTGACTTTGACTCGGTCTTGTGTGACTAAATGTCCACAGTTGACGCTTTGATCTTTCAGGCACTAGTTTTTACTAAAAACCTTAAAAATTCATAACTCTGGTTCTACTGATTGGATTTTTGGCATTTTAGTGTGAAATAGTTTTATAAAATGTACTCTGTTTCTAGATTGGTGTGGGAGTTTTCTTGTGTTGTGTTTTCACTTTATCACTGTTTGTCTGCTGTATAAATACTTTACACATTGTCTCTAAATTAGGTCTGACTGCTTTTTGCGCCAAGCTACCCAGGGTTAAGCACAGCCGCGGCCCGTGCAGGTAAGAGCGATGGGGCGGTAGGGCCGGGTAGGATTTCGACAGACGACCACAAGGGAAAATGAAATAATTAATGAATCCTCTGTCATCGTCTGTCGACATCCCCTCTCACCTGGCCCCCCGCTCTTACCTGCTCTGGCCGCGGCTGGTTAAGCACAGGCTAATTTAGTGACTTTTCGTGTAAGGAATTGCGGCTGTTGATTGACAAGGGTTCACATCCCAGTCAACAAACAGCCCAAATTTTCACACATATCCATTGTTAGTGCATTGTGTGGAGCTATACTATAACCAACTTTAAGAAAGCAGTGTTGGATGACGTTTGTCAATTTTTCACTGCTAAATTAGCGTGGGATTTCACCTAGCAAAAATATACTGTAGCCCACCTTTATGAAAAGGAAGGTTGCATGGATGTAGGAATTGAATAAAGAGACTGCATTTGACATTTCAGCACTAATATTGAGCTGCAGAATTTTCTGTCAAAACAGTTTTTATCAGGAGAATTGTGCGACTCAATTTGCAGTATTGTGATTTTGATCTGTTAAAGTCACTCTTGGCAGTATTTTATTTCACTTCCACAACTATTTAGTTAAAATGTCCTTATATTTGTGAACATATGTACGTTAGCAACAAAGTATGTTAAAAAAAATCACAATATGCGTGAAAGCAAAGTTGCTCAACTTGGAACCATGCTAGATGTTGTTTTCTCAAAGCTTTGCTATGCTACTTCCAGAGTTCTTCACTTGATAGGCACAATCCAGGCAGTATAATTTTATTTCTGAAACATTCTTCTAATTGTGAAACACAGAAACACAGTGTGATTTTGTACATTCACTATGCATATTTCATTCTCAGCTAGTTGCTCGGGCAATACATTGCCATATTTACTACAATATTGCTAACGTGCATGTTTATTTGAAAATAAAAGTACCTCACCCTCCTCCTCTAACAAAGTCTATGTTCGACATCTGTAGTAAAAGTGAGCTACTCTCCTATTATATTTCCAAAAGTCATTTTTCAGCCATCTGTCTGGAAGTGTTAAGGTATTGCTGAAAATTCTCCCAAATGAGGCAACGTGCCATAATTTTAATAATAACAGAATCTGCAAACATTCAGGATAAGAAGGGTCCCTGAACTAAGATTCTTAAAAAACAGGGATGGCCGGAGGCACTTACAGCACCACATATGTGTGTGTGATAAACTTGTCGGAAGAGGAGTGCTTTACCATCTGTCTGTAGTGATGACAGCCGTTTCTAGGGGAGGCCACGCCCACGTCTATCCCTGATCTCTGGCCCTAATTGGATACTTGAGAAACACCAGCACCATTTTGTGGGCGTGTCCTGTCCTTAACGGCACCTGTGGTCCCTCCTGCTGTTGAGTGCGTGTGCTGTTGAATGATGCATTGCCGATGCAGGTGTGGCTCTGATCCCATGTGAGCTAAGTTACCCGTCTTACGTCATACATATGTTTTTAATTGCACAGCAATGCTTAGCAGTGCTCCTCCCACCAAAACATTGGTTCCATTCAAATCTGTTGGAAATCTGAAAGCTTCGTACGCGGTAGTAAAGGAACACGAAAAAGTGAAAATCTATGAAGAAAAACAAATACTTAAAGAGTGTGTTCAGAGTAAAGACGTTTATGTGGCTTACACAAAAATTTAGCCCTCTTTTATACAGAGGAAGGCAATGTGTGTGGTGGAGATGAAGAAATAGACCGAATGGCTTCTGCAACAGACCTTGTCATACCCTGTTTGTTGATTCAAATTCAGAGCAACATCAAAAGCCAGTGTTCTGTGCACCCATAGGTATTACAAGTCGTTAAAAAATGTTGACCTGATCCAGAATTTTTGCTCTCACGCATTTCAGCAGGTAATACTTCAAGAAATTTGTACAGGGAAAATAGTGGTAAATGTCAAATTTTTTAACTCGTTCTCCATTCTGACTTAAAGAATTAGTAATCGGCAAGTAATACCACACTGGGGAAAAGCGACAATTGTAGTATACAGTACTTTAAATGGGAAAAAAATAGTGCAGGTACTCATGTGGGCGGGGCTAGGGGCGGGGCTAAGAACACGACATGCTGACACCTATTGACTTTAATACTAGTTGCAGCACATACCAAAACACATGTCAAATGCGTTTCTATAAATGAAACAGGTTAATTCATTACATAAAATGACAGCCAAACGCGGTGATGTTTTAACATTTCCTTGTTGTATAATATTTGCAGCTTCCATACTGTTATTTGCTGTTGCTTGGCACAACCACATTTATTCTTGAGCGTGCACACACACAGAAAAAATCAAGCAGACGTGCACACACAAAGCATTCCACACATTTCCTTTAATATACCTCCCAACAGTGTATCGAGTCTCTCCCTTTCTCTCGCTTTTTTCATCACACAAAAAAGCAATGTCAAACAAACATAAGCCACTCACACAAAAAAGCCAATTTAACCTTGTCACCTTCCTTTGCTTTCTTAATTGCGCTGTCGGCTGCCTCCATCCTGTGTTTGCAGCACAGTAGGATGGTGAACACCGGACGTTATGCAAATGAGCCCCCGCTGAATAGTTCAGTGGGCTGAATAGTTCAGCGGGGGCTCAGCTCACCAGTCACGGCTACAGAAGTGCCTTGGCTGTCAGTCCGATCAAACCAAACAAGATGATGGACGGAATGTTGCACAATGGCAAAACATTCACCCCCAGTCACAGATCTGGGTTTAATCCATTGTTATTTTGCTCACCAAGCCACCCCAGTTCAGACATGGCCATATGCAAATCAGTCTTGACCCTGTGCCTCATGGGAACAGTCCAGCCCGAACTGCCAAGCCATGTCTTCCCTGGACCAGAATCAAGCATCCTAGGACCGGTTTCTGGCATTCCAGCCGTCTTTAGCCAGGATAGCTTGACTCCATTGGCGCAGTGAGCACGGGACCCACATCTGGGCATACCCTTCCCACATAGGGTGAACAGCAAAACAAACAAGATGATGGACTGAATGTTGCACAATGGCAAAACATTCACCCCAGTCACAGATCTGGGTTTGAGCCATCGTTATTTTGCTCATCAAGCCACCCCAGTTCAGACATGGCCATATGCAAATCAGTCTTGACCCTGTGCCTCATGGGAACAGTCCAGCCCGAACTGCCAATGCGCCTACCGTTTATGAGTACCGGTACTCTCCTGGGCAGTAGAGAAGTGCCGGTACTCAGAGTGCTAAAAATAAGAAGTGCCGGTACTCAGTACCGGTGAGTACCGGCCCATTTAAAGCACTGGTAGTATAGGTATTTACCTCCCGGCATTATCCAAATAATGAAAACAGGTCCTGAGTGTAGAAATGACCACTGGCACAGTTCCTTTCATTTTGCAACCACATCAGCTTCCTCAGTAAGTTCAGGCACAATTCAGAGACAGGTTGTGGTAAAGGATATATTATTACTATCACTGCATAATTAGGACTTTATTCTGATAGGATTGATTGATTTGTGTTGATTACACAGTGAAACATCCCACCTTTATAATAAGGCAGGAGCGGCTGGTAACATTTTAAAGCGGTGGCCCGAGCGAAGTGCCACACCATATCTCAAAACACATTTACATTAAAAAATAAGAATCCACTTACCTTTGCTGCCCTCTGTATCCTTGCAGTCCGTGGCTCCCACAGGCTCGAGTGGAAGCGGAAACTTCCCTAACCAATCCAGACGCTGCTCTCGTGCTGCATGACAGCAGTGCCTGGATTGGATGGAGGCTCCCTAAGGCACTGTAGGCCTGGGCTTGGTCTCCCCTTGGTGGAGACCGGCAAGTGCTCATGTCACTATGGCTGGCTCAAGAGAGCCGGCCAAACTGACTTGCGCACTTTTGCAGTGTGAGGTGAGCCACGTCACCAGTCCTCCGAACAGCAGACTACATGTCCCTCTTTCATCCCAGCTCCTGGGCAGGGCACTTTGTGTGCAATAAAATGGAAATTAAATCATTTCATTGTCATTTTATTGTTCGCATTGCTTTAGTGTGGCTGTCAGCGGACGGGGTCGGGTGGGGGTGGGGTGGTTGGTGCTCTCCCGCCCTCATTAAAGAAACCGCAGCTGAGGAGACTAGCCATTGTGAGGAAATATAAATTTTATGGTCAAGATTGTGTTCCCTAGCGTGTACCCCACCGACTCCATGTACCAGCTTAAAGTGCATGTAACTTCCCTCCTGTGCCAGCTACGAAGACGCAAATACATTTGCGTCCAACGTTAACATGTCCTCTTTCAGACCCACCCTGAATGGGTTGAATAGCCCGTTCCTAAGTATGCTATGCCAACGTCTTTTTGTAGTGTACCTTACACGTTTTTCAGCTCTGGCAAAGTAGGCCCTGAATTTCTGCCATCGAGCCATTTTTCTGGCTTCTGACTCTGAAAACCTCAGCCCAGGCTGCCTCTGTACCCGTGAACTCTGACTTACTTCCAGCGCGGCCCACCGTGCTCAGCTCAGCCTGCTGCCTGCCAAGACTGACTATAACCTTCGAGTTATCTGTTCCGCTTCTCGAAAATACATTCCTGCCTACTAGCTTCAGTAAACATCCCCCTCATCTGCAGAGCAAAGGGCCAACCTGTCTCCGTGCAAGTAATTCATAGCCTCTGTTACCATGCTCCCATGGAAGGCCCATGCCCCCACGCTTCTCATGCAGACACTCAGGCGCTTATACACGCACTCACAGTCAGTATAGAATAGCTTCTGCCCCAGAGACCTTTCCCTCCAGATAGTATGGTTCCCAAACATCAGATATCAGATATGATAGAAGTACAAGTTGATCTGACATGCCAGACTTCTGTCTCTTTCCGTCAGTGTAAATGTCAAGTTTCCTGCACCCTCCAGTTTCACGTCAATCACACGTCATGCAGCTGCGCGCGCATCCAAGTTTCCGATTTCTGCTGACATTGCAACATTTCTGTTAGTGCCACCCCTTCTGTGACACCTATCTGGTGACGTTTCTAGCACACACCTCTAGTTCACGCCTAGTTCACGCCTTCTGATTACGTATTGCTAACACGTGGATACTGTTATCTTGTCTTCTCTCAGCTGTTACGCCTACCACATGTTTTTCTATGACAATGAATTAAGTATATAAGCTATGTACTGTCAATAAAATGTGGTGCGCACTCTTCTATCCCTTCCTGAACCCTGTGTGGTTGCGGGAACATGATAGCTAAGCCATGACCATTCCTTTTTAAGGAATAAAACCCCTAAGAACTCTAACACCACGGACTCTGCCTCCTTCTTTCCGATTGAGTTATTATTGATTAAGTACTTACCTGCATAGAAATTATGATAGTAAATTAAATATTTACCACATTTTGGCGCCCGAATAGGAACCCCTCCCCCACCTCACGCGCCGGTTGGTGCATTGCAAGCTCTGTACCCTGCCATCAGCTTGACGGAAACTACGCGTACCGGCAGGATTTCCTGCATCTCCCTCTGGCCCACGGAGGTGACGAAGACTGCGATCAGTACCCAGACGAGGCGGTGAGGAGTGCGGAGGATCCCGACCAGAGCCTAGCCGAAGGAAGCAAGGTCCGAGGTGTCAAGAGGCCCACCAGTTTCCCGAAGTTTTCCGAAGTTTTCCGAAGTCGAGCCGAGTCCAGTCCAGTCGAGTTTTCCGAGGCCTTCCGATTTCCGTGCTTCCCGGTGAGTACCATTGCTGGGTCGTATCAAGACGGGTTTGGGTACACAAGTCCGGTCTGCACTGTTTTTAGACAGTGTATCTGTGCTGTTTAGCAGTACATCCGTTATTTCAAGTTTCTGCACTGTTTTTAGACAGTGTATCTGTGCTGTTTAGCAGTACATCCGTATAAAGGGGTAGTGATATATGTTTTAAATGTTTTTTTATGTGATTAATGTCGTGGTATGAGTGTGACTGTTCTTAATGTGCATTATTGTGCGTTCTTGTATAAATAGCTGAATTCAGTATTAAGTAGGTAAGATCGAGCTTTCAGTACTAAGTAGAAACAAGATGCCGTTTTTCAACAAGCTAAAGCAGATAGGAACTAGGAAAGGGATACTGGAGGAAGAAATCCCTATTCCCCCTAGGGACACTCCAGGTAATTTCATGTACCACAAGCATGGCTTAGATGCCATATTGTATCTAGATTTATGGGCCAATTACACAAAGCATCTAGACGAGAGACACAGATGGCCAGTTACTGGAACATGGGATGCTGAGTGCATCATGAAGGTAGAGGAAGCACTATGGAAAAAGAAAGCCAGACAATCTCAGAAAGACGCCATAGAGTTTTGGCGTAAGGAATCACATAAGCGTGCTGAAAAAGCACTACGTAGAGAAGACAGACTTAGAGAATCAGATAAAGCTCAAGAAAACGAATTAGTTACTGAAGGGATCCGAGTAAAAACAGAGCAAGTAGACCGTGCACGAAATAACCTCGTAAACGGTATGTATCTCGCGGCCGAGGGTTCGCCTGAGGCCATTTCAGAAATACCGAAAAATCTGCCGCCACCATTAGTGCCAACTAAAGTAAATCACAGGACCACTAAAGACATATTCCTGAATTCCTACCTAGAAGATGTAGCACCCGCTTACACCAATCTGCCTGTCCGCACCCTGCCTAACGACAGGGATGGGGGTGGTAACCCGCCCCAAGATCATATTCCGCCAGTACCACAACAGATTCCTCCACCTCCACCACTTCCCGCAGTTAAAATAGATCTACCGAAACCACGTCTACCTGACGTTACCAAAGGACAAATTCAAGTTCAGATACAGACTCCTCAGAGAGATAATGCCCAAGATTCCGCTTCAGGAGGTGCGACAGGGGGTTTTCACACCCCACCATTGACACACAGAGTAAACCTTAGGGATATGCAGAGTCCTCTCACGTTCAAGTCACCTCGTCTTGACACACTCAAAGAAAAACTTTCAGTTTGCAGATATGATCCAGTACCCGGCAAAAACGACAGAATGATGATGGCCTCACTACGGTTAAGATCTGCTGCTGACTTCCTGCTGTTATTTGCAGGGATGAAGGAGCGCCTAGACAGAATATATCAGTTCATTCAGACTGGTAAAGACCCTGACAGTGTTAAGGATGCCATGGAGCGTCAGAAAGTTGACATTCAAGCACAGATACTACGTTTTTTCATAAATTGCCTAATAAGAGAAAGAGATAGGCCTGGGACAGATCAGAGCGAGTTAGATGCACTAAACAAGTGGGGTCAAAATATATCTGAAGGAAAACATGATAAGGGGGCTTGCATAGCCAGTATGTACAAGAAAATAAGAAAAACAGTGATAGAAATGCACGAAAAAGAGAATGAAAGGGCCTCCTCCGAGGAGGAGGAAGAACTCGAAGAATCAGAAAAGACTACAGATACTATAGCGTATGTAGGTAAGGGAACTTACCTTAGGAAAGGTATCCGTCCAGAAAGCAAGAAAGTTTTTCTCTCTACCTTAACTAACCCGAATTCTTCTGAACACCAGTTCCAGGAGACTGATAAAAGACTCCGAGACCGAGTAGGGTACCACATACTGAATTCAATGGATGAACAGGAACTAGCCCGGTCAGCCATATTATGGGCTGAAAATCCGGATATGTATAATGATGACACCGTAGCACAGACATTCCTGAACCTCTCCCCAGACGAGCAGAAATTAGCAGGTGTATACATGATGCAGCACCTCCTCACGAAATACAGAAATAAACATTCCGATCCAGGTCCCTTACACGAAACTCTAGAAGCACTACTCATGGACAGATGGAGAGGTCTAAGTACCAAGTTAATACAGATAATTCTAGAACAGCGACACAGATATGACACTTTTGCAAGCTCTGAATACGCTCCCGCTCCACCCCCAGAAAGAAAAATGTATCGTATGGAATGCCTGAGTGGCATTGAAAGTCAGAACCCCTTACGAGAAGTACACCCAGTTATGGGTGCGGATCATCTCTTGAAACGCGTGTATGTACACACGCCACTGACTAAGTTAGAACTATTAGAAATGAAGAAACTAGTACCGAGCCATGATAAAGACCCTGCAGGTTTCCACAGAGAGCTTAAAGACATGTTACTGATGGGAGATTACACATATGAAGATATCATGAAAATGTTAAAGGTACTGCTGCCTACGGGCATATACGAGAAACTCAAGGAAAAGGAATGGGAGGTGGGAGACAAAAAGATTGCATGGGCAGAAATAGAAGACGAAGAAAGCAAGCGTTCCCAGGGGTAGGCCTCGGGGACAAAACTAAAGCATTACCAGGTTTAATAGTACAGGTTCTGCCAAGATTACTAACAACTAGAAAAGAAGACTGGGATGCAATCTCAGCATGTAAACAGAAACCCGACGAAGATACTAGTGATTTTTATTCAAGATTCGAGAAATGTTTTATTATCAATAGTGGTCTTAAACCAAGTAGCGAATCGTACCCGCATCTTTTTGTATCAAAGCTAGTCGAGAATTCCCTGTTAACAGTTAAAAACCGTGTATACAAGGTTGAGAGTACATGGCAAGCAAATACGCCATCACAGATGTTACAAATGTTACAATACCATCAGAATAGAATTAGAGAAGAACAAGATCAGGAACAGAAACGTATGAAAGACACAAAAATGAAAATGTTAGTAGCCCAGTCGGTACATACCGACGGAAATAGGAAAGGTACGAATCAGACAAATCATTCCGCAGGTCCTGTTAAAGGGACGTGCAACTATTGCAAGCAGCCAGGTCACTACGTACATGAATGTCCAGTTCTGAAACACAATATAGCAACAGGTAAAACTAAAGAGAGACCGCATCCACCAAGACAAGATCAGGTCCAGCAACAGACCCCACAGAATGTACAGACCTCACAGAACACACAGCCTATGCATGCTTCATCCCATACAGCACAGACAGTAGCGGTATCTCAGCCACAGCCTCTTGCCGCGACTCAGCAAGTTTCCCAACAAATGTACCAGTATGCCCAATCTGCTTACCCCGATTATCAGCGATACACATGAAACAGCCTAGAGAGGGAATTGGGCTTGCCTCTCATTGAAATTCCTGTAGATCAAGAAGGTCCTTATGTACACAGTCAAGTATTGGGAAAGGATAGAAAGTTTTTAATTGACACAGGGGCAAGCCGCACCACAATCAGCCATGACGAAGTCCCAGGGGCACCCCTCTCAGGCTCACAGAATGTTTCCCTTGGTTTTTCAGGACAGCCCATTATAAATGAAGTATCAGAACCAGTTCCCCTGGCTGTGGGTCCATTATCACGTATTACAGACTTGTTACTTACGAAATCATGTCCAGAAAATCTGTTAGGAATTAAAACATTGAAGGCTCTAGGAGCTATAATTTGCTGTTCCCCGGAGGGAGTTAGACTCTTTCTGCGGGATTTCAAGGGTCATTATGTTTTGCGAGAATTCGATGTCAGATTGAAAAATGTACCAGATCACTTGTGGGCAACAGGCCCAACTGATGTAGGTTGTATGCATATCACACCATACCGTGTTACACTCAAGACAGGAGTAGTTCTACCACGAATCAGACAATACAAGCTACCACCCGATGCTGTAGTGGCTTTACTGAAAATCATTGAAGAGCTCATTGCCCAAGGAGTGGTCGTAGAGACCGACTCCAATATCTGTAATTCACCCATCATTCCAATTCTTAAACGTACTGATCCCAATGCACCGCCAGTATATCGGCTGGTGATTGATCTTCGAGAGCTGAATAAATGTATTGTACCACAATACCCTGTGGTCCCCGATATCTCTTCTCTATTGACTGCTATTGATTCAGAGGCAACGTTCTTTACTGTAATTGACCTCAAGAACGCCTTCTTTAGTGTACCGATTGATCCAGAGAGCCAATATCTCTTCGGATTCAGTTTAAATGGACGAAGTTTCAAATTTTCACGCGCACCTCAAGGATTCACAGAAAGCCCCATGATCTATAGTCAAGCACTGAAAAGACAACTAGATTGTATTCAAATGCCAGTTAACACTGCTTTACTGCAATACGTCGATGATCTGCTGATCACCGCACGAAGTGAGCCCGAATGTGAACAAGCATCACTGACAGTTTTACATTTTTTGGCCGACAAGGGACACAAGGTGTCTCCTTCGAAGCTACAATTCTGTGGTCAGCAAGTTGTATACTTGGGTCACTTGCTGTCCAAAGTGGGGAGACAGCTCACTCCCGATCGCATTCAGTTAATTGTAAATATGCCACAACCCCAGACACAAAAGGAAGTGCGGGCCTTCATAGGCCTCACCTCGTACTGCAGACAATGGATTCCTCAATATGCATTTCTAGCTAAACCACTCATCCAGTTAACGACACAGGAGGCAGCGACTTCGATTGTCCTCCCTTGGACTCAGGAACATACACAAGCCTTTGAGGAACTAAAGAAAGCATTATGCCAAGCACCAGTTTTAGCAACACCATGTTACAGCAAGCCGTTTACACTTTTTGTTACAGAACGTGATGGTACAGCATTGTCTGTCCTCACCCAAGACCAAGCAGGTTCATATAAGCCTTGCGCTTATTTTTCAAGTACATTGGATTCAGTAGCCCAGGCACTCCCTGCGTGCTTAAAGTCTGTAGCAGCAACAGCATTAGCAATCAGACAGAGTGATTCAATTGTCCTAGGGCATCAGTTAACAGTACAAGTTCCACATTCTGTAGAGGTTCTTTTAAACAGAACCCAGACTCAACACTTGACTATAGCACGACTGACAGGTTATGAATTGACGCTATTCCAGCCTCACATAGAAATCAGACGTTGCAGCATTCTGAACCCCGCAACACTGTTACCTACAATTATGACAGATCCAGCCCCGCATGATTGTATAGAAATCATTAATGCAGTAACAAAGCCTCGACGAGACTTAACAGATGTTCCACTGACAAATCCAGACCTGACACTTTATGTGGATGGTTCATGTATGCGAACAAGTACAGGAGAATTAGTGGCCGCCTATGCAGTGACCACTGAAACCGAAGTAAAAGAAACACATCGTATTGACACACTGTCCGCTCAAGCAGCAGAGCTTATTGCTCTGACCCGAGCCTGTATTCTAGCCAAAAACAGAAATGTCAACATATACACTGATTCCCGTTATGCGTTCGGAGTTGTACACGACTTCGGTATGTTATGGCAAGAACGAGGTTTTCTGACCTCTCATGGTGCCAAGATCCAACATGGTCCCCTCATTCAAGCACTGTTAGAAGCAATACATCTGCCTTCAGGCATATCCGTCATGAAGTGTAAAGCACATACTAAGGTTACAGATTCTGTTTCCCAGGGTAACGACCTGGCGGACCAGACAGCAAAACATACAGCACTGATTCACACTCAGACAACTGACATGACAAAGACAATAGGACCGACAAATTGTATGACAGTCAGGGATCCCACACTAGATGTAATAGATATTCAGGCACATGCTACTCCAGATGAAATAAAGAAATGGACTGAACTAGGAGGGAGTCAAACAGAACAAGGTTGGATGACGAAGGGAAAATCTACATGGTTTCTCCCTGACTCTATGGTTCAAGTCATGGTTAATACAGCACATAGTCCAGCACACCTAGGAGTAAAAGCAATGCTAGACAGTTTACAAAATCTTTGGAGCAATAAACACTTACGAGCAGCAGCAAAACAGAAAGTACGTACTTGCATGATCTGTTGTCAGTTCAATCCAGGTAAAAGCGTCCCTGTAGAGCAAGGTGGATTTCATCCTCCCGATCACCCTTTTGAAGTCCTCCAGATGGATTATATCCAGATGGACCGTTGTCGAGGATTCAAATATGTCCTCGTAATTGTTTGTGCACTGTCCCGTTGGACCGAAGCATACCCAGTCCCAGATTATACCGCTCCGACCACTGCCAGGCAGCTGGTTCGTGAATTTTTCCCACGGTACGGCTTGCCTCGTGTCGTGTACTCAGATAACGGTCAGCCATTCTCATCTGAATTAATGAAGCAGGTTTCCCTATTGCTAGGATACCAGTGGAGATTCCATTGTGTCCGACATCCCGAAGCCGCAGGCCTTGTAGAGAGGCATAACCAGACATTAAAGACACGCCTTGCAAAAATATGTAAAGAGAAAGGGGTCGACTGGATAGTCGCCCTGCCCGTGGCACTATTCTACATGAGGATGGTTGCCCATTCGAGATCAGGACTATCCCCGTACGAAGTGGTCTTTGGTAGACCACCGAATATGTGGGGGACGCCCATTCCGAAAAAGATCACTGATGTTGATAGTAATATGTTGACAGATTATCTTGCCTCCTTGATGTCTGCACTCCAATCATGTCGTTCACAGGTTGCCGCAGCTTTCCCCGACAACACTGATGTAAAGCTGCATGATGTCCGTCCTGGTGATACAGTTTTAGTACGGAACTTCGACAGGAAGAGTCCGCTGGAGCCCCGCTGGAAGGAGCCCAAGACCGTCCTTCTTACAACGAGGACTGCAGTGAAATTGGAAGGCAGAAAGGGGTGGGTCCACACGAGCCATATCAAAAAATATAACGAACTGAAACCAGATCCAGGCTCGTCCACCCCCACCAAAGACTGTATCAAACCTAGTGACTTTAAAACTTCCGAACGAGAGAAAACTCCCCAAGAGGAGTACCGTATGAAGCTCCGATCTAGCAAGTCAGACAGTTTAATTGTTTAAGTCCTCCCCTAGGTGAATCGGTTAAATAGTTTCTGACATGTATCCCCTAGATCGAGATAGAGAGAGAGAAAGACAATTAAAGAAACGTACATATTGCAAATCACTACGTAGTCACTGTATGGTGACATTATTAATTATGTTTTTTCTAAGTGTTCTGATAATCATTGCGAGCATATTGCTCCCCATCTATTACCCTATTTTCAAGCGTGAACAATCTGCTTATAATGTTTCTGCTGAACATTCTTTTAGTAAGCTACCTCCACATGAACTTTCTTACAGACTTGCGCTGCGCAACAACACATTCATTAGTATGTTACATCATTCCCATCAGACTAACAATGCTACAAATTGCTGGATATGTGGCCGACTCCCTCCCTACCAGAAATACAAGGGAGCTCTGCCCCTCTTTCCGTACCCGTTCACTCACAATGGCTCCTGCGGTGCCTGGTTTAGAATAATAAATTCCGTAGATCCTGATATTGCTGTTTTCAAGGGGAGCTGGGTTTGGGGAAACTTGAACTTAGTTCTGCTTAATGCCTGTTATCCTGACAAGAAGGGACTCCCCATTAGAATAGGGACTGATCTAGAAAACGAAATTTATGGACTAGGTAATTACACACTTAACCTTATGATCCTTACAGTTGAATCCGAACCTGCTCCAGTCCTGCCCGCTATGTCAGTATTACCAGTCACTGGTGAATTATGTGTCAGCAAGAAAGGTTCAGTACACTTAGGCCATAGTAAATGTACTATTGTGGTCGAATTCAGTGATCAAGGCAAGTCTTCTTTTAGAGCTACCCGTCATTCCTATTTTGTTTGTGGTCATACCGCATACATACGCTTACCTCCAGATTGGGATGGTACCTGTTACATTGCATTCCTTCTGCCACCTGTTTTTCTAGCTCCTCCTGACTATCACAGAAATACAAATCTAGCAAAGAATAGACTCAGAAGAGATATCTCACTTGTCGACTATACAGAAACAGCATGGGAACAATACACCGATTTTAATAAAGGATTCTTTTTCTTTTTAGGTCCCGTCCAAAATAGTAAACTGATACGCAGATTAACTAGAACCCTTGAAGCAGTAGTGAATGAAACTGCCTCCGCCTTAGGTAACTTAACAGAAGAGCAGTCCGCCATGCGGGTTGTTGTTCTTCAGAATCGTCTTGTTATTGACGTCATCTTGGCAGATAGAGGTGGAGCCTGTAAGGTCATCGGGTCAAGTTGCTGTATTTTCATTCCCCAAAACGCACCATCTGTATATCAAGCTATTACACGTCTTCATAAAATTGCAAATCTGATACATCAGAATCCAGGCACCTGGACTTGGTCCGGTTGGTTCTGGACAACGTTGACAGCTTGGGGATGGAAGATCCTATCCTTCCTAGGCATTGGCCTAGTCCTAGTATTCAGTTGCTGCCTATGCCTACAGTGTGGGCCAGCGATTTGTGGACTGTGTGCCACATCGTGCATTGAACATTCCAGTTTCCTCTCAAAACGTGAAAGAAAGAAAGAAGAACAAATGATGTTACAAGAACAAACTGATCGATTCATGAGGATCGATATATCATGAAGGGTCCGTAGGGAACAAGGAGGGAATGAGGAAATATAAATTTTATGGTCAAGATTGTGTTCCCTAGCGTGTACCCCACCGACTCCATGTACCAGCTTAAAGTGCATGTAACTTCCCTCCTGTGCCAGCTACGAAGACGCAAATACATTTGCGTCCAACGTTAACATGTCCTCTTTCAGACCCACCCTGAATAGGTTGAATAGCCCGTTCCTAAGTATGCTATGCCAACGTCTTTTTGTAGTGTACCTTACACGTTTTTCAGCTCTGGCAAAGTAGGCCCTGAATTTCTGCCATCGAGCCATTTTTCTGGCTTCTGACTCTGAAAACCTCAGCCCAGGCTGCCTCTGTACCCGTGAACTCTGACTTACTTCCAGCGCGGCCCACCGTGCTCAGCTCAGCCTGCTGCCTGCCAAGACTGACTATAACCTTCGAGTTATCTGTTCCGCTTCTCGAAAATACATTCCTGCCTACTAGCTTCAGTAAACATCCCCCTCATCTGCAGAGCAAAGGGCCAACCTGTCTCCGTGCAAGTAATTCATAGCCTCTGTTACCATGCTCCCATGGAAGGCCCATGCCCCCACGCTTCTCATGCAGACACTCAGGCGCTTATACACGCACTCAGGAAATGTGACAGTGCTATTGTTGAAGATCCAGGACTAGTGCTATGTTAAAGTAGTTTTTGCACCATCACAAGAGGTCACCAGATTACGCCTTGAAAATTCCTCGCAATGATATGGATTGGATCTTTCTCCAAGTGCTGGTGAGCTGCCTAGCCCAGGAACATTGGGGTGGATTCTTCATGTACCTTGCCAAATGTATAACTGCTAAAAGCCCTCTCTAAGGGTGCAATATATATTTTAGCACTTAGCTTGTTGTTTACTCATTTCATCAGTATGTTCATGTTAAGAATGGGGTCTGTAGTTGGCAGAGGTATGCACCCTGTCCATGTAGGGACCCACACTCCACACTAAAAGTTTACCTTTCCTCATCCTTTAGTAGCTAGGTACAGAGCTGTCAGGCCAAAATAAATAGGCAATGTGTAAAGTATTTGTGCATACACACCCAGTAACACAGTGAAAACACCACTAAAATATTCCACACCAGTTTAGAAAAATAGCCAATATTTATCTGAGTAAAACAAGACCAAAATAACAACAACCCAACATACACAAGTCAAGATATGATTTTATAAAAATTAAATCAAAATGCAGTTTTTAGAAGTCAATAGTTCCAACTGGGGCTATCTGGCTGTGCTTGACCGGGACAAATTCAAATGTTCAGTATGACCGCAAATGAGTGTTGTCCGGATACAGGAATCATTTAGACCCCGTTACAGTACCTTGGATGCATTGGAAATTGAAGATGTTGTGTGGCACAAAGGAGGTAAGGCATCGTGGGAGCAGGTGGTGCATCGGTTCCATAAGACAGTGCAAGGTCATTGAAGCTTTAACGGGGAGGATGCGTTGCACAGAGGAGGTGATGCGTCAGTTGCTGGTGCGAGGCCTCCATTCTTGAAGGCGACACGGCGTTGAGGATGCATTGATGTCAACGGCACGATGCATCAATTCTATGGCGTTTAAGTCAAACCGTGGGACCAAAGGCGATGCGTCGGTCGAACACCACACAGGGCCAGGGCAGCATAGGAGTCGGAGCGGTGCATCAGAGACTTTGGTGAAGCAGTGCTCAAGACTCAAGCATTGGTGCTTATTCGGAAGCGCTGCAACAAAGTCGGGGCTTTGTTGAAAGTCAAGTGTGTTGCGCCACATAGTGTCCACGTGTTAAAGATTGCAGGAATTGTTAGCATGAGCTAAAAGCCATTTTGTACTTGGAAGCCATTTTAGTCAGCCGTGTGCTCGCCATGTGCTTTCTCCCTCTTCCAGAGCCTTGCACATGCTCAGAAAGACCTGTAGCTGCCGGAATGCACCTGCTCCTAGTGTAGAACTGCCAGGCTATTCTTACCAATGTAAGCAGTTTAGTCTCCCCTCCCACTTTGTTGAGCAAGCAAATTTTGTATACCCATATTGGTCAATAACCATGCTTGTATATGCCAGAACGTCCCCTTGGTTTTATGCTGACTATGTAACCAATGCATATATAAGGCCCCTGTTCCCTGTACTCCTTAGACTGTCTCATACAGTGGCCTGAGGGTACTGTGTGATGCAGTCTCCCTCATGTGAGCTTAATGAATGAATTTTTTTGATATTGCAGCTTCCATGCCAATTTCTTCTTTGTTGGTTTAAAGGTCCAGGTGTATCAGTGAACCCCTAAAAAAGGTTTCTATTCCTACACACGCTTCAGTGTATGCAACAGTGATGCGTCAGCTTCACAGATATGCGCCGGTTCAGAACTGGTGCTTTGGAGTGGATGCATTGATTTCTTGGTTAGAGCACCAAATCCACCTCCAAGGGCCCAGGACTTGATTTGGCACCACTTGGCAGGCCAGGACTCACAGCAGAGGAACCCAGGTGCTGGTAGCAAGATGCAGGTGAAGTCTTTGATGTCCCCCAGACTTTAGCAGCAGGGGGCAAGCTCAGTCAAGCTCTTGGAGAACCTTAGAAAGCAGGATGTAGAGAATAAAGTCCAGTCCTCTCACTCCCAGGCAAGAAGCAGCAGGCAGTAGGCTAAAACAACAGAGAAAGCAGCAAAGTGGCAGTCCCTCCTGGCAGCACAACAGCTCTTCTTCCTGGCAGACTGTGCACAGTTCAGAAGGGTTCTGAGTATATGATGGTGTCAGAGGTCCAGTACATATACCCATTTCAACCCTTGAAGTAGGGAGACCTCAAATAAAGTTATTTGCATGACACAAGATCCTGCACATCCTGGACCTAGCTCTAGACACATTACAGGGGGATATGCAGCTCTTTGTGTAGCGGCAGGCATATTCCAATTCAGGGTCAAAATTCAACTCCTACCACTACTCTAACTCAGGGAGGCCGTGGTGATGGGCCAATAGGATAATCAGGGCACACCTAAGCTCCCTTTGATTGTGACTGTCTAGAGCGAATTCACAAAGCCCAGCTGTCACCCTTACCCAGCCGGGTATTCTAGGGACAGGCAGAGGCACAAAATGGTTAAAGTAAGAAAAAGCCAGCTTTCTAAAAGTTATACGATGGTATTCACACTTGTTTCGAACACTTGATGATATCGGCTCGAGCTGGCGTTTTTCCGTTAGGTGAAATCGGGATTTTACCGGGTTTTACAAAGACAAATCGGCTCACTTAAAGCTCAGGTTACCTACATGTGGTGTTGACGTAGAGATTCGGAATAGATTTTTGTTTTCCAGACGCATGGCATTTCGCGGTAGACGCGCTTGAGAATTGTTATAGAGAAACCCCTGATGAAGGTACTGAAAAGTCCCAAAATGCATTGGGTTCATTAAGAAATTTATGTTTTGTATTATTGATTGGATTGTTTATGTAACATCAATTGAAACATCATAACAGAGAAGGTTGTAAATTGGTGTCATTGATTGAACTATTGAATAACATGATTTAAAAATGTTTTCATGATTTGTTTTGATCTTGTAGTTGCATGTTGGAGTCCTAGCAGCCACGCAGGGGCTAGGCCACTTTCATTATTAGCTTTCTAAAAGTGGCATTTTCAGACATGCAATTTAAAAAACCATCTTCATCAAAAGATGTGTTTTTAAATTGTGAGTCCGGAGATGCCAAACTCCAATTTTGTATCTGCTCCCAACTGGAAATTACGCTTGTAAAATGTTACAAGGCAGCCCAAGTGCCAACCTATGGCAGAGATAGGCCTTGCTGTAGTGAAAAACAAATTTAGCAGTTTTTCACTACCAGGATATGTAAAACTCAAATGCAAATCCTACCTTTTAAATACACTGCCCCTGCCATAGGGCGACCTTGAGCCTACCTTAGGCCTTACATTTAATAATAGGGAAGGTTTGGGCCTGGCAAGGAGGTAAACTTGTACAGTCAGCATGGCAGTTTAACTTTTCACACACAGGATCTTAAGTGGCAGGCTTGAGACAGGTTTGAAGGGTTACTCATGTGGGTGACACAATCAGTGCTGCAGACCCACTAGCAGCATTTGATGCACAGGCTCTGGGCACATGTAGAGCACAGTACTAAGGACTCACCAGTAAATCAAATATGCCAATTAAGGAGAAACCAAATGACATAACAGTTTAGACACAGAGCACATTCATTTTAGCACTGGTCAGCAGTGGTAAAGTGCCCAGAGTCCTAAAACCAGCAAAAACAAAGTTCTGCATCCAGTCAAACACAGGAGGTCGGAAGCAAAAAGACAAGAGAAATCATGCCAAAAGATGCATGGTCGAACAGTTCAGTATAAAAAGTTACAGTGATCTATTGGTTGGAAAGACCATACCTGTAACAATGAAGTTATGCTAGGACACAGCTAGTACTCTTTGTTTATATCCCTAAATGAGTATTTTTTGGGAATGCTCCAGGTCCCCAATTTATTTTCATCCCTACAGTAAAAACTACTTTCAAATAATGCCGTTTGGAGTAATATCTGAAAAATTACAGAAGTGGACTTCATTTTGCCACAATTTCTTTATATGTTTTCTGCGTTCGTCGGGGTTGCTTTTGTGTGGGGGGTGCAGCTTTGTTATGTTATGCAGATTTGTAGAGTTCTCTATGACCCAGAATGGTATCCTGGCGCTGAGCAGATGTGAGCCTAAGCGGCCAGATACATGAAACAACTAGGGCTTCTTACCATTAACAAACTTTATAGTAGAAAATAGCCTCACAGTCGGTATGCTAAGCTTTACATGCTCCCTCATTAAGCACTTGCTCTCTAAAAACATATGTTTGATCTGTAATTTATCCTCTTTGTGCTCTGAAAATAGGCTCCCAAAAAGAGAGGCCCACCCTGCTCTGATAGGTTCTGTTTATCAAATGCGAGCTAAGGTACTTTCAGCCCTTGGTTATATGATAAAAAATCTCTAGTTATCGAGTGGCTTAAGGACGCATGAGGATTAAGTCAAAAATTTAAAGGAGCCCGACATAACAAATTCTTTCATATAGGGGAGACCAAGTTCCTCATGAAAGATGTAATGCGATGTGGAAGACAGTACAGAGAGGAGACGCCTACAGAATCAATTTTCTTCTGCCTCACACAAAAGCCCCTTAAATCATCATGGGTGCACAATGATATTTGTAGATCTTAAGTAGGGGTATACTTGGTTTGCTACCTAAAGATCAAGGTAAGTTGAAATGGATACCTATGACTTGGTAGAACTTCAGGTGGCGGTGCGAGATTTTAGTCGCCCAGGAGTTAGAGGAATCACAGACCATCCCAAGATAAGGAAAATAAGTCACCCTCAAATGTTTAGGACAATAAGCCATTGTATGAGCCATGGTAAAATTAGTGGCTACATCTAAATCAGCCATAAACTGCAAGAAAGCACTAACTAAATATCATAAAGCATTCAGAGTGCTGGCCAGTAAGACCACATCATCCGTGTACAGTGATACAGGATTGGGGACAATATTAATCAAGGGCACATCTAAACAGGCACTGGACAGGTGAAATTAGTTTGTTTATATAATAATATAAATAAGAGTGATGAGAGAACACAACCCTGGTGCACACCCCATGCTGTAATGTGAAGGTGTAAGATAACACCCAGCTAGGCCCGAATCTTACCCTGCCTGAAAGATCCTCACAGAGGACAGATAAAAAATGCACCAAGGATACATCTAGGCCCAGTTCAAACAAAAACAGCCACAGTTTAACTCGATCAACCTTATGGAAACCATAGGATAAATCCTTGAAGGCAAGGTACAATATGCAACGCTTGGCTATAGTGTATTTACTTATAAGAAGATGGAGATTTAGGCATGGTTTCATTGTATCCAGCGACTCCCTATTTGTAATGTTAAAACAAATACAAACGAAAAAATGCTAAAGCATAAGCCATATATGTAGATGTTCAGAGTATTATATGCTAATAATTACCATTATTGAAGGAGGAGAAGGACATCACAACTCACTCTCAACAATGGTAATAAATAATGTATTACACTCTGCACTATATATATTTATATATCTATATCTATCTATATGTATATATTTATATATTCCCTGAAAAAAACAAAGGTTAAAGTAACACTTTAGTGAACATTTCAAACGTACCATTTTAAACAAAAAAAATGAAATTCACCAAGTAACTATAACACGTGCTCTGAGGTAACTATAACTCGTGACACTCGCCATGCACAGTTTTCCCCATCAATAATTTAATTGCAAATGTTGCAGTGATATTATCAATCATGTCAAAGAATATACCATTCCTGATGAAATATGTAGGGTAATTAGCAGTGAATGGCACGGGTGCACATTATAGTTGGAGGGTCTGTGTACCAAAAAGCCGAGCCTATAAGGTCCTCATTAGAAAACCAAACTTTTGGATTGCACTGAACCAGACCAAGTGGTCATAAGACACTAGGTGTATGATAGATATCCTATCAGCCCACCCATTCGGCGGAGCCTCGTCATGTAGGACGTCTGGAGCCAGAATGGTGTGTCCAAGCCCAGTTGAATTGGCTAGACAGCACACAGTTCTGGTTCATACAATGGAAGTGTCCATGCCACTGGGCGGTGCTGGTAAAGTGCAGTGCAAACAAAAAAGGTGAACAAGTGATGTTAAAATGACGGTCGAGGCAAAAGAAAAAACTTTTTATTGAGATTCACCAGGACGCCAGATTAAAAAGAGATGTAGAACAGTGTGACAAAATCACTGTTTGCTTTGCTGTGTTGTTAAATAGGCCAACATGTTTCTGCCAACAGGTGAAACTACACCGGCATTCTTCAGGGCCACATATATGAGATGTTGCTACTGCATAAGTACACTCTAATAACAAATATATAAAGTGAAAAGGACAGACCAAGAAATAAAGGACTGTCAAACTAATGGTGTGGTCACAGGGACCATCCTACCGTATCCTCTTGAACCATTTGTCGATTGAGGATGCAGTCCTGTGAACAAAAACAAAAAGACAAAAACTATTTTGTGTTCTTCAAACATGACAAGCTAATTGTGTCATGAGGACCATTGTAAGGCTCAGCGAAGTCAGTCCCTATTAGAACGACTTAACCATATAATATAGGTTGCATTAACAGTAAACCACAGACATTGCTGAATCCAAATTATACAAAAAGTAAACAAGACTTACCCAGCAATATGTGGGAGTCAAGCCTCACCTCACCCGGCAACGGCTCGGAGAATGAGGCCCCGCTCTAAGCACAAACAAAATGTAAACATGTAAGCCCAGGCGACTAAAAGGGTCTGAAAAGTATCCTAAGTCAAAACTATGTTTCTAAGGTTTGTGCGTATAAACTACTGGTTTTATGATTGCCCACAATGATCTTAGTCCCATGGAGAACATAAGAGAGGGGAAGGCATGATTGCTAGTTAAAACTAGTAGGGAATGCTGACTGCCTGGGTAAACCATTTACAGTTGACCCTTTACTAACCAGTAACACTGATTAAGTTTTGTAAACACCCTAAGAAAACGCATACAGTGGTCAGTTGGAAAAGTGCTGTAGCGCTCAAGAGTGTAATTGTAATGGTGGTATGTCTGAGTGAAAGGCCAGCCAAAGGCTTAACTACAAAGGAACAGAAAAACCATAGCCAATATCTGAAGCTTCACTAGCACTGTAGATAAAGGTCAGGTGCTCACTCTTGAAGCTCATTTAAAATTACTGCTCTATCAAGAGGAGGCTTCACTTTCCTAAATAGGGAAGACTGAGAAAGTAAAAGCAACACGCGGCGTTTTCACTCACCTCTCCGTCGGTACCTCTCGGCTAAAACCAAAGCCGAAGGGGAGGCAACGAGGAGAGGTGAGGCGCGCGATTTTATACCCAAGCTGATTGGAGGAAATTGCACAAATGGCGAACAGCTGTAGTTCTATCGCCGGAAAGGGTGTGCGCATTTTCACATCGAGGCGCATGCGCGCCGGTGAGCCGCTCCTAGATGTAAAGCATTCAAAGTACGGGGCATGCGCAAAGGGACTAGGCGCGTGCCTCCCGTTTGTGAGAACATACCGCACCGCGCATGCTCAGTAATATGCCAACTGATTATTTCGCAAGATACTCGTTCAGTATATACGGTGCACCGCTTCGTTCCGGTAGCAGATGTTATGAATGCACATGGCGTGAGACAGTGGAAGAGGCGCTATGGGATGCATTATGCGCTCAGCGCGAGCTCAACTTAATGAAAACCTGCATGTAACAATGTATTAATTCGGATGGGACGGTGCCCAACCTCGTCCTTCTGACTGACAATACACAGTCTTGGATTAAGGGCGCTATGAAGTGAATTATGCGCCAGAGTTTGCAGTATTTGTCAAAGTGTTGTCATGACAACATTAAGGTGTAAAGGCAGTGTGAAAAAGATATACAAAGAACCCACCTTCCAAGAGATTTTAATCAAGTTGCTGATATTAGAGGGTGAGCAACAAGGAGTGTGTCCTGACCACCAGGAATTGTAGGGTAATAATCCTTAAGAAACAGAGCGGACGCTACATTGAGCAAGGGGTGGATGGAACCAACTTTGATGAATGTGCTCCCTCATCTGGTCTTATTCTAAATAAGAAGGTGACATTAGTTGATTCCTGACGTGTGCTGCACAATTGTATGGTCCCTAGAGAGGATCTAATGGTGTTATGTACAGGAAAAACATTTTGTGCAGAAGTTTAGAGTGTATAGAGTTGACAATTCATGAGGGTCATCCCTCCATGGTGAATCCCAGATAGTCCACCTTGGGGTTATCATCAACCACCTATGGGACCCCCTATGGGCCATCAAATGCCTAACTACCCACCCAACCCAAACCTACTACGACCAGTCTTTTTTATGGCAGGGCCGAGGCAGAAGTCGTGGGAAAAGAAGAGGCCAACAGTCAGTGAATTTGGCACCAGACGTTGCGAACAACAGAGGGGAACAATCCTAGAAGGAACTAGTGATTTAGTGGTGAATCTCAGCAGCCGGACACTCACACCCACAGAGACCTCGGTCCTGAACAAAGGACTTGGATTTGTTCCAACCAACGAAGGAGACCCCTTTAACTTGAGATGCGAATTAGAATCCTTTTATAGGAAGGTCCGTTTACATTTCTTCTTTAAATCGACCAATGATAACAACGAGTTGGAGGACCCTGTGGATCGGAATACTGGCCTCAGACCTAAATCCACATATACGCCTCTCAACCACCAAGTGCCAGCGAGGGTCATTGCTTTTGAGCAAGCAGTTACTCACGACATCATGAACATGGACCAAACCAACAAAAGGCCCTTCTCCAACATGACCAGATTTGAAAGGCAGGCACTTGTAACCTTGTCCAAAGATACCAACATTTCAATTAAACCCGCCGACAAGGGCGGTGCCATTGTCATACAGGACACTGATATTTATCACAGGGAGTGCATGCGACAACTGAGTCACGCTAATGCCTATCGTCGACTCACGGATGACCCTACCACGAGAATCTCCAATGACATCAAAAGCCTTATTGAGGAAGCATCTTGTGAGGGTTGGATTACCTCTCAGGAAGCCAGGTACCTCATTACAGCACACCCCGTGGTCCCTTACTTCTATTACCTCCCAAAGATACACAAGGAGAAGAGACCTCCTCCAGGTCGCCCAATCATTTCAGGGATTGGGTCTCTACTTGAGCCATTATCCACCTTTGTGGATGTCTATCTGAAACCACTAGTGAAAGATACACCCACGTACCTACAGGACACTGGTGATGTCCTCCGACTTCTTGCTGAGACCGAGTTCAACGTCGAGACCGACCTACTGGTAAGTTTCGACGTTGAGTCTCTTTACACGTGCATCCCTCAGCAAGAGACTCTGGACTGTATAAGGCATTTACTTGAATCCAAACCACCGGATACTATCACTCCAATACCCTTCATCATGGAGTGCGCCAGATTGGCTATGATGGAGAATTTTTTCCAATACCAGGATGACCTCTACCTCCAAGTCTCCGGGACATCAATGGGGAGTGTCTTTGCCCCAAGTCTTGCGAACTTGTATATGCACCAATTTGAGCAAGACCATGTCCTAAACCACAGCAACCCTTACTTCAGTCAGGTGTTGCTGTGGCGCAGATATATAGATGATATCATTGTCATATGGAGAGGCACAAGTCTGGAGGTCACCGACTTCCATACGTGGTTGAACTCTAGAAATCAATATCTCCGCTTCACAATCGAGTACAGCAAAGAGCGGCTACCATTCTTGGATCTTCTCATCTTTCCAGGAGAGGGAGGCCTGCAGAGTCAACTATACAAAAAACCGATGGCTCGGAACTCTCTACTGTCATACCGGAGTTTTCATCCACAGTCACTACGTGACAACCTGCCGGTGGGGCAATTTCTGAGGGTTCGGCGAAACTGTTCCTCGAATCTCTTGTATGAACAACATGCGAAAGAATTATCACTGAACCTGAAGGAACGTCACTATCCAGATCGTTTGATACGTCGGGCGCACAAAAGAGCCTTTAATAACAATCGAGAGGCACTAATTGAACATCAACGGAGCAGGACACCGTCTGAGAGGATCACGATGGTGCACACTTTTAGTACCCTATCTAATATGGTGAAGAAAACAGTACTGAAGCACTGGAAAATCCTTAATACAGTTTCTGGTGGCATACCCAGGCCATTGTTCGCCTTCAAACGAGGGCCCAGTATCAGAGATAGTCTGGTTCACACAAGAGCGAAGACACAGAGGAGAGAAACCACTACCACTCTAGATACCATCTGGAATACCACCCCTGTTCAGGGGCACTACCCATGTGGTAGCTGTACTGTATGCCCGCAGACCCGTAAGACCCTCTCCATCGACATTGGTACATCCAGACCATGGAAATTGATCAACCATACGAACTGTAACTCGGAGAGATTGATCTATATGATCACATGCCCTTGTGGTCTGGCATACATTGGACACACCACCAGAAAAGTCAAGTTGCGTATCAGTGAACACAAGAGCACGATACGATGCAACAAACAGTCCACCTGCCTGACGAACCACTTTTTAACTAAGAAACACAAAGCAGACGACTTGAGGTGGGTGGTCTTAGAACAACCCTTCATCCCAGCGCACATAACAGATGTCTCACGGTTTCTATTTATCAAGGAACAACGTTGGATCTTTAAATTGAAAACTGATGTGTCAGGGCTGAACGATAACATCCCGTGGGTGTCCATTTGACTATCCGGGATTCACCATGGAGGGATGACCCTCATGAATTGTCAACTCTATACACTCTAAACTTCTGCACAAAATGTTTATCCTGTACATAACACCATTAGATCCTCTCTAGGGACCATACAATTGTGCAGCACACGTCAGGAATCAACTAATGTCACCTTCTTATTTAGAATAAGACCAGATGAGGGAGCACATTCATCAAAGTTGGTTCCATCCACCCCTTGCTCAATGTAGCGTCCGCTCTGTTTCTTAAGGATTATTACCCTACAATTCCTGGTGGTCAGGACACACTCCTTGTTGCTCACCCTCTAATATCAGCAACTTGATTAAAATCTCTTGGAAGGTGGGTTCTTTGTATATCTTTTTCACACTGCCTTTACACCTTAATGTTGTCATGACAACACTTTGACAAATACTGCAAACTCTGGCGCATAATTCACTTCATAGCGCCCTTAATCCAAGACTGTGTATTGTCAGTCAGAAAGACGAGGTTGGGCACCGTCCCATCCGTATTAATACATTGTTACATGCAGGTTTTCATTAAGTGGAGCTCGCGCTGAGCGCATAATGCATCCCATAGCGCCTCTTCCACTGTCTCACGCCATGTGCATTCATAACATCTGCTACCGGAATGAAGCGGTGCACCGTATATACTGAACGAGTATCTTGCGAAATAATCAGTTGGCATATTACTGAGCATGCGCGGTGCGGTATGTTCTCACAAACGGGAGGCACGCGCCTAGTCCCTTTGCGCATGCCCCGTACTTTGAATGCTTTACATCTAGGAGCGGCTCACCGGCGCGCATGCGCCTCGATGTGAAAACGCGCACACCCTTTCCGGCGATAGAACTACAGCTGTTCGCCATTTGTGCAATTTCCTCCAATCAGCTTGGGTATAAAATCGCGCGCCTCACCTCTCCTCGTTGCCTCCCCTTCGGCTTTGGTTTTAGCCGAGAGGTACCGACGGAGAGGTGAGTGAAAACGCCGCGTGTTGCTTTTACTTTCTCAGTCTTCCCTATTTAGGAAAGTGAAGCCTCCTCTTGATAGAGCAGTAATTTTAAATGAGCTTCAAGAGTGAGCACCTGACCTTTATCTACAGTGCTAGTGAAGCTTCAGATATTGGCTATGGTTTTTCTGTTCCTTTGTAGTTAAGCCTTTGGCTGGCCTTTTCTTAGGGTGTTTACAAAACTTAATCAGTGTTACTGGTTAGTAAAGGGTCAACTGTAAATGGTTTACCCAGGCAGTCAGCATTCCCTACTAGTTTTAACTAGCAATCATGCCTTCCCCTCTCTTATGTTCTCCATGGGACTATGATCATTGTGGGCAATCATAAAACCAGTAGTTTATACGCACAAACCTTAGAAACATAGTTTTGACTTAGGATACTTTTCAGACCCTTTTAGTCGCCTGGGCTTACATGTTTACATTTTGTTTGTGCTTAGAGCGGGGCCTCATTCTCCGAGCCGTTGCCGGGTGAGGTGAGGCTTGACTCCCACATATTGCTGGGTAAGTCTTGTTTACTTTTTGTATAATTTGGATTCAGCAATGTCTGTGGTTTACTGTTAATGCAACCTATATTATATGGTTAAGTCGTTCTAATAGGGACTGACTTCGCTGAGCCTTACAATGGTCCTCATGACACAATTAGCTTGTCATGCTTGAAGAACACAAAATAGTTTTTGTCTTTTTGTTTTTGTTCACAGGACTGCATCCTCAATCGACAAATGGTTCAAGAGGATACGGTAGGATGGTCCCTGTGACCACACCATTAGTTTGACAGTCCTTTATTTCTTGGTCTGTCCTTTTCACTTTATATATTTGTTATTAGAGTGTACTTATGCAGTAGCAACATCTCATATATGTGGCCCTGAAGAATGCCGGTGTAGTTTCACCTGTTGGCAGAAACATGTTGGCCTATTTAACAACACAGCAAAGCAAACAGTGATTTTGTCACACTGTTCTACATCTCTTTTTAATCTGGCGTCCTGGTGAATCTCAATAAAAAGTTTTTTCTTTTGCCTCGACCGTCATTTTAACATCACTTGTTCACCTTTTTTGTTTGCACTGCACTTTACCAGCACCGCCCAGTGGCATGGACACTTCCATTGTATGAACCAGAACTGTGTGCTGTCTAGCCAATTCAACTGGGCTTGGACACACCATTCTGGCTCCAGACGTCCTACATGACGAGGCTCCGCCGAATGGGTGGGCTGATAGGATATCTATCATACACCTAGTGTCTTATGACCACTTGGTCTGGTTCAGTGCAATCCAAAAGTTTGGTTTTCTAATGAGGACCTTATAGGCTCGGCTTTTTGGTACACAGACCCTCCAACTCTCCTTGTTTTTCGTGGTTTCATTAGGGGTATTTGAGTTTGGACGGTCTATAAATACATTCCCCTTGACCCTCCTTAAATAGTTGTTTTTCTGCACATTATAGTTACCTAAGGGCAGGTGTTATGGGTTGGGGAATCCATACCCTGCCCCCTTACATCTTTTTTTAACCTTTTTCTTAGGACTTAGGACCGAGACTCAGGCACTAAGGTAGCTGCCGCGAATCACTGACAGAATTTCGACCTCAGAAATATCGACCTACAAGAATATCGAGTCAACAATATCGATGACAAAAATATCGACATCCTATCTACAACATGGTAAGTACAAAAATATCGAAAAAATAATATAGATGTAAAAAATATCGATGTTAAAAATATCGATTTTTTTTCTTTTTATATATAAATGTAAAATTAAGTATATAACACTGATAAATAAAATATACATATTTAAAAGTATCTAATAATGTTTAAAATTAATAAATAATACATATATATTAATAATACATTAACAATATATATACAGTAAATATATAATATCTATGTACTGAACAATAATTATTAATATTTATTTTACTAATTTATAAATTAATAAAATATATTCAAAATTAGTAATACATTTACAAACATAAAACAATAACATAAATAAAATGTAAGTAATATAAAAAATTTAAAAAACATTTAATTGTTTTACTATTAATTATATAAAACGTTGGATAGCGTAAGGGTAAAAATTACTATTCCTACTCCAGAGAGTGCAACAGTAGGGAAAACGTTTGATAGCGTAGGGGTAAAATTACTATTCCCACTCCAGAGAGTGCAACAGTAGGGAAAGCGTTGGATAGCGTACGGGTAAAAATTACTATTCCCACTCTAGAGAGTGCAACAGTAGGGAAAGCGTTGGATAGCGTAGGGGTAAAAATTACTATTCCCACTCCAGAGAGTGCAACAGTAGGGAAAACGTTGGATAGCGTAGGGGTAAAATTTACTATTCCCACTCCAGAGAGTGCAACAGTAGGGAAAGCGTTGGATAGCGTAGGGGTAAAAATTACTATTCCCACTCCAGAGAGTGCAACAGTAGGGAAAGCATTGGATAGCGTAGGGGTAAAAATTACTATTCCCACTACAGAGAGTGCAACAGTACGGAAAGTGTTGGATAGCGTAGGGGTAAAAATTACTATTCCCACTCCAGAGAGTGCAACAGTAGGGAAAACGTTGGATAGCGTAGGGGTAAAATTTACCATTCCCACTCCAGAGAGTGCAACAGTAGGGAAAGCGTTGGATAGCGTAGGGGTAAAAATTACTATTCCCGCTCCAGAGAGTACAACAGTAGGGAAAGCATTGGATAGCGAAGGGGTAAAAATTACTATTCCCACTCCAGAGAGTGCAACAGTAGGGAAAGCGTTGGATAGCGTAGGAGTAAAAATTACTATTCCCACTCCAGAGAGTGCAACAGTAGGGAAAGCATTGGATAGCGTAGGGGTACAAATTACTATTCCCACTCCAGAGAGTGCAACAGTAGGGAAAGCGTTGGATAGCGTAGGGGTAAAAATTACTATTCCCACTCCAGAGAGTGCAACAGTAGGGAAAGCATTGGATAGCGTAGGGGTAAAAATTACTATTCCCACTCCAGAGAGTGCAACAGTAGGGAAAGCGTTGGATAGCGTAGGGGTAAAAAATACTATTCCAACTCCAGAGAGTGCAACAGTAGGGAAAGTGTTGGATAGTATAAGGGTTAAAATAACATACTTATAAATAAACGATTTTTGTAGTTATAAAAAAATGAACTATTAAATAAATATAAACCATATACAATACCTATACTTAATTATAAAACACATGCTTAGCAAAATATATTTTACCTAAAATAAATTTAAAATAATACCATTTAATAATATTTAATTACCAATTAATAATTAATTAACAATTATATTATTAACAATACAATTAGTTTTAATACATTATTAATTAATTAAATTAACTTTACTTCCCACCATATTTCCCTATAAAACCACCACCCACAACATAACACATTTATCCATTTATGAAATAATGAAATATAATTAGCAAATAATAAAAATTAATTAACTATTAATTAAAATTAATTACCAATTAATTACATTTATTTTATAATTCCAAATAATTATTAAATAATTAACCATAATTAATTTACTCCCCACCCTATTCCCCTATAAACCTACATCCCGCTACAGAAAATATATATCAATTAATCAATTAATTTTTTTTCCAATTAATTATTAATAATTAGCAATTAATTATAATTAATTAATTAATCCTACTAATTATTCATCTACTTACCATAATTAAATTACTTCCCACCCTATTCCCCTATAAACCCACAACCCGCTACAGAACATATATATCAATTAATAAATTATTTAATATTACTTTCCTATTATTTTATAATAATTACCACTTAATTAAAATTTATTAATAAATCCTACTAATTAATAATCAATTTAACATAATTAAATTACTTCCCACCCTATTCCCCTATAAACCCACAACCCGCTCCAGTACTAAAACATACAATTTTCTTATAAATTAATTTATTTTTATATAATATTAATACACATATAATAGCAATTATTTTAAATACTTAAGTTAAACATATAACACATACATAATAAAAAACTATAACATAATACAAATATCGATATTAGTGTCATCGAAATTAGTAACATCGATATATATGCTATCGATATTACTAACTTCGATATTACTTACATCGATATTAAGAATTTCGATATTACTTACCTTGGGTCGATATTCTGTCCAACGATATTCTTGCCTTCGATATTATGCTCCTTCGATATTTCAGACTCGATATTATGGTAGGTCGATATTTCCTACTCGATATTTTGACTGTGTACCAGCTGCCGCCACATCCTTATTGATGTGTTTACAGCCAATCAGATATCAACATGAGATCTATCGGTCCATGGATTATTCGTGGCATGAAATATACAAAACTTTGGAGCATTAATTGCTCAGAAACTGCTGTGGATTTACAAAAAATCTGGACTAAGATCTAGCTTTCTGTCAAATTTGGTGTTAATTCGTTGAGACATTTGGGCTGCAGCTATGTCTTAAGTTTCTATGGAAAAACGACTGGGGAAAATGTGTTTTGGGACCCCTCTTTTTCTCTGCCCCCTCTTGACGGATCACCCCAAAACTTTCCATGCACAAACTAGTAAAAAAAAGCATTTTATTGGAAAGTTTCCTGACGATTCATCAAACTGTACCAAAGTTATTAGCAACAAAAAAGGCATTTCCTATGGAAACACAATCCTAACCATGACTACCTCTGGACAATAAATCTATATCTATGTATATCTATATAAATATATATATATATATATATATATATATACTGAACACATGTCAACATATATTGATTATTTTTTGCAGGGCAGTGTAAAGAACTTGGATTCTTACGTGCAGGATTCATCAGACTTTGTCAGAGGGTTGAGTGATTTTAATTGGAATGCGGACTGTATACTTATGAGTTTGGATGTTACATCTTTATACACGTCTATACGACACATGGACGGTATTAGAGCAGTCAACTACTTTTTGAATAGAAGGGCAATTAATTTTTCTGCTCATAACTCTATGCTTACTGCCATGATTAAGATCTGTTTAGAACAGAACTATTTTCTGTTCAATAATCAAGTCTACCAACAGACCAGAGGGGTAGCTATGGGGGCCTGCTTTTCTCCCAGCCTGGCGTGCTTGCACATGGGCTGGTGGGAGGAGCAGGTCCTCATGGTGCAGCATCAGGCCACCATGAGGAGTCATGTCCCCGTCTATTTGAGATATATAGACGACCTCTTTCTCATATGGCAAGGTACTATGCAGGAGGCACATGAATTTGTTGAAAAATTAAATTGTAATGACCTTAATCTGGAATTTACATCCACCATAAGCACATCACAGCTATGCTTCCTAGATATAGAGGTATACATTGAAGCAGGGAATCTGGCTACGAGGTTATACAGAAAGCCGACTGCAGGCAACACTATCCTGCACGCGGCCAGTCAACACCCCCACCACCTGATACAAAGCATCCCCTTCGGGGAGATGCTTCGTATCAAAAGAATTTGTAGTGATGAAAGAGAGTGTGCCAAAGCCATGGAAGAAAGTAAATTGCGCTTCCTGGCACGCGGATATTCTGCAAAAACAATTGCCAGGGCAATCGAACGCTCTAGTGGCATATCAAGAGCACAGATATTAGCACCTAAACCTAAGCTTGATATTATCCATTCTGACACTCCTACAGAATCCTCAAGGGTGGTGGTTACATATAACCAACAGCACAAGGAGATCAGACGGATCTTCAGCCGCAATTGGAACCTGGTGACAGGGGATCCTGTCATCGGTGGTTCAGTGAGTAAAAGGCCAGAATTCTCCTTCAGAAAACCAACCTCCATGTCAGACAGGCTAGTCAAAAATCATTTGGAACAACCTATATCCAAAACTTTTATGAATCTACGAAAAGGTTTTTTGAAATGTTCCATTTGTAAGGCCTGTAAGAATGGGTGTAACAAAACACGATACAATACACCATTCAAGGATGATCCTGTACTTATCACAAAACAGCTGTCCTGCAAAACGGAATTTGCTGTTTATGTGCTGCAGTGCCCCTGTGATCTCCGGTATGTAGGGAGCACCCGGCTTCCGGTTCACAGGAGAATACTGCAGCACATAAGAGCAATCTCCAACAATGACCAATCCTATCCCGTGGCGCGCCATTTTAAAAAAATTCATGAGAGTGATCCTAAACATCTCACTTACTATGTCATTGATTGTATTCTGCCCCTCAAAAGAGGTGGGAATAGGGATGGATTATTGAGGGTCCTTGAGACTCGTTATATCTTGGAACTAAACAGCCGTACTCCTGGAGGTCTTAACGCCAGTGAGGATCTTTACACTTGTTTATGATTCCTGAATCTTTATTTGCTGCTAATTCGCCCTATCAGAAATATATGACATATTCCATAACAAATGTGAGCCACTATACATCAAAATAATGGATTCTAATATCATTTTGCATTATGGTTCAGAGCTGTGTATTAACATCAGTCAGTGTTCTGATTTCAAAAGGGAGGGGCTCCTCCCTTTTACAAATTCTGTATTAATATATCACTTGCACTTAGCACTTCTATTATTCAATTTGCACTTTGCGATGATGGCTGCTCTTTGCCACAGGAAAGGGAATTAACAGCTAAAATTGTTTATGTTTACAACATATATTGTTTACATTTAGCACTAGACACTTTAATGGAAACTCCCACTTGGGATGAATTCTTAATATGTTTCTTAAGGGTCATGAAACACGGTCTTTGAAAAATGAAATTAACACTATGTTTTTATGACTTATATATTTATATGTATATATTTATGAATTTATTTATATATATATTTATTTATTTGCTCTATATTGCACAATGTATATACTTCATTTATTTACCCACTGTGGGTTGTATTCAAGACCAGGAAAACTATGAATTATTTGTATAGTCCCCTGTTTGTTTTTTTGAACCCTTGTAAACATTGTTTTTATAAGTAGGTGGTTAAACTTAGTCCACCTTTTGTGTCATTGATACTGTGTACAAATTCCCTTGTGGCTTTGCGATCACATCATGTGATCAAGACAGTGGATACTGTCGAAACGCGTAATGGCGGGCATGCTGAGCAAAATTGAGCTGAAATAAATACGCACTTTGTTTGGCACCATTCCTGGGTTCCTCTCTTCGTCTTTTCAAAACTGCGTGCTATTGTGGCAGTGTTGGAGTTCCTGGGACGAGTTTTCCTTATATATATATATATATATATATATATATATATATATATATAGATAGATAGATATAGATATAGATATAGATATAGATATAGATACTCAACACTAACTGTCCTGTCGCAGAGGGAGCACTTGGCAGGTCGGTGCTGGAGTCGGAACCAGGACAGGGTTCCGTATTTAGACTCTCACAATTCAATTATTCCAGCACTCCGTTACTTATGAAGATTTTGGTTTATTCAGTGCAAAAAGTACAAGCCTACGCGTTTCGAACCCAGTGGTTCCTTTTCACGGCGGCATAAACAATTGTCCTACTTCACTTTCAGTATTTAAGTGATTGTAGTTACTAAGTGCATTGTGGGACACGTAGTTGGTTGTAGAAAAGCTACAACCACCATCATTTGTAATAATGACATTTACACTGGATTCAGTGTTAATACAAATAAAGCATGAATATAAAGCTTGTGAGTCACAATTGTGGCTAAGTGCCTTAGTAATTCTTAAAGTCCCAAAATTAGCACATTTTGGCAGCCTAGCAGTGTTCACATTTTGCACCTATTGTGGAAAAGCATATTCCAATTTACAGGGGAGTTTTAGATGGTTTATAACATTCCTTAGTGCAAAGTTGTTTAATTTCTAGGGCTGAGTGCCCTTGCCACTGAATGGTTGCCATTTTAAACTAAATTTACATCAGATAACAAACAAATAAAAATTTGGTTGATATGTGTGAGTGATCAAATAAGTGAAAGGATGGTGCAATTCGACGAACTGTCATCCCCTTACACCTAGTGTCTCTTAATAGTGAACAAGTTCATAGTCGTACTAAGTCAACAAGCGGTACATAGGAAATGTCAAAATGTCTTTACAGATGGAAATGAAGCTCCTCGTCTCCGTTCAGGCCTGTGGGGATCTTGGTCTTGAACCGCATAATTAATTTTGATTCCAATCTGCGTAGTTTTTGTTTTCTGTTTCCGCCACGCTCATGTTTTGGAATCGTTGCTAGACCAAAAAATTGCACATCTTGCCATGTCTTGTTGGTGTGATTTACCATGTGTTTGGCCATTGCATATGTCAGGTCCCCATTCTGTATCGCACGAATATGCTCTAGGATGCGCTTTTTCAGAAGGCATGTTGTGCTACCTATGTATCGTTTTCCACAGAAGCACTGGAGCATATACACCGCAAAGTTAGTTTCACAGGTTATGTGTTCCCTTACTATGAATGTTTTGCCTGCTGGATCTGTAACTGTCTTGGTATTCTTTCCAATTTTGCAAGCCTTGCAGGTGTTACATCTTACAAAACCTTTGTTTCGATTTGTCAGCCAATTGTTTGTTCTTTTAATGTTTTCGAAGTGACTATGCACCAGATGGTCAGAAAGATTCAGTGCTCTCCTGTATGTTATTAATGGTCTTTCTCCTATTTTTTTGCCTATATCAGGATCCTTCTGGATTAAGTGCCAATATTTTTTTAATATTGTCTGTATCTTGTAGCTCTCTTTGCTATATGTAATGACCATCCTTGGTGGTTCTTTGTCATTGTCTTTGTCCTGCTTGTTTGATTTTTCTTGCGAGGGCAGTAGGGTTTCAGCTCTTGTTTTGTTTCTGGCTTTTTCTTCACCTTTCTTTATGTCTTGGTATTTGTATCCTCTCTGTGTGAATCTCATTTTGGTCTCCTTGAAGTTTTTTTCCATTTCTGTGTCCTCCGAGCAGTTTCTCCGCATTCTTAGCAGTTCTCCATAAGGAATGCTTTGTTTCAATTTACGAGGATGGAAGCTACGTCCGTGCAGTAGGCTGTTGGTTGCCGTTTCCTTCCTGTGAGTTGTTGTTTGAATTTGGTTGTTGTTGACATAGACTTTCGTGTCCAGGAATACCACTTCCTTATCGCTGATGGTATGTGTAAACTTCAGGCCTACAGTATTGTTGTTAAGTTCATCAAAGAAGTTTTGGAATTCAGACTTTGTTCCCTTCCATAATAGGAAGAGATCATCGATGAAGCGTAACCATAACGCTACTTGTGCCATATGATGGTCGTTTTCTTCTCTCCAAGCTACGCTCCTCTCCCACCACCCCATCATGAGGTTAGCGTAGCTTGGAGAGAAGGAAACTCCCATTGCTGTCCCACACTTCTGTCTGTATACCTTCTTATTAAAAAGGAACACATTGTTGTAGAGGCATAGTCTAATCATTTCGATTAACATCTTGGAATGTTCTCGTTCTTTCACTGGACATTGTTGTAAGAAGTACTGTATTGCTTTTACGCCTATCTCGTGCTCTATTGAGGTATATAACGAGATGACGTCTATTGTCACTAGTAGGTAATTGGGCTGCCATTCAGTATTCATCAAAATACGCATGAAGTCCCCGGTATCCTTGATGTAGGAACTCAAGGTGGGGACTATCGGGGCCAAAAAGTGGTCAACGAAAATGGACACATGCTCATATAGGCTGCCACAACTGGAGATTATGGGTCTTCCAGGAGGTTTTGTCAGAGTCTTATGAACCTTGGGGAGGAAGTATATGGTGGGCGTCATTGTATGTTCCACCATAAGGAATTTCCTTTCGTCCTCAGAGATGAGTCCATTTTCCTTCCATTCATTCAACTTGTTGCCCAATTCTATTTTGTAGTTCAGTGTAGGGTCCTTGGACAAACATTCATAGTTTTTAGGATATTTTAGCTGGCGCATGGCTTCTTCGATATAATCTGTTTTGTCCATGATTACTATATTTCCGCCTTTGTCGGCTGGTTTTATCTCTATAGCTGGATTATTTTTCAAAGTTAGTATGGCCAGGCGTTCTTGTTTGCTAAGATTTTCTCTACCTTCTATTGAGGTGGATTTCATTTTGTCCAATTCGCCTAGAACCAATTCGTAAAAAGTATCAATCTTGTTGCCTGGATTCATGATTGGACAAAATTTGGATTTGTTTTTGAACTCGGTGATTCTTCTCTTGTTGGTTGCGACATCCATTTCTGTGAGTAATTGTGTGTCCGTAATTTGCGATGATGTGGTGTCATGGGCTAATTCATATGCAGTCCGTAAGCATGGAATTTCACTGATATTGTATTCACCATTTTGTTCTTCTGGACGTGAGACCTCTTGTTGGGCCAGCCCTGTTTTTGGATGAGGATGCTTAGTGAAATGTTTTCTGAGTTTTAACTTCCTTATATATTTATAAAGGTCGATCTTGGTATCCACAATGTCTTGATGGGTTTCAGGACAAAACGATAAGCCTTTGTTCAGGAGGTTTGTCTCTGCTTGGTTTGGTGTGTATTTAGACAGGTTTATTATTAAGTTTGGTGGTGTTTTATCACTGGATTGTTTGTGCTTCATTTTTTGGATTGTTTGCGATTCCGCAGGTTGTACCCGCTTGTTTTTGTTTCGTCCTCTCCTTGTTTTGCGGTTTGTCCTTTTGATTGATAGGCACCTCTCCCCATTGGTCTCGACGTTTGGTAACTTCTGTTTCTTGATTTGCCTTTTGGTGCTTGTTGTTCCTGATATGACAGGGTCAGTTCCTCTAAAAAAGTGAACCTCCTCATGTTTTTGTTTGTTCGTTGTTCTCCATCGCTGACCTCTGATTCTGGCTCACTTCCAGAGGTTGTCGGGTCTGCAGATGGTTTCCATTGCTGTTTGAGGATGTCATATTTTTTGGCAAATGTCAGGATGGTGCCGAATTCATAGTCATCCTCGTCCCTGCGGAATTTTCTCTGTTTTCTCAGTTTTACCTCTTCCTCATGCTTGTCCAGATTTTTCTCCATGTCACTGCGTAATTTTTTCAGGGTGCCATCATCTTCTTTAAGGGCTGTGATTTGATTCTCAATGTCCCTTATTTTGCCATGGAACTCTTCCACGTCTTTTCTTGCGTATTTTATAATGATCAGCATCATGTTGCGCGAGCATCCCATGTTATTGATGCCCCATTCTTCTAGCATCTCCGGTTTAGTGTCAGGGTGATTTGGAAGCGTAAAGATTCTAAGTCCTCTCGGGACCATCTTGTGTTCTATATATTTTTCCAGGGTGATTATTTCCCATGATCTGGAAATTTCTTTGCGCATCAATTTTTCCAGTTGTGCAAACAACTGTTTTCCTGAGGTCGCAGTTGGTTGTGATTCTTTCCTTGCTTCTTCCCTGCGATCCGGTCTGTCCTTTCCTTTTTCAAACAGGCTCTCTGCCGCAGTTGCTCTTTTCGCTGCGCGCTCTTCCATGATGAATGGCTGATGGTTGCCAATTAGTACAATGTAGTCAAGTGTTCTCACGTTGGTTGTGATCTGATATTATTCAGTTGCGTAGGAACTAATGTTTTATTGCTCCTATTGTCAGTCTTTTTTAAAGGTTCACCCTCTGATGGCAAGCCTTATCGTACTGCACTGAAATTAACTAACGCGGCTTCAGTAGACAAATGAAGTTTTGCTGCTGCTGCTTTAAGTCTCTTGCTCAGAGTTGATCAGGTTATGGCCGCACCTCGACATGTGTTTTATCGCGTTCCACTCCCACACACAGGCACACGCTTACCTGGGAGACTCCCGGTTGTGTCCGCGTCCTCCGACTCGGCACTCCGGCGCTCTACCAGTCGGTGCGGGAGGAACTTTATCGGCTTTTCAGTTTCACTTTTCCAGGCGGAAACCGCTGTTGAGCCAAGCCGCTCTTGAACGCCGCTCGTCACGGGTCACCAGGTTTCCGTTTGTTGCAGATGGAAAAGGACTGCTTACATGTCGGGCTCTCCTCTGTTGGCAAAATACTCAACACTAACTGTCCTGTCGCAGAGGGAGCACTTGGCAGGTCGGTGCTGGAGTCGGAACCAGGACAGGGTTCCGTATTTAGACTCTCACAATTCAATTATTCCAGCACTCCGTTAGTTATGAAGATTTTGGTTTATTCAGTGCAAAAAGTACAAGCCTACGCGTTTCGAACCCACTGGTTCCTTTTCACGGCGGCATAAACAATTGTCCTACTTCACTTTCAGTATTTAAGTGATTGTAGTTACTAAGTGCATTGTGGGACATGTAGTTGGTTGTAGAAAAGCTACAACCACCATCATTTGTAATAATGACATTTACACTGGATTCAGTGTTAATACAAATAAAGCATGAATATAAAGCTTGTGAGTCACAAGAAGGAAACGGCAACCAACAGCCTACTGCACGGACGTAGCTTCCATCCTCGTAAATTGAAACAAAGCATTCCTTATGGAGAACTGCTAAGAATGCGGAGAAACTGCTCGGAGGACACAGAAATGGAAAAAAACTTCAAGGAGACCAAAATGAGATTCACACAGAGAGGATACAAATACCAAGACATAAAGAAAGGTGAAGAAAAAGCCAGAAACAAAACAAGAGCTGAAACCCTACTGCCCTCGCAAGAAAAATCAAACAAGCAGGACAAAGACAATGACAAAGAACCACCAAGGATGGTCATTACATATAGCAAAGAGAGCTACAAGATACAGACAATATTAAAAAAATATTGGCACTTAATCCAGAAGGATCCTGATATAGGCAAAAAAATAGGAGAAAGACCATTAATAACATACAGGAGAGCACTGAATCTTTCTGACCATCTGGTGCATAGTCACTTCGAAAACATTAAAAGAACAAACAATTGGCTGACAAATCGAAACAAAGGTTTTGTAAGATGTAACACCTGCAAGGCTTGCAAAATAGGAAAGAATACCAAGACAGTTACAGATCCAGCAGGCAAAACATTCACAGTAAGGGAACACATAACCTGTGAAACTAACTTTGCGGTGTATATGCTCCAGTGCTTCTGTGGAAAAAGATACATAGGTAGCACAACATGCCTTCTGAAAAAGCGCATCCTAGAGCATATTCGTGCGATACAGAATGGGGACCTGACATATGCAATGGCCAAACACATGGTAAATCACACCAACAAGACATGGCAAGATGTGCAATTTTTTGGTCTAGCAACGATTCCAAAACATGAGCGTGGCGGAAACAGAAAACAAAAACTACGCAGATTGGAATCAAAATTAATTAAGCGGTTCAAGACCAAGATCCCCACAGGCCTGAACGGAGACGAGGAGCTTCATTTCCATCTGTAAAGACATTTTGACATTTCCTATGTACCGCTTGTTGACTTAGTACGACTATGAACTTGTTCACTATTAAGAGACACTAGGTGTAAGGGGATGACAGTTCGTCGAATTGCACCATCCTTTCACTTATTTGATCACTCACACATATCAACCAAATTTTTATTTGTTTGTTATCTGATGTAAATTTAGTTTAAAATGGCAGCCATTCATTGGCAGTGGCAAGGGCACTCAGCCCTAGAAATTAAACAACTTTGCACTAAGGAATGTTATAAACCATCTAAAACTCCCCTGTAAATTGGAATATGCTTTTCCACAATAGGTGCAAAATGTGAACACTGCTAGGCTGCCAAAATGTGCTAATTTTGGGACTTTAAGAATTACTAAGGCACTTAGCCACAATTGTGACTCACAAGCTTTATATTCATGCTTTATTTGTATTAACACTGAATCCAGTGTAAATGTCATTATTACAAATGATGGTGGTTGTAGCTTTTCTACAACCAACTACATGTCCCACAATGCACTTAGTAACTACAATCACTTAAATACTGAAAGTGAAGTAGGACAATTGTTTATGCCGCCGTGAAAAGGAACCAGTGGGTTCGAAACGCGTAGGCTTGTACTTTTTGCACTGAATAAACCAAAATCTCCATAACTAACGGAGTGCTGGAATAATTGAATTGTGAGAATATAGATATAGATATAGATATAGATATAAATATAGATATAGATATAGATATATATACAGGGTTCCCAAAAAGAGGCACAGTCATTTCTAGAGCAGCTAAATATCAACGATCTGAATTTAAAATTTACCTCTACAATTGACAGGACATCTGTCTGCTTTTTGGATATAGAGGTGTACATAGAAAATGGGGTATTAGCCACCAGGTTACATAGGAAACCGACAGCAGGCAACACTGTCCTCCATGCGGCCAGCCAGCACCCCCACCACCTGATACGCAGCATTCCTTTTGGGGAAATGTTGCGTATCAGGAGGATCTGCAGCACTGAACAGGAATGTTTTAGGGCACAGGAAGCCAGTAAGAAGCGGTTTCAGGCCAGGGGATACTCAGAGGAGATCCTTTCTAAGGCAATTGATCACTCTAGAGCCATTACTAGAACACAGGCTCTAACATCTAGAGCTTCCCATGAGGCAGATAAAAAAGCTACTACATCAGAGCAATCTAGGGCAATTGTTACATACAACCGACAGCATAGAGAAATCAGAAGGATTTTCTCTCGAAATTGGAATCTGGTGACAGGGGACCCTGTCATTGGAGGGTTGGTAGGGAAGAAACCAGAACTGACCTATAGAAAATCCATATCAATGTCGGAAAAATTGGTTAACAACTACCTGGAGCCACCGGTTTTAGAAACTTAGATGGCACTAAGCAGAGGATTTAAAAAGCGCCTAATCTGTAAAGCCTGCCGATATGGCTGTAACAAAACCCACTACCAGGTTCCATTCAAGGAGTTACCTGTACCCATAACCAAACGACTCACCTGCAAATCAGAATTTGCGGTGTATGTGTTGCAATGCCCGTGTAAGCTACGGTATGTAGGGAGTACTCGACTACCAGCTCACAAGCTCATCTTGCAACACATAAGGGCCATCGTAACTAAAGATCAGACGTATCCGGTGGCCAGGCATTTCGAAAGTACCCATGACAGTGACCCCAAGCATCTGCAATATTACGTCATCGATTGTGTGATGCCATTGAAACGGGGTGGCAATAGGGAGGCGCTACTGCGGGTCCTTGAAACCAGATACATACTAGAGCTCGATAGCAGAACCCCTGGGGGCCTCAATGCGAGTGAGGATCTCTACACTTGCTTTTAATCTCCCAGGAGAGTCAACCTATTAGGATGGGATGTATCAAGATAAATCAAAGGGCCATGTTGACTTTATTTTTGACACTTAACATCTGGAGTCGTAGTGAAATGAAACAGCATAGATTGCCAATAGTAACATCAGTATGAACAAATACAAGCATAGGCAGCTCCTCTTTATTCATAATCAATTCTTTTTTTATATGCACTATACACTTTAAGGCAAAAAAATTGCACTATTTCTGCACTACTGTTCTGCACTGAAGGATGAGGTACAAATGGTTTACATACTATAAGAACTTTGCACAGGCACTTTATATTAACCCACTTGTGTTATATGGACATTTCTTGGACTTGGAAAATAAAAAGATGGCAATACACACTAAAAAGACGGCAATGTGTACATAGATATTGTTATAGTATATTATTATGCATTTATTTATTAACATTGCGTGACTTGCACATATTTATTACATTGTATAAAGTGTGTAAGAGGTTGGAAGCAATTTTTAATGAAATGTTGGCTATTATAGTTGTTAAATGGATTACCAGCCGTAATCTTTTTATAGTTTCCATGTTGCCACTTTAAACAAAAAATGGTGGCAAGATTAGCCCGCCTTTTATGTACACTATAAGTACGTCCCTCTGATGTAACAAAACACATCATGTGATCAAGCCTGTGGACACAGGCGAAACGCGTCATGGCGGACATGCTGGGCGTTGAAAGGCACGAATAAAGCACCTTTGTTTGGCACCAGATTGGGTTTCAACTCTTCGTCACTCCTTACCTGCAGGAAAGTTGGTGGCGCCGTTGGCGTCTGGCGAGAATTTGTTCATATACATATATATATATATATATATATATATATATATATATATATATATATATATATATATATATATATATATATATATATATATATATATATATATATGTATGTATGTATATATATATATATATATATATATATATATATATAAAAAATAAAAAAAATAAAAAAATAAAAATAAAAAAAAATCAAGGATGGCGTGCTTCCGCCGCTTGTGCAGCGGGCGTTCGACAGGGTCGCCAAACCCTCAATATATCCAAATCCTGGTACTACAATCCTTTAGGAAGAACCAGAGTCGAAGCCCAAGTCAGTTTCAAGTGCTTAAAGATTTATTTTGGCAGAAAAACACCCTACGCGTTTCGAGGTACGCCTACCTCTTGCTCACGGGTGGAGTGTAAATCAAAGCGCCAAACTTTTAAAGTGACAGGTTTATGTTTGCACATATCACGTGGTAATTGACATGAAGACAGACTAACGTAGCCACTTTGTTGCTACCGCTTTACATTTTGTTACAGCACGTATTTTAAAGTGACATATTTAGCACATAAACAATGCGTTAATTCATATGTTCACCGTGATGCCTCGAATTAAATTCAACAATCAATATGCATTTCAACCAAAACTGATGATATCTCACAATTGGCGAATATGTTATTGTTGAGATCGAGTGTCATTCCAAAGTCTTTGCTAGCCAAACAATAAAGCCTCCAAGATACTCATGTGTATTGTACACCATAGTGATGCGATCTGGCAATATTTTAACCATGATCCATGGTTGCAACAAAGTCTATAACGCCCCAGTGGGCAAAAACAGTGAGAAATGATGTGCAGATCTTATATAACACATTCTTCATCAAGCCCCAGTGGGCAGGCATCCATGATCTGTAACAAAAGGACAACGTGTATATTTTAGCATTAGTGTCTTCAATAACAATTATTGTTGTGATTTGGTTGTGCAGAAAAATAACTCAGTTAAAAGTTAGCAGATATTCTCAGCAGGTGGTGACAAGTAATTTTTTTTTTTTTTTAAACGCACAGTGATATGTTTCAAAGCAGGCACAATATGCAACATCAGTTCACAAAATGAAGAATAAATCATTACATTCAATCATATAAATGTATTGCTAACTCCTCTCCGAGGTTGTGGCCCCCCGGTTGGATTGTGTTGTACTCAATTATGTATTTGGACTCCAGTTTTCTCAAGTCTAGCCAGGCTGCAACACAAACCACAAACTCAAGTTCTTCAATCACTGGTGCCTGAATTTATTACCCCAGTGGGCTTCCTGATAAGGCACAAAGCATTCTGGTATCAGCAGTCCTTGAACCGCTTCGCAGTTCATTACTCATGCTACTCACAGTTCAAAAATAAAGCAGCGATGTCTCTCAATTATTTAAAACAATCCAGCCATTAGTGGGCTAACGTTGAGTCATAGCTTGAGTGCACAAACATCTTGCGCCATGCTGCTGGTCCAACAAGAGCCTCGTACTCACAAGGCCCCAGGCCCGCTTCTGATATAGCGGAGGTGCTTCATCGCGGCTGGGCTGCCGCTTACAGATAAAGTTCCACAAATGCCCATGCATTAAGAAGCACTTGTCCAACAGCACGTGTCAGGCTGCAACACAAACCACGAACTCAAGTTCTTCAATCACTGGTGCCTGAATTTATTACCCCAGTGGGCTTCCTGATAAGGCACAAAGCATTCTGGTATCAGCAGTCCTTGAACCGCTTCGCAGTTCATTACTCATGCTACTCACAGTTCAAAAATAAAGCAGCGATGTCTCTCAATTATTTAAAACAATTCAGCCATTAGTGGGCTAACGTTGAGTCATAGCTTGAGTGCACAAACATCTTGCGCCATGCTGCTGGTCCAACAAGAGCCTCGTACTCACAAGGCCCCAGGCCCGCTTCTGATATAGCGGAGGTGCTTCATCGCAGCTGGGCTGCCGCTTACAGATAAAGTTCCACAAATGCCCATGCATTAAGAAGCACTTGTCCAACAGCACGTGTCAGGCTGCAACACAAACCACAAACTCAAGTTCTTCAATCACTGGTGCCTGAATTTATTACCCCAGTGGGCTTCCTAATAAGGCACAAAGCATTCTGGTATCAGCAGTCCTTGAACCGCTTCGCAGTTCATTACTCATGCTACTCACAGTTCAAAAATAAAGCAGCAATGTCTCTCAATTATTTAAAACAATCCAGCCATTAGTGGGCTAACGTTGAGTCATAGCTTGAGTGCACAAACATCTTGCGCCATGCTGCTGGTCCAACAAGAGCCTCGTACTCACAAGGATTGAAGAACTTGAGTTTGTGGTTTGTGTTGCAGCCTGACACGTGCTGTTGGACGAGTGCTTCTTAATGCATGGGCATTTGTGGAACTTTATCTGTAAGCGGCAGCCCAGCCGCGAGGAAGCACCTCCGCTATATCAGAAGCGGGCCTGGGGCCTTGTGAGTACGAGGCTCTTGTTGGACCAGCAGCGTGACGCAAGATGTTTGTGCACTTAAGCTATGACTCAACGTTAGCCCACTAATGGCTGGATTGTTTTAAATAATTGAGAGACATTGCTGCTTTATTTTTGAACTGTGAGTAGCATGAGTAATGAACTGCGAAGCGGTTCAAGGACTGCTGATACCAGAATGCTTTGTGCCTTATCAGGAAGCCCACTGGGGTAATAAATTCAGGTGTGATTAATCAGCAGTCTGGCTTTATTTCAGCGATGTCCCTGCCTGTGAACAAGGACTGTGAAAGTCGGAAACGCGTCAGGCACCAGTGATTGAAGAACTTGAGTTTGTGGTTTGTGTTGCAGCCTGACACGTGCTGTTGGACGAGTGCTTCTTAATGCATGGGCATTTGTGGAACTTTATCTGTAAGCGGCAGCCCAGCCGCGAGGAAGCACCTCCGCTATATCAGAAGCGGGCCTGGGGCCTTGTGAGTACGAGGCTCTTGTTGGACCAGCAGCATGGCGCAAGATGCTTGTGCACTCAAGCTATGACTCAACGTTAGCCCACTAATGGCTGGATTTTTTAAATAATTGAGAGACATCTCTGCTTTATTTTTGAACTGTGAGTAGCATGAGTAATGAACTGCGAAGCGGTTCAAGGACTGCTGATACCAGAATGCTTTGTGCCTTATCAGGAAGCCCACTGGGGTAATAAATTCAGGTGTGATTAATCAGCAGTCTGGCTTTATTTCAGCGATGTCCCTGCCTGTGAACAAGGATTGTGAAAGTCGGAAACGCGTCAGGCACCAGTGATTGAAGAACTTGAGTTTGTGGTATGTGTTGCAGCCTGACACGTGCTGTTGGACAAGTGCTTCTTAATGCATGGGCATTTGTGAAACTTTATCTGTAAGCGGCAGCCCAGCCGCGAGGAAGAACCTCCGCTATATCAGAAGCGGGCCTGGGGCCTTGTGAGTACGAGGCTCTTGCTGGACCAGCAGCATGGCGCAAGATGTTTGTGCACTCAAGCTATGACTCAACGTTAGCCCACTAATGGCTGGATTGTTTTAAATAATTGAGAGACATCGCTGCTTTATTTTTGAACTGTGAGTAGCATGAGTAATGAACTGCAAAGCGGTTCAAGGACTGCTGATACCAGAATGCTTTGTGCCTTATCAGGAAACCCACTGGGGTAATAAATTCAGGTGTGATTAATCAGCAGTTTGGCTTTATTTCAGCGATGTCCCTGCCTGTGAACAAGGACTGTGAAAGTCGGAAACGCGTCAGGCACCAGTGATTGAAGAACTTGAGTTTGTGGTTTGTGTTGCAGTCTGACACGTGCTGTTGGACGAGTGCTTCTTAATGCATGGGCATTTGTGGAACTTTATCTGTAAGCGGCAGCCCAGCCGCGAGGAAGCACCTCCGCTATATCAGAAGCGGGCCTGGGGCCTTGTGAGTACGAGGCTCTTGTTGGACCAGCAGCATGGCGCAAGATGTTTGTGCACTCAAGCTATGACTCAACGTTAGCCCACTAATGGCTGGATTGTTTTAAATATTTGAGAGACATCGCTGCTTTATTTTTGAACTGTGAGTAGCATGAGTAATGAACTGTGAAGCGGTTCAAGGACTGCTGATACCAGAATGCTTTGTGCCTTATCAGGAAGCCCACTGGGGTAATAAATTCAGGTGTGATTAATCAGCAGTCTGGCTTTATTTCAGCGATGTCCCTGCCTGTGAACAAGGACTGTGAAAGTCGGAAACGCGTCAGGCACCAGTGATTGAAGAACTTGAGTTTGTGGTTTGTGTTGCAGCCTGACACGTGCTGTTGGACCAGTGCTTCTTAATGCATGGGCATTTGTGGAACTTTATCTTTAAGCGGCAGCCCAGCCGCAAGGAAGCACCTCCGCTATATCAGAAGCGGGCCTGGGGCCTTGTGAGTACGAGGCTCTTGTTGGACCAGCAGCATAGCGCAAGATGTTTGTGCACTCAAGCTATGACTCAACGTTAGCCCACTAATGGCTGGATTGTTTTAAATAATTGAGAGACATCGCTGCTTTATTTTTGAACTGTGAGTAGCATGAGTAATGAACTGCAAAGCGGTTCAAGGACTGCTGATACCAGAATGCTTTGTGCCTTATCAGGAAGCCCACTGGGGTAATAAATTCAGGTGTGATTAATCAGCAGTCTGGCTTTATTTCAGCGATGTCCCTGCCTGTGAACAAGGACTGTGAAAGTCGGAAACGCGTCAGGCACCAGTGATTGAAGAACTTGAGTTTGTGGTTTGTGGTGCAGCCTGACACGTGCTGTTGGACGAGTGCTTCTTAATGCATGGGCATTTGTGGAACTTTATCTGTAAGCGGCAGCCCAGCCGCGAGGAAGCACCTCCGCTATATCAGAAGCGGGCCTGGGGCCTTGTGAGTACGAGGCTCTTGTTGGACCAGCAGCATGGCGCAAGATGTTTGTGCACTCAAGCTATGACTCAACGTTAGCCCACTAATGGCTGGATTGTTTTAAATAATTGAGAGACATCTCTGCTTTATTTTTGAACTGTGAGTAGCATGAGTAATGAACTGCTGATACCAGAATGCTTTGTGCCTTATCAGGAAGCCCACTGGGGTAATAAATTCAGGTGTGATTAATCAGCAGTCTGGCTTTATTTCAGCGATGTCCCTGCCTGTGAACAAGGACTGTGAAAGTCGGAAACGCGTCAGGCACCAGTGATTGAAGAACTTGAGTTTGTGGTTTGTGTTGCAGCCTGACACGTGCTGTTGGCCGAGTGCTTCTTAATGCATGGGCATTTGTGGAACTTTATCTGTAAGCGGCAGCCCAGCCGCGAGGAAGCACCTCCGCTATATCAGAAGATGGGCCTGGGGCCTTGTGAGTACGAGGCTCTTGCTGGACCTGCAGCATGGCGCAAGATGTTTGTGCACTCAAGCTATGACTCAACGTTAGCCCACTAATGGCTGGATTGTTTTAAATAATTGAGAGACATCGCTGCTTTATTTTTGAACTGTGAGTAGCATGAGTAATGAACTGCAAAGCGGTTCAAGGACTGCTGATACCAGAATGCTTTGTGCCTTATCAGGAAGCCCACTGGGGTAATAAATTCAGGTGTGATTAATCAGCAGTTTGGCTTTATTTCAGCGATGTCCCTGCCTGTGAACAAGGACTGTGAAAGTCGGAAACGCGTCAGGCACCAGTGATTGAAGAACTTGAGTTTGTGGTTTATGTTGCAGTCTAACACGTGCTGTTGGACAAGTGCTTCTTAATGCATGGGCATTTGTGAAACTTTATCTGTAAGCGGCAGCCCAGCCGCGAGGAAGCACCTCCGCTATATCAGAAGCGGGCCTGGGGCCTTGTGAGTACGAGGCTCTTGTTGGACCAGCAGCATGGCGCAAGATGTTTGTGCACTCAAGCTATGACTCAACGTTAGCCCACTAATGGCTGGATTGTTTTAAATAATTGAGAGACATCGCTGCTTTATTTTTGAACTGTGAGTAGCATGAGTAATGAACTGCGAAGCGGTTCAAGGACTGCTGATACCAGAATGCTTTGTGCCTTATCAGGAAGCCCACTGGGGTAATAAATTCAGGTGTGATTAATCAGCAGTCTGGCTTTATTTCAGCGATGTCCCTGCCTGTGAACAAGGACTTTGAAAGTCGGAAACGCGTCAGGCACCAGTGATTGAAGAACTTGAGTTTGTGGTTTGTGTTGCAGCCTGACACGTGCTGTTGGACGAGTGCTTCTTAATCCATGGGCATTTGTGGAACTTTATCTTTAAGCGGCAGCCCAGCCGCAAGGAAGCACCTCCGCTATATCAGAAGCGGGCCTGGGGCCTTGTGAGTACGAGGCTCTTGTTGGACCAGCAGCATGGCGCAAGATGTTTGTGCACTCAAGCTATGACTCAACGTTAGCCCACTAATAGCTGGATTGTTTTAAATAATTGAGAGACATCGCTGCTTTATTTTTGAACTGTGAGTAGCATGAGTAATGAACTGCAAAGCGGTTCAAGGACTGCTGATACCAGAATGCTTTGTGCCTTATCAGGAAGCCCACTGGGGTAATAAATTCAGGTGTGATTAATCAGCAGTCTGGCTTTATTTCAGCGATGTCCCTGCCTGTGAACAAGGACTGTGAAAGTCGGAAACGCGTCAGGCACCAGTGATTGAAGAACTTGAGTTTGTGGTTTGTGTTGCAGCCTGACATGTGTTGTTGGACGAGTGCTTCTTAATGCATGGGCATTTGTGGAACTTTATATATATATATATATATATATATATATATATATATATATATATATATATATATATATATATATATATATATATATATATATATATATATATATATATATATATATATATATATATATATAGATTGTGGGAGTTGTGGTGCGATGATTACCGAAGACACTCCAACAGGTGGGCAAAAACAGCTTGGGGGAGGAGCGGAACAACGTCATCAACATAAGGCAGCAGGGGGCACTTACCGGGACATTTCCGTCAGGTGTTGGGCGCTGAGGAAGGCTTATGCGCCGAAATGCATTCGCCACCACCAGACTGTTCTTTTAAATAAAGCCTCTCCCAAAGAATCTCCTCTGGGTCTCTGCCTTCTTCCTTCTGTGGAGGGATTTGTGCGTATTTCATGAGCTAGCAAGCGGCGCATTTCAGAACCCCTGTCACTTTTGGGAAAGAGCGACACTGGCCCTGCTTCACTGCACCATTTGTTTGTTTCCAGTTAACGATAGCTTCGGACCCGCCTTTCTCGTGAGGTGACCGGGGCGGTTGAGGTAATTTACCTCTCTTGTGGCATTAAGCCCCCGCTCTATGGTTGCCTTATCTGAGGGGCTGTGACAGTGTGAGGAGACCTGAGGAGCGGCTTTGTTGTCGGAGGACTTGCACAAGGAAACATCGTGCCCTGCTGTTCCTGGTTACCGCCACAGAACTGTTTACATCATTTGACTCTCCCCCACTATACCGGCCCGTCTTTGCCTTAACCTGTGGCATTGAGGGAGTTGTGGTGCGATGATTACCGAAGGCATTCCAACAGGAGGGGCAAAAACAGCTTGAGGGAGGAGCGGAACAACGTCACCAACATAAGGCAGCAGGGGGCACTTACAAGGAAATTTCCGTCAGGTGTTGGGCTCTGAAGAAGGCTTACGTGCCGAAATGCATTCGCCGCCACCAGACTGTTCTTTTAAATAAAGCCTCTCCAAAAGAATCTCCTCTGGGTTTCTGCCTTCTTCCTTGTGTGAGGGGATTTGTGCGTATTTTATGCGCTAGCCAGTTGCGCATTTAAGAACCCCTGTCACGTTTAGGGAAGAGCGACACTGGCCCTGCTTCACTCCACCATTTGTTTGTTTCCAGTTATGGATACCTTCGGACCCGCCTTTCTCGTGAGGTGACCAGGGCGGTTGAGGTAATTTACCTCTCTTGTGGCATTAAGCCCCGGCTCTATGGTTGCCTTATCTGAGGGGCTGTGACAGTGTGAGGAGACCTGAGGAGCGGCTTTGTTGTCAGAGGACTTGCACAAGGTAACATTGTGCCCTGCTGTTCCTGGTTACCGCCACAGAACTGTTGTCATCATTTGACTCTCCCCCACTACACCGGCCCGTCTTTGCCTTAACCTGTGGCATTGTGGGAGTTGTGGTGCGATGATTACCAAAGGCACTCCAACAGGTGGGCTAAAACAGCTTGGGGGAGGAGCGGAACAACGTCACCAACATAAGGCAGCAGGTGGCACATACCGGGACATTTCCATCAGGTGTTGGGTGCTGAGGAAGGCTTATGCGCCGAAATGCATTCGCCGCCACCAGACTGTTCTTTTAAATAAAGCCTCTCCAAAAGAATCTCCTCTGGGTTTCTGCTTTCTTCCTTGTGTGGAGGGATGTGTGCGTATTTCATGCGCTAGCTAGCAGCGCATTTCAGAACCCCTGTCACGTTTGGGAAAGAGCAACACTGGCCCTGCTTCACTGCACCATTTGTTTGTTTCCAGTTATGGATACCTTCGGACCCGCCTTTCTCATGAGGTGACCGGGGCGGTTGAGGTAATTTACCTCTCTTGTGGCATTAAGCCCCCGCTCTATGGTTGCCTGATCTGAGGGGCTGTGACAGTGTGAGGACACCTGAGGAGCGGGTTTGTTGTCGGTGGACTTGCACAAGGTAACATCGTGCCCTGCTATTCCTGGTTACCGCCACAGAACTGTTTACATCATTTGACTCTCCCCCACTACACCGGCCCGTCTTTGCCTTAACCTGTGGCATTGTGGGAGTTGTGGTGCAATGATTACCGAAGGTATTCCAACAGGTGGGCAAAAACAGCTGGGGGGAGGAGCAGAACAACGTCACCAACATAAGGCAGCAGGGGGCACTTACCGGGACATTTCCGTCAGGTGTTGGGTGCTGAGGAAGGCTTATGTGCCGAAATGCATTCGCCGCCACCAGACTGTTCTTTTAAATAAAGCCTCTCCAAAAGAATCTCCTCTGGATTTTTTGCCTTCTTCCTTGTGTGGAGGGATTTGCACGTATTTCATGCGTTAGCCAGAGGCGCATTTCAGAACCCCTGTCTCGTTTGAGAAAGAGCGACACTGGCCCTGCTTCACTGCACCATTTGTTTGTTTCCAGTTATGGACACCTTCGGACCCACCTTTCTCGTGAGGTGACCGGGGCGGTTGAGGTAATTTACCTCTCTTGTTGCAGTAAGCCCCCGCTCTATGGTTGCCTTATATGAAGGCTGTGACAGTGTGTGGAGACCTGAGGAGCGGCTTTGTTGTCAGAGGACTTGCACAAGGTAACATCGTGCCCTGCTGTTCCTGGTTCCCGCCACAGAACTGTTTACATCATTTGACTCTCGCCCACTACACCGGCCCGTCTTTGCCTTAACCTGTGGCATTGTGGGAGTTGTGGTGCGATGATTACCGAAGGCACTCCAACAGGTGGGCAAAAACAGCTTGGGGGAGGAGCGGAATAACGTCGCCAACATAAGGCAGCAGGGGGCACTTACCGGGACATTTACATCAGGTGTTGGGCGCTGAGGAAGGCTTATGCGCCGAAATGCATTCGCTTTCACCAGACTGTTCTTTTAAATAAAGCCTCTCCAAAAGAATCAGCGCTGGGTTTCTGCCTTCTTCCTTGTGTGAAGGCATTTGTGCGTATTTCATGCGCTAGCCTGCGGCGCATTTCAGAACCCCTGTCACATTTGGGAAAGAGCGACACTGGCCCTGCTTCACTGCACCATTTGTTTGTTTCCAGTTATGGATACCTTCGGACCCGCCTTTCTCGTGAGGTGACCGGGGCGGTTGAGGTAATTTGCCTCTCTTTTTGCATTAAGCCCCCGCTCTATAGTTCCCTTATATGAAGGCTGTGACAGTGTGTGGAGACCTGAGGAGCGGCTTTAGTGTCAGAGGACTTGCACAAGGTAACATCGTGCCCTGCTGTTCCTGGTTACCGCCACAGAACTGTTTACATCATTTGACTCTCCCCCACTACACCGGCCCGTCTTTGCCTTAACCTGTGGCATTGTGGGAGTTGTGGTGCGATGATTACCGAAGGCACTCCAGCAGGTGGGCAAAAACAGCTTGGGGAGGAGCGGAACAACGTCGCCAACATAAGGCAGCAGGGGGCACTTACCGGGACATTTACATCAGGTGTTGGGCGCTGAGGAAGGCTTATGCGCCGAAATGCATTCGCCGTCACCAGACTGTTCTTTTAAATAAAGCCTCTCCAAAAGAATCACCGCTGGGTTTCTGCGTCCTTCCTTGTGTGAAGGCATTTGTGCGTATTTCATGCGCTAGCCAGCGGCGCATTTCAGAACCAGTGTCACGTTTGGGAAAGAGCGACACTGGCCCTGCTTCACTGCACCATTTGTTTGTTTCCTGTTATGGATACCTTCGGACCCACCTTTCTCGTGAGGTGACCGGGGCGGTTGAGGTAATTTACCTTTCTTGTGGCATTAAGCCCCCGCTCTATGGTTGCCTTATCTGAAGGGCTGTGACAGAGTGAGGAGAGCTGAGGAGCAGCTTTGTTGTCGGAGGACTTGCACAAGGTAACATTGTGCCCTGCTGTTCCTGGTTACCGCCACAGAACTCTTTACATCATTTGACTATCCCCCACTACAACGGTCCGTCTTTGCCTTAACCTGTGGCATTGTGGGAATTGTGGTGCAATGATTACTGAAGGTATTCCAACAGGTGGGCAAAAACAGCTTGGGGGAGGAGCGGAACAATGTCACCAACATAAGGCAGCAGGGGGCACTTACCGGGACATTTCCGTCAGGTGTTAGGCGCTGAGGAAGGCTTATGCGCCGAAATGCATTCGCCGCCACCAGACTGTTCTTTTAAATAAAGCCTCTCCAAAAGAATCTCCTCTGGGTTTCTGCCTTCTTCCTTCTGTGGAGGGATTTGTGCGTATTTCATGCGCTAGCCAGCGGCGCATTTCAGAACCCCTGTCATGATTGGGAAAGAGCGACACTGGCCCTGCTTAACTGCACCATTTGTTTGTTTCCAGTTATGGATACCTTCGGACCCGCCTTTCTCGTGAGGTGACCGGGGCGGTTGAGGTAATTTACCTCTCTTGTGGCATTAAGCCCCCGCTCTATGGTTGCCTTATCTGAGGGGCTGTGACAGTGTGAGGAGACCTGAGGAGCGGCTTTGTTGTCGGAGGACTTGCACAAGGTAACATCGTGCCCTGCTGTTCCTGGTTACCGCCACAGAACTGTTTACATCATTTGACTCTCCCCCACTACACTGGCCCGTCTTTGCCTTAACCTGTGGCATTGAGGGAGTTGTGGTGCGATGATTACCGAAGGCACTCCAACAGGAGAGGCTAAAACAGCTTGGGGGAGGAGCGGAACAACGTCACCACCATAAGGCAGCAGGGGGCACTTACAAAGACATTTCCGTCAGGTGTTGGGCTCTGAAGAAGGCTTACGCGCCGAAATGCATTCGCCGCCACCAGACTGTTCTTTTAAATAAAGCCTCTCCAAAAGAATCTCCTCTGGGTTTCTGCCTTCTTCCTTGTGTGGAGAGATTTGTACGTATTTCATGTGCTAGCCAGGGGCGCATTTCAGAACCCCTGTCACGTTTGGGAAAGAGCGACACTGGCCCTGCTTCACTGCACCATTTGTTTGTTTCCAGTTATGGATACCTTCGGATCCGCCTTTCTCGTGAGGTGACCGGGCGGTAGAGGTAATTTACCTCTCTTGTGGCATTAAGCCCCCGCTCTATGGTTGCCTTATCTGAGGGGCTGTGACAGTGTGAAGAGACCTGAGGAGCGGCTTTTTTGTCGGAGGACTTGCACAAGAAAACATTGTGCCCTGCTGTTCCTGGTTACCGCCACAGAACTGTTTACATCATTTGACTCTCCCCCACTACACAGGCCCGTCTTTGCCTTAACCTTTGGCATTGAGGGAGTTGTGGTGCGATGATTACCGAAGGCACTCCAACAGGAGGGGCAAAAACAGCTTGAGGGAGGAGCGGAACAACGGTACCAACATAAGGCAGCAGGGGGCACTTACAAGGACCTTTCCGTCAGGTGTTGGGCTCTGAAGAAGGCTTACGCGCCGAAATGCATTCGCCGCCACCAGACTGTTCTTTTAAATAAAGCCTCTCCAAAAGAATCTCCTCTGGGTTTCTGCCTTCTTCCTTGTGTGGAGGGATTTGTACATATTTCATGTGCTAGCCAGCGGCGTATTTCAGAACCCCTGTCACGTTTGGGAAAGAGCGACACTGGCCCTGCTTCACTGCACCATTTGTTTGTTTCCAGTTATGGATACCTTCGGATCCGCCTTTCTCGTGAGGTGACCGGGGCGGTTGAGGTAATTTACCTCTCTTGTGGCATTAAGCCCCCCCTCTATGGTTGCCTTATATGAGGGGCTGTGACAGTGTGAGGAGACCTGAGGAGCTGCTTTGTTGTCGGAGGACTTGCACAAGGTAACATTGTGCCCTGCTGTTTCTGGTTACCGCCACAGAACTGTTTACATCATTTGACTCTCCCCACTACGCCGGCCCGTCTTCGCCTTAACCTGTAGCATTGTGGGAGTTGTGGTGCGATGATTACCGAAGGCAATCCAACAGGTGGGCAAAAACAGCTTGGGGGAGGAGCGGAACAACGTCACCAACATAAGGCAGCAGGTGGCACATACCGGGACATTTCCATCAGGTGTTGGGTGCTGAGGAAGGCTTATGCGCCGAAATGCATTCGCCGCCACCAGACTGTTCTTTTAAATAAAGCCTCTCCAAAAGAATCTCCTCTGGGTTTCTGCCTTCTTCCTTGTGTGAGGGGATTTGTGCGTATTTCATGCGCTAGCCAGCGGCGCATTTCAGAACCCTTGTCACGTTTGGGAAAGAGCGACACTGGCCCTGCTTCACTGCACCATTTGTTTGTTTCCAGTTATGGATACCTTTGGACCCGCCTTTCTCGTGAGGTGACCGGGGCGGTTGAGGTAATTTACCTCTCTAGTGGCATTAAGCCCCCGCTCTATGGTTGCCTTATCTGAGGGGCTGTGACAGTGTGAGGAGACCTGAGGAGCGGCTTTGTTGTCAGAGGACTTGCACAAGGTAACATCGTGCCCTGCTGTTCCTGGTTACCGCCACAGAACTGTTTTCATCATTTGACTCTCCCCCACTACACCGGCCCGTCTTTGCCTTAACCTGTGGCATTGTGGGAGTTGTGGTGTGATGATTACCAAAGGCACTCCAACAGGTGGGCTAAAACAGCTTGGGGGAGGAGCGGAACAACGTCACCAACATAAGGCAGCAGGTGGCACATACCGGGACATTTCCATCAGGTGTTGGGTGCTGAGGAAGGCTTATGCGCCAAAATGCATTCGCCGCCACCAGACTGTTCTTTTAAATAAAGCCTCTCCAAAAGAATCTCCTCTGGGTTTCTGCTTTCTTCCTTGTGTGGAGGGATGTGTGCGTATTTCATGCGCTAGCTAGCGGCGCATTTCAGAACCCCTGTCACGTTTGGGAAAGAGCGACACTGGCCCTGCTTCACTGCACCATTTGTTTGTTTCCAGTTATGGATACCTTCGGACCCGCCTTTCTCGTGAGGTGACCGGGGCGGTTTAGGTAATTTACCTCTCTTGTGGCATTAAGCCCCGCTCTATGGTTGCCTTACCTGAGGGACTGTGACAGTGTGAGGAGACCTGAGGAGCGGCTTTGTTGTCAGAGGACTTGCACAAGGTAACATCGTGCCCTGCTGTTCCTGGTTACCACCACAGAACTGTTTTCATCATTTTACTCTCCCCCACTACACGGCCTGTCTTTGCCTTAACCTGTGGCATTGTGGGAGTTGTGGTGCGATGATTACCAAAGGCACTCCAACAGGTGGGCTAAAACAGCTTGGGGGAGGAGCGGAACAACGTCACCAACATAAGGCAGCAGGTGGCACATACCGGGACATTTCCATCAGGTGTTGGGTGCAGAGGAAGGCTTATGCGCCGAAATGCATTCGCCGCCACCAGACTGTTCTTTTAAATAAAGCCTCTCCAAAAGAATCTCCTCTGGGTTTCTGCTTTCTTCCTTGTGAGGAGGGATGTGTGCGTATTTCATGCGCTAGCTAGCGGCACATTTCTGAACCCCTGTCACATTTGGGAAAGAGCGACACTGGCCCTGCTTCACTGCACCATTTGTTTGTTTCCAGTTATGGATACCTTCGGTCCCGCCTTTCTCGTCAGGTGACCGGGGCGGTTGAGGTAATTTACCTCTCTTGTGGCATTAAGCCCCCGCTCTATGGTTGCCTTATCTGAGGGGCTGTGACAGTGTGAGGACACCTGAGGAGCGGATTTGTTGTCGGAGGACTTGCACAAGGTAACATCGTGCCCTGCTGTTCCTGGTTACCGCCACAGAACTGTTTACATCATTTGACTCTCCCCCACTACACCGGCCCGTCTTTGCCTTAACCTGTGGCATTGTGGGAGTTGTGGTGTGATGATTACCGAAGGTATTCCAACAGGTGGGCAAAAAAAGCTTGGGGGAGGAGCGGAACAACGTCACCAACATAAGGCAGAAGGGGGCACTTACCGGGACATTTCCGTCAGGTGTTGGGCGCTGAGGAAGGCTTATGCGCCGAAATGCATTCGCCGCCACCAGACTGTTCTTTTAAATAAAGCCTCTCCAAAAGAATCTCCTCTGGGTTTCTGCCTTCTTCCTTGTGTGGAGTTATTTGTATGTATTTCATGCGTTAGCCAGCAGCGCATTTCAGAACCCCTGTCACGTTTGGGAAAGAGCGACACTGGCCCTGCTTCACTGCACCATTTGTTTGTTTCCAGTTATGGATACCTTCGGACCCGCCTTACTCGTGAGGTGACAGGGGCGGTTGAGGTAATTTACCTCTTTTGTGGCATTAAGCCCCCGCTCTATGGTTGCCTTATATGAAGGCTGTGACAGTGTGAGGAGACCTGAGGAGTGGCTTTGTTGTCAGAGGACTTGCACAAGGTAACATCGTGCCCTGCTGTTCCTGGTTACTGCCACAGAACTGTTTACATCATTTGACTCTCCCCCACTACACCGGCCCGTCTTTGCCTTAACCTGTGGCATTGTGGAAGTTGTGGTGCGATGATTACCGAAGGCACTCCAACAGGTGGGCAAAAACAGCTTGGGGGAGGAGCGGAACAACGTCACCAACGTAAGGCAGCAGGGGGCACTTACCGGGACATTTACATCAGGTGTTGGGCGCTGAGGAAGTCTTATGCGCCGAAATGCATTCGCCGCCACCAGACTATTCTTTTAAGTAAAGCCTCTCCAAAAGAATCTCCTCTGGGTTTCTGCCTTCTTCCTTGTGTGGAGGGATTTGTACGTATTTCATGCGCTAGCCAGCGGCTCATTTCAGAACCCCTGTCACGTTTGGGAAAGAGCGACACTGGCCCTGCTTCACTGCACCATTTGTTTGTTTCCAGTCATGTATACCTTCGGACCCGCCTTTCTCGTGAGGTGACCAGGGCGGTTAAGGTATTTTACCTCTCTTGTGGCATTAAGCCCCCGCTCTATGGTTGCCTTATCTGAGGGGCTGAGACAGTGTGAGGAGACCTGAGGAGCTGCTTTGTTGTCAGAGGACTTGCACAAGGTAACATCGAGCTCTGCTGTTCCTGGTGACCGCCACAGAACTGTTTACATCATTTGAGTCTCCCCCACTACACTGGCCCGTCTTTGCCTTAACCTGTGGCATTGTGGGAGTTGTGGTGCGATGATTACCGAAGGCACTCCAACAGGTGGGCTAAAACAGCTTGGGGGAGGAGCGGAACAACGTCACCAACATAAGGCAGCAGGTGGCACATACCGGGACATTTCCGTCAGGTGTTGGGTGCTGAGGAAGGCTTATGAGCCGAAATGCATTCGCCACCACCAGACTGTTCTTTTAAATAAAGCCTCTCCAAAAGAATCTCCTCTGGGTTTCTGCCTTCTTCCTTGTGTGGAGGGATTTGTGCGTATTTCATGCGCTAGCCAGCGGCGCTTTTCAGAACCCCTGTCACGTTTGGGAAAGAGCGACACTGGCCCTGCTTCACTGCACCATTTGTTTGTTTCCAGTTATGGATACCTTTGGTCCCGCCTTTCTCGTGAGGTGACCGGGGCGGTTGAGGTATTTTACCTCTCTTGTGGTATTAAACCCCCGCTCTGTGGTTGCCTTATCTGAGGGGCTGTGACAGTGTGAGGAGACCTGAGGAGCGGCTTTGTTGTCGGATGACTTGCACAAGGTAACATCGTGCCCTGCTGTTCCTGGTTACCTCCACAGAACTGTTTACATCATTTTACTCTCCCCCACTACACCGGCCCGTCTTTGCCTTAACCTGTGGCATTGTGGGAGTTGTGGTGCAATGATTACTGAAGGTATTCCAACAGGTGGGCTAAAACAGCTTGGGGGAGGAGCGGAACAACGTCACCAACACAAGGCAGCAGGGGGCACTTACCGGGACATTTCCGTCAGGTGTTGGGCGCTGAGGAAGGCTTATGCGCCGAAATGCATTCGCCGCCACCAGACTGTTCTTTTAAATAAAGCCTCTCCAAAAGAATCTCCTCTGGGTTTCTGCCTTCTTCCTTCTGTGGAGGGATTTGTGCGTATTTCATGCACTAGCCAGCGGCGCATTTCAGAACCCCTGTCATGATTGGGAAAGAGCGACACTGGCCCTGCTTAACTGCACCATTTGTTTGTTTCCAGTTATGGATACCTTCGGACCCGCCTTTCTCGTGAGGTGACCGGGGCGGTTGAGATAATTTACCTCTCTTGTGGCATTAAGCCCCCGCTCAATGGTTGCCTTATCTGAGGGGCTGTGACAGTGTGAGGAGACCTGAGGAGCGGCTTTGTTGTCGGAGGACTTGCACAAGGTAACATCGTGCCCTGCTGTTCCTGGTTACCGCCACAGAACTGTTTACATCATTTGACTCTCCCCCACTACACTGGCCCGTCTTTGCCTTAACCTGTGGCATTGAGGGAGTTGTGGTGCGATGATTACCGAAGGCACTCCAACAGGAGGGGCAAAAACAGCTTGAGGGAGGAGCGGAACAACGTCACCAACATAAGGCAGCAGGGGGCACTTACAAGGACCTTTCCGTCAGGTGTTGGGCTCTGAAGAAGGCTTACGCGCCGAAATGCATTCGCCGCCACCAGACTGTTCTTTTAAATAAAGCCTCTCCAAAAGAATCTCCTCTGGGTTTCTGCCTTCTTCCTTGTGTGGAGGGATTTGTACGCATTTCATGTGCTAGACAGCGGCGCATTTCAGAACCCCTGTCACGTTTGGGAAAGAGCGACACTGGCCCTGCTTCACTGCACCATTTGTTTGTTTCCAGTTATGGATACCTTCGGATCCGCCTTTCTCGTGAGGTGACCGGGGCGGTTGAGGTAATTTACCTCTCTTGTGGCATTAAGCCCCCGCTCTATGGTTGCCTTATATGAGGGGCTGTGACAGTGTGAGGAGACCTGAGGAGCGGCTTTGTTGTCAGAGGACTTGCACAAGGTAACATCGTGCCCTGCTGTTCCTGGTTACCGCCACAGAACTGTTTTCATCATTTGACTCTCCCCCACTACACCGGCCCGTCTTTGCCTTAACCTGTGGCATTGTGGGAGTTGTGGTGTGATGATTACCAAAGGCACTCCAACAGGTGGGCTAAAACAGCTTGGGGGAGGAGCGGAACAACGTCACCAACATAAGGCAGCAGGTGGCACATACCGGGACATTTCCATCAGGTGTTGGGTGCTGAGGAAGGCTTATACGCCGAAATGCATTCGCCGCCACCAGACTGTTCTTTTAAATAAAGCCTCTCCAAAAGAATCTCCTCTGGGTTTCTGCTTTCTTCCTTGTGTGGAGGGATGTGTGCGTATTTCATGCGCTAGCTAGCGGCGCATTTCAGAACCCCTGTCACGTTTGGGAAAGAGCGACACTGGCCCTGCTTCACTGCACCATTTGTTTGTTTCCAGTTATGGATACCTTCGGACCCGCCTTTCTCGTGAGGTGACCGGGGCGGTTTAGGTAATTTACCTCTCTTGTGGCATTAAGCCCCCGCTCTATGGTTGCCTTACCCGAGGGACTGTGACAGTGTGAGGAGACCTGAGGAGCGGCTTTGTTGTCAGAGGACTTGCACAAGGTAACATCGTGCCCTGCTGTTCCTGGTTACCACCACAGAACTGTTTTCATCATTTTACTCTCCCCCACTACACCGGCCCGTCTTTGCCTTAACCTGTGGCATTGTGGGAGTTGTGGTGCGATGATTACCGAAGGCACTTCAACAGGTGGGCTAAAACAGCTTGGGGGAGGAGCGGAACAACGTCACCAACATAAGGCAGCAGGTGGCACATACCGGGACATTTCCGTCAGGTGTTGGGTGCTGAGGAAGGCTTATGAGCCGAAATGCATTCGCCACCACCAGACTGTTCTTTTAAATAAAGCCTCTCCAAAAGAATCTCCTCTGGGTTTGTGCCTTCTTCCTTGTGTGGAGGGATTTGTGCGTATTTCATGCGCTAGCCAGCGGCGCATTTCAGAACCCCTGTCACGTTTGGGAAAGAGCGACACTGGCCCTGCTTCACTGCACCATTTGTTTGTTTCCAGTTATGGATACCTTTGGACCCGCCTTTCTCGTGAGGTGACCGGGGCGGTTGAGGTATTTTACCTCTCTTGTGGTATTAAGCCCCCGCTCTGTGGTTGCCTTATCTGAGGGGCTGTGACAGTGTGAGGAGACCTGAGGAGCGGCTTTGTTGTCGGAGGACTTGCACAAGGTAACATCGTGCCCTGCTGTTCCTGGTTACCTCCACAGAACTGTTTACATCATTTTACTCTCCCCCACTACACCGGCCCGTCTTTGCCTTAACCTGTGGCATTGTGGGAGTTGTGGTGTGATGATTACCGAAGGTACTCCAACAGGTGGGCAAAAACAGCTTGGGGGAGGAGCGGAACAACGTCACCAACATAAGGCAGCAGGGGGCACTTACCGGGATGTATTACGTTACAACGCATACTTTAACTACGCATGCCTTTACAACGTGGTTTTTACATCGCAAACCTTTACAACGCATAGCGCTTTGGGGCACTGGATAGTGAATATATATATGTATATATTATATATATGTATATATATTTATATATATATATATATATATATATATATATATATATATATATATATATATATATATATATATATATATATTTATATTTATTGAAAAAAACAGAGGTTTCAGGGGTGTTATAGTTAGCTGGACATTTCACTCATACAAAACTATTGAAATTCCTACTTTATAGTTAGTTGTACTAACTGTAACTCTCGCACCAGCACTCCACTGGTGATGATGTCACATATTACATCATTCATGACATGGTCAGTGACATCACTGATGACATCACTGATGACATCTCAAATGACAACACTTATGACATCATCCAGTGAATGTGGTTTGGTTCCATTTTTAAATATGTATTATATATATAGCAATCTGCATTGAAGAATAGTGGATATATAAAAATCTGGATAGTGGATTTAGTAGCAGTATGATTGATGATTAATTGTTTACTTGAGTAATTTATAGTGTCTTACTAGATATATTGGATTGTGACTAAACTGTGTGAATATCTGTATTACTTGGTCAGTTGTTGCGTAACCTACTGCACCAGTTGGTTACTAGCTGCGTGAAACTCTATATTAGTTATTGATTAGTTAACTGATTATTTGCAATGGAGAGTGAATGTGGGTGTGCTTCGCTGGGGGGTCTGTGACTGCCCAAAGATATGTGAATAGTTATTTCAGTACGTATATGAGGTTAAGACTACATATTATAATACTTGTTTGGGTGAGTGAATATGTTTATGGGTGTGGTGATAAGCAAAAACATTTCTCAATGGTACATGTCCAACAAAGTAGAAAAAATAAAAGACAGTGTATGTGACAGTTGTTGTATATAAATAAGTGTACATAAAACTTATTGATTGCATGAGTGACTCTATAGATAATTGTATACTTGTAATAGTGATTTCATAACACACTAAGGATGAGTTACTATTTATATGAATAAATGAAGTGATATTTGTATTAGTGTGTAGCTGAGTAAATGTAAATAAGGAACATTGTTTTCAAAAGTGAATAGGATGACTGCATAACTGAATAGGATGTGTGCTGGTGTGTAATGTTAATACAAGTGTATAAGTATGTTTGATAGTGTTCTATTGATCATTGACAACATGTATGAGTGATTCTATAGGTAAGTGATTAGAGGTTTGTGTAGATCTAGGAATTACTGAGTGAGTTTTTAGATACTTGTATTGCTGTGCCAATGGATTCAAATATGCTGCTCTGTATTTTTCAGTGAGTGATGAAAGGTTATAGTAATCTATGATAAGGTGTATCTGATTGTCACGTGGATGATGTCAACAGTGATGTCATCAATGATGTCATTTTAGATGTCATCAGTGATGTCATTAGTGATGTCACTGACCATGTCATGAATGATGTAGAATGTGACATCATCGCCAGGGGATTGCTGGCGCGAGAGTTACAGTTAGTACAACTAACTATAACAAAGGAATTTCAATGATTTTGTATGAGTGAAATGTCCAGCTAACTATAACACCCCTGAAACCTATGGTTTTTTCAATGAATTTCTAAGGTTTTTTAAATGATAATTCCTAACTATAACCTGCCTGAAACATGGTTTTTTCAGTGAATTTCAAAGGTTTTTTAAATGACAATTCCTAAGTATAATGCTGACCACTTTCCCATATCTTCAACAAGAAACCAAATCTGCAATGCTACCTAAAAAAACAGGCAATAGTTCCACTTACCACTAACAAATTATCATCAACATTTAACTAGTGTAAGGTCGTCGACTATGTACTACGTAAATTACATCCAACTCACACCCATATTTAAAGAGCAATATGTGATAGAGGTACTAATTTTACACTTCCGATACCCAACAAAATCAAAATATCTGGCGCCACTACCACTACAACCACCCCTCCTGACCCCTCCCCTTCTACTACCTCAGAGGCAGCGCAAAACAGAACAACGGACCTCCCCAAAATAATACATCCCCTCAACAGCACACTAGCTCAATTTTCAGAGATGTGACAACCAACTATGTATAAGGGAAGGAATTCACACATCAACAATAATGTACACAATGCTAACACTACCGGTGATATTCTGTACACAACTCACTATACAAACCAAAAACTTTTCCGTGTATAGATATACCATTGATAAGTGTAGTGTACTGCACAGTGGATGCAACCATATTATCCCAGACTCTGGGGAATATCTCGGTCATGTTGCTGTGCTGTCTCCCCCCCCCCTTCAAGCAGAACTGAAGTGGGCTGATCCAACGTACGCAGCGTAAGAGTATAAATAATTAGCCTACGTCTTGGGCGTGGTTCACTTCTGCAAAGAGAAAAGACTCTGCCACAGCGAAGGTCCTCACCCTGCTTCATGGCTGCCGCCATGACCACTTACCTCCTCGATACAGGCCGATTGCGAACTCAGCGCCACAGCACCGCAGACTTATGTCTGTATCAACTAGTGTCTTCGATCGACACTGCGGACAGCAGGGTTCACAACTTGAATTCAGCTTTGGGTCCACACTACGCACAGCATTGAATTTATTCTTCATTTATGTAAGGCAGAGACAATTTTCTTAAAGTATGAACAGTAGGAAATTCAGCCTTCATTTATTTAATGCGTAGACAATTCTACTATATGTCTTCAGATTTTGTTTACATAAGCATTTGTCCATCTCTGTCTCTCAACTGACTTCAATCTACACTGCCTACAACAGGGTTCACAACTTGAATTCAGTTTTCGATCTACACTACGGACAGCATTCAAGTTAGCCTTGATTTATGTAAGGCAGAGACAATTTTGTTAATGGATGCCACAAAAAACATTCCTTAATGTCTGTACAAAGTACTGCCTTCAAATGTACACTGCGATCAACAGAGTTCACTACTTGATACCAGAAGCGCAAAAGCACTACAAACAACATTTAATTTAGTCTCGATGTATTTAAGGCAGAGACAATTGTACTGTGTCCTCAGATTCTGTTAACTGTTACAAAATAGCATTCATTGATGTTTGTGTCGACTACTGCCTTCAATCTACACTGCGGACAGCAGGGTTCACAACTTCAATTCAGCTTTCCATCTACACTACAGACAGCATTCAAGTTATACTTGATTTATGTAAGGCAAAGACTATTTTGTTAAAGGATGTCACAAAAAACGTTCCTCAATGACTGTACTGAGTTCTGTTTTCAAATGTACACTGCGATCAAAAGAGTTTACCACTTGATACCAGTGGCGCATAAGCACTACAGACAACATAAAATTCAGTCTCAATTTATTTAAAGCAGAAAAATAGTACTGTGTCATCAGATTTTGTTAAGGTATGTGACAAAAAAAGCATTCCTCGATGTCTGTGTCAACTACAGCCTTCGATGTACTCTGCGGACAGCAGGGTTCACAACTTAAAATCACCTTTACATGTATACTACGGACAGTAAGGAATTCAAACTCGATTAATTTAATGCAGAGACAATTGTAATGTATGTGTTCAGATTTTTTCAAATAGAATGACTATTGTACATGACGCATTCCAGTAGACAAGAGACATTATACCACTGTGACCCCCCCCGAACCATGAATAATCACAGAGTACACACACGCTGAGTTCTTTAGGTACCACTAACTCACTGCACCACAAGTCATTTCCCCGTAGCCTTATTAAAGCAGAATTCACTAGGCAAAAAACATTGCTCCCAGTACAGCCCCACTGCATTACGTATTGTTGCACAGTACGTGCAAGCACAGCGCCAAAGATACTACTAACTCAGTGCACCATAAATCATCGGAAAGAAGAGTGAACAGTTTTATGTCAGCAATGAGGCACACTATCACTATTAAGTGGAATTCATGCAGAATCCAAGCGACAAAAGACATTACTCCAATTACTGTGCCCCCTCCCCGCCAGACCACGCATCATCGCAGAATATGTACACGCTAAGCACCAAAGGTACTAGTAACTCAGTGCACCAAAAATCATTATCACGTGGCCTTACTAAGGCAGCATTCACAAAACAAAAAACATTACTATCAGTACGGCCTGCCCGGACCACACATCATCGCAGGCTCCACAGAATCTTCTTGTTTTTGATACCACTAACTCAGTGTAAACCAAACTAAGTATAACACCTATCAAACCCTACACAATATCCCTTTATTATGCTTCCTTGAAAAACGTATTTTGTAACACTTATAGATTTAGTTGAATAATAAAATGTATTCTGCATATATGTTCTATCTTCTACTTCAATCATGATTGCAGATGATGCAGTCCGCCCTAAGATCTACACTGAGGACAAGAGGGTTTACAACTTCAATTCAGCTTTGTATCTACACTACAAACAGCAGAGAATTTAACCTTTATTTCTTTAAGGCACACACAAAAAATACTCCTGTGGCCCTGCTACTATGCACAAGCACCTTTAATCCCTACATCCTGTGAACTATGTTTCCAAAGAAAGTACAACACAGCGCCAAAATGTACCTCCACCACCGGTAATACCAAGTACCTCTGGGGTATCACCTTTACCATCGCAACCAGACAAACGTCCCCATTTTGAGAAAGTTAGAATGCACTGCGTGAAATGCAATTGTTTAATTTCTTATGGAGAGCAATCAGTAGACATAGTTTGCAGAGCAATTGATAACCATTGATGATAGTTTTTTTTAACCTCAAAATTCATGCAGACCAGTATGCAACACTCAATATTTTGAGTACAGACCGCTCGAACCACGCATCATTGCAGGCTGAGCACACGCTGAGCACCACACGTACCACTAACTCATTACACCATAAATAATCGCCACGTGGCCTTATTAAGGCAAAATTCAGTTGCCAAAAGACATTCTTACCAGTTCGTTCTGCTTGAACCACGCACCATCGCAGGCTCTACATAAACCGCCCCTACCTCAGTGTACCACAACTCATGAACACTTTACGATAGAATCTTCTGTCTATTATTTCACATATAGTGCTCCTACCTTAGTACAGCAAAAGTCATAAACCGTTTACGGTTGAATATCTGTGTATGATATCATGATTAATATTCTACTTGTTACCAACAACAAAGTTATAAAATGGAGTCGAGCGCATGTACCCGTACCCATTTCAACTATCTATCTGTGTCTGTGTATTTATTATGTTTCTACAATGCTGCTCCAGCGCCCTTCCACATTATATTGTGCTATAAATAGCGTAAGCAACCATCTTAACTCTGACAGTAAGTGTGGATTATTCCTCCTTTTTTTTGCGTATTTATACAGCGCAAGATCAACCCAAAACTATATCAGCAATTTACATGAGCACCGTATTTACAGCACATTTTCAAGCACGCATAGATAACGTCATTACTCTACAATATTAGGATGTGGACGCAATTCTAAGCCTCGAACACTGATTTCCAGCACCAAGTTTGACAGTGTACCTGAATGACCACAAACGTATATATGTATTAGCTGCCCTTCATGTGCCAAAAACTGCAACTTAAACCTTTCCCAACCCTGTATTTCTACAGCTACAACACTCCACTGAATGTACAACAAAAAATTCATATTCACAGAAATGCATCATGCCCACCATCTTTTATGTGTGCAACTATGAATGAATATAGAGGCAGTGATACCCCGTTTACATTTATACCAAATGGGAGTTCCATGGTGACTCATAGTGATGTGGATGTCGCAGTACAGAAAGGGAAGTAATACAACAGTGCTAATACAACAATTAGGCAATAAGGTAAAAGATATGGGAGAGTAATATAACGGAAGGTACAACACAGTGATACCCCGTACCTTTCATATTGGCCATGTTGTGGAAATTTACAGACATAATGATACATTTGCGTTTAAGACCCGAGTCACTTCAGCACTACAAAATGGACACCTGATTCACTTGATTTTTCATATAACTCACAACTCATGAACCTCTACATGCACCCGGGCGGAAAACATAAGGGAAAGAGGATAAAAGAACTAGTTACTGCAATCAAGGGGTTAAAGTCTACCTATCCAAGCGAAAACATGCTTATAACAGGAGATTTTAATATGAATCTAATTCATCGTCAGGAGGGAAGCCTCCCCACCCACATTGTCCCTCGGCAGGGCAACCTTTGCAGACAAAGTGCAATAGGAAGGAAATGTGCCATGGAGTTGGAAGCCCTCCAATTGTACACCTTAAACGGAAGGGGTAATCTGGACACACCAGCTGCCCTAACGAGGGTTTCCAAAAATTCAGGTTCAACCATAGACTATACTCTGGCGGACCCCGACCTATTCCTTTACATTAGAGACTTCCACATCCAGGAACGGGGGGAAAGCGATCATCTCCCACAGACCTTCACCTTGACAATTGAAGTAAAAAAGTCTGAGCAAGCGCTGCCTCTATCCTTGAACACCCAAATCTTCAATTTACAACGCCTAAACTGGAATGAAGAAAACCTCGACAATCTAATGGCGTCATGCCATGCATTGCTTTCACTATCTGATACATCAAAGGACATAATAAAGACCTGGGAGTCCTTTGTAGCAGACTTAAACAAGAATTTCCAATCCAATCACAGAGGACAAAAAGCCATAAGAAACAGAGGAGGGAAATGGTACACCCCAAAGCTGCGACAACTAAAAAGGCAAATTAATGCATTTCTCAGGGCCGAACGCAAAAAGGATCCTCACTTTTCACAACAAACCTTGAAAACAATTGCAGCCTTAAAAAAAGAGCTAAAAAGAGAGACCAATCTGGCCAAGAGAATGCATAGGGAAAAACTAGCGTGTACTATACTCCATGCCAGTAAGATGCAGAACTCAAAAGAATTTTGGGCAAAAATAAACTTCACGCTCAACGGTAAACTTCGGCAGTTCAACTCCGACATGACTGACCAGCTTTGGTGTAGCCACATCGATTTATTATACAATTTCACACTTGATACCCCACTTGACAATAAAGTCGTGCCGCTCCCGGAGCGTGCCCTGTCAAGCCTGAGAACAATGACAGACCCAAACCCTGCTGAGCCCAAAGCCACTTGCGAACCGTCAACAACAAAGAACATAGGTGGCACTGACCTGATGACACTAACGCAGGTCTTTAACACCATAAAATCATTGAGAGCAGATGGAGCTCCCGGCCCAAATGGTCTCCCCAATGCTCTATTCAGGAAAGACCCCATGTTCTGGGCCAGTCAATTACTCCCTTTATTTTGTCATAGTATAAAGACCGGGAACATTCCCGAATCGTGGAGGGGCAGCATTCTACACCCAATATATAAATCTGGGTCTCGCTCTGACCCCAACAACTACAGGCTAATAGCCTTAATAGATGTGAAGGCAAAGATCTATGTGTCAAACTTACTGGTAGAACTGGAGGCTTGGGTAAGCTGCATAGGGCTAATCCCCCTGACTCAAACAGGCTTTCGCCCAGGAATGGGCACCCTCACCAACTTATCTGCAATAACCCTACTAGCAAAAAGGGCAATCGACAACTCTAACTCGCTTTATACTTGTTTTTTGGACTTAAAAGCGGCCTTTGATAAAGTGCCAAGATCCAAACTCTGGGCCAAAATGAAAGCCTGGGGCGCGCCGCCAAAGCTAATGGGAGCAATCATAGAGCTGTATTCACAGACCTGGGTCCAAGTGAAAAAAGGAGATGGCCGATGCCTGACAAAGAAATTCTTCACACTCGACGGCCTAAAACAAGGCTGCGTATTGGCCCCCTGCCTTTTTAACATTTACACCGCGGACCTAGAAAGCGACTTACGCTCGATTCAGGGAGATCCACCAAAATTGGGTAACTTGCCCATAATGAGTCTACAATACGCAGACGACATTGTGCTTTTGTCACAAACTCCTCTCGGCCTACAACGTATGATCTCTAAGCTTGCGTCATACCTCTCGAATACACAACTTACAATAAACCTTAAAAAAAGAAATGTTTTATGCTTTTCTGGCTCTCGCAAGAAAGGAAAAAAATTCGTCTGGAAGATAAACTCCAGCATACTAACTCAGGTAGACCAATATAAATACCTGGGCATCTCACTGGATCATCAATTAAAATATAAACAGCACTTGGAACAGGGGAAATCAAAAGCCAAACAGCTCCAATTCGCCTTTAAAACAGTCCAAAAACACCTATGCGGAAATTCCACTGCCCACATTTTAAAGATCGTAGCCGCCAAATTCTTGCCATCCCTCACATATGGTTCTGAGATGATGGCAACTCGGGACTCCACAGCGCTAAACCTCGCCCAATCTCGCCTCTTTAAAAACCTTTTTTCAATCCCGCGCTATATTTCGCAATCTCAAATACGTTTGGAATACGGTCTCACAAATCAGCTCCCGGCAAGACAAGGAGCCCTCGTCAAATACTACTGGCGAATGAGGGATGCAGAAGATCACTCCCTGGCTCATCTGTGCTGGCTGGAAGTAGAAAAACAGGCAGGACTTCCCAAGTCTATATATAATTCCCTCAGGCAAGCGCTTCAATCATTAGCACTGGAAGAATCCTGGCTTGCACCCATGACTTACACTGCTTTTAAACTGCGAACTACCAACGCAATCAAACAAGCGTCACTATTAATGGACAAAGCTGCAGTGGCAGGCAAAAGCCACGCCTGGATTGTTCTGCCATCATACATCCACATGAAGCCCCATCCATATTTGCAAAAGGAAATTAAGCTTGTTAAAATTGGGCTGCTTTGCGAGTAAAGATCTCACTCCCAAATGGCTACAGTCGTGGTCAACTTCCGACTGCCGCCTTTGTAACAACGGCGCAGAGTCATTACTGCATCGAATATGTATATGTCCCGCACTTCAGAAACTAAGGAAAGTGCTTCTGCTACCACTCTTAAGAGTCGCCCAGGTGAGAACCTGCAGGGCAGCCGTCATCATATGCCTCAGTGGGACTTGGATAAAACTATCTTGCAACACTATAAAATTTCTGGAGCATGCTGCTCAGGAGCTGGGAAACAAGGCAGCAACCAAAGAGAAGTCAGGCTAACAGGCACGGACACAGCCGGCCATAGACTCACTTTTATTTTCCCAATGGTCTCTCTTGTTTCCATCCCATAGCACTTCATTTTATGTCATAAAAGTGTACCCTGACCCAACCCACTTTGCTTCCCCAAGTTTTACTTTCCCCCTTACACCACTTTTTGAAAAGTCTGTGTAATTTCATGTTACAAAAGTGTCCCCTGATCCTAATCATAACACCTTTTTAAGTTTTACTTTTCACCTTAGACCACCTTCCTGAAAAGCTTGTGCAATTTTATATTTCCTTTGCTTTTTAAAAAAATTTTTTTTTACTCTTTTTGTTTTTTTACTCTTTTTGTTTTATTTTTGACCTGAAGTTGATTTTGTGTTGTTTTAAAGATGTAAACATTGATCAAATGGTGGTAAGCTCCACCCTTTTATGATTTTTATTATAAATCAAATAAAAGTATTACTATTCATATAACTCACAACGGAACCACGCCCATAGCTCCAGAACCATGGTTCAGATTCTCCCGCAGCACTGGCATACATCACACCAGCCCACTCCGCTTACGCTTCCAGGAAAAAACAAAAACGTAACATTGCCCAGATTTCCATTGTACTGATTTCTTAGTTCCAGGTCTCGTTGTCAAAACGGCACACAAACACTCCCTCATGGCTGATATACACCCACACCACACCCATCTAGCACATACGTCACAACACACGTGACCCTACCAATGAAAAAGACGGAGCGCATTTTAGAGTTGCTCCCATCGCAAGCGCCTGGCCTCTTTGGTCAATGAGTTAGTGGTACCGCAAAGACTGAGCGGGTGAGGAACCTGCGATGATGATGGGAGCACGAGTATGTCATTAGCCATACTGATATCATGACTCGGCACCATGTATCAGATTTCTTGGTGACAGAGCGGGACTGCATGATGTAGAAGGTGTCCTGTCCACGAAAAGGTGAGCAGTGAGGCCTCGGTGCGCATCGGAGAGAGTTGATGGGGTGCAGCAGACCAGATACAAAAAAGCGACGCAGCGATTTAGGCGTACGCAGTCCTATATACTGTATCTTATTGCATCAAAAACATTTTTTCCAATAGCAGGAATGTTTTTATAATCGGTCAAATGTCCGGTATATAAACTGTACACATTTTTGTTTTTAAATGGGAGAGGGAAGGTGTGTGAAAGGGCGATGTAATTCTACTCCACATTAAGATATTAACACATACCAATCATAACATCTTTCTTTTACTATCTTTTAGATGTAGAGCTTCAGGGTGCATTACGTCCCGGCTTGTTGTGAAAAACACACTGGTGACAGAAAGGTGTGCTGTGAATATTCTTTGCAGTCACTCTCTCACTTCCTCTCTCCTTTGATAAACAAATGACACACTATGTTAACTTCCTTTTTAACTTACAGGTTGTGTTTCACAAATTGGCGTTATCCCCCCTAAACACCTCCAAAGCTCTACGTTCGTGCATTCTGCGATGATGCATGCCCATTGTAACAACATCTGAAAAGGCTGCTTCGACACGTGGTGCACCCTCTTTGAATCACACCAATGGCACAAGGTGAGCAAAGAAGCTTGTTTCCGAAACAACAACAAGTCATCAGTGGACGGAGAGAGTGGGTAGTGTGCAGCAGCTTCACTGCGTAGGAATGTACAATTACTTCCGAGCTGGGAGAATAGATAGGTTACAACAGTCTGAGGGGCAGATTTACAAGCCCCTTGCGCCACTTTTGTGTCACTTTTAACATGGGAAAAGTGGCACAAGGAGCTTGTAAATTTGCCTCTGACTTCCAAAGAAAAACACTCACCTCCGGACTCTCCGAGCCAATGGGTGCAACAGTCTAGGTTTGCAATATCGAGAACTCACCGCTATGCAGTCGGAGTGCATGGGATATACTACTTTGGAAGAAAAACAGCACACAGACACCTCCTTAAAGTGGAACTTGATGAAATACATTATCCTGAGTGTACAAATAAATAAAGCAAAAATATACGTGTGCAGTTGTATGTACTATGCTATTACTAACTCTATCTACTATCTTTCAGATCACTAAACTGGAGGATGCACTATGAACCAGCACGCGCTTGGACACACAACGGAGGCAACAGGTGAGCTACAAGTATTTTCTCCAATATTATCTGCTCCATCTATAACTTTCTCTCTCTCTCACAGCTTTAATGTCGTTTTTTCTCTCTTTCTCTCTCTCACTCTCTCTCACATCATTTCTCTTTCTCTTTTAAAGTTATGGACGCTGCTGTCCACTCTGCTGTGTACAACCAAAGCTGAGTTCAAGTTGTGAACTCTGTTGGTCACAGTATTTACACAAGGTAAGCAGAGCGGCTTAGATATACAATGCCTCTGATTAAATGCATATAAATAAAAGAGCTTATTTACAAGCCCCTTGCGCCACTTTTCTGTCACTTTCAACATGGGAAAAGTAACACAAAAGTGGCGCAAGAGTCTTGTAAATAAGCCCTAAAGAATATTGTCCTGCATAATGACTTGATCTCTCACCTAATTCTGTCTCATCTCTGAATCATTTTAAAGACCTGTTGGTCCATAGTGTAAATCTGATTCAGTAGGCACTTCCAAACAGACACCTCTTGAACGCGGGCCTATAAGACAGCTGAAATGTATCAGGCACACTGCAGATGTGCAAATAACCAATTTTCGCCAAGTGTTACCTTAACTTGTAATGTTTGACCTCATTTAGTCACGTCGATCTAATTTTGAATACTTATTTTCATTTTAGTTTTGCAGATTACCTACCCTACTTCTTTTGGAGTCCAGATCACATTTTGTTGAATTGTTTTTTTAAAGTTAGGTTTCTAGTTATTTATTACATTGTTATCTTTAAGTTATGTTTCCAGTTATTTATTATTGTTTTAATAAAAGTTAATTTTAAAAAAGTATATACAACTTCTTTTTCTGACATTTCACTATTATTTAGTGTGATAATGATGTAGTTAGAAAACATTTAAAAATAGAAATGATATTTATAACTTGAAGTATAATACTGAGGCTAACTCTTCACCAGATCTTTACCAGAGTCTATAGCTACGACTAACGGTTCCTATGGAAAAGTTTTAAAACTCCAGCACAGTAACTGTTTCGGTAAGCAACATATAGTGTGGTGAACTTCTACCCTCTGTGCTCATTTAAGTGTTCCATGAACTGCTACTATGGTAACAGGCAGAAAGCCGTTTGGGGGTAGGGTTAAAAGGTACTGGCTGTACAGAAACTGTTATATTTACCCAGAAACCTCTACATTACAAAAAGGAGAGCAAAGTAAAACAGAACACTGTGTACCAGATCTACAACCCCCTTGCGCCACATTCACGTCACTTTTCCCATCTTAAAAGTGATGCAACAGTTACGCAATGACCTTGTAAATCTGCCCCATGCACATTACAAGCAAAACAAGTACACAACTCATTCAATTCTTTATCGATCACAATTAGACAGTGTTGCCTCACGATTCACAATGAACGTCAATAAATACTTTGTGCCTATTTAAATGGAAGACGAGATTGTCGACATTACAAAACTTAGTGGCATATTTACAAAGACGGAATTAAAATTGTCGTCACTTTAACGCCCGCAAACTACAACAAAAACGTCGAAAATGGACTTCAAAATCCTTTGTTATCTTACTGGAAGATTTTCTTAACATTGCTAGTTCCTATACAAAACTAAGAGCAACCCCCCGGAGCTATAAAATAAATGGTTGCGGAGGGCTCCAAGGTCCCCCCCTGCAAAATTAGAAGTGTGGGGACCTCAACAACCCCCCTCAAACCCCGGGAACCACCATCCCCGGGGATTTGTGTATTGTGGGAGGCCGACTGCGTGGCCCTCCGCCTGGACCCCTTGAGGGCCCTGGGGACCACCACGCCCAAGGCCAGGCTCCTGCAGTGTCCCGGAGTGCCTACCCCCGGGACACTGCAGTTTGCTATGAGAAGGCAGGAGTCTCGTGGCTCCCGCTCTCCCATAGCAAACTTAGTTTGCATTTTGAAAGACCCAGCAGTGAAATCTGTTCTCACTTCCAAAATCCAAACCAGATTGCTTTTCCACTTGCAAGTTAGCATCTCCCCATGTGGAAAAGCAATGCCGGCTCCTGAAGGACGCGGGGAGCCGGCGGGACAGTTGGGGCATTGTAGCTCCCCCCACGGTCCACAAAATTTCTTATAAGCCCCGGGGGATAGATTCCCCAGAGATATTAGAAATTACTGATAGAGACTATTTTTTCACTCTAAAATTAAAAGTCGCGCACCCAGCGCAGCGCTCAGTGCGGCCCACTGGTGTGCACGCACTGGATGCACAACTCATATTCTAGAGGTGCGCAACTTCTACGCGTTTGGGAGCCGGCATTGCTTTTCCACATAGGGAGCTACGAACATGCAGCTCCCCATGCAGAAAAGCAATCTGATTTAGATTTTAAAAGAGAGAACAGATTTCCTTGCTATGGGAGGGTGAGATTGACACCCCGGGATACTGCAGGAGCTGGCCCTCCCACAATACATAAAGCCCCGGGGAGCGGTGGTCCCCGGGGCTTTGGAGACCTTGCAGCCCCCCCAACCATTTTTTTTGTAGCCCCGGGGGTAACGGGCCCTCAAGTGCTCCAGGAGGGGAGCCACGCAGTCCCCCTCCAACAATATCTAAAGCCCCGGGGGGGGGGTGGTCCCCACGGCTTTGGGGACCTTGGACCCCCCCCCCCTACAATTTTTTTTAACCCCCGGGGTATGATGATCCCCGGGGCTTGGGGGGCCTCTCTGGGCCCCCCATAAAATTTAATAATTTTGCCCCTGGTATTTAGCCCCCCCGGAGGCTAATTATAAAAAAAGCTCAGTTTTGTTTTATTTATTTGACGGCAGAGTGCGTGCACGCTACACGCACCTGCAGGGTCTTTTTATAAAAAATAATGTGTGCCCTGGGGGTCCTTCTGGGACCCCCTAAGCAGGTCCATGTAATTTTCTCAGTAACTACTGAACAGATTGACACCATTTAAGCAAAAGGCACAAGTCTGAACTGAGGACTACTTCTTTGCCAAATTTGGCGTAATTCCGTTCAGCAGTTCAAGCTGTAGCTGTGGCTAAAGGTCCTATGGGAAATTGCATGGGGAAAACATGTTTTGGGACCCCCCTTTTTTCTCGGCCCCTACTTGACGAATCACCGTGCAACTTTCAGGATAGGAGCGGACCAGAGGTAGCCAAAGGTTTGGAAAATTTCGCAAAGATTCATCAAATGGCGCCAAAGTTATTGAGAATAGAATGTTGCGGATTTCCTATGGATAATAGGTCCTAACTATAACTACCGACTGGCGGCCACCAGTAGGTAATATATATATATATATACGGTGGTAGGACACCTGATGCTGCATGTTGAAATGGTGCATGGGCTGGTGCTGCTGCCTGGTCATTGTTCCCCATGGTGCCTGGTAGCTGGCATTGGTAGGTGTGTGGTGATATACACCTCGCTTTCTATTTCCACTCTGGGTTTGGTGGATGTGGTAGTACACCCAGTCTTCCGTGTATCTATGCAGGAGCTGGTTTCTCCGGTGCTTAAATGTGCCCTTTCTTTGATTTCTGTGCCCTTCTTTGCTTAAATGTGTCCTTCTTTGATGTCTGGCACAGGGAGGTGGCTGTCCTTCCACCAGGGCGTAGTCCCTAGGCAGGTGCAGTCCCTGGCAGCTTTCCTACGTGCTGTATGCACTGCTGAGGCGTTTGGCGGGGGTGGGACCTAATCACCGTTGTTGGCTCAGGCTCTTGCTAAGGGATAGCGTGGTCGCGCACTAACCTCTTCCTGGGCTGCGTTTCCTTCTGTGGCCTTCTGTGTTGCGGGCAGGGTGCTCTTGGTGTTAGCATGCGCTGTGCCCTCCTGGGTGCTCGCACGCACCCGACGTCGCACGGCTCGCAGCTGCGTCTGATGCTTGTATTTTCCCTTTTCTGGCCGCTGTATGAAACGCAGCGTGTGACGAGCGAGGGTCTCGAGCCCACACTCGTCGCCAGTGTAATGGGTGACTATTGGGGGCAATTCTATCTTGCAGCATGCGCGGGGGCCAATGCTTGTCGCGCAGTAACTCAGGCCACACTGGTGCTGGGAGTCGGAAGTGTCGCCCACGAGCAGGCGCTCCCTTTTATTACATCCCCGCAGGCCATGCCTGGCCTGCGGATGTAATGGACTTACACGGCGGCTTCTAGACCGCTGACTATTACAGGTAGGACTTCTAGGAAGGACAACCTGCAAAAGTAGGTGAATAGCCATAAACTGAAAAAATGTGTGGAATTCACATACACCATGCTGGAAACTTCTCACCATTGGAAACAGGAGTAGATGTGTTTCTGTTAAAGGCAGTAAGGAAATGAGGAGTAACATCCACCTATTTAAAAGGGTATAAGTACAATGTACTCCTCAGGAGTAAAAAAAAGTTTCCCAATTGAAAAATAGTAACTGTGCAAAATCGAGTGTGTCAGAATTATGCAGGTAAACAGTTCCGCTTTGTAGAGAATCATCATGTACACATTTTGTGCCCGTCCAAGGCTGACTGGTGCAATTGAGTTCAAGTTCAGTGTTGCCTCATGCTTCTCCTTCAACTACCAGAAGAAAATGGAGGACAACAAATCTGGGACTAGTTCCACCATACTCCTACAAGAAAACCCTCATCCCATATGGGAAGATATTCCATTATTCACATTGATACTGCAAAGAACCACAAAACATTAATTTAACAAAAAGTAACAATAGCAAATTCATAGTTATCTTAATTTACGAAAATCTAAATGTGAAAGCCAAGTTCCATATGTTTTCTAAAGGTTTGCCATGACACCATAACACATTTTCCACCGTAAACGTACATTAAAACAGAAAGCCAACCTGAATTAAGCGTTATTTTGCTTTGCGGCAGTCTGGTAGCTATGGAGTGCCAGGGCTTGAATTTCCATTTTGGATGGCAATGAGATCATGCATTGGCAAAGGCGTGCAATGTGCCTTTAGGAGTCTTGCCATCACTTGTGGGTAACTTGACAACACCTGGCAAATTGGAAAGGGGTTTCACTTTCCATAGTAATCTGAAATGTTGCATGGCTCGGCACGTTTGAGAAACCTCACTGAACAAGTGTTGTTTATAAAAAAAAAAAATCAGTAGCCAAAACTATGGTTGGTACTTTAGTATGTTCCAAAGTAGAAAAATATCTAATTTTTCATTGAAATGTATGTTGTTTTAGGATTATGTTCTTTTTCTTGTATTTGGTAGTGTTAAAAATTGTCCACATAGCACCGTTGGGTCATGAGAAGAAGTTCTGCTGTCAGAGACTGAAGATGTGCAGTGTTTGCAATTTATATGTGTCTACTTTTTATTGTGGAATCTTCATTAATTCCACTCAAAATTCATCCTGGAGATGGTTTTGGGAAATTTAATTCGATAGTTACTTTGTTGCCTTAGCTCTGGCAGCGTGGGTATTTCATATCAGATGACCTCATTGACTCGTTTATAACTAGCCTAGAATAGAAGTTGCTGTTTACGGAATTAATAATTAAAAGGAGGATGTACAAAGTGGGTAGGGAAAATGTTGTTTGTCTGTTTAATGAACCTCTTGTCCAGGACACCATTATTATACGATCACTTGAATAATTGCGACTGTAGATCTACCTGTAACAGCAGTACTATGGAGCAGAATAGTGCATGTTTCTGTTTAAAGCGGCCTAAAATAGGTAGCCATTAACACTTTGAACCAGACGCGGCCGACACCGGTAAGAGCGGTGGGGCAGGGCAATTCGACCGGCGTTGGGATAGGTAAAATTAAATAATAAATCAATAAAACTACATACCTTGCGCCCGTTGCATCGCTAAGTTGGGAATGTAGTGAGCGAAATTTGTGATTTTATTAATTTTTTTATTTACTTTTACCTACACCCTCCACCACCTCAACGCTCTTACCTGCGCCGGCAGAGGCTGTGCTGAAGTTCTGCAAAATTTTCCATAATTCAACAAGAGGGTCATAAAAAGAGATCCAGAAAACAGCCTTGTGATAGGCCCCAGATTAATCGATATCACAGGTATCAGTTACTTTTTTATGGAATAACATACAGGGCTCGGGGATCCAGCAGGTGTAGAGTCAGGCCAAAAAACACCAGACCCAGGTGTTCCTACAGCTTGAAATCTCTATCGTAGAAGCAGTTACCATTGGGATTACTGGGGCACTTGTCATGAGGCTCCACCCTTTCAAACTATAGATGTAGGCGCTGATCTTTAACCCTCATCGTTGCGGGCCCCCAGGGACTCTGGGGGTGTAGGGGGTGCACATGGGGGGTACCTATGGTACCCCCCAGCATTGCAAAGTAGAATGTGGCAGGCACCACGCGGTGCCTGTCACGTTGTGCTTTGTAATGCACAACATCTATCTTTAGCATTGCGGTAGGCGCCCGCCGCAATGCTAAAGATACAGGATGCGCCCGCCACTGTGGAGGGCGCATCCTAATACCCCCATGGGACCCCCGCCCTCATGACGGGCGGTCCCTACACACGACAGGATGACGGCGGACAAAGTCCGCCCGTCATCCTAATGAGCCCCTAAGTCTCCATGGGTCTCAATCAAGAGGAAGAATTATTAGTACATTTGAAAGAGTAAATGTCTACGATGTGCGTGTGGACCTCATGATCTATCATTAATCTATCTAGGAGAAAAATGAATATGACTGAAAAAAGAACCCTATGCCTTGGTTTATCTTTTTGCCCTTCCTACCACTCTAAATATACCGACAATCGCGTTGACCTTTTTAAATATATTCAGAAGCTAAATTTGAAGAAGTGGCATAAATTGAAGGGTAGTGCATGTATCATGGGAGAAAATGGTCTTGACTTATTTAATGCATATGATTTTGACATTAGAGATACTGAGATTCTTAGCACTGTGATGGAATTGGGGAGTAGTGAGGGAGTAGGGGGTACTATTGTTAGTCCGACACAACTTTTATCTGAACTCGACATCAGCACTGATGCAGCTACAGATACTGATTTTAGACCTCAGTCCACCTTTATTCCTACACTTCCACACGACAGTATACATACCTTTCACAAGTGTGTGAATAAGAATTTGAATGAGCATAGACATAAGAAACACAAGTTTAAACACAAGGGGGACCCCAATTTGACGTTCATACAGAGACAGGCCCTCAAATCCCACATGGTGGATGACAGGATTGTCATCCGTCCAGCTGACAAGGGAGGGAATATCGTGATCCTTGACCGGGAACAATACTTAGAGGAAGCCAATAGACAGCTTACTGATGGCGAGTTCTATGAATCCATCAACTTTGACAGGTACAACAATAGCATTACCACTCTTTGGGAACTCTTACTAGAGTGGAAGGATAAGGGGATTTTAACGTGGGAGGAATTTGGTTACCTTAAATGTGATTACCCGGTTCTTCCAGTATTTTACCTCTTACCAAAGATACATAAGGATGCCACTAGACCGCCAGGGAGACCCATAGTGTCTTCACGAGGGAGTGTGTCGGAATGTGTGTCCAAGTGTATTAATCAGTTCCTCGGGCAGTACGTGACAAACTTGGACAGCTATGTGAGGGACACCAAAGATTTCCTGAATAAAATAGAGAAACTGGAATGGGATACAGACTCTATGTTCATCACACTGGATGTACAGAGCCTGTACACCATTATTGATCACCAACAAGGCCTAGAGGCATGCAGGCAATATCTGGGTAATAGACACATCAGGTTTCGAGATCATACGCAGATGTTGCTTGACATGGTGGAATTTTGATTGTGGAACAACATATTTTTGTTTAATGGTATATTGTTTAGTCAGATCAATGGCTCAGCCATGGGGTCGTGTTTTTCTCCCAGCTTCACAAATCTTTTCTTGGGGAGCTGGGAGGAAGAAATACGGTCTGATCCTATTTTCCAGCAGGAAACGTGTCGATGTGGCTTCGCTACATCGACGATTTGTTCATAGTATGGAATGGATCCGCTGATGAAGCTGACAACTTCATCATGAAACTAAATCGGAATGACCACAACATCGTCCTTAGCGGGACTAAGAGTAGGAATACTATTGATTACTTTGACGTCAAGTTGGAGATTAAAAACAATAGAGTTCATACTTCCCTTCATCGCAAAGCCACCGCTGGTGATTGCATTCTGCATGCACTCAGCAGGCACCCCGACAATCTCAAATCGAGTATTCTATATGGGGATCTGCTGAGGGCTAAACGCAATTGTAACACTGACCAGTCATACGTACTGGAGAGCAATGTTATTCTGGAAAGGTTCAGGGAAAGGTGCTACCCTAATTGGGTTCTCAAAACTGCTCGTGATAGAGCGGGAAAGGTGGAAAGATCACAAACCATTGCAGAGAAAGCCACTGACATTGAAATTGACAATGACACCACTAGGCTCATAATGACATACAGTTCTGATGCCCAAGCTATTAAGAAAATTCTCATTAAAAGTTGGGGGTACTGAAGTCTGATAGTTTTATTGGGGATAGTATCCCTGAAAGACCTAGTATCACCTACGGACGTGGTAGAAATATCAGGGACATGCTTGTCCATAGTGATATCACAGCATACCCTTCTGCAAACATGCAGGGCCTTGACGGCTTTTACCCGTGCGGTCACTGCAAAGCCTGCGCACATAGCAAAAGCTGTAAACAGGTTAGCTACAACAGAATCACCAAGAAGATTACCCAATTCCTCCTGTGTAGTTCAACATTCGTTATCTATGCGATTGTATGCCCATGCAACAAGTGGTATATTGGGAGCACCACGTGCATGGCAAAGAAACGAATTCTTGAGCACACGCGGGCTGTCAGTAATTTTGACCCCAAATATCCTGTGGCCCGCCATTTTGGAAGAACCATTTTTCCAACATTAAGGATCTTAGTTACATCATCCTGGAACAAGTTGAAAAAAATTCCATGGGATGTAATAGGGTCCTCATGTTGAGACAGAGGGAGTCCAAATTAATTATAGACTTCCAAACTAAGTCTCCGGGGGGTCTCAATCAAGAGGAAGAATTATCAGTACATTCGAAAGATTAAACATCTACCATGTGCCTGTGGACCTCATGATCTTCCATTGCTTATGTAAATTGCGTTGAGTTCTATGCCCTGGTACTGATTGTGTATAATATGTACCGATGTAACCGTTTGACAGGTTATTGTTATCCTGTTTTTAATTCTTGTTCTATCTTTTTGTTCTTTCTTTCAGGAGGAAAGGAAGGGGCCCATGACACCAACACTCACCCTGCACGGGCATTCTTCCCTTTCTTCTCCTCTTCACAAGCACCAGAATGTTCCTGCACCCACCAAAACCACTTTTGTTTGTCACGGGTAACACCTTATGTTATGGACTAGTTCATGCTGGGTTTTATTTAATCTCACCGCTCCTTGTCACTGTGTATTTCATGTGTGATTTTGGAACAGGACTTTAGTATAGTCTGTGCCTTTATACGGCCTTTTCAGGCATTTGCCGATGCTGCCGTAATTGGACCCTTGTTCCTCATACATTGTTCATTGTGGGGTTACACCCCATGTGCCAACTGTGGCTGCACCTGTGCTGCACTATGTTCTATTGTATTATTCTTCCTTACAGCGTGCTTGGAGGTAGTTTCAATATAAATTTAATTGCCGCTCTTTAAGAAACTCATGCGGGATGCGTACCAATTTTTTTGTTGGTATTACGTCTTAGCTCCCACAGATCACATGGCCCTTTCTTTCTTTCCCTGTTGTCGGGTTGACTTGTCTCGGTAATATGGCAGTTGCTAACACATTAAGTGCCTTCATATTGGTTTGGTATTAATAGCAGCGCATTGTGGCACCGATTTTTAGGTGAGCTTTTGGATTCCCAAGTTGCATGTATTTTTCTATATTTTGGGGACAATTTGATTATCTCACCATGACTTCTGTTATGTATTACAACAGTAGTAGGAGCAGTGTAAGAAGGTGATTTTACGATGTATTTTAGAAATGTATTGTGTTGTAACCCTTTGAATATAACGTGAAGATAAGTCTCATTTCTATGTTCTTGTTGCCTTGCCGTATTTACGTGGTGTTGGGTGGGTGAAACGCGTTGTGAATTAAACAACACTAGCACTGATTGAGTGCTGTTTTTGTCTGTCCTGAGAGTGCGCTTATTCAATGAACTGTGGGACACTTAATTTCCAGCTGACTCCGCCGGCGTGCGTGCTACTCTTCGAGGGTCCAGTGGGGTCTAGAAGGAGTGTTGCTGTTTGTGGAGTATATATATATATATATATATATATATATATATATATATATATATATATATATATATAAATATCAGCTCAAAAAGGTCGGCTTGGGATCACCAGTACCTCGGCGATCAAACAGAAAAGACCAAACGAATCCCAAATGATGGCAAAGGATATCTTTATTCCTGAGAGTTTAGCAGCGTGGCATATATATATATATATATATATATATATATATATATATATATATATATATATAGTTAAAAGGGCTCCTGACCAGAGTTTCTTCCTCCCAGGAACCACACAAACGACTCGCACTCCAGGGTCTGTGTTTAAATTGCGTTTAATGGCGACGCCTTTCGACCAAACGGTCTTCTTCCAAAGCCAACCACATGTAAACACAATCACCATTTTATACACCATAAAGTGCTCCAAAAAGTAAAGGAAACTGAGGTAGGACTACATTGTCAGTCAAGACTACATTTCCAAATAAACTACAAATGAGGTAAACGACAGACTGTGAGAGAAACGGTCTCAAATAGAAAATATAGCCATCATTTCAATTATACATTTAAACGTAAGTGAAATGCTTTGGCTTGAGATGAAATTAAGATTTGAAATTAAAGATAAAAAATAAAAAACCAGCATGAACAATTTAAATACGATCATTCAGATTTTCATATTTAAACAATGCACAATTCATATGAGTATGACATTCTATGCTGTTATTGGATATCCATTGCACATAATAATAATAATTCATCACAACTTTTGAGACCAATTCATTTTGTCACACATATCTGTCTAGTTTACGCCAGCCCCAATTCAAGTAAGATAGAGCTGAGAAGGAAAAAATCATATTAGGTTAGCGCGTCACGGCCAAGTGGCCAATTCAAATTTCTGCCAACCAATTTCATGAATGGTAGTTTCAAAGCCATCAAGACTAAAACAATTAATGTTTCCCTCCTCTAAGGCGGGGAAGGGGATTTCCCCATAATCAGTGACGGATTTCTCCAATGTCATGTAGGAGCCGTTTTATACACAAGCTAAAATAAAGTAAAGAAAAATAAAGGGTGAGAGGGTACCGAAATTCTTCTTTCAGCCCCGTGAACTGTAAAAAGTGAACCCTGTGCTGCCTGATATTTGCCTAGCCAGACGAGTCCAAGTCAGACACATAGGTGTGATTGTGAAAATTAAAATTTGTGGAAATTAAAAAGGTGCCCATAATGGAACAGAAAAATTCATTTCTCATTATATTAGTGCAAACATTGCTCCCGTGTCTGTCACAAGATGGATTTGGCAAAGGCGTTTAGATAAGATCTAATATTCTAAGTTAAAAGGTAAAGATGAAGTTAACCCACCTGCATCAGAGAGAGCCCTCTCTGCGCAGGATTCATGTGAGTGAGGGAAGGAGGCAAACACAGACGCCCAAATTGAGGGATCTGGGCAAAAGAGCTAAATAGGACATGGGTTGAACTGGTGCAGTAGAAAGGCAGATCTTCCGGCTCAACATAAGGTTTAAGCCAATGTGCACGTACAGTTCCTCATCCTCGTTCAGACCAAAGGGGTTCCTCGAATCCAGGCGGATGATATATCGGGATTCCAGGACACGCAGCTGTTTAAGACGATTGCCCCCTCTGGGGTTGGCTGGGACCCCATCATTGTTGTTTGTTCTGTCGTTGCGTCCTCCTATACGACATTGCTCCTCTTGTGTTGCTTCCCCCCGCGCCTTGTTGTCTTCCTCTTGTGTTTCCTTCTCTTCCTCTTCCGTATGTTCGATTTGGTGGTCTTGCCCTCAATGTCAGTGTTGACTGTAAAAAATCATACTCTTGCAAAGGTTTAAAGGAAAGAACACTCCTTCCACTTGTATCCAAAATCTCTTCAAGGTCCGAATAGTTCTTTGATCCAGATTCAGAAACCGTCACATTTCGTTGTTGCCCTGCCAGTTGTTTAAATTGTTTCATTGCTGCGTCATATTTCTTTCCAAAAGTAAGAATCCGCCCACTGGCATAATCCTGTTTGTCTCTTAGGAACTTGGTCTTCTTCTTTTGTTTGATCTCATTTTCATACTTTTCAAGCCTCTTCTCCATTTGTTCAATGGCTTTGGCTACTTCTTCCTTGGCATCAAGTTTATCCAACTCGGCTTTCAGTTTGGTAATGTCCGAAATCACCTGTTCCAGCTCCATACCCACATATTTTGACAGCAGGCCAAGCATATTCTTGCGGGTCCCTGCCATTAATTCGGACCAATCCGAAATCAGTTTGGGGTGGGGGTTCTGGTATGTGGGGGTAATCATGATTCTGAGGCCCCTTGGCACCCTCCCCACTTCTATATAGTTGTTCAGCGAGGTTACCTCCCACCACCTGTTGATCTCTTTTTTCAAAAGCTTCTCATACTGAAACAGCATCTGTTTTACTGTCTTATCCGGTGTAGTTGTCACCGTTTCATTGATGTTGGCTGGTCCTGTGTTTGCCGTTTCATCCTCACAGAATAGAGATCGTGCCTCATCCATCCTGCCTGCACGGCGACTCAATGTTATTGCACTCGCGTTAGTGCTCGTGTTATTTAATTGAGCATTCGTATTTGTTTCACTCCCCGTGGTGTTTTTCTGGGTTGTAGTTGCCGCGGCGGCCGCCGCCGCTTTCTGTGAGCCCCTCGTCATGGTTTTGTTGCGAGGCGTCCCGTTCTTTTGCAGGCACCAATGCTTTTTCTGGAACACAGTTCAAAACCCTGCCGCGCCGCCTTCCTCGAATGGCAGCGCGGTACCTCTGCCCGATTATTCTTTTACAAGAGCCCTCCGGTGTCCTGCGTGCCGTCCGGGTCCACAACCAGGAAGCGATCGGCGCGGTAACAAGCCACTCCCGTAGCTCGTCTCCGCGGCCGCACCCCCGGCAACGGTCTCCGTCAGCAGCAGTCGATTACCTGGGTCCAGATCAGGCGGTCGGAGCAAGTTTCGTAACCCAAAGGTCGGTTTGTCAGAAAGGCTTTCCGACTCCACTCGCTCTCGTCCTCTCGAGGTTGGTGCAAGTCCCGGGTGTCGGAAAACCCGGAAGTATGGTTGAAAGGGCTCCTGACCAGAGTTTCTTCCTCCCAGGAACCACACAAACGACTCGCACTCCAGGGTCTGTGTTTAAATTGCGTTTATGGAAAGGGGCGACCACTCGGTCCCCCCGAACGTATGGTTGGGTGCCCCGATCCTCCCGGGAAACCATTTTGGGCGGGGGGCGTGTCTCGGCTGGTATGCCCGAAGCGTCGTAGCCAGGGCGCGCCTTTTTCCCGCCCAAGAGGGGTTGTCCTAGACACCTACACCGATGACCACGCCCAGTAGGCATACCGGAGGAGGGTACACGCCCTCCCGCAGAAGAATAAATAGAGCGGGAATCCGAAGAAGCGTTCTCTTGTTCCTGTGCTCTGAAGGCTGCACCCACTCGTTGCTCGTGAGCCCTCGACGGAACAAGCAGCAATTTTGAGAACTTGTAATTCTTGTTGTTTCTCTTTCAGTTATTTGGAGTCGAAGAGTCCAGGACCTCGTTGATCGTCTAGGAGCAGATACTCGAAACCATGGCTGGCAAGAAAGCAGAAAAGGGTTCCGAGACGGATAAGGTGCTACGCCTGTTGTCGAACCGGATGGCTTGCATGGACCGGAAACTCGGACAAGTCCAATCGATCGGTCGAGGTTTGGCAGAGGTCAAAAAACAACTGGCTGCACTGAGCAATCCCTGTAACCCTAAGAAGGTAATAGGCCCGGCCTTGCCGGGAGTCGTCCCCGAGGGTAGGGGGAAGCGGGTCAAGAAGAGGGCGGTTTCAGGGGAGGTTCCGGTCCCAGAGGTACCCCCAGTCGCCCCTGTCACACCGGCAGACAACCCGGTACCAATCCCAGATGCGAGTCAGCCGATCCCGGTAGTGATTACTCCCGCTAACGATGAGGAAATGACTCCCGAATTGGCCATCCAGTTGGCTGCATGGCTCAATAAGAAGGCAGGGGGTGCAGTGGCACCTGGAGACACGGCCGAAGAGGCCAAGCTACTAATCGAGCAATTGCGGCAGTCGAGAGATGCCGCAAAGGCGAATCTTCCTCTTGTTTCCCCACAGGTGGCACGGTGGGACCTGCAGTTGGTCACGAGAAAACGGCGGGAACAACGACCGAACTGGGTAAGCTCGCTTTGCCAATGGCAGGGGAGGGTTCATTACCCTCAAGGCGGGAGAAGGTGGCACAGCACATCCCTATGGCCATAAAAGAGTTATTATGGGGAGACAAATATGTCAACATGTTTTCATTATTAACTGACCATCGCGAGATTTAATATGCTAAAACCCAGAAAGATTTGTAGCACCCGAGCGTGTGGTGCGCCAAGATGGTGGAATTCAGGGTGGATGAGACGGTAACAAATTGGGTTAAGGCCTTTTCTATATTTACTGCAGTTATGGGGGAACGTAAACCCGAGGTGTTAGCTGAACTGTCTTGCTATCAAAATCGTATTATGGATTTTTATGCAATGTATGAGGGAGAGGAATGGAAAGGTTATGACATGAAATTCCGAAAAGCGAAAGAATATGATGCTTCTCTGACATGGGATTGCCTCGACTCGGTGTCATGGCACAAGCAGCTCCTAGCAGGGGCGGCAGGTACATCCTCGCCGGGCGGTAGTGGGTCGGGGGTCGTCCGCCAAAAGCCCGCGGTGCCCTTTCGAGCGGGCGCCGGTGGGGATTACCAGCCGAAAACCGGCAGGAATGGTGGCAAGCGGGGGTCTGTTGGGGCTTCAATCGAGGCAACTGTAACAGACCGCAGGGAACATGTAGGTTCAAGCATGTGTGTGCGGGCTGTGGGAATTCCTCACACCCGGAGGGTTCATGTAGATCAAAAAATAGCGGGACGGGAGGAAAAGGAGGGTCCAAGCAGGAGTGAGGTAGAACGTTGTGACCGATTGCCTACACCCGTTGATCTCATGGCTATGACTCTTTGGTTGAACAAATACCCTGATCATGTCTCCGCTGGGGTGTTGAGGAAGGGATTCTTACACGGCTTCCACATCCCGGCGGGGGATTTTCGAGGGGACTCCTTTTGTAAAAACCAGTTATCGGTACAACACAACCCAAGCGTGGCAGAAAAAAAAAAAATTACGAAAGAAGTCAGCTTGGGGCGAGTGGCAGGGCCTTTTCATCGCCCGCCGGTGGCGGAGTTCATCTGTTCCCCATTAGGGGTTGTCCCGAAGAAAGACCCAGGGGAGTTTAGACTTATTCATAATATGTCTGCTCCAAGGGGTTCCTCGGTGAACGAGGCCATTAACCCAGAAGTTTGTTTGCCGTGGCCATGCTGAATCGCCTGGGCCCCAGGGGCGCTGATGGCGAAATCAGATATCGAGTCGGCGTTCCGGTTGCTCCCAGGATCAGCGTTTGCTAGGTTTTGCATTCCAAGGGAGTTATTACATGGATAAATGCATGCCTATGGGTTGCTCCATTTCTTGTGCCTATTTTGAAATGTTCAGTTGTTTTTTAGAGTGGGCATTCACCGAGGCCACAGGGCATAGGCATGTTATGCACTATCTTGATGACTTCCTGTTCTTGGGAGCAGCCGGCGACACGAGATGTGCGCAGGCGCTGCACGACTTCTGCATCCTCATGAGGGAGTTTGGAGTCCCATTGGCACCAGGTAAGACGGTTGGACCATCTACTTCACTGGAGTTTCTGTGAATTGAGCTCGATTCTGTGGAAGGATGTTTCCGTTTACCGATGGTAAAGGTGGCCAAGTTTAGGGCTTCCTTTGACGCTATGCCTGGGTAAGGAGAAAGTGACACTGCACCAGTTACAACAAACAGTGGGTCAGCTAAACTTTGCCTTGAGGGTGATACCAATGGCCCGCCCCTTCTCACGCTCTATTGCACAAGCTATGGTTGGTCTCAAAGAAGGACACCACTGTACGAGACTATCTGCAGAGGTTCGCCAGGATATGCGCATTTGGTTGGCATTTCTGGCGGACTTCAACGGTCGAGTCGTGTGGAACAAGCCGCCAGCGTCTTCAGATGAACTAGGTCTGTGGACTGACTCAGCGAGGAGCGTGGGATTTGGCGCCATCTTTGGTAATCGATGGTCGGCGCAAACATGGCCGACGTGGTGGCACTCCAGCGGTCTCACAGGTAACATTGGGTTCTTGGAGTTATTCCCCATTTGGGTTGCTCTGATGGCATGGCCAGACGATTTCAGGGACTGCTCAGTGGTGTTTTGGTCAGATAATATGACTGTTGTCGAATGCATTAACCAACAGGCAGCACGCTGCAAATGGATCTTGAGATTGTTGAAAGAGGTTGTGCTGCTTTACATGAGACTGAATGTACAGTTCAGGGCAAAACATGTGCCGGGTGTACTGAATCATGCGGCTGATGCACTCTCTCGTTCACATATGCAGGCGTTCAGGGGTTATCTACCTACAGAGGACCTAGTGGCGGCACCATTCCCGAAGCACTTTGGCTAATCGGTGCCCCGGATTACCAGACCTCGTGGCAGCAAGCTTAGCCCCCAGGACAAGGAAGGCATACGAAGGAGCGTTTCGTTCCTATTGCACATTTTTGGGTCCGACAAGGAATCAGAACTTGGTTCAAGAGGAATCCTTCCTGGGGTTCCTGGTAGCACTGCACAGAGAAGGCCGATCAGGGGCAACGGGCAGTAGGCATAGGGCGGCCATTTCATTCATGGCGCAGGTGCATGGCATAAAAGACCCAACGGGTTCCTTTTTGGTTAAGAAAGCCCTTCGCGGCTGGCAGCGCCTCGAGGGTCGCAACCAAGATGCGAGGCGCCTGATTGGCTTAGACAGGTTGTCTCTACTCGTAGCGAAACTAGACGAGACATGCTCCTCCCATTTCGAAGCAGTCCTGTTCCGGGCAGCTTTCGCATTAGCGTTCCATGGGGCTATGCGGGTGAGCGAACTGGTCGCAAGGAATAAGAAAGACGTTGAGGGAGGCTTGTGCAGGGATCACGTCCAAATTAGGGGTGATTCGATGTTGGTCTCGATAGCCAGGTCCAAGACCGACCAAGGGGCTATGGGAAATAGTGTTGTCGTGCAGCGCGTGGGAGGGTCCCCCACGTGCCCGATAAAGTGTATAGAGGAATACTTCGCACTAAGGGCGGCTACATGGGGGGAGTTTGCTGAGGCACAAGGATGGCACCCCACTGACGAGGTTTCAGTTCCAGAGGGTGCTAGCACTGACAATCGCTGCTGCGGGCATGGACCCGTGCGATTTTGGGACCCACTCCTTTAGGATAGGGGCTGCTACTGAGGCTACTGCCAGGGGTCAGAGTGCGGATGAAGTGAAACAATTGGGACGATGGTCCTCAAATTGCTTCAAAAGGTATGTGCGATTGCACATGTTGTAAAGATCAATTGACATGCACTCATGCTTCTTGTCTTTTGTTTGAATTACAGTTTCGCGAGCCTGTCACGCGGGGCGGAATTTGCAGTCGACCCAGCACCAGGAGTCCAGCGGTCATGGATCACCGTCTAGAGAGAGAGTGGTATGGGTCGTGGGCCACTCATATGTGAGGCGCGCCGGGGACGTATTCAAAGCAGGTGACGCGACTCACGCAGCTGGGGAATACGGGTACAGAGTGGTCTTCCATGGGAAGGGCGGGCTCTGTTTTGACCAATTCGAGTCATTTGTTGAGGGTCTCTTAGGGCGGCAAAGGTCACCGCCATCTGTAGTCATAGTACACCTGGGGGGCAATGACTTGGTGACGCTGGGTAGACGAGTGTTGTTTGAACAAGTTTTGTCTGCTGTTAGCTGGTTGGCAAAAAGAATCCCGGGGTGCACGATTGCCTGGTCCCACATGATTCCCAGGAATGTATGGCGGGGGGGCCTTTCGGTGTCAGCACTGGATAATTCGGTGAAAAGGGTTAACAATAAAATTGGTAGATTGTTTCGCTCTTCGCAGTTGCATAGCTTTCCTCATGGGTGTATTCGGGGTGATCACATGTATCTGAATGATGGGGTTCACCTGTCCCGGGAGAGGGAATGATTTACTCATAGGAGACTTCATAGCATGGCTAAGGGGTTTGAGGAAGCATGACCTTTAGGAGGAGTAGGGGGGGCCGGATAGTCGGTCAACTATCCGGCCAGTGGCGGTAAGGTCATGATCGGTGAGCAGTAATTTCAAGGTCCCTGGAGAGGGGCGCCACCCAGAATGGATGGGAGCGCCCGGGGGGAGGCGGCCATTGGCCCCTCCCACGGGGAGGCGGCACCCCCTAAGGATGGGTCGCCTAAGGGGAGACGGCCATAGGCCCCTCCCAGGGGAGGAGGCGGCTATATGCCCCTCCTACTAATTTCCTGGGGGCCGGATATCCGCGACGGCGGATAGAGAGTGTGGGGATGGGGGGAGTCCACGCTGTCCTTCCTACAGATACCTCACACGGGAACTCGGATGAACTTTAAGATGGCGTCGAGTGGAAAGGGGGCCCCCACCACGACAAGGGAAGTTACAGTTGGCAATGAGGGTAGAGTCCTCTGCGCATGCGCCACTCACACCGTGAGGGCGAGAGTTTTGGTAGTAGGGATCTGACACCGGTTAAGACCTTGCCGTTGGCCCTTAATGCTAGGATGTACAATTTTAATTTAGAATGTATGCATTTGCAGGATGTTAGACTCGGCTAGGAAACCTTTGTATTAGAGATCTGTTAAGGTTAGCCAAAGAACATGTCTTCATCGAAATGTAATAAATGTAAAATTGTACATGATTATGAAACTTTTATTTAATGTTTTAAATTTTGTTTCATATTTTAATAAATACGGCCGGGAGGGTGACTCCCTCCCGCCTTCCAAAAGTTCAAGCCTGCGTCCGACTTCCCATCCTTGGGGATTGTGTTGGGAGGGGGTGATGGGCATCCCGGCCATATGGAAAGGGGCGACCATTCGGTCCCCCCGAACGTATGGTTGGGTGCCCCGATCCTCCCGGGAAACCATTTTGGGCGGGGGGCGTGTCTCGGCTGGTATGCCCGAAGCGTCGTAGCTGGGGCGCGCCTTTTTTCCCGCCCAAGAGGGGTTGTCCTAGACACCTACACCGATGACCACGCCCAGTAGGCGTACCGGAGGAGGGTACACGCCCTCCCGCAGAAGAATAAATAGAGCGGGAATCCGAAGAAGCGTCCTCTTGTTCCTGTGCTCTGAAGGCTGCACCCACTCGTTGCTCGTGAGCCCTCGACGGAACAAGCAGCAATTTTGACCCACCCACCAGCCCCTTATGGCAATGTTTGTTTTGTCATAAAGTTTTGCTGAGTTAGGCCCTTTTTTCCTTTGTAGAAAAGTAAAGGAATGTTTAGGTTAAGGATGTGACTTCTGTCTGTAGGATACTGTTTTTTCTTTTTAGGAGTAAACAGTCTTGTTACAATTAGGCATGCTGAATGTTTCCTTCCTTAGTAGGTGAACAACTGTCGTATTTATTTTTTGGTCGGGCGGTAAGGTCATGATCGGTGAGCAGTAATTTCAAGGTCCCTAGAGGGGGGCGCCAACCAGAATGGATGGGAGCACCCGGGGGGAGGCGGCCATTGGCCCCTCCCACGGGGAGGCGGCACCCACTAAGGATGGGTCGCCTAAGGGGAGACGGCCATAGGCCCCTCCCAGGGGAGGAGGCGGCTATATGCCCCTCCTACTAATTTCCCGGGGGCCGGATATCCGCGACGGCGGATAGAGAGTGTGGGGATGGGGGGAGTCCACGCTGTCCTTCCTACAGATACCTCACACGGGAACTCGGACGACCTTTAAGATGGCGTCGAGTGGAAAGGGGGCCCCCACCACGACAAGGGAAGTTACAGTTGGCAATGAGGGTAGAGTCCTCTACGCATGCGCCACTCACACCGTGAGGGCGAGAGTTTTGGTAGTAGGGTTCTGACACCGGTTAAGACCTTGCCGTTCGTTGGCCCTTAATGCTAGGATGTACAATTTTAATTTAGAATGTATGCATTTGCAGGATGTTAGACTCGGCTAGGAAACCTTTGTATTAGAGATCTGTTAAGGTTAGCCAAAGAACATGTCTTCATCGAAATGTAATAAATGTAAAATTGTACATGATTATGAAACTTTTATTTAATGTTTTAAATTTTGTTTCATATTTTCATAAATACGGCCGGGAGGGTTACTCCCTCCCGCCTTCCAAAAGTTCAAGCCTGCGTCCGACTTCCCATCCTTGGGGATTGTGTTGGGAGGGGGTGACGGGCATCCCGGCCATAATGGCGACGCGTTTCGACCAAACGGTCTTCTTCCAAAGCCAACCACATGTAAACACAATCACCATTTTATACACCATAAAGTGCTCCAAAAAGTAAAGGAAACTGAGGTAGGACTACATTGTCAGTCAAGACTACATTTCCAAATAAACTACAAATGAGGTAAACGACAGACTGTGAGAGAAACGGTCTCAAATAGAAAATATAGCCATCATTTCAATTATACATTTAAACGTAAGTGAAATGCTTTGGCTTGAGATGAAATTAAGATTTGAAATTAAAGATAAAAAATAAAAAACCAGCATGAACAATTTAAATACGATCATTCAGATTTTCATATTTAAACAATGCACAATTCATATGAGTATGACATTCTATGCTGTTATTGGATATCCATTGCATTAAATAATAATAATTCATCACAACTTTTGAGACCAATTCATTTTGTCACACATATCTGTCTAGTTTACGCCAGCCCCAATTCAAGTAAGATAGAGCTGAGAAGGAAAAAATCATATTAGGTTAGCGCGTCACGGCCAAGTGGCCAATTCAAATTTCTGCCAACCAATTTCATGAATGGTAGTCTCAAAGCCATCAAGACTAAAACAATTAATGTTTCCCTCCTCTAAGGCGGGGAAGGGGATTTCCCCATAATCAGTGATGGATTTCTCCAATGTCATGTAGGAGCCGTTTTATACACAAGCTAAAATAAAGTAAAGAAAAATAAAGGGTGAGAGGGTACCGAAATTCTTCTTTCAGCCCCGTGAACTGTAAAAAGTGAACCCTGTGCTGCCTGATATTTGCCTAGCCAGATAAGTCCAAGTCAGACACATAGGTGTGATTGTGTAAATTAAAATTTGTGGAAATTAAAAAGGTGCCCATAATGGAACAGGAAAATTCATTTCTCATTATATTAGTGCAAACATTGCTCCCGTGTCTGTCACAAGATGGATTTGGCAAAGGCGTTTAGATAAGATCTAATATTCTAAGTTACAAGGTAAAAATGAAGTTAACCCACCTGCATCAGAGAGAGCCCTCTCTGCGCAGGATTCATGTGAGTGAGGGAAGGAGGCAAACACAGACGCCCAAATTGAGGGATCTGGGCAAAAGAGCTAAATAGGACATGGGTTGAACTGGTGCAGTATAAAGGCAGATCTTCCGGCTCAACATAAGATTTTAGCCAATGTGCACGTACAGTTCCTCATCCTCGTTCAGACCAAAGGGGTTCCTCGAATCCAGGCGGATGATATATCGGGATTCCAGGACACGCAGCTGTTTAAGACGATTGCCCCCTCTGGGGTTGGCTGGGACCCCATCATTGTTGTTCGTTCTGTCGTTGCGTCCTCCCATGCGACATTGCTCCTCTTGTGTTGCTTCCCCCCGCGCCTTGTTGTCTTCCTCTTGTGTTTCCTCCTCTTCCTCTTCCGTATGTTCGATTTGGTGGTCTTGCCGTCAATGTCAGTGTTGACTGTAAAAAATCATACTCTTCCAAAGGTTTAAAGGAAAGAACACTCCTTCCACTTGTATCCAAAATCTCTTCAAGGTCCGAATAGTTCTCTGATCCAGATTCAGAAACCGTCACATTTCGTTGTTGCCCTGCCAGTTGTTTAAATTGTTTAATTGCCGCGTCATATTTCTTTCCAAAATAAGAATCCGCCCACTGGCATAATCCTGTTTGTCTCTTAGGAACTTGGTCTTCTTCTTTTGTTTGATCTCATTTTCATACTTTTCAAGCCTCTTCTCCATTTGTTCAATGGCTTTGGCTACTTCTTCCTTGGCATCAAGTTTATCCAACTCGGCTTTCAGTTTGGCAATGTCCGAAATCACCTGTTCCAGCTCCATACTGCATATTTTGACAGCAGGCCAAGCATATTCTTGCAGGTCCCTGCCATTAATTCGGACCAATCCGAAATCAGTTTGGGGTGGGGGTTCTGGTATGTGGGGGTAATCATGATTCTGAGGCCCCTTGGCACCCTCCCCACTTCTATATAGTTGTTCAGCGAGGTTACCTCCCACCACCTGTTGATCTCTATTTTCAAAAGCTTCTCATACTGAAACAGCATCTGTTTTACTGTCTTATCCGGTGTAGTTGTCACCGTTTCATTGATGTTGGCTGGTCCTGTGTTTGCCGTTTCATCCTCACAGAATAGAGATCGTGCCTCATCCATCCTGCCTGCACGGCGACTCAATGTTATTACACTCGCGTTAGTGCTCGTGTTCGTGCTATTTAATTGAGCATTCGTATTTGTTTCACTCCCCGTGGTGTTTTTCTGGGTTGTAGTTGCCGCGGCGGCCGCCGCCGCTTTCTGTGAGCCCCTCGTCATGGTTTTGTTGCGAGGCGTCCCGTTCTTTTGCAGGCACCAATGCTTTTTCTGGAACACAAAACTCCTGGAAGCGGTCGAGAAGCTTTTTCAGACCTTGGGGGGTCTTTGAAATGAGGAGAGTATCATCTGCAAAAAGCAGAGTAGGGATCCGGATGCCCGCCAAGGAGGGTGCATCGGCCGGTTCTTTTTGTAAGTACTCCACCACCCCATTCACATACAAAGAAAATAGGGTGGGGGCTATCACACATCCCTGTCGGACACCTCTACACACCGGGATCCTGTCAGTCTCCCCCCCCCCGTACCCCACCGCACCTGTGCATAATTCCCGGAGTGACAAAATGTAGGGGGGGGCAACCCCCATATTCTGCAGGACCCTCCACAATTCCTCCTTAGGTACCAGGTAAAAGGCAGTCTTCAGGTCTATAAAGACCAAGTAACGACTGCCCTTGCCCAGCACCACTACCTTCCAGTGCAGGAGCATTAATCTGAAGGCCTGTTCAATAGTTCCAGTTCCTGATCGGAAGCCCGCCTGGAGGTCTGACAGAATCTTATTGTCGTCTACCCATTGAAGAAGCCTCCCCAGGATCGCTTTCCCAGCCACCTTCTGGGAGGAGTCAATCAGGCTTGTTGGCCTATAATTGGCAGGGCTGTCCCGACATAGAAGAAAATCAACATATACCCAATAATCAACTCAATTAAAACATAAGTAATCTAAACTAAACTCAATAATACTAACAGCTAAAATGTTAAAAAATAACATACATAATCTAAACATTAATAAATATCTTCTTTCTATCTTCTCTTACCACTAAAGGAAACTCTACAGAAAAACAACAAATAACAGAAAAGCCCAAAAAAGGATACAACTAACAAAGTAAGTATTTACCAAACCATTTAAAAAAAATAGATTAAAAAAACCAAAGACGAAACCAATACCAAAACCCCTAACCACCCCCTATAAAAAATATAGACACAAATAATACAAACAAATGCACTTTTATTTTTCAGACAAAGAAAATACAGAAAGAAAATACCACAACTAAAGAGTGAACGTCATCCAACTCAAATACATGAAGACCAACAATGTAAGTATATAGTACAACAATGTTTTTATATTTAAATTAAAATACATAGAACAACATATGTAATAACAATAATATATATTTTGTATAGATTATCATACAGCAAAATTACTGAAGGAGAAGCCAGAAAGGAAAAATGTTACTATGCAATATGGGATACACTTACACACAAGAAAATCAATTTGGATTAAAAGTTAACTGGAAATGCTGTAAATACTACTCAAATAAATGTTACGGTCATGCAACAACTAGGAAAGCAACAGTACTATATACTAGAGAACATTACCACCGACTGAACGTGACAGAAATTGAAGTCAGATCTGCATTAGAAACAATAAAGGAAGCTAGCACAGGTACTCAAAAACCCACAAGTGTTATTTTAAAAGAGCAGATTCCCCAAACTCCTAAAACAGCTACAACACAAATGCCAAGTGTAGCTTCACTAAATAGAACTATATCACTAACCAAAAAAAATACTACTACTTCCACTCCAACTCCTAGAACATATAGCAAAGTTATTATAACTCCTGAACAAAGTATAACTTTAAACAAAGAACCACTTGTCATTTTTGATAATCAAAGCAATGACAAAAGATTAATAATATTTGGTACTACAACTAATCTAAAAAAACTATAAGAAAGTCAATATTGGAAGATGGATGGGACTTTTACTATATGTCCCAAACTCTTTTTACAACTGCAAACAATACATGGCCTACATCAGAATTGCAATATACCATTACTTTACACATTATTACCAAATAAAAATAATTCCACATACATGTAGCTTTTAAATACAATAAAAAAACTAATGACTTTTCCCCAGACAAAATAATCCTAGATTTTGAACAGTCAATGCTTAATGCTATCTTAAAAACACACCCCATACCTGCATCCAAAGCTGTTACTATCATTTTAATCACTGCCTATGGAGACACATGCAAAAATCAGCACTAAGCATAGAATATGCAACTAATTCTTCTTTTGCATATCAAATAAAAAAATTAACAGCATTAGCTGTGTACCAGAGATAGTCGTCACAGAACATTACAACATCTTAATAGACAGTAACTTTTACAAACAAAATGAAGCTAAACTAAGTCCACTATTGGACTATTTTGAGGACACATGGGTCGGCAGACTACACAGATCTGACCACAGAAGAAACCCTAAATTCTTAATACCATAGTGGAGTGTATACAGAAGCACATTAAATGGATAATCCAAAACTAACAATGCAGTCGAAGGATGGCATAATGCCTTCCTTCAATCAACAGGCAGAACAAAACCAATACTTGAAAAATTTATAAAATGCCTACAAAAAGAACAAAGCTATCAAGAGTTCTGAATGGAACAATCCATAACTCAATTAACTCCCAAAACATCTAAACAAACTAAACAAATGCATAAATATCTAGAACAACATGTAAAATTGTACCCTAGTAAAATGGCTCGGAATACCTAAACATAATAGCCAAAACTCTTCTTTAAATCATTAAAACCAACAAATTACAAATTACTCATCTTTCAAAAATAAAATACTAGTAAAATTAATATATTTTATTACAAAAATAATTATTGTGTGCAATATATTTTAAAGATTTTTTATGAAATCTATGAACACACATTAATAATATTTGTAATAAAATACAATTCGACAATAATAATAAAAACATTTCCCACCCACAATAAATAGAAATAAATAAAATTCATTTTCTGCCAATATAAACCAGAGATAAAAAAAAGCTTTCCAAAAAAAATGAAAAAATACAACTGCAGCAGAAATCAATAATCCATGTAACAAAATTCCTTCGGAAATCCATAAAACACCCGAAAATGCATAATAGAGTAAAAAACGCTCCAGGAAAACTGAATAATTTAAAGAAGTGTTAAAAACATAGTAGTTAATAAAACTAACAAACACTTCTTAAAAAAAAAAACTCCTTCCGATACGAAGAACTTCTGAAAGTAAAGAGTCCAAACAAAAGCACATACATTCCCACCCACATAAAACAACACAAAAACACTTACTAACTTTAGATTTGATAAAAATATACTTTAAACACTGTAATCCTAACGCTCTAAAGAGGCCTAGACAACGGTAACAATACGTAAAAACACCACACGTAATTATAACATATAAAAAACACTAAACAGTATCTAACTAGTTTCAAAATTGATGTAAAAGTTATTTAAAACATAGAAAACAAACCTTACCTTTACCGACGTGAAGTGTCTCCCAACGGCAAGCTTCTCTTCAACGAAAATGACACAAAACGACATAACGCGGTTACAAAATAGAAGACCCAAAACATAATAAAAAGGTTAACATTAAAAATATATTATTTAATGCATTGAAATATTACTTTACATATAAAAAATGTTAAACTATTTAAGTAAAATAGTAGATTGTTTTGGTTTAAGTTAAAATTGTAAGAAAATGTACCTGTTGTAAAATTTTAAAAATAAATATTATAATAAAAATAATGTTTATTATTATAATTTAAAAAAAGAAAAACAAACAAAAATGTACAAGAAATTGTTACAAATGTTTTTCATACATTATTTACATAATTTTCTGTTAAAAACTTGTCCTCACTTGAAAATGTTGTTTTCCGGATGGCCTACGACGAGCTCGGAGAGCCCGTCTGCCATCCGGAAATCCGCCAGTACTTCCCCGGTCGCCTCTTTGTGACTGAAGGAGTACGATGGCAGTTTTTCACTGCCTTTTCGTGCTGGTCTATCCGGCACGAAAAGACAGTTGGAAACTGTCTTTGGGGGCCCCCAGCAGGGCCCCCATGAGTGCAAGACTGCCGAATGGCAGCCTGGGGGCACCTACGGTGCCCCTCTGTGGATCCTTGCACCCGGTGGCAGGCACCTTGGGGTGCCAGACACAGGGTGCAGGAATGAACTGCACCTATGCTTTTCTCAATGCATGCATGCATTCCGCTCGGAATTCATGCCTGCATTGTGAAGTATACGAATGCGACCGAACCCTGTATGGTTGCATCGTATTAGCATGGCCGTAACCTACGACAGCAGGTCGGTGGGTTACTGCTCCTGACCGATGTCGGACGGACCTGAGTCCGTACGACATCAGAATTGGCCCCATAATGTATTAAAATGTTAAAATTTTACTTTGTATGTAAAACACGTGCACTTTCTTTGTATAAATGTATACAATACCTACTATTGTATTAAAAATAATTTGAAAATAAAATTCTACAGTTTTGTTTAGAATTAAAAAATACTTTTTAAAAATGTTGGAAATTTACATAACACATGTTCCAAAATATATGCAGCAATATATTTCTATTAATCAAAAATATAATGAAATATTTATCTGTTTCATCCTCCTCAAATTATTAAATAAATAAAAAATATAACAACTACAATGAAAATTGTGTGATTTCTATTTATGTTTACTTTGTTTACATTAGATACATTTTACATACATAAAAAAACTATTCTTACAAACATTAAAATAAAAAATGATCTTCAATATTAAAACACCTATTTCCCATTTTTTAAATATAAATTATCTTATATATTTTTTCTAATAATACATTTTAATATATTAAAAATCATATTAAATTGGGCTAGGTGTTGGACACTAAACTGAAATAATTTACTATTCCCACTCCAGTCTATATTAAATTGGGGTAATTGATGGACACTAAACAAAAATAATTTACTATTCCCACTCCATTCTATATTAAATTGGGGTAGGTGCTGGACATTAACCAAAAATTATTTACTATTCCCACTCCAGTGTATATTAAATTGGGGTAGGTGCTGGACATTAAACAAAAATAATTTACTATTGCCACTCCAGTCTATTATAAATTGAGGTAGGTGCTGGACACTAAACAAAAATAATGTACTATTCCCACTCCAGTCTATGTTAAATTGGGGTAGGTGCTGGACACTAAACAAAAATAATGTACTATTCCCACTCCAGTCTATATTAAATTGGGGTAGGTGCTGGGCACTAAACAAAAATAATTTGCTCTTCCCACTCCAGTCTATATTAAATTGGGGTAGGTGCTGGACACTAAGGGGCTGATTCCGATTCGGTAAAATGCCCTCCGAATAGCCGTACAGAGCTTTTTTCCCATACGAATCGTATGCAGAACCGTACCCGTTCGTACGATGTAGTACGATGTGTATCCAAAGCAGTTCAGTACGAATCGTACCGAAGACCGCACAACTCACTAATCCGTACGAATCGCATTCGGAACGTGCAGTACGCGATGTCTGTACGGATCAAAGCTGCATTTTCCGACCCAGCAAGTACGAATCGTATCGACAACACTCCGTATGACTCTTTTTCTACGGGAGCTTAAAAAGTCAGTAAAAGCAGATTTTGCTCGAAATGCGTACGAAACGGACCCCCCCGGGTACGGTGCGTACACCCCATGACTGCAAGGGTAGGGTGCATCGGGGTACGGTGCATATACCTCTGGAGTTCAGGGGTATAGTGCGTATGTCCCCGTGCGTACACCCCATGATCGTAGGTGTACGGACCGTAGGGGTACGGTTCGTACACCCCAAGGTCGTGGGTGTACGGTGCGTACACCCCGTGTGTACACCTCTTGATTTTAGGGGTACGGTGCGTATGTGATAGTGTTTCCCTCCGTACGATTTGCTCATATGCGACATTTACCTTATGAATTGCGTACTGATTCCCCGGTCCGGATCATACTTGGCGGGTCGTACGTCATTTTTACGAATCGTACGGTTCACTGTGCGGGTCAATGTCATACGGATTTACCCTTCATTTTTGGACAGTTTGCAATGATTCGGACGTATTTTCTCGCAACGGATCGTACTACGCGATGCGTACGGATTCGTTCGGAAACGGCTACGAATACGAATCGTCGTACAGATTTGTTTCCCGAATCGGAATCGACCCCTAAACAAAAATTATTTACTATTCCCACTCCAGTCTATATTAAATTGGGGTAGGTGCTGGACACTAAACAAAAATAATGTACTATTCCCACTCCAGTCTATAGAAAATTGTGGTAGGTGCTGGACACTAAACGGAAATAATGTACTATTCCCACTCCAGTGTATATTAAATTGGGGTAGATGCTGGACACTAAACAAAAATCTACTCCCACTCCAGTCTACATTAAATTGGGGTAGGTGCTGGACATTAAACAGAAATAATTTACTATATTTAAACTTATTAAAAAAATATTCAATTCATAATATATATTTTTAAAACACTCCCCACTCTTATCCCCTATAAACCCAACATCCCACTCCTAAAAGTATTTTTCAAATTTATTTTTAAATATTCCCTCCCAAGACTTCTGTATTGTTTTGAGACCTTGCCGCTTTGAATCCCGGAGCGATTTTTTAAACAACCTAAGACCATGATTACAGGTTTCCTTTGGGGGTTGAAAGACGGTGAGTAGCATTGACTGCTCTGATGCGTCCACGATCAGCGGGGGGATGGGCAGTATCCCATTTCAGGACCTAATATTTAGCAGCCCAATTGCAATGGCTCACACAAAACCTAGCGGATCGGATGCAAGGAACTACTGAAAAGAGAGATAGAGCCCCAGGGCTTAAAATACTTTCACAAATTGCGCTGTTCCCATTAGTGACCTCCCAGGGGACCTCTAGACAGCATGGCAGTGTTGGAATAGGAGCCTGAAAAGGGTAAAAATTGCCGTTCCATATGCACCTGACATCCCATTATCCAGGTGTTAGGTGTTACTTCACGGCGGGACCAGGGGGGGACTGGCTGGTTGGCAAGAGAAGGGCCTGTCTACTATCTGAGATTAGTATGAGGATGGATGTTGCTTCCCTTTGATGACTTACAGGGGCGATCTGGCCTATTGGGGGCTATTTGTTTTTGCATGCAGCACTTACTATGGCTATTCTTAAACATTGGAGGGAGGGCCTCATAGAACCGAAAACGGCACTGGGGTGTCAATACATATTAAAGGCAGCAGGAACTTTCAAGGCGGTCACATGCCTACATCGCCGTATGAAGCAGGAGATGTTAATGCCCCTGACAGGACTGCAGCACAAATGGGAGCTAGATGTGGGGGAGGAGATCCCAGACAAGGCATGGGATGATATTGTGGAACATGCTTGAAAGAACACTAGGAATGCACGCTTTCAGTTGGTGCACTATAACATCTAACATAGAAACTACCTCACCGCAGCAAAACTTAATAAGTATTTTTATACTTGCTCAGAGGCTTGTCCACGTTGCCGAGGGGAGGGAGCGGACTTCCATCACATGTTTTGGGGGTGCCCCAAATTGATTAGTTATTGGAATGAGTGACTTGACTGAACAAACTTACTGACAGGGACTTGACACCGGCTATGGGACCAAGTATACTACATTGGTTTCCCCACACGGGGATCACCAATAAGATCACTAGTAAATTCTTAGATATGGGGCTCTTGTTAGCTAAGCGGGAAATCACGCTACATTTGAAATCATAAAGGGGCCCCACCACAAATAGATGGAAGAAAGAATTCATTAAATGGGCAGAGTGTAATTAAGTAGTTAGGATGCAATTAGTGAAGAGAGCAGGAACTGAGAGGACACTAGATGTGGCTAAAGCATGGGACACAGTGGTACTTCTGAAGATCCCAGACAGTGACAGCAAGGAGGATCGTGTGGGTAACACTACTGGTGAGGATGATTAGGTACAATCCCCCAGAGTCCACTTTGGCGAGGAGAATTTAGGAACAATAGGCAGGATGGCATTACATCTACTGTGAATCACCCATTGCATTGTTCCCTTTGCCGTACTAGTGAAGTTTGAACACAACAAACTTACACTGCAGCATATCAGGAGAGCTGAGAGTGACATGCCTGGGGGGAGGAGAAGTTGTGGGGGGTAGTTATAGGGAATTAGACTAGTGCTAAGTATTGCAGTACAACTGGAATGAGTGTTAGTCATTTGCAGCACATTCTCAGGATTGTTCTCTTTATGCGTTCGATTCATTTTAGAGGGTGGGAGGATGGGAGCTGACAAGTGTAGGAAGCTTATCATAACAGTGTGATTCATGGTTATGCCACTGCTCTTTCATTTGAATGTTGATACCCATGAAGCTTTGCACAAAATGTGTTTGTATCGCCCTGTGATCTTCAATAAATTTGTTTTTTTTTTAAAATGACAGATCACCCCCAAACATTCTAAGAACAATAAAACCCACTGACACACTTTTTTGGGATTTGTCAACTGGTGCCAAAGATATAGGCAAGTCAAAAAATCTATTTTTCTATTGAAACTAGGTCCTACCTATAACTACCAAATGGCAACCGCCAGTAGGTAACATAATATATAAGTACAATATATATGTACAATATATATGTATATATGTATATATATATATATATATATATATATATATATATATATATACGCTCCAAATATCCCAGGAAGATCAATCCTTTAGGAAAGTAGCACACACAGGGGAGGTTCCACAAAGATTTTAATGAAAGAACCAACAGCAACGACGCGTTTCGCCTTGGGGCTTCGTCAAGTTGTGCTAGGTCAAAACCCCAGCTTTCCCAGTCAGGTTCCTCTCTTATATTCACACCATCCCCGTGAATGTCCTCTAATAGCAAGATGTCCTCTACATCAAGATTACTTAGTGTGTTACTGGCAGATACAGCTATACGAGTCTGCGCAAAGTTCATATTTTGTGATGGACAGAAGGAAAGGCCAAGTGCCAAGATCTCGTTCTCACCTTCAGTTAGCACATGGCGTGAGAGGTTCACCACAGTCATATTCATTTCGAGTTTTTGCTCCTTGTCGCCATTCCCATTGGAGCTTGTGTGGCGTTTGATCCTCTTCTTTTTTGCTTGTTTGTTCCTCCTGTTCCTCCTCTGCTTCCACGTCCTCGACCTCTTTGATTCCCCTTCTCCACCCTGAAAGGTGTCTGTCCGATTCTGACTCATCATCTGGTACTGTGCTAATAAATTCACCCTTTTGTTGACATTGGCGGAGGGCTCTTGAGTGTTACCAGATGTAGAGGCGTCGAACAAGTTGCAATCAGATACATCGCTCTCCACTACCTCAATGCTGTGTCCTGCCTTCTGTTGACTGGTTAACGCCATCCCTGTTTTCTTGTCAAAGAGATGGTCGTACTTTTTCTGAAATGTTAAAGTACGTCCAGACTGATAATCTTTGAAGTCCCTTATAAATTTCCGTTGTTTTTTGGCCGTGATCTCCTCTTCCAATTTCTCCATTCTCACATTGAGTTTCTTTAAATGTTCTTCTAATGCTTCCTTCACCATCAGTGGTTCAATTTCCGCTAAGAGATTCTCTATATCTTGCAGAAGCTTGGCACGGTCTTTTAGGGCATATTTCACAAGGATTTTCATCATTAACATGGAACAAGATGAGGTATTGTCAGACCATTCATTGATCATGTCCGGATCAGGATCTTCATATGTTGGGATTGTAAAAATCCGGAGACCCCTTGGAGCTCGTTTGACTTCAATGTATCTAGATAGTGACTCCGCCTCCCACCACTTAGAGAGTTCTTTCTTGTATAGTTTTTCTAACAGACCTAATTTAGTTTGCAGGGTTATTTCTTGGCCGATGCTGACTGAAGTCTGGGCTGGCTCTGTGTTTGCACCTGCAATGTTGAAGAATAATTTGTCCGCTGTCTGTTTACGATGAGAGTCCAATTCACCTGCCATGATGACGTTAATTGAGCAAACAATTTCTGTGCGTGTCTAGAAGCTTGTGATCGCCTGTCAGCTTCTGCACGCTCTCCTACTTTTGTGTAGTAACGTAGGTAGGCAGAGAACCCATACCGTGCACGCCTTCAGGGGGAGAAGGGGAATCAAAGAGGTCGAGGACGTGGAAGCAGAGGAGGAACAGGAGGAACAAACAAGCAAAAAAGAGGAGGATCAAACGCCACACAAGCTCCAATGGGAATGGCGACAAGGAGCAAAAATTTGAAATGAATATGACTGTGGTGAACCTCTCACGCCATGTGCTAACTGAAGGTGAGAAAGAGATCTTGGCACTTGGCCTTTCCTTCTGTCTATCACAAAATATGAACTTTGCGCAGACTCGTATAGACTTGTTTTTGTTTGCAAGGAAGTTAAAACTAAAAAAATGGTACTGCACTAAAATCAAGGACAGACCAGCTGTATCTGCCAGTAACACACTAAGTAATCTTGATGTAGAGGACATTTTTCTATTAGAGGACATTCACGGGGATGGTGTGAATATAAGAGAGGAACCTGACTGGGAAAGCTGGGGTTTTGACCTAGATAACAACCCGGGGTCGAAATTTAAACCTAAAAGCGTGTTCTTACCTGCAGTTCAATGTGACGCAATTGATGTGTTTGAGAGGGGTGTATTAAAAGATCTTTTGAAATTAAGATATAAGAAGATACCCCAGAGTAATAAGAATCTGTCTCACACTCAACAAATGTCTATTGAATCCCTCAGAGCGGACAAAGAGATTGTAATACGACAATCCGACAAGGGAGGGAATGTTGTGGTTCTGGATAAGCATAAGTACCTCCAGGAGGGTTTTAGACAACTACAGGACACAACATGTTACAGCAGGTGTGAGAGAGATGATGTGCTTAGATCTATCAGCAACTTTAGAGATCTCCTTTTGGAGTGGAAAGATAAAGGGTTGATAGAAACAGAGGAATATCAATATCTATACTGTGCCCACCCAAAGGTCCCAATATTGTACCTCCTCCCTAAACTCCACAAAGATCAGGGTAACCCGCCGGGTCGTCCGATTGTGTCCTCCATTGGTTCCCTTCTTGAGCACACTTCCAAATACATCGATCATTATTTGAGAACTTTTGTGGTGGCATTACCATCGTATGTTAAGGACACCACCCAATTTTTGAGCATCATTAATGGTATCCATTGGGAGAATAATTTCACACTGGTCACCCTAGATGTCAGCAGCCTCTACACCAGTATTCAACACGAAGATGGTTTGAAAGCAGTCAAGCATTATTTGAACACCAGGTCAATCTCACTGTTACTACATTCCCAAATGCTTCTGTCTATGATAGACTTCTGTCTAACTAACAATTTTTTTTATTTCAATGACATCATGTATCACCAGTCACAGGGCACAGCTATGGGAACCTGCTTCGCCCCCAGCTACGCAAATTTATTCATGGGCTGGTGGGAGGAGCAGGTTGTCCAAGAGATGGCTGATTTCAACAATGTGTCCCTGTGGCTGCGATACATTGACGATATTTTTTTCATTTGGAATGGCGACGTGAACACTGCCAAACGGTTCATTGACAAACTGAATGTCAATACTCTGAACCTGATCTTAACTGAGCATATCAGCAAGACAAAGATGGAATTCCTGGATGTGGAAGTGGAAGTGGTGAACAACATTTTGACCACTAAACTCTTCAGAAAGAGCACACCAGGAAATAGTCTTTTGAGGGCATCGAGTTGCCATCCTAAGAGTCTTGTTTACAGTATCCCCTATGGGGAACTACTGCGCGCCAGGCGCAATTGCAGTACACAAGATGGATACAAAAAAAAAGAAAGTGTGATGTGCCAGAGGTTCAGGCAGAGAGGATATGGTAACAAAGTAATTGCCAAAGCCGTAGAACGCAGTAACAACAAAACCAGGGATGAACTATTAGTTCCCAAACTGCCCCAGACACAATCTGAAACAATCAGATTCATTACAACTTTCTCTGGACAATCTCAAGATGTGAGAAAGGTGTTTAAAAAACACTGGCATGTTTTAAATACCGATGAACATCTCAAGAAGTATTTAGGTGACAATCCTCAGATTACGTTCAGGAAGGGCAAATCCTTACGGGACGAGCTTAGTCACAATTACGTAACTGAGAAGAATCAACCAGATCATGCTACAAATGTTGGATTTACATGCTGCAGGAAATGTAAGGCTTGCAAATTCAGCAGAGATTGTAAAAAATTATTGATACCGGGAACATCTAGAGAATTTACTATCAAAAAGAGACTATCCTGCAATACCCCATACAGTGTTTATGTATTAATATGTCCATGTAACAAGTGGTATGTGGGCAGTACGAAGCATGAGGCCAAAAAGAGGGTGTTAGAACATCTGAGAGCGATACGGAATTGTAACAGACAATATCCGGTCGCAAGACACTTCTTTGAATACCACATGCAGGATGAGACTAAACTACGCATGGTGGTTATTGACTGTGTTGATCTGGGAATAAGAGGCGGCAATTATGAACTCTCTATGAGAAAGCCAGAGTCTAAATACATAATTGACTTTGAATGTCTAACCCCTTTGGGGCTGAATGCCAGTGAGGAACTGTCGGTTCATTTGTATGAAGAATAATCATGTATATTGCATGTCATGAATCAGAAAATCTGCTGTCTGTATTTTAATGTGTTTTTATTTCTAAAGTTTAATTATTATTTTTTCACAGGTAATGTGGGGAACTGCTGGATACAATGAATCTGTTGAATAGGAACATTGACTTTGTTTGGACATCATGTACTCACCTTGTTATGGCCCGATGTGGTATGGGGCGGTATTTGCCCACTTGGGCAAGGATTTATTCCATGAACTTTGGACATATTGGAAACCAACTTGGGTTTTCTTAATTAATTGTGTGCCTGTTATTAGTTGGCAATACTATTGCACAACACCAGCCCACTGGGGCAAGGACTTGAATAATATGTATATACACCTGATATTTCTGCTAGGGTTTACAGCGGTAACACCTGCCCACTTGGGCTGTACCAGTTAGTAATGTGTTAATACCCGGAACGTTGTTTACTTCTCATATCCTAGCAGCGGGATCCAATCGCATTAGGCATAACACAGGCCTGCTGTCTAACATCCAATGAAAGTCAAGGTTACGTGTAGACTGATAACACGTGATCGCGACTTTCGATTTGAATTAATGTCGGGTGTTGTGACAAATCTGGGTGCATTTGACTCACTTTATGTCCGTTTAACCATTTGCAAACTTGATTATTGTTGGGTTTAAATGTATTTAACATTTGCAAATACTAGGCACAATCACAGAACTTCCGTTTATAAATATGTCGTTCAACATGCAGACGTTACAGCAATGGTTTCAAATATGGAACAAGGATTAATTATGATACCAGTACAATATGTATGCAATGAAGCTGTGTTACTAGTACTTGTATAAAATGGCAGCCCACATTACCTTGGTGGTGATATGTTTACACTGGGGGTGTGTTTTGAGCACTTTAAAAATGGCCGTCATTGTATTCTAGACGAGCATGAGCAAGCCTTATCGGCGAAACGCGTCACACTTTTTCATTCTGCTAATAAATTTTGCAAACAAATTCCGGGTGTCCTGGCTTACTTCGGAACAAAGGAGGTAATTGGTGGTACATATTTGAGGCCAGTCGGTGGCCTATCTGGGACCGTTCCACGACAGCCCAAAGTGCGCAAACCGGCACTGGAGGAGAGCAATATATATATATATATATATATATATATATCTATATATATATATATATATATAGATATATATATATATATATATATATATATACATATATACATTTGTAATCCAAGAAGGGTCCTTCCGGGATCGTTCTCCCATTGTCAGGTGGCGCGCTACTTCGGCGAACCCAAAGCCGATTATGTCAATATAAACAGTGTTATGCTTCCAAGCAATGCGCGCACTCAGGAGTATGGATGCTGATTTTTTGTGTTGTGCCTTGATCACACGTTAACCAGAATGACATTTTTGGCGCATTTTAAATAAAGTAAAGTAAAACATCCTGAACAGTGATGAGGTAAGAAAAATAAGGTAGCTCACAAATGTCAGTAAATATGTCGGCCATTTTGTAGTGGTATAAAAGTGAAGGTGGATAATACGTATTCCACACAGATTCTTATTGAATACTCATTGCTACTGGATGTAAACGTGACACCTGTTCAAAAATTATAAAGGTGCCTTTTGTTATTCCAGTTGGTACATCCTACCACAAGAAATTGTACCTTCTGCGGTCAGTGCCGGAACAGGAGCACTGCCAGGAAATTATATAACCAGTATTTTGATAGTGATCGCTCAAGCACCATCAACGGTCTGGTACTGGACAGACAGACAGATAGGGTTGCAAAGATAGATAGGGAGATAGATAGATAGATAGAACAGAAAATTGCACATGGCACAACTTCAGTTAGTAATATAATAGAGCACTGAAAGCAAACTAGAAAGCCACACAAGCAAGTCCTACAGACTCCATTGGTTTACAAGTATAACTGTAGTCCGCAATTAAAATACATTTCAGCATGACCTACAAGAGAGCATTTATAAAGGGTAACCTTGTAAACAGCATTTTCAAATGGACGCACTCTGGAATGCTGGGAAAAACCCACAATTAATAAACAAAGGTCACTCCAAAAGGAATTTTCGACGTCATTAGTGTACAGGAAGTAATAAAGCTTAAATGTGCCGTATGCTCACATCAAAAGCAACAAAACCGTCCTGCTATCAGATCTGACTATAAACACAAAGGCAGTACTTAAGTAATAATAAAGGAAGCAGTGGCACTGAAGGGAACTCCCTTGTGTATGGATGTGCTTCTTTTGAAAGAGCAAAATGTAGTCACTCAAACAGAAGTTAGCCGCTGGCTGAAGGTGGCTGACCCATTGCCCTATGTTTTATGGTGTCGTGGGGAGAATCCAAATGTGAATGACACAATAACAGACCAACGGATCAAGAGAGCTGACAGAAAGACCCTTTAAATAAATATATTATACATTAAAAAATATAAAATCAAAAGGTTTTGGCTAACGCCAGTCCTAAAAAGTTCTATTTGCTGTGAAAGGGAGGTTTTTTTTTCGAGTTAGACCCTAGAAGTTTTCTAGGTGAGCCATTAAAGAAGATTATCTACAGTCTTATTGTCTAAAATTGACTTGCTTTTAACTGTCTAGATCCCGCGAGAGTCCCGCAGGCATGATGTGACACAAAGTTCATTTATAGAAAGTACCAATTCTTTAAAACCTAATTTTAGGTTTGCATTTGGTTTACTTATGTTGGAGTTTTGTTTTTTTGGATTATGGTGTAGTTCAAGAAGGTATCTGGTGAAAACCAGTACTTTCAAGAGGTGGAAGAGGAGGAGAAAACTCAGCAAGCTGGAAAAGTATCACTAATGTGGCAGTACTTTACAATACATGCAGGGACAAAGAAAATGGCACCTCACTTGGGACATTTAAGATTTGCAGGAAGGAGTTTTAACAGGGTAGGCAAAAAATATAGCTTAGGTGCAATTTGGCTGTGGCAACACATGCGATGCATCCTATCTGCTGACCTTGGGCACAGGTGGGACAGCACGATGATCAACCCTCAACATCAATTTGCACCCGGAAACATTGTTGCTACAGAACTCCATCAAGCTCATAGAGATTTGGAGCAAGCATATTTATTTATTTATTTATTATAGAGTTTTGTATAGCGCGAACAAGACCCGTAGGTATCAGATCGCTTTACATTAAGAGGTCAAAGTCAAAGAGTAACATATATGATAAAAACATTTTCAAACACCTAAATGAGGTAGAAGATTATATGGCTTTAAACGATGAGAGTTATATATATATATATATATATTCACATTAGCAGGAGGTAGATAATAAGGATACAGCTTGGTCTCAAGGTGTATCACCAGTCCTGAGTCATCGTTCATCTGATATCTCTATTCATTTTGGAGAATTTCCCTTCTTCTAACTTAGATGTTCCGTATTAAGGCATCTATAGATCCGATTCATGATCCGTAATCTTCCCTATGTCAGGAATCTACTCATCAGGAGGTTCTTCACTTCCCTCTTAAATGTTGCTGTATTTTGCATTTTTCTAATGTTTGGAGGGAGTGAATTCCAGATTCTGGGGGCTGCTCCAGAGAACGCTCGGTCATAAGTTTTTTTCTTCCGGAAAATGGATGGTCTCAACAGCAACTCCTTGGTACTCCTTGCTGGTCTGCTTCCTCCTGATAATTCAATTTTCCCGGCTAGGTATTTTGGTGTGTTGAAGTGGATCGCTTTATGGGTGATACAAGCTAATTTTAGCTGAATTCTGGCTTCATATGGTAGCCAGTTTAATGCTTTCAGGTGAGGAGAGATGTGTTGAATTTACTCAATCCAGTGATGAGTCTTGCCGCTGCGTTGAGGCATGCTTTTAGTGGTGCTGTGGACATTTTTGGTAGTCCGGCTAAGGTGGTGCAACCGTATTCAATCCTAGAGATAACTAAGGATTGGACTGACAGTTTGAGATCCGCCTTTGAGATGAAAGGTTTAATTTTTCTTAAGTAGTTCAAATGGAAGCGGGCACTTTTTGCCATTGATTTAATATGGGAGAAGTAAGTGCATACTATTTCAGGTATTCCTGTGTGCTTTTAAAGCGGGTAACAAAGCACCACTATATAAGATAGACTTCACAAAGACCACAGGCAAAAACACTCGATTTTTTTAATCTCATGTTATTTTTATTGTTTATCTTGAACCCCAGTTGCAAAACAAATATACCAGAAATATACAATTGTTCTGAAACTTTTGTAAAACATGGCTCCTTTCAGATTCGCCTTAACTAGTTTATAAGTAGAAAAATGTCATGTTGTTTTTCATGTGCATGTTTTCTCTGTTGCTATCTGATAATATTCAGCTACAGAAGTCTATTTTTATTAATAAAAGGAAAGTCCATTGTCAAAAGTGGAAATATAAGTCATACACATTACAAAATTTTCTTTACGGTTTGCATTGCTTTCTTCATACACTCGTAATGGAATATTTTAGCTATAGCCTGTACCGACCATTAAAAGGCCTGCTTAGGAGGGGGCACAGCAGGGCCGTCGACCGTGATGGTGGAATGGCAGTAAAGCTCTGGAGCCAACGGCCCTAATCTTATGGGTCGAGGCTTCCATCCTTGCTCCACTAGACGGTACCAGTGGGTCTGGAGTCCTAGGGGTTCAGCAGCCCCTCTGGTGGGGCCTGATGACCCACTTTATAAGTAAAATTGCTGTGGAGGAGATGAAGCCCAGCCCGTCTCGGAAGCCCGGCTGAAGGCTCGAATAAAATTCAAAATCTTATCCATTTCTCACAAAGACCTTTATGGGCTGGGTCCTATCTTCAGAATAGGTTTGCTTTTTACACTCCGGCAAGACAGCTGCGTTCGGCCTCCCAACTTCTGGCGCAGTTTCCCCGATTCAAGCGCCAAAGGCTTGGTGGGAGCTCTTTTGCCCGGCTGGCGGCACACGCATGGAATGCTCTGCCACTGGCTCTGAGGGCCGTTAAAGACCCTCTGATTTTTAATAAAAAGCTGAAAACTCTTCTGTTCTAGTTCTTTTTTTTGTCTCTGATTCGAACCCTTTTCAGGCTCGCGCCGGGACACTCCTTGGAGTATCTGTGCGCGGTACAAGTGAATATAACATAACATAACAGGGGCAGCGGGTGAGCATGAGGTGGGGGCTGCCATGCCCTGCTGGCCCTGCCCATCCTGTGCTCCTCGCCTGGTCCGACTGGATGTTGTCATCAGCCTGATTGCAGCTGAGGCATTCTGGGCCACTCCAGACAGCACTGCAACTGTGGGTGGGCTTGGGTTCAGGCCGCTGTGCTATCCTATCTTTTCCCGGCAGCCTACTATGCTGCGATGATGCAAAATTATTATTATAAATGGGGTGACCCAGAAAAAGTCAAAGGACCTGGGTATCAATAGGTACAGACAAAAGTCCTAGACGTTGATACTAATGCCATAAATATTTCTCTTAATGTGATTAAATCCTGTGCTGAAAAACAAAAAGAACAATATCCCAATACATTTAGAAAAATAAAACACAATACCCACAGATCTGATCAGAGCTGAACCATCAGTTTAATATCTGTTTCAGCAAATGTTCTCATTAATTTCTGAACACAATTAGACATTAATTCAGGGGGTTACTACCAAGTTGCGTGCAAAAGAAGTGATGAAGTAAGCGCTTGTGTGAAAAAGGAGACCAAGAGGGTCTGAGAAAGTAATGGGGACACAACAATTCCTTTTTTTATACTAACAATTCTAAGGTTAAAAATCCTTAGCATATGAAATGGGCCTGCCCCATATCTGTCTTTCAGTAATTAATCCTTGTTTCTGCCATGTCACAGTGAGAGTTCATCTGTGACCCTGGTTGGGGGAGGGGGTTTCCAAGGGTGCAAGCCCAGAGGGGGATTATCGTCGACGTTTCGATCCAATTGCGTGTAGGGTGAGTACATTCCTCAGCTACAGGTCTTCCTCAGGACGGGGAGAGGACCTATTTCATTTGGAAACAAAACACCCACAGCAATAGGGTGGGCAACCTGTTAATGGTGTGCCAATGTTGCAAATCAAATCAAAAGACTCCAGAAGGGCGTACTCAATACGTCCGTATATATGCAAGAATACTTTTCAATTCTACTACACATGTGGCGGCGAGCGACTCCTACAGACTTGAAGTTATTCCATAAGTTGTCCACGTAACTATTCTTTGTTTTGGAACAGCGTGAGCCGCCATCGGGTTTGTGTAGCCGGAGCCTGCTCAGGGAGTCTTTGTAGGATCTAGCAAGGCTGGACCGGAAGAGAGGTGGGAAGGGCTATGAATTTTTTGTGCGACCGGATTTTTGTCAGGCCACAGTCCAACAGAGATGGCATTTGCGCCAGCTGATTCCACTATTTCAAGCCAAAGGTGCATAGGCCTTCCTACTTCACCCATCTAAACTTAAAATTATCAGAGCACTGTGGACACATCAAAAGAACAAGCAACCTCCCAAGACAGTATGTTAAAAGATGTAATGTGGAAGCTAGAGGAGGCCGAAAATAGGCAACATCGGAATAATTTAAGACTGCTTGGAATCCCATAAAATATTGAGGGAAACTACGTAAGGGGGTTTAGAATAAATCTCCTGAAAACCTCTTTGCCGGAATTAGCAAACTGGGGCTGGGATAAGGAACTGCAACGGGTGCATAGATTTCCTCTTTCAATACTAAAGCGACCAACAAATGCACAAGGATACCCACTGGTTATTTTAATTTATTTTGGGAAGTTTTTACTCCGTCAGTCTATGATCTGGCCAGACCAAATATGAAAAGAAAAGGAGAAAACTTTAAGTACTTTGCTAAGCCAGACTTTGCTCACGCCACAGTAAAAAGGAGATGGAGGCTTAGACAGCTCATTACCCCCTTCCAGAAAGCCGGGGCTTCGGCTTTTCTTCAAAACCCCGCTAAATTGAAAGTTGTCCACCAAGGGCGAAATTCGTACTTTTTCTCAGAAATACAAGCCCAGAAGCTATTGGACTAAGCTGTTGGACGAAATTGTAGCCGGGGAGAAGAAACCCAGTTAGGCCAGGTTAATAGCTTAGGAAACATGAACTAAAAGGACCTAATAATCCTAAACTTAAATGTGATTACCGTCGACACGTAAGGGCACTGTGCATTGTGTTTTACACTTATGTTATTGATTATGAGGAAGTTTCTATTGCTTTTCTTTTGCTTATTTTCTTCTCTCTTCTTTCTTTCAGGGTTTTTTCTAATTTTTTCTGTTTCACGGAGGGGCCCAAACACAGGATGGGGAGAGGGGGGCCGGAGGGGGAGGGGGAGGGAGAATGGATGAGCCAGACGCCATCACACAGGCTCAGGATTGAGCCTGACTGCCACAGAAGGGAAGGGGAGAGGGGGATGCGGGGGTGAGCGAACAGGCATACAGTAAGCATAGATGTTATAGTCATAGTCAGGGTTAAGCTAGTAATCGCACAACAACAGGTACAGTCTAAGAGTAAAAAAAGGATTTTTATGGATGGCTAAGCTAAGAATACAATCTATTAATATTTGTGGCCTAAACGATCCAAAAAAAAAGTCAGAGAACTGCAATAGGTCTTAGATCAACTGGGGCTAATATTGTATGTCTCCAGGAGACTCATGTGGAGGGATCTCAACTGCATCTTTTACAAATTCTTGGTTATAGACTAATTACAGCCACAACACAAGTGACTAAGACACGTGACTAAGACACGTGGGGTGGCCATTCTGGCAACAGGAGGGGGGCTTCAATTTGCTAGATCTGCAGCCAACAAGCTTGGGAGGTGGGCGATCAAGGAATGCCAGTATAGCACTGGGAAAAAAATTAACTTTCTGCTCCATATACGGGTGCGTTACGGACCCAGACATGCTTTAATTTATATCTAATGACCTAGCACAGTGGTCACTCCCAATGATTGTATGTGGTAATTTTAACTGGAATCTACCATCAGACTGGTCACTTGGGCCCAACTTTGTATACCAGGGGAGGAAACCAAGGGTTTTTAGAGCATTTCAGGAACTATGCTTCACACACAGGATGTCGGATTGTTGGCAGTCTAAGCACCCCAATAACCCAGGATTTACCTTATTTTCTCACCCTCATTCGAAACTTGCTAGGCTGGACTATGTACTTGCCTCCCACACTATCATTTCCAAATGTCTTATAGATAGACTACCGAGGGGCCTGTCAGACCACAATCCCCTAATCTTAAGTATTGATATTGAAGGGATACAACAGGACCATTATAGATGGACATTTAAAAGGACTTTACTATTAAACAAGAAATACTGTCAAATTATGGATAGATGGATACCAGATTTTCTGGAGGACACCCTGGGTAGCGCACCTTTAGAAGTGGTATGGGACACACTTAAGGCAGGAATCAGGGGAGAAACTCTTCGATTTTCATGAAAAAATAATCAAGAGTCGAAACAAAAAACAAAAGTACTGCAGGGAAAATTAGCACCAGCAGAGGAAGGGCTTCTTAGGGCAGTCTAGGGGGGTTTGAGCATTTAAGGGGCACTAGGAGAGGTGGCTATCGGAAGGAACAGACTAATGGAGATCTTCACGGACAAAGTAATATGTAAAGCCACAATGAACAAGGAGAAAGTATACGAACTAAGTGAGCAAGTAGGACATCATCTCGCAGTTCAAACAAGACAACAGAATATGACGAATACAATCAAAGAGATCAAAGATCATAATAATAGCCTTAGCCAAGATCCAAAAGAGATAAGGTTAGCATTTCAGAATTACTATCAAGACCTGTACAAAAAAACTAGTAAGAATCATGAAGAGATTGTGGAATACCTAGATCAGGCCACGGCGACTCAGCTCCCACAAATAGATCAAGACAGTTTAGTAGAAATACACCAGTGGGTAGAAATTCTATTATCTATAAACAGCTTAGCCCCGGGAAAGGCAGCCGGGTTGGATGGAATACCCGTAGAATTTTAGGCCAAATTTCACAAATCACTAAAAGGAATTTTAACTGATCTAATGATCCATGTCTTTCAGGGAGGGCAACCACCGGGATCATGGGCTTGTGCCAAAATTGTGGTTTTTCCAAAGAAAAACAAAGAGCCTACAGAATTATCGCCCAATCACATTAATAAACTGTGATTCAAAAGTTTCAACTATTAGCTAGCCGATTAGCTCCAATCATACACAAGATCCACCACCGATCATGTTCAGAGGGTGATCACACTCTTTGACATAGCAGAAGTAGAAGGAGACACTATGGAGCTTATACTATTAGATGAGGAGAAGGCCTCCGATATGGACGCATGGCAATATCTATGGACGGCTATGTCAAAGAGTGGAATCGGGGCACAATTTATAAATGCTATTCGCAGGTTATACCATAACCCAGAAGCTGTTGTCATGATAAATGGGGAAATGTCGGGTAGTATCAACGTGACCAGAGGGACAAGGCAGAGGTGCCCATGTTCCCTCCTACTATTTGCTATATTTATTGACCCGTTTATTCGCAAACTATAAACCAACTTGACTTTATTACCTATTAAAACCCCAAATGATATCGCGATAGTCACAAGTAATCCAAGCGAAGCTGTTAAAATCATGGAAGAAGAGGCTAGTCATTTCGGAAAGATCTCCGGTTACAAACTAAACCAGGATAAAATCCAGATAATCATCAATAACAAAAGAACCTACAAGGACGACAGGATAGTGGAAAATGCAATGTACCTGGGTGTAAACATTACCTCCAATTAAGATAAACTAGTAAAAATCAATATGGATCCACTCATGAAGCAAATGGCAAAAAGCCTCAGTAAATTGCATAATCTACATCTAACCTTAATAGGTAGATGTAACGTTATTAAAATGTTATTTTTCCCCAAATTTTTATATTTTTTGGAACTATATGTCTAAATTTTGATCAACAGATATTAAAAGAGTTAGATAACATTTTTTCTCGTTTCATTTGGGGATATAAAAGATTGTGTAGAGCTTAAAGATATATTTCTCTCCCAAAAGATAGAGGAGGCCTTGCCGTCCCTAATCTCAAAGTCTACTGGTGGGCTACGATGTTTTAAAAAAAAAAAATTATCCACAAAGACAAAACGCTTTTTTTGTCTCTGAGATTGCTGCGAAGGAATTTTTAGGCACAATATAGAAGGAAGACTGCTTAGGGGTTATTCTTTAGGCTTTTTCACGCCGGGGGGTGGAGGGGTCAGAGGATTGTACACAATCCTTTCTCTCATTACTAAAAAGACTATTCGGTCCTTATGCCTCTTTTGGGTGGGGGTTTGGGAGGGGGGAGGGAGTTCTTGGGGTGGTAAGGATGGTGGGGGTGGCGGGGCAAGGAACAGTACAGTATGGGTTTGGTATGTGTTTGGCAGCAAGGGTATGGTGAATAAATCTTTCAAAATCGTGTTTTATCTATTATTGGACTATAGTTTATGGTTTGGGCAAAGTAAGCGAGGAAAGTCTAAAGTCGTTTTTTATATATTGATGGGTAAACTTTCCGTGTGCTCATAGACTATCTGCGACCTGAATGATAAAAAAAAGGGGGATTATGGCCCAGATTTTAACTTTAATGCAGGTGGATCTGCTCTGTATACAAGAGACTCATATTGCATGGAACAACCGGAAGTGGTTGAAGGATTTGGGTATTGAGCTTTTGGGCTGTACTCGGCAGAGCTCGACAACTAGAGGGGTAGCTATTTTGAAAATATTTGGTTGGGGTGCTTGTAAACATGTTAAAGAAGATGTTTGGGGGCATTGGGTTATCATTGAATTATGGATTGAGTGTGCCCCAATGAAAATCTGCTCAATATATGGTCCTAATCTGGACGATCCAGATATGCTACATTTTTCGAGCATTGAGTTAATGGTATGGCCATCTCCGCTGATCCTCTATGGGAATTTTAACCTCCATTTGTATGGAGGTTTTGATATAACAAGTGATTGTCCTTATGACGGGAAGAAAACTAAAGTTTTCAAAGCCACCAGAGGGCTAGCCAAAGAATTTGGGTTGGTGGATGTCTGGTGTGCTAATGGTAGGGGAATCTTGGGGGAACCTTTTATTCTGCCCCTCATAGAAAGCATACACGTCTTGAATATTTCTTTATAACAGCAGAGAAAGTAAGAAATGCCAGGATCGATATTAAGCCTAAGATCATATCAGATCATAATCCTATTGTGTTGGAATTGGATGTTTGTTGCAGATTGTCGTCAAGCGCCTGGACCTTTGAAAGCAAACTTTTGCTTGATCCTGTATATTGCAAACAAATGTGTAAATGGATCTCTGAATGCTTTAATAATAATCGGGGCTCCGCCTCAGATCCTATTGTTTGGGATGCATTTAAGGTGGGTGTCCGTGGGGAAACACTAAGTTACTCTATTAATAAAAAGCGAAAATTGCGGTGTGAAGTTCAGGATGGGATGAACAAATTAAGGCTATCAGAAATTGAATTTATGGGGGCGATTACCAATGGTCAAAATATTGAACACATTTTAAGTGACATAGCTGTCCAAAAATGAGGATATATCAGAACTTTGCCAAGAAATTAGCCACTGAAATCGCTATATATAGGTCTGAACTGTATGAAGTAGGTGAAAACTCTGGTCGAATATTTGCAAAAAGACTACATCAGAAAGAGATAGTCAATAGGATTAATAAGATTCAGGATCATCTTGGGCAGGTTCTGGATAAGTCAGGGGAAGTGCTTGATGTGTAATGTAAATGTTATCATCAGCTGTACACAGAGGATGATATTATTGGAGTTAAAGAGAAATTGGAGGAATTCTGTGTCGATATTGAAATCCAAAAATTGACACCTGACCAAATTGAAGAACTAGATGCAGACATTACTTGGGAGGCAGCAATAACATTATTGGCAGCAGGCAAAGCCATGGGTCCTGATGCTATCCCCCTTGAATTGTATAGGACTTTTCAGCAAGTTTTAAAACAATAATTTATGACCCTATTTTTGGCCGCGCAATGAGGAATTGCGCCAGTGTCTTGGCTTAAAACTACTTTAATCGTTTTCTTGAAAAAGGATAAGCCTGATTTATTGCTTACGTCATACAGACCGATTTCATTAATCAATTCCGATAGTAAAATTTACTCTAAGGTTATTGCTATGCGCCTAGCCGGCGTTATCTCTGCAGGGGTCTCTAATTTCCAACAAGGGTTTATCCCTGGCAGAGACACAGCTGACCATATGAGGTGTGTGATCTCTTTTTTGGACTGGGCACAAGTAACCAATACCACATTGGGGGTAATCCTGTTGGATGCCGAGATGGCATTCGACAGGGTTTCCTGGCCACATATGTGGGAGTTTTTAAAACTGAAGGGATTCTGCCCCAAGATCCGGCAAGCAGTTAAGGCATTATATATCTGTCCGGAAGCAAGTATACGAATCTCCGGTCAAAAGTCGGGTCTAATTAAGATAGATCGAGGTACACAACAAGGATGCCCTTGTTCGCCTTTATTATTTGCCCTATACATTGACTTTTTGGGAATAAGTTGAATCGGCTTAAAGATGTAAAACCAGTGCATCTGCGGCATATGGAGTACAGAGCATTAATATATTCTGATGATATTGTTGTTGTCACAAGAGATATTGTTACTGTACTCCCTGCAATTAATAAATTGGCATCTCAGTTTGGGAGCTTCTCTGACTATAAATTAAGTATATCCAAAACGCAAGTCCTCCACTCAGGTGGTGATCCTCCTGTAAATGTGGCTACTGTATCAGAAGTTACATATCTGGGAATTAAAATCTCTATGCCTGTTAGCAACATTCCAGAGCTAAATATGAACCCTGTATTGACAAGGGTGAACTCACCATTGGAGCGGCTGGATCATTTGCATTTATCTCTTTATGGCAGATCAAATGTATTAAAAATGATGGTGTAACGACCGGATTTTCGGACCAGATGGAATCAGCTCACCAGAGCACCACTAACCCAGCCGAAACGTAACCACCTCCCTCCTTAGGACCTATTTACAACAGGTATCTATGTTTCCTACCCAAGGATGGGGAATTAGCAATATACATGCTTAGATCTTCTACAATACCACACTCATACAATACAGTCTCGCAACCACACTGGCCCAGACTACTCTACCCTAGGGCAGTTCTGATTATTTACCATTACACACTGACTGTAATCAGTGCTCGCCCAAGCCACAATCCTGTGGGTATAAACATCAGTATCCCCCCTGATGCTCTCTTTTCAATCTACAAGCCACAATCCTGTGGGTATACGCATCAGTATCCCCCCTGATGCTCTCTTTAATCTCCAAGCCACAATCCTGTGGGTATAAACATCAGTATCCCCCCTGATGCTCTCATTAACGCCGCCTTACAACGACAATCACTTTCCTATGAATACCGTAAGCTCTTCATGTTGGGGCATCTCTCCTTATTCATTAGAGGTACAATACTACAATATTATGGATCACACAAGAATGCCCGAATTACACGGTGTACAACTTATTCTCTATTTCAAGGGCTCCTCTCTCCCTCATTATTCAGTTACCATTTACCTGATCGGGGGTAGCATCCGTTCATAGAATAGCACCTGACTAGAAGAAAGGTTAACTTTACTGTATAAGAATAATGAATGTACACACTGGTTCACTAAGAACTGGGGCACTTCATTATTATAACAACAATAACAATATAATACTATACTATAACATATAGCCTGAAAAGGAAAAGAAAAGGTTAGAATGTGTGCACGCTAATAAGAAAGGGTCGACGTCACCTTATTAATATGAAGTCTGGACTCAGCAGTCATCTGGGTTCCCTTCTCGTCTGTGCCTTGGCTCGTCTTAGAGTCACACCTCTGCAGTCACGGATACACGTCTGCACCGTTATGCTCTGTCTCCTCCGCTTCCCTCCAAGTCACTGGAACCTTTCTCTTATCAGCTGCTTTCTCTCTGGCTGTTCTGCACTACTCCTCTCTCCTCTCGATCACGGACTGTCTTCACTTCTCAGCTTCGATCTTATAACTCAGTTCCCATCACTCTGATATTCGTTCCCTCAACTAACTGCTTCACTCTTTATGCTCCGATCTTAATGTCAAAGCTCGCCAGCTGCTCCAACTAAAATTACTTAAATCTGTCTAAGAGAGTATCAGCTTCTCGGTCTTTCTCGGACTTCAAAATGGCGACTGCCTGCCCTGGAATAATTAATGGCATTGATGCTAACGACTAGCTGCCGCCTACAAACTGACTGATTCACTGCCTCATGCTTTCACTAATATGGAAGCTTGTCCCTTCATGGAAAGTTACGGCCAGTAACCTGCCGCCCACCAAATTCTTGTACCTTCCCGTACCAAGGACATGTTCTCAGCCGGCCGGCCTGATGTTATGTCTTCGACACAGAGAAAAATACAGTCTTTCGATAAGGGCCAGCCTGAGCCGGTTCTCTCCAAGCGAACAACACCTCGTAACTAAAACATTACATTTGACCTAGAAGCATCTCAAGCTGCCGGGGCAGAAAGAAAGATGGAGTCTCTCCCGTTCGAGACCTACAAGGCCCGAAATAAGCATAACACCATGGAAAGTATACTAACACTCTTACAAAAGGACGGATTATCACTAATACTAATGAATCTATCCCTTAACATAGGTTTATCTAAGGAAAAGGGTACGGGATTGTGTCAACACGCCTTGTGAATAGGCTCTATATACGGTTCTAACCCTTCTATTAGAATGATAGTAGACTAAAGTCACCTCCAATCACCTTCCCTCAAGGAAGGGCCGGAAAAGTTGGTCAGAACATTTCACCCTTGAATTTAGGCTACTAATCATTCGCTAAATGGAACTAACATCCGTAGAGGAATAATATGAAACAAAGCTAACTGATCTATTTCTTGTACCACATCTATAGAACTGGAGTAAGGAAGGAATACACTGAATAAAGCAGCAAATAGCTACTAAAATGCTAATAGTAATCATGATACCCCCTAATATCTGTCGTAGAGAATGTAAGTCAGGTAACCAATTGAAGAGTCAGTCAAACCAGCCCTTGTCAATATGTTTTCTAACCTCTTCAGTCAAGTCATGAAGTTTGTCAATATGAGCCTGAATGGATCTGGTATGATCCGATAAGTTGAAGCAACAAAGGCCCTCAAAGTCGGAACAGTCATGTCCATGTTTGAGCAAAAGATAGTCAATGGCAGCCCGGTTCTGCAAAATAGCTCTGCGTTCACCCTGGGCGTCTAGTAACATGTCAGATAAAATTGTAGAAGTATGATTGATGGATTTGACCATCCAACAGGCCATCTTCCCAATGGAATTTGTGTTATAGACTGCTAAGGCAGGAACACCTATAATTGAAAAAGCTAAACTAAGGTATTCAGATTTGGAATATAAATGTAGTGAAGAATCACAATCATCATGTAACATCACAGCATCGCAATCAACACAGGAATGTGTATTAGGATGTGAAGAAAACATCAATAAGCTCAGTCTAGTAATGGCACAAGCTCCTCCAGAAATATTTTCGGGAATGTAGGGCCAGGAAGTATTACCACAAGAGAAAAGCCATCCAGAAGGTAAAAGCATTGTACGATAATGACTAGGGGTAACTACTAAACTCTTACAGGTCATATTATTCCTAACAGAAGTACATGATTTCGGGGGTCTTCGGGAACACAAAGTTCATTCATGAGCTGAAAAAGAAGTTGCTGCTTTCAATTTTAAACGTACACATTCAGTAATTGCATTTGGATCGCAGGTAAGGAAAAAACATAAATCACCCTTGGTGATATTATATGTAGTTATTTGGGAATGAATCGGGGGTGTTGGATCTGAAAGTACAGTACACAAAGGACAATACTCATGGGTGGCGAAGTCTCCAAGGATAACGTTGGGACGGGCATTTGATATATTAAAGATATGGGCTAGAGTCTCCAACGAAGCAGGGACAGCAACCAAACAGGTCGCTAGAATGTCAGTCACCGAACGCATCGGTGTTAAACAGAAATGTGAAGAATTTGTAACTCTTTTAGCTAAAGTAGTCCAAAAATTAGATGACGAATCCCACGCAGCAAAGGAACGCGGTACTCTGGTTATCGAATCAACCAAAGTCTGTGGGTTCCCTCCTTTCCCTACGTAGCAGACCAAAAGGAGTCCAACGCCGGCACATCCTGCAGCAACAGTCCAGAGAATGATCTGAAAGAAAATCAAATACAGGCATTATTCATTCTCGTAAATAACATTTGTCAGCCGGGACAGCTTCCCAGCTATCTTTCCCTGGTCTCATGACAAGAATTGTGTTATCATGACCGGTTGCAATAACTTCAGCTCGTTCAGGGGGATTTTTAGGCGATTGCACCCACACTCTCGCTCCTGGATTATCTGTGGAGCCAAAACCTTTTTGTCCTCGTGCAGTTAGCAAAGTTGGGGCAGTGCCTTTTTGAATCTCACCACTGAAAACAGGCATGATTAGCAACTGAGCAATTCGGTCAGTTTTGTGAATTGGTAAATCAACCTCATTGCTATTCAGCAGGAGCGCCTTAATCTCTCCCTGATAATCGCTGTCAATGACTCCTCCGAGTACTTGAATGCCTTTTAAGGCCAGGCCCGATCTAGGGGCAATCAGTCCAAAATTTCCAGTTGGTATACAGACACCGACACCAGTCTCAATGAAAACTCGATCTCTGCTCTTAATCATGGTATCACTCATGGCATGCAGGTCCAAGCCTGCGGAACCTGGGGTCGCTCTACATGGAGCTAATGCTCCAGGGGAAATTTCCCAGTACATTACAGTATTGCCAATTGTATTTGGCTTTGCATCAATAGCTGGAGGAAACAAACGCATTAATGGGGATTCAGCATTCAAAAAGGGACGATTATTCAAAATTAACAGTGCCTGAAACAAATAGTCTCTCCAATAAGACCCGCTGCCTGTGGATAATATGGTATATGAAACACCCATTCGATATTATTCTCCACACAAAATTCCTGCACCAATCTTCCCTTAAAATGGGATGCATTATCAGATTGGATTTGAAATGGAACACCATAATAGAGCATAATCAATTCCAATGTTTTAATGGTATTCACTTGGGTAGCTCGCTTACAGGGAAAGGCCACTAAAAGGTCACTGTAAGTATCAACAATGGTACAAATATATTGTCAATTTTTACTCATAGGGAGTGGACCAATATAATCAATCTGCCAAATTTGAGCGGGCAATTTTCCTCGATGTAAATGTCCTTTGACAATTTGGGGTACTTTTCGTCGTCTGGAATGTTGACAGATAGGACAATGCAATATTGTGTCTTTAATCAAATTTAAAGGAATATAAATTCCTCGGTCAGCAGCCCACCTGCTAGTGGCTCTCTCTCCAAAATGTCCTGCTTTCTGGTGGGCCCATTTTGCCAATCCCGCCAAATCAGAATCTTGCATGTCCACCACTGCCTCAGCAATTTTGGATTTCTCACCTGCAATGTTATGAAAGAATTTGTCAAGGGAGTCTATTGGTGTATGAGCAACCACATGAAAGATTGTAACAATACTTTGTGGGAGCATTTCCCAAATTTCTTGCCATAATTCTTTTCCCCACAGTTCTTTAGAATGCAATTCACAATTATGAGAATGCCAAGTTGGTAACCAAACCGTCAGTCCATTAGCAGTGGACCAGGAATCAGTAAAAATGTGACATGTACCAGGTAACTCTTGTTTTAAAACTTGGTAAACGGCATATAATTCAGCAAATTGACTGCTCTTTCCTTCACCAGTTGTACTCAGCAATTTTTGTGTGATGGGATTATAGGACACTGCCTTCCAGTGTCTTTTCTCTTCTATGTATCTCGCTGAACCATCCGTAAACCATACATGGTTTCTGTCCTCCGCGGACAGATCATCAAATGGCTTACCCCACTCAACAGGGGATTCCTGTACTACAGGTACCGAGCAATCATTCCCAGTCTTATTCGATGGCGCCTGCGCCACTTGCTCATGTAAAGATGCTACACCTTTCGGTCCCACACGTGCCCTGTCTTGTATGTACCATTTCCACTTAATCACACTCGCTTCTTGAGCATGTCCAATTCGATGAGTTTTACGGGGAACTCAAAACCCACTGCATTATAGGAATCTCAGGTCTCAAAATCACATCATGCCCCAAAGTCAATTGCTCGGGATCCACCAGAGCCCAATAACATGCAAGTAATTGTTTCTCAAAAGGTGTATAACGCTCACCAGCATCAGGTAACTTTTTAGTCCAAAAACCTAAGGGTACTTGCCTTGTTTTTGCCACAAACTCCAATTTGCATAAAGACCTTGCACGGACACATTCAAATCCACATCACCATCACGCACAGGCCATAAATCCAAAGCGTACTGAATCGCTTCTTTCGCCAAATCAAACGCATCCTGCTGTGGTTTACCCCATTCAAACACATTCTTTTTACGAGTGACTTTGTATAAAGGGGCCAATATCTGACTCAAATGTGGGATATGCTGACGCCAAAAGCCAAATAAGCCAATAAAGCTTTGATCTTCTTTCCTGTTTCTTGGAACTGCAAAATCAAGGATTTTCTGCTTTACTTGTGGAATCACCTCTCTATGACCTTCATGCCAATTAATGCCTAAAAATTTCACATTTTGGGATGGACCTTGCAATTTATCGGGATTGATTTCCCAACCTTTTTCGCGTAAATGATCAATCATTTGATCTAACTGGGTCTGAACTTGATCTTGTGTCTCACCTTGAATCAAAATGTTGTCAATATAATGGCATATCTGAATTTGCGGATGTACGAGTACTTCAGATAAATGTTCCGCCACCAGCCGGTGACAAATCGTAGGACTGTGTACATAGCCTTGGGGAAGACTTCTAAACGTCATTTGACGTCCATTCCATGTAAAACTGAATTGTTCCTGACACTCGGGGGCAATCGGGATTGAAAAGAAAGCATTGGCAATATCAATAGACGCATACCAAGTTCCTGGATGCTTTTGAATTCTTTCGATTAAAGTAATGATATCTGGTACTGCAACAGTCAAAGGGGGTGTATATTTATTCAACTCACGGTAATCAACAGTCATGCGCCAAGAATTATCACTCTTACGCACGGGCCAAACGGGATTATTCCAAGCAGAAGTAACCGGAGTTACAACTCCTGCATCCACCAAATCTTGAATTGTAGCACTAATTTCTTCATGGCCGCCTGGGATACGATATTGCTTTTGGGAAACAACCTGTGTAGCCTGGGGAATTTTTATAGGGGGCATTCTTAAGCGACCAACTCGTACAGGTCTGGATGATATATAATTCTTACTTCCAAATTGATAACAGCCGTCATCTAAATGCAATGTCATTCCTTTCAAAATGTCAATTCCAATTATGTATTCCAGAAGTGGCACAACTAAAACAGAATATTCTTTACGGGGAATTCTACCTATTCTCATTTCAAGTGTAGTTTGCACTGCGGGGGTTTCCTTTCCACCTAAACCAGTAATTGTGAAAAATTGGCCTTGATGTAAATTTCTTTGATTTTCCATGAATAAGGGTGGCCTCCGCTCCTGTAACTATCAATGCTCGGGTCCTTTGGATATTACGATGTTTCCAAAAGATTTCAATATCTACATAGGGTCTATTATCTTTGTGAGCCCACCTGCGTACCGTAGCTTGACCTATTTCCTAGTCATTCTTATTGCATTTTGATAACCAAGACAAATCAGGGTAAATGCTCTCATATTTCTTAGATGATAAAATGTCATGTTCATATCCATCTCTATTACGAAATGGATTCCTGTCATCTGCATGGTACTGAGAATTTCGATCGGAAAATCTGTGTCGATCCTCTCTTCTCCTCAACTCGGGGGACTGATCCCTTTCATCTCTATATCTGCTGTTAACACGTCATCTCTCCCCCTTTCTCATTCCCCCTCTCGCCCTCTCTCTTTTTCACGCCGAGGGGACACATCACGCTCATATCGTCGTCCATCACGACGATCAGAATCATCACGACGCCTGTCATCTCCACTATCATCAGAATATTCACGATCACAATCATTCTTACGCACACGTCGGGCACCCTCCTTTCGATCCAAACCACGCTTGCGAAACATGTCCCACAAGCGATTATTAGGTTCACCATCAATGTCTTCCTTTTTCACACCATCAGCCAACAGTGCAAGAAACATATCACGTCTAGTGAACTTATAATCTCCAGCAGTACGACTCTCAGGTCTGGACTGTCTCTCAGGTTTAAACCAGTCACCCAACTCACCAAGCTGACGGACAGATTCAAGCACCATAGATAAAGGATTGCCAGTTTGATTGATTAACAAAGTCATCATTACTTTCTTATAAGCAACAGGGGAAGAACGGATAATGCGATTGCGCACAGAAGATGTTAACAAACCATCCAACAATCTGTCAGCTGTACTCAGAAAAATCGCAGTTTTCATCACTTCCTCTTTCAGTCGCTGCGCCGCATCGCGCAAGGTGTACCACGGCTTGTCATTTACAGGCCAATCAGATTCAGTAGGGTATTTGTTATTACAGCCATCAGTCGCTAACTGGAGCAGACTAGTTTGACCGGCACCATTGAAGTTACGAAAATGATCTTGTACAGTAGAATCGGAACTCAAAGAACAAAATTTCAAGGCATCTCCTGCATCTAACATGATACCCGCAGCGCCTAACTCATAAAGGCGCACCATCCACGTCAGTAAGGCCTCACCAGGCCGCTGTCAAAATCGTTGCAAAATGTCACTAACTTCCTGTTGCGTAAAATCTTCTAAACTATCCAAAGGAATACCATTTGGATTACCAGGGGCTTGTTGTAATTTCCGTCGAAAAACCGGATGCACAGAAACCTCCGGACGAGCATCAGAAGAAGCCCGATCCATAGATTTAGAGGAACAATCAGAATGAGAAACGTCATTACAATGGGAAGCGCGACCACAGTCGCCGGAATCATCATGTGTGTCACAAGAAGTAGATTTACAGTCACTTCCGGAGCGAGAAGACTCGCGCCTGTCAGACTCCTCAGCCGAGGAACCAGAATCATTCGAGTCCCAGATATTACCATCCCATTTCGTCAGGGTTCCAGTCCAGTCCGGCTTTCGCCACGACCAGACGCATCTTCCGTTTACAAACTCGACCACGACGATTTCTATATTTGTATTTTGCAATTCGAACAGCAGCCCTTTCGGCTATAGTCTGATAAGTTTCAAGTTTGTCGGCAAGCAATTTATTTTGACATCGCAAAAGAGTATGAGCATTTTGCACTTCAACAAACTTTTCTTCCATATCCACATATTGTCTTTGCAATTTTAAAAATTTCTCATGTACAATCCTGTACGCAGTTAAAACAATCCAACCTCTGCGTCCTAAAATAGGAAGCTCATCACCCTTCACTACCGGCGCTTTCTGCAAAAAAGCAATTACATTAGCCGGCTCCGCCAGCTCCAAACAAGAATTCCAATTTTCACTCAAGCCAGTAGAATCGGCCCATTCACGGGCCAAGACCTCGTAAGGCGTTGATTCCCAGCCGGGAATTTCAACGGGCAATTTGAAAGTAGATTTTGACCTCCGCAAAAACATTTTGATAATTCAAAAAGATATATACAATTATAAACAAATAATATACAAAATAAACTCCGTACGAGCCGAGCGCAAACCAACAAGATAAAAACAATACAGCGCACACAGGCTTCGTAAACAGATGTAACGACCGGATTTTCGGACCAGATGGAATCAGATCACCAGAGCACCACTAACCCAGCCGAAACGTAACCACCTCCCTCCTTAGGACCTATTTACAACAGGTATCTATGTTTCCTACCCAAGAATGGGGAATTAGCAATATACATGCTTAGATCTTCTACAATACCACACTCATACAATACAGTCTCGCAACCACACGGGCCCAGACTACTCTACCCTAGGGCAGTTCTGATTATTTACCATTACACACTGACTGTAATCAGTGCTCGCGCAAGCCACAATCCTGTGGGTATAAACATCAGTATCCCCGCTGATGCTCTCTTTTCAATCTACAAGCCACAATCCTGTGGGTATACGCATCAATATCCCCCCTGATGCTCTCTTTAATCTCCAAGCCACAATCCTGTGGGTATAAACATCAGTATCCCCCCTGATGCTCTCATTAACGCCGCCTTACAACGACGATCACTTTCCTATGAATACCGTTAGCTCTTCATGTTGGGGCATCTCTCATTATTCATTAGAGGTACAATACTACAATATTATGGATCACACAAGAATGCCCGAATTACACGGTGTACAACTTATTCTCTATTTCAAGGGCTCCTCTCTCCCTCATTATTCAGTTACCATTTACCTGATCGGGGGTAGCACCGTTATGCTCTGTCTCCTCCGCTTCCCTCCAAGTCACTGGAACCTTTCTCTTATCAGCTGCTTTCTCTGGCTGTTCTGCACTACTCCACTCTCCTCTCAGTCACGGACTGTCTGCACTTCTCAGCTTCGATCTTATAACTCAGTTCCCATCACTCTGATATTCGTTCCCTCAACTAACTGCTTCACTCTTTACGCTCTGATCTTAATGTCAAAGCTCGCCAGCTGCTCCAACTAAAATGACTTCAATCTGTCTAAGAGAGTATCAGCTTCTCGGTCTTTCTCAGACTTCAAAATGGCAACTGCCTGCCCTGGAATAATTAATGGCATTGATGCTAACGACTAGCTGCCGCCTACAAACTGACTGATTCACTGCCTCATGCTTTCACTAATATGGAAGCTTTTCCCTTCATGGAAAGTTACGGCCAGTAACCTGCCGCCCACCAAATTCTTGTACCTCCCCGTACCAAGGACACGTTCTCAGCCGGCCGGCCTGATGTTATGTCTTCGACACAGAGAAAAATACAGTCTTTCGATAAGGGTCAGCCTGAGCCGGTCCTCTCCAAGCGAACAACACCTCGTAACTAAAACATTACATTTGACCTAGAAGCATCTCAAGCTGCCGGAGAAGAAAGAAAGATGGAGTCTCTCCCGTTCGAGGCCTACAAGGCCCGAAATAAGCATAACTCCATGGAAAGTATACTAACACTCTTACAAAAGGACGGATTATCACTAATACTAATGAATCTATCCCTTAACATAGGTTTATCTAAGGAAAAGGGTACGGGATTGTGTCAACACGCCTTGTGAATAGGCTCTATATACGGTTCTAATCCTTCTATTAGAATGATAGTAGACTAAAGTCACCTCCAATCACCTTCCCTCAAGGAAGGGCCGAAAAAGTCGGTCAGAACAGATGGTATTGCCAAAGTTCTTATATATGTTTAGAACAATTCCCCTATAATTACCCGTGTCATGTTTTAAGAGGTTAGAGAGGATTTGCTCTTTATTCTTCTGGGGTTATAATCGACAGAGAAGATGGTGTTACCAAAAGATCGTAGTGGCTGGGGTATGCCACATCTTATGTTGTATTATTAGGCAGCTATCCTGCAATGTATTAGCCCCTTGGTAGTCGGTGACAAGGCTGAAATCCCGCCCTGCCACAGACCATCAATATATGAATTCGGGCTCGGGGATGAGACTAGGGAATGACTTGTTAAAATAACAGAACCAAGCTATTTTAAGAAAACCACATTTAAAATACTTAAGGCAGCCTACTCTGTTTGGAAGCAAGTCTAGCAGCAGCTAGGTGCTTCTAAGCTGAAGGCATATACTCCATTTTCAGCTCTCGGGCTACTTCCAATAATTTTTCGTGATCATGTGACCGATAGATGGGGATTAAAAGGAATTGATTAACACACATAAAGAGACAAGGGATTAAGGTTTCTCTGACTCCCTTACTCACAGTATCAACACACATAACAGAGAAACTCTATATAAAAAATAACCTCATCTCTACAAAATCTATCCACAGATTGAGGGTATTGGTCCTATAATGAACCCGCACGAGGAAACAGACAGAAAGGTGTGTACTGTTCCCTACAACAAAACAGAGGAAGATCACAGATATCTTAATACTGCCCCCACACACCTTGCGGTGTCATGCTCCATCATTGGGCCGCATCAAACACCTGGGTGCAGACCAACACACTAGATGGAGCGCAATCTTTTTTTACTTTTTTCAGACGAAGACAAGTGTTGAGGGTAAAGATAAAAGGGGAAAGGATGTGATAATACACATATAACACTTAGACATAACAGAAAAAAGAAAACAGAAAAATCAGGGAGGTCTCTTCCGTACTGTAACAGGACCAAACAATGCAGTGTGAAAGTTTAAAACAACCTAAGGATCAACCTCTTAGTATTTATTCTGTTTGTAGATCCCTGGCAGGGTTAAAAGATAAGATTAGGGGTATGTAGGGAAAGCAACGGTCCTATATCCCCAATGCCATTACCAACATGTTTCTACCATTATACTGCCTCCATCTGGATGGCATTTGGCTTTCGTCAGGGTGTTGGTCCCTGTTTTCCAATCCTTACCCAACTGGGGTGTTTTTTACCTTGATTCTTTCGGTTGGTTGGGTAAAATTGCTCCACTTCGTACCCTCGCCAGGTTCCTGTGGCTAGATATTGTAGAGATTAAAAGGAATTCACTGTTTAGGGGATCTAGGTGATGATGATCATCTGGTAACGTTTGCAGATTTGCAAGCCAAATATGGTTTAGCTAAACCTTAGTTCTTTAAATATCTCTAAATTTGCAGTTATTTTAATAAGCAAGGATCTGGATTTAAACATCAGCTTGTCAGGATTCGGCTTATCAAAAAAATGAAGAAAAAACATCTATTGGTCAATTTTATGTACAACTAATAGAGACATTTCCTGATGATTTAGATGTCTGTCAAGGGAAATGGGTAAGGAAATTGGAGCTAGAGGATGTCAATACCAAGGAATTAGTAGGGCTCGCTAATCAAGTTTTGATGACTGGGAGGATGCGCACTCAACATTATATGGCCATATATGACATGTATTATACCCCAAGCAAGATTTCAAAATAGGGGACATCTGTTGGGATCAAATGTAATAGATGTGGCCTATATGCAGCGGACTCAGTTCATATGTTCTTTCTATGTCCTAAATTAGGGGAGTTATTTAGAGAAATTGAGCAGGTTTTAGGTATAATAATGGGATCCTCTGTGAGTATAACTGGGGAATCGGTTTTGATAAGCGCTGGCTCGGATATTACTGCACAGACTAAATCAAGAACCATGGTATCTTTTTTGTTTATTTGTATGGCGGTGGTACGGGCTTGCATCACTAAGGACTGGATTAGTCCTGATCCACCGACATTCTCGAGCTGGCGTTCAAGATTATTAGCCATGTGTAATTTAGAACTAGCAATTTATAAAACTAAGGGGAGGAGGAAGAGAGCAAAGGGAGCAAAGATTTGGTCTGCCATAACTGATTGGATCTAGGTGTAAAGAGGACTAGGTATGTTTTTGATAAGCTATTAATTGTAATTAGATATTATCTTGTTTCGTGATGTAATTTAGCTTGTCTTTACTCATCCTTATATCAGTTTGCATTAATTATTTATGTGCTGTGTTATAATCTTGTTGGTTGTCCAATCTTTTTCTTTTTTTTTGATTCTGTGTTTAGCTCTGTATTATAATCTTGCTGCCTATATGTATGCGAAACAGTGAAAATCTGCATAAAAGGGGGGAAAAATCAATAAAAAGGCAATGGCTAATAGGCTGTTGTTACTGTTAGATTCTATATTGTCACCTGTGCAGACTGGATTTATACCTCACCGGTCCACATCCCTTAATTTGCATGCCATTTTCTTGGTTCTGAACTGGATATCTCTGGACACCCCCGCAGTGGCTGCCCTTCTCGATGCAGAGAAGTCTTTTGACTTTTTGGAGTGGCCTTTTCTTTATGATACCCGGCAGAAGCTGGGCATTCCGGGAAGATTTACAGCTCTCATCTCCATATTATACTCAAACCAGATAGCTTACATTTGAATCAATCGTTCTGTCTCTGACCACTTTAACATCACCTGCAGCACTAGGCAGTGCTGTCCACTCTTGCCTTTGTTATTTATTATAGCAATGGACCCATTGGTGCGTCACTTTCAGGACGGGCATATGCACTGAGGTTTACAGATCACTTCAGGGCTGCTCCTCATGTCAATGTATGCTGACATTGATTTAACCCCCCTAGTGTCTCCGCTATTGATTTAACCGCCCTAGTGCAGGAGGTGATCCGGTTTGGCGTACTCTCTGGCCTGTTCATTTATTCGGCAAAAGCGGACCTGTTTCCCCTCGCTGATATCACTACACCCCATATTTGCCAATACCCCTTTAAATGCTCTGCTGACACCACTAAATATCTATGTGTGGTTCTGCACAGAAATAAGGAGCAAGTCATACGTCTGAATTACGGACCTGCATTAGACAAACTCTCCATCCAAATTGATCGCTAGATGCAACTCCCCCTTTCTATAACTGGTTATATAGCCAATATAAAAATGACAATCCTTCCCTGAATTTTGATTATCTTTTTTAGAAATCTACCTATACCCTTAACTGACTCCTTTTTTTCCACCCTCCGTAGCCTGCTTCTGAAGTTGGTGTGGCCATAGACCCCGCATTGCTTGGGATACCCTAACTTTCCAACAAGACCATTGCGGTTTCGTTATTCCCATTTTTCTGCTATATTTCCTGGTAGCCCAGGCCCAATATGCTTATCATCGATTCCACCCCGATGCTCGTCTGCCCTACCCTAGACCGGAACGATATCTGCCAAAACTCACACCCTTAAATGTACTATTACCGCAGGGCCTTAAGCTAGATCTTACAGATCTTCCAACTCTATCTATCACCTTCTGGGCATGGCGGAAACGTAGTGGCATGGTGGGCTGCAACTTTCTATACTCCCCTGAACTTCCTCTTTTCCCGAATTCATGGCTGACACTCACTACGAAAAAGTTAGAGCAGTGCACCCTACAGAAGTATGATCTTCATTTCTTTGGAGCTGTATTCCCCAATGGGCATGCACTATCCTAAAATATAGACACTGCACACTCTGACACCCCTTTCATGGACCGATTTATTCTAAACAGACTTGATGGTGTGCTACTATGCCATATCCCGCCATATCCACTTGCCCCTGATGAATTCACCCCACTCACCCTATTGATACAGGACCCCGACTGGTCATACCTAATCACCAAGTTTTATCATGCCAACATAGGCGGGGTTTGGAAAAAATGGGAAAATGACCTAGGACACTCCATCACTGCCAAAGATTGGGCCTTCTGCTGTGTACAAATTAAATGTGTCTCCCCTAATCACCAACACAAGCTACTTCATTTCCTTTTCTTACATAGAGCTTATGTGACCCCAGCGGGCTTGCCCATATTGACCCCTCTAGATCCACCCTATGCCCTAAATGCTGAGGACCTGATGCAGATTTTTCACACTTGACCTGGACTTGTCCATTGGTAGCCACCTACTGCATGAAAGTATTCCACATCCTCTCCTAGATTATCTCCTCGCCAGTAGATCCATCACGGTCCATGGCCCTTCTAGGCAAGGTCTCCCCTATTGCCATAACATATTGCAGATTCCCTGCCATTGCACTTCTTTTGGCCAAAAGGGAGATTGAGCTTCACTGGGTCAACAGGGTATGTCCCACCACTAAGGCCTGGCTCCGCAGTCTAACTTACTGTGACTTAATGAGCGCACAGCCCATCCTAAAGATATTTGGCAGCCTCAAAGACTGCATCTCCTCACTCTGTCTCCCCATCTCCCCCCCAACAGACGCCTGCAACCGCCTTCCTCGGTCTGTTCCTGTCAGGACACAGATGTGTGAACCTTCATGCATCTCCCCATGACCTCCATTTGCTATGGCTCTTCCTTTCCCTTGTTTGGACAATGTCTGCTCTTTCCCCCGTATATAACCTCACAAAATAGAATGTATACCACTTATATAGCATGCTATGCAACATTTCAATGTACGCTATGATATCATTGCCTCATCAATGGTAATTTTCTCTCTTTTGTTATTGTTAGTCTGAAAACCTTTAAATAATGATACAAAAAAGGCAAGATCCAGCAATACATGCCCAAGCTGAAGGCAAAGGCCCATAACAAGGGAATGGACCTTTAATGGCCAATATAACATCACATTAGAACTTTCCACCTCCTGAGGGAAGAATGTTCTAATTCTAAAAAACAGCCTCTTAGGAGATGCAAGGGGTTTTCAACCAGTGACAACTCCAAGGGTTTTGAGTAGGGACAGGCATAGCTGGTGTAAGTTGCTGTAGTCTAGTTATGTGAAACTACAGTAAAATTATGCAAGATTACGCAGAATTAAAAGAGGAGCGTAACCCTGCATTTAATGCTATCTTTTTAGCGCAAAATGTACCCTTGGATTTATAATGAATTTGAGGATGCATTGTTTGCTAACAACAGAACAGGAGCAGCACCAGTCAGCAGCCTCTCATGCTCTCTTCCTTTGCTCTTGGGCAGGCATGTTGCCCCAGATTATTCAAAATTATAGAATCTGGTGCAATTGTGTAATTTTTGATAATTTCGTGATACCAGAGTCATGCAAAATTAATGAAATTACTTTGTTTGTTCTGGTGAAATATCACCCATGCCTTGTTTTAAGCATTTCCCAGCCTTTGCTGTGTATGCATGGCTGTTACAGGGTTAGGATTGTGTGTTTTAGGGTTTGGTGAGGGACTGGTGTCTCTTTGAAGACCTCTACATATGGCAAAGGATGTGCATAGTAGGATTTGATGAGGGATTTGCTTCTTTGTAAAGACCTCTGAAGAGGGCAAATAATGAATGTAATAGGGTTTGGTCAGGGACTGAATTCTTTGTGAAGACCTCTGAACAGGGCAAATACTGTATGTAGTAGGGCTAGGTAAGGGACTGCCCTCTCCACAAAGGCCTTTGTGCGGGGCGTGGGCTGTGCGTAGTAGGGTTTGGTGAGGAACTGGCCTGCTCGCAAAGACCTCTGTACAGGGTCAAGACTGTGAGTAGTAGGATATTGTGAGGGACTGGCCTGTCCATAAAGAACTCTCTGAAGAGCAAAGGCTTTACTCAGAGGGTTTGGTAGTGGATTGGATTGTCCACAACGAACACTATGCACCATCACTGTTTGGAAAAATATCTATGCAGGACGAAGGCTGTGTGTAGTAGGGTCACATAAGGGACTAGCCTGTCTACAAAGATCTCTAAGCAGGGAGAAGGGTGTGCATAGTAGTGTTTGGTGAGGGGCAGACCTCTCCGCAAAGACCACTATGCAAAGCGAAAGCTGTCTGTAATGGGGTTTGGTAGGGACTGACCTGTCCGCAAAGACCTCTCTACAGGGTGACGGGTGTGCGTAGCAGGGTTTGGTGAGGGACAGGCCTATCCAAGAAGACCTCCGTATAGGGTAAGGCTGTGCGTAGTAGAGTGTGATGAGGGATTGGCCTGTAAACAAAGGCCTCTATGTAGAGAGAAGGTTTCTCACTTGGGAGCCAGTGTGGCCTGTGTGCTCTCACGAAACTCCAGTGGGAGCCGCAAAAATTTTAAAAAGTGTTTACCTAATCTTTGGCCCCAAAGGGAGATTTCTCTCACAATTGCCAGAGGGTCAGGGTACCCCGACCCTGTCCCCTTCTAGGATTTTATTGATTTACATTTTTTTACAAACTCAGTAAACATGAACCATGTCCTGTAATGGTAACTCCAACATTTGTGAAACTGTTGCGGTCAGCCAATCCCAGCGCAGTCCCTTGGGGTAAAAAGCCCTTTTAGCTAATGAGAACACTCTATTTTTTTTTTAATTTACAGTCCAGCCGAACTCCCACTCTGTGAGAAAGGCCAACACTGTCAACACTGGCCAATCTGTTGACAATAGATTATTCACCATTCGATATCTGGACACTTGTCCATGTTAGATAGTTGTAATATTGTGCTATAGGTTATAGCAACTTCTATGTACTCAGGATGTTGGCAAGATGTGGCTTGTTAGATAATGTGGAGTGTAGGGCTGACCCACTTAGAGGTGGTTTCTTTCCCACTGGTGTTTAAAACATGAATCTAAGGTTGTATGTCTTCGTGCTAATCTCAAGAATCTGTGAACTGTATTTAACCAAACTACAGAGCGCTGTTCAACGAGCGTGGCAGAGGGTGTCTTTTCAGGGGCTAATATACACCTGTCAACCTCTTGATTTAGATTATTGGTTATGTGAAGTCTTTAATAATGAAATCCCATTAGGGCAAATACAAAATTGGCCACAGGTTTAGTGTGCTGAAGTACTTCAAGTCCACAAACCCTGTAGGATTATGTCATAACGTCATCTGTTATGCCATCAATGATGTTATTTGAGATGTCATCAGTGATAACATCAATCATGCCATTTAACATGTCATGGGTGTTGTAAAATGTATTGGCACAAGCAGTGCATGTTTTTCTTTCCCTATTTCTACTTGTCTGTCTGTCTAATCTGTATCTTTGCTCTTCTGGTTATTCACCTCGTTGCAGTTTAAATCGTTACCCTTGATTTTCACAAGAATCACAATAGCTCCCAAAAAGTCTGCCCAAAACTTGAAATAATTGTCACTGTTCAAATTCATCATTTGAAATACGAATTATCAGCCGCTTTTTTGCTCTTGAGTAAAATACCTGTTTCGAAGCATGCTCGGCCTTTCACCCAAACCCAGGAAACCATCAGGGGTAAATGATGGGGTCACAACCACAGGTTTCATGTGCCGCCTCTGGAGCTTGGGAACCAGGTTCGAGCCTCGGCATCGACTCGTGGGTATATCACTTAATCTCGCCGTGCCTACAAAAAAAACATGTGTCCTTATGTAATGTAACTGGTGCTCATGTAAAGCGCTCCAATTTCTTCGGGTCGCGTTCAGCTATAATAAAAACCCGGCCCAAAAAATGTGTAGTGGACTTTCTCGCGTGCACGAATTTTAAACAGTATTCCGCACATTCATTAACGTATTCCTGGTGAGATTCGTGAAGCACAAAATGCGTGTTTCTCCTGCTGCCCCCTGGGGTCTCAGCGGTTACTTGCAACCTCGTGGAAGGCTGACAGATGAGGGGGTGGCTTGGGGTATGTTTATCCCATATGGTAACGGACGCCCTGGGAGGGCCACTCGTAAGAGTCACACGTAGTTTTCACACTCATCCTGTCGTGCTAACTGTATACATTACACAGAGTTACAAATTGCATGGTGTTAGTGGTACGGCGACAGAAAGCACGCTGTATTTTATGCAAGACGTAATTAATTAGAGGAAAAAACTGCTTAACTGACAGACTATCTCATGGGTGTTTGGTTTCCATTTCCAACTACCTACATAGATTTTTATTTATTTATTTGAGTTTATTACAGCGCTGGCTAGACCCGGAGATATCAGAGCGCTTTACATAAGGTTCCACAAAGTTACAAAATTACATAAGTTACAAATTACACAAGTTACTAGAAAAACAGATCAAGAACGTGGAAGACAATATAAGTGGAGCTTAGAAGGGAAAGGGTGTAGGGTGAAGGGGTAGGAGGGAAATAGGATGGAGAGACGAAGGAGAGTCTGCCCAAAGTCCGACTGGGTAGGTGGTGGCCGAGGGGGAAGTCCACAGCCCATCTCATCTATAGCTATCAGGTAGCTCCACCGGTCATCGTTCAAATAGCTAGGTCTAGATGTGTGTGACAATGTGCAATTCCTTAGACAGTCTTTGTAGTGCATCTAAGAATCCCGCTTAAGAATCTGCACACCATAAGACGTTTGTGTATCCTGTCATCTCTGGATCTCACTATAGGATATAAATGTACATGCAGGGACTTTTAGATTCCACATTGTTGCTGAGGACTTTAAACTTTTTAGACAATAAATGGATTATAACAATAAGCTGAACATCTGTACAACCATGATGTACAGTTTTTGTAATTTGTATTATTTGTGAAGCAACATGAATAAGGTAAAACCAATACGTGAATGAAAATACCAGCGATACTAACAGAGACGACGCACGTTGTTATGCCATGTTGCTTACGTTAGTATTTGTAGAGCAGGGGCGTCTTTAATTATTTTACCTCTTGGCTTTTTGTGCACATATCAGTCTGTGGTTAGTATTCATCGCCTATGGTATCTGATCTTAATAAACCTGAAACCTTCTCAGGGCAATTTGGCTTTTTCCACTACAACAGCCAAAATATAATCATGATTCTGTGGATGTCAGAATGACACTGGTGCTTTTTCTTCTAATGGGGAAACTGTAGGATGCTGTGGTGATTTCCATGTGTGCCATGTTGCCACAGGTATTTTTACTTCCAGCAATGGTGCAGGCGCCCCTGGGCCTTGGTCATGATCTATGGCCCACATTTACCTTTTAAGATAAGGTCCTCATGGTCCACAGACTCCTTGATAGTAAATCTAGCAGTCGGATGTGGTTCACCCCCCCTCTTTTTGATTATTGATCATATAATACCAGAAGCTGAATGAACCTCTGCTTCTCCTTCCCCCTAATTTGATTTGGAACGTTTACCCATTATTGTCCTGTTTGTGGAGGCAAAACCCAACAAGCAGTGGAAATGCAATTGGTCTCGCATTTGTAGGAGTTAGAGCTCTTGTCATTGTAAATGGCAATGTCTTTTACCCATGTATTATGGAGTGTAGTATGTTGTGTGCAGTGGATTTATGTGAATTGGATTAGTTAGTTGTGGAATTGTGTGCCGTGGAATTGTGTTGATAGTGGTAGTGGTAGTGATAGTGTTATGTGGTAGTGAGTATAGTGGAGTTATGTGTTATGTGGTAGTGAGTATAGTGGAGTTATGTGGAGCGGGGTTATGTGTTATGGGTGCAATTATGGGTATTGATATTTTGTCTGGTGGAGTGGTATGTAGTGGCAGTTAATTATGTGGTGGGATGTTGAACTCTGCCACAGGGTGAGGAATTTAGTGGTGTGGATTGGATGTTTGTGGTGTGTAATGTAATTAATATACTCTAGGCATGTGTTGTTTGGTATTAGCAGGCTAGGTCTTGGAAGCCTTCTGCATCCAAGTTTACATTGTAGGGGCGTGGCTTGGCTGGCTGCCAGATGGCCGCACTTTAAGCGGGCTCTGCCGGTCAAGCTCTCTAATCCGCAAGTATCCTGCAGACATCGCTACAATCACCCCACTGTCCGGCTGAGTTCCATATAGGAAAAGAACCGCGCACCCACCTGTGAAACTCTGGTGCTTCTGCGTGCCCCCCGGCTGTGTTCCGTCCCTCGTGGCTGGCGTTGGGCCTCTGCCCCGGAACTCCGCATGTGCCTCCGCCGAAGCTGCTCCTGGCCTGTGCCTCCGCTGAAGCTGCTCCTGTGACTGTGCCTCTGCCGAAGCTGCTCCTGTTCACCGCTGCACCGCCGTGCTGATGCTGGACAGCGGACGCCACCTCCCGTGGTGAGGCGCGCCAGTGCTGTGGGGTTCTCCGGTGGGGCTGGGGGCTTCCGCTGTGCGGCCTGGTCGGGTGGCGCAGCGGCCTATTTGCGGCCTAGTGGGTCACTCGGTCCCAGGTTCGGTGCGGCGTCATCAGCACTGGACTGGACTGTGGGAGCGTCGTGCACCCCTTGCCTCCCCCGCTGGTGTTTCCCCTCCGGTCTGGGACCGGTTGCCACACCTCACCTGATTCCCACTGTGTGGCGCTTAGATCACTGCTCACTGCTGCGGTCGCGCCGCCCTGGGCGTCTCTTCCGCAGATCATCGAGGAGGTGGAGCATGCTCGTGGAGGCACGGCGGGGAGTCCGTTCCTGCCCCTCCTCCCTGGGGCACTTTGGGGCTTTTGCTTACCGTGGATTTCCCCGCCTGGGGTCCGGGGAAATCCGGGGAAGCTATTGATAGCTGAGGCTCGGCGCCCTTAGGGACCTGGCCCCCACATCTTTGCTGCTCCCTGGAACTGAGTACTGCTCCCTCTGTCCTCGCTGGGAGTCCTGGTTCTGTGGGGTACCACATCACCAAGGCGCCAGTTGTTTGCTGTCCCTTGCCAGGGTGCCCCTCGCCAAGGCCCAATCTCTCCCTTCTTTCCTCCTGCTGGTGGCGGCTTGGCACAGGACTGGTTTGTGGCCCCTTCCATCTATCCCTGGCTGCAGGCTGGGCCACGCGCTGTGCTGGGGGTGGCGTGCCGGGGTGCCTTCTGGTGCTGCTTCCCTCCTGCCTCTCAGATTGTGCTCCCTGACTGACTCTATGCTACTGGCTGCTGACTATTGGTTTCATACCTCATACCGCTGGCTTGCTCTCCTCCCTGGGTGTTTGGGTGTCCACCAGAGCTGCACATCGTCATGGGGAAATCAGACTCGAAGCAGCCCAAGATCGCCTTTGAACTTCGGAGATCCTCGCATCAGGACGGTGCGGGCTCGGACGGTGCTGACTCCGCTGGGGCGTTGGAGCCACCCCCAAGCCGAGATGACGACCTGAAGGCTATCATGCTCGAGGTCAAGTCGACCGTCACCGGCATTGCTTCCCAGCTCGATCAACTATCCGCTCATCTCGACTCCGTGAAGGCCCGGGTGGACTCCGACGATAACAGACTTCTACATGTGGAATCCATGGTCTCCGACGCTGACGACGCGTCCACCCAGGAAAGACAGAAGTTACTCCAGATGGACAATATCTTGGCCATGATCCGGGAGAAGAATGAGGATTTGATGGCCCGCTCCCGCCGGAGGAACCTTCGCATCACAGGCCTTCCCGAGTCCACCAACATTCTCCAGGATGGAAGACTTCATCGAGCAGCTCATCAAAGACATCTTCGGGGAGGTCTTGTCTCCATTTTTCATCGTGGAGCGCGCCCATCGTTCCTTGGGTCCACGCCCTGGGCCCGGTCTGCCTCCCAGCCCCATAGTAGCGAAGATCCTGAACTTCCAAGATCGAGATGTCATTCTTTGGGCGGCTCGCGATAAGGGCACCATCACACATCAGGGCAACACCCTCTCCTTTACCCGGACTAAACCATGACAGTTCAGGCTGCCAGGAGAGAGTTCATGCCGGCCAAGCGCATCCTCCAAAAGCACGGGGTTTCCTACTCTTTGGCCTATCTGGCGGAGCTGAGAGTCCGGCAGGGCTCTAAGACACTTGTTTTCCCCGATCCCAGAGAGGCCCTCGCTTTTGCCAAGCGTTTGGACAAGGACTCTCGATCCTCCCTCTCTAATACTCCACATGAAACAGCCGACCGTTTAAGTGAAAATGACTAACAGTGCGGACAATGGTTCTTTTTTGGTTTTCACATGTGACTTGTGTTCAGATGTCGTTACTCTATTACAGCTCGGCCACCCTGCTCATCAGCAGGGGTGTCCGCCGAGTCCTGCCATGCCCCCACCGGGATGATTCCCATTGTTCACAATGTGTTGCCTCCTCCAAGTTGTGGGTTTCTTGGGTAGTGTGGGTGGTATCCTCAGCCTGATTGGGGGGTTGGTGTGGGTGCGGGGTGGTTGGGTTTCTTTCTGCATGGGTTGTTGGGGGTAGTTCGGGGGGGGGGGGTTTGGTGGGTGGGCTCCTTCTTGTTTGGTTTTTGACACAACACGAAACTCTCTGCACCACTCCGTTGCCATTGTCCATTTGCACTCACAATTTGCTCGGTTGCTGTATGGTGCTATTTGCGCAACATCGTTGCAGGTCGCTATCACTCTGTATTTGGTATGGACCCGACTCTTGTTCTATGTATTTTTTAGATGGTGCTTCCCAGCTACGCCTTGCAGCTCCACTCGATGCCTCATAGGTGCTCCTGTTGTCTCATGGGTCAAGTCCCCACGTTGTACAACTTGTGGGTTGCTGAGGTCTTTTTTTTTGCGTCACGCCCTTCAAGTCAGTCCGGCCCGTTAGTGGCTCCTGATGCCCTGTTATGCCACTTTGGCGCTGGCAACCGCCCGCCGGTGGTCTCTACTCCCCTGTGCTGCTCCTTATTTGCACTCCCCCAGCTGTGACTCGACTTCCCCACGCTCACCATGTGCTTTGTTTGACTGCGCTGCCTGCTGTTTGCACTGCATAATGCTGCTCCCCGTCCTCCTCCTTATGGCTGAAATAATCTGATGGACATGGAATGTCCACGGCCTGAATGATTACCGTGAGGTTCGTTTGTTTCATGCACATCTACGGCGCCACAGGGTGGAAATATGCCTTTTACAGGAGACGCACCTGCTACCCGGTTCTGTCTCCAGACTTCAATCTCGCCACTGGGGGGAGTCCCACTCTTCCACGTACTCATCCTATGCTATGGATGTCTCAATCCTGTTGCATCATGGCCTCCCTTGGCAGACCTCCCGAGCCCTTGATGACCCGGAGGGAAGGTATGTTGTTTTACATGGTTTACTACTTGCTCAGCCTGTTACCATCGCTGCGGTTTACGGCCCGAACTCTGATGATCCAGAGTTCTTTCAACACATCTGGCATCTTATCTCCTCCTGCAGTCCCGCAGGTATCGTTTGAGGTGGGGATTTTAATGGTTCTCTCTCTGCGACCTTGGATCGATCCGGTTCTTACATGACCCACCCGCGCACCACTACTGCTCTTTCGTCTATCTTAATTAATAATTTGCACTATGATGCCTGGCGTCATCTACATGCCAACGCCCGGGAAGGCACTTGCGTTATGGGTGCGAGGGGTTGTTGGTCGAGAATTGATCTTTGGCTCACCTCGCCGGACACCTTGTCCTGGACCATTGAGGTCACTCACATGGCTCGCACCCTTTAAGATCATGTGCCGGTCCAGCTTCTTCTCCGGTCTCCTTGTTCTCAGCGTCGGGCCTTCACCTGGCATCTCTTTCCCACTGCCCTTAGGGACTCCGTGTTCCGAGATTAAATCCAAACCGCAATCACTAACTTTTTTTATCTAAACCTGGGTCCCGTCAATTCGGCTTCCACCCTATGGGAGGGTTTCAAGGCTATCATCCGGGGAGAATGCACTTCCAAACAGGCGGGCATTCTCCGTTCTATTCGCTCCACCCTGGCTAAACTGGAGAGGGAGATCCGGGACTTGGATGCCGCCCAGGTGGCATGCCGCAGCCCCGAGCCATTGGTGCTACTGCGTCAAAAACACTCTGACTTCTCGGATGAACCCGGCCGTGAGCTGTCCTTCCTTGGCAGGGAGGGTCGGGCCCGTCGCTTTGGAGAGCGGGATTGCCCGGGGCGCACCCTTGTCAACCTTCTGCACCCTCTGCGTGCAGCTTCCTACATCACAGCCCTCAGTGACGGCAGTCCGGACCGGACCACCTCACCAGAAGAAATTAAGTCCCGTTTCCACGCCTTTTACTCCCAACTCTACTCTGCCTGCTCCCCTCTGTCTCCGGAGGAGTTTGATCAGTATTTCGAGTCCATTGCCCTTGTCTGGCTCGAATTCCTTGACGAGCCTTCCTCTGGCAGCCATCAGCAGCCTACCTAGTGACAAAGCACCGGGCCTTGACGCTTGCCTGCCTCTTTTTATAAATCGTTCGCCAACATCTTTACAATGAGTCTTTTGACACAGGCAACTTCCCGTCATCCCTTCGTGAGGCTTTATTAACCCTGCTCCTTAAACCTGACAAGCCCGCCAACCGCCGCGATTCCTACCGCCCCCTTTCCCTTATAAATATCGATAATAAAATCTTTGCCAAATTGATTGCTTCATGTCTCCTTTTACAACTGCCCACCATTGCCCTCCCCGATCAATCTGGTTTTATCACTGGTAGGGCTGGCTACCTCCCACAATCTCTGTACTATCTTTCCCGTCTTACATCAAATTCATCTCTAAGCTGCCCTACTTGACGCCACAAAGGCATTTGATATGCTGGAGTGCCCCTTCCTTTTTTATGTTTTGCAGAGTATGGGATTCAGTGCCCACTGTTTGCGTAATATTAACTCCTTTATAGCAGCCCCTCTGCCCGTCTTCGCATTAATGGTCAGGTGTCTGACCCCATCAACATTACTCGGGGAACCTGTCAGGGATGCCAGTTATCGCCCATGCTTTTTGCCATCGCGATGGAGACCCTGACCGCTAGGTTACGGCAGCACCATACTCACAGAGGCATTGGCTTCTCATCCCGCTCCCTCCTAGTTTCCATGTTTGCGGACGATATCACTCTCTATGCTCGTCATCCCCAGGAAAACCTCAGTCCCTTGGTGCGGGAGGTCATTCGATTTGACGGGCTCTCAGGCATCCAGGTAAACTGAAGTAAGTCCGTTCTTTTCCCCTTGACGGATGCTACCCTCCACTTCGTGCCTGACTTCCCGTTTAAGTGGGCATCCGGTCCTACGCGCTACTTGGGCATTTGGCTGAGTAGAGACTTGGATGACCATTGCATTTTTGGCTTCACCCCACCCCCTATCAGCCCCACGTTGCGGTGGAGTCTGACGTCGTTTCCCGCTGGCCACTAACTACTGCGCTGTTCACTCCTGCGGTGCGCCCCCAGACAGAGGTCGATACAGCCGAGACGCTGAGCTGGGCATGGTCCTTCTTGTGCGGCTTTCCGGGATTTCTCTTCTCTCTACCGATGCTATGCCAATTATGGACCACCCGGATTTCCCGTCCCTTCAGTCTTCTAGCATGTCTCGTCATGCGGCTGGGCCTGAGGACTTTAGCGGATCTCTATCCGGAGAATTCCTTCTACTCACTTCCAGAGTCCCCATCGCTTCTGGACATGCTCTTATTCTATCAGTTGAGGGCTACTTGCCGGAAACTGCACCCCACCTTTCCACAACCCTCCCTACTTTCCTGGCCCTGGATTTCATATATACTTCTACGTCACCACACAAGTTGCTCACCAAACTATACGCTTTTGCCCTGTTGTCATCCCCCATCTCCTCGACTCGGGCGCGTGAAGCGTGAGGTGCGGACCTTGGTACTGATATCTCAGAGGCCGACTAGCTTTATTGCTGTAGTCAAACTTAAAAGCTCCCACTGAATTATCGACTCAGCTTGATTCATTTCAAGTTTTTGCACAGGTTTTACTGCACTCCCGTGCATCTCCACCGGCTCGGGCTTATCCCTGAGGACTCTTGTATGCGTTGTGCCGCCCCCGCTGCTGGCTTTGTCCTAACGTTCAAGAGTACTGGCAGACGGTTTGCTCCACTGTCTCTGACATCTCTGGCACGGCTGTGTGCCCTGTTCCTCTCCTGTGTCTCCTTGGCTTTGTTAATTTTTACCCTGATGCCTCTCGCCGTTTGATTGAGATGCTTTTGGTGCTGGTCAGGCGTAGAGTAGCCATGTGTTGGGGTCAGCGGCCCGCTCCTAAGGTTGCGAGTTGGTTGGAGGATGCCTCTCGCTGTCAGACGCTTTTATCTGATTTTTGGGATTTGATGCTCGCCAGGTCCCGCCCTGTAGACATTTGGACCTCCTTGGTTGCCTATCTCCTCTCCCGCTCTCACTCCAGCGGCGCCGCCTCTCCCGCGCTCCCCGCCGGTCATGTGTCCGCGGCGGGCGCCGATGTTGGTCAGTGACTATCCCTCTTACCTTATTACGCCGGTGCCTTTGCTGTTTCATGAGCCTCTCTGCTGTTGTCTTTTCATGTGTGTCCCTCGGGGGGGTTATTGACTCCGGGTTCATAGTGCGGAGATTGTGTCACTCCTGCCCTGCTGTCTGATTGGCCTCATGTCACCCATCCCTTCTCTCCCGCTTCCTTCTCGGCAGCGTAGGTTCTCCCACGCTCCCCGCCGGGCCTTGGTCCGCGGCGGCCGCCGGCGCTGGCTCGTGCCGGGCCCCTAGCAGTATTTTCCATTGACGCTCCTGTGACTTTCTGTCCCTCTTGGTTATTGTTATTTTTTTTTTCGCGCCCTTTGGGGTGGACGTGACCCTATGGTTCTCTGGTGCTAATACTTTATCATTCCAGGATACTCAAGTCACCGTAAAGCTCCTCATTGAAACTCTTTGCCTGTTTTGGACTGTACCTTAAAGCTTTGCATTGTGACTCGGAATTTTACTTTGTGTCTCATATTTCTGTTTTGCAACAAATTTAATAAATTAAAAATGTTTAAAAAAAATCCCCCCAAAAAAGTTTACATTGTGACTGGTTTTGGGTTTTTATAGCAGTTGATATTTAGCACAGAATGCTTTATCCCATCACTATAACATTCAATGTTATATGTGCATGTAATCAATCCATTGTGCATAAGGGCCTTTACATTTGCCTGATGAGAGTTCACTGATTTTAATTATGGCCCACTACACAGTTATGTTAAGATCCCTCAATTTGCTTTGTTGCAACTGTTTCTGAAACCTTACAAGTTTTTCCAGAGTTAATAGTATCCTATTTGGTTTTTCCACTATCAGCTAAGAGCTTGAGGACTATAACCAGGGGCACTGGATTTATGGGGCAATGGAGGACAAATTATGTGGCAGGATCTCCCTAAATATGCAGCAAGAAAATGCAATTTATGCTGCATAATTTGGTAAATGTTATGGTAGTATCAATGTATTCTTTTGTCATTTGTTAATAGTGTCCAGACAAAGGGTTTGCCCTATTAGTAATAGTTTGCCACACAAATGCTGCAATATGAAATTTTAGGATGAACAGTCAACCTTTGCAAGCTGCCTTCTGCTGCAAAAGAATATGAGTTGTTATATTGTTGGTAACTTTCGATTCGTTTGAGTTCAAAACAATTTTTTTAAAAGACCTTTATTGTGCACTCGTATAAAAACACAGCTTATGGCCTACAACCCCATGGGCCGGCCGCAATGTTCGTGGTAGCTATCTAATGTCTCCGGTGAAATGCACAGCCATTTAGCCGACAACCCTGGGGCCCGGCGGCGCAATATTATCTATCGTACACAGTCGCATTCAGATCACTGTTCGGATAAATCAAAGGTCTAGTGTTTTTTAATTTTATAACTAACTTGCAACTTAGGTTCAAGATAGCAAACTTTCTCGCTGGTTATCACCATGTCCTTAATAACACACATTTTGACACACAAGTGTATGGAGACTGGGGTGTTAGATATTCTGTGTCTAGTGAAGCCTCACAATGTTCCCTACCTCAACTATTTCCCCTTCTATTCTCTGTCTAGTCCCCCTCCTCCTCTTCGTCTGAGCTGACACTTTCATCTTCTGGTAACCGGTCGCATATATCCCCTCTGTAGGTATTCCAAGCCGACCAAATTCTGTTCCATTTATTGGGACACGCTCTGAGCACATACACCGCCCGCTCCGTAAACATCAGCGTGTCCATGTTTCTGCACCACTGTGACACTGTGGGAAGGTCAGGTGCACCCCATTTCTGAGCGATGTCCCGTTTCGCTACCATTATGGCTAGTGTGCCCCATATGTGGCCATATCTAAACAAGTCTGTCGGGTCCCATATATTTAATAAACATTTGCGTGGCTCTGGAACCAGGGAAACACGGAGAGCCTGCGACAGAGTACGCATCACCTGACACCAGTATTCAGCTATGAGTGGGCAATCCCAGAGTGTGTGGAGCAGCGTACCTTCTTCGCCACAACCACGAAGACAATACGGGTGCGGCGCTCTATGTAGTTTGTGGAGCGTGGGCCTGGTATAGTATATGCGGTGTAAGATCTTAAGTTGCACTAATCTAAATTTGGCCGAGATTCCCACGTCCCTCGGGGACGCCAAAGCCTCATTCCTTTCCTAGTCATCTACCTCTCCAATCTCCTCTGTCCATCGCTCTCTCAATTTCAGTGTAGGGTCTGGTAGGTTGTTGACTAATTTCCGATATGTTAGTGAAGTTGCGCTGTGTTGTATGTAGTCAGTGAGTAGTCTGTCTTCCAGTGGTGAGGATTCCGGGACGTCGGTGCCTACCGGTATTGCTTGGAGTGATGCATGTCTGATTTGCACGTATCTGTAAATTTCGTTTGGTTCCAGGTCATATTGTTGTTGGAGTAGGGTGAATGAAATCACAGTACCCTTGTCCCACAGGTCTCCCACCGTGGATATGCCGATGTTGTCCCACTGTGTAAACCCTTTACTCTGACGCTGACGCTCCTGTGCCTTAGTGTCCCAGAGTGTAGTGTCCCAGAGTGGTGTGAGTTTAGTGATCTTCCCCCCAGCCCAGTTTCGCCTGCGCCGTGTGCCACAGCGTGGCCGTGTGCCTCGTGGGTCCTATCAACTTTGTCGCCTGGTGTTTGTTGTAAAGAACGGCCAGCATGTTGTCTGTTCCTAATTGCGCAGTTCTTCCTGTGGTGCGTGGGCCCACTGGTTAACTATCTTGAGTTGTGAGGCCCAGAAATACAGTTGCAGGTTCAGCAGCGCAATGCCCCCCTCGTACCAGCTTCTGTTCAGTTTGATATGGGCGATGCGTGCCGGTCTGTTATTCCATAATAAATTAGAGACCAACGCTGTGACCTGTTGGAAATATCGCCTTGGAACCTGATAAGGGGTATTCTCTAGGGCGTATAAGAATCTGGGAAGCGCCATCATTTTATAGAGAGCAGCTCGGCCGAGCAGGGTCAACGGTAAGGCCGCCCAATGTTTTACGTCGGCACGCAATTGCTCCAGGGGAGGTTTTAGATTTGTGTCGAAAAATTCCACTGCACTATTAGTGATATATATGCCTAGATATTTGAAGGAGTCTGAAGTTATCATTAGTGGGCAATCTGATGTCAGTGAGGGCTGTGGCCCTTTTAGAACATAGATCACCGATTTCGACCAGTTTAAGGTGTAGCCAGACGTGTGCCCATGTGTGTCACAGAGCGTTAGAAGTGCCGGGATGCCCCTGTCCGGGTCTGTTAAATAGATTAACATATCGTCCGCTTAGAGCGATACTCAGTACTCCCAGCCTTCACGCCAACCAATTTCTTTCAGTAGCGGCGTTGACCTAAGCAGTATCACCAGTGGCTCCAGCACCAAGGCAAAGAGCAATGGGGACAGGGGACAACCCTGTCGGGTGCCCTTCGCCAATGGAAATGCGTGTGATATGTGGCCGCTAGCGGTCCTCTGCGCCACTGGGTTAGTGTATAAAAGACGGATCCAGGCAATGTATTTGGGGCCAAACCCCAATTGTGATAGAACTGCGAATAGATACTCCCATTCCACCATGTCGAATGCCATTTTGGCATCCAAGGAGAGTATTACCGCCGATTCCGACAATGAAGGAGCGCGCGCCACGCCATGATCCCATGCACCCGTCGGAGGTTTAGTGCTGTGCTTCCGTTAGGCATAAAGCCCGATTGATCAGGGTGAATCAGAAGGGGGAGATGGGTCATTAGTCTATTAGCCAATAATTTAGCAAGAATTTTAACTTCTGCATTGAGAAGGGAGATTGGACGAGACGACGAACAGTCCGCCGGCGGTTTACTGGATTTCGGTATGGCCACAATCGTTGCAGTGCGTTGCTCCAGTGGGAGTTCCACCTTCGCTAAGCTCTCAGTATACATTGTTAACAATGGTCTACTGAGCTTGTCGGACATTAACTTGTATCATTCTATGGGGATCCCGTTCGGGCCCTGAGCTTTTCCTGATTGTATTGCTGTAATCGCCCGTTGTATTTCTTCTACTGTCAAATCTGCCTCCAGCTCAAGAACCGCTTCCGGCGGAAGCATCGGCAATGTTATGTGACTGAGGGAGTCTATTGCAGCCTGTTCCGTAACCTCTCTCTCTGGGGTATAAACTGCTTGGAAATGATCCGCTAATATGTTTACTATATCCTCAGTGTGTGACCGCAGCTGTCCCTCTCAGTCATGCAATTGTTGTATGCCTCTGGTTCTCCCTTCTCTCTTGTCCAACCAGGCCAGCATTTTCCCTGCCTTTTCGCCAATATCATAGATTCTATGGGCCGTATTATTGATATCGTCAACGACTTGCGTTGTGAGATGGTCCTGATATTGCTGCTGGCATATTTTCAACGCGTGTGCGGAGTCTGGTGTGGGGTCTGTCATGTGTGCAGCGTTCGCAGAGTGAAGTGCCAGTTCTAGTTTAGAGAGTTCCTGCTGGCATATGTGTTTGTGTCCCGAAATGGTAGCAATTGCCTGTCCTCGCAAGACTGTTTTATAAGCTTCCCATAAGATTGAGGGAAAGTCTACAGATGATTCGTTCTCAGTAAAGTAATAGGTGGTTGCTGTCCGAAGCTCTTTTCTTATTTTAGGGACAGTGAAGTATGTGGGGTAAATGGGGTAAACCCGTTTACGTGTCTTTTTCCAACTGGAGAGGGTCATTACCACTGGAGAGTGATCAGATACGCCCTGGGTAACATATCATGGTGTTGATGCAACTCATTGCATTGCCCAGCACTAGGAAATAGTCTATTCGGAATAGACTATTATGGACTGGTGAATGGTAAGTGTATTGTTTCGCTGTGGGGTGTTTGTGTCTCCAGACATCTGCTAGCCCCATCGCTACCAGAAATCCTGAGAGTCTGGAAGGGCGGGTGTACGTGTCTGTATGGGGAATGAGTCTAGTGTCGGATCTATTATAGAATTGAAGTCCCCCCCAATGATAGTGTCTCCCTGCCGGAGAGCCAATAAAAATTCTCCCAGTGCTGGCAGCACAGTCGAGTGGAGGGCTGGTGGTAAGTAGACTGACACTATATTCAGAAGTCGGCCTTCCCATTGTCCATGGATCGCTGCAAAACGGCCCTGATCATCTATCTTGTGTTGTAGGACAATGAAAGGAGAGGTCTTTTTAACCAGTATACCACCTGTTCCTCTTGAGCCAGAGGTGAATTCTGAGTGTGCTGTCATTTTATAGCCCCGTCTATCAAGCGCTCGGCACGCCTTCCCCGTAAGGTGTGACTCTTGGAGTAGAACCAATGCTGGGCCCTGTCGCTTAATTGCTCTTAACACCAGTCCTCTCTTAATTTTGTCTCCTAGGCCTCGTACATTCCAAGTGAGTAATTTGAGAGGGGGGACCGTACTGTGGTGCGTCATGCCGTCAAGGGCGGCGGGTTGTGAGTGGTCTGACATAATGTAGTGTTGTGGGTGCTCCCTGTCTGCGTGTCGAGTTCGATGCGACACACCTGCTGTTCCCTTGAGATGTGTGTGTGCTCTTCTTGACATAGTGCGTTTCAACGTGTGGGCCTTGAATCAAAACAATTAAACATTCTCCCCCCAGCCCCTATCCCTGCCTCCCTGCTTAGCGGACATAGAACCGCCCGCCTCCCCAACTTTGCAGAGTGCTCTACCCTTCCCCAACCCATTGTACTTGCTTGCGGGGGTTAGGGGTCTCATGCAGCGGCGGTCATGTCCATCCCCTTCAGTTTCCCCTGCTGTGGAGTTCAAGAGCAGCCTGCTCATTACAGGAGAAGAGTTTCTTCCGAGCTATAGGGTTGTGGGCCTCATGATTCTGGTTGTTGCCTGCCGTCTTCCAACCCCGCCTCTGATGTCTGTTCCAGATTTTCCGATCCTGACGCTTGAGTCTCTGTGGGTGTTCCCCCACGTTGATTCCGCTGTCCCTTGTTGGTGCGGCGAGGCGCCCCACCTGTCGCCAGCCCTCCAGCCAGTCTTGAGGTGCTTCAGGTGTATCAAACAACCACGCCCGTCCATCAGCCACGACACGCAGTTTCGCTGGGAACAGCATGGAATACGGCATCTCTTTTGCTTGTACCACTTTCTTGACCTCAAGGAAGGTTTTCTGGCGTTGGGCAACCTCAGCCGTATAGTCTGGGAAAAAGGCCAGCGTTGAGTTTTGGATCTTGATGGGTGGTGAAACTCTCGCTGCTTGAAGTATTGCATCTCTATCCCTGAAATTGAACAAGCGGGCCAATACTGGGTGTGGTGCAGCGCCCGGCTTCGGAGCTCCCCCGGGCACCCTATGTGCTCTCTTTACCGAGAAAAATTGTGACAGGTCTTTGGGCTGCAATTTAGTCTTTATTAGCTCTTCCACGTAGAGGTCCATTGCTCTCTTGCCTTCCGATTCTGGCACCCCAATAATGCGCACATTGTTCCGCCTCGAACACCCTTCCTGATCATCCAGCTTCTCCTGCAGTTTTTTTGTCACCGCTTCCATACGTTCCATGGCCTGTTGTAGCTCCGAGGTGTCTTCCACCAGGGATTTCGCCACCACCGCTACCTGTGCCACCCTTTCAGACATTTTGTAAAAATCTGCCCGCAGTAGATTCACGTCTGTGGATATTGACCCCACCGTCGTCTGTACATTGGATAACGTCTTCATGATGTCCTCCAGCGTCACCTTCTTGGCTCCATCAGTGTCCTGACCTTTTCCCGTGGAGGTGCGCCCCTCCATTTGCGGCGGGTTGTGCTTGTCATAAGCATATTTGTCCAGTTTGAACTGCGTCAATGTGCTTCGTGGGCCTCTTCCCGCCATGACGGTTATCTTCACTGATCCACCGAGAGCAGGTAGTGTTATGCCCGTGATAATACTGTCCTTTTTACTCCACACCTACGCCCCTGGTGAGCGACGTTACACGAATGTAGTCGGCGACGGGGCGATGTTACGGCAGTCTCAGGGCCACCGGGGGCCACGCGGCTGTCACAGGGAGAAGCCCCCGCTATCAAGAAACTGCTGCTGACGAATGTAGAGCTATTGTATACTCTCCGGTAGGCCTGTGCCTTAATGTCTTGTGACCTGGCGCGTGGTATGCTGCCCGCCCACCAGGGGGGTTATAGCACCCAGTGTCCCGCCGGTAGGCTCGCTGTCGTTATCTGCGGGGCACCGTCCGTTCAGTTTGCTCCGGCCCGCCGTCGCCCCCCTACTGGGCGTGGCGGGTCCAGACCGCCCGGTCCGCGCAGATCTCTCCGTCTCGTCGCGGTCAGGCTAGGATCTTGCATCACTTATATGTCTCTTGTGGCTCTCAGCCCGTGGCCGTGCTGGGCCCACCAACCCTTCACCGGTAGACAACGGGGGGCGGGAGGTTAAGCACCACTTTTGACGCGGGATGAGGCCAGTGTGGGCTGCTGTTCTATACTGCCGGTTAGCACCCTCTGTGTGTCCCTCTGTCTCCGTGCCCCGCTGTATGAGCACTGCGGTGTTGTAGGGGGGAGTGCTATGGGATTCGCCTGTACTTCACTCCCGGGGGGGCTGTTGATTGTCTCCCCTTGTCTCAGGATCAATGTTATAGTGCCTTGACTCACCACTTGCGGTGTCCGGTGTTCGTCTCTCCGCTAATTGCGGTCCTATGCCCACTCCTTCCCTCACCCTGCTCACGTGCAGGATTTGATTCCCCTTCCCTCAGGGTCAGTGATATAGTGCTGTGATTCACCACTTCCGGGGTCTGGTGTTCGTCTCTCTGCTATTTGCGGTCTAAGGTCGGCTCCTTCCTACACACTGTTCAGGTGCAGGATCCTTTTCTATCCCCAATGCTCGACGGCACCCTCTCTGATTACAGTTATGCGGGCAATGGAGGCCAGGGCGAGTATTACGATGAACAGCAGTGGCGCTCGACTGCGCAGCTGTTTTATTGAGGCAATCGGGTAACCCTTAGTGTTACTGTGATCTCCCCCCCCGCCGGGGCGGCAGTTTCACACCTCTCTCAGGGACGTGTGCACTCGGTGTACTTTGTACTGTGAGGAGCGTTCTGATGGTCCGACTGCTCTCTGCATCAGTGTCCCCCGGGATCGCAGCCGTGTTCCACCTCTTTTCGGAGCTTCAACCACGGTGCCGATGACGTCTTCCTACCGCTCAGCTCACTCGCAACAGGTGGTGGGTTTTAATTTGAGGTCTCCGGAGGCTGGACCCACTTCCGGTTTCTGCGTCCGCCCTGTCCTCACTTCCGCCCGGACACTAGAGCACTAGAGATCGGTGCCGTTCACTGTACGGCAGGCCTCAGGTCAGCTCCGCTGTATCTGCGGTTCCCGGTGTCGGTCGCTTGCCGGGATTGGACCGGATGGTGCAGGCCGCTTTCTCCTCTCGGGATCCGCCACTGGGGTCAGACTTGTGTCGGATAATTGATCGGATGGCTCAGAAACGCCGCTTCGCTTGCAGAGCTCCTACATTAAGCAGCCGCCATGTATGGCTGCTAGCCACGCCCCCCCCCCCAACAACTTTTTAAATTAATATCTGCAAATTATGCAGCAGATGATGGTTTATGTGGTAAATGTGGTAAATCCATTAATACGAACCATGCTGTGGCCCTGGAATCGCATAATTCCAGTGTCCCTGCATACTACAGTGTCTCTTTTGCAAGCTCTTTAATCACATAGAAGCAGTTTATAGGGCAGCTGTCTGACTTCGTAAGCAGTTTAGGAAGACCAGTCACACCAGCAATGCACACGTTGCACAACATGGATCATATCACCTTTATACTAAATTACATTTTATTCAAATGCTTCCACTCCCTATCCATGCACAATTTTAGCTCCATGATATAGTTCTATTCCCACAGAAGGACATTGGAATTCGTCTTCCTGTGTCTCCTTTCCATCTAACCATATGCTCAAGTCAGCCTCTATTGTGTCAGTGACACCTCGCGCTCACCTTAGGCTGACCAACGGCCATGGCAAGCAGCTAGAAAAAACCAAGAACTCTGCTGTCTGTATGACAGATTAACAACTTTTCTTCCTTGAAATAAACAAAAAGGTTTTGATTGTCGCATTTTAAATCCATTTGCCCTCATTACATGTTGCACAGTTTTAGACTGCAAACTCCTAAAACAAAATTAATATAATGACCTAATTCCCGTAGAATGGGGGCATACGTGTGTAGACCCAGTTTTAACTAGCAGAATTCTGCACAGTTTTGCCAGGATGCATGCTCACATTTGCCCCCTGCTCTGAGAATGTATTTAATATGAGCTCAGGGCTGGTGCTGGTTGGGAGTGGAAATGGGCAGAAGGACAAAGGAGAAAAAGGGTTCCCGGCAAAATACAATGCTTGGGAATGGATTGGGGCTTAGGCGTGCAAATCGGGTGTGGTGAAATGTTGTCTCTTTTTTGCAAAAATAGGCTTTTACATGCTTTTTTAAAACTGTTAGTGCATTTCTTCTTTCAAATATGTTCTCTTCATTTTCTGCAAGGTTTGCAAAGATATCTTTTCACTTTACCTCTCCTTTCCTTCCCAATTCCCTTCAATGAGGGATATTGTAGTTGATAAAAAATGCTGTTTCAGTGGCGGAACTCTTATTTTCTGATGTTTGTGCATCCAACAATTCTTTTCTGCTCTTCGCTCTATTTTTAGTTTTTGATGAAGGCTACTACACCCTACCTCACTTGTTTTAAAAAATTAGTGCATTCTCTCCTCCTCCATTCTTCCACAATTAGCGCTAGAAGCAAAAAAGCACTAGGAGAAGTGAACAGGCTGGGGACAATGGACTCTGTGCATTGGCTTACGGGTAGACCAACCCTTTCGCAGTCCCAGCAAGTAGCCAAGCGTGATGGCCAAATTCCAGAGCCGCCTACGTCGTCTCCGGCGCTCTACTGCTGATTTGGCAGCATGGGTGTTCTGAGAGATTGGCAAAACCAAAAGAAATTAAGGCAGCCACCATGCTGACACATAAAGCACGGTGTCCGTGCACAGACTGTGCACATAATCCGTATATAAAAAATAAAAATAAAAAAAATAAGCAGGTGCCGTGCACAAACATAAATCGCGGCACCCGCTTTGTAAATATGAAAGTGGCCCTAGAATGGAGACCAGAAGTGCGGGCCGCGATGTAAAAACAAAGCACATAAGGATAAGCAAGGATAGCAGCAACGTAGATGGTCTCGTGGAGGAGGCGGTTTTTTAGGTATGGTTGGTTGGGGGGGAAACATACATGAGGGCGACAAAGCGAGATTAAGCAGTGACAGGGTGAGTGGGGTATTGAGATAATGCCAGGCGCCCGAGTTAAAGTGAAAGCGAGCGCCCGGGTTAAAGTGAAAGCGGGCGCCCGTCTTCTTACTGAAAGGGGGGCCCACATACTGCCTGCGATAAGAGAAACTCAATAATAAAAATAGTGCTCACAGACTAAAGAAGGTGTACTGTGTAACAGCACAAGTAAAAGGGCCAGTTACCATAGGAGGTTACAAATGCAGACAAGGTGGTACTAAGGAGGGACTAACAAGCCTACTAAAGATCAGAAGCCAGCATTTACGAAGGACAATGGCACAAGCTAATTACAAATAATGGCGGAGAGTGGGAGGGGCATCTATTCCATACTCCACTACAAGTCTCACAGAGCAGCGCATGTGTGCTGTCTCTAGGCTTGGCCTAACTATAGAGAACTTCAGAGGAGATTATACCCTCCCAGAGCCTTGCAGAATACCTTTTCGGTCTCAACAGCCCATTTTCCAGTGATGTTGAACTTGTATATAGCATCCCTTTAAACCCAACTAACTGAAAAGTACATAAAGATTTATTAGTTTATGAAGCGGGTGGTCAACTACTGTATTCCTCTGAACACTCATTACCTCCCGTCCCTCCCTCGCCTTCCTTCATTACAATTGAGGCCCCGCCTCCCACCCAGACCCACCCCCAGCATAAAAACTCTGCCCGCCCCCACCTCCACCGGTTTTTTTCTGTCTCCCTAGTGGGACTTACCTTTCAGCTCCTCCCTGTGGCGGTGCCGGGGAGTCTTCGGTCTGGTTCTCTGCTACGGCGTTGCCTTCAGCAGCGTTCTCCTGGCGGTGCCTCCTCTCCTCGTCTCCCTCATGGTATGGGGGCGGAGCGGTGGCTCAGGAATCCTCGGCGGTGTCCGGCGGTCCTCCTGTGGGTGGGGCTGCGTTTCCGGGTCGGGCTGTGTGGCTGCCTCCTCCCGGTATGCTGTCTTCCCGGAGGCCAGGTAGGGCGGGTTTCGGCCCGTTTTTTTTCGATTTTGTTCCTACTTGGGTGGTTCTCTTGCCTGCAGGGCGGCCCTTGGTGCTGTGGCTTGGCGGCTGTTCTCGTGCCTTTGGTGGCTCGGGCTCTCGCTGCCTGGGTTGCGTCTCCGGCCACTGCTCCATGTTTCCTTGGGTGGTGCCCTTGGCGCTTGTTTGCCCCTGGGTCGCTGGGGGTTGTTGGGGCCTGCTGCCTCTTCCCGCCTCTTCCCTACTGCTGGTTCTCCGGTCCCCCTGGGGTGCCCTGGCCGCATGGGCTCCGTGTGGGGGTGTTCTGCCTCTCGTGTCTGCTTCTGTTGCTTGACTTGGATGAGGCTGCTCTGTCCAGTGTTCTGGGGTTCGGCGGGTGGCTTCTGCGCCCTCCCATCTGTGGCTCCTGTTCGGGGCTGGTTCCTGGGATTTGGGGGGTCCTTCTGCCGCCTTTGGCGTTGCGTTGGGCTCTGGGTTCTTGTCTTGGATTTTTCGCTGGACTCCTGCGCTGGTCGGGGGTTGGGGGGGGCTTTGCTCTTTTCCTGCCAGGCTGGACCTGTGGGGTTCTTTCTTTGCTGTTCCCGGCCCTTCTGGTTAGGGCTTGGCCTTCATGCCCGGTGTGGTGTGTGGTGCTGTGGGTGTGGCATGCGTTGCCCGTGCGTGGTATTTTTCCGTGCTGTTCCCCCTGTTGTGCGCTGCTCTGTCCACGGTGGCCTGCCCGGCTGGAGGTTGCCTGTGTGACGTGCCGGGGCGGTCTCTCCTCTGCCCTCTGTGTTCCTTCTGCACTGTGTTGGTCCTGGAGGGTTTTCAGGTTTCTTTACGCGCTCGGTTGGTGTCTGGGGTTTCGCTTCTGTGCAACTCATCCCTCTCTTCCTCCAGTGGCTTTGCTTCTTGGTGGTGGTCGCCCTTTTCCTCCTGTTGTGCTGCCGGACTCTGTCCTGGCCGTGCTGCTTGGTGGGTCTGATGTTCTGCTTGGCTGCTGCTGTTGCGCTGGTTGGCCTGTTCTCTGCTTCTTCTGTGCCCTCCTTGTTGTTGGGTTTCATGGAGTTGGCGTCGGCGGCTCGTGGTGGCTGGGTGTCGCCACCTTGGGCCCTCTGTTTGCCTTGCCTGGGATGGGGCGTCCTGCCTTTCCCGCGTGCCTTGCACTGGGGCCTTTCCGTTCTCCCCGCTGTGGGTGTCTCCTCTGGCTTTCGGGTGTTCGTGGTTTTGGCCTTTTGTTCGCCCTGGCTTGCTGCCTCCTTTTCTGGGTGCCGTGCCCTGTTGGGTTCCTGTCACTGCTGTCTGGTCGATTCCCTGTCAGTGGGTGGTCGTCTTTGACATTTCCTCCTCTGTGGCTGCGGGACGTTTCTGTTGGCGGGGTCCTGTGTGCGGTGGTTCATGGGTGTTGGGTCGGCTTGGTGCCGGTTCCTCCGGTTTGTTGGGGGTTCCTCTGCCGGTGCCGGTGCCCGTCTCCGGTTCCTGCTGGGTGGCTCTCCTGGACTGGGTGTCCTGTTTGCTTGCCTTTTGTTCCCTCTGCTGGGTTCCTGTCGGTGGGGCTCGGGTTTGAGGCCCGCTCCATTTTCTTGCTGGGGCTGGGGTGTCCGGTGGCTTTGTGCCTGTTCCGGTTCTCCTGGGGGTCTGCTCCTGGCTTCGGCCCTATTTATTGCTGGGGCTGGGGTGTCCAGCAGCTTTGTGCCTGTCCCGGTTCTCCTGGGGGTCTGCTCCTGGCTTCGGCCGGTTCCCTTCCGCGTGTTGGCCTTTCGGGCGGCTTTTCCGCGGGCTCTGACTGGTGGTTTTTGGCGTGCCCTGGGTTTTTGGGGGGGGGGGGCGCTTCTCTCCGCTTCCCTGACGCTGCTTCTTTTCTGCGTTTCCTGTGGTTCTCTGTGTGGTACGCACGTTTTCTGGGTTGCGTCCTTCCCCTTCGGCCTCGGGCCTTCAACCTGGGTCTTCCTGCATGTCCGGTTGCTCTCGTGGTTCTCCGTCGTACAACGGGGGTGTTCCCTCTTCCTTCTCTGGTCAGCCTCTTGCGACTTTCGGCTGGAGTGTCTTTTTGCTCGGTCTGTTCAGGAGGTCCTTTGTGGTTCTTCTGGTGATCGGGTTTTTGGTGGCCCGGGGTGCCTTCGCTGATCCCCTCTCTGGGCCTGGGGTTTGTCGGGGTGCCGTCTCCGGGCTGTGCTCTGCCCCAATCCCTTGTCCGGGTGCCTGGTCTCTCTTCCTTCGAGGGTTTGGGCCTTTTTGTCCCTGGGCTCCTCGGGCGGTCCTGTGGCTGCGGGTGCTGGGGCACCTGGCTTCTGTGGTGTTTCTGGTTGCCTGGGCTCGTTTTCTTCTTCTCTGCCTGTCCGTCTGGCTCCTGTTGGGTTGGTCTCCGGGGTCTGTTGTCCCTGCTGCCCTTGTTGGTCCGTCCCCGGGGGTGCTCTCCTGGTGGCTCGGCCTCTGTTGCCTTCTGGATGGGTGTTCGCTGGCTCTTCCGGCTCCGCTTGTGGTGGCTTCGGTCACCGGCCTGTTCTGGGCTTGGCTGAGGTCGGTTCGGGTTCCGGTTCTGGTTCCTGCTGCTCTCCCGAGGGTCCTCTTGCTGGCGACTGTTGTATCGTTGGGGCTTGCCCTGGTGCCCTTTCGGGGGTCTCTGCGGTTCTGTGGGTGTTGGCTCCGTTGTCGTTCCAGTGGCTTGGTCCTCTGCCTCGATTGGATGGGTCCTGTTTCTGGTCCTTGTCCTTGGTTGCCTGGGTCCTGTTTCTGTGGGCTGGGTGCTGGATCTGTCGGCTCTCTGCCTTGGTGGGTGACCTGTGTGCTGGCTGTTCTGCTTTGCTGGTTTCTTGCTTCGTCCTGGGTTTTCTCACGACTTCCCCTTCCCGGTTTTTTTCCGCTGCTCTGGCCTTTCCTGTGCGGGCTCCCTGGGTCTGTGCTCGGGGGTTGCTGCTGCTCCTCGTTGGCCTTGGGCTCTTTGTTTTCCTCTCCTGTCCGGGCTGTGTTGCGCTCGGTGGAGGTTCCTTTCGGTGGCTCCGTGCCCTTTGGGGTTTCGGGCTCTTCCCCTGGTTTCTGTGCGGGGTTTGTGCCTGCTGCCTGGTGGTTGTGCGCCTGGATTCGATTGTGTTGGGGGTTCCGGTCTGGTTGGTGGTGGCTTGCGGGCTTCCCGTCCGTCCTCCTCTTGGCTGACCTGTGCTTGGTGTGTGTGGTCCTTTTGGGCCTGGTGTTCTGCTCTGGGTGTTGTTCCCGTGCTGCTGGCCTCCTTTTGGTGGGGCGGTTCCCTCCTGCTGGGGCTCTTCTGGGGTTGTCGGTGGCCCCTCTGCGAGTGCGGTGGGCGTCTTTCCGGCTTCTTGGTGCTCCTGTCTTCCTTGCGTGTTGCCTGGGGTCTGTTGCCTGGTTGTTTTTCCGGGTCTGCTGTGTTTGTTTCCGCTCCTTGTCCGGTCCTTCCCTTCGGGGTCTTTGCTCCTGGGGTTGGTTGTCCTGTCCGGTCTTCCCTCTGGGCCCCTTGCGGGTCTTGGGTTTCGGCTCTTGCCTTTTGGGTTTGCCCCCCCGTGAGGGCCTGGTCGGGTGGCTGTCTGGCCTGCTGCGTGCTCTGTGGTGGCCTGTGTTCCGGTTCTTGGTCCCGAGTTTGTGTCCTCTTGGCCTTTCCTCCTTGGGGGGTCGGCGTGGTCGGCGAATCTGCTTTGGACTGTCATCGTCCCTGTGGGGGTCTTGGGGGTCTTGTGGGCCCTGTCTGGGACATTTCCCTTCTGTCTGGGCTGTTCGGATCTGTTGGTTTTGGGTCTGGTTCCGTCCTTTGTCCCTCCGGTGACTCGACGTTTTTGGCTCTGTCGCGGGTTGGTTTTGCCTGTGTTCGGTCCTGCTCCTTCCTTGGCTGTGGCTCCTTTGGTCGTTTTGACTGTCCGGCCTCTTTTTTCTGTGATGCCTGCTGGTTGTGGTGTCCTTCCGGGTGGAAGTCTCGGTTTGTTCGTTTTGGTCCGGCTCTGGTGTTTGCCTTCCCCCGCTCAGTGGGGTTGTTGGTTTCGGTCCCCTGTCTTGGTGGCTTTTCCTCTGGTGGGGGTTCGGGCTTCGGAGTCTTGTCCTCTTGCGAGGCCGGGGATGTTGATCTGCTGGGTTTGGGGCACTGTTTTGTGTTCTTTGTCACTCAGTTGTCTGTCTCTGTTTTCTTCTGCTTGCTATGTCCTCAATTGTAATGAAGGAAGGCGAGGGAGGGACGGGAGGTAATGCATCCATTTCTAACGATAATGGCATTACTCCTAGTCCTACTCCCTCGCCTTCCTTCAAGGACCCTCCCTCTCTCCCGGTGCGGTACAACTGTGTGCTAGCTCGGCTTGTTTGTGTACAGGTGGAGGTGGGGGCGGGCAGAGTTTTTATGCTGGGGGTGGGTCTGGGTGGGAGGCGGGGCCTCAATTGTAATGAAGGAAGGCAAGGGAGTAGGACTAGGAGTAATGCCATTATCGTTAGAAATGGATGCAAAATGGTGCATTCTTCGACTACATAAGAGACAACGAAATGCAATAATAGACATCCTTATGGGAGGCTGAAATCATCACTATGGGTCAACTATATTATCTTGGTAACTTAAGCATATTGGAGGAAATCCTAGATAGGCACCATGAGCTTGTCAGCCATTTTTTTTATTGGAACACCTTTAATTGCAGTGTATGCATAGAATCCAACACGGCCAATGTGGCCCATAAAACATATAGTCAGTTGGAACAAAAATTTGATAAGCACAAGATATAACAGGCCTGCCAGCCTACCCCCACCGCCCGTTCTGCATTCACCTGCAAAAGTAGTTCAGAAAAATAAATGGAATACATATTAGTTACATGACCCATATTTAAAGACAGACCAGTGCGGTACAATCTCTTTTGGGCTGTGTCAGACAGTACTTAACACATGCAGTGATATCCAGAGCAGTAATGGCAACCTAGAGTTTGCAAATAGAGGTGCCAAAAATTGATCAGTTGTTACACTGGATGTGGCCACAGGGAAACAACAGAAATTCAGTAACAGACTTGTGTAAGGCAGTGAGGCGCAAGCAGAAGAACCTGAAGCAGGGTGTTCGAAATATAGAGCAGGCAAAGAAAGGAGTGTGGTTAATTGAACAACTTTACTAATAGAAATAAAACCCAAATTAAACAACAGGCTGCCATAAACACCCTCAAACTCTGCCCCACGAGAATGTGTGAGTTACGTGATCTCATCTGGTGGAACCATGAAACAGAGTTGCATCAGCAACGTTAACAACTTCTTCATTAATTTGCTAGATTAGCACGGTGGTCTCATCTTGCTCTTTTACCCTTCGCACCATTAGAAAGATCTCCAGATTCTTTTCTTTTCCTGCTTTGAAACTTATCTTGATGGCGATGGTTCTATCGCGCCTAGATTACGGTAACATCTTGTACAATGGCGTTCCCGCCTATGCCCTTCGGCGTCTCCAACTGGTCCAGAACAAAGCTGCTCGCCTCATTTATGGTCTTCCCAAATCGCCCCATATCACCCCCCTACTAAAGGCCTTGCACTGGCTCCCCTTTAGAGAGCGGGCTCTCTTCAAGCTGGGATGCACTACGTTTCAGGCCCGTGCCAGAACTGCCCCAGCTTTTTTAAACTCTGAAATTAACAACTACAGTCCCGCTCGAGAACTACGCTCTTCCACCCAGTCCCTTCTCTCGGTGCCGCGGTTTAGGAAGAGTAAGTTGGGGGGCATGAAATCGCTGTTCTTGGTCCCACTTTTTGGAATTCCCTTCCTTCTACTATTCGATCTACACCCTCCTATCTGGAGTTCTGTAAGGCGCTCAAAACCTTTCTTTTCCAGCAAGCTTTCTCGCATTAGTCCTCATTCCCCTGTCTCCTAGGTTTTTTGCATCCCCCAGCGCCAAGAAACTGCCAAGTATACGTGCGCTTAATAAATGTTTTTAAATTCAAATTAAATTAAAGTACTAATATGCAGAGATTGGAATTTCCTGCAGTTATAAGTACATACATGTGAAAATATGATATCTGCTAACCGATGACTCATATCTCTGTCTCAATTGTAAAAGATAGCCCTTCCCTGCACAATAACCGTGTTGTTTTATCCTACAGGAGCTCAATATATTGGAGTGATATAACTCAAGTTATATCTTTATATACAAAGCTGAAACTGAAATAATCTGGTATTGTTTCCAATGTGTTTGTAAAACTTACCAAAGATATTTAAAAAAAGATAAATCAGTTTGCGGATTACACTCAACTTTACCTTAAGGTAATAGGAATAATCATCCGAAGGACTCTTTCCAAAATGCATGCATGGATGTCAAAGGTCAAGCTTATGCTCAACTGCACAAAGACAGAATTTGAGCTCATCACTAGCTGAAAGCCAGATGTGTGCTATGACAAGCACACATCTGGCTTTCAGCAATGAATCTGGATATTATCTCTGTACAATGTGTCCTCAGTAATAGGCTGCCAAGGTGTGAAACGGTAACTCCACCCTCCCTCATCATGAATTTAAAAAAAAACATGTTTTAGCTTCAATTATTATCCACTCCACATTAGTGTTCATTTACGTGAATGTGTTCTGTGCAAAAAGTACTGGAGGCACCTGGCAGCACCTTTAAATATGGTTATTTCTTTATTTTAACCAATGTTGAACTAGGCTATTCTTTACAAGTTAAAGCACAGAATTCGATGCTTCTTTTGGCAACCTTGTGCCCCGTCCTGGTGAAGGCCTCAACAGCTGTTTAGTATTGCCTCGCCCATAACCGGCCCTGGGGCTCATGCATGAAAAATACCAATGAAGGCTCTGGTTACAAGAGGCCCCATTGCATACATCAATGGCTTTACATCCGGGTATCCAGTGCCACGATTTACACATAAGATACATTAATAGCCAAGGATGCGGGTGGGACCAGTGGATGAAAAATATTCACTGTTCTCTTAAAAGAAACCACTGCAACAGGCAGTGGTCTCAGGGAACACGCATTTCCTTGAAGTCTAATTGCAAACCTACAGTAAGTGTACATTTAGTCTCTCTTATGCCTTCTCCACACCAAGGCACTCACAGGTGAGAGTTTAGAAGGCATTGAGGGGCTGCAGGCTTCCTTGTGGGTTTTGCCTGGAGGTCCATAGCCTCATTGAACACTATACACTTGAGTCTTTCCTCTCAGCATTCCATGTTGAATGCAAAGGGTTCTCCCCCTGCCTGTTTACCCAATTGTGGACACAGGGCATCCAGTATTGGGCATATTGTTTGTGTAAAACAGAGGCATGGCATGGCAGCTCTCATCTTGACATCACATCTGGCTTTTAGTTTAAGCTCCTCCCGAAAATGTATCATAGGCCCCCCCCCCCCTTTAATACCTGCTCATGCCCGCTAATGGTATGCCATCACACTGCGTGAAAGGGGCGTTCCATTGGAGTTGTTGTGGGTGTTCCCAATCAACTCCCAAAGAATCTGGCACATTCAAGATTTACGAGAAATCGTAAACCTGGGTTAGCGTCAGAATCAAGAACACCCCAGGGGTGTCATTAGGGAGGCGCAACAACCTGAAATGTTTTTCATTTCTCCTTATTATTTTCTTTTTCTATGTTGAAATGGCCTGAATTGTTTGAATTTGTGCAGGAAGGTGTCTCTTCCTGCGCAAATCAATTAGTCATGCAATGCTGGCACCCTTGCACAATGGTGCAAGGGGGCCTGTGTAGGCGCATGGCAGCTCATTGTGCACCAGCGCAGGGGAAAAGGACAGGAATGTGTCATATCCCATAGATACGGCACATTCCTGCCATTTTCTTTTGACACAGGGCAGCACAGCAAGATTCTTTGCGGCACTGCCCTGCGACAACACCTCATAAACGAGGCCCTTAGTGTGGTACAACTTACCGTTTATTACACACACTCAACTAACTGCTTTCTTGCCTTGTTTCAACACACATGGAGCTGCATGCACAAAGGCAGAACAAACATCCGGCTTACAAAGGCCTTGCACAGCATAGTCATCAGTACTGCAAATTTCCAGCAAAAACACAACATAGGCAACACAGGCATTAGCAATGTGAGCCCTCCAGGCACACATAACAGTAACTTCCAGGGCGACTGAAATTATACAAGATCACAACGGAAACGTAAAGACAATGTTTTTTCGGGTGTAACCAGAGCAAAGGTTACAGCGGCAGAACGTTTGCAAAGGCTTGCTGGTATTCAAATGTTAAACTGATACTAAGTAGGTGAAACCTCTGCCCAGGGGTTATTATTGTGTGCCATAATGACAATGCAGTCACAATTCACAGAGAAGAAGAGCAGGCTTAACTCACACACAGAGCAGGTACAGCAAAGACTTCCTTTATCCAGACAGGGCCACTACAGGACAAAATCTGAAGAATTGCATGTTTCCCAAATACACTTCAACAGTGTCATTCACTAACTCACCTTTCAAATTCGTCTGCTTCTGTATGTTGTCATAATAACATAACGGTGTATAGGCAAAAAGGTTTTTTCTTAAAGAGCAATGCAAATGTTGGCTCTTTGTCAAAAGTACCTACAACCAATAAAAACATCTTCTGTCTTGATCCTTCTTAATTAATTTATTATTATTATGATCAATAATGATATTAATAATAATACTCAGTATTATCATCACTTCAGACAAGACGTTCAGAAAATTAATATATAGCATGTATTTTTAAATATCAGGCAAACATGTTATTATGTCCTACCATCTCTACAAAGGTGATTCCTCTATTGAGACACAGGGCATTGTCCCCCTATATATGTTTCCCCCAAGTCCCAGTATTAAACCTAAATAGAATAAAGGGTTTTATCTGCTGCAGATGTGCTTTTTGGGTTCCTGCCTGATGACGAGGGAGGAGGGCAGGGCACGTGGACAGGGCTTAAAAATGATTGGCAACACATCAGGGCAGCTCAACTGGGCCAACAACACCCACTTCAAAGTGTGCATGTCAGGTTGGACGGCTGCCTTTCACAGACCAGCCCGATATGCTCACTAAACACGTCTCACCATCTGCTTAATTAGTGAGCCAGGGGCATTACAGCTGCAGCCTCCCGGACTCCTATTGAGCGTTAGGTTTGCCTGCTCAGACCAATCCAAGCACTGCTCTCAAGCTGCAACATGACAGCATGGGAGCAGTGCCTGGATTGGCTCAGGACACACTGTTAGGCTTCTGCTCTGGAACATGGCCAATCACTGAATGGCTTTCTTATGAAGCCATGCAGTGATTGGCCATATCTGTCCCCTGCTCTCTTCCCTCTCCGTGCCAGTGCCTCTAACAGCATTGGGCACGAGTTTGGAGACTAGACTAGGCAAAAGGCAGCACTCTTAGTCAGAGATGTCAGGCCCCACAACTGTGTAAAAATTAGGACGAAGTATCTAGCACTTCCGAGCAGAACAAGCATTTGCAATGCAATGGGTCTCTAATTTCTGTAAGTTAGAGCTATTGACATTGTAAATGTAAATATTTTTATGTGTGTTATGGAGTGCAGTGGATATACATGGTGAATAGTGGAATTATGTGGTTCTCATTCAGATAATGTGAGCATTTAAAATGCAAAGGTGCAGTTTAGGATGGCTGGGTTTGTGGAATGATAGATGTTTGAATGAATGCTTGAATGGATGGATGTCTGGGTGATTAGATGAATGAAAAGATGGTAGGTGATGCACGGGTAGGATAGTTCAAGATGGTTGGTATGGAAACAGAAAAATTGATATATAGGCAAAATATTCATAGAAAGAAATGGTAATACTTTATTGGACGTTTGGTCAGAACTGGACGAATTCCATACTACAAAATGTATGCCCTAACTGCAAAATTAACTGTGTGAATATTTTTGTTATTGAAACTGTTTGTGTATCGCTTTTTGTAAACCCACAGAGACAGTGATAAGAAACAAGGTCACATCCATTTTTTTGGGGGCACGAGGAGATTAAGTGATTTGGCCAAAATGACAGGATGTTTACCCAATGACAAGACTGGAACCTGGTTCCCCAGTTTCAAAGTTGGCAGCTTAGGTCGTAACATTACATCATCTCCCGATCGAGAAAAGCATGACATCTGCAATAAAAAATAAACAAGTATTGAAAATGCCATAGGTCTTGCATCTGCTCAAATTAGAAATATTGGTGTTGTAAATGACAATGTATCTGTGTTATGGAGTGTATGTATGTGGTGTGTAGTGGAATTATATGGGTTGAATTGAAATTGTTAGTTGTGGAATTGTGAGGTGTGGAACTGTGTGGGGTGGAGTTGATTTGTGTAATGTAATTATGTGGCATGGCGAGCAGTGGACTTATGTGGATAGTAAATATGTGGTATTGAGTGTACTGGAATTATATGGAGTTGGATTGTGTGTTATGGAGTGTAATTATGTGGAATGGTATTTTGTGTTGTGGTGTGGTATGTAGTGGAGTTTAAATATGCGGTGTGCTGTTGAATTATGTGTCATGATGTTGAATTGTTTGGTGTGGATTGATGTATGTAGTATGTTGTTTAATTGTGTAGTTGAGATGAATTATGTGATTTCGTGTCATATTATGTGCTGAGTGGAGAACAGAGGGAGGGATCACATGAACAGGACACATATTAGGGACATAGTGGAAAGCAGATGTGATTTAAGAAAAAAGTTTTCACATGTTAAAGAAATACACTTCTTTGACTGTTGAAGAGAGTTTGCCATATTTTACATGGTCTTGCTGCATAATTTACATGGAAAACATTTTCATGGCTTGGCTCTGTGCATCTGCATTTGTAAAACTCTCACTTGACACAAATGAACGAAAGCTCAACATTTGTTTAATCATGCGGGCACAGGAAGAGCAAGTGCCTTAAGGCACAGCGTGAAGGGGAGGCAGCCAATTGAGTGACAATTAGGGGAAGGCTGGATTTATGTGGCATGATATTGTGTGCCTTGCTATTATGTGGTGTGGAGTGGAATTATGTGAGTTGCAGTGGAATTGTTTGTTGTAGAATTATGTGGTGTTGCATGCAGTTATGGGTAGTAGAATTATGTGGTATTAAGTGTTGTGGAATTATGTGGAGTGGGATTGTGTGTGATGCAGTGGAATTATATGTAATGGTATTGTGTGTTTTTGAGTGGCATGTAGTGGAGTGGAATTATGTGGCGTGGTGTTGAATTATGTTGCATCATGTGGAATATAGTGGTATAGAGTGGATATATGTGATGTGTAGTAGAATGACATGTTGTGGAGTGGAACTATGTGGTTTAGTGTGGAATGGAATTGTGTGGAGGTGAAATCTGTGGTTTGGAATTGTGTGACATTGAGTGGATTTATGTTGAGCGGAATGATGTGGGATGGTCTGCAGTGTATAAATGTGGAGTGTTGCTATGTGGCATGGAGTGGATTTATGTGGAGTGTAGTTAAGTGGTATGAAGAGGGGTGTAGCTCTGTGGAGTTGAATTATGTGGTGTTATGTGGAGTGTAAATATGTTGTGTGGTGTGGAATATGGGTGGTATTGTGTGGATTTATGTGGCTTGGTGTGCAGTGGAATTATGTGGAGTGCAATTATGTGGTTTGGAGTCAAATTATGTTGCATGGACTGGTATTATATGTAGTGTCATGCTGTGGAATGGAGTGGAATGATTTGGAATGGAATTGTGTGACGTGGAATTATGAGTTGTTGACATTTATTGTGTGTAGTGGAATTATGCAGTGTGGATTTGTGTTTTGTGGAATTGCATGGCACTTAACTGTGTGGCGCTGTGTTGAATTATGTGGAGTTGAATGCTTGTTTGCTAGCCTCTTTTATTGAAGGAAGAGTGACAGCTTTTATTGAATCATCCACGAATACTACCATATGTGAATGACCAACTGTATACCATCTGTAGGGGAATTTCAAAACTAAGAGGTGGCAAACTCGACCTTTCATTCTTCTGACAACAGAATACTAGTTTAGATGGGGACTACTTTTGCATCCGGAATGTTCTATTACATGTCTTGATGAGTCATACTCTTCAGGATGAAAGTGCGACAATGTGTCTTCAAGTATTTCTCCAGTTTTAACAAAAAACATACTCATGCATCTAACCCATTACCGGCCAGACAGTATTGGAAAAATCTGATATGTCTGACTTGGAAATAACTTGCCTTCTTCAGGATCTGAACTCCGCAAGTATGCAGTTTGAGCTCTACAAACGACTTTCTGAAAGTTAAAACATCAGTCTGTAAAGCACCAACCATAGCTTTCATTCTTCTGCAGTCCATTCTCATGCATACAGCTGGCGGATATTGCCTTTTTTTTTCTGAAGAGGACTACAAGGCCAGTCAGTATAGGGGTGACTTAGTTTTAATTCTTGGGATTGCTGGGCCTTCCAACAGCATCTTTACTGTGTGCCCATGTGACAAATGCTGGTTCCGTGTAATGCGCTTTGTCAAGGGAGTAGGCACTAAATTCATTCAGTGTTGTACATAGCAGCATTTTGTGAACTGGAAAGTTTAGTATCTAAAAATTAATACATTTTTCCTAGCAGTGGCTCCCCTTCCAGATCTCGCAGGCTCAGCCAATTATATTCTACAGGGGGCCCCATCATTTTGCTTTACGCCATGGAGGAATCCTGATGCTCCCACTATAACGCATTGTGTGATCTAGTGCTGTCAGGGGATCAACTCTGGGATGAAATGTAGGGGCTGAATTGACAACTTAAAATGTGTGGTTGTTGGAATTTAACCCTAGCACCCCCAGTACACAGCACAGACTCCTTATAAGCAGTGGTTGGTGGGAACAGCAACGCCAGGTGCCGAAGCTGAACAAGCTCACATAAAACTATGCTTTTAGGGAAGATTAAGTGAAGTCGACTGGCGGGTGGTGGTGGTGGAGGGATGACTGGGAGCCGACTGAGAAATGTGATCTCGGGGGATATTTTTTAAAGGAAAAATGGCTGGATGTATTTCTCTATTGTAAATAAAAATTGCGTTGGTGATGAAAGAAAAGTGCACCAAATCTACAAGCGTAAACTCAGGAAGTGATATTACTACCTGTTAACGTACCGCTACTGCTTGTTGTTGGCCTCCTGTATCTGAGCCATCTACAGTGTGTGGGCAGGGGAGGGCGAAGAGGTAAACTAGGACCAGCATTTCATTAAAAGTTCGCACAGGTGAAGAGCAGTAAAAATGTATTTGAAAGGGAAACGCACAAACTTGTGTGAACACAAGCCAGAGGCAGGCCCAAACAAAACAAGATCTTACTATCCGATGGTCATGTCGGCTACTGACAAAGGAAATTAAAAGAGTGTGACAAATGCATGAGGATTGTTAAAGGGACAGTCTGTCCATTAACAGGAACTGCGACAAAATAATAAACAGAGTGACCAAAAAAACAGGCAACAGCAAAAACGGTCCGGAAAGGAAGATAAAAATACTCACACAAAACACAGATGAAGCAGCAAGGGGTAAAGATACAGTAGTTAGGCTATTCTGTGTGGGAGCAAATGAATGACAAAAGGGAGGAACAAGAGGAATGACTGACCACTAGCAACAGAGGATTTTTAAAGGACACTGAAACAAACAAATGAGAAGCAGTGGGTTGATTTTACCTCCAAAAGAAGATACAACAGGTCTCAAAAGCTCAACCTAAAAAGCAACACATGAACAAATACTTCAAAATATTTAGCCAGCATAAGACTTGATCTGCACAGCAGACACACCTGCTGACTGAGCTATCATACCTGCTAGAAGTTTGCAGTGTAACCTTATTACAACATTACATTTATGCTGAAACCAGTACACTACACGTGGACGGGTCACTATTTGCACTGTTTGATTTTAATCTTCCCACTGATAGGCCTAAGCATATTTATTTGCCAGAAAGACCTTGACTTCTCAGGGAATGACAGATGTGAAGGGCTTCATGTGTGCTGAGGCCCAGCAGAAAGAGGCACATTCGGCCCTAAGCCTGGGGCCAACCAGGGAGGGTGCTTCGACGTAAGAAAAATCCACAATGTGGGTATAGGTAATTAATGTGCAGCTTACAGCAACAGCAGAAGTGCATCGTGGTCCCAATTTTAAAAAGTATTCACCAATATCTTGACTGATTAAAGGTAATGTTTGGTCACTGGGGTTTTGTAACTGTGCACAGTCACAGAGATAACCCAGAAGGTAAGGGAGGAGTAAGTGTGCGCAGTCACCAAGGTAACGTATGGCAGAGTAATTGTGAGCAGTGCACTGAAAGAGTTATATCAAGTATGAGGGGTTGTTGGTCTATCCCAAATGCACAATATTTACAGCTTTAAAAGCTGTGCATTGTACTAACCATACATGTCCAATGAAGGGTCGTAAAGCTATAATTATCTGGATGATTTAATTTGGTATTTGCCCTTGACCACCGTGCAGAGAGAAGTGAACATGGATAGCACAGAGAAGAAAAAAGATACAGAGGGACAGGTACCATTTCAAAGACGACAAAGAGATAAAAATATTCGACATAAAATGTCAACGGAGGAGTAAAGAAGGAACAACGTGTGACTATAGTCTGGGTCCATGTTTCACAGTAAACAACGTAATCATTAAAGCGACTCCGAGTCCTCACACATATGCCATGGTTTGCATTTGCTCTTTCTTTACTATTACGCTTTGGGTGGTACATGTGAAGGAAGATAAAATATGACAGTAAGGGAACGTGCGTGAACGTAAAAAGTTTATGAAATTGGTGGGACAGCGGTGGGGAGGAGGGTTGTGGGCAAAAATACAACCTTTCTCAGGCACAAACTCCAGCACTGCAGCGCATATCTAAGAACCTGTTTTTCACAGATACGTTACGTTTCTAAGGAGAAGGCATGAAAGTGGGGTGAACATTAAAAACAAGGACAAATTCATTTATTTAGGCATGGGTAGATTGCTGAGAATCACAGGATATTGAACAGATGGTTCCCTAGTTCCAAAGTTGGCAGCGCTTGCATTTTACTCCTATAGTTCTGTAGTACACGGTGTATTTGTTTTATTATGTAGCATGCATTAGGCCATTAATCCTGCACTGCACAGACACATAAAGTTTTTTTTTTTAAGTTACACTAATAGCCGAGTATTTGAGGAAAAGTGTTCTTCTGATCGGCATCATTTTGTCGGGACTCCATTGCTTTTTCATTGCCATCTCGTGTCAAACACTTCTACACGACCCACCTGGCCATTTCTGCTGATGCCTGGGGAAAATCTAAACTGAAATGACAGAGACCATCTTGCAGCCTGCATTTCTGCCCAGGAACTGTCGCACACCCAACCCTCTGGTCTTTGCAGTTTAACAGAAAGCCACGAGACTCCCACGCCCTGTGTAAACAAGCTTGTCTTTCATCTCCTGCTCCCAGCCTGGTAAACATCCTTGACACCGTGATCAGGTTATCTGGATAATGGTCTGACTGTTGGGCCCTGATCAGGTTGATTAAACAATGACTTGAAAGACCGGGCTTTGATCAAGGCAATTGAACAATGACCTGAAAAGACTAAGCCTTGATCAAAGTTGAGTGAACAATGATTTGTGTACCAAGCCTTGACCAGGTGACCATCTACAAACGTCGTCTGGATCTGTTTATCAACTGCAAACACTGCCCTGATTAAACAATGACCTAACAGCCAACAGACTGGGATGAAAAAGTATAAAAGGCTTGTAAGCTACAGAGTGAAATAGCAGCCTCCTCTGTCTTGTCCCTGACTAGCTTGGGACTCTGTTCCATAACCCGGACTATTGAAATAAATGTTAAATGTCGTATACTTGTAAAGCGCACAGCTGCCCCAGCAAAGGGGCGTCCCGGCGCTGTATACCGCTGGGGAACCCATCCTGGCTTTCCCTGTGATATGGTCCCTCCTGGGCATCTCCAAGGTGAAGACAAGCATCCCTGGCGCTGATGGGGCCGTTAGTAGAGATTAAGCAAACTATTGCCCAGAGTTGCTGAGTGGGACTCATGGTTGGAGTAGGCACCGAGGCGAGAATTATCGAGTCCGCTGACCATGGCCCAAGACCCTGCCGCGTCGGGATTCGAACCCTGGTCCCAGGTCGATTTATGCTTCTGGGTCTGCCGCCTCTAACCAATGAGCCACACCACTCTCTACTCTACTGGGTTCCTCCTGCAGATGAAGGCTCCTGTGTCTCCTTTTACTAAGTATGGAAGGTATGGAAGACTAGGGCGGTTCCCCCACCACCGAGACCCAGTAAGTGGGTTTAACCGGTTCTTCATATTTCTTATGGCATGTACATACTCTATCCTTAAAGTTTGAAACAGTTTTATTGAAAACGGCAGGGCGGTATACGCACAAAAGGTCAAATGAGGTCAGCAGAGTGAATGTCGACAGTGCTCTGTCCAGAGGGGACAGTCAGATCCTTTCCTAATTGCTAAGTGTGGGCGTAATATCCGTTTCGCAGGCGAATTTGCGGATTTTTGACAATTTCAAGATCCGCGCAAATTTACCCAATAATCCGCAAATTCACAAGCTGCGAAATATTTTGCTTGGTTGCACTTGAAAAATACAATATTGCGCGCGCGGCGTTGTCTTACCGTGATTCTGAGTCCGCCGAGTTGTTTTTCTTCAGGTTTTGCGTGTGCGGCACCATTTTCGATCTTGCTGCGTGATCGTGCGATAGCTTTTTTAACGCAATTACATTATCGCGGTTTGCGATCTTGCACGACAAGAGTTTGTCAACGCGAGTACGTCATAAAAGCCCGCGACGGCGCGCAGCTGACTTCCGGCGGGAGATTCGAACAGCTTGCTTTCGCGAAATTGCAAAAATTGCAATTCTGCACAAGAAATCCACCGCAGGAAGCATGAACCTTGTGAAAATGATGATTTTGATCAGAATAACTCCTCAGATTGACATTTGACTGCACTTTGTGGTGCAGGAGTCCATTTTTTGGGGTGGGGTGGGGTGGGGTGGGAGGAAGGAAGTGCCTCAGAGTCTCCAACTTCCTGTTCCTGTCCAGCAGGCTCCTCCCAGTGCTTTGTGCATGTACTGGTCACTTTTCATTTGGCTGTTGAGCTGGAAGGACTACTTTCTGTGACTGCTGCTGGATTTGTATTTGAGGACTTTTTGGACTTGGGAGTTTGGATCACTTTTGGACTTGAGATTTTACAAGTAAGTTGGTGTTGTTTGTTTGGGGCATTGCAGTTGAGGCAACTACAGTTCTAAAACGTTTTTTACAACTTTAACAAAATATATATTGTGGTGGGTAGCCACAGTATCCAGTAAGCCCAGGGTTAGTCATGGGTGCATGATACAACTGTTTCTGTGATTTGTTTTTTAACTTAATTCTCATTTATTTCATGGAATTTTAGCTCACTGTTATACGTTGATTTAAAAAAAAAAATTGGGGTGCTTGTAAAGCCTCATTAGCCAGTAGGCCCAGGTGTAGTGGTGGTGCATGGGCCTAGTCTTTCTTTGGGGTGTCTTGAATTTAAACATCATTGAGAGAATGGATGGCATGGGATTGTGGTGATTTTTGAGTCTTTTACGACTTTTTGGGGTGGTGTTGGGGCCTGGCCATGTGGGTGGGGGCCATTTTGAGGCCTGGGACAGGCAGGGCCTGGCCATGTGGTGGGGGTCAGGGGGCCATTTTTAAGCCATGCAGTGTGCTCAGGCCTGCACCCACTTTGCCTTGCTTTCAACCATTATGCCCAGGCGTACTCAGTAGTGCATGGGCCTAGTCTTTCTCTGGGGTGACTTGAATTTAAACATCATTGAGGGCATGGATGGCATGGGATTGTGGTGATTTTTGAGTGTTTTTCGACTTTTTGGGGTGTTGTTGGGGCATGGCCATGTGGGTGGGGGCCATCTGGAGGCCTGGGACAGGCAGGGCCTGGCCATGTGGTGGAGGTCAAGGGGCCATTTTGAAGCCAGGCAGTGTGCTCAGGCCTGCACCCAGTTTGCCTTGCTTTCAACCATTATGCCCAGGGGTACTCAGTGGTGCATGGGCCTAGTCTTTCTCTAGGGTGTCTTGAATTTAAACATTATTGAGGGCATGGATGGCATGGGATTGTGGGGATTTTTGAGTGTTTTTCGACTTTTTGGGGTGTTGTTGGGGCCTGGCCATGTGGGTGGGGGCCATCTTGAGGCCTGGTACAGGCAGGGCCTGGCCATGTGGTGGGGGTCTAGGGCGCATTTTTAAGCCAGGCAGTGTGCTCAGGCCTGCACCCAGTTTGCCTTGCTTTCAACCATTACGCCCAGGGGTACTCAGTGGTGCATGGGCCTAGTCTTTCAGTGGGGTGTCAGGAATTTAAACGTCATTGAGGGCATGGATGGCATGGGATTGTGGTGATTTTTGAGTGTTTATCGACTTTTTGGGGTGTTGTTGGGGCATGGCCATGTGGGTGGGGGCCATCTGGAGGCCTGGGACAGGCAGGGCCTGGCCATTTGGTGGGTTCAAGGGGCCATTTTGAAGCCAGGCAGTGTGCTCAGGCCTGCACCCAGTTTGCCTTGCTTTCAACCATTATGCCCAGGGGTACTCAGTGGTGCATGGGCCTAGTCTTTCTCTAGGGTGTCTTGAATTTAAACATCATTGAGGGCATGGATGGCATGGGATTGTGGGGATTTTCTAGTGTTTTTCGACTTTTTGGGGTGTTGTTGGGGCCTGGCCATGTGGGTAGGGGCCATCTTGAGGCCTGGTACAGGCAGGGCCTGGCCATGTGGTGGGGGTCTAGGGCCCATTTTTAAGCCAGGCAGTGTGCTCAGGCCTGCACCCAGTTTGCCTTGCTGTCAACCATTATGCCCAGGGGTACTGAGTGGTGCATGGGCCTAGTCTTTCTGTTGGGTGTCTTGAATTTAAACATCATTGAGGGCATGGATGGCATGGGATTGTGGTGATTTTTGAGTGTTTTTCGACTTTTTGGGGTGGTGTTGGGGCCTGGCCATGTGGGTGGGGCCATTTTGCGGCCTGGGACAGGCAGGGCCTGGCCATGTGGTGGGGGTCAAGGGGCCATTTAGAAGCCAGGCAGTGTGCTCAGGCCTGCACCCAGTTTGCCTTGCTTTCAACCATTATGTCTAGGGGTACTCAGTGGTGCATGGGCCTAGGCTTTCTCTGGGGTGTCTTGAATTTAAACATCATTGAGGGCAAGGATGGCATGGGATTGTGGGGATTTTTGAGTGTTTTTCGACTTTTTGGGGTGTTGTTTGGGCCTGGCCATGTGGGTGGGGTCCATTTTGAGGCCTGGGACAGGCAGGGCCTGGCCATGTGGTGGGGGTCAAGGGGCCATTTTGAAGCCAGGCAGTGTGCTCAGGCCTGCACCCAGTTTGCCTTGCTTTCAACCATTACGCCCAGGGGTACTCAGTGGTGCATGGGCCTAGTCTTTCAGTGGGGTGTCAGGAATTTAAACGTCATTGAGGGCATGGATGGCATGGGATTGTGGTGATTTTTGAGTGTTTATCGACTTTTTGGGGTGTTGTTGGGGCATGGCCATGTGGGTGGGGGCCATCTGGAGGCCTGGGACAGGCAGGGCCTGGCCATTTGGTGGGTTCAAGGGGCCATTTTAAAGCCAGGCAGTGTGCTCAGGCCTGCACCCAGTTTGCCTTGCTTTCAACCATTATGCCCAGGGGTACTCAGTGGTGCATGGGCCTAGTCTTTCTCTAGGGTGTCTTGAATTTAAACATCATTGAGGGCATGGATGGCATGGGATTGTGGGGATTTTCTAGTGTTTTTCGACTTTTTGGGGTGTTGTTGGGGCCTGGCCATGTGGGTAGGGGCCATCTTGAGGCCTCGTACAGGCAGGGCCTGGCCATGTGGTGGGGGTCTAGGGCCCATTTTGAAGCCAGACAGTGTGTTGAGGCCTGCACCCACTTTGCCTTGCTTTCAACCCTTATGCCCAGGGGTACTCAGTGGTGCATGGGCCTAGGTTTTCTCTGGGGTGTCTTGAATTTAAACATCATTGAGGTCATGGATGGCATGGGATTGTGGTGATTTCTGAGTGTTTTTCGACTTTTTGGGGTGTTGTTGGGGCCTGGCCATGTGGGTTGGGGCCATCTTGAGGCCTGGTACAGGCAGCCCCTGGCCATGTGGTGGGGGTCAAGGGGCCAATTTTAACCCAGGCAGTGTGCTCAGGCCTGCACCCAGTTTGCCTTGCTTTCAACCATTATGCCCAGGGGTACTCAGTGGTGCATGGGCCTAGTCTTTCTCTAGGGTGTCTTGAATTTACACATCATTGAGGTCATGGATGGCATGGGATTGTGGTGATTTCTGAGTGTTTGTCGACTTTTTGGGGTGTTGTTGGGGCCTGGCCATGTGGGTGGGGGCCATCTTGAGGCCTGGTACAGGCAGCCCCTGGCCATGTGGTGGGGGTCACAGGGCCAATTTTAAGCCAGGCAGTGTGCTCAGGCCTGCACCCAGTTTGCCTTGCTTTCAACCATTATGCCCAGGGGTACTCAGTGGTGCATGGGCCTAGTCTTTCTCTAGGGTGTCTTGAATTTACACATCATTGAGGGCATGGATGGCATGGGATTGTGGTGAGTTTTTAATGTTTTTCGACTTTTTGGGGTGTTGTTGGGGCCTGGCCATGTGGGTGGGGGCCATCTAGAGGCCTGGTACAGGCAGGGCCTGGCCATGTGGTGGGGGTCTAGGGCCCATTTTTAAGCCAGGCAGTGTGCTCAGGCCTGCACCCAGTTTGCCTTGCTTTCAACCATTATGCCCAGGGGTACTCAGTGGTGCATGGGCCTAGTCTTTCTGTGGGGTGTCTTGAATTTAAACATCATTGAGGGCATGGATGGCATGGGATTGTGGTGATTTTTGAGTTGAGTGTTTTTCAACTTTTTGGGGTGGTGTTGGGGCCTGGCCATGTGAGTGGGGGCCATTTTGAGGCCTGGGACAGGCAGGGCCAGGCCATGTGGTGGGGGTCAAGGGGCCATTTATAAGCCAGGCAGTGTGCTCAGACCTGCACCCACTTTGCCTTGCTTTCAACCATTATGCCCGGGGGTACTCAGTGGTGCATGGGACTAGTCTTTCTCTGGGGTGTCTTGAATTTAAAAATCATTGAGGGCATGGATGGCATAGGATTGTGGAGATATTTGAGTGTTTTGTTTACTTTTTGGGGTGGTGTTGGGCCTGGCCATGTGGGTGGGGGCCATTTTGTGGCCTGGGACAGGCAGGGCCTGGCCATGTGGTGGGAATCAAGGGGCCATTTAGAAGCCAGGCAGTGTGCTCAGGCCTGCAACCACTTTGCCTTGTTTTCAACCATTATGCCCCGGGGTACTCAGTGGTGCATGGGCCTAGTCTTTCTTTGGGCTGTCTTGAATTTAAACATCATTGAGGGCATGGATGGCATGGGATTGTGGTGATTTCTGAGTGTTTTTCGACTTTGTGGGGTGGTGTTGGGGCCTGGCCATGTGGGTGGGGGCCATTTTGAGGCCTGTGACAGGCAGGGCCTGGCAATGTGGTGGGGGTCAGGGGGCCATTTTTAAGCCATGCAGTGTGCTCAGGCCTGCACCCACTTTGCCTTGCTTTCAACCATTATGCCCAGGCGTACTCAGTGGTGCATGGGCCTAGTCTTTCTCTGGGGTGTTTTGAATTTAAACATCATTGAGGGCATGGATGGCATGGGATTGTCGGGATTTTTGAGTGTTTTTCGAATTTTTGGGGTGTATAACTGATGTTCCTCTGGCTTCCATTGCTTTTAGGTGCACAAAAGAACCACCATGCCAGGAGGAAGTCCTGCAGCGGTGTGTGCAGCACAACGTCATGTGACGTCACGTGTGGCCACAGACTAGACGACTCTGCAGCTCGTGCAACTGCGGCCTGCTGTTCTGACATCTCAAGAAGATGGCCCCAAAGAAAGTTGGCCGTAGCGCCTCAGCGAAAAAAGTCGCCAGTGCCACTGCCAGTAAGAAGGAGCAGAAGAAGCAAGTGGCACCACCTACCAAGCAGACTGGTGTGCCTACCGACACCTTTTTTGAGAAAAAAAAAATACACCTGCAGCAGCAGCGGTGTCCGCCGGAGACCAAGCTGGAAGCAGCACCTCCGCTTCATTGGGCTCAGTGCCACCACACCAAGTTAGGTCCAAGACCACCACGAGTGCTACTGCGGCAGCCACTTTGGTTGTTGAATCACCATCGACCAGTGATCTTGGCTTATCACAAGAAAGTACCATCCAATCAACGCCGGGTGTAACTCAGCTGACGAATGTTTAACAACCACATCCACAAACTGAGGTACAAGTAGTACAAGCGCAAGTACATGGGCAAGGAGAGGTGCAAGTACAGCCGCAAGGAGAGGCGCAAGTATAGGCGCAAGTACAGCCGCAAGGAGAGCCGCAAGGAGAGGCGCATGGACAGGTGCATGGAGAGGTGCAACTAGAGGTTCATGGAGCGGCACAACTGCCTACAACGCTTGGTCCTCCAGAAGTAGGGGCACATCAGGAAATTGCTGTTCAAGAGGAGGTATCCGAGGAAGTCACTCCTCCTGATGATGAGTATCCATTGTCTTCCAGATCCCCAGCAAGAAAAAGGTCAAGGAGGAATACTAGAAGTTCTTCTTCAAGCCCCCTTCCTTCTGATGATGCTGATGTTGATTGGAACCCACCAATGCAGTCTGAGAGTGAGTCACCCCATAATGAGCCGACAAAGGTAGCTAAGCCTAAAAGGAAGGCTCCCGCAAAGCCTCCACTTATGGGTGATGACGACGAACAAGAAGTGGTATCTTCTGCTGCTGATGAACAGTCTGGCAATGATGACCCAGTCATCACAGTCGTCACTCCAGCCCCAGCAGGCATGCAGCAGACAGACATTTTAACCCTAGCCCGAATGGCTGCTGAGCGGGATATGGGCAGCGTGACACTGGTACCACCAGTGTTAACTACAACACCAACACGACCTACAGCTTCCATCTTTTTTAGTCAGAAGGGCCGGCATGGACCTCTATCCAGCTCGACCTCAAATAGTGGTGCTGTAAGTGAACAACAGAAACAAATTCAGCCACGCCCATCCTCCACTTCATCTGGCATTGAAAGTCAAAGTAGCACCTCGACCTTCAGCAGACATCATCAGTCCCCAGTTTGGGACTTCTTTACTGTTAGCGCAAAGGCGGAAAACATGGTCGTTTGTTCGATTTGTAAAGCATCCGTTAGTCGGGGTAAGCTTGGTACCAACTATGGTACCGGAGGCCAGAGAGGTCATCTCAAGCAACACCACACTATCATTTGGGAAACACACATCAGGAAGATCGGGGAAGCCAAAAGAAAAAAAATCCAAATGTATCCCTTGATATTGAATCTGATGATGATGAGAATCTGATTGTGCAGGGGGAAGTGAAGAAGCGACAGACATTTTATCTGGTACACCCAGTACCCCAGGCAGCAGCACTGCAGTGGTATCGCCCAGACCCTCTACCCCTGCAACATCAATGAGGCACACTAAGATTGTTGGAGAGACACCAATGCAAAATACATCAATGGGCCTAACTGGTTTGAAGAGGTCATCATCATCATCATCACGTAAAATGATCCAGCCCACCATTAGCAGAATGTTCTGGTCGGAGGCGCCATTTGAACACAACCACCCAACGGTACGTCTGTATAATGCGAAGCTGGCTAAAATGCTAGCGCTGGACCTTCTCTTTTTTTCTTTTGTGGAAGGGGTGAGGTTTCTAGAATTAGTGGCAACAGTCTGCCCTAAATGGAAGGTTCCTAGCCGGTCCTATTTTGCCAGAGTTGCGGTTCCAGCACTACATCAAGATGTGCTGGAGGTGATTGGGGCAGCTTTGCAGAAGAGTGCTGTTCACACTATCCACTTGACAACAGACATGTGGACCAGTTGCCAAGCCCTTGATTACATGAGCATCCCTGCACACTGGGTCTCTTTTGCAGGGTCTTTTGCAGGGGTTAGAGACAACTGGACACAGTTTTTCAAGCTTCTCGGAAACATGCAACATTAGCCATGTTTGCCATGGAGAAAAGTCATACTGCAAAAAACATTTTGGATGAGTTTAAAAGTAAGGTCAACCTATAGAAAAGGGAGTTAGAGGATTGTAAGCTAGGCTCGTCCTCCAAAATTTAAGTCAAACAAAAAGGTTTCTGTTTCCAGATACCCAAGAGCCTTGCTCAAAAAAGTACAGTCAGCACACACTGGGGTTGACCGTGAGACATATGTTAATGTGTGTAAAAAGGGAGAATTGCTCCTTTTTTAGGTGTCCCCTCAGCATCCGGACCGGAACAAAATACGTAGGTATTGTTTGCATGCACTTAATATAGTTTGTTGCATTTGAAAATTAATTTTGATAAATTCTCATTGAAGAGTTAAGGAGTGGCGAACATAGGGCTGGTCCCTGTGTAGTCCCGAAGAAGTGCTTGGGGTATGCACGAAACATGTCGACTATAGGAGTTGATAGGTACATCTGAACACATTAAGTTTAGGATAGCCTATCTCCCCACCCCGTTTTTAAATATTACCACCTAGAGGCCAGAATAAAGTTTATTGCAAACCTACTGGGCAGGTATTTTTATCTTACATCACATAGTCCACTCCCCCCACATTTACACATGCACCACACATAGTCCTTAAAAGTGCTCCTACGTAACTTCGCAAGTCGTAGCACGCCCCAGCCCGTAGAGGACTGGGATGGCCCCAATGATGAAGCATGTCACCGTGGGGCAACCCCGGTGAGTGAGGGGACACCTAAAAAAGGAGCAATTCTCCCTTTTTACACACATTAACATATGTCTCACGGTCAACCCCAGTGTGTGCTGACTGTACTTTTTTGAGCAAGGCTCTTGGGTATCTGGAAACAGAAACCTTTTTGTTTAAAAGTAAGGTCTCTGAATGGCTGCAACCAAGAAATCGCATAGTTGGTTATGTTTCCATGGATAATGGCAGTAATATAGTTAGGGCCATGCAGGACGGTGACTATTTCAGAGTGCCGTATTTGGCGCACTGTATAAACCTGGTTGTTCAAGATTTCTTGAAAAATGAAAACCAGGTCAAGAAGTTACTGACCACCTGCTGAAGAATCTGCACACATTTCAGCCATACTTTTAAGGCCCGGAAGGAGCTGAGGAGCATTCAACATGTACGTTAAGTGCTAGTCAAAGAACTCATCCAGGAGGTGGCAACACGTTGGAACTCAACCTTTTACATGCTTGAGAGTCTGTTTGAGCAGTGCATGGTAATCAATGACTATATCTTTACAGTAGGTTCTACTATTAATGACTTAAGGCTAGAGTCGGAGGAATGGCAGCTAGTTAAAAGCCTGACAGACATGCTTCGTCCTTTTGAGGTCTTCACGCGTGAAGTCAGCAGGGAGGACTGTTCTTTGAGCAAAGCTATCCCATTGTTGCGCATGCTAGAGCACCAACTGAAGGCGGTGTCTTCAACATTGAGAGAGGATGGTGGAAAGCAAGCTGCATATCTGTTGGCGGAGAACTTATTAAGCCGCCTAGTTGCCAATGAAAGGCTTCAAAAGATACATACAGAACAACATTACATTTGTGCCACTATTCTGGATCCACGGTACAAAAAGGCAGTGGCCAGCAAAGCATTCATTCCTTTTGATGAGGCAGATGTTTCAAAGTACAAACATTGGATAGTTGTGTCAGCCAAACGGTTCGAAAAAGATCGGCAGAGAATTCAAGGAGCCGTCGGAAGTCCAACTGAATCAGCAGGCGATCAAGCGTCAAGTTCCACTTCTGAATCTGTGGCCGAAGGGAGTCACTTTCCCTCACAGCCATTAACGACACCAACAGCAACCCTATCATCATCCTCACCTGCACCAGGCCCAGCCATAATATTGTCGGAAGCGGATTGGCTAACTCATCAAGGGTTTGTTCGTTCCAGTGCTGAGAAGGCCACAGATGGTACGCAAAGTGGAGCAACTGTGGAGAACCTTGAGTTGATGGTGCAGGCCTATGTGGATGAGCCAACACAGGTCTTTGTTCATACAAACCCATTGCGGTATTGGTACAGGAAAATGGCTCTATGGCCACTGATCGCCAACCTGGCTCTAAATTATTTGTCTTGCCTACTCGCAAGCGTGTCTTCTGACCGTGTTTTCAGTGCTGCTGGTGCCATTGTAACTTCAAAAAGGTCCTGCCTCTCGGCCAAAAATGTGGAGAGGTTAACACTAATCAAGATGAATCAGCACTTGATACCACCAGATTACAAAGTATGTGAATGCACGCAGGAAGAAGAGGACACCGACTTAGGTGACGGAAGTTCTTCTCTGTTACCTGACCTACTCCCGTCTCAAATCATGGAGTTGGAGGACGAGCTCTACTTCCCTGACACCGAGCCCTGAAAATCACTTCCTTTTTTTCGTCCTTATTCACTTTTATACCTGTGTGTCTTTCTTTGTTTTGCAACTTTTACAACAACAAAACTCTAATCACCTAATCACAACAAGTCCATCAGCAGCACTGTCTTCATCTTATATTCCTTATTGATTTGAAGGTGCCTCAGTCTGCATTCCTGAGGTTCACAAGTTCACAACTCAATCATGCTCCTTTATACTCCTCCTCCAGACTCCCCCTAACCATTTCCCTCAGCGTTTAGGCCCTGTTCTGTCCCTGTCCTCAGCTGCCCAGCAAGTAATGGCAGCTGCTACGTTTAGGTTTTGGTGCAGTGGCACAACCTGGACTTTGATGTAAGTGTAATTTCTGCGAATTCTCCTGTGCTGCACCTCTGAATGTGTTGTTAATGCATCATGTGTTCTCCTGTGCTGCACCTCTGAATGTGTTTTATGCATCATGTGCCTTGTTCTTACACCGCTGAATGTATGTTTATGCATCATGTGTTTTGTTACCAGGCCTATACCCCTAAATGTAGGGTGATATTTAGTTGGTTGTTTTCTCCTAGTACAGGTGTTCCCTGTGAGGTCCTGGTTCCCTGCGTAATATTCTCCTAAGGTGGTTAGGGTCGCATAGGCGGTACTTACAGGTTACCACTAGTTACTGGTTGTGTGCTAAAGTGATTTATACTCTATGTTCGAAGTGCTATTTCTAACAGTATTTCTAGTTATAAAAGTGCTGATTCCTGACAGTGGTACAGGTGGCCCTGTCTTGTACATATCCCCTGTAAATTCTGCCCGTGCCTGTTGGCACATTGTGAAGTATGTGTTTTTATCTAATGTGTTTTGGTGTAATACAGAGGCTATTTTTTTTTTTTACATATCCTTGTGTGGAGTTTCCTTTGTGGTGGGCCTTGGGTGTTGTTGCTGAGGGTGCATGCGCAAACACTTAACTCACATTGCCTCCGAGTTTTGCCTTACTGCTCGTCCTACGTTACCAAGGGGGTGAGCAGGGGTTATCTTGGCGCGTAACTCCCTTGCCCTGACGTGGAAGTGGTGGTCTCTGACTGACTTTGGCGCAAGCCCTGGCTGGCCAGGGATCCCATTTATAACATTGGCTCATTCATAATGATGTTGGCAATGCTTTAGGGGGGGTTGGTGTTCTTTGGTCCAGAATTGGCAGAATTTTGGCCTTTTTGGGTGTTTTGCGGGCGCTTGTGTTTGGGTGAAAACTAAGTGAAAACTAGTCGTAGACCTTCCTTCTTCTTCTTCTTCTTCAAAGAGCGCAGTGGTTCGATTTAGTTCTGCCTTGCTGAGATTCTTGTGAATCGCTGGAACAAGTGACTGTCCAGGTGAGTTTCAAGAGGATCAAAGTAATGGAAGTGCTGAAAACAGCAATGTTTTGTGAACAGCGCAATTGGCCATCTTTTGAATGTACCAGTATTGCATGTTTTTGGGGGGCTGTTTGGGGGGCTTCTAGGTTTCTGTCGGTGGGTTTTGGGGTCTGGGAGCACTGCTGGCACAGTCTAATGTTGATTGCAATTGTTTTTCATGAAATCCATGGTGGAAAAGGGGAGTTAGGGCCAACTGCAGAGCGTATTTGGACTGAATTGAAGGTAGGCCCATTTGTGCTATTTGCATGTTTTGGGGTGTTCTGCTTTTGGGCGGGTGGCTGCAGGGGTCTGGGGGCATAGCTCAAAAGTCTAATATCAAAATCAAGTGTTTTGGACCAAATCGGAGGTGAAAAAGTTTTTCCATTTTCAGGAATTTCGCTCACTTTAGTGTTTTTGGGGGGCTGTTTGGGGGTTCCTGGTTTTTGTGGGTGGGTTTTGGGATCTTGGAGCAACACTGGGTCAAGGTCTAATACCGGATAAAAGTGGTTTGGAGAAAATCAGAGGTGAAAAAGTTTTTCCATTTTCAGGAATTTCGCTCACTTTAGCGTTTTCCGGGGCCTGCTTGGGGAGGTTCCTGGTGTTTGGGGGAGCTTGGGGGGTCTTGGAGCAATGCTGGGTATGGATACTTGTGATTGCAAGTGGTTTGATGGAAATCCATAGTGGCAAAGGGGAGTTAGAGCCTAGCTGCAGAGCGCGCACGGAGTGATCTGGAAAATATGCAGCAATATGTCTAAGTGACCATTTTTCTGTTTTTGCTTTTTGGCTGTTTGGGGGGGTTAAACTTGTTTCCGCCTGGGTTGACGGGCCTGGGGGCATTTCTGTCAAGGTCTAATACCGGATAAATGTGGTTTGGAGAAAATCGGAGGTGAAAAAGTTTTTCCATTTTCAGGAATTTCGCTCACTTTAGCGTTTTCGGGGGCCTGCTTGGGGGCGTTCTTGGTGTTTGGGGGGGTTGGGGGGTCTTGGAGCAAGGCTGGGTATGGATACTTTTGATTGCAAGTGGTTTGATGGAAATCCATATTGGCAAAGGGGAGTTAGAGCCTAGCTGCAGAGCGCGCACGGAGTGATCTGGAAAATATGCAGCAATATGTCTAAGTGACCATTTTTCTGTTTTTGCTTTTTGGCTGTTTGGGGGGGTTAAACTTGTTTCCGCCTGGGTTGACGGGCCTGGGGGCATTTCTGTCAAGGTCTAATACCGGATAAATGTGGTTTGGAGAAAATCGGAGGTGAAAAAGTTTTTCCAATTTCAGGAATTTCGCTCACTTTAGCGTTTTCGGGGGCCTGCTTGGGGGGGTTCTTGGTGTTTGGGGGGGTTGGGGGGTCTTGGAGCAATGCTGGGTATGGATACTTTTGATTGCAAGTGGTTTGATGGAAATCCATGGTGGCAAAGGGGAGTTAGGGCCTAGCTGCAGAGCGCGCACGGAGTGATCTGGGAAATATGCAGAAATATGTCTAAGTGACCATTTTTCCGTTTTTGCTTTTTTGCTGTTTAGGGGGTTAAACTTGTTTCCGCCTGGGTTGACGGGTCTGGGGGCATTGCTGTCAAGGTCTAATACCGGATAAAAGTGGTTTGGAGAAAATCGGAGGTGAAATTTTTTTTCCATTTTCAGGAATTTCGCTCACTTTAGCGTTTTCGGGGGCCTGCTTGGGGAGGTTCCTGGTGTTTGGGGGGGGGTTGGGAGGATCTTGGAGCAACGCTGGGTATGGATACTTGTGATTGCAAGTGGTTTGACGGAAATCCATGGTGGCAAAGGGGAGTTAGGGCCTAGCTGCAGAGCGCGCACGGAGTGATCTGGGAATTATGCAGAATATGTCTAAGTGACCATTTTTCTGTTTTTGCTTTTTGGCTGTTTGGGGGGGTTAAACTTGTTTCCGCCTGGGTTGACGCTCTGGGGGCATTGCTTTCAAGGTCTAATACCGGATAAAAGTGGTTTGGAGAAAATCGGAGGTGAAAAAGTTTTTCCATTTTCAGGAATTTCGCTCACTTTAGTTAAATTATTAACAGAGGTAGTGAGTGGCCCCCGTAATCGCCGGATATATGCTGTGCTTGCAATACAAAATACTGCTACTATTCATGGTAGTATTCGGAAAAATTACAACTTCTTTTCCTTGCCTTTTCTACACTGGAACGGACGTGCGGGTGCGGTGTTACATGCTCTTCAAAGTAACACTTAGTTCATCCAGTGACCGTCTACTCTCTCTACATACACATATGCTATCTATGAGTCATATAGTACCATGATCCAGGCATCCATCCATTCAAAGTAAATGTCAATCATTCTTCTTAATGCCTCAAGTGGACAAACCTTACTTTTTCTCACTGGAAAACAACATTTTCAATTTATTTTGGAAACTGCAAGCCATGCATCCGTGCTTGACTTGCATTTGAATTTCAACCAAAGGATATATTGCACACACATACAGTTTCTGTTTCACCCACCTAGGCAGTCCTCTTTCCTTTCTCCTTCTACCCATCCTTGCTTCATCCTTCAACCGGACATGCATCATATTCCCAGCCACCTCGGGCATCATTCAAAAACACGTATCATTCTTTGCCAGTCATCATTACTTTTAACTCGCTCGTCCTTCCCCACTTACTTATACCCTTCTTTCCCTTTTCGTTCATACCATCCATTAAGTTCATCTCTGATCTGACTTGGCTTCTCGAAAAAGCTTTCACAGCTGAGTTGAAGTCAATTTAGAGGAGGATACTACCTGGTTAATAAAAACTTAGTTCTAAATTTGCAAGTCTTCTTAACAGTATAGTACACCTGTACTGTACAACGTTTACTACACCCGTACAGAGAGCACACTCTGCAGTCTGCTATCTCAATAAGTAAGGAATAGAATTGCTTACCCCTGTCCGCAACTACCGTGGCATCCCCCACAGGAGCTTCCGCTGGCTGTTGCACCGCCTACGCCCCAGGAATGCCCACCTCCGCGCTGGCCCCGGCACCAGTGGATTGTTGTGCCGATGTTCCGCTTAGAAAAAACATTTCAGATTCTTAGATGCCTTATACACCACTCCCTAGTATTTTGTCTAGGAATGAAAAAATGTCACTACAACTACACAAACAAATGTAATAATTTGTGACTGTCTAGTCAAAAGTAAAAATTGCACTTTTTTTTAGGGAAGGGTGTTGTCTTGCTACACTTTTTGGCACAACTGATGAATGCTTGCTTTTTAACATGCACCGTTTTTCTCATAACAGACAGAAGTTTCCATTCTAAGAACAAGAGCAACATCAGATCATCATCAGTAGGACTGAGTCAGCAACGATTCAGCACCACAAAGAAGATTTGAAGTTCCAACCAGGTGAGGGCTCGCCCACAATTAATGTGTAAGATCACTAAGCACTTTTCCTTTTTCAATCCACCGTTTATGTTTTTTTTTTTTTTTTTTTTGTATGTTCTTATATAGCGCTCGACTACCCGGAGGCATCTCGGCGCTTGCCTTGGGAACCCGTCCTGGCTTTTCCCTGTGAGATAGCCCCTAACGGGCATCCCCAAGGTGAAAGTCAGGCATCCCGCCGCGGGGGGCCGTTGTGGAGATTAAGCAAGCTATTGCCCAGAGTTGCAGAGTGTGAACCCATGATTAGGTCAGGCACCGAAGCGAGAATTATCGAGTCCGTGGACATTTGAGCTCAAGACCCTGCCGCGTCGGGAATTGAACCCTGGTCCCGGGTCTGACCTCTGCTTCAGGGTCTGCCTGCTCTGACCAGTGAGCCACACTTCACTTGTATGGTGAACTTGATTTTAATAAATGTTTTTACTTTTAATAAAGCTTTAAAACTTACATAGACTCTGTGGTTTTTAGTCATGAGTGAGTGAGCGAAAGGGTTTGCAATTTGCAAGCATGAGTCCGTGGCTCTGACAGTTCAGGACTCTGACTCCGTAGTCTTATGTCCTGGGTTGTATAATCATCATTGGGGATCAATCAACGATGAATTAGGGATTTAAATGACTCTGTCACACTAGCTAGTCAGTAAGGAGATTGGGGGTTCAAATTCTGTTATGACTGAGGTATGTGGAAAGTCTAACTGCGCCTATTATAATTGATAAACAATGCACTATTTAGTGTCCATAGTTCTGTTTGTGCAGAATTGTCCCTGCAACAATAGTAGTATGTATTGTCCTCCTATCCAATCAAAAAGTAAACTAGTATATTATTCTTTCTTGGTGGTCATTGACAGATTATCATTGGGAATTGTCAAAGCATAAACATTTAGAAGACTTCAAAAGACATTACGGACAACCCAGAGGACTGCACTCAGTGCATAGAGCTATTGCTGAATAGAATGGGAGTTTAGTTTAACACCTTTTGCCAACTGTGCAAGCTTAGTTAGCTACACAGACAGACTAATAATAATAATCGAGTAGCACCACAGGGAGTCATAGTAGAGGCAGGATAAGAATTTAGAAACAGTCTACAAGAAGATCAAAGACGATGTAGGAAAAATCGAATGTGAAACGTTAGTAAAAAATAGGTATTCCAAAAGATAGGGAAGTATAATTATTAATCTTAACATGAAAACTTACTGGGGCCAGCAGAGGAGCCCTCGCCTGACCGATCCTTGCCTTCCTGGTCCTCATCCGCCGGCGCAGCTACCTCCTCCGCTGTCCTCTTGCCCCTGGGGGAGCTGATGTACAACATGAAAGAAAGACCCAAACATGGATTGTTGTCAACCAAATCAAACATTTCAAAAGAACAATAACAAATTATTTCGGGGAAATAGCTGTCGTATTTCTATCTAGGACCCTAATTCGATATTCCCGATTCATGACCTTATGCGGTTATAATAATTAATATCCTTATAAAGGCATAAGAATCATATCCATATTTAGTAATAGCCCATGCAGTCCAAAGCACGGCAAGGCTACTCCCATAGACTCCTAGAAAGCACAACGCGTTCGTTAAACAAACCAAGCCTCCAGCAGCCCGGGAATTCCCCCTGCTTTTGTTTTGATTTGCACAAGAACTCCTGGAGTCCAGAAAGAACTGTTAGTTCTTAGTGACTTCTTATGTCCAACCTTACGTCAAACCCGGCACCTTTCAGGTATAAATATACCAACCTTGCCTTAAGCAAACACACGGTGGTGGGGAGGAATATATGACGTAATCCCGCATACCATCAGTCCGCATACCATCAGTCCGCAAAAATAATCCCGCATGTACTATTAGGCCGCAAATTAAAATAATGAAAACTTTTAGAACGAATATGCCTTTAGCACGCATGCCTTTACAACGTAAAGGCATGCATTTTAAAGGTATACTCGTTGTAAAAGTTGTTAAGGTAAGTAAAAGTACACTACCCACACTACCCTACACTACACTACCCTATACTCTAATGTAGTACCCCTGCACCACCCACCCTTGACACACAGTCCTTTTTCTACATTTACACTACCCAGCACGACCCCCCAACACTACCATAAAGCACTTTACTACCCTACACAAACACTACAACAGTACCTTAATACACTACCCCCAGCATGACCCTACACAAACACTACAATACTACACTAAACCACTACACCCAAAACCCTAAAACACTACCCCCAGCATGACCCTACACTACACAAACACTACAACACTACCCTAAACCCTAAAACACTACACCCCAGCATGACCCTACACTACACAAACACTACAACACTACCCTAAACCCTAAAACACTACACCCCTGCATGACCCTACACTACATAAACACTACAACACTACCCTAAACCCTAAAACACTACCCCTGCATGACCCTACACTACAACACTACCCAAACCCTAAAACCCTACACCCCAGCATGACCCTACACTACGCAAACACTACAAATCTACCCTAAACCCTAAAACACTACCCCCAGCATGACCCTACACTACGCAAACACTACAACACCGCCCTAAACCCTAAAACACTACCCCCAGCATGACCCTACACTACTCAAATACTACAACACTACCCTAAACCCTAAAACACTACCCCTGCATGACCCTACACTACAACACTACCCAAAACCCTAAAACACTACACCCCAGCATGACCCTACACTACGCAAACATTACAACACTACCCTAAACCCTAAAACACTACCCCCAGCATGACCCTACACTACGCAAACACTACAAAACTACCCTAAACCCTAAAACACTACCCCCAGCATGACCCTACACTACAACACTACCCTAACCCCTAAAACACTACCCCCAGCATGATCCAACACTACACAAACTCTACAACACTACCCTAAACCCTAAAACATTACCCCCAGCATGACCCTACACTACACAAACACAACAACACTACCCGAAACCCTAAAACACTACCCCCAGCATGACCCTACACTACGCAAACACAACAACACTACCCTAAACCCTATAACACTTCCCCCAGTACGACCCTACACTAAACAACCACCACAACTCTACACTACACTAACACAACACTACACTACACAACACTACACTACACAATCACTAACCCACGAAAAAATTAACCCAAACCCACTTACCTCTCTCGTCATCGTGGTTTTCACAATGCAAATGCATTTACCATACATGCCTTTACAACGTAATTCGTTGTAAAGGCATGCGTGATAAATGCACATGTGTTTTGAAAAAATGCGGGATAATGGTATGCGAGGTCAATGACCTTGCGGGATAAAGGTATGCGGACTGAAAGTCTGTGGTATAAAAAATGCGGGATAATGGCTGCAAACCGCTGGGGAGCAGAGCAACGTTCTACTTGTCCGAGAGCCCAGCTGTTGCCAGAGCCGAAGGAAGCCGCCCCTCCCTTTTTGACGTGCTGGAGAAGCTGCCTTTCTCACGCCGAGAAATCCAGCTCCGGCGTTACCAAGTTACCCTCGCGGGTTGCTGGGAGATTGAGTCCTGAGAAGCGAGATACAACACCTCCTTCATTCTATAACCAAGGTACGGAGCTGATTAAAACCTTAGAGAGAATTCTTGATTCCGATCCTTGGCAAAAACCTAACTTTAACTTGATACTGTTACTTACTTACTCCTTCCCACGTATTAGGCTTAGGTCAGGTACACTGGGGTAGGCGTATCTTAGAAGCATCAGTTGAGTCAGTTAGTCAATGTTTTTATGTATATATATATTTTATCCATTTTAAAGTATCATATGGCTAAGAAACCATATCAATGCTTTTACAGTGTTATTTCATAATACTACTTTTACTGTACGCACTTTACTTTATGATAAGTATTGCAATTGTGGCAATTCATTTCTCTTGCATGAGAAAGAAGACTGCTCAATAAAATAACACCTTTTTATTGAAAACGCCAGTCTCTCTATTTCTCTGCATTCTGGTGAAACTAAGCATGCACAATTGACTGAGTGAAATAGCCGTCTATTGTTTTCACACAACTCTAGAGATACACTCTTTATTCTGGGGGAGCAAAGTTGTCATGTTTATGCGGTTGTCAGAAACTAATCCCTTCTTGTCTAAATCAGGACGGTTAACCCTTTCCTGAACATTCGAGAAAGTTTCTAGTGACCTCTGAGCTAGCTGGCAAAACTAATTAAGTCTAACATAGTCAGTAGAGACCTAGATGACCTCAGTCCTACGTCTTCACTGCTGTTTATGTTATTCCAATGTGCAGAGCCTACTGGGAATATAGGAACTACACTACATGGCGCCCAACGTTTGGTAAGGCGATAATCTAATGCAAGACACTAGAGTAACTCAGTCGTGCTTTTCACACAGACCCCTTTTCTCCCGTAAAATCTCCAATAGACGTCTGGAGTGGGTGAAAGGTTAATATCCACCGGAACTTAGTAGGATGAGAATCCTATGTATTAGTTCTTGGTTTAGTCAACGTTGAAGGATACAGTGTTCCAAAATATTGTGCACCTAATCTTTGTTTCCTTGAAACTTGATCTGCAACAACAAAAAACTTTCTTTCAATAAAATGACGGATAGTGAAGAAGAAAGAGAGAGAGAAGCCTTAGCAGCTCGACTCTTACAGGAAGACACAAGTCTCCAGCAAGAAGACCCAAATTCTATAGTCATTCCAGTCAATATAAGAAAAACTATAACTCTTAAACTCATAGAAAATGGACTATCACCAAGAGGTGGTACAGTCATATTCGTGATAGAGGCACATGAATAGCGGCAGACAGAGGTATTCTATTCATGGATACATTTTCCAGCAGCACACGCTGTGACAAAAGATTTCCATTATTACAAAATAGAGGAACCTCCGGATGAATACACTCCTTTCGAGGACGTTGAAATCCCACTAACATCCCAAGAGCACCTGCTCTGGTTTAAAGGCGCCCTAAAACATCAAAATCACATCACCAGGCACGGTCCACTAGGTAGACCAGGAGCCACGTGGCCTTTTCTAGCCAGCTACACACCACTCCCAGACATTGATAAAATGTCAAACGTGGAACTTTTAGCTCAGCTAAAACTTTTAATTAAAATACATAGACAATTAGTCCAATATGTCATGCGGACTGCAACAGTCCAACCAGCAATTATCATCCCACAACAGATCCCTCATCAGGGGAATACAAACAAAACTACACCACAGAACATACAATCATGTTTTGGTAAAACACCGATAAAACGAGAACAAATTCCATTCTGGTTAGCTCAAAAACTAACTCAAATAGAGGCAGTATTTTCTAATACTACACCTCATGAAAAATACAGAATTCTGACTATCTGCCTCCCAATGGTGATCGCACCACATGTGGAGGACTGTGACACTTGGGGCACGGTCTTTGCTTCCATCTACACAAAAACACATGGGGTTCCGTCCATGGCGGTCATACCAGATGTACTAAGACAAATTCAGAACGAATACGGTCCAGAACCCGTTTTAACTCTGGGTATGAAATGACTAAAAGACTTTAAACAGGTCTCGGCTATATTATTAGCCAACATAAAAGGAGAAGCAGCATGTGTGGCAATCCGCCAGAAATTGAAGGAGACAGATATAACAGACCAACCATTTGAACTTCCCTGAATCATAGAAAAATTCTATGAAGAACTAGGAAGAGATAGTTTGGGTGGGAAACCAATAAAACCCCAACTAACTGAAAATCCTGAAAAAACATTTATTAAAAATAATCTAAATACTCCAAAAAAGAGTTGGGATGGTAATAAATAAGCCTGGGCGTAGTTCGCGTAGCCGCACTCCGCGAGCTACGCGAAGATGCACTTGCACTCCGCGAACTACGCATAGCTCCGCGAGCATGCGTAGTAGCTTGCTTGACCAGTTCGCAAGCCATTTTTCGTCTTCGGGAGCGCCGTGGAACTCTGGAACCTGCTCAACACCACATCTCCAGACGTCGCCTTCCTCACGGAAACATGGATGAACGCCTCCTCAGCGCCCGACATCGCCGTCACCATCCCGGACGGATACAAGATCACCCGGAGAGACTGCGTCAACGAGACAGGAGGAGGCATCGCCATCGTCCACAAGAACACCATCCGCATCACGACCAACTCAGACGACACCCTCACAGCCGCTTAACATCTTCACTTCCAGATACACACCGAATCCAAGACCACACTCAGAGGCACCCTCATCTACAGACCCCCAGGACCTCGCACACAATTCAGCGAAGACATCGCAGACTTCATCAGCCCGCACGCCCTCACCTCCGCTGACTACATCCTCCTAGGGGGCCTCAACTTCCACCTGGAGAACAACAACGACAACCAACACCACCACCACCCTGCTGGACAACCTCGCCAACCTCGGACTCATGCAACTGGTGAACACCCCCACCCACTACGCCGGACACACGCTTGACCCAGTCTTCTCCTCCAGCAAGTACATCTCCACTCCACCGGGCTCCACTGGACAGACCACAGCTGCGTCCACTTCAGCTTCAGAAAGACCACGACTCACCACCACCCGCAACAGGTTCCCCGCAGGAACTGGAACAAGATCACCACCGACCAGCTCACCACTTCACTGAGCCAGAACCCACCCGCCAGCTCAACAGACCCCAACCAAGCAGCCAATAACCTCACACAGTGGATCACCAATTGCGCTCGCCCAACCAGCCTCGACCACTCGCAGTCCGGCTTCCGCACCAACCACAGCACCGAGACCGCCCTCATCGCAGCCACTGACGACATCCGAGCCCTGCTCGACAACTGGGAAAAAGCGGCCCTCATCCTCCTGGACCTCTCCGCGGCATTCGATACGGTCTGCCACCGCACCCTAGTGCAGCGCCTCAGCAACATTGGAATCCAAGAGAAGGCACTGGAGTGGATCATCTCGTTCCTCACCGGAAGAACCCAGAGAGTCCGCCTCCCCCAGTACAGATCCAAGGCCACCGAAGTCATATGCGGCGTACCACAAGGACACCCAGCTGATCCTCTCCCTCACCAACGACCCAGGAAGTGCCAGAACCAACCTACACGAATGGATGAAACGCGTAGTCGAGTGGATGAGGAACAGCCGCCTGAAACTGAACTCAGACAAGACGGAAGTCCTCATCCTTGGATCATCACCCTCCGCCTGGGACGACTCCTGGTGGCCCCCTGCCCTGGGCAGCGCACCCAAACCAGCGGACCACGCACGCAACCTGGGCTTCATCCTGGACTCCTCCCTCTCGATGACCAGACAAGTCAACGCCGTCTCATCATCATGCTTCAACATCCTACGCATGCTCCGAAAGATCTTCCCATGGCTCGCCACCGAAACCAGGAAGACGGTCACATAGGCACTCTTCATCAGCCGAATGGACTACGGAAAACCCTCTATACCGGAACCACAGCCAAACTCCAGAAAAGACTCTAACACATCCAGAACGCCTCCGCACGACTCATCTTGGACATCCCCCGACACAGCCATATCTCCGGACACCTGAGAGACCTTCACTGGCTCCTTGTCAGCAAGAGAATCACGTTCCAACTCCTCACCCACGCACACAAGGCCCTCCACGACCTGGGCCCCAGGTACCTCAACAACCGCCTGACCTTCTACACTCCCACCCGCCAGCTACGATCGACCAGCCACGCCCTCGCCGCCGTGCCACGCATCCGAAGATCCACCATGGGAGGAAGATCCTTCTCCTACCTGGCAGCCAAGACTTGGAACTCCCTCCCCATCCACCTCCGCCTGATCCAAGACCACCTCTGCTTCAGGAAGCAACTCAAGACATGGCTGTTCGAGCAGTAGCGGACCCCCCTCACCCAAGTGCCTTGAGACCCTCTGGTTGAGTAGCGCGCTATACAAATATCCTGATTGATTGATTGATTGATTGATTGCCTGCATGCTCGGGATGTGTAGCGCGCAAAGTTACCCATGAGGTTTGTCCCGCCCGCTCGCGTCCCCTTATTTCCGGTCACTACTAACGTGTTCGCGAGTTATTCTGTGCCAGATTGCAGTTTCTGCGTGTTCGGCAACTCGATCTTACCGACAAGCATCCTCGCGCACGCGAAAATGCTATTGAGCGCGCGAGAACTACGCTACGCAGCAGTTTGCGGAGTATTCAACAACTTCGCGTTCTCCGCGGAGCGCGGAGTTGCCGAAACTCCGCAAACTCCGCGAACGGAGCGTAGTTCTTCGCCCAGGGTTAGTAATAAACAATCCACTCCCAAGGAAAAATGATTCCAGTCGAGAGGAAGGTCTCCTCAACGGAGAGAAAGATCTCCTGGCCGAGGAGGCAAGTCTCCCCAAAGGGAACCCTCTGAAAGAAGATACAATCTTAAAGATAGGGATAAATTGAGAAAATCTGATAGATATCAAGATATTGATACACGTCCCTCTCGATCTTTCTCACTCGATCCTTCTCGATCTTCCTCACAGAAATCGGAAAGAAGAGGACGGTCAGAACACAAGGAAGAGCACGTCAAGTCCAAAGACAAAGAACCTGCTCATCAAAGTAAAAAATCGCGATTTCCCAGAAAGAAGGTAGCAAGTATAAAAATTAAACATGCCGAGGATTCTGAGGACACAACTGAAAAACGGAGAGTGGGCCCAGACAATGCTAGACAGCGCAGCAGAAGTGACCATAGCTCGCAAGATCCTGATGAATCTTCTGGAGACAGTGGACACGAATGAATACATTCAGGTGGAAACTGCAGACACACGAGTTAGTGTGCCCCATAAACTATATGAAATAACATCACATATAGAGGGAGACAAAACTAGGAAAATAAAAGGTCTCTTTTGGGAGAAACTGTCAAAAGGCTATGATATCCTGTTAGCTGAAAAAGACTGCCCACCAGAGTTTGTCAGGGAGTGCCCTCATGGCGAAGAAATGATTATGCCTGCCTTGGAGAAGTGTGGCTCAATGCTTAGAGCGGCAGACCTTGATGCAGAACGCTGGCCAGGGACCAGGGTTCGATTCCCGCCTCGGCGGGTTTCGGGCTTAAATTCCTCTGACCGGATATTCTCGCCTCAGTGCCGATTCTAAGCATGGGTCCCACGCTGCAACTCTGGGCAATAGCTTGCTTAGTCTCCACAAAGGCCCCCTGATACACAAGGGATGCCTGGTTTCACCATGGGATGCCCAGGAGTGGACACCCCACAAGGAAAAGCCAGGAGGGGTTCCCTTGTGGTAGGAGTACAAGCGCCGGGATGCCTCCGGGTCACTGTTCGCGCTATACAAATACGCCACATTTACATTTACATTCTCAAATCATATTCCGATTCATAAAAAATACACATTTGCAAGAAAATGGGCAGTGGCCCAGGCCCCAGCATTATACAAAACTCATGTAGGATGGGATGATGACTCTCCTCCCCACAAAATCCAGTTAAAAAATCAACCCACTGCACAAAGGCAGTACCCATTTAAACAAGAAGCTAAAAAACAAGTCAGGGAGATCTTAGATCAAGTTGAATACCAAGGGGTGATTGAAACATGCACCTCACAAATGAACAATCCTTTGTTTCCTGTCTCCAAGCCAGACGATTCATATCGTCTAGTTTTGGACTACAGACATTTAAACTCCTGCTGCAAAACTTTTGCAGTACAAAATTCACACAGTGCAGCACTAATGAACAACATCGTGCGCAAAAAATATAAAACAACATTAGATATCTCTAATGGATTCTTCTGTCAAAACATAGCACCTGAAAGCAGGTATTTGACCGCTTTCTCAATAATGGGTTCGCAAAAACAATTTTGCCGGCTCCCACAGGGATTCAAGAATAGCCCAGGATTATTCTCAGCAAGGGTAACAGAATTACTACAAATATATGATGATGAGGCATTATCATATGTCGATGACATCTATCTTACAGACGATGACCTGGAGACTCACTTATAAAGGGTGAACACCATAACTCTTGGGTTCGCATCAGAGGGTTACAAATTCAACTTTAAAAAGTCAAGAATTGCCCATCTAACAGTCCGATTTTTAGGATATGAATTATCAAGTGAAGGCAAAAGCCTGGCAGACAACTTCTTAGAAAAGTGTGCCATACTCTAAGCACCAAAAACGCAGAAAAAATTACAATCAATGCTAGGCTTCCTGAATTTTGGAAGAACATACATTCTAAATTATGCAGAGAGGGTTACACCTCTCTATGAATTAATAAAACCTGAATTCAATCCCATACATTGGACTCAAAAACACACAGAAATTTTGAGATCATTACAGACAGACATGTTAGCTAAAACAAAACTGCAAACTCGTGAAAACATATGCAATCTGGTAATCCGAGTCATCCGAGGAAGATGCGGATTCACATACCTGACCTCTAATGAGGGAGAAACGGTACCAATAGCTTACAAATCACATCTGTACACACAGGCTGAAATGAAATTCAGTTCTACAGAAAAAATTGTGACAGCAGTTCAAACTACTGTAGCCGGAGAAAGAGCCCTAGCCCAAGGCAAAAGAATAACTGTTTATACAGCAGAATCAGCCCTTGAGGCATTAACATGTCCACCGAACCTGAAAACAGTGGCATTAGAGCCAACATGGATACAATGGGAAAATTCTCTTGCTACAGAAGATGTGAAATACTATTTTGACCCGAAATTGAAAAAACTAGATGATCTAGAATATGAACAAGAATATCCTCTGCCAATCGAAATTCTGCCTCTCGAACAATCTAAATGTGTGATCTACAAGGACAGATTTGCTCACCATTACGATGTAGAGGAAAAATCCTACAATGCAGCGTGCGCGATTGTTAAAGGTTGCTGGCGCTCTGGTAAATTCAAACCAATGATTACCAAAACTGAATCACTCCGGAACTGCTCAGCTCAGCGAGCTGAAATAAGATCTTTAAAGATGGCGCTTGAGAATGCCGATCGCGAATTCCCCACACTAATAGTGTGCGATTCGCATTACTGCGTCAAGTCTTATAACAGTGACATGCAGACATGGAGCAAAAACGGTTACAAAAACGACACAGGTGCCACAATAAAACATAAAAAGCTTTGGGAACAAGTAGTTCTTTTGCAGAAAGAACTACAAAAGACTCACGTGATACACGCATTGAGTCATCGACGTGATGGCGTTCACGTTGCAGTGAATTAATTGGCTGATAGAGCCGCAGCGGTTCAACCGGCTTCCGTAACCACAAAAAAGCGTTCAGAAAAATACATAGATGGAGAAACCAGGCTGGCGGTAAAAGCGTTGTTAAAAGGCGATTATGCAGCATTACCTCTCAACTATCCACTCAATAATACATACATAATTGATGCAAACTCCGTTCCTTTTGCTCAAATCCCTGGAGTGGGGGATAGAGTAATTCCAAACATGAACCGGAGCGGCTTCTTGATACAAGAAGCACACATGGGACTGGGTCTAAGGCACCAACAGATATTGAAATCTCTGATAGAATTACAATCACAATACTGATCGCCGGGAATGAGCGTAGATATTTACAATTTTGCAAGAAATTGTGAGGACTGCAACAGAGATCGCGATTGTGAACCGGACCAGATACCAGCCCAGACACCACTATGGGATAGAATCAGGCTATCTATGCGCAATAGTCCCACCGGACAAATGCGGTCCCATAATTATTAAGACTTGATTCACTAAAAATGTGGCCCCAGCGCTCGGCTGACGCCAGAACTGTTATAAAAGATTTGCTAGTCTTTATCAGCACATACGCAATTGGCGTGCTGCATTCTGACCAGGGTCCTGCGTTTAGCTCTCGAGCTTACAAAGAGGCCATGACCAGCATGGGCATTGCATTGCGGTACTCTTCTCCCTTCCATCCTGAGGGAAATGCGGTAGTGGAAAGAAAAAAACGTGACATAAAGCAATCTAAAATGGCGGGGGTATTAGGTTCGGGTGATGGGTGGGTCAAACATTTAATAAGTGTCCAACGTAGTCTTAATAACATGCCAAGAAATTGTCTAGGAGGTATCAGTCCATGTGAACTTTTGTTTGGTACTAGAATGATTATCCAGGATCTGGATCGTCAGACTTCAGTGGTAGAAGAAAAAACTTTTGATATCAAAGAAAGTTTGGCTGTTTTACAGGACTTGAATGAAACAAGAAAGAGTCTAAGTAACATAAAGACTAAGCCAACAACCACTGAAGAACCACCTGTCCCAGCAAGACCTGTCTGGATTCCAAAGATTGGGGATCTGGTCAGAGAAAAGATCGCGGTGAAGAAGGAATTTGGGCCTTCTTACAGAAAAGCAGTACCTGTCTTAGCTATCAGCGGAACAAGATCAATAGTACTACGGCCACTTGCCAGTAAAAAAGAAAACAGAATTGTTTCAATCGATCTGGTGAAACCACAAACATGTGGCCGATAATAAATAGCAGGCCCAGTGGACTACCAAGAAATAGCAGAAGACCAAACTTTGCTACAATCCAAGAGGTTCAAACTGAAAGACTAATCACATTCGATAAGCCTGCAGTAAATAAAAAGGGACTATGCAACAAAGCTATGGAACCTGTGCCACTTGAAACCCAAATCGCAACAATTTGTGATGATACACCAATCTACAACAAAGTAGCATCGATATGTACAAATGTAACAAAAGAAAATGCAAAGATCAATGGAAATCCGGAAGCGATCCCACCAATTGACAGAACTGCATCTGGCTATTTTATCAACTTTGTTGACTTTTCCGATGATCCAAGTGAACATGGAGACAAGTCAGCAACAAAAAATTTCAAAGAGAAAATGACCGAGTTGTTTCACCAACTAAAAGAGACATATCTAATCTCACCATGGATTGAATTTTGGATTGTGTTAGGTGTACTTTTCCTCCTGCTTTGGCTCATCATGGTTTTATGTTTGGGTAGATTCATTGATGGAAAATATAGTACAATGGACAAAGCAAGTCAGAACATCAACTTGGTCCTAAAGTCTCACAGATCCTCTCACATCGAGAAAAGAGAACTATCATCAGTGAACATCACAGCCAACTCAATACCCGGGGGTATTGCATGGGAAAGAACTGACTATGATATTTATAGCCGATTGAGCTCTTGAAGTATCCACACCAGTTTAAGATTCCTTAAGCGATTTTGTGAAACCAAGTTCTTTTTCTGATGATTGGGATTTTGAAAATATTATTAATATGATGTCAGATTTAGTAATGTCAGCTAAATTTACAGACCATGATTATTTACAGGGTTCATCAAATTATGAAGAATCATACTGTTACAACCACTATGGTCATCACTATTTGCATAAATCTGCACAACCTCGAAATTTTTTGACTTATAATCAATAAGAACATTGTCCAACTCCACCAAAAGGAAGTTCGAAAATATTTTTTGAGAAATTTCCATACTTCTCAGGGTTTAACAACAGTGATCCAGAAGTCTAGAATCATTATTTAGAGCCTGCATGATCCCAGAACAAATAATATTCCTGAATGATACCATTCAACAAACTACTTGTCTTGGTTTAGCTAAGATAAAAGACTTAAACAAACCGTCTATTCCGAAGCCCATACCTGATTAAAACAGTACTACTGATATGGAAATAGACGTATCCCATATTTTTCACCAAAACAGAACAAACCTGATTGAAAAAAATGGTTGATCTGGCCCATAGACCCAAACAACTGTCAAGATAGATTCCTGAACAAAAAACAGGGGTTCAAAATGACCAGGCCAGACCCAAGATATTCCCAGAGACAAAATCCAGGGATAGTCACAACATACAGTGTAGGGAAATTATGTCTTGAGTGGCTACAAACATCCACACTGGCTGAAATTAAGCAACACTTGACTTTACTTAAAGAAGGTGCTGACTTGCTGAATGGGACCTCGCAAACAGCGTCAAAAACGTTTCATAGTGGCCGGTATATACGCTGCATACAACAAAGCTTGGAAAGTAATGCAAATTGAAACAGCAGAAAAAATACGAGAAATTGATCGTATAAATTTGGAAAATCACTTTCTGTTGTGGACAATGGGTTAACAACTCTGTCTTCCAGAATATATTCACTGGACAGTATTGTATCATCTGCCTTTGATATAATAGAGCAAGACTTGCTAATGTTACAACATGGTCAGTCCCAATTACGTTCTATTGTACAGCTTGGCTGGACGTTGCAAAACCTGCATTCAGGCTACGTGCCATGGCGTCTAATCAATACAACATCATTATTTTCTATTTTTAAGCTTACTGATAAACAAATCAGTTTGGCACTATTATACTGATATATTGGCACAGATTATACGATTCTGAGCATTGAAAAACTTGAGAGATTGCCATTGACAATGTCAGAGAGACCTGTCATTGAATGGATAATACACGAAACAATTACAATTCCGATTACAACTTTCCAGTTTAAATATTGCCAAGAATATATACCAGCAGGCCAGTATGAAAGTGTTGTGTTTAGCCTGTCTCTTTTCTACCTGTGGGATTTCATTGTCATTCACATGATGTCACCACTAGAACCTTTGGTGACATCATGGAGTGTTTGGGGCTTAGCCTGGTGACAACTGGCAGTTGGAACCAGGCAGGCTGAGTGACAAGCTTGTCACTCCTGGTGGGTCTTTTATTATTACCATCTTGATGACATGACCTGAAATCTATCTTGAATAAAACAACCTAAATTATACCAGGCTCCAGGCTTCTATTTACAACAGAAAGGTTGGGTAAAGGTTACATCAAATCAACCTGGGATTTACCTTACACACACAAATGTTATAGTGAAGGAAAAAAGGAGGTATTCCTTAGTGGCAATAATTGTAAAAAATCACTAAGCGGTACACTTCTGTGTCAAGGTATTAACTTGCATGGAGCCTGCGAAGGGTCTTCAAATAACCTTTCATGTCAAGTGCAAGGCACTCCTGCAACACAGATAGAACCATTCTTCAGGCAACTTTCCAACAGTATCTATGTTATAATAACTGACCACAGCTGTTGTGGCTTGGTGCCAGGAGAATGCTATCTCGTAACTGTTACTTCCAGGGTCGTTTGCTGTATGCAAGTATTGTATCCAAACAGCAACCCAGACATGGAGGCGGCAATATGGCCTATGTGAATATCTCTTCTATTCGAATTGATACTTTAATCAGAATGAAGTCTATTCTTTTACGGACAACTGTGCCTTTGACATCATCCAAAGAAATGGATGATCTGCAAGTTGCAAGGACGGCAGCAGAGATACATACCCTTTTATCAACAAATTGCCCGTACATTTTGCAGAAATGTTAAGCCAAATTTTAAACATGTCTGATACCAGTGGCATCGCACATGTATTTAAGATGATTTTTTCGGGATTGTTAACACCATTTAAAACAGTTCTGGGCATCTTCCCGAATTTTGTCCATTCTGTCTTTGGCGTCCTACCTTTAATTTTGGGGCTCGTAGCAGGAATTTTATTTGTATTTGTTCTGCTCCGATATGGCAAGCCAATACACAGACAAAACTCCAGCAATGATGGAAAAAAACGATCCTTGCAATACGATACCAAGACCGTATCACTAAGGTCCTCGGATTGGCCCGGCTAAGAGATCTGAGTACAACGTGGTTTCTTTCATTCAGACCAATCTGGCAGGATTGCATCTTACCTGTGCTTCGATGTCTGCTATGCGGAAAAGAATGCGTGTTGGACGTCTGTCTTACACTACCATCAACAGTACCAATGGATGTCGACGCTTTGCTTTGTCTTGTAACGACTCATGCAATGTGTTATCCCCAGCGGCTACCTATTCTGATGACAGCATTCGTTGAGACTTCACCACTACGAGTAGGTGGCGGTGAAGTACGAGAAGAAAGCAGCACCAAACAGGTACAACCTTCTGTGAGCATTGCTGATCCAAACATCAATGATAGCAATCACGCACAGAACTGCACAGTTTCATTATTTTCTAACTTGGTCGAACTTTCACCTGATGTTGTAGACCAATTTTTTGCAAGCCTATCTGAAATAATGTTCTCCCCTGAACAACGAGAATAACTTTTAAAAACAACAAGCACACAGCGTTCCCTGAACTCTGAATTTGGCCTTCAGTTCTGTTAAACGAAGCAACTGAAAACATTTGGAACTATTTTTCCCCTGAAAACAAAATTATTTTTCTTTCAAATCAAAATATTATACACTTTTCCAGCGCATGGTACTTTGCTTAAAGTAGAACTATTCTTAGAGAACAGAGCTTCTATTTTTAGTGAGATAAGAGACAATTTTTTACCTCAGCGTCTAGCACATGTACACTAGCATATAATAATATGTGATGAAATGGTCTCGACCTTCTCTTCTGTATACAGAGCCATTCCATGTGTAATTTTCGCAAATTGGTTCAGCTAATATATATGCATTTAACTGATTGATAACCTTGCTTGAAAAAACGTACAGTACCAATACTAATTTTTCGTGTATAAACCATACACCATTTCAAATGCAATTATGTATTTTGGGGTGGGTTGGAAAACACACATGCATCGTATGTTTACTATATTGCTTATTTTTTAGTAATGATGGACATTAATCCGTGGAGTGGGTGTTGTATTTCTATCTAGGACCCTAATTCGATATTCCCGATTCATGCCCTTATGCGGTTATAATAATTAATATCCTTATAAAGGCATAAGGATCATATCCATATTTAGTAATAGCCCATGCAGTCCAAAGCACGGCAAGGCTACTCCCATAGACTCCTAGAAAGCACAACACGTTCTTTAAACAAACCAAGCCTCCAGCAGCCCAGGAATTCCCCCTGCTTTTGTTTTGATTTGCACAAGAACTCCTGGAGTCCAGAAAGAACTGTTAGTTCTTAGTGACGTCTTATGTCCAACCTTACGTCAAACCCGGCACCTTTCAGGTATAAATGTACCAACGTTGCCTTAAGCAAACACACGGTGGTGGGGAGCAGAGCGACGTTCTACTTGTCCGAGAGCCCAGCTGTTGCCAGAGCCGAAGGAAGCTGCCCCTCCCTTTTTGACGCGCTGGAGAAGCTGCCTTTCTCACACCGAGAAATCCAGCTCCGGCGTTCCCAAGTTACCCTCGCGGGTTGCTGGGAAATTGAGTCCTGAGAAGCGAGATACAAAACCTCCTTCACTCTATAACCAAGGTACGGAGCTAATTAAAACCTTAGAGAGAATTCTTGATTCCGATCCTTGGCAAAAACCTAACTTTAACTTGATACTGTTACTTACTTACTCCTTCCCACGTATTAGGCTTAGGTCAGGTACACTGGGGTAGGCTTATCTTAGAAGCATCAGTTGAGTCAGTTAGTCAATGTTTTTATGTATGTATATATTTTATCCATTTTAAAGTATCATATGGCTAAGAAACCATATCAATGCTTTTACAGTATTATTTCATAATACTACTTTTACTGTACACACTTTACTTTATGATAAGTATTGCAATTGTGGCAATTCATTTCTCTTGCATGAGAAAGAAGACTGCTGAATAAAATAACACCTTTTTATTGAAAACGCCCGTCTCTCTATTTCTCTGCATTCTGGTGAAACTAAGCATGCACAATTGACTGAGTGAAATAGCCGTCTATTTTTTTCACACAACTCTAGAGATACACTCTTTATTCTGGGGGAGCAAAGTTGTCATGTTTATGCGGTTGTCAGAAACTAATCCCTTCTTGTCTAAACCAGGACGGTTAACCCTTTCCTGAACATTCGAGAACGTTTCTAGTGACCTCTGAGCTAGCTGGCAAAACTAATTAAGTCTAACATAGTCAGTAGAGACCTAGATGACCTCAGACCTACGTCTACACTGCTGTTTATGTTATTCCAATACGCAGAGCCTATTGGGAATATAGGAACTAAACTACATAGCAAATAGACAACAATTGCACTACATTTATTGACCTATCTGATGTGGTCTACTAGGATATTAGTATTGCTGGATTCGCGGACCGTCGACTTGGAAAGTTATGTAACTCACTAAACAAACTACAAAAAGGTTCGACTATGACTGGCAGGCAGCACTACGTTGCACGCGAAGTGACAGACAAAGTCCATCGTGATTGCAGACCAGTGAGAACACTAAAAAGTAAGTTTCCTACTACATAACCAGTCATTAAAATACTCAAACTATCAATACACCACCACTATCTCTTCTTAGTGGCAGGTGTACAAAGGAAGGACTGGACTTGAGTCTCTAGGGGCAGATTTACAAGTCCCTTGCGGCTCTTTTGCTCCATTGTTGCGTGACTTTTGTGACGCAGCCTCAGCGCTAAAGAGGCGCCATGTTGCGGGGTATATTAACAACGTGACGCATCTGGGAGAAGCCCTGCGCCATCAGGGGGCGTTCCGGTGCAAGGGAGTGCGTTCCTGCGCAGGAACGCAGGAACACATCCTAAAAGTGGCTGAGTGAAATCTACAAGATTTTACTCGGTCTCTCTTAGGCCAATGCAGCGTCACTCAGTCAAAACCCTGCGCCTGCTTGAAGCAGACGTACGGCTTGACGCAGCATTGGGGAGATAGGGCACCCCGGAACATTACTGGAGCTGCGTCGTGGTTGCGGCGCAACTCCAGCAATGCGCTGCCTTTAGGGCACAGATGCGTGACGCTTCTGTGTCGTTTTTGCCCCATGGTGCGCCGTATTTTAAATGCGGCGCACCATGGGTGGTGGAGGCGTGGCGCACAATTACTGGCGCATCCCTGCTAATTTGCAGGGATGCACCAGTAATTGTAAATCTGCCCCTTAGTGTCTAGCATTACGCAGTTCTGTAAAGTACACTCATACATAATTACTCAGGCCAATGAAATGAGCAAAAAAAAATCGAAAACAAATAAGCATAGTAGTCCCGCCACTTAGAAGGAGAGCAGTCCACCAGAAATGCAATCACAGAACATTTTGAAACATCATTTACCTACAATCTAATCAGCAGCATTATTGCTCTTTGGAAAAAACAAAATTAGCAATATGATAACACATAGAGCAGGAGAAAACAGAGTAGTGATTAAATAGCTACTACTACTCACCAAGCCCGGGGATCTCGATGCCTATCAGGTCGAGCAGGTCGCGTTCTCGGTCCAGGAGGTCGGACCACCGGTGCATGGCCTGGTTGTAGGTGGGCCGAACCCGAGAGTGTTGATACATGGCCCGGCACACCTTTTCCCACCGCTTCCGACGCTCCCGGAGCCCATATCCGCTCGTGATCCTGCCGCCTGCCGCGATGGTCTTGGGGAGGCGGCGCTGCACATAGTAAACCAGTGCGGCCACCTCCTCTGCAGTGAAGACCTCCCGGGCTGTGACTAGCTCCCCCCGCAATCGCCCGCATGGGAGCCGGGTACGGGGTGCGGGACCCTTCCCCTTCTCCTTCCCCGCTCCCTTTGCCATGGTCCTGTACAGCAGAAAGAAAAAAAAGGGAAAGAATAGGGAAAAAGTAAAGTAAAAAAAGTAGCTTTAAAAGTAACGAAAAGTTGAAAAAAACACAAAATATAGATCTAGAAAAAAGAGGGATAGATATAGAGTAGAAAAGATAAAAAAAAGTCCAAAGAAACAAAGGATTGCACAGATGAAAGGAGGATTAGAAAGCATGCACAGAACAATAGCAATGAATGAAAAACAAGATGGCCACGCCCATTGAGGACCGCGTGGGTAAGTTTGCGTGACTTTTCCCGTGCGAGTATGCAAAAACACGTGCGTACTGGTAATAGCGCGCTGCACACAACGCTCCCGGAAACGGAAATGCGCAACACGCACAAGATGGCCGCGCCCATGTACGACCGCATAGGCAACCTCGCGGTCGCTGCGCTGCAAGCGGTCCGCGAATAAGCAAAAAAACGGGCGAACACGCAAAAAAAAGAAATCTGCAAATTCGCACGAATTCGAGGATTGCAAGTTCAATTTCGAGCAAATTCGCGCCTGCGAATCTCTCGAAATTGCAGGAAAACAAATTTTCCAAAACTGAAAGCACTTAGCAGGTGCAAAAGTTCAAGCTAATTTGTAACCATTCCTTGTAGTGCTTCCTGAGGGGCCCCTCCAGAGTTCAGTTGCCTACTTGCAACTATTCTCTGACCCTGCTCTGACCCTCAAAGCAGGGTCAGAGAATAGTTACAAGTATGGCACAATGCTCCTGTAAAAAAAATTAAACTGCAACAGGAAGCACTTACAGCTAAGGAAGCAGGTGCCAGACTTAAAGCTCAAATTCAGTGACACATTAACCAGCCCCAAATGAATTCATCTCAGTGTAGGCTGGGAAGGTGTGCTTTGCTTTTACCCCATAATCTACAGTGGTGAACAAGAGGGTGGTAGTGGTGAACCAGAGGGTGCTGTGATAAACCATAGGGGGGCAGTGATGATCCAGAGGGTGGCAGCGACAAACCAGAGGGTGGCAGTGGCAAACCAGAGGGTGGCAGTGATTAACCAGAGGGTGGCAGTGGTGAACCAGAGGATGGCAGTGATCAACCAGAGGGTGGCAGCCTAGAACCATAGGCTGGCAGTGATCAACCAGAGGGTGGCAGTGATGAACCAGAGGGTGGCATTGGCAAACCAGAGGGTGGCAGTGATGAACCAGAGGGTGGCATGGATGAACCATAGGATGGCAGTGATCAACCAGAGGGTGGCAGTGATGAACCAGAGGGTGGCAGGGAGGAACCAGAGGATGGCAGTGATCAACCAGAGGGTGGCAGCCTTGAACCAGAGGGTGGCAGTGATCAACCAGAGGGTGGCAGTGATGAACCAGAGGGTGGCACTGGTGAAGCAGAGGGTGGCAGTGATGATTCAGAGGGTGGCAGTGGCAAACCAGAGGGTGGCAGTGATGAACCAGAGGGTGGCAGGGATGAATCAGAGGATGGCAGTGATCAACCAGAGGGTGGCAGTGATGAACCAGAGGGTGCTGTGATAAACCAGAGGGGGACAGTGATGATCCAGAGCGTGGCTGTGGCAAACCAGAGGGTGGCAGTGATGAACCAGAGGGTGGCAGTGATGATCCAGAGGGTGGCAGTGGCGAACCAGAGGGTGCTGTGTGTGAGAAGGTGGCCTGGTATATGATGATCACTATTCTAGTGAGCACCTTGCACCAGTCCAAACGACCCTTATGGTGATTGGTTGTAAGTCAACTTTATAGACCAGCTAGCCTAGTGGTAGCATGGACAAAGGCAGTCTTAGGCTAAACTCAAGAGGACATGTGAAGCCAGCTGTTTTACCATATGCAATCCTTTAAATACCAAATGAAAGGACACCACACAAGTTATATATTAAAAAATATATGTATTTATTTCTAGAATAATCCCTTTGACTCTTTATGAGCACAGGAGCACAAGCGTTAAACAAAGAACACAGTATAACATACAATAAGATGCACAATTATGGATAGGCCGGGTGGCCACTCAAACCATATATTAAGAAAGTGGTATAAGTACCACATCGCGCACAATGAACAGGCCTAGGGCCTAGGGAATCACTGGGCCTACACTGGACTAATGAAGGTTAGGACATAGGAGGCCCACAGGATGCGGGTGCAGTGTCTATAGGCAACAGCGTTTACCATACAAGTCAATGGTGCGTAAAAATCAGAAAATTATAGGTTTAAGAGTCTTCCGACTGGACTACAACTTAGCCACTAAAAACTAGGACACTAGAGGTGTAAACCACTATAGGAGCACCAATGTAATCTCCTGACCTCACCCACAGGAAGCGGGTGCATAGGTGCAAAAGTATGTTGTGTTTCTTTGTGGAGTTCTATGGAGCCAGGAGGTAAAGATGCTGCAGGCGGCCAGGAGAGAAGAGTCTGGTTGGATCCAAGGGTGGATCGAAGATGTAGAGTACCTGAAAGCAGAGGGGACAGAGTCTAGGTCACTAGCCAGTGACCAGGATTGAACCAGGACGGAACCAGGCAGTGTCGGGTTGCAATCAGGTGCTGTGAGTAGTTTGTCTCCACTGCCACATGGACCAGGAAGGATCGAAGATGACCAGCTGGTGGACATGAGCTGTCCCATAAAGGTTCTTGCTGTCGGCGGTGTTGGTTCTCGAATTGGAGTCACCAAACCTTGGCAAATGCAACCCAAGCAGGACTCGAAGATGTCTTCTGGATCAGACCGGAAAGGTCAGATCAATGGCTCCTTTTCAGGGGAGCCAGGGCCAGTCTGGAACAACCAGACCAGCAGTGTAGTTTTGATGGATTGTCGTCACAGAGGCCACTAGCTAACGGGCAAGCGACCGGACAACGCGTCGAGCAGGAAAAGTGCAAAAGAGCCCCACACAGCACTCGGTGAGAGTGGAGGGGTGATCTTTGGAGCACAGACTGTGCGGGGCTAAGGCTTCTCAAACCCCAAAGCCCAGCATCGAGGGTGCCTCGGGAGCTGCACAGGAAGCACTTAGTCAACTTTTCAAGATGGCCGGTCCCACGTCTCTCGTCGTCTCCACGGGTCTCAGCTTTGCCAGGACTGTGGATCGGGCTGTTGGATGTCTGGGAGTTTGGGTCTTGTTGATCTCTGTTGTTCGAGCTCCGGCGGGAGCAACGGCAAAGAAAGTTTTGATGCGCTGATGGTGCCTGCTTGCACAGGGTGGCCACTCCTTGACCACAAAGGAGATTCTTCAGTCTTCCACGTCGAGTGGGATGTCGAAGGGTCCAGAGTTTTGTTTCAAAGTTTCAGTCAGGATGATCTGGTTTGCATTGGCACAGCTCCTACCTTTATTCCAAATCTAGGGGCTGGATCTCCTGCTAGGTCCCCCCCTATGGGTGGGACCCAGGAAGGGGGTGGTAACACCCCTTTCCCTTTGTCCAGTTTCACGCCAGAGCTGGGGCTGGAGAGCCCCTGCACCGGTTTGAACTGGACTTTGCATGGGACACCTTGTGTGCCCCAGGCAGTGTCTAGTTTCATTCAGCCCTCCCTGCCCCAATCCACTATCTCCTGTCTGGGGAGGTGTAACTCCTCCCTGCAACAGGAAACCTATAGTATAGGCCTCCCCTGCCGGAGTTTCGGTCAGCATCAGGAGGCCAGACTTGTGTCTGTGGCAGCAGCATCCATTTTGTGATGCTGAGGCTCTGGTTAGATTTAACTGCGTTTAAAGCAAATCAACATGTCTTATCCCTCTAGAAGGGTGGAATGCTACCCCCATCGCCAGAACTGGCTAGGGGGTAGTATTCCAAAGCGTATGACACCTTACACAACATGTTTCAATAAAGCCAAACCAAAGTTAGCAAGTAACCGCAAGGATTATAATGCATTTAAGAGTATATGGTATGGCAATATCCCAGAACAGCTAAAGGACATGGTTCCGAAAGCTGCAGACAGGCTTAGCTCATGCTAGAGCACCATATCACATAAAACTAAGCACTCTGCCTCCAGGATTGTTAAGGCCTGCCATAGGAGTAACTTATAGGTGCATATGTGTCCAGATATAGCTTTAGATGTAGGTATACTATATCTAAGCAAGGGGTGATTACACCATCTTGCCCCAGCTGAGTGATCAGCCAGTTGTGTCAGTTTGGACAGCCAGCCAGGTGTGGCAAAAGATATGCTGCAGCCCCTGGTAGGCCTTGGATGAACCTATGCCCTGGGTACCTATAGTACTCTGTACAGGTTATGATAAGGTGATCCAATCCCAATTGGTAATGTCCCTAAAGTACATGGATATGAATTTTACAGAGAGAGCAGATGGCCTGGGGCCCTGATTAGCAGGATCCCAGGCCAACTAAGTCGAAAACCAGCTAAACACTAGGCAAAAAATCTGGGGTAACCATAGTCAGGTATCCACCTTCCTACACTGTGATGAACCAGAGGATGGCAGTGATCAACCAGAGGGTGGCAGTGATGAACCAGAGGGTGCTGTGATAAACCAGAGGGGGACAGTGATGATCCAGAGGGTGGCAGTGGCAAACCAGAGGGTGGCAGTGATGAACCAGAGGGTGGCACTGATGATCCAGAGGGTGGCAGTGGCGAACCAGAGGGTGGCATTGGTGAACCAGAGGGTGGCAGTGATGAACCGTAGGGTGGTCACGATGAACCACAGGGTCGCAAACAGGCTGGACACGTAGAAACAACATGGTCACGACCGTTGCGACCACACAAGTAAGTTTGCGTTCCCGAACTTGTACAAAACCCTCGCAAACTGGCAAAAACAGCTAATTTGCAAATTCGCATGAATTTGCGAATTTTGCGAATTGCGAGTTCGCTTTTACACCAATTAACGGATCGCAAATTTGCAAATTTCGCCCATACTTACTAATTGCTAACCTGAAGCTCTGACCCTGCTGCATAATGCGACCCCCTGCGGATGTACCCCTTCGGCTCAAGTTACTGCAGTCCAACACTAACTCAGTCCTAACAGTGCCATCTCCCACTCCTCTTCTCGTAGAAGTACAACCAACGTGGCACGAAGGTGATGACGTCAGAGAAACAGAAAAGAGACCAAGAATGGTGGAGCTTTGCTGCTACAAGTGTATATGCTTATTTGGGCACTGCGCATCCATGTTGGGGTCAGGCTCTGTCTATCACATGTAAATGAATTCTATGTCAGGACAGGAGGCTCCGATTATGCTTTCTCATTTCTTTATTAGAAATGCTCAGCAGCCAATTAGAATACTGTATGTAAAATAAGAACTACAATACCCATGAACCTTTGGGTATCACATGACAGATCATAGAGTCACCAGTATAAAAGGTCACATAGAGAATACCAAATCCTCTTTCTTTGCTGCTCCGCAGCCAGTTAAGTGCATCTCTACCATTATTACTTATTCATGTGTGTTTTTATGGCTTGTTTAATGATTGCAGTACTTACTGTTTTGATGTATTTTTCTCCGTGCTTTGCTAGCGCTTTGCTTGTGATCTGCTTCTGCTGACTTATTTTCATTCACTGCTGCCGGTCTCTTCTGCCGCGTTTGGCGCGTTCTGTCCTTCGATTCGGTGTTGTAGGGAGCGCGCGTTCGCCTCCCTGGTCCAGACGCTAAGCGCCCATACCTGCTGTAACTGTTGAGCGGGAGTTTGGGGGCAGAGCTTCCCCGTTCTACCAGGCAGGCGGTTGTTACCGCGCATGCGCTGCGGCCATTTTCCGGTGTTTTCGTCTCAATTCCGGCACAGAGCACTGTTTCTGACCGGCGTTTTTCACCTTTTGAGCCCACAGCCTGCATATTGCCCCAACTTACGCTCAACATCTGACATAATTCACTTGGGCTGCATAATTTTCATAGGCTTTGCCTAGAGTGGCTATTTTAAGCAAGCCCTCCCTCCACATTTGAATATTTTTTGCAAAAACAGGTTCTGCCTGTGTGCTGTTGGCTTGCTTTGGGGTTTGTTCATTCACCGTGCATTGTGCCTTTGGCCACCTTGATTTCAGTCAACTCTGTGGGCATTATTGTCGCACTTTGTGTGAATATGGCAGATTATGAGGAGGATGACTACTATTATGATGATGACGCCTCTGGCTCTATGGAGCAGGATTTGGTTGAGGCTTAGGATCAGGGTGTTCAGCACTCTGTCAACAAAGCGCTTGTTCATGCGATTATTCCCTTGAAATGTCATCTTTCTAAATATGCGTAACAACAGGGCTGCTTGCCGTCCTCTTCTTCTCGTGCTTCCTCTAAGTCTCCTAATAACCCCCATAAGTCTGATTTTCAGAAGTTAGCTAAAACTTTATCCTCTGACCAGTCTTCCACTAGGTCCCCTGTGGGGGCTATTAGCTCCCAGGTTCGGCATACTGATACTGATGATACTCATTCTTCTTCGTCATCTGTTCAAGATGGTCCACCACCTTCGAAGAAAGCTTGTAAGGAGCATTATGTTGATGCTCCCACGCATCCTCCCCTTCTCACATTTGAACCTTCTGAGATCATTCATCCCAATTCGTCTTCCTGGCTTCCGTCCCCAGCTGTGGCAGAATATGTTCAGGCGCATATTCGTCAGCCTTTTGAAAAGGATGTCAGAGCTCGCCCGGTCAGAGTGTCCACGTCCTGATTTTACCAACAACTTAGCTGACACTCCGGAGGTTGATCCTACGATAGTCACGTACCTTAAAAATTATGCCAGGGACCCAAAGAAGGGTATTGACAGAGCATGGTGTTCCTGCCAAGATAAAATGCTGGATTTACTGGGCCCTCTTACTAAAATCTTGGACCTGGGATTTCAGGCCAAGGAGTCTTCTACTCTTGTAGATCCGGATGAGTTGATCGAACGGTCCCAAAGGGCTATTTGTCAATTGGGAAATGCCAACTGCGCGATTTCTTGTGAGCGGCTACGCTCCATTCTTATTAAATTGGATCCCAAATTGGCGGAGCTGTCCTCATCCCAGTCCGGTCCGCTGGTTCAAGGCTTGCTGTTTGGCCAACCTTTCCTGAAGGAACTGACAACATTTGTGGCTACATTTAGTGGACTGGATAAGGCTCAAGCTTCTCTAAGAAGAGCCTTTCGCCCGGTTTTTGCTAGGGCCGGACGACACAGGGGACGATCGTTCAGCCGAGGCTCTAACCAGAATTCCCAGCGGGGATTCCAGTCCCAAAGAGGTGGAGGACAGTATTCCGGTTACAATAACCCAACCAACTTCTACCCCTCTCGCAAAGGGAGAGGTCAATATAAGAAAAGTAGATTAAGCGGAAATCAAGGAGGACATCAGGATTCCGCCACTTCAGGTGAGGTCGATTCCGGCTTCGGTAATTGTTCTGGAGGGCAGGGTTCAATTTTTTCTACAAAATTGGCGTCTGATCTCCAGCGATGCATGGGTGCTGGAAATTGTTCAGGGTTACAAGATCGAATTCTACCATCCCCAGCATCAGTCCCACCTCCTACCTCCTTAGTCTTTTCCCTTCAAGATCAAGAGTTCATTTCAACAGAGGTCGATTCCCTTCTGAAAAAAAGGGCAATTCTTTGGATTTCCCGCCATCCCAAGGGGTACGTGAGCACAGTTTTTCTGGCTTAGAAAAAAGGGGGCGGGTCCCGGTTAGTACTAAATCTAAAGGGTTGCAACGGAGGGGTGGTTTATCACCACTTCAAGATGGAAGGCATCCACCTTTTGCGAGATCTTCTTCGGGAAGGGGACTGGATGGTCCATCTCGATCTAAAAGATGCGTATTTGTCTATTCCGATTTACGGTCCACATCGCCGATTCCTGCAGTTCCAATGGAAGGGGAGTTGGTTCGAATACAAAGCTCTCCCGTTCGGCCTCTCGTCGGCACCTTGGTGGTTCACAAAGCTTCTGAGGCCCTTCGTGGAATCCTTGAGTGCTCGGGGAGTTTGTCTGATTATCTATCTGGACGACATTCTGATTATGGCAGATTGCCCTCACAAGCCAATAACGCACTTGGAGTGGTCCATCACTCTCTTACAGTCTCTGGGTTTTCTGGTGAATCCTCAAACGTCTGTCTTCCTTCCTTCTCAGGTGATAGAATTTCTGACTTTCCTGGTCAATTCCCTCTCCTGTCACCTCCTCTTGCCCAATCAGAAGATTTGTTCCATCAAGAGGGAGTTGACTTTAGTTATATCCAGACAGAATGTGTCATTGAGATCTATAGCACGAGTAGTCGGTCTGTTAGCATCCTCGATTCAGGCAAAATTTCCGGGCCCTCTACACTACCGGGCACTTCAACGTTTGATGATCCGTCATCTCCAGAAAGCCCTTCGCTATTCAGATCTGGTCCCTCTTTCGGAGGAAGCGAGGTGGGAGATGCAATGGTGGTTGGACCACATGGATGCCTGGAATGGGATAACCCTGTTCCGAAAGTCTCCGGAGGTAGTGATAGAGTCCAATGCCAGTCTGTGGGGCTGGGGAGCCCGGTGCGGTCCATTGTCGATGGGGGGGCGTGGTCTCAGAAGGAGTTGTATCTATATAAATTGCCTTGAACTCCTAGCGGGGTCTTTAGCGTTCCGTTGTTTATCTCCACGCCAGTCCAATTGTTGCATTCTGCTCCACATGGACAATGTTTCGCCGGTTCGTTATGTCAACAAGTTGGGCGGAACGAAGTCCCGGATTTTGGTGGACATCGCCAAGGATTTCTGGTACTTTTGTCTCCAGGGGAAGATCACAGTTATTGCTGAGTATCTTCCCGGTCGCAACAATCTGATTGCGGACTGGAACTCGCGACATCTTTGGGACTTCAGAGATTGGAGGCTTCACCCTCGCATTTTCCGCCCTCTAACCCGTGTTTGGGGCCAGTGTCAGATCGACCGGTTTGCCTCTCGTCTCAACGCTCAGCTTCCCCTGTTTTTCAGCTGGAGGCCAGATCCGGAAGCCCTGGCCACAGATGCATTTCTGCAGACTTGGCCATCGCTCCTGTGCTACGCTTTCCCCCCGTTTATGATGATTCCCAGGGTCCTGGCTTGCACAAAGCGTTATCAGTCAGAGCTGATTCTGATCACTCCTCTGTGGATAGCTCAATCTTGGTTCCCAGTTCTCCTGGAAATGTGTTGTGCAGTGCCGCTCCTTCTTCCCCAGAGGTGGAATCTCTTGCTGGACCCTCTCGACAATCCTCATTCCCTGATCAAATCAGGCCATCTTCTAAAAACATTGCGAATTTAGGGGATCGCTGGCAAGTCCCAGGCGTTTCGCGAGATGCTACCAGATTTATCAGCGAGGCTTGGTCACCCAACACTCACAAATGTTTAGCAGAGTCTTGGAAACAATGGTGTGATGTCTCTCTGATCGTTAATTTTCTAGCTTCCATCGCCTCGTCCGGTCTGGCTTATCGAACAGTTAATAATTTCCGTTCAGTCATTTCATATCCATCTTGATGGCAAGCCTGCGGGTGAACATCCATTGATTTCTAAGTTGCTTAAGGGTATTCGCCTAACGAAACCTCTTTGTCCTAAATACGTGGCCCTGTGGGATGTTTCCATTGTTTTGCAATTCTTTGAGGCCTGGCCTTCCAATTATTTGTTTTCTCGCAAACAACTGTCAGCGAAACTGACTATGCTATTATGCCTCGTGTCATGCAAATGCGTGTCTGATGTTTGGGCGCTGGACCTAGCGGGTCCCAGTTTCACGCCTGAGGGTGTTACTTTTATTATTTCCAGATGCACTAAATGTAATACGTCGTCTATTACCTATCCATCTTTTCCCAATAATCCCAAACTTTGCGTAGTTCAATGTGTCAAAGATTATGAGGTGAGTACTGCTCCTTTTCGTCAGGATATGCATGGTCAATTGTTAATTGCTTTACAGAAGCCTTTTCGCCCTGTCGCCCCAGCTACATTGGCCCGTTGGGTCAGATGGCTCATGTCTGAGGCTGGTATTGATGTCTCTATCTTTGGTGCATACTCCGTACGAGGAGCTATGGCTTCTAAAGCTTTTTCAATGGGAGTGACTTTGATTGACATCATGAAGGCCGCTGATTGGTCGTCTGATTCTTTGTTTAAAACCATTTATTATAAACCGATTGCTCATATTGCTTCTGTTGTGGTGGATCAGCTTTGCACAAGCATAATCGGAGCCTCCTGTCCTGACATAGAATTCAAAATTTGCAAACATACGTGACAAGAATTCTTAATTCTATCAAGGACAAGTAGGCGAGGATTATCCCACCCATCTTTCTGCATTTTACATGTGTTACATTGTTATTGCATATTGCTAATTGCATATGGTATTTTGTTTCTTACTGTTCCTTGTTTCCCCCCCCCCCCCCCCCCTATTTATTGATCTGGGCACAAAGTATGTATATTACGGCTCTATATCTCTTTTCAGGATCTGACCCTAAATAGAGGTTGATGTCCAGCCTGGTTCGTCCTGCGTGACAGTTCTCCTCAATTCACAGTTGTCTACGGCTGCAAACATCCTTTTCCTCCTCTTCATGGATTTCTGGTGCCGCTGGTTACTTCCTTTCTGATCTTCATATTGGACTGCCGTTTTTTCTTTTGACCTGTTTTAGTCGCCAAAGAAAGAGGATTTGGTATTCTCTATGTGACCTTTTATACTGGTGACTGTGTCTGTCATGTGATACCCAAAGGTTCAAGAGAGATTTAATGTATCTTTTAACATAGAGACCTCGTCCTTCAGCATGCAAGTTCAAATGACAAACAGTTCAAGAGGTAACATTCCAGTGTAAGGATATTCCAAAAGAGAACATTATGAGGGATGCATGTCTATGGCAACAGGGAAGAATGACATAGGCAAGATGAGAACACTACACACTCCATACAGGAGTAGCTATGCACTTTACAAACTGTGTATTCATTTATTCAATAGCACTCTTCCCCACCCACACACAGAGCATTCCCTCTCGCAATACTCCTTTCCCTAACAAACCCTCTTACTTTCTATTCTCACACAGTTAACCTCCTGTGCCACCTATTGCTCATGCTCCTTTCTTTTTCACCTACTGTTTCTCAAAGGGAATGTCACGCATTGCTCTCTTTCTCTCTTATGTAGATGCACCCACAAGGATGGATGTCCTGGATGTTTTTTTACTCTCCCTATCACCGCTGCAAATGTTGAATGATAGTTTTGAAGCAGCAGAAAATAAAGCTGTGTTTCACAATGAAGACAATATTGGCTTACAGGACCTACTGATGTGGTCTGAAGAGAAACTCAAGTGCAAGATTATAAACTTAAGTGAATGCAGTGATTATTTCAAGATGAAACATGCCTATTTGGTTATAAAATGTGAGCAAAATAATGGAGTTTGTGATGATTCTTTGGGTTTTTACATTATAGAAAGTAGCTGTAACCTAGTAGGTCAGTGTAATTTGGAGCATCCTGCATTTCTCTTAAGTAACTATATCAAGTCACTGGGGTGTCTGAGTGAGCTAAAGAATGGTGATGGATTAAACCCAGATCAGTTGACTGGGGGTGAGTGTTTGATTTGCTCAAACGCTCCGTCCATCATCCCCTTTTGTATCACTATATCAAGTCAGACACATGGGTGCCAACCTCTTCAAAACATTTTGACTGCAGGCACTCAAGGCCAGTGGCTGATCCTAGACTCTGTTTTGAACCTATTCAAAATGTTGAGGGATGCCCTGACTCACCACAGCACCTGATGCTGGTGTTCCCTCTCTTCAAGTTCTCTTTCACTGCCCCACAGACATGTCTTTCACTCGTGCACTGACATGCATGCCATTTTAATCTCCCTTACTGTCGAAAGCAGAGTAATGTGCACAAGATACAGGAGATTGGATGGTATGAATACTGGTGCCATCCATACAAGCAAGACCCGTTTCAGATCCAGCCTTTCCCAAATCAGATCCATATTGCTGTGCAGCGCCTCTATGTCTATGTAGAGGCAACCTGAAACTACAAGTAAATCCCGGTTATATCTGGAGAACATAGGCAGAGCATTCTGAATCAAAGGAAGTTCAAGGACGGCTCCAGCCTCTCGCCTGGTTTTGGAGCCACATCTTTTGTAATATGTTGTCACTTTCTGGTGGCGCTCTAGACATCTAGCTAGGGTAGCACTGGGATACGTCTTGTTACTAGTGAAGAAAACATCAGATTATGTTTGGAGCTTTTCCTTAAAACACCCTAATAGTCCAGTTGTGCTACTACAAATTCATCTGTGTGAGTACATCTGAATGGGAAGGAGATGCATGTAGGTCACCTGCTCTATGGGGTGGAGCTGCAGGAGATGGCTGGTGGTTAAAGAATCACACAGCCTCTTTGTTTTTTTTATGTGTGTGCGTTTTGAACTGCTGTACTCTAATAGGACATGGCAGGTGAACCTATTCTTTTCTATTCTATTCTAATCTGTTCTATTCTTTTCACCTAATTATTACAGTGCATGGCTATCCGACAAAAAGCTACCCCATGCTATGGACAACTGCTGGAGTGAGGGTAATTAAAAAGATTAGGGAAACAGGTCTGTTTTTCTTGCGCCGCTGTTGCGTCACTTTTTGTGACGCTGCTGCAGCACAAAAAATGCACCACACTGCGCCATATTTACACAGTGACATATCTAGGCAGGGGCATCACTTTGTAAACCTCTGCACAACATTAAACCTGCATCAGGTATAATATATGGAGGGTAGGTGTGCCCTGGTAAAAAAGGCTCATAAAAGTGGCGTAGGTAAATCACTGTGCCATTTCTAGGATTTCACTGCGTTACATCCTTACGCCTGACATCCTTCACAGCAGGCATAAGGTCTGTTGCAGGCTTTTTAACATGAGACTTGCCCATGTGTAATGACACAGGGCTGGATTTGCGTCTGTTTTGCGACACACTCCAGCAATGTGTCGTTACTGCGCCACCAGATATGTCAGAATTCCTGATGTATCTGGTCGATCCTTGCAACATGGAGCGCCGTACTGTAAATACAGCACATCAAAGGTAGCAACACTTTTTATAAATGAAGCCCTTAGTTCCTTAGTAAAACTCATAAAAGTGTTGTCCTTTCTCAGGCTGATCGGCACAGAATTCTAGAGTTTAGATGCCAGAAAAGCAAAGGAGAAACATCTACTTCTACCTCTCTTAATTCTGGGAACAGCAAGGAACTCTAGATTGCTGGACGTGAGAGTCCTGTTCGTCCGGTGGGAAGTATGAATGAAACACCACAGTATCTTTCTCAATAAAACAATGATACCACTGCACCCGCCATGCAAGATCATTTCTTGTTTTACCTGGAAGAGCATGCAGTCATAAATTCCCACAAGGGAAAATGGACTCTACCAGGGGAAAACTGACTAAATGGTGTATTTGAGAACCACTTCAATACTATGCGTCCTTTTTAACTTGTGCTTTCTTTTACATCTCATAGGTACTAGTCTACAGAATATCAGGCCATATGCACTAAAGGATTTTGAGATGGCAAACCCTCTGATCTACAAAATCACTCGTTTGTGACCACCAAATTCCTTTTCGCAATGTAGAAAACCCAAAAATCCAGAGCCACGAATGTTATTGACTTGTAAAATAGATTTTGCGACCCATACTAATTCGCAAATTGGAAGGGGCTTGAAAGAGTTGTGACTCTGTATGTTATGTGTCAATGGTTTGCGGTCACAATTCCAGCTGTCAAGCCATGACCACTTACTGACTCCTCAAAAGAGGTGCAAACAGAGTCAGAAAGGGGAAGTGATGCTAATGGGAATCGTTTTCACAAATGCAGCAGTAGTGGTTATTGGAGTGCACAGGCCTACACAGTCTCAAAGTTTGCACCACTGCTCCCAGAACTCAATCCTGAACAATAGTTTTTTCCAAAATAGGTGTCCAAAAGTGTAATATTTTTCTTTTCAGCTGTCTAATCAATATGGTAGCTGTAATCACTCTTTTTCAGATCTCGGCTAGCATAGGCTGCGCATGCGCAGTATAGCTGGCGAGATCTCATGTCTCAAAGTAGCGAGTCTAAACCCCCCCCTCTTTGCCATTGGCTGGCTCCCTAAGCGGCGGCCAGCCATTGGAGAAGAGGTTTCTCTGACGTCATTTTTTGTAGCTAAGCCCCGTCCGTTTCGGATTGAGGGGCGTGTTTTTTGCGTTTCTTTCTCTCCTCAAAAACATGCCCCCCAGTCTGAAAAGGACGGGGCTTAGAGCAAATGGCGAGCGCTTGTTCTCATCAGACATTAACCACGAGTACGAGAGGGGAAAGAAGCAAATCTGGAAAACCATCGCAGAAGGGAGAAAGCAGGAACTTGCACAAGATAAAGGGGCGTGGGTGTCTCATGGAAAAAGACTAACGCAGGATATGTATTGTATTCTGTGCGCTGATGTTTACCACTCACAGCAGGTATTTGAGCAGAACTTTTTGCAACTTGCACTCATTCTATTACAAATTAAGTGCTGCGGCCTTTTCGAAATACACGTCCATAACGAATACACTGGAGCATATTTACACACTCCTCTGTAGGTACGCTAGTCTGCATCAACCTTTACCATCCTCTTCATTTAACACCGATCACGTGACTTTTTTTATTTTACTCGTGTTGTTAGTGATGCGGGCCAACATTCGGGTAACTCCCTTAACAATAACAAAGCAACCAGGCTCCTATTGGGCAGTGTGTTACCTTCGAAGACAGCATATTGGTCAAGCGGAGTGTTATAGTGATTCGTCACAAAGCAGGGCATGGGCTGCTGGAAGGGTAGGCGGAACAGGGGGCTGGACGCGGAGGTGGCAAGTCCCCCTCCTGTCATCCGACATTTCCTTGCTGCACTCTGGCGGCGGAACGAGGACAATGCAATATCGTGGTTTTTGGGCGCAGACAGAGTATGGAGAAGCTGTGGAGGGTGGGGTGGGATAACCACATCGCTCCTCTGAAGCCCTCATGGAACACTGAGGGCCAGAGGAGGTACAGCGGGCTGGCCCACCTCTGATAGCAGTGATCCGGGCTCAGTGTTAGGTGCTGCCGTCGTCTCTGTCCTGGCCAGGGTCATTGTGAAGGGAGAGCTTCTCTGCCGACTCATCTGTGACAATGATATCAACTAGCTATATTTCCTTGAGAAATGTGTGGTAGACTACAAACATGAGTGCAAAGTAAATGTGCGCTTGACACTTGTATACGTTAGCGATCATGTTATCTTGCTTTTAACACACACTAACCTGGGACCGCCCGTGGACCTGAAACATACCTATTGTATTTTTTGTATATGCATACCAGCCCATGCACTTTTAGCACTACCTTTCTCTAAAGACTCACTTAAGATGCCAGTACAATTAGAACATCTGTGTCTGGCCCTATACCTGCGTGAGTCTGACATAGACTTGTTTTTAATCGCTCTAGATTCACTGGTAATGAGGGTGACCTGCTTATGTGGAACTTTTTTTATCCGGCTCGCGATTGCTGCCTGTTAACTCTGGGGGACCTAAGATCAATATTTGACACTCTTACTTTTCTAGCATTTAGGTGCTTTTGACTCCCAAGGGGCTAGTGTCGTGTTTGTGACTCAGATTGACATGCTTGTGAACCATATAGACATGTTAATGGACTACTGTAGACTTGCCTGCCACCCGTTCTGTAGGTAGGTATGACTTAAATATTTGACAACTACATCCAAACACTCCTGTATCAGCATTGCATATGGCCCTTTAACCTATGAAAGCTGCTGAAGCATTCCTATATAACTGTCCCGTCAAAACTTGACTGTATCCTCACTGGCTTTCTCGTGTCTCGCCAAAGACGCCTGGCTCTTATAGCAGGTTTTCACACCTACTCCTTACATATCTGTAGAAGAAGTACTTCTGCCTTTATTTGACCCTTATAGATCTTCAGGGTTTTCTGAAGCCCGAACAGCTTGTAATTTGTGCCTTAAACTATGCATTTATCTGGGGAGCAAATCAAAGGTTCACGTTGAATCTGATTGAGAGTTTTTTGTGTTTACTTTCCTTGAGATGCTTCTAGGTTAATCTTGGTCTTGAGTGACAGCACAATAAAACAGAAAGGCTACGGATACAGGTGCCCTTAGCATTAGTATCTCATGTGTTTTTGTTCAGCTTAGGTAAAGGGATTCTCATTCGTCCAATAGCAGATGATGTCGAAGACATTTGGTGACATATGAGTCAGTTTCAAACATTCTTCTTCTGGAAAATAATATAGGTACCACTGACTACATTGAAAGGGCTTTTAGTATTGCCCCATCATTTGTCAGTCCGGACAGGGAGAAGGTGAAACATGGTAGTAACAAGGGATCCAGGGAAACTCTGCCTGAATGAAGCTAGTGGTGATCCAGTCACACCCGAGTTGTATGGCCCAAGTGAAACATTTTACTCAGAGGTAGGTGAATAGAAGGGGGTGCAGTGGCCCCTCTAGAAATGCAGTTAAACGAATTAGGGGGCAGATGTACGAATATTTTGTCATAAAATACTGCCCCGCAACTGCAGCAGCCAGTTGACAGGTAACGCAGAGGTGGCCCGAGGCACATTGTTGGTGCCTGCCCCCGCCGCATGTCAGCCCTGCATGCAGCCGCCCAAGAGCCCAGACAGCGATTGAACCCCCACCGGGGAAGCAGCCTGAGGAGAGCCGGTGAGTAGGGCTCAACAAAGTCCTTGTTGGGGAGGAAGAGTCAGAGCGGCCCCGTCTGGCAGCGGGCCGCTTCACAGTTGCTGGGCAGTTCCTGGAGTGCTCCACAGTCCTGTGGGGCCTGTTCTGTTCTTGTAGTGTGTGTGGCTCTGTGTGTGTGTGGTTGTGTGTGTATGTGTGTGTGTGGCTGTGTGTGTGGCTTTGTGTGTGTGTGTGTGTGTGGCTGTGTCTGTGTGGCTCTGTGTGTGTGGCTCTGTGTGTGGCTCTGTGTGGATCTGTGTGTGTGTGGCTCTGTGTGGGTAGCTTTTTTTGTAGGTGGCTCTATGTGTGGGTGGCTCTGTCTGTGTGAGGGTGGCTCTGTGTGTGTGTAGGTGGCTCTGTGTGTGTGTGGGTGGCTCTATGTGAATGACTGTGTGGGTGGCTCTGTGTGAGTGACTGTGTGGGTGGCTCTGTGTGGGTGGCTCTGTATGGGTGGCTCTGTGTGGGTGGCTCTGTATGTGTGTGTGGGTGGCTTTGTGTGTGTGGCTCAGTGTGTGGGTGCAAATGCAATAAGTCTCGCATTTGCGAAAGATTAAGCTATTGGCAGTGTAAATGATAATGCCATTTATTTATATGTTTTAAAAACAAAAACATAAATAACAATAATGTCATGAGCAATGCCAATAGCTCTAACTTTAACAATGCCGAGACCATTGCATTGTAAATGCTTGTTCATGTATTTCAAGCCTCTTAGTAAATCATCAGCCCGTGGTTTCCGATAGGTCAAACAAGCTTATCGGATGTCAACACTGGAACCCACGGCACGTCAAAGGAAGAAGTCAGATCAATCAATGAAAGTGATCAGAATACAAACATTGACATGGGGAGAAGAAACCTGTGGAAGACGAGTGGCGCAGCGGCAAGGGTGCCTGACTCCAGACACTGGGGTTCACGGTTCAATCCCCGGTGCTGGAGGCGGGGCAGCCCAGCACCATGTGACTCTGTGCAATAGCTTGCTTAATCTTCCTGAGGGCCCCCAGCACCGGGCAAACAGTTAGGAGGTAGCTGTGCGCTTTACAAATTCAAGGTTATTATTAATATTATTTTAAACCTCAGACAATTGCCCTGATGAAGTCCCTTTAAGGAATGAAGGGCCAGATGCATCAAGCATCCATTTTGCGTTTCCTTACTAGCGAAAAATAAGGAATCGCTAATAGGGAATAGCAAAATGGAATGCACGAAGCAATCACTACAAAAATAGCGATTTCTTAGAATTCCTTAATTGCGACTCGCAAATTGCGAGTCGCAATTAATGAATACCTCCCCATTCACTCATATGGGCCTTGAGGCCCATAGGAATGAATGGGAAGACAATCTCAATCTCAATTTGCGAATCCAAAGGACACCCTGTTGCACCCCTGATTTTGATCTGTGCACATATGTTGCGCACACACATGCCCTTAGGGCATGTGTGTGCGCAACATGAAACTTTGAAAAATGCACAAAAGTGCATTTTTCAATGTTTTTGCAAATTACCATGAAGTTGTACTTCGTGGTAATTTGCGTGCCCTATTAGCGAATTCACTATTTTTGAGACTTTCATGCATTGCATTTAAGGAATCTCCATTTGAGATTCCTTAAATGCAAACAATCGCAATTTAGCGAATTCTCTATTTGCGATTTTTGCATTTGGGATGATGCATCCCAAATGCAAAAATACCGGTCGCAAAGGGGCAGATTCTGAGAATCTGCCTCTTTGCGACAGGTTTTTAGCTTGATGCATCTGGCCCGAAATCCATGAGCTAGGTCTGCCAAAGTAAAGTAATGTTGTGGATTGAATAAAAGAACTTAAGATAAGATATAACGCCTGATGATTTCCTAATGGGAATCGTATTGACAGCCACAGAGGGAGATAGCTGTGGTTTGGTTGTCTTCCCAAAATGTAATTGTATGCCACCTTGTCTCTTTGTAGCCAATGATGTAATTGTGCAAAGGATGGCTCACAAATCAAAATCTAAGATGTACACAATTTGCGACACGTTTTTTCAAATTGACTTTTTAAGCATTGGGCCCACATTTCCTACTCTTAAAAGGGTTAGTCAGGAACCCCTTCAAGGTCTATGTATAGAAAATGGCACATGCGAAGCACCAGGCTCGACGAGCGCGCACTTAGGGCCCGGCCTCCCGGCTCCTCGCCATGCCCAGGGGAGAGTAGGCAGCCGGCTCGCCCTATGGTCGATCGGCCGGGATCCATTTCCAGCTCGGGTGTGAAACGCATCCGGTGCGTGAGAGGGCGGAGACTCAGGCCTATTTAGGCTCTGGGAGTTGTGGTCCCGGTCTCTTTCCTCTCCTGCGCCGGCCAGGCGGAAACCACGCCGCACCTATTTAGTTTAACTTTAATTTAGTTTTAACGTTAAGTTGGTTTTAACTTTGAGTTGGTTTAACTTTAAGTTAGTTTTAATTTTAATTGGCTACTGTATCCTGGTCTGGAGCTGCGATCTCGGGCCATGCAGCGGCGGAGAGCGACATCCTTCGGAGCAGCCCACTGGCGGGGAGGGGGGGGAAGGGGGCGCGATCCCGGACCACGTGGCAGCGGAGAGCGGGCAGCAGCCTTCTAGCGGAGATCGACAGGTGAGGTGTCGGGTGTCCCGGGGAGCCGTGGGCAGCTGTGGGAGGCAGCCAGGGGCTGTTTTTTAGGAAGCCGCTGGGGCTTGGGGTGTCTCCTGTGGCCCGCGGCTGCCTGCAGTGTCCCGCGTCTTTGTAGGTGCGCATCGGGCACCAGCATATTCACTGTCGACCTGGGGGGACGCAGGGATCAGGGGCATTGGAATGAGCTTGCGGGATAATTAATCCCACTTTTAAAATGAGGAAGGATAAGATTTTCTCCATGCTGATGATAGAAACGTAGTTCCGGTGGTAAACGAATGACTAAGGTTCTGAAGGTTACGCTGGTGTTGCCGAGACGGGGGCCAGGTGCACGTGAGCTATGAGCGTCAGAGTATTTGTGCCAGTTAAGTGATGCTTCTGGCAGTTACGAGTGGGGCAGAGGGTGTATACCCGTCGCACTGGCACTGTGTCGTTCGGGTGACTTGTGCCTGGCTGTTTACCAGCAACAGGGCAGTATTCCGTGTCCATCACGCAGAGGTCTAAGATGGCGCAGGTCAGTGGGTGTGCTGAATTCGAGCAGGCAGCTGTGTTAAAGAGTATGTTTCCCAAACGGTGGACTTAAAAGAGTATGTTGTGTCAGTGTGTCACGGACTGCACATAGTATCCTACGCCGATGATACGCAGTTGGTTATCTCCCTAGCGCGCACGCCCGGTCTTGCGGTGGACCGATTCAGAACCTGTATGCAGGAGTTGGCAAACTGGATGTCCACCAATTGCCTCAAATTAAATGGCAATAAGACCGAGGTGCTCGTGGTGGGGGGGAGCCCATCCATGTGTATGTCGGCGTGGTGGCCCTCTTGCCTAGGCGAGGCTCCAACCCCTTGTCGGGATGCCAAGAATCTTTGAGTTTGGCTTGATGCTGATCTGTCCTTTGGACCTCAGATAGGCCGTGTGGTGGGTGTCTGATTCAGCGTCCTAAAAAGTCTGCGGAAGGTCTTAGATCTACTTCCTATGTCTGCCCGTAGGACGCTGGTGCATGCCCTTGTCACATCGCACTTGGATTATGGCAACCTGCTGTACCTAGGAGCAACCAGTAAGGTATTAAATCGTCTCCAGGTGCTGCAGAATGCGGCAGCTCACCTCATTCTGAAGCTTCCCAAAAGATCGGCCCCCAAAGTAGCCCTTCAGACTCTTCACTGGCTCCCAGTGAAGAGCAGGGTCGAGTTTAAGGCCCTCTGCACCTGTCATCAGATTCTTAATGGGAGGGCACCAGCACCACTTCCGAGTTTGGTCTTTAGATACGAACCTATGCGAGCCCTGTGTTCCTCCCATGGTGGCCTATTAGAGGTCCCTAGGACAAGAAAGGCTCGCATGGGAGGTATATCCTTTCGCTACTTGGTGGCGAAAAGCTGGAACGCCCTACTCCTGGACCTTCACCTAGAATCGTCTGAAGCTGGCTTCAGGGAATCACTGACATAAAATCGAATGACACAATATCGACATACTAAAATATCGGAACAAATATATCGAAATCATTAATATCGACCTCCTATATTTAACTATAAACATACAAAAATATCGGAATAACTATATCGACATACATAAACACCGATATCAACTATATCGACCACATACATATCGTAGAGACAAAATATCGATCGCTTTAAAATGTATACACCAGTACTAAAATATCGAAACTCGTAATATCGTTAACAATATTATCGTTATTTTAAATATATCAACAAAATAATACATTTATAAACACATTATTTCTTACAGCATAATTCATAATATCGTATAAAAACAACTCTTCTCATTGTATTATTTATTTTTAAACATTTCTTAAAAATATACTACTTATAATTATTATCACTTTTAGTACCAAAATATTTCTATTTTATTCTAATCTTTTATTTTATACATAAATAAATAACATTAGCCTAAACTAACAACATAAAAATACTAACAGAAATTCAAATATACTAACTAACCAATAAACACACTGAAATACCAAAGTAACCAATAGCAAACTAATTGGTAATAAAAAAAACATATATAAACAATTATCCACTAAACACAAACCACATGCTAAAACAAACGAAAGGAGACACATCTATGGACGAATTACACTACAACGACAAGAAAATCTAAATTAACAGGAAACATTTATTTATTTCAAGTAAGTAATAATAATTAAATAAATGTATGTGATTACTAAAATGTAATTTTATTTCTAAATATGCTCTTTACCATGTCTCACTGAAGTACAGATTAATATAATAAAACTACACAACTAATTTTTGATAAAATAAAACGAAAAATAATGTTTTTCTAATCTCTATATTTAACTTATGTTTAAATCTTTTCCATAAAATACAAACAATAATGTTAAAAATCTATGCTTTGTTATTTCTCTTCTAACGCTACAGAAAACTATCCTAACAAATACAAGAACACAGAACTCTAACATAAAGATTCAACTAAAAATGTAAGTACAATGAAACAATAAATTAAAAGCTAAAATCGGATTAAATGTGCACATTTTGAAACTAATTATACATATCTACTTTGTATTTTCTATTACCACTGCAGACTATTGTACAGACTAGAAACTGAAAACAAAATCAGAAAACAAAAGATATAACAAGCTCAGTAAGTATTTTCTAAAAGTTCATGAACTAGTAATAAATTCTAAACGAAACTCTGATTTTCATTTCTAATGCATATCTAATTTCGAATTTAAGAAACCAGTACTGAAAAATATACTACTAATGAACAAATATCAAATTTGGACATTCTAAAATAAAACTAACTAAGTTATTACTTCCTAATACTAAACTAAGGATGTAAACGCCAAAAATATCACTTGTTCTAATTAATTACAAATATTTTCTTTTTTTCTCTCTCAAAACTACAGAAAACTCTACTGACAAAATACACAAATTACATAACCGAATCCCAAAGATATAACTAACTAAGTAAGTATATTGAAGGACTAAAGTAACAGATAACTTATAAAAAAGATAAAGACATGTTAACATTTCTAACACATATATACCTTTTATTTTTAGATTCTACTACAGAATACTCTACTAAGAAATACCAGACAACTCTACTCCAAAGTCCTGTCTAAAAGTAGCCAAGTAAGTATAATCAAGATTTTTATAAAAAGAGCTACTGTTCTTTTCTGCCAATTTTATAGACAAAACTGGCACTTAAACTCTAACAATATACTAAAGCAAATCATTACATTTACTCTGCTTTTTACCTAACAGATCAAAGACTATCAGAAAACACAGTCAACTACTGAAGAATAAAGCATATCATTATATTTCACAGATTTGGACCAATTGTAAGTATATACTAATCAAATGTGGAATTAATTATATTTGTACAACAATATTACCATTTACATAATTATTTAATATATCTCTTGTAGATTTACAAACAACACGATGACTGAGGGAGCAGAATTTGTGGCCAGCCAGAAAGGAAAACTATTACTATGCTACATGGGTCAATCAATCAATCACAGACATTTATAGAGCGCACTACTTACCCGGAGGGTCTCAAGGCGCTTGGGGGGGGGGGGGGGTGCTGCTACTGCTCGAACAGCCAGGTTTTGAGCTTCTTCCTGAAGGAGAGGTGGTCTTGGGACAGGCGCAGGTCGGGAGGGAGGGAGTTCCAGGTCTTGGCGGCCAGGTAGGAGAAGGACCTTCCTCCTGTTGTCGTTCTCCGGATGCGGGGGACGGCGGCGAGGGCGTGACTGGCTGATCAGAGGTGGCGTTTGGGAGCATAGAAGTTGATGCGGTTGTTGAGGTAGCTCGGGCCTTGATCGTGTAGAGCTTTGTGTGCGTGGGTGAGGAGACGGAAGGTGATTCTTTTGTTGACGGGGAGCCAATGCAGGTCTCTCAGATGTCCGGAGATGTGGCTGTGTCGTGGGATGTCGAGGATGAGTCTGGCCGAGGCGTTCTGGATCCGCTGGAGTCTCTTCTGGAGCTTGGCGGTGGTTCCGGCGTAGAGGGCGTTGCCGTAGTCCAGTCGGCTGGTGACGAGGGCCTGGGTGACCATCTTCCTGGTCTCGGTGGGGATCCACCGGAAGATCTTCCGTAGCATGCGCAGGATGTTGAAGCACGACGAGGAGACGGCGTTGACCTGTCTGGTCATGGAGAGGGAGGAGTCCAGGATGAAGTCCAGGTTGCGTGCGTGGTCTGTCGGTTTGGGTGCGGTGCCCAGGGCGGGGGGCCACCAGGAGTCGTCCCAGGCGGAGGGCGAGGAGCCCAGGATGAGGACTTCTGTCTTGTCCGAGTTCAGTTTCAGGCGGCTGGTCGTCATCCACTCGGCTACGTTTTTCATCCCTTCGTGAAGGTTGGCTCTGGCGGCGGCGGGGTCGTTGGTCAGGGAGAGGATCAGCTGGGTGTCGTCGGCGTAGGAGATGATGTTGAGGTTGTGTTGGCGTGCGATGGCCGCGAGGGGGCTCATGTAGACGTTGAAGAGGGTGGGGCTCAGCGAGGATCCCTGAGGTACGCCGCAGATGATTTCGGTGGCCTCTGACTTGTACGGTGGTAGCCGGACTCTCTGTGTTCTTCCGTCGAGGAAGGAGATGATCAATTCCAGTGCCTTCTCCTGGATTACGACGATGCTGAGGCGCTGTACTAGGGTGCGGTGGCAGACAGTGTCGAATGCCGCGGAGAGGTCTAGTAGGATGAGGGCCGCTGTTTCTCCGTTGTCCATCAGGGCTCGGATGTCGTCGGTGGCAGCGATGAGGGCGGTCTCGGTGCTGTGGTTGGCTCGGAAGCCAGACTGTGAGGGGTCGAGGGATCCATTCGTCTCGAGGAAGGCGGCCAGCTGTTTGTTGACGGTCTTCTCGATGACTTTGGCTGGAAACGGGAGGAGCGAGATGGGGCGGTAATTCTTGAGCTCGGTGGGGTCCGCTGTTGGTTTCTTTAGTAGAGCGCTGAGTTCGGCGTGCTTCCAGCTCTCCGGGAAGGTGGCGGTGTCGAAGGAGTTGTTGATGATGTCCCGCAGGTGGGGAGCGATGACAGCGTCGGCCTTGTTAAAGACGTGGTGAGGACAGGGGTCGGTCGGGGATCCGGAGTGGATGGCGTTCATCATGCGGACGGTGTCTTCGATGCTGATCGGCGTCCAGGCGTGGAGGGTGGTGGTGGGGGGCGTTGGTGCGGTCATGGCGTGCGTCGGTTGAGTGCTGAAGCTGTTGTGTATGTCCGCGATCTTGTTGTGGAAGTAGGAGGCGAGGGAGTTGCAGAGGTCTTGCGAAGGGGTGATGTCGTTGTTTCCGGCGTTGGGGTTGGAGAGCTCTTTCACGATGTTGAAGAGTTCCTTGCAGTTGTGTGCGTTGTTGTCCAGCCTGTCCTTGAATGCAGTTTTCTTGGTGGCGCGGATCAGTTGGTGGTGCTCCCGGGTGGCAAGCTTGAGGGTGGTCATGTTGTCCGGTGTTGGTTCTCTTCTCCAGGCCTTCTCGAGGGCTCGGCAGTTCTTCTTGGAGCTCTTGAGTTCGTCGGTGAACCATGGGGCCTTCTTGCTGCCGGGTCTGCTGGGCGGGGACATCAGTGGGGCGAGTTCATTCGCGCAGTTGCTGATCCACTTTGTGAGGTTGTCGGCGGCCTGGCTGGGGTTCGCTGAGCTGGCGGGAGGGTGCTGGCTCAGGGAAGCGGCGAGCTGGTCGGCTGTGATCTTGTTCCAGCTTCTTCGAGCAACCTGTTGCTGGTGGTGGTGGATCGTCGTTCTTCTGAAGGTGAAGTGGACGCAGCTGTGGTCCGTCCAGTGGAGTATTGTGGCGTGGCTGAAGGCGATGTCTTTGCAGGATGAGAAGACGGCGTCGAGTGTGTGTCCAGCGAGGTGGGTGGGGGTGGACACCAGCTGCTTGAGTCCGAGGTTGTCGAGGTTGTCGAGCAGGGTGATGGTGTTGCGGTCGTTGTTGTTCTCCAGGTGGAAGTTGATGTCCCCCAGGAGGGTGTAGTCAGCGGAGGGGAGGGCATGCGGGCTGACGAAGTCGGCGATGTCCTCGCTGAATTGTGTGCGAGGTCCCGGGGGTCGGTAGATCAGGGTGCCTCTGAGGGTGGTCTTCGGGTCGGTGTGGATCTGGAAGTGTAGGTGTTCGGCGGTAGTCAGGGTGTCTTCGGTGTTGGTCGTGGGTTACACTTATACCCAGGAGAAACAATATGGAATGAAAGTAAATTGGAAATGTTGCAAATATTATTCTAACAAGTGTTATGGAAGGGCAAAAACTAGAGAAGCAACTGTACTTTATACTAGAGAACACAACCACCCACCAAACATAGCAGAAATAGAAGTTAGAACAGCATTAGAAAACATAAAAGAGGCTAGCACAGGTTCCCAAAAACCAACCAGTGTCATATTAAAAGAGGAAATTCCCAAAATTCCAAAAACAGCTACAACACAGATGCCAAATATTCTTGCACTAAAAAGAACTTTAGCACGAACAAAAAAAAGTACTACTACTACTACACCACCTCCAAGAACATATAGTGATATATGTTTAAATGCCAACCAAACCATAACTCTAAACAAACAACCATTTATCATTTACGACAATGAAAGCAACGATAAAAGACTTATAATTTTTGGAACAAATCTAAACTTAATTAAACTTCAGCAAACACAACATTGGATGATGGATGGGACTTTTAACATCTGTCCCAAACCCTTCTTCCAATTATACACCATACATGGCCTATATATCAAAACTGCAACATACCTCTACTTTATGCACTACTACCAAATAAAACTAATTCCACATATATGGAATTATTAAATATAATCAAACAAAAAACTAACGACTATTCCCCTGAAAAAATAATACTAGATTTTGAGCAAGCAATGCTTTCAACCATCTTGAAAATACACCCACATACCTGCATTCAAGGCTGCTACTACCATCTAAACCAGTGTCTATGGAGGCATCTACAAAAAACAACCTTAAGCATAGAATATGCAACAAACTCATCTTTAGCATACCAAATAAAAAAACTCATAGCACTGGCTTATGTTCCAGAAACAGACGTAGCTGAACACTACAACATTCTAATAGATAGCACCTTCTATAAACAAAATGAAGCAAAACTGAGTCCATTTTTGGACTACTTTGAAGACACCTGGGTAGGCAGACTCCATAGATCTGGCCACAGAAGAAACCCTAAATTTCTAATACCCTGGTGGAACGTCTACAGAAGCACCTTAAACGGAGAATCAAAAACAAATAACGCAGTTGAAGGTTGGCACAATGCCTTTTTACAATCAACTGGCAGAACTAAACCAAGTTTAGAAAAATTCATAAAATGTCTGCAAAAAGAACAAAGCTACCAGGAGTTTAGAATGGAACAATCTATTACTGAACTAGTCCCTAAAACATCTAAACAAACCAAACAAATGCACAAATACCTAGAACAACAAGTAAAGTTATACCCTAGTACTAAAGGCATTGAATACCTAAACATAATTGCAAAAACACTACTCTAAATAAATGTGAACACCAAACTAGTACATAAAAATAAACCTAAACAATCTAAACACCAACTTAATCTTAATTTACAACACTCTTTAATGTATGCAATATATATAATATTTTTTTACATATATATGCACACATTAATTACACTTCATTACGATAAAACAGAACAATAATAATAAATACATTACCCACCCACAAAATAGAAATAGAAAATTAACTTACCAAGCATGTCGAAAATCCAAGATATCCTTCTCCACCAAAATAATCCAATTAGTGATTAATAGTCCCAAAAATACAACTGTTCCAATAATCGATAATCCATCCAAAGAAGATCCTTAGGAAAACCATAAAAACCCAAAAATAGTTCAAAAAATAAAAAAACGCTCCAGGAAAATCGAAAAATGTAAAGAAGTGTTTGAAATTCATTAGTTAATAAAACTAACAAACACTTCCTTAAAAAATAACGCTCCATCCGAAATGGCGAACACCTAAAACAGAAACGTATAAAACATACATTCCCACCCACATAAACCTACACATGAACAACTAATAACATTAGTATTAACATTATAGGCCTAATACATATACTTTAAACATGTACATATGAACTCTTCAAACAAGCCTAAAACAACGTAAAGGTACGAGTACCTACCACACGTAAATAAACATTCTTAAACACTGTAATACAACTCACTTACATCTAACAACAATAAATAGCAGCACACTAGTCTCAAAAATTATATTTAACACACCTAAAACATATAAAACAAACCTTACCTTAAGCGACGTGAAGTCTCTCCCAACCGCGACCTGCTCTCCATCCAAATGACACAAAACGACCTAACCCGGTTACAAAATAAAAGACCCAAATGCAAGAAAATAGTCCATTATTACAAATAAATAACTAATTCTGTTTAAAATGAACTACAATCATTTCAAAACTTGTACTGTATGTTCTACAATGTTTGTTTATTCTTTATATTAAATATTAGTGAAATATGTAGTAAAACTGTACAAATAAATACTATAAAATAAATAATATTTATTTTTACATGATTTAAAATGTTATAAAATGTTAAAAAATTGTATTAATTCTATTTTCAATGTTTAAATATAAAAACTTTTTTTTCCAAATAAATGTATACAAACATATATTGTTTAAATACTTAATATTAATATTGTAAATATTAATATAAAAAATGTATTATTTACTAACAAAATATGTAATACTGTCAATATATGATATGACATAGAACAATACTAAATTTTGTTTTTCTCTTAAAAATTATTCATACTTCTGTATAATATTTTTGTTTATAAATTATACATATTTCACAAAAGTCAATAATATAATTGAGAAAAATAATGTCTGCAAAATATACAATACCTAATACATTTTTGTTGTTGAAATAAATGTATGATGATTCTGTGTTTTTACTATTATTATCAGAAAAAAATGTGTTTTCCAATACACAAAATTAATATATATTTATTAATATACATTAAAAATACAACCATTCCCTAACTAACACACATAAATAGCAATTATTTGCTGGACACTAATTAAATATAATTAAATATTCCAACTCCAGTCTACATAAAATGGAAGTAGGTGCTGGACACTAATTAAATATAATTTACTATTCCCACTCCAGTCTACATAAAATGAATATAAGTGCTGGACACTAATTAAATATAGTTAAATATTCCCACTCCAGTCTACATAAAAATAAAGTAGGTGCTAGACACTAATTAAATATAATTTACTATTCCCACTCCAGTCTACATAAAATGGAAGTAGGTGCTGCACACTAATTAAATATAATTTACTATTCCCACTCCAGTCTACATAAAATTGAAGTAGGTGCTGCACACTAATTAAATATAATTTACTATTCCCACTCCAGTCTACATAAAATGAATATAAGTGCTGGACACTAATTAAATATAATTAAATATTCCCACTCCAGTCTACATAAAAATAAAGTAGGTGCTGGACACTAATTAAATATAATTAAATATTCCCACTCCAGTCTACATAAAATTGAAGTAGGTGCTGGACACTAATTAAATATAATTTACTATTCCCACTCCAGTCTACATAAAATTGAAGTAGGTGCTGCACACTAATTAAATATAATTTACTATTCCCACTCCAGTCTACATAAATTTAATATAAGTGCTGGACACTAATTAAATATAATTTTCTATTCCCACTCCAGTCTACATAAAATTGAAGTAGGTGCTGGACACTAATTGAATATAATTTACTATTCCCACTCCAGTCTACATAAAATTAATATAAGTGCTGGACACTAATTAAATATAATTAAATATTCCCACTCCAGTCTACATAAAATTGAAGTAGGTGCTGGACACTAATTAAATATAATTTACTATTCCCACTCCAGTCTACATAAAATTAATATAATTGCTGGACACTAATTAAATATAATTAAATATTCCCACTCCTATCTACATAAAATGTAAGTAGCTGCTGGAGACTAATTAAATATTATTTACTATTCCCACTCCAGTCTACATAAAATTAATATAAGTGCTGGACACTAATTAAATATAATTTTCTATTCCCACTCCAGTCTACATAAAATTGAAGTAGGTGCTGGACACTAACTAAAGATAATTTACTATTCCCGCTCCAGTCTACATACAAATGAAGTAGGTGCTGGACACTAATTAAATATAATTTACTATTCCTACTCCAGTCTACATCAAATTATTATAACTGCTGGACACTAATTAAATATAATTAAATATTCCCACTCCAGTCTACATAAAATTGAAGTAGGTGCTGGACACTAATTAAATATAATTTACTATTCCTACTCCAGTCTACATAAAATTGAAGTAGGTGCTGGACACTAATTAAATATAATTAAATATTCCCACTCCAGTCTACATAAAATTGAAGTAGGTGCTGGACACTAATTAAATATAATTTACTATTCCTACTCCAGTCTACATAAAATTCAAGTAGGTGCTGGACAATAATTAAATATAATTTACTATTCCCACTCCAGTCTACATAAAATTAATATAAGTGCTGGACACTAATTAAATATAATTAAATATTCCCACTCCTATCTACATAAAATGTAAGTAGCTGCTGGACACTAATTAAATATTATTTACTATTCCCACTCCAGTCTACATAAAATTAATATAATTGCTGGACACATTTAAATATAATTAAATATTCCCACTCCAGTCTACATAAAATTAAAGTAGGTGCTAGACACTAATTAAATATAATTTACTATTCCCACTCCAGTCTACATAAAATTGAAGTAGGTGCTGCACACTAATTAAATATAATTTACTATTCCCACTCCAGTCTACATAAAATTATTATAACTGCTGAACACTAATTAAATATAATTAATTATTCCCACTCCAGTCTAGATAAAATTGAAGTAGGTGCTGGACACTAATTAAATATAAATAAATATTCCCACTCCAGTCTACATAAAATTGAAGTAGGTGCTGGACACTAATTTAATATAATTTACTATTTCCAGTCTACATAAAATTGAAGTAGGTGCTGGACACTAATTAAATATAATTTACTATTCCCACTCCAATCTACATAAAATTGAAGTAGGTGCTGCACACTAATTAAATATAATTTACTATTCCCACTCCAGTCTACATAAATTTAATATAAGTGCTGGACACTAATTAAATATAATTTTCTATTCCCACTCCAGTCTACATAAAATTGAAGTAGGTGCTGGACACTAATTGAATATAATTTACTATTCCCACTCCAGTCTACATAAAATTAATATAAGTGCTGGACACTAATTAAATATAATTAAATATTCCCACTCCAGTCTACATAAAATTGAAGTAGGTGCTGGACACTAATTAAATATAATTTACTATTCCCACTCCAGTCTACATAAAATTAATATAATTGCTGGACACTAATTAAATATAATTAAATATTCCCACTCCTATCTACATAAAATGTAAGTAGCTGCTGGAGACTAATTAAATATTATTTACTATTCCCACTACAGTCTACATAAAATTAATATAAGTGCTGGACACTAATTAAATATAATTTTCTATTCCCACTCCAGTCTACATAAAATTGAAGTAGGTGCTGGACACTAACTAAAGATAATTTACTATTCCCGCTCCAGTCTACATACAAATGAAGTAGGTGCTGGACACTAATTAAATATAATTTACTATTCCTACTCCAGTCTACATCAAAATATTATAACTGCTGGACACTAATTAAATATAATTAAATATTCCCACTCCAGTCTACATAAAATTGAAGTAGGTGCTGGACACTAATTAAATATAATTTACTATTCCTACTCCAGTCTACATAAAATTGAAGTAGGTGCTGGACACTAATTAAATATAATTAAATATTCCCACTCCAGTCTACATAAAATTGAAGTAGGTGCTGGACACTAATTAAATATAATTTACTATTCCTACTCCAGTCTACATAAAATTCAAGTAGGTGCTGGACAATAATTAAATATAATTTACTATTCCCACTCCAGTCTACATAAAATTAATATAAGTGCTGGACACTAATTAAATATAATTAAATATTCCCACTCCTATCTACATAAAATGTAAGTAGCTGCTGGACACTAATTAAATATTATTTACTATTCCCACTCCAGTCTACATAAAATTAATATAATTGCTGGACACATTTAAATATAATTAAATATTCCCACTCCAGTCTACATAAAATTAAAGTAGGTGCTAGACACTAATTAAATATAATTTACTATTCCCACTCCAGTCTACATAAAATTGAAGTAGGTGCTGCACACTAATTAAATATAATTTACTATTCCCACTCCAGTCTACATAAAATTATTATAACTGCTGAACACTAATTAAATATAATTAATTATTCCCACTCCAGTCTACATAAAATTGAAGTAGGTGCTGGACACTAATTAAATATAAATAAATATTCCCACTCCAGTCTACATAAAATTGAAGTAGGTGCTGGACACTAATTTAATATAATTTACTATTTCCAGTCTACATAAAATTGAAGTAGGTGCTGGACACTAATTAAATATAATTTACTATTCCCACTCCAATCTACATAAAATTGAAGTAGGTGCTGCACACTAATTAAATATAATTTACTATTCCCACTCCAGTCTACATAAAAATATTATAACTGCTGAACACTAATTAAATATAATTAATTATTCCCACTCCAGTCTACATAAAATTGAAGTAGATGCTGGACACTAATTAAATATAATTAAATATTCCCACTCCAGTCTACATAAAATTGAAGTAGGTGCTGGACACTAATTTAATATAATTTACTATTCCCACTCCAGTCTACATAAAATTGAAGTAGGTGCTGGACACTAATTAAATATAATTTACTATTCCCACTCCAGTCTACATAAATTTAATATAAGTGCTGGACACTAATTAAATATAATTTTCTATTCCCACTCCAGTCTACATAAAATTGAAGTAGGTGCTGGACACAATTAAATATAATTTACTATTCCCACTCCAGTCTACATAAAATTAATATAAGTGCTGGACACTAATTAAATATAATTAAATATTCCCACTCCAGTCTAAGTAAAATTGAAGTAGGTGCTGGACACTAATTAAATATAATTTACTATTCCCACTCCAGTCTTCATAATAGTAATATAAGTTCGGGACACTAATTACATATAATTAAATATTCCCACTCCAGTCTACATAAAATTGAAGTAGGTGCTGAACAAAAATTAAATATAATTTACTATTCCCACTCCAGTCTACATAAAATTGAAGCAGGTGCTGGACACTAATTAAATATAATTTACTATTTCCACTCCAATCTACATAAAATTAATATAAGTGCTGGACACTAATTAAATATAATTTAATATTCCCACTCCAGTGTACATAAAATTGAAGTAGGTGCTGGACACTAATTTAATATAATTTACTATTCCCACCCCAATCTACATAAAATTGAAGTAGGTGCTAGGCACTAATTAAATATAATTTAATATTCCCACTCCAGTCTACATAAAATTAATATAAGTGCTGGACACTAATTTAATATAATTTACTATTTCCACTCTAGTCTACATAAAATTGAAGTAGGTGCTGAACACTAATTAATTATAATCAAATATTCCCACTCCAGTCTACATAAAATAAATATAAGTGCTGGACACTAATTAAATATAATTTTCTATTCCCACTCCTTTCTACAGAAAATTGAAGTAGGTGCTGGACACTAATTAAATATAATTTACTATTCCCACTCCAGTCTACATAAAATTAATATAAATGCTGGACACTAATTAAATATAATTTTATATTCCCACTCCATTCTACATAAAATAGAAGTAGGTGCTGGACACTAATTAAATATAATTTACTATTCCCACTCCAGTCTACATAAAATTGACGTAGGTGCTGGACACTAATTAAATATAATTTACTATTCGCACTCCAGTCTACACAAAATTAATATAAGTGCTGGACACTAATTAAATATAATTAATTATTCCCACTCCACTCTACATATAATTAATGTAAGTGCTACACACTAATTAAAAATGATTTCTTTTTCTTTTTTGTTTATTATAGATTTTTCTACAAATGTCTAAATAAAAAAAAAATTTGTTACACAAATTTTATACCATTCTATTCTTTATAATATATACTTTTTTTCGTATTATTTCCTTGGTAAAAAATTTTACATTCAAAATGTTAAAAATTAAACTTTTATTTGTATATTGTCTATACAAAGTCTCCAAAAAAAAAATGTTTATACACTTCTAATTTTTGTCTTATTTTATATTTCTATATTTGGAACATATTTATAATTTCTATTTTTTAATTTTTAATAAAATAATTTTTTTCTCCATAAAATTATTTTATATCAAAACACTCCCTACCTTTATCCCCTATAAACTCTAAAACTCACTCCTATAAATATAAATGTATGTATATTAATTAAATTATATTATATATGTAATTTATTTTTACAAAATTACATTAACAGATCATGAAAATATATTACAAAAAAACATTTTTATTAGCTACATTTTCTAATTTATTTTTTATATTTCTAATTTCATTTTACAAATTTCGAATTTGCAAATTTTGAATTTCGTAAATTTTTTTCTATTCTTTATATAATGATTTCTAAATATATATTCAATAAATTTGATTTTTTTTTAATACAAATTTTTTTAAAACACTCCCCACCCTTATCCCCTATATACCCAATAACCCGCTCCTAAAAATATATAAATCTTAATTAATATATAGATAGAAGCAAAAATTTAAAATTTCATTAATACATTTCTAATTTTGTTTTTCAAAAATCGAAATTGTAATTTTTTTTTATTTTTCTATTCATTATATAAATATTTGTTAAACTAAATTCAAAATAAATTTCTTATTTTGATATATAATTTTTTAATACATTCCCCCACCTTATCCCCTATAAACCCAATAACCCGCTCCTAAAAAAATATATCTTAATTTATATATATATATAGTAGGAATAAATTAAAATTTCATTATTTTATTTCTAATTTCGTTTTTCGAAAATCGAATTTTTAATTTTTTTATTTTATTTTATTAATTTTTCTATTCATTATTTAATAATTTGTTAATCAAAATTTTCAATAAATTTCTTCATTTTATAATTAATATTTTAAAACACTCCCCACCCTTATCCCCTATAAACCCAATAACCCGCTCCTAAAATTATATATGTTTTTTAAATTATTATAATATAAATATAAAACATTCCTTTTTTATTCAAAATAACACATATAATTTACAATACAACATTAACTTAAAATGAAATTTTTATACTATTATTTACTATTATATATTACTTACGATATTATTATACACATACCATTAACGATATTTTTGAATACGATATTTTTATGTCGATATTTTATACCTACGATATTTATTCTTCGATATAATGTCACTTCGATATTAAATTTTCGATATTATGTCTGATTACCGGCTTCAGGAAGAGGCTAAAAACACATCTCTACACACGGTAACCCGAGCTGACTCTGCTGCCTGCCTGCATGAGTTTTTTTCTGTCTTAGCGCAGGCACACGCTAGATGAGCATAACCGGGCGCTTTATAAAACTCCCTTATTATTATTATGCCGGGGACTCAGTAAAGGTCTGATCTCAAAAATGGCGCTCTTGTGTGCGTGCGTAGGTGCCTGTCTGGCAGTGCTTGCTTAAGTCACTGGTGATTCATATTATCCAATCCTGCCGGCGGATGTGTAAATGTTATTTCATTCACAATATACTTAGCGGCCTAGTTACCATGATATCCTTTAGGAAACAGACAAATCGAAGTTCCGGAAAAGAGTTTTGCCGGAGTAGATGTGCATCTCTCACAGATAAATTTGTTTGGGAATAGAGAACTACTTAAGCGAGGAAGCAGCGGGTTTGCGAATGCGTACGTCTGATTTGTGTCAGTTTCCACTGTGCAGCATGCACATAGTTCCAGATGAATGGTATGTGTCTAGCTGAGTGTCCGCTCCGGTGCAGAGGTTAGATGCTGTCCTGTCTGTTATTAAGTTAAAGCAGAAGCATATTGGGCAAGTTGCTGAGAATCACACAATATTTCCAGGGAAGATCTGATGCCAGGTTTTAGAGCCCGCGATCAGCCACTAGACCCCATCCACGTTGTTATTTCGAGACTGTAATTAAAGTTAGAATAACACGTAGTACATGTAAAATGCGATATCAAATTTGCTTTAATATTTCACGAGGGAGAAAAGTTAGTCAATTTTTGGTGCAGCCTCCTGACGAAGCCGACCTCTAGTATGATGGGCAGCATGGAACCTGTTACCGGGGTTTGCTTTCAAGGGGACCAATCAGCATTTAACGAGTAAAAATTGCTAGTTGAGGAGTTTGGGATCTAGACTGCTGACGGGGTCTTGGAAACCAAGGTTCATGCCTCGGGTGGCGTCCACATCCTGTGATTCTGGGCAAATCAGTTAATCTCCCCGTGCTTGAACGCGTCCTTGTGGATTGTAACTGGTGCTCATCCAAAGCGCTCCGATACCTCTCAATCATGGACGCGCTATAGAAACCTGCATAACATATATGTGAGGGGTTTGTAATTTGTTCTGCTGCAAAAATGTTTTCTGATGTGAAACATATTGTGGGTTGATTGTCAGACTCTGGAGGATGGTATCCATTTCACGAAAGAATGTAGATACCCCTTTGTTAAAATAAAGATAGAGGGGGGCACGCGCTGCCGACATTATGCAGAATTGGCGGCAAGTTCCTCTAACAAGGCCTTCCCTGATTTCCCTGGTCCAAGGCCGTGTGTAATTTATGAAGGACCCCCCCCCCCCCCTTACTCTTCAGTCGGCCTCTGGCTGGGCGCTGGATGGAGGGATCCGGGGGGCCTCGCCCGGGGTGGGGTTTGTTAAAGAGGAGCTACTCAGTGATTTAATCAGGGGCTCAATGCGTATGTGATGTCACGACCGCTTCACTGGACATTCTGGAGAGTCTATACCCATGCGGCACTAGCACACCTACCCCACATTATTTCCAGTAATACATTAGTAGGTAGCAGGGATTCTACACTTCACACTGTTTCTCATATGACGAGTGGCTTTGCACAAATCCCTCAAAGATAATTTACACAAATGTTTATTGCCCTTGGTCTCAGGCAATTTCTGCCTGGCGTACTTACACCTTGCATTGGGTCAGCACTGAGAAGTGGGCTTTGTGGGGATAGCCACAAGATGTCTTCTCGATCATTTAATTACTGTTGTTTTAATAGCTCTGTTTGTTATTAATGATCATTGCACGTGTTCTTGCACATATACAGTTGGCGGAAGAAGAAAAGCACCCTGTTGTAATGTACCTTTTACTTAATGCACTCTCCCTACAGAAGTTCTCTCCCTGCTGCTCAGCCAGTGATGAGGTCAGATGGAATGTTGATTGTGTTTGGTTTGGAAGAGTGAGTCAGTTGGTGTGGATGGGCTGAGCAGTGGAGAGCCTGCTCCTGGTGGGGCACTTTAATGGATCTAACTACTTCTGGTCACCTGTAACTATGAAGAGATCTTAAGAATAAAGTAGAGATCTTATTATCTACTACACCTGGTCTTCGCCTCTTTCTTCTTTGTAACACTGGCGGCAATTTAAAAAGAACCAATGTGAGCTATCTTGGATTGACTGAAAAATCATAAGAAGAAGAAGAAGCGCTTTTAAAAAGGATTTAAAGAAATGATGCTGATTAGAAACTTAAAGACTTAAAGACATCAAGTAAGTGTTTTGCAACTCGTGGAATGGATGAAACTAGGCACTCCATATGCCCCACCAGTGACCCTATCAACGGTCGCCCTTAATTAAAAAGTGCCAGTTTCTGTTTGCCTGCCTGCTGCCTTGGAAGACTTCTGCTACATTGACCTGCTGTAACTTTCTATAACCTGCATTGTGTTTAGAAGCTTGGAAGGGAAAAGCCACATCACCACTCAACCCTGAGCTTACTTTTATCTTTGAATTATTTTGTTTGTGGCTCATATGGATTTTGGATGTTGTCTTCATATTACAGTCTTCACTTTAAAGACTACTTTCAAGAACATTGGATATCGTTTTGGATTTCGTATTGGATTTGTTTGTTTTTTTGGAATTGTTTGGATTGCACCTTGACTCTTTCGTGAACTTCTTAAAATTATTTTTATTGTTACATTTTGGATTGTCCTCTTATAAGCGTAGCTGCCAAGTTAACGAAGATAACCACATGCTTGAGGAACCATGCATACGCGATTAAGGTGAATATTTCTTACTGTTTACCTTTGACTTCTAACGGTCACTTCTACCGTTGTTGAGCGTGCCTTGGCTGCTGCCTCGCTCTGCCTTCACTCGCGCTGTTTCATTACCGTTTCCAAGCGCGCTCTGACTCTGGTGCCCCGCGTTGTCTTCGCTCGCGCTGCTCTCCTGAAGCGCATTCTGCCATTGCTGACTCTGTTTGTCTTCGGACTTGTTATGTCCTTCCTCGCACTCCATTTCTGCGTAGTACGTAGTGACGTCATCCCGCATAGACGTCACGTAAACACACACGGCGTCATCTTGGTATCCATAAAAAACGCTACAACTACGGGAACAACGAGATCTTCCCGATTTCTTCACGGATGGCAGACAGATTTGTTTTACTTTTTGGAAAACTTCGCGCATTGTACCAAAACACACGCGCATTGAAGGAATTCAACATTACAAGTACTTTTCTCCTTGAAGATTTGGTGTATGGATTTAATTCTGACTTTAATTCTGACTTACACTTTTCTATTACAGTGATGCACTCTCTCACCTTCATTTGAGCATTTCCAGTTATGTGCACACTTAAAGGATTGTGTATTTCAGTGATACACACTAGTATCTCATTTTTTTTTTACAATGTTATGTCAAATGTACTTTTGTGTGTACTGTCATGGTTTTATTATATCTGAAAGGGTTTTGGTGAGGCTTGTGTATGTTTTGTTTATAGAGAAAGTTTACCTACTGGTAGCTGTAGGTTGTGTGTCACATCATTTTTAACTGTTGGTGTGTTCCCTGTTGACTGGGTTCAGGACTGTGCTCATTTTCTCTAGATTTTCTTTATTCCAGGGTTTGGCCATTATGTTTGGGTTTAAGTATGCTGAATTCCAGTGTAAGTTGTAAGAGGGTTTTGTCTGTGCGTTATGGATATGCACGCTGAGTATTTTTTCGGACTGTGTGTTACGGGTACACACGTGGGAAGTTTTCTTCTAGTGTAACTTATCCTATTTGTTTTCAGGATACCCTGTATGTGGTTAATACCTCAAGGTGGTGTTTGTACTGTGCATTTTGGTTGTGCACGTTGGGTTTAGAGTTATATGTCTGACTTGGGTTTATGCACAGCCATATTATGTTTGCTTTGGGTTAAGGGTTTCCCATATTGGTTTTTAGAATGTTTTGGGATTTTATTACCCTGTCTTAGTTTGGGCTGTGTCTTATTCCATTTCTGTTTGGGGTAGACCTGTTCTGTCATTAGTTTGTGCAGTTGAGGGTTGTAGATCCCTGTTCTGCCACAGTTTTGTGCCTTAGTTTGTGGTGCATTAGCTACTCATTATTGTACCCGTAGTTTGGGGCGTGAGTTATGTGGATAGTTTCCACTGGTTTTGAAGGATGTTTTTATTTAACTTGCATTCTTGTTGTTTATGATCATTATGAAGGGGAGATGGGTGTAGTATCTGAGTTATCTCATGCATCTTCCTTTGTCCTCATTTGTATGTTTGGCAACTTTCATGCATTTGTTGTTATGATCATTATAGCAAGGGGATGTTGTATAATTTTGTTATTATTGCATCCTCTTTTGCTGGAACGTGTGTTTTATCAACTTCACACATGTTGTTTGTTTTCTATCTTTATAAAGGGGGGGATGTGTTGTAATGTACCTATTACTTAATGCACTCTCCCTACAGAAGTTCTCTCCCTGCTGCTCAGCCAGTGATGAGGTCAGATGGAATGTTGATTGTGTTTGGATTGGAAGAGTGAGTCAGTTGGTGTGGATGGGCTGAGCAGTGGAGAGCCTGCTCCTGGTGGGGCACTTTAATGGATCTAACTACTTCTGGTCACCTGTAACTATGAAGAGATCTTAAGAATAAAGTAGAGATCTTATTATCTACTTCACCTGGTCTTCGCCTCTTTCTTCTTTGTAACACACCCTTAAGAGGAGTATCTGGCAGCCATCGGAGCGCGCTGGTATTTGTGAAGTGTGCTGAAGAGCAGTGCCGTGTTTGGGAGTACAGTGCAAGTAAGGCCTCGGCTGTGTGTGTGTATGGAGTAAGGGTCATGCTCACTATAACTTCTAATAAGGTTTCCAAGATGTGTCACACAACTGGCTCAGCCTGGTTTATCAATAGAGCTGGTGCGCACACCTCTGTGCATGTTTACAGTGCCTGAGACCCGCCTTCGTGCACTTGTCACTCCGTTACTTCGCGAATGCAGCAGCTGGGCGCCCTCTGTGCTCCTAGGAGAATTCCACTCTCAGTTTTTGCTAGGATATATGAATAAGAAATCCATATCGCGTTTATCAGATCTGACCAACCTCAAAAGAACTGGAGGTCGGCGAACAGCAGCCCGGGTGTACCCATAGAGCAGAGACCGGGACTGAAAGGTGACATGCCGGCCAGCATGCCAGATCATCCCTCAAAGAGGGTTAATTATGGCACATAAGGGTGTGTTGGTGATCAATCTCCAATAAGGCAATCTGGGCTATTTGGCTCTCTTGCTGAAGTCAGTAGGGTATGTCTCCTAAGTAATATCTTGTGTCACTTTCCCTACTAACGCACGGGTAACGCGCCGTCACAAGTGATCTCCAGGTCTGCACACGACACAGGCCTTCGCCTGTGTTGCGTGCAGGACCTCGTGGCTCAGTGAGCTAAGGCATCCATTGTAGGGGCCTGTGTTGGACCTTCTGGTCACAGGTTCAAATCCCGAGGGTCCATTGAGACCTTTATACCTTCTGAGATCAATAAAAATGAGTACCATTGATCTCGGTAACAATAAACATCGTCCCACATTAAACATTTGGGTGGGAGTTGCCATCGACTTTTAGGAATATGCATCTAGACTTTGGGGGCACCTTAGAGCATTTTCTGGGGGCCAGAAGGCCTGTCCCGGGAAGGAAGATGGCTATGTCAGCTTGGAGTACTAGTTGGGGATTACCACCCTCGAATTTCCTAGAAAGGGGTGTCATCTCAAGCTGCTGGATAGGAGGGGCCGGGTAAGGCCTGGCGAGGACACAGAGCCGGTGGAGGGGAGTTCTAAACTGAGCCCTAAGGTCAAGAACAATTAATTTGCGAGGCTGTTGGACAGACAGGGCTGTGGAGACTGCGAAGAGTGATATGAAATCTTTAAATGAGCACAACTATGGGCGGTAATATACTCTAAGGGACAGTGACATAGGGGGAGTGTCCTTTAGTGTGCAGTTTGATTTTCATTTAAGGGGATGGTTACTACAAGCTAGGCCCTGCCGTTAGAGGGTCCTAGGTGCCCTACTGGTATCACTGTACTGCAGTAGGTGCTCCATTTGATGGGGCCATTCTTTGCATTGAAGAGCGGATGGTCTCAGTTGACTCATTTAGAATTGGGGCGGCAACATTAGCAGCAGGGGCCGGCTCATAGCCTGACACGGTGAGGAAAGTGGGACGCTGGTACTCTGCTTGTGTTCGCCTTTATATCCAGCCCGAGTGGCTATGAAATAATGCTCGCAATTTGGTCACGACTATGCCTGACTTTTCCATTTCTCTCCTGTTCATTAGTGTGCCCGGCTAAGTTGGTAGGGGTACTGGGGCGCTCGTTCAGGCGGCACGCCACGGGGCGATTGCAGCAGCGGCGAGTGGAGAAACCACTGGGCTTGAACGGGACGGAGTTCTTCTGGCGGGGCGTCAGGGGCATGCGAATGCGACAGCTTGGTCCTGCATGATGCCACGCCGGTCAGAGGAATCCGGAGTACGATCTAGAGCCTTGAAGGCTTCAGCAATCCAAGTTGCGCTCAGTGAAGGGCCGCTGGTGTCATTCCCCAGCGGGGATCTGATGTTTCAGTTCGGCGGCTCAATGGGGAATTGGCCAAGTTGTGCTCAGTGAAGTGCCGCTTGTGTCATTTCCCACACCGGAGGATCAAGGGAGATCGGATGTTTACCAAGATGATGGGCATCTATTGGACTTTGACACAGCCATATGGAGCAGAGGCATATGGTCTTTGGTGCAGAACTTATTTGGTGGTGGGGAGGGTGACGGACCTTGGGGCCCGGGTCACCCTTGTGGCGGTAAAGAGACCTTAGAACATTGACATGGACTTACAGAGTGAACGGGAGTCCTCCTTTGCGTACTCCCTAGGCCAGCACTGAGGGGAGAGACGGTAAGCTCTCCGCACTGAGAATGGCCCACCGGCTGGGGAGGCAAGGGCGCCAGGTTACGAACCTCCTGGGATCCTGGGCAGCCTGGTGGGCGAGGGGTGGGCCCTGGATATGGTGGACAAGGACCAGAGGGCAGGGGCCCATCACTCAAGGACGCAGGTGGGTTGCATCTTGTGTGGGGTGCTCAGATTATGAGGTGCTGGTCAGAGGGCCCCTTAGTGCTGGGGGAAAAGTAACTAGTGTAACTAAGAACTTTGAATGTCAATATTAAAAATTTGATTGATTTTTATCAATTTGTAATATGTATTGTTTAGTCATGTTTATGAATGTTGATAATTAAACACCCACCCTTTCTCTGATGTGTGAATTTGATTGTGGGTCGTACCAACTGTCTTGGCGGGTGGGGAGCATGCTGGGAGGTCCGGGCTCTAAGGACCCATGCAGGTTGCAAACTTGTTATCTGCTGAGGGGATCAGCCCCTTAGCTCTCCTCACATGTAGTTCGTGGGAGCCAATGAATTCTAAACAAGAGAGTGTGAGTAACAATGAATAGTGTAGGGAGTTATCCTGCCCTCATGTCCATGAGGGGGATACATGCACCCGATGGCCAGGTGCAGCCGAGGGGAAAAGTAAAGAGGAGTGTGGCCGCTCAGGACTCACTCCCAGAGAGTAATCTGAAGGGCACGTTTTATTTATGTTAGCAGGTCAACCCTGTATGTATGGCAATGTTAAAATAGTAAACAATCGAGTGTGCGAGCGCTAACTCCACGGCAGACTACAGCCAGTCATTCCGCCCTGCACGCAGGTCCCATCCATCAATCGAAGTCTGCGTGTACGAAGAGTGTGCGTGCACACATTTGCATTAAGAGAAATGCGTATATCAAATGTGCGTGTCACCCTTCATGCATCGGATTCTGTTACGTTTTCAAATCCCTCGAAACAACATTCCAGTTTCTGCTGCCACTGATATATCTTGACGGAACACATCTGTCCCTTTCCGCTCATGTTATGGCAATGCGCAAGAACACTTGTTCTGACGCAATCTGCTAAACTAACACACGACGCTGAGCATTCCAAGAGGGAAGGGTTCTGAGAAACACTCTTGTCCAGCATGTGGCTGACTGTACGCATCAACAGCCCAGCTGTCCCTCGCCAACCAAACCAAAGCACTTTCGTAAAAAAACAGAAATACCTCTTAAAAATGAAACTGCCCCAAGGGAGCCCACTAACTGGGCATTTATGGGCTAGTAATTTGTTTATAAAGTGGGGGAATAATTTTCTCAGGTTTGTTTTTTTTATAGGAAGGAAATTGTGTTTTATTTATGGAAATAAATAACGTGTTCCATATTCCTCTGGTGCAGCTTTTTGGGAAACGTCAGCATTGTTTAGAGTGAAAGGGCGTGGAGCAGGGCCTGTTTCCCCCCTGCACAGCTCTTGTTTTCTGTAATATTGCAAAGCTTGGCAGTTTCTCCTTCATTACAGAAGGAATCCGTGGACATTCCAGCTGCGGGCCATGTGATACTTTCTCCTGGAGGCTAAAGGCAGTGTTTACTCATTCTCATATCAGAATCATCTTGTAAACCCCACCTGCCTGCATTCTGCACACATACCAGCCGTGTTTACGTAACGCTCGTATTATTCTAACAGATTATGTGCGCAGTCCAACCATAACTGGCTCATAAAATGCTCTCAGGAAAAAACAAGCGTATACAATGCAATAGGTCTCGCAGTAGGAAAGTTTGAGCTTTTGGTATTGTAAATTACACATTTTTTATTTATGTGTTGGCTTTGAAAATAGCGAAATTATTAGCTTTGTCATCTACAATGCCAATAGTTTTAACTTTCGCAAATATGACACATATAGCATTTGTAATGCAATATGTGTTGTATTTACGTGACTTAGATGTATTGATATTACAAATAACAATGGCTTTTATTTTTTTTAGATAATTTATACTTAAATAAAAGCTATTGTAATTTATTATGGCAATAACTTAGGGGCATATTTACATGTTCTGGAGCATCTCTGCAAATTAGCAGGGATGCGCCAGAACAGATGCGTCATGCAATCCCCTCCTTCCGCCACCACAGATGCGCCGCATTTACAATGAGGCGCACCATGGTGCAAGGAAGGGAAGATGCGTGACGCATCTTGTGGCGTATGGCCGGCACATTGCTGGAGTCGCGTTGCAAGCGCGACGCAACTCCTGCAATGCACAGGGGCCATCCATACTCAATGTGGTGCGTCACTCCTTACGCCTGCTTCAAGCAGGTGTAAAGATTTGACGCAGCAGCGTCGTAAAACTGACTCCGTGAAATCTTGTAGATTTCACTGCGTCAGTTTTACGGGGCTTTCCTGCGAGGGAACGCCCACCGTGCGACAGAATGCCCACTAGAAACCTGACGCAGGTTTCATGTGGCCCAGTGCTTTACAAAGTGACGCATCTGCCTAGATGCGTCACGTTGTAAATAGGTCGCAACGTGGCGCATTGTTTATGCTGCAGCTGCGTCACAAAAGTGACGCAACAGCAGCGTAAAATTGTCGCAAGGGGCTTGTAAATCTGCCCCTTAAACTTTTGTAAATAACTTTGTGAAGATGATGTTCAGTGTATTTTATTGTGACGGATATCCAAGAACAGAAGTGAAATATTAACATTTTTTTGTGACATTCATAATAAAGCTTGAAACATTGAGAGAACATATTTGAACCAGTTGTTGTTGAACGGTTGCACAGATGGATGCTGTGGTGGCGCTGAGTGATGTTGTGGTGGCGCTGAGTGATGTTGTGGTGTCGATGAGTGATGCTGTGGTGGTGCTGAGTGATGCTGTGGTGATGCGATAGATCGATAGAGTGAGGGCGATAGAGGGAGGGCGATAGATAGAGGCAGGGCGATAGATAGATAGATAGAGTGAGGGCAAAAGATAGATAGAGTGAGGGCGATAGATAGATAGAGTGAGGGCGATAGATAGAAAGAGTGATGGCGATAGATAGAGTGAGTGCGATAGATAGATAGAGTGAGGGCGATAGATAGATAGATAGATAGATAGATAGATAGATAGATAGATAGACAGATAGATAGATAGACAGATAGATAGATAGATAGATAGATAGATAGATAGATAGATAGATAGATAGATAGATAGATAGATAGATAGATAGATAGATAGATAGATAGATAGATAGATAGATAGATAGATAGATAGATAGATAGATAGATAGATAGATAGATAGATAGACAGATAGATAGATAGATAGATAGATAGATAGATAGATAGATAGATAGATAGATAGATAGATAGATAGATAGATAGATAGATAGATAGATAGATAGATAGATAGATAGATAGATAGATAGATAGATAGATAGATAGATAGATAGATAGAGTGAGGGCAATAGATAAATAGAGTGAGGGCGATAGATAGATAGAGTGAGGGCGATAGATAGATAGAGTGAGGTGGCCTCGTGGTGGACGTGGTGGTGGCCGTGGTGGCGGTGGTGGACGTGGTGGATGTGGTGGTAGTGGACGTGGTGGTGGTGGACGTGGTGGTGGTGGAGGTGGGTGTGGTGGTGGTGGAGGTGGGTGTGGTGGTGGTGGTGGATGTGGTGGTGGAGGACGTGGTGGTGGTGGAGGACGTGGACACATGGTTTTGGTGGACGTAGTGGTGGTGGAGGACGTGGTGGAGGTGGACATGGTGGTGGTGGACGTAGTGGTGGTGGTGGATGTGGTGGTGGAAGTGGTGGTTGTGGAGGTGGGTGTGGTGGTGGATGTGGTGGTGTTGGTGGTGGACTGGTGGCGCTGAGTGATGTTGTGGTGGTGCTGAGTAATGTTGTGGTGGCGACGAGAGATGCTGTGGCATTCAGTGATGCTGTGGTAGCGCAAAGTGATGTTGTGGTGCCCTTGAGTGATGCTGTGGTGAGGGCGATAGATCGATAGAGTGAGGGTGATAGATAGATGGAGGGCAATAGATAGAGGAAGGGCAATAGATAGAGTGAGGGCGATAGATAGATAGAGTGAGGGTGATAGATAGATAGAGTGATGGTGATAGATAGAGTGAGTGCGATAGATAGCTAGAGTGAGGGCGATAGATAGATAGAGTGAGGGTGATAGGTAGATTGAGTGAGGGCGATAGATAGATAGATAGATAGAGTGAGGGCGATATATAGATAGAGTGAGGTGGCCTCGTGGTGGACGTGGTGGTGGCCGTGGTGGTGGTGGTGGATGTGGTAGTGGTGGACGTGGTGCTGGTGGACGTGATGGTGGTGGAGGTGGGTGTGGTGGTGCTGGTGGTGGTTGTGGTGATCGTGGTGGTGGTGGAGGACGTGGTGGTTGTGGACATGGTGGTGGTGGACGTAGTGATGGTGGATGTGGTAGTGGTGGAAGTGGTGGTTGTGGAGGTGGGTGTGGTGGTGGATGTGGTGGTGGACATGGTGGTGGTGGTGGACACGGTGGTGCTGCCACAGCAGAGTGAATAACCATCTCCTCAGTGCCAGAGCAGAGTGAATAACCATCCCATCACTGCCACAGCAGAGTGAATAACCATCCCCTCAGTGCCAGAGCAGAGTGAATAACCATCCTCTCACTGGCATAGCAGAGTGAATAACCATCCCCTCAGTGTCACAGCAGAGTGAATAACCATCCCCTCAGTGCCACAGCAGAGCGAATAACCATCCCCTCAGTGCCAGAGCAGAGTGAATTACCATCCCCTCACTGCCGCAGAAGAGTGAATAACCATCCCCTCACTGCCACATCGGAGTGACTAACCATCCCCTCACTGGCATAGCAGAGCGAATAACCATCCCCTCAATGCCACAGCAGAGTGAATAACCATCCCCTCAGTGCCACAGCAGAGTGAATAACCATCCCCTCAGTGCCAGAGCAGAGTGAATTACCATCCCCTCAGTGCCACAGCAGAGTGAATAACCATCCCCTCACTCCCACACCGGAGTGAATAACCATCCCCTCAGTGCCACAGCAGAGTGAATAACCATCCCCTCACTGCCACAGCAAGATGTTCTATTCTCTGCTGCATGCATTGCTTCTAACCCGGCAGCCAAAGAGATAGCTAGCTATGATGAAAGTGATGTTGTGTATTTGCGCTGCACAGATAAACAACTGTCGATATATGTGATACAAATGCAGCCATCCCAGCTGCCGTATCATCAAAGACAGGCACGCATCCTTTTATCGTCGGCCTACTACTATAATGCTTCCTATAATTGACTTTGATGTCGTTCCCACATTTCACGTCTCTACCAGGACACGTCCCACCAACAGGGCCTGGACCCCAGAAACTTTACTGTCATCTTTCTGATGTTGACAAAATGGGTACCCAAGAGAAGGTGGGTGGCATTAATCTATGTAAGCATTTGGAAACAATTCAGCATGCACTATGAGTCATTGTGCGCTCGTAGATCGCTGCATCCTTAACACCAACACCCAGCACTGCCAGTGCCCTCCCGTGGCTTCGAATATAGCAGAGGGCCACACAGTTCTACAGACTCCGGTTTCACCAGAGGGCCGGCAAATGTCTGGCGGCCCCAGACAACACAAACATGTGCAGACGCACCCGCCACAAGGTGATGCTGAATACAGAGCAGCCTGTCCTGCATTGCGGCCCAGGAGCAAGCCATGGGATGAGCCCTACTGAGGGCGGTCCTCCGGGCGACTGGCGGGAAGGGGTCACCTTAGAGGCCACAAGCACCAGCACTTAACGAGTGGAGGATGAAAGTAGTGCCGCTGGCCACCCATCCACCTGAGAGCCGGGCCTCCACTGGAAGCTATTTACAACAAGGGGTGGTGAGGGACAGAGTCTCTGAATTAAGCAGAAAGCTCTCCCCCAGTCAAGAGATCAGGGCTAGATCCAACACCGTTTTTTAGCTCACTGCACCATCCCAGTTTCAGAACCTGGCTGTATGCAAATTAGTCTGTTCCTGTCCCAGTGCATGATGGGAACAGGGCAAACCAAACTACAAAAGCCAATTCTTAAACTGGGAAGGAAACAAGCTCCCGGGGACCGGTTTCTGGCATTACAGCCGTCTTCGGCCCGGTTTGCTTGAATCCTGATGGTGCAATGAGCAAGGGTCTCACATCTGAGAATACCCTTCCACGCTTAGGGTGGACAAAAATATTTACAACAAGGGGTGGTGAGGGACAGAGTCTCTGAATTAAGCAGAAAGCTCTCACCCAGTCAAGAGATCAGGGCTAGATCCAACACCGTTTTTTAGCTCACTGCACCATCCCAGTTTCAGAACCTGGCTGTATGCAAATTAGTCTGTTCCTGTCCCAGTGCATGATGGGAACAGGGCAAACCAAACTACAAAAGCCAATTCTTAAACTGGGAAGGAAACAAGCTCCCGGGGACCGGTTTCTGGCATTACAGCCGTCTTCGGCCCGGTTTGCTTGAATCCTGATGGTGCAATGAGCAAGGGTCTCACATCTGAGAATACCCTTCCACGCTTAGGGTGGACAAAAATATTTACAACAAGGGGTGGTGAGGGACAGAGTCTCTGAATTAAGCAGAAAGCTCTCACCCAGTCAAGAGATCAGGGCTAGATCCAACACCGTTTTTTAGCTCACTGCACCATCCCAGTTTCAGAACCTGGCTGTATGCAAATTAGTCTGTTCCTGTCCCAGTGCATGATGGGAACAGGGCAAACCAAACTACAAAAGCCAATTCTTAAACTGGGAAGGAAACAAGCTCCCGGGGACCGGTTTCTGGCATTACAGCCGTCTTCGGCCCGGTTTGCTTGAATCCTGATGGTGCAATGAGCAAGGGTCTCACATCTGAGAATACCCTTCCACGCTTAGGGTGGACAAAAATATTTACAACAAGGGGTGGTGAGGGACAGAGTCTCTGAATTAAGCAGAAAGCTCTCACCCAGTCAAGAGATCAGGGCTAGATCCAACACCGTTTTTTAGCTCACTGCACCATCCCAGTTTCAGAACCTGGCTGTATGCAAATTAGTCTGTTCCTGTCCCAGTGCATGATGGGAACAGGGCAAACCAAACTACAAAAGCCAATTCTTAAACTGGGAAGGAAACAAGCTCCCGGGGACCGGTTTCTGGCATTACAGCCGTCTTCGGCCCGGTTTGCTTGAATCCTGATGGTGCAATGAGCAAGGGTCTCACATCTGAGAATACCCTTCCACGCTTAGGGTGGACAAAAATATTTACAACAAGGGGTGGTGAGGGACAGAGTCTCTGAATTAAGCAGAAAGCTCTCACCCAGTCAAGAGATCAGGGCTAGATCCAACACCGTTTTTTAGCTCACTGCACCATCCCAGTTTCAGAACCTGGCTGTATGCAAATTAGTCTGTTCCTGTCCCAGTGCATGATGGGAAGAGGGCAAACCAAACTACAAAAGCCAATTCTTAAACTGGGAAGGAAACAAGCTCCCGGGGACCGGTTTCTGGCATTACAGCCGTCTTCGGCCCGGTTTGCTTGAATCCTGATGGTGCAATGAGCAAGGGTCTCACATCTGAGAATACCCTTCCACGCTTAGGGTGGACAAAAATATTTACAACAAGGGGTGGTGAGGGACAGAGTCTCTGAATTAAGCAGAAAGCTCTCACCCAGTCAAGAGATCAGGGCTAGATCCAACACCGTTTTTTAGCTCACTGCACCATCCCAGTTTCAGAACCTGGCTGTATGCAAATTAGTCTGTTCCTACAGGGCAAACCAAACTACAAAAGCCAATTCTTAAACTGGGAAGGAAACAAGCTCCTGGGGACCGGTTTCTGGCATTACAGCCGTCTTCGGCCCGGTTTGCTTGAATCCTGATGGTGCAATGAGCAAGGGTCTCACATCTGAGAATACCCTTCCACGCTTAGGGTGGACAAAAATATTTACAACAAGGGGTGGTGAGGGACAGAGTCTCTGAATTAAGCAGAAAGCTCTCACCCAGTCAAGAGATCAGGGCTAGATCCAACACCGTTTTTTAGCTCACTGCACCATCCCAGTTTCAGAACCTGGCTGTATGCAAATTAGTCTGTTCCTGTCCCAGTGCATGATGGGAACAGGGCAAACCAAACTACAAAAGCCAATTCTTAAACTGGGAAGGAAACAAGCTCCCGGGGACCGGTTTCTGGCATTACAGCCGTCTTCGGCCTGGTTTGCTTGAATCCTGATGGTGCAATGAGCAAGGGTCTCACATCTGAGAATACCCTTCCACGCGATGGTGCAGTGAGATAAATAACGGTGATGGATCAAGCCCTGATCTTTGGACTGGGTAAGAGTGGTCTGCTCAATTCAGACACTCTGTTCATCACCACCCCCTTTTGTAAATCGATTTTGGCCACTATAGGTGTGGCAGGGTATACTCAGACATGAGTCCCTTTCTCACTGCTCCATCAGGATTCAAGCAAGCCGGGCCGAAGAGGCTGAAATGCCAGAAACCGGTCCCCGGTAGCTTGTCTCCTTTCTGGTAAAGAATTGGCTTGGTAGTTTAGTCTGCCCTGTACCCATGATGCACTGGGCCAGGGACAGACTGATTTGCATATAGCCAGATTCTGAGCTGGGATGGGGCAGTGAGATAAATAACGGTGATGGATCAAGCCCTGATCTTTGGACTGGGTAAGAGTGGTCTGCTCAATTCAGACACTCTGTTCATCACCACCCCCTTTTGTAAATCGATTTTGGCCACTATAGGTGTGGCAGGGTATACTCAGACATGAGTCCCTTTCTCACTGCTCCATCAGGATTCAAGCAAGCCGGGCCGAAGAGGCTGAAATGCCAGAAACCGGTCCCCGGTAGCTTGTCTCCTTTCTGGTAAAGAATTGGCTTGGTAGTTTAGTCTGCCCTGTTCCCATGATGCACTGGGCCAGGGACAGACTGATTTGCATATAGCCAGATTCTGAGCTGGGATGGGGCAGTGAGATAAATAACGGTGATGGATCAAGCCCTGATCTTTGGACTGGGTAAGAGTGGTCTGCTCAATTCAGACACTCTGTTCATCACCACCCCCTTTTGTAAATCGATTTTGGCCACTATAGGTGTGGCAGGGTATACTCAGACATGAGTCCCTTTCTCACTGCTCCATCAGGATTCAAGCAAGCCGGGCCGAAGAGGCTGAAATGCCAGAAACCGGTCCCCGGTAGCTTGTCTCCTTTCTGGTAAAGAATTGGCTTGGTAGTTTAGTCTGCCCTGTTCCCATGATGCACTGGGCCAGGGACAGACTGATTTGCATATAGCCAGATTCTGAGCTGGGATGGGGCAGTGAGATAAATAACGGTGATGGATCAAGCCCTGATCTTTGGACTGGGTAAGAGTGGTCTGCTCAATTCAGACACTCTGTTCATCACCACCCCCTTTTGTAAATCGATTTTGGCCACTATAGGTGTGGCAGGGTATACTCAGACATGAGTCCCTTTCTCACTGCTCCATCAGGATTCAAGCAAGCCGGGCCGAAGAGGCTGAAATGCCAGAAACCGGTCCCCGGTAGCTTGTCTCCTTTCTGGTAAAGAATTGGCTTGGTAGTTTAGTCTGCCCTGTTCCCATGATGCACTGGGCCAGGGACAGACTGATTTGCATATAGCCAGATTCTGAGCTGGGATGGGGCAGTGAGATAAATAACGGTGATGGATCAAGCCCTGATCTTTGGACTGGGTAAGAGTGGTCTGCTCAATTCAGACACTCTGTTCATCACCACCCCCTTTTGTAAATCGATTTTGGCCACTATAGGTGTGGCAGGGTATACTCAGACATGAGTCCCTTTCTCACTGCTCCATCAGGATTCAAGCAAGCCGGGCCGAAGAGGCTGAAATGCCAGAAACCGGTCCCCGGTAGCTTGTCTCCTTTCTGGTAAAGAATTGGCTTGGTAGTTTAGTCTGCCCTGTTCCCATGATGCACTGGGCCAGGGACAGACTGATTTGCATATAGCCAGATTCTGAGCTGGGATGGGGCAGTGAGATAAATAACGGTGATGGATCAAGCCCTGATCTTTGGACTGGGTAAGAGTGGTCTGCTCAATTCAGACACTCTGTTCATCACCACCCCCTTTTGTAAATCGATTTTGGCCACTATAGGTGTGGCAGGGTATACTCAGACATGAGTCCCTTTCTCACTGCTCCATCAGGATTCAAGCAAGCCGGGCCGAAGAGGCTGAAATGCCAGAAACCGGTCCCCGGTAGCTTGTCTCCTTTCTGGTAAAGAATTGGCTTGGTAGTTTAGTCTGCCCTGTTCCCATGATACACTGGGCCAGGGACAGACTGATTTGCATATAGCCAGATTCTGAGCTGGGATGGGGCAGTGAGATAAATAACGGTGATGGATCAAGCCCTGATCTTTGGACTGGGTAAGAGTGGTCTGCTCAATTCAGACACTCTGTTCATCACCACCCCCTTTTGTAAATCGATTTTGGCCACTATAGGTGTGGCAGGGTATACTCAGACATGAGTCCCTTTCTCACTGCTCCATCAGGATTCAAGCAAGCCGGGCCGAAGAGGCTGAAATGCCAGAAACCGGTCCCCGGTAGCTTGTCTCCTTTCTGGTAAAGAATTGGCTTGGTAGTTTAGTCTGCCCTGTTACCATGATGCACTGGGCCAGGGACAGACTGATTTGCATATAGCCAGTTTCTGAGCTGGGATGGGGCAGTGAGATAAATAACGGTGATGGATCAAGCCCTGATCTTTGGACTGGGTAAGAGTGGTCTGCTCAATTCAGACACTCTGTTCATCACCACCCCCTTTTGTAAATCGATTTTGGCCACTATAGGTGTGGCAGGGTATACTCAGACATGAGTCCCTTTCTCACTGCTCCATCAGGATTCAAGCAAGCCGGGCCGAAGAGGCTGAAATGCCAGAAACCGGTCCCCGGTAGCTTGTCTCCTTTCTGGTAAAGAATTGGCTTGGTAGTTTAGTCTGCCCTGTTCCCATGATGCACTGGGCCAGGGACAGACTGATTTGCATATAGCCAGATTCTGAGCTGGGATGGGGCAGTGAGATAAATAACGGTGATGGATCAAGCCCTGATCTTTGGACTGGGTAAGAGTGGTCTGCTCAATTCAGACACTCTGTTCAGCACCACCCCCTTTTGTAAATCGATTTTGGCCACTATAGGTGTGGCAGGGTATACTCAGACATGAGTCCCTTTCTCACTGCTCCATCAGGATTCAAGCAAGCCGGGCCGAAGAGGCTGAAATGCCAGAAACCGGTCCCCGGTAGCTTGTCTCCTTTCTGGTAAAGAATTGGCTTGGTAGTTTAGTCTGCCCTGTTCCCATGATGCACTGGGCCAGGGACAGACTGATTTGCATATAGCCAGATTCTGAGCTGGGATGGGGCAGTGAGATAAATAACGGTGATGGATCAAGCCCTGATCTTTGGACTGGGTAAGAGTGGTCTGCTCAATTCAGACACTCTGTTCATCACCACCCCCTTTTGTAAATCGATTTTGGCCACTATAGGTGTGGCAGGGTATACTCAGACATGAGTCCCTTTCTCACTGCTCCATCAGGATTCAAGCAAGCCGGGCCGAAGAGGCTGAAATGCCAGAAACCGGTCCCCGGTAGCTTGTCTCCTTTCTGGTAAAGAATTGGCTTGGTAGTTTAGTCTGCCCTGCTCCCATGATGCACTGGGCCAGGGACAGACTGATTTGCATATAGCCAGATTCTGAGCTGGGATGGGGCAGTGAGATAAATAACGGTGATGGATCAAGCCCTGATCTTTGGACTGGGTAAGAGTGGTCTGCTCAATTCAGACACTCTGTTCATCACCACCCCCTTTTGTAAATCGATTTTGGCCACTATAGGTGTGGCAGGGTATACTCAGACATGAGTCCCTTTCTCACTGCTCCATCAGGATTCAAGCAAGCCGGGCCGAAGAGGCTGAAATGCCAGAAACCGGTCCCCGGTAGCTTGTCTCCTTTCTGGTAAAGAATTGGCTTGGTAGTTTAGTCTGCCCTGTTCCCATGATGCACTGGGCCAGGGACAGACTGATTTGCATATAGCCAGATTCTGAGCTGGGATGGGGCAGTGAGATAAATAACGGTGATGGATCAAGCCCTGATCTTTGGACTGGGTAAGAGTGGTCTGCTCAATTCAGACACTCTGTTCATCACCACCCCCTTTTGTAAATCGATTTTGGCCACTATAGGTGTGGCAGGGTATACTCAGACATGAGTCCCTTTCTCACTGCTCCATCAGGATTCAAGCAAGCCGGGCCGAAGAGGCTGAAATGCCAGAAACCGGTCCCCGGTAGCTTGTCTCCTTTCTGGTAAAGAATTGGCTTGGTAGTTTAGTCTGCCCTGTTCCCATGATGCACTGGGCCAGGGACAGACTGATTTGCATATAGCCAGATTCTGAGCTGGGATGGGGCAGTGAGATAAATAACGGTGATGGATCAAGCCCTGATCTTTGGACTGGGTAAGAGTGGTCTGCTCAATTCAGACACTCTGTTCATCACCACCCCCTTTTGTAAATCGATTTTGGCCACTATAGGTGTGGCAGGGTATACTCAGACATGAGTCCCTTTCTCACTGCTCCATCAGGATTCAAGCAAGCCGGGCCGAAGAGGCTGAAATGCCAGAAACCGGTCCCCGGTAGCTTGTCTCCTTTCTGGTAAAGAATTGGCTTGGTAGTTTAGTCTGCCCTGTTCCCATGATACACTGGGCCAGGGACAGACTGATTTGCATATAGCCAGATTCTGAGCTGGGATGGGGCAGTGAGATAAATAACGGTGATGGATCAAGCCCTGATCTTTGGACTGGGTAAGAGTGGTCTGCTCAATTCAGACACTCTGTTCATCACCACCCCCTTTTGTAAATCGATTTTGGCCACTATAGGTGTGGCAGGGTATACTCAGACATGAGTCCCTTTCTCACTGCTCCATCAGGATTCAAGCAAGCCGGGCCGAAGAGGCTGAAATGCCAGAAACCGGTCCCCGGTAGCTTGTCTCCTTTCTGGTAAAGAATTGGCTTGGTAGTTTAGTCTGCCCTGTTCCCATGATGCACTGGGCCAGGGACAGACTGATTTGCATATAGCCAGATTCTGAGCTGGGATGGGGCAGTGAGATAAATAAAGGTGATGGATCAAGCCCTGATCTTTGGACTGGGTAAGAGTGGTCTGCTCAATTCAGACACTCTGTTCATCACCACCCCCTTTTGTAAATCGATTTTGGCCACTATAGGTGTGGCAGGGTATACTCAGACATGAGTCCCTTTCTCACTGCTCCATCAGGATTCAAGCAAGCCGGGCCGAAGAGGCTGAAATGCCAGAAACCGGTCCCCGGTAGCTTGTCTCCTTTCTGGTAAAGAATTGGCTTGGTAGTTTAGTCTGCCCTGTTACCATGATGCACTGGGCCAGGGACAGACTGATTTGCATATAGCCAGTTTCTGAGCTGGGATGGGGCAGTGAGATAAATAACGGTGATGGATCAAGCCCTGATCTTTGGACTGGGTAAGAGTGGTCTGCTCAATTCAGACACTCTGTTCATCACCACCCCCTTTTGTAAATCGATTTTGGCCACTATAGGTGTGGCAGGGTATACTCAGACATGAGTCCCTTTCTCACTGCTCCATCAGGATTCAAGCAAGCCGGGCCGAAGAGGCTGAAATGCCAGAAACCGGTCCCCGGTAGCTTGTCTCCTTTCTGGTAAAGAATTGGCTTGGTAGTTTAGTCTGCCCTGTTCCCATGATGCACTGGGCCAGGGACAGACTGATTTGCATATAGCCAGATTCTGAGCTGGGATGGGGCAGTGAGATAAATAACGGTGATGGATCAAGCCCTGATCTTTGGACTGGGTAAGAGTGGTCTGCTCAATTCAGACACTCTGTTCAGCACCACCCCCTTTTGTAAATCGATTTTGGCCACTATAGGTGTGGCAGGGTATACTCAGACATGAGTCCCTTTCTCACTGCTCCATCAGGATTCAAGCAAGCCGGGCCGAAGAGGCTGAAATGCCAGAAACCGGTCCCCGGTAGCTTGTCTCCTTTCTGGTAAAGAATTGGCTTGGTAGTTTAGTCTGCCCTGTTCCCATGATGCACTGGGCCAGGGACAGACTGATTTGCATATAGCCAGATTCTGAGCTGGGATGGGGCAGTGAGATAAATAACGGTGATGGATCAAGCCCTGATCTTTGGACTGGGTAAGAGTGGTCTGCTCAATTCAGACACTCTGTTCATCACCACCCCCTTTTGTAAATCGATTTTGGCCACTATAGGTGTGGCAGGGTATACTCAGACATGAGTCCCTTTCTCACTGCTCCATCAGGATTCAAGCAAGCCGGGCCGAAGAGGCTGAAATGCCAGAAACCGGTCCCCGGTAGCTTGTCTCCTTTCTGGTAAAGAATTGGCTTGGTAGTTTAGTCTGCCCTGCTCCCATGATGCACTGGGCCAGGGACAGACTGATTTGCATATAGCCAGATTCTGAGCTGGGATGGGGCAGTGAGATAAATAACGGTGATGGATCAAGCCCTGATCTTTGGACTGGGTAAGAGTGGTCTGCTCAATTCAGACACTCTGTTCATCACCACCCCCTTTTGTAAATCGATTTTGGCCACTATAGGTGTGGCAGGGTATACTCAGACATGAGTCCCTTTCTCACTGCTCCATCAGGATTCAAGCAAGCCGGGCCGAAGAGGCTGAAATGCCAGAAACCGGTCCCCGGTAGCTTGTCTCCTTTCTGGTAAAGAATTGGCTTGGTAGTTTAGTCTGCCCTGTTCCCATGATGCACTGGGCCAGGGACAGACTGATTTGCATATAGCCAGATTCTGAGCTGGGATGGGGCAGTGAGATAAATAACGGTGATGGATCAAGCCCTGATCTTTGGACTGGGTAAGAGTGGTCTGCTCAATTCAGACACTCTGTTCATCACCACCCCCTTTTGTAAATCGATTTTGGCCACTATAGGTGTGGCAGGGTATACTCAGACATGAGTCCCTTTCTCACTGCTCCATCAGGATTCAAGCAAGCCGGGCCGAAGAGGCTGAAATGCCAGAAACCGGTCCCCGGTAGCTTGTCTCCTTTCTGGTAAAGAATTGGCTTGGTAGTTTAGTCTGCCCTGTTCCCATGATGCACTGGGCCAGGGACAGACTGATTTGCATATAGCCAGATTCTGAGCTGGGATGGGGCAGTGAGATAAATAACGGTGATGGATCAAGCCCTGATCTTTGGACTGGGTAAGAGTGGTCTGCTCAATTCAGACACTCTGTTCATCACCACCCCCTTTTGTAAATCGATTTTGGCCACTATAGGTGTGGCAGGGTATACTCAGACATGAGTCCCTTTCTCACTGCTCCATCAGGATTCAAGCAAGCCGGGCCGAAGAGGCTGAAATGCCAGAAACCGGTCCCCGGTAGCTTGTCTCCTTTCTGGTAAAGAATTGGCTTGGTAGTTTAGTCTGCCCTGTTCCCATGATGCACTGGGCCAGGGACAGACTGATTTGCATATAGCCAGATTCTGAGCTGGGATGGGGCAGTGAGATAAATAACGGTGATGGATCAAGCCCTGATCTTTGGACTGGGTAAGAGTGGTCTGCTCAATTCAGACACTCTGTTCATCACCACCCCCTTTTGTAAATCCACTGGAAGCTGGGCTGAGTCGGGACAAGGCTGCACATGACAACAGCTGAGCTGCGCCAGCCTGCAATAATGAGGCGTGGTCATAAAGGGCTGTGGTCAGAGCGAGGAAAGAGGGAGAGAAAGAAGGCGCGACAGGCGCTCTAGAGTGTGTGTGTAAGGCAGGCCTGAGCGAGGAACAGCGGAGCAGTGTGTGCGCCGATAAGGGGTGAATGACATACGATACAGACAAAGGAGTATTCCTTATTAGACATACAGGGCGTGGGGGAGAGAGGACACGCGCACTTCGTGGTACTCGATCCTCCCTCCGCTCTCTGTACACACAGGGGGTGACCGGTAGTTCAGAGGGAGGTGCCAGGCAAAGATGCGTCTGTACTTTAGAAGCAGGTGAAAGAGCACCCATTGTATGACAGGAAAAGTCATAGGACCCTGGGGGTATAGACACTGCCACTCTGTGTCTGACCGGCAGGCCAAACACAATTCACCTCTCCTCACGTGAAGGTCCCTTGCTCGACAATGACCACAGATGCTAGTGATGTGACAACCCCCGGACGAAGAGAGCATAAGCAAAATCGCCACTAAGAAGGTAGGCATTCTTACAACGTGGAAGAACTTAATAAAAATGGGAAATGTGCAGCTGAGCAAGGATTCAGAGCTTTCTTTTCTGCACCAAAACGTGGGTTCAAGGCAGGGGTTATTTGACAAACACAGTCAACAGAGTGTTATGGTCTTCAGCTCTCGGACACCAAAACAAAAAGCAGCACTGAAAGCGATCGTGAGTAAAAAAAAAAAATGCCTGTGAGTGGTGCACGAGCGCGCGCCACTGCAGGCATATGTCTTCAACGACCGCGCCCATGTCGGCATGATAATTGAAGACATATGGGGCTTTGGTGCGCGTAACAGACACCAATAGCTCATGGCCGGAGCTTCGTGACCGCCCATGGCCTATTACGTGTTCTATTTAAAAACAACACACACTCAAAGCCCAATCAAAATGTACCTAGGAAATAACACGCACAAGCTGAGTGGAATTTCCAGGTCCATTTTGTAAACCCCCTACAAAGTGGCTCGCCAACGCGAGCACTGCTACGCAGTGCATCACGAGGGCTCGCCCTAAAAATCTTTCTCAGGGAAGCGAGTGGAACTATTCACAGATTGGGTTTGGAGGAACCCCTGCGTCCGCGCTTATGGGGAAATGTGTTTTTGTTAACTGGATTGGATTAATAGCAGTTTTTTTACTGTAATCTCATTTTATGAGCTACACTACAAGCAGCTCATTTTTTCTTAATCTTTAACTTCTTGTTTCTTCCATTTACTGAAACCTTTTAATATACTGTTATAATCTTAATAAGGAAACAATTATTTAGATATTCATAATAATTTTTTGCATTATTACTATTATTAGTAATATTAATAATGCAAATTCTTGATACTATAAAATATTGAGAACAACCCTACACCAGCACATTTTGGACGAATAAGCACATTTTGGGCCGGGGGAGGGAGGGGTTTCTGGGTATGGTCAGGGTATGATCAGGATAACACTACGATAGAGCCTTGCTCTGAAAACTCCACTACCTGCATTTGGGGTGCAGGCAGGGTGCATGAACGAATTAGAGAGTAGGTTTACCCTGATTATCCATTTGCCTGCCCATAAACTGGACCCCAAATCGGGGGTGGTGGTGTGAGATGGAGAGAAAGGACTGGGAGGACGTGCAATGATTCCTAAAATTCTGAAAGGGAAGAATCCCAACGGAGATGTGTATGTAAATAAATAAATAAAATGAATTACATTGCGCGCTGCATCACCGATTTGGCATTGCAGAGCGCGCAAAGTAATTTGATTTATTTATTTATATACACAACTCCGTTGGGCCGCATACCAGAGTTTACTACCCCTCACACTGCCCCTCCCCCGCCCCACCCCACCCCACGACCCCGCAGCACTCCCTCGAGAAGCATCTACTGGTAATGATACTCAATGTACTATTCTTGAAAGCATGGCAGGCTGAGATGGCTCTGCTGGGATTTAAGTAATGATTGTAATCTGAAAATGAAGCAAGACAAGTGTAACGGTTTGTTTATTGGGGATGGAAGTCATTTGGAGTCCCCAGCAACTATTTTCATTGTTGCGTTAACAGAACAAATCAGGACGGATTGTAGAGCTTGATCATGGAAGCTGTTTAATGCAGGATGGATAGAGACGCAGTTAGATGCTTTCAGGTGCTTTTGGAGCCTCTGTGAGATGCTGTTAACCATTCTGGTCAACCTATTAACCAATGCAAAGGGCTCACCCGGGATCAGGTGACCATCCTCTATTTCACCTGCAAACAAACCAGAAACCAGCTTACATCTCACCTACAATGAATTCTCTGTGCTCTGCCTTTGCTTCGAACTGCATCTATTTTATGTAGTTTACAAGATCACCAAAGAGCATGTGTCACTTTACTCTGCACACTTTGGCCTCGCTCCCCACTGTAGCCCCACCAAGAACCACTGAACCTGCCATGTCTTAAAATCCTGTGAACTTTAAACACAAATAACCTAAAGGCAGAACCATAATAGAGCAGGGTCTTCTGCTTTATATGTACATTAGTACCACCAAAGAATGGTCAACGGACCCATTTTTGCTTCCAGAGAGCTCTTTAAGAACATCCTCGAGGTGAAATGTAGATTGAAGCAGCACCGCCTAATCACCTTCTCAGAGAGGTCTCAATCACTGTGATCCAAGCTGCATCCTGTACACTGGACATTAACTACGTTTCGGTCCATTGACAGTAGGCTCTTCTGGGACCTCAATGGAAAGATCACATGCTTTTTATAGGGACCGGATCCCCCAGCATGCTCCAGGCCCTCCCATCACCCACCAATTAATTAACACTTGAGATTTAGGTGGGTGTACAAAAACGGCCATGTTTAATATCAACACACATAAACATGACGTTGCATAATTATCAAAACGTTATTAAAAACTTCAAAATCGGAACACAAAATTAAACTGTACATTATTATTTATTAATCTTCACACAGAATGTCATTATCCCCCCAGCTCCAAGAGGCCCTCTGAGAGAGCCTCTTGCTAGGCTCTCCCCAGGAAGCGATGCCCACGCGAGGTGCAACCCACCTGCGTCACAGAGTGATGGGCCCCAGCCCTCGAGACCTTGTCCGCCATTTCCAGGGCACCACCACTCCTCCACCAGGTTGCCCAGGGACCCAGGAGGCTCGTACCTGTCGCCCTAGCCTCCCCAACCGGTGGTCTCCATCCCCCTGTGGTCAGCTTACCTTCTCTCCCCTCAGTGCTGGCCTAAGGGAGTGCTCAAGGTGGACTCCCGTCTATGCCATCTATCTAGATCAGTGTTCCAATGTCTCTTTTCCGCCACACCCCTTCGAACTACTTAGCTAAGGGACGGGTGGGTGGGAGTTAAAGAAAACAGGCTAACGAGCCTGGGGGTAAGGGTCCAGTAGGTGCGAGCAGGTCACGACGCAGGCGAGGAAAGAGGCCGACCGAGTTGAGATTGTGACCTAAATAGGTCACGGCCTCTGACCCCGCCCGCGCCGGAAACGCGTCACCGCTGGCCAACCCGGAAGGACTTCCTCTACCCCGGTCGCCTCCCATAGGGTGACCGACCGGCTACACTCAACGAATGGGGTGCGTGGGCCGGGGGGCCGGCCCCTAAAGGCGGGCTCGTCTAGCCTCGCCCTTGGTAATAGCAGGTGCAAAAGGCATTTTCCACTGGAAATGTGACATTTTCATAGAACAAAAACTGCTTTCAGCCACTTTGCATCAAGAAGACACTACTGCAGTAGATCCACGAAACACCTATAGATTATGACGCAAAGCTCAATCTATTAAGAGAGACAAGACAAGGCATTAACTCCAAAAACGAACACCTACCTGAAGCAGGCACAAACAAGTAAAAGTGTGTAAACCGAATGTGTGGGAGCTTTCTGAGATTGCCTGCGCATAGAGATTTGGACTGGATGAGTATGCTGCCAGTACAAATCCTGTGCTGCAAAATGAGCACTCACCTCTGCAGGTTAATTGAAGGATTTATATCTCTCAAGGCAGCCTATTTGTGCACTAGTGCAGGGGACAAAGCCACCAGCAGGCTAGACCTTGAAGATATTGTACAGCACTGAGGTTTCTTTCTTTTGAAAAGCAGCTCAGCAAATTTAGATGCTGTGCTGCATGCATGAAAAATTAGTATCAAATTATGCACAGAAATCTGACAGTAGATTTATGAAACAACAGGATTTTCACCATGGTATTGCTGATCTGAAAGTCAAGGTCAGGAGGGAAGCTGTACCTCTTTGTGTTTCACTTATTAAGGACACACATTTTTTTTAGTTTTAATGATTTTTATTTCTGGTTAAGAATATAGATAAACACATGATCAACTGCCATATCATAGGAAAAGAATATTATACATCAAGAATAAAACCAATGTAGATATAAAAGGGAAAAATACCAAATACAATCATGAAGGCAGTGCAATGGGTGGCAATAAGAAAAAGTCAATCAGATAGAGGAAAGACTACAGAAAAAAACAGAAAGGAAGGAAAGAAAACGGTGGCGGTAGAGAAAATAGAGACACCTTCAAAGTCAATAATCAATGTATATAATGTGTCAAAGGAAAGGCATTCCAACAACAGGTCACTGAATCACCAATCGGTAGTCATAAGCAGCAGTAAGAACTATGATAAAAAGTGTAAAGAAGCTTAAATGGGAAACACAAGTATGATCTTGCAAATTCAGTTCACTCAAGTACATCTGTAGAATATCAAGAATTGTTAACCTGTGAACATATTACATATCATTCATAAAACCCCAAATTGTAGGAAATATGATTTGCTGCACAAACTTATACTGCGGTTCTGTGCACTAACATTATGCGTGATCAAGGCCAGGAGAGCAGAAATACATTTTATTTTACTGGCGTCCTAACTTAACATACACTCTTAGAACTGAGCCCTGAGTACGCATGGAATATTTTTTCCTGAAACGCTGATGTTTTATGTATAATCGGGGCTGCTCCCGATGTGCATGCGCCACTCCTGTTGGGAATTCAGCCCTTTAGTGGACTTTACTGTTTGCAATATATCATACACATATATGTTTATATAAGTATATATTTATAGGTAGTATTAAATATTACTTAAATGTATTTAATTTACATCATATTAATGTTATGTATTAAACTATTTAAGATTTACTGTTTTACACTATGTATACCTTTAAAAACAATATTTGTATATGTTCATTAACGATATTAGTGTTGAACATTATTTTTCTCGATGGATTTGTACTTACCTTTCAGATGTATAGGGAAGTTATATTTTTGGCACAGCAATTCTGTATCACTACATTGCTGTGTTCGATATTATGTCAGTGATCCACTCCCAGGAATGAGACTGATCTGCACCCTTGCATTGAAATCTTGATTTCTGCAATCACTAACAATAACTGGGAAGATGATCTCAACTTACAGGATGAGAGATAAGGAATATGTTCCCTCCTAATTCATAAGGGACCAATCTTGTGAATGACCTTGTGAACAAAGGAAAGCGTTTTTAAAAAGTGCCCCCTTTCAATCAATAGTAGGTGCAGGGGTTTCAGGTGAGTTGGGATATTCAAGATAGTAAGTACTGCAGGATTCTTTATAGTATGAAAACGTACAGAGGGTTGATTGGGAAGGCAAATGTATAAAAACACTGCTGTAGTCCTGTCTTGAATTAATGAGCACCTCGACTATGGTTTTGTGAGGGGAAGCTAGTAAAAAAAACGGAATATTTTCTAAAGACTCATGAAAAAGAATAATGCTGCCACTCATGAGAAATGTGTTGAGAAAATCAACTGACTTTCAAATAGGAAGCCTAGAGTTTTGGCTGCAGTTGCAGAGAAAAGAGGGGTACCAAGGTAATCTAACCACTGTTGAGGTGTCTAGGTCCGAGCAGCTTTACCAAAAGAAGCATCTCTGTCTTCTGTACATTCAGTTACATATAGTGTTGCCTCAACTATCTAGCCACCACAGTCATACAGTTACAGAAGAATTTAGTGGCTGCTACTATATGACGACTATTTGCATGTTATCCCCATTAGAATGCATATTAAATCCAAATTATTTAAAGGCGCAAGAGGAAATAAATACATATTTTAAAAAGTGAGACTAAGGGTAGAGCCCTGTGGGACACCCCTCGGAGGAGAACATGAATCTGACAGAAAGGAGGAACAGCTGATAGCATGAGATGTACCAGTCATAAAAGAGCAGATGCAGCTAAGTCTGTTAATAGATACCAAAATCAAATAGCCTTTGCAGATTAAGATGAAATGCACAATGACATAGAAGGCTACTGAGAGGTACAAGAGGACTAGGGTGGCAGATCCTCCATTATCTAGAACATTTCTAAGATATTCTGTAATGGCCAGCAAGACTGATTCAAAGCTTAAGCCTAAATTCTGATTGCGGTGAATGCAATCTATCATTATATTGAAAATGCAAATCATCCTAATGAAATATATATATACTCATGTACATTTTAACCAACTCAGTAGTATCATGAAAAGCAGAGAATTGTAGTAGATGTAATGAAGATGATGGTAGCTGAAGCGTTATATTCGTTAAAGCAGAAGAATTACAAGTAACATCACTAAAGTGCTTGTGAAATAACCATTTAATCCAAACGGGGCTTTAAGCGTTTCTATGAAATTTTGAGAAAAGGTTATTGCTGCAAGAAAGTACAGATTTAAAAAAACAAAAACAAAAAAAACAAAAAAACAACAACCACAACAAAAAAACTATGGAAAAAACCAACATGAAACGAGTTACTTTTCTACACTCACTGTCCTAAAATCCCCTCTCTCCATCTCTGAATAAAGAGTTGGTTTCTTGGAAACAGCTGAATGCTTTCCTAATAACGAGATTACAGGGCTCTTCACATGCTCCCGTCAAAGCCATTTGTTTTCTTCACAGGTCGTGAGTGTCGCTACTCGTGTCGCACAGACAATGGAGTCCCAGCCGCTCTTCTGAGTAAACATTTCCCCGCCAGCCTTGAATTTCTACAGGCACACTTCAAAAGGAGCCTTCAACTTCACTTTCAGCTGGTGACGAATTTCATAATTCGCGCCTTTTTTTAAATTAAACTGTTGCTTTCCTGTAAGGACTGCAAACCACTTCACACCAGTGTGGCAATGTGTTTCCAACCTGCTCACAATGCGATGGCAAAAAACCCTGCTTGTAACAGACGTCACGGGGACAAGGGGATAAAACAACACAAACTGCAGTTATAAAGCTTTACATCAACGCAGCCCTGAAATGCACGTAAAAGTGCTTTCTATTTACATTTGCTGTTTGAAATATGTACGGATAAATGCTCAAAATACCGGCTGTAGATGATGTTCCTATTTTTGTACCGGCCTGGAGATTAAAATACCGGTAGAAAACAGGTCAGGGGGATCCCTAAGGAAGGCCCTCTTCACTGTCTTCATAGAAATGGCTATTCCTCCTAAATGCAATACCCGAATAAGGAATTTCGTCAGGCATGCGAGTTTTGGCAGGCTGTTGTTCTGCATTTTGAGAATGCATCAGGATGATGAGCAGAGCACAAGTTAGGGGTACGCGGGCGCGGTTAGGGGGCGTCCACCATGCAACAGGTGGGCCCCACTGAAATATGCTGTATTTGTCACAATGTAATTTTTAGACACCAGAACACATTCAGCAGCACCTGCACTTTACCTGCTTTAGTTTTTAGCAGCACCATGCAGGAGGGGGCGGGCTTTTATATGTCAGACTCCAGCTGAGCCCATAACAAAGGCCACATTTAAGGGACAATCAGACCTCCTTTTGTTCCACTATCCTGGCTGGGAGCTATCTGAGCCTCACACCTAAATGCGATGGAGGGGAAACAAAGACACTCAGCTTATCACTTCCCAGGTACTTAAGAGAGACATGCTTTCGACTCTGTTCAGCACCTATATACAAGACATGCTTGCGCTGTAAGAATGTCAGATGTGTTGGCCTGTGACAGAATTTACACAAATAACAATTTAAATACAATTATTTTCTTTTTTTTCTTTTACAGTGTAACTCGTCGCAATGCAGTTTGTCAGAGCACTTCATATCACACGTACATATTAATCATTGGTAATAAATCATATCAATGTGTAAATCAATGTACAGGATGTGCTACATAAGACAGTGAGAGTTACAAGGTATAGGAGTGACATGTCCTTCATACCTCGCTGTGCTGTATTAGAAGGATTACAATTTATGAACTACAAGTAAGAAAAATATCCATGTTAAGAGCAATAACCCACTTACCTAGCTACATACAATAAAATCTGTCATCTGCATGTTAGATGATGTGCTTTGCAGGAAACACATTAACTCTCTATGCTACTTTGATTCAAAACTGGGACTAGACAAATCACAGGTTTCCCCAGTAACTGTGTTACCCTCCAAAATTATCTTATCATTATTTTTGTTTTCTTGGATTTACTGGGCACACAAAGTTCTCTGCAACAGGTGCCTCAATCTCCATAAGATATTTTAACATGCAGACTTTGCAAACAATTAAGCAGAATAGATTTACTGCCATTTTACCTTGTTGCCAATGTCTCTGTGGCAGAGTTGCAAAAAAAAATGTCTACGTTGGGGCCCATATTTTGCGTCAGGATCGTGGCACTTTTTTAGAACAATGCAATGCAAAATCAAAATTGTTAAATCTCAATGCGCTCAAATGTACTCATGATAGACCAGTGAAACATATGTGTGAGGTGTGGTGTTAAGATCTGATGGCACTTCTTGTGATGTCACTTTCTGTGAGGTCATGGGTTGTGATTTCATTTCCTGTGATACCGCTTTGTATTGCGCTGTGACATCAGGTGCACCTAAGAAATCAGAATTAATGATGTTTGTGTTACAGCTGTTACCATAACATTTTGATCAGGAAATCTGTTCTTCTCGCATTAAGATGTACCTCTAACTTAAAAGTTGCTTGGGTCACCGGCTCTGAGTTAAGGAGAGCTACTCCTGACATCGTCAGAGACGGTCGCTCCACCAGCCGCGTGGCTCCTCCTGAGTGACCCGGTCTCCCTGCTTCCACCGCCCGCTCGCTGCCACCCGAGGCCGTGACCCCTGTGCCTCCATTGGTGTCACCGCTTCTCTGCACCTCTCTGTACTCTGTACTCTGTACTCTCTGTACTCTCTGTACTCTTCTCTGTACCGTCTCGTGCCAGCAGTGTTGTACCTCTCTGTACTCTTCTCTGTACCTTCTCGTGCCAGCAGTGTTGTTCACCCCTCGTGTGGTGCCCATGATTGTGTGTTTTTTCTGAATTTCTGCCATTTCCCGTTTCCCGCCGTTAAACCCGCTCCCTGCCGCTGCTCCCCTGCGGCCCGGCCCCCTTTCTCCTTGGACCCTCTCCCCTTCCCATTCGCCAACCCGCTCCCGCCTCTCAGCTGCTCCTCCCTCCCACTGGATACTTAAGGCGCCTCCACGCGCCGGGGAGCGGTGACCTGACCTGATATTGTCAGAGACGGTCGCTCCACCCGCCGCGTGGCTCCTCCGGAGTGACCCGGTCTCCCTGCTTCCACCGCCCGCTCGCCCCCGCCCGAGGCCGTGACCCCTGTGCCTCCGTTGGTGTCACCGCTTCTCTGCACCTGTCTGTACTCTGTACTCTGTACTCTCTGTACTCTTCTCTGCACCGCCTCGTGCCAGCAGTCTTGTACCTCTCTGTACTCTTCTCTGTACCTTCTTGTGCCAGCAGTATTGTCCAACCCTCGTGTGGTGCCCCTGATTGTGTGTTTTTTCTGACTTTCTGCCGTTTCCCGTTTCCCGCCGTTACACCCTGCCACTGCTCCCCTGCGGCCCCGCCCCTTTCTCCTTGGACCCTCTACCCTTCCCATTCGCCACCCCGCTCCCGCCTCCCAGCTGCTCCTCCCTCCCTCCTCCCCCCCTCTCACCATTTATGGCAGAGTCGATTGCGTGCCAAATGCAAACTCGTCTGCGCCTGGACCGCGCCCAGCGCCAGGAACCCTGGATCCCGACGAGGCCAACGTACCCGACGACCATACGACGCCGCCACCCTTCGCGCACTCAACACCGACCGGAACCCCTGCTACCTGGCCACCCCGAAACGCACCCACGGACCCTTCACCTGCCAAGACTGCAAATTCACCTGCATCCATCCCGGACCAGCACCCACCAAACCTACCACCAGCAAGAATCACCTCAAGTGCATCCTGCTCAACACCCGCTCCGTCCACAGGCACGCAATCAAACTCTGAAACCTCCTAGACACAACAGCACCGGATGTCGCCTTCCTCACGGAAACCTGGATGAACGCCTCCTCAGCCCCCGACATCGCCATAGCCATCCCGGATGGCTACAAGATCACCCAGAAGGACCGCACCAACCAAACCAGAGGAGGCATCGACATCGTCCACAGAAACACCATCCGCATCACGACCAACACGGAAGACACCCTCACAGCCGCCGAACACCTGCACTTCCAGATACACATCGACCCCAGTACCAACCTCAGAGGCACCCTAATCTACAGACTTCGTAAGCCCTCACGCCCTCACCTCCCCTGAATACATCCTCCTAGGAGACCTCAACTTCCAGCTGGAGAACAACAAGGACAGCAACACCGCCACCCTGCTGGACAACCTCGCCAACCTCGGACTCAAGCAACTGGTGAACACCCCCACCCACTACGCCGGCCACACGCTTGACCCTGTCTTCTCCTCCAGCAAGCACGTCTCCTTCAGCCACTCCACCGGACTCCACTGGACAGACCACAGCTGCGTCCACTTCTCCTTCGAGAAAACCATGACCCACCACCACCTGCAACAGTCCCCCCGCAGAAGCTGGAGCAGGATCACTGCCGACCAACTCACCACCTCCCTCAGCCAGAGGCCCCCCCACCAACATGACGGACCCCAACCTCGCACAATGGCTCACCAACTGCGCCAACGAACTCGCACCACTGATGAAACCACCCAGCGGACCCCACAGCAAGAAAGCCTCATGGTTCACGGACGACCTCATAAACTCAAAGAAAACCTGCCGCTCCCTGGAGAAAACCTGGCTCCAGAACCAAACAACAGAGAACATGACAGCCATCAAGAACGCCACCCGCAAGCACCACCAATTGATCCGCACCACCACGAGAACTACCTACAAACAGCGCCTGGACAACAACACCCACAACAGCAAGGAACTCTTCAGCATCGTTAGAGAGCTCTCCAACCTCAGCGCCTGCAACAACGACATCACACCCTCGCAAGACCTCTGTGACTCACTCGCCTCGTTCTTTCACCGCAAGATCACCGACATACACGACTGCTTCGGCGCACAGACCACCCACCCAGCCACAGAACCAGCGCACCCAACCGCCACACTCTGCACCTGGAACCCGGTCAGCACCGAAGACACCACCCGCATGATGAGCACCATCCACTCCGGCTCCCCCACCGACCCATGCCCACACCACATCTTCAACAAAGCCGACTCCATCATCGCACCCCTACTCCGCGACGTCATCAACAGCTCCTTTGCAACAGCCACCTTCCCGGAGAGCTGGAAGCATGCCGAACTCAGCGCCCTCCTGAAAAAACCCACTGCAGACCCCACGGACCTCAAGAACTTTCGACCCATCTCGCTTCTCCCGTTTCCCACCAAAGTCATCGAGAAGATCGTCAACCAACAACTCTCCGCCTTCTTCGAGACAAACGGTTCCCTCGACCCATCACAGTCCAGTTTCCGAGCAAAGCACAGCACTGAAACCGCACTCATCGCAGCAACCGACGACATCAGATCCATGCTCGACAACGGGGAAACCACCGCACTCACCCTCCTGGATCTCTCAGCAGCCTTCAACACGGTATGCCACCGCACCCTGATACAATGCCTCAACGACACCGGAATCCAAGGCGCGGCCTTAGAATGGATCATCTCGTTCCTCGCCGGCAGAACCCAGAGGGTCCGCCTCCCCCCGTTCTGGTCCGTGGCTACCGAAGTCATCTGCGGCGTCCCACAAGATTGCTTGCTCAGCCCCACCCTCTTCAACGTCTACATGAGCCCCTTCGCAGCCACCGCACACAAACACAACCTCAACATCATCTCCTATGCCGACACACAGCTGATCCTCTCCCTCACCAACGACCCAAACACCGCCAGAGCAAGTCTCCAGGAAGGAATGAAGGACGTCGCGGAATGGATGAAGCTCAGCCGCCTGGAACTGAACTCAGAAAAGACGGAAGTCCTCATCCTGGGACCATCCCCCTCGGCCTGGAACGACTCCTGGTGGCCTCCTGCCCTGGGCACCGCCCCCAAACCCACAGACCACGCACGCAACCTGGGCTTCATCCTGGACTCCTCCCTCACGATGACCAAGCGAGTCAACGCCGTTTCATCGTCCTGCTTCAACACCCTGCGCATGCTCCGAAAGATCTTCCAATGGATCCCCACCGCTACCAGGAATGTAAATTAAAAATGTAAATTGATACTTGTATAGCGCACTACTCACCCGCAAGGGTCTCAAGGCCGTTGTACGAATACCGCTGTGGAACCCATCCTGGCTTTCCCTGTGAGGCGTCCACTCCTGGGCACCCCCAAGGTGGAGGCCAGGCATCCTTAGCGTTGTGGGGGCTGTTGTGGAGATTAAGCAAGCTATTGCCCAGAGTTGCAGAGTGGGACTCCATGATTGGAATAGGCACCGAGGCGAGAATTATCAGGTCCGTGGAATTTTTTAAGCCCAAGACCCGCCGAGGGAATTGAACCCTGGTCCCCGGCTAGACCTCTGCATCAGGGTCTGCCGCTCTAACCATTGAGCCACACTTCTCCACAGGAAGACGGTCACCAAGGCCCTCGTCACCAGCCGCCTAGACTACGGAAACACCCTCTACGCCGGATCCACAGCCAAGCTCCAGAAAAGACTGCAGCACATACAGAACGCCTCGGCAAGACTCATCCTGGACATCCCCGCCACTGCCACATCACCGCCCATCCGAAGAATCTGCACTGGCTCCCCGTCAGCAAGAGAATCACATTCAGACTCCTCACCCACGCACACAAGGCTCTCCACGACACGGGCCCCACGTACCTCAACAACCGCCTCGCATTCTACACACCAACCCGCCAGCTCCGCCAGCCTCGCCCTTGCCACCGTCCCACGCATCCGCAAAGCCACACCGGAGGAAGATCCTTCTCCTACCTGGCAGCCAAGACATGGAACTCCCTCCCCACCCACCTCCGGCTGACACAGGACCATCTCGCCTTCAGGAAGCAACTCAAGATCTGGCTGTTCGAGCAGTAACGATCACCCCCGCGCCTTGAGACCCTTACGGGTGAGTAGCGGGCTCTAGAAATTCCCTCATTGATTGATTGATACTCCTTGTAAATGAGGAAGTCAGTCTTGGCTTAGACCCTAAGAGGGAAATGAGAAGTGAGACAACAATTCTAAAAGGGACACATACAAAATGATGCAGAACCTTCGAACACTGGAATTGGGCCAGAAAGCAAGCCAGACTACAACATCACTACACAACCAGACAGGGTCAGAGAACCTCCAAGCATGATGGTGATGTAGTTAAGCTGGCTTCTAGACAAAGAGACTAGGTGGTATCAGGGATGGCATATGATTGACTGGTCTCAAAAAGATAGAAGATGAATCTAAATGGAAAATGTGAAGGAGAGAAAGTTCGCCGGGCAGAATAATTGATCCAGGAGTCTGAAATGCCCTTCAATAAAATGTTCTTGAACAGTTATCCTCGAGTGTCTGATGGTGAGGAAAGAGGACTTAAAGGCACTGTGGCTAACGTCCTCTGGAATTCTCGCAGCCAGGGGCTTCCACACAGCTGGAGCAGGACAGCTCTTAGTGGGTTTGGTCCCAACCCAGAGAAATGGGTAGCCTACAGCTCCATTCTCAGAAAATATTTCAGATTGTCCTGCATTGGTCTGCTCTGTGAAGTTCCGTGAAGTACCAGATTGATGAGCATAAGCCCATTGAAGGCTTTAACATTTGAAACCCCAACCATTCAAGCATGTGTGTGTTTTTTTAATACTTTTTAATGTCATCAGTGATGTAATTTGAGATGTCATCAGTGATGTCCTGGGTGATTCACTGATCATGTCATGAGTGATGTAATGTATGAGGTCATTAACAGTGCATTGCAGGGGCTCGGCTAACTCTAACTGCTGAATTTCTCTGGTTTTGTACCAGTGAAATGCCACTCTAACTATAACATCCTTGCAACCTTTAATCTTTTCAGTGAATTTCAATTTTTTTTAAACTAGTAGTCATGTTTGTAGAGTGGTGGAGAAAGGGGGTGAGGCCTCCGACCAGCTCTCACAAATCCCGCTGTGTCACAGTTAATAGAGGTCACAGGAGGGCTTCTTGACCCCTAAGGACCCACAGATTCCAAGAGGACTTCATCTCGCAACCAGTAGTGCACCAGGAGACGCATTTGCAGACTGGTGGAGAAAGACAACATGGCCTCTGACAAACTCTCAGCAATCCCTCTGGTTGGGACTTACTGGAGGTAACAGAGGAGCTTTTTGGCCCCCAAGAACCCAGAGCATTCAAGGGGACTTTATCCCCCAACTAGTAGTGCGCTAGAAGGCATGTTTGCAGAGTGGTGTGGAAAGGGGGCGAGGCTTCCAATGATCTCTCAGCAATCCCGCTGTGTGGGACTTACTGGAGGTAACAGGAGGTCTTGTTGGGCCCCAAGGACCCTCTGGAGTCAAGGGGACTTCATTTCCCAACCAGATGGGTGCCAAAAGGTGCGTTTGCAGAGTGGTGGAGAAAGGGGCATGGCCTCCGAAGTCCTCTCAGCAATCCAGCTGTCTGGGACTTTACTGGAGGTAGCAGAAGGGGTTCCTGGCACCCAAAGACCCTCAGCATCCAAGGTGACTTCATTCCCCAACCAGCAGTGAGCCAGGAGGCATGTTTGCAGAGTGGTGGAGAAAGGGGGCAGGCCTCTGACCAGCTCTCAGTAATTCTTCTGTGTAAGACTTACAGGAGGTACCATGAGGGCTTCTTGGCCCCCAAGGTCCCTCAGGAATACAGTGGACTTCATCTCCGAACCAGTAGTGCACCAGGAGCTGCATTTGCAGAGTGGTGGAGAAAGGGTGTGTGGCCTCCGAACTCCTCTTAGCAATCCCGCTGTGTGGGACTTACTGGACGTAACCGGAGGGGTAGTTGGCCCCCAAGGACGTACTTGGGGACCAGCTACCCCTCCTGTTACCTCCAGTAAGTCCCACACACCAGAATTGCTGAGAAGGCAGAGGCCACACCCCCTTTCTCCACCACTCTGCAAATGCACCTTCCATCATTTGCACTGCTTATGACCTCACATAGTACATTACTCATGACATGGTCAGTGACATCACTGATGACATCATTGATGGCATTTCAAATAACATCACTGATGGCATCATCCACAGAATTTCTGAAGCCCCCACTCACACCCCAATATAACCTTTCATACACCCACTCCAACTTCCATACTACCATTCTCAAAACCATTGCCACACCCATACCCGTACTTACCCATCCACTCACTGATTCATAGATCTACCCACACATCCACTCAGTCACCCATACAGCCACTCATACACCAACTAACTCACAAATACAGACACTGATATATCCACTCATACAGCCACTCACACACTGTCAGTCACCGATAGAGCTACTCACACACCTACTCACTCACCCATAAAGTCAATCACATAGCCATTTACTCACCTATAAAATTATACACACAGATACTAACACATACCCACTCACCTGTACAGTCACTTAAACAAGCACACATTCAACCATACAGCCACTCGTAATCAACTCACTGACCAATACAGCAGCTACTGATATATGCATTCATACACCCATACAGGCTCTCACACATTGTAGTCAACCATAAAGAAACTCGCACACCTAGTCACTCACCCATAGAGTTGATTACACAGCCACTTACTCATCTATGCAGTTATACATACCCCCACTTACTTATTCATACAGATACTAACCCATACTCACTCACTTATACAATCACGGACACAAACACACACTCACCCATATGGCCACTCTTGCAATCACTCACTCACAGATCCAGTCACTTATATACTCCAACACTCACCTAAACTGCCTTTCACATATGTAGTTACTCACCCATATACCACTGACACATCCATTCACTCACTGACACATCCATTCACTCACTCACTCATCCATGCAGACAGTCACACAACCCTTTGCCCACACAGGTACTCAGACAACCAATCAATCACCCATACAGCCACTGACACACACACTCACCAACCCATGCAGCCACTTTGACACCAACTGACATACTGATACAGACATCCTCACAGCCTAGTCACACACCCATACATTCACTCATACACCTAATCACTCACTTATACAGTCAGTCAAGCACCCACTGAATCCTAAATACAGGCACTCATATACCTACTGATTCACCAATACACATTGGAATATACATTTAACACATACACTTTGTAAAAACACTCACAGTCACTGGATGATGTCATCAGTGATGTCATATGAGATGTCATCCATGATGTCACTGACCATGTCATGTGTGATGTAATATGTGAGGTCATAAACAGTGCATTGAGAGGGCACAAGATATATGAGTTTCTCAGTTTTTTTTGTCTACCTATAATGTTCCTGTAACCTTTGTTTTTTTCGATGAATTTCTAAGGTTTATTGAATTCTATTTCCTAACTATAACATAATGTGTTTTGTCATATATTACCTACTGGCAGTCGCCAGTAGGTAACTACGAAAAGAACATTGGATGAACTGAAGGCTGAGCAATGCCAAACATTCACACACAGCACAGAAATCTGGGCATACATCCATTTCTTTTTTGCTCACAATTCTATTCCAGTGTGGATCCAGCCATATTCAAATCAGTCTTGACCAGCCCAAACTGCCTGGCTAGATCCTCCTGAGAAGGGAAATAAGCATCCTGCCAGGCTGTCTTGACCCCAGTGGCCTTGCGAGCAATCTACCCACGTCTGGGCAGTAGGTAGTTATAGTTAAGATGTTTTTTTACTTGCCTATATCTTTGGTGCAGTTTGATGAATCTTCACAAAATGTTCTCAAACAAATGTGCTGCTGATTCTAGTTGTGCATGGAAAGTTTTGGGGTGATCTGTCAAGCAGGGGCAGAGAAAAATGAGGCACATTAACATGCATTACACATGTTAATTTCGATAGAGATTTTAGACATGGTTACAGCCCGAACCGCTGGACGGAATGACACCAGATTTGGCAAGAAAGGTAGCTCTTGGTCCAGAAAGCAAACTTTTTTTGCATTTGGTATAAATGTGTTCAGTAACAGTAGTATCAAATAGCACACTAATATCTAAAGCAATTCAAATGTCAAGTACAATATAATCTTTAAAATCATGGCATTAAAGAAACATATGTAGACGTGAGTCTTGATAGTTCTTGAATTCAGTTATGTTGCTTTTATTTTCACAATTAGAAGTATAAATACATGCATCAGCGCAGCCATCGTGTTCTGTCCGTAAAAGGACTTCATCAGGGTTACAATATGACGTGGTATCAATACCAATGGTAGTGACCTTCCGATGGAGAATAGTTATATTTCATGTTGTGAATCCCCCATAGCGTGCTATTAATCACCCAAATTAAAGCCTCGGTTCTTTGGTTGAGATAAGAATTTCCAAGAATGGAGTGATTCTTTATTGATAAATAGATAAGGTTGAATCTGCTCATGTCTTACTGACACTACCGATTCAGAAAAGGGGGTGGTGATGGATCAAGCCCTGATCTTTGGACTGGGTAAGAGTGGTCTGCTTAATTCAGACACTCTGTTCATCACCACCCCCTTTTCTGAATCGTTTTTGCCCACCATAAGCGTGGAAGGGTATACTCAGATGTGAGTCCCTTGCTCATTGCACCATCAGGATTCAAGCAAGTCGGGCCGAAGACGGCTGAAATGCCAGAAACCGGCCCCCGGAAGCTTGTTTCCTTCCCAGTATAAGAACTGGCTTGGTAGTTTGGTCTGCCCTGTTCCCATGATGCACTGGGCCAGGGTCAGACTAATTTGAATATAGCCAGGTTCTGAGCTGGGATGGTGCAGTGAGCTAAAAAATGGTGATGGATCAAGCCCTGATCTTTGGACTGGGTAAGAGTGGTCTGCTTAATTCAGACACTCTGTTCATCACCACCCCCTTTTCTGAATCGTTTTTGTCCACCATAAGCGTGGAAGGGTATACTCAGATGTGAGTCCCTTGCTCATTGCACCATCAGGATTCAAGCAAGCCGGGCCGAAGAAGGATGAAATGCCAGAAACCGGTCCCCGGAAGCTTGTTTCTTTCCCAGTATAAGAACTTGCTTGGTAGTTTGGTCTGCCCTGTTCCCATGATGCACTGGGCCAGGGTCAGACTAATTTGCATATAGCCAGGTTCTGAGCTGGGATGATGCAGTGAGCTAAAAAATGGTGATGGATCAAGCCCTGATCTTTGGACTGGGTAAGAGTGGTCTGCTTAATTCAGACACTCTGTTCATCACCACCCCCTTTTCTGAATCGTTTTTGTCCACCATAAGCGTGGAAGGGAATACTCAGATGTGAGTCCCTTGCTCATTGCACCATCAGGATTCAAGCAAGCCGGGCCGAAGACGGCTGAAATGCCAGAAACCGGTCCCCGGAAGCTTGTTTCCTTCCCAGTATAAGAACTGGCTTGGTAGTTTGGTCTGCCCTGTTCCCATGATGCACTGGGCCAGGGTCAGACTAATTTGCATATAGCCAGATTCTGAGCTGGGATGGTGCAGTGAGCTAAAAAATGGTGATGGATCAAGCCCTGATCTTTGGACTGGGTAAGAGTGGTCTGCTTAATTCAGACACTCTGTTCATCACCACCCCCTTTTCTGAATCGTTTTTGTCCACCATAAGCGTGGAAGGGTATACTCAGATGTGAGTCCCTTGCTCATTGCACCATCAGGATTCAAGCAAGCCGGGCCGAAGACGGCTGAAATGCCAGAAACCGGTCCCCGGAAGCTTGTTTCCTTCCCAGTATAAGAACTGGCTTGGTAGTTTGGTCTGCCCTGTTCCCATGATGCACTGGGCCAGGGTCAGACTAATTTGCATATAGCCAGGTTCTGAGCTGGGATGGTGCAGTGAGCTAAAAAATGGTGATGGATCAAGCCCTGATCTTTGGACTGGGTAAGAGTGGTCTGCTTAATTCAGACACTCTGTTCATCACCACCCCCTTTTCTGAATCGTTTTTGTCCACCATAAGCGTGGAAGGGTATCCTCAGATGTGAGTCCCTCGCTCATTGCACCATCAGGATTCAAGCAAGCCGGGCCGAAGACAGCTGAAATGCCAGAAACCGGTCCCCGGAAGCTTGTTTCCTTCCCAGTATAAGAACTGGCTTGGTAGTTTGGTCTGCCCTGTTCCCATGATACACTGGGCCAGGGTCAGACTAATTTGCATAAAGCCAGGTTCTGAGCTGGGATGGTGCAGTGAGCTAAAAAATGGTGATGGATCAAGCCCTGATCTTTGGACTGGGTAAGAGTGGCCTGCCTAATTCAGACACTCTGTTCATCACCACCCCCTTTTCTGAATCGTTTTTGTCCACCATAAGCGTGGAAGGGTATACTCAGATGTGAGTCCCTTGCTCATTACACCATCAGGATTCAAGCAAGCCGGGCCGAAGACGGCTGAAATGCCAGAAACCGGTCCCCGGAAGCTTGTTTCCTTCCCAGTATAAGAACTGGCTTGGTAGTTTGGTCTGCCCTGTTCCCATGATGCACTGGGCCAGGGTCAGACTAATTTGCATATAGCCAGGTTCTGAGCTGGGATGGTGCAGTGAGCTAAAAAATGGTGATGGATCAAGCCCTGATCTTTGGACTGGGTAAGAGTGGTCTGCTTAATTCAGACACTCTGTTCATCACCACCCCCTTTTCTGAATCGTTACTGACACTACCAGCAGTGCTGCAGTCTTTAGTGTGTGTGCATTTGGCTGTGATGGTAAGAGGCAGTACAGTTGCTGATGGAAGAGGAGGCCTTGCTTCACTGGATCTGATCCCAGTGGAGTCCTTGCTGGGAGGTCTTTCTCTGTTCCAAATAAATTTTCTGATACCCAAACAAAGTGTAAGGACCACAAAGACCAAAGTCACTGCCATTTGTAGTGAGTGATCTCGGTCTAGGGCCAACTCTCTTATGGAATCTGGTTGAATACCAACCAGATTCCATTAGAGAGTTGGTGCTAGACCGAGCTCTGCAGAAGACAGGATCATATCAGCTAAAAAAGTTATTAAATAATGATGCTAAGTTATATTCCAAAGTTTTGGCCAGTCATTTGGGCCACATCATTGATAAATTGGTCTCAATTAAACAGCCTGGCTTTTTTCCCGGGAGGGGCACAACGGACAATATTCGTAGAATGATCATATTTTTCGACACAACTGCCATGTCTCGTGAGCCCATGGCGGTATGAAGAAAAAGCATTCAACATGGTTGCCTGGGATTATTTATGGAAAGTTATAGGCTCATTCAGACTAGGCATGCGGTATATCAAAGCTGTGCAAACAATATATTAGAGACTAGTAGCTCGGCTGCAGATGATGGGGGGTCAATCAGGACCAATTTATATTGAGAGCGGTACTAGGCAGGGGTGACCGCGCTCTTTTTGCGCTAATACATTGACCCTTTTATCCATAAGATTGAATCTAATTTAGCCATAGTACCTGTGCGGTAACATTGATGGGAGACAAAAATTCTAACTTACACAAATTGCATCGCAGTTGTAACTGCAAAATCTGACGGGGCATTGCTGGCAGTCGGGGAAGAGGCCACTAAATTTGGTGAGTTCTCAGGTTATTTGGTAAATAGAAATAAATCACAACTGATAGTGAATAGGCAAGTTTAAACTCAGGACGCACATCTGGTCGTTCAGGCGGTATATTTGGAGTCAGGATTTGTGCAGAATTAGATTAGATTGTAAAGGACACCATTGCTCCAATTATTGGGAAAGCTAAACGTGGTTTTGAGAGATGGAATAATTTGCATTTGCAAATCGTGGGTCACTGCAATGTCATTAAAACTGTATTCCTGCCAAAGGTCTTGTATCTCTTTTGGGCAATTTTCCTTGAGTTTGAAACTTACTGGTTTACAAACATGGATGCAATGGTTTCTAGATTTTTTGGGCCATATTCCAAAGATAGGAAGGTGATCAAGCATGTGTCTCTGCCCAGTGAGAGAGGGGGATGGGCCATTCAAGTCTTAAGCTCTATCAACCAGCCACCACTTTTCAATATTTGCAGCATCTTTTAGGAAGCAATGTGGTGGGTCAAGAATCTTAGGAGCGTCTACCCTCTATTTATGAGCTGCTACTCATGAAGGATGCCAAGGGCTCCTTATTAAAATTGGTGGGTCCTAGTTTCTATAAAGGGTTTTGTTTCAAGACATTGGCAGCAGCCTTCAAGATTTGGGCTACCTTGTGGAAGAAGATGGGCCTGGGCAGGTTTAACTGTTATACCCTTTTGCAGAGGAATTCACTACTTCCAGACATTTTTCATGATGCCTGTATGCTAAGGTGGCAAGGTATGGGCTATCGAACTAGGGGATTTTGTTCAAGGACTTAACATGATAACATTCTAGGAGCCAGATTTGATATAAATCTGAGGTTTAAAAAAATATATTTGCAAATCTGTCATTTTCTATATAGGAAAGGTGGGGGTCAAAATTGGGTTTCCAAAGCCCCATTGATGAAATTGCTAGTGAGGATAGAGGAATGTACAATCAGTCAAATTTATGAAAGTTTGGGCTCCTGATGATTTGGAGAAACACAATAGTAAATGGCAGAACTGATCTGAATCCATAGATCTCAGCTTCTATCAGTGTTTGGAGCTTCGTAGAACTCTGCTCTGCGGGGTTTCAGCACTACGAAACGGCCTTTGACCTATATCAACCTCCAGCAAAGATTGCTAAATGGGGAGGTTATGGGGGGTATTACTGGTATATACTGTTCACAATGTCAAATTCTCGAAGCAGACTTGATCCATATATTTTATACTTGCCCAGGTTTAGATGTAATTAGACCAGAGATCTCTAAATGTATCTGGTATTTTCCTAAAGCCGATAATACATTGACTCCCCATACTATGCTTCTAGGAGTACAGGAGGCAGGGGCAGTTAAAACTGGGGAGTTTTTAGTGTTTATCACCATCACCGTGTGCTGAATTTGAATTGCTTCGGCGTGGCTAGATTCCCAAATCCCTTCCTTCCAGCAATGGCAAAGATGCTTGCTGTCATTATTTAATCTAGAAACAGCTTTATATTAGATGAATGGTAGGACGGTCAGACGAAAGGGTAAACAAATCTGGGGGCCCCTCTTAGATTTGGTCAGCTTTTGCTAACTGGCTTTATTTAGATTATGTGGTAAAATAAACAACAGTGGGTTTTTCTAGAAACCCTGGTAACAGAGGGCTGACTCGAGAGCCTGATAACTATATATACCCAAGCTGCTTAATGAAGGGGTGTCCCGTTGGGTAAAGATGTATTTTATTGGTTGATTGATTATAGGATGCCCTGGGACTAGCTCCTTCGATTTCCCCCCCTTTATTTGGCACTTTATTGGCTCGCTGGTGTGTTGTAAGATTTATGATATATAGTCAACAGTGACTTCCTTTATGTACGTCTTAAAGAACTTTATGAATATGATGAACTGGATATAAGTCCTATTTTGCATCCGAAACTAATCTAAGATTTTGGGGGTTCTCTGTTTTGAGGTTATCATGTAATTTCGGCAGTGATTGTGGCTAACCTCATGTTTTTTATGATGAATTTGAAACAAATCTAATTTCCCATTTGAACTCAATTGAAGAGCTTGGGGATTTTTTTTAAATATATAATGATATTTATATAGGCCTTCGCCATTTGGAATATCTGCTGAGAACCATGCTATGTTACATCTTATCTATCCTCTTGTGGCCTCTAGGATGAAATAAGAAATTATTAGAGTGCTTGGTGTTGATCCCCAATGTATTTGTTCGTGTGGTTGTAGTTTCATAGCCAATATGTCATGAATTATGTAGATGTGTGTGTTCTATCTCCTTGTGCTCTGTAATTATAAAGTAAATAATACAAAGGCCCTTGAAAAAGTATTCAAAATATTTTTTTTTCAAGAAATCTCCTTGAATACAAAGTACCTAAAGAGTGCAGTGGAGAATCCATGCAATTTACATTGCTGTCTAGGCTATCTTCCAATCTTCACCTAAAGAATCCCTCCAGTGTAGTACAGAAAATCAAAATAGATTCCTTAGTGGCGTTTTGAAGCACACACCCTCCACAAATATTCTACTGCACAGACACGATCTACACATACGTCATTCGTGTCCATGTAGATTGTCATGTGGGTACACTGAGCCTGGTTAAGACATGCCATATTACACGCTCAAGTTTTTAAGTTGCCTTCTCTCCATACTCACAATGACATTTGACATGCAGTCATTTGCTTGCATATACATTCTCCGAACTCAGTTTTGCTTACACTACAACTTCGTAGGCCTTCTATCGGAACATCTTTAACATTCGGTACAAAGGCTAGGTTCATTACGCAAGATGTTGTTTGTTTTGGCCGCTCTGCGACAGAGCTATTTTAATAGAATAAACAATAGTGGCCTGGCTGGGACATCGACATGGTAACGTGGAGGACTTTATTGTTTATATATGAGATCATATTAAGTAACCACACAGCTGGATTACTTAAGTATCTTTATTAAGTTGAGTAATGAAAGAACAGGTAGTGCCAAGAACACAACTGGAAGGATCCGCAGTCAGTCAATAGCTGCCTGTCTACCTGGAACTCACTTCCACAGTACAGTTCTAAGTTCTAACCCCACGAGCCTTAAAGTAACACATACAATACTAATGAAAGCAACATAACACATCCCCCCCCCCCTTACAAAATATAACAAAATAAAAAAACAATAGAACAATCATGAAAGCATAATAACACATTGGACAAGCCATTCAATAAAAACTCACATGACATATTCATTCAACCACAAAGGTAACATCCTTTTCCTCTTAGTGCAAACAGTATCCTTCACAAAACCTGACTGCATATTTTCGTCAGTGCCACAAACACCATCCACCAAAGCTTTATTCACATCACCATCCACCACCAACTCATCCACCGACCCTTCCCCTTCCCTTAATTGAGAAGGCACAGCCGAAACATCCACATTACAAGGACCACTTTGAGACTGTACACCATGCTTCTCCTCCAAAGCCAAACAAGACTGCAAATCACTATTTTCGAAATATTCCTCCACCCAATCAAAATCCTTTGCTACACCATTTCCAGACTCTACCCTATCATGGTCCAAGCTGATATCAAATGCAACATCCTTGAGATTCCACACTTTCCCATCATCCAATCTAACCGAGTTTCTAAAAACTTCAACCACCTGTTTAGCCACATCAAACTTGTTCTCACCCTTCTGAACCCTAAAAGGCTTCTTAACACGAATCCAATCTCCAACCTTAACCTGGGTATCTTTAGTACCATGATGTTTGTCATAATAATCTTTGCTCTTAGAATGCACATTTTCCAAATTCCTCTTTACCTCATCAATTGACCACTTTTTCAATTTACCTTCAAACATCCATACCGGGTTAAACTTACACCTTGGAGACCTGGCTCTCAAAATCACAAAAGGGGATAACCCTGTAAGACCATAACGCCTTCTGTATTTGCACCTTCCAATCCACCTTCTTATTAATAGCAGCTTGCAAAATTCCTTTAATTACTCTATTGAATCGTTCCACAGTGCCGTTACCACTTCTATTGTACAGTGCTGTGGTTTTATGTTTAATTCCGCATCTTCCAAAATAATCCTGAGCCAAATTCGACAAAAATTGCACACCATTGTCCATTAAAATGTATACAGGCCACCCTTCCATTGTAAAAATCTTGTCCAAAAACTTAAGAACAGCTTGGGTATCTACCTTCTCGAAAAATGTATCCACCGGCCATTTCGAAAAAAGATCAATGGCAACTAATCCGTACTCTCTCAGTTCCCCCACTGGACCAAAAATGTCCACAGTAACTGTCTCCCAGGGAAAACTGGGACTTAATCCCTCACTCATCACAGGTTTCAAAGTCCTTAAAGACTTGTCAGCTGAAGTACAAACCAAACATGCCCTCACAAAATCATCTACCTCCTTATCGACTTTGGGCCACCCAAAAAACTTTTTGACAGCTACCTTAGTCCTGACTATCCCAAAATGTCCTTCGTGACACATTTGTATAATCCTTTTCCGTAAACTCACCGGAGGAACAATTCTGTCTCCCCTCAGTAACACATCTTTTTCAAAGGACAACTCCAAACGTACTTCCCAAAATGGTCTCAAACCATCAGCAATAAACCTTTCCTTAGGCCAACCTTCACAAATAAACTTAGATACATCAACCAAGATCTTATCTTTACCATGCTCTCTAGCCCAATCCTCCTTACTAATAGCAGGAACACCAGAATCCTGAACCAAAGCCACACTGAAACTTCCCCACAGATCATCTACACATTCCTCCAGAGGCATAGGTAACCTGGATAAACAATCCGCCACTACATTATCCCTACCTGGCATGTAACTCAACTTGTAAATATACTCTTTCATACGCATTTAAATTCTTGCAAGTCTGGCTGATGCCGTTGCAGTCCCTTCTGTAGACAAGCTATGGACCAACGGTTTGTGGTCCGTTCGAGTATGTACCATCTTGCCCCATACAAAAGCACGAAAATGCTCTAGAGCCCAAGCACAAGCCAGCGCCTCTCTTTCTATGATGGGATATCTACCTTCAGCTGGTGACAAAGCCCTGGATGCAAACAAAATAATCCTTTCTTTCCCATCGCCACCAACCTGCGAAAGTACTGCACCCAAACCCTTATCACTTGCGTCCGAAGTCAGCAAACAATCCAAATTAGGATCAAAACTTGAAAGTGAACTCACTTTCTGCAAATCCATCTTAATCTCAACAAACTCCCTTTCACATTGCTTGGTCCATTCATATCTCGCATTCTTCTTAAGCAATGATCTGATGTTATAAACATTCGAAGCAAAATTTTTAATCAATTTTGCGCAATATTCCGCCATCCCTAAAAATGATTTGATCTCTTCTTTAGACTTCGGGGCTGGCGCAGCCAAGATATTCTCAACCAAAGAGACCTTAGATCTGACACCATCCTCACTAATCACATGACCAAGGTAAGAAACACTCCTCTCTCCAAATTTACATTTTGTTAATTCCACTGTCAAATCAGTGAGCGTAAAATTTCAAACACTCTCATCAACTTAGCGTCCTGATCCTCCTTGTTAGTTCCAGTAATAAGAACATCATCCTGGAAAAAACATACAGCCTCCATTTCACCAAATAACTTGTGCATCAATCGCTGAAAAACAGCTGCAGCTGATGCCAAGCCAAATGGCATTCTCCTAAACTGATAACATCCGAATGGCGTGATGAACGCCGTCAGATATCTCGATTCTTGTTCCAAAACTACCTGATGATAGGCAGCTGAGAGGTCAATCGTTGAGAACCATGTTGCCCCTCTTAAAGATGAAACCATCTCATTTTTTTTTGGTAAAGGGAACCTTTCTATGACAATGTTTTTATTCAGATGGCGTAAATCAATGCACAAATGAATTTTTCCGTTGGGCTTCCTCGCGACAACAATCGGAGAGATCCATTCCGACGTGTCCACATCTTCAATGACCCCCTTAGACAAAAGGCCTTGAATTTCTTTTTTCACTTCCTTCCTTATTAACATTGGAATGGGTCTAACCTTGTGCACTTTTGGCTGAGCGTCTCCTTTAAGCATAATCCTGTGCTCAAACCCTTTCAATTTCCCCAACTTTTGACTCACAACACTGGTAAATTTATCCTTCAAAACATCCTCTATTTTACTGTACTCATCTAGTACTAGCACTTTCTCTTTACTATTTGGATCTAGAATCATATGAAGGTTTTTCTGGTCATGCCATCCTAGCACAGATGGCCCCTTCTTTGCTATATATAATTTTCCTCTTGTCATTCTTCCTTTAAAAAGAAAACAGAGCCATCTGAATCCTAACAAATGTATCCTTTCACCTGTGTAACCCACTGAATTCACATCAGATGCATTCAAATGATCCCCTATTTTGTGTACGATTTTCTTTTTCCACACTTCTTCGTTTACAATGGTATATGGGGATCCAGAATCTGCATACACCTTAGCCGTTACACCACCCAGAGACACATCACACATTGGTTTCCCTTACATTGCCTCATCGCTGATATTAAGCATATAGTTCCCTCTTATATTCTTTATGCACTCATCATCATCACAATCACTCTCTCCTGCATTCAATTTCTCACTCCAAATACATTTAACGTTACTACGTCTGCGACACATCTTGCTAAAATGTCCAACTAATCCACATATGCCACACTTCTTCGTCAAAGCAGGACACATCTTGCTGAAAGCCAAATGCTCCCGGCTGTCGCAACGATAACACCTCCTTTCCTCTGTATTCCTATCTCTTCCTTGACTCTTAAATGGTAGGCTAGTTGTTTTCCCTTGGAATTGTCTGTTTGTGTTCTTTGAAACACTCTGGATTTTAAATACTGCTGATGCTGTTTTTTCAGAATCCTTCTCCGTATCTTTAACCACATTGGCACATCTACCCGACATTTCAGATTGCCTCATAATCGCAAGTACGTCATCTAACGGTGCATCTCCATTCACCCATAACCGATCTTGTATAGGTGAATTGCCATTGTGCATGACCAGTTGATCCCGGATAAGATCATCATGTAGGTTACCAAATTTGCAGTCAATTGCCAATTTCTTCAAATCATCCAGCCATTCATCTACTAATTCTTCCTTCTTTTGCTTCCTCTGGAAGAATTTATGTCTTATTACACCAATACACACCTTAGGTGCAAAATATATGTCCATATCATTCAAGGCATTTTCAAAGTCACTCAAATCTGCATTCACAACCTTTTGCATACGTGAAAAAGTTTTTAAACCTTTAGGACCAAGTGAATGCAATAATATTCTCTTCTTCTGTTCAGCCTTCATTTTTCCTGCTTCATCGATAGCACAAATGTAATTAGTAAAATATTCCTTGCATTCTACCCATTTGATCTCTGGTTGCGATCCTGTGGACCAGAAAGGCTGTGGAGGACTTATGGTAAAATTTTGTTGAGCCATATCCTCTTCAACCTCAGCCCTAGTCTGATCACCTCCGTCCATAAAATTTGTTTCTAACATAAACAAGTCTTTAGACCTTTTTGTTAAACTCACAAGTAAAAAAAATGTTATTAATATTATTTTTTTTTTTTAAAGTGTCCCGACTTCCTCACCTGTTCTTTCCGTATATTATGTATATTCCACTAAATGAATACTTTTCGCCAAATATCGTGTTTTCTTAATAACCAAGATTTCAGTTCACAAAAGATCGTGTTTACTTTCCTTTTAAAATCACCGATGTATCGTACTGATTTCTCCACTTAAAATGGCCGATGCAAAGGTCACACTACGTGACCCTGGGCAATGACATCATCACGCACGTCGACGTCATTGTGTTTACGACGCTGAATGCTGTTGACACTCGCGCTCACGGCAGACTTCAAATGATGCAGGTCAGTTCAATTGACAAGGATTGTTTTTCCTACCTTGTGAGTGCTATGAACAGCGCGCAATGGAGATCTGCTCCACCCATCTCAATCCGGTTTCCGCCCTAATTTTAGTACGGAAACGGCATTGCTAGAGGTCACTGAGATCATCAGGGAGACTCTGGATGTCGGCGGGAGGGCCATGCTGGTCATGTTAGATCTATCGGCGGCCTTCGACACCGTCGCCCATAGGGCGCTCTTAGTGAGGCTTTATGACATCGGCCTTAGGGGGACGGCGCTCAGGTGGTTTACATCCTTCCTTGAAGGCCGCCGCCAGACGGTCTGGGTTTCCCAGAGCTCTGCCGAGATGCCGCCATTGGGAGTTGGGGTTCCACAGGGTTCTGTGTTGAGCCCCACGTTGTTTAACATCTTTATGTCCCCTTTGGCGGCCTTGGTGGAAGCATATGGGGCCCAGATCGTCTCCTACGCCGACGACACGCAACTCCTCTTCACATGCGGGAAAGACCAGGAGTTTGATGGAGGGAGAATTCGGGACTGTCTTACATCGGTCTTTGACTGGTTCCAACGGAACAGTCTAAGGGCCAATTCTAGCAAGTCCGAGGTTCTATTCTTCGGTTGCGTTGTCGATCCGGAGTGGCAGCACTGGTGGCCGTCCGACATGAGCCCTCCTGCGCAGTCTTCCTTGGTGGCTAAAAATCTGGGTGTGAAGCTGGACAACCAGCTGTCGCTGCGAACACATATTCTGGGTCTGGCTGGCACCTGTTATGGAATTTTGAAAATGCTCCGTAAATTCCTGCCCCTGCTGTCTGAGGAGCACAGGCGTATTACTGTGCAGGCTCTCGTCGGCTCTAGGCTAGATTATGCTAATGCCCTCTTCCTTGGCCTCCCTGATTACCTAGTTCAGCGCCTACAGGTGGTACAGAACTCTGCCGCCCGGGCTATCTTTGGCCTGCGTAGACGAGCCCGAGCTTCCGGGCTGCTACAGGCGCTACACTGGCTGCCTATCCGGAAGCGGATCCAGTTTAAATCCCTGACTCTGATGCACAAAGCCCTGTTTGGATCAGGGGCTGGATACCTGCGACGGAGACTGGCCTTTTATCGACCAGTCCGCTCCTTGCGCTCGGAATCCCTTTACAAAGCGGTGGTCCCTCGGGTGAGGAAGGCCCGCACGGGAGGGCGCTCTTTTAGCTGCAAAGCTCCACAGCTGTGGAACTCGCTTCCTCTTTCGCTGCGCAGCACTGCCAATTTGTTCCAGTTCAGGAAGAGCCTGAAGACCTGGCTTTTTAATCTTTAGGCTGTTCTTATTGTTTCAGTTTCAGTTCTTTTTCTCATTCTTTTTGCTGTGTTGTGTTATTTTTATTCTGAGCTGCAGGTGGAAAGCGCCGGGACACTCTTTTCGAGTAGCCGTGCGCTATACAAGAACGCTGTAACATAACATAACATAACATAGCATAACAGTAGTAAAATCGGTACGATAATATTTCCCAAAGTTCAGGTTTTTTTTTTTCCGTTTCCGAGTTCCGTCGAATAGTCAAAATCCATAGGTTAGCTTCAAAATCCATAGGTTAGCTTCATCATCCACGTTTTCCCCCGTCGCCACTTGTTAAGTAACCACACAGCTGGATTACTTAAGTATCTTTATTAAGTTGAGTAATGAAAGAACAGGTAGTGCCAGGAACACAACTGGAAGGATCCGCAGTCAATAATATACAATGAGACCCAATCCAAATAGCGAGCAAATGTATCAGTGACACATGGGGGGTCAAATACATCCTACTCCCCACTACTCTCTTATCCACATTATAATGAGATAATGCACTGTGCTCTGCCTTGTTTAAAATATCTGTTCTCCAAGACAACACAACAGAACGAAACGCTCAGAGTGACCCAAATTGTAGTGGTTCACAACAGTCCACACCACACATTGGACCTTACTCTAAATAGAGGAAAAATGTGCGAGAAGCAAGTGACCCCTCACGGAAACACCACCAAGCGGGGTAACTGGTATGCAATTTCCAGACAGGCCCCTGTCTCATCATCGGTGGTCACTCGCTCCTCGGGGAAATAAAGGTGATAGAAAAGAAGACGTGTCCAAAACAAACAACGTATAAAGTGCTACAGTGAAGTGCAGAAAACTCTGCTAGTGACAAACACACACAAACATAATGGTAGAGTGCCTAAAACCACACACAACACACCAATCCCTTATCCACTTTTATTCGTAGGGTGGTGATCGCGTGCTCTTGATTATTAAAAAGGCTGGTAGCTAGTCATGCATACCATTACCTACAGTGCCGACATGTTTCACTGCTGTATAGCGTAGAGCAGTTTCATCAGGGCTGCACTCAAGTGCTGCCACTTCACTCTTTTTGGACACTCAGTTCTGTAACGTGCTGTCAAGGGAGAACAGGTACGTAGTTAAAAACATGTAGACTCAGGCTGGCCAGAGGTATACTATGAAGATATGTACAGAGTGATAGTGTGAGGAATATTTACCCAGGAGCAGCAAAGCTTTGCATACCAGCCACTCCGGTATCAAATGGGGACCCTAGATACTTCAGACGTAAGTGTGCCCCTTGATTTGTAATAAAAATATTTTATCTGCGAAATGGAAGAAACAAATACACAATTGTAGTTTCCCTTGTGCTGTTGTGCCCCGTAGCACCTCATATATATTACACCTGTACTCCAGACTGAGCACAAAGTGACATACACGCTCAACGCTGATCACACAAACTACTAACAAGGGTTAATCCCCCTAGTAAAGGTACACCACTTGGGCGCTGGTTGTAAATACCATTATACAGCGCACCAACCACATCGACCCACAGGTCAACAACAATACAGCTAGAGCGATCGGAAAGTTCCTAGTCACGATCGTGACCCGCTCCAATCTGAGCATGTGAGGCTACGCAGAGCCGGCGGGCTCAAAAATACTGCATTTAGCCCAAAGCGCAAAAATCAAAAGCATACTTCCCTGGCGCTTGATTCAAGATCCCCGTCTCACCGTGACAAGCTAGGAAGACGCCTTTCCTCAGCCGTGTCGGTAGCCCCCACCCGAAGCACTGAAAAACGCAGCGCCGACGAAGCCACGCCCCTCGCGTCACACCACGTGATCGCGTCTCCATGCGTGGCGGCCATCTTAGCCTAGTCAAACGGCTTCAATCACTATAGAGGTATACAATGCCACAGCCCTAACTTGGGAGTAAGGTGCTATACCACTGAAACGATGCCCTGGCAAGGATACTAGGTAATAGAACAAGGCTTGGAGGTCAGGGACATAATGCTCAAGTTTGCCTGCAATTCGCCCTTATGCATAAAAAGTGTAGTAAGACCCAAACATTACTCCAGTTAGTCACCGAGCAAGGGAATGCTGGGCTGGATACGGACCTGTCCAGATACATCATATTGTATGCAATTCACCCCCTAAGCATAATGAAAATAGTGTAGTGAGATCCAAGGTAACTCATAATATCACAGAGCCAGGGAGTGCTGTGTTGGATAAGGACCTAACCCTCTGGAGGCATCCAATATAGCATCTATAGAGTCTAGATTGTGGGCACAGATTGGGCAAATGTAAAAGGCAACACTCCTCAATTAGCCTGGGAGATAGTGAACCCAAGAGGCATGATCCATAGGCATAGAGGGGGGCCCTTTGTGGGACAAGGCAGGTGGAATGGAAATTTATTTCAGCATAGGACCAAGGTTCACAATTTAATCCTGTTCCATTCAATGATTTCGTTGAGCCCAATTCTATCAGTTTTCTCATTATAGATCCAGCGCGATTCTTTCGCCAACAAGATCTCATCAATGTTCTGGGGAGAGCCTGTGATCTTCTCAAGCACTGTCCACTGAAAGGTGTGTTTTTCAGTAGAACAGTGCTGAACAAGCTTAGTTGTTAATTTACCTGCCCTGATTGTGCTCAGATGTTCCTGTATACGCACTTTGATCTTGCGCGAAGTCAGACCTATATACTGTAATCCACACTGGCACGTTAACCTGTATACCACTTGTGTGGAGTTGCAGTTACTAAACTGATTTTGGAACCACTCCTTCCCTGATGTGAGACTCACACTTTTGCTTTTCTTAGTGAGTGGACATACCGAGCATGTCCCACACGGAAAGTGGCCTTTGGGTACAGTGAAATTATGATCAGTTAGTGCCTGGGGGCCCTTGAGTGTACAAGTTTATCCTTCAAGTTGGTCGCCCTCTTAAATGCAAATCTCGGGGGTGGCATACGGAAATCGCTGTTGGACAGAATGGACCAATGCTTGCGGATGGACTGGCGGATTTTGGTGGCCATAGGATCAAACGTCATGACCACAGGTATACAGTCGTCTCTCTTCTTGATAACCTTTTCAAGAAGAGCACTCCTAGGGGTGTTGAGAGCTCTCTTTTTGGCTTGTTTTACTACCTTCATAGGGTAGTTCCTATTGGTCAGCTTAGATGTCAGTACTTCAGATTGTTCCAGGAAGGTACTGGTGTTGGAACAGTTGCGTCTATACCTCAGGAACTGCCCTACGGGCAAGTTGTCCCTCAAAGCTCTAGGGTGAAAGGAATCGTACGAGAGCAAGGAATTCCTGTCTGTGGGCTTTTGATATACACAGGTGTTAATGGTGCCCATGCTGTATTCAATGTCGAGGTCAAGGTACACTGCTTTGTGTCTGTCATATATCCAAGTGAACTTAAGGTTCTCATCTTGTGCATTCAGCCAGTTAAGGAATTCCAACAGGAGTTCCTCCGTTCCTGACCAGATGCAAAGCACGTCATCTATATATCTCTTCCAGAGCCGGATCTGGCTCTGGAAGGGGTTGTTGTTATGATAGATGACGTGCTCCTCGAATTGTCCAACATAGATACAAGCTATGCTGGGTGCCATAGTAGCCCCCATAGAGGTGCCAGACACCTGGAGATAAAGCTGGTCTTTATAGCAGAAGTAGTTCTTAGTAAGGGCTAACTCAATACACTGCAGCACGAATGTCTGTGTAGTGTCATAGAACCATTCCTGGTCCCCCAGGGCGCGGGCTGCTGCCACCAGCGCCGCGTCCTGGGGAATGCAAGTGTACAGGGATTCGATGTCAATAGTGACAAAGAATTCATTTGCAGGGTCATAATGGATGTCTTCAAGTACCTTTAAGATGTCAGTCGTGTCTTTGACAAATGACTTTTGGGTGACCACAGACTCTCTAAGAAAGTAATCTGCGTATTGGGATAGCGGTTCCAGAATGGATTGAATACCCGCCACAATAGGGCGCCCCGGAGGTGGACGAGTGGGCTTATGGATTTTTGGGAGGATGTAAAATGACGGAGTCCTAGGGCTGGTGTTTACAAGGAACTCCGCCTCTTTAACCTAAATCCACTTTCTTTCTTTAGCGACCCCGACCATGTCGCGGATAGTTTTTGACAATTCTTCCACCGGATCTTTATTAAGCGGTACATAATTGGTCCTGACACTCAGGAGGCGTAGTACTTCGGCCTCATAATCAGTGGTATTAAGAAGGACAATAGCACGCCCTTATCCGCCGATTTTATAGTCAGCGTGTGATTGTTTTGGAGGCTTTTGACTGCTTCCCAGTCTTCTTTAGTCATGTTTTTGTGATAAAACTGTCTCTGCGTGTTTTCTATTTTTTCTATGTCCTGTAAGACAAGAGACTCAAAGACCACTATTTCTGGACCAACCACAGAAGAGGGTGGGCAGAAAGTGGAAGGTTTTCTCAAGTTAGAGGTATAGGTGATGTTCTCTAATGGTTGCTTGTCTTTGAAAAACTTTTTCAGTTCAATTTTTCTCATTGTTTCCTGGAACTCAATTCTACATTTGAATGCGTCATGAGTAGGAGTAGGGATGAATCCCAAACCTTTGTTCAGTACTCTTTTCTCATTGTCAGACAGGACATGATCAGAGAGATTCACTACGATGTTGCCGCTTACTTCTGGGTCCTGCCTCTGCTGCGGGTCAACCTGGGCGAGAACGTCTGCCATTGTTGGCGTTGCTGGTTCGGCTGATTGGTGTGATTTCCTCTGCCTCTTCCGCCTCCTTGACCTCCTCCACGGTTGGTTGTTCTTTGGCCTTGGGCTAAAAAAGACCTGAGGAGTGCCCCCAAGTCCTCACTAGTTTGATTCTGTTGTTGGAATCTCACCCGATTGCCTTGAGGTGTTTCTTCCTCGTCCCACCTCAAGGCAATCGGGTGAGATTCCAACAACAGAATCAAACCAGTGAGGACTTGGGGGCACTCCTTAGGTCTTTTTTAGCCCAAGGCCAAAGAACAACCAACCGTGGAGGAGGTCAAGGAGGCGGAAGAGGCAGAGGAAATCACACCAATCAGCCGAACCAGCAACGCCAACAATGGCAGACGTTCTCGCCCAGGTTGACCCGCAGCAGAGGCAGGACCCAGAAGTAAGCGGCAACATCGTAGTGAATCTCTCTGATCATGTCCTGTCTGACAATGAGAAAAGAGTACTGAACAAAGGTTTGGGATTCATCCCTACTCCTACTCATGACGCATTCAAATGTAGAATTGAGTTCCAGGAAACAATGAGAAAAATTAAACTGAAAAAGTTTTTCAAAGACAAGCAACCATTAGAGAACATCACCTATACCTCTAACTTAGGAAAACCTTCCACTTTCTGCCCACCCTCTTCTGTGGTTGGTCCAGAAATAGTGATCTTTGAGTCTCTTGTCTTACAGGACATAGAAAAAATAGAAAACACGCAGAGACAGTTTCATCACAAAAACATGACTAAAGAAGACTGGGAAGCAGTCAAAAGCCTCCAAAACAATCACACGCTGACTATAAAATCGGCGGATAAGGGTGGTGCTATTGTCCTTCTTAATACCACTGATTATGAGGCCGAAGTACTACGCCTCCTGAGTGTCAGGACCAATTATGTACCGCTTAATAAAGATCCGGTGGAAGAATTGTCAAAAACTATCCGCGACATGGTCGGGGTCGCTAAAGAAAGAAAGTGGATTTCGGTTAAAGAGGCGGAGTTCCTTGTAAACACCAGCCCTAGGACTCCGTCATTTTACATCCTCCCAAAAATCCATAAGCCCACTCGTCCACCTCCGGGGCGCCCTATTGTGGCGGGTATTCAATCCATTCTGGAACCGCTATCCCAATACGCGGATTACTTTCTTAGAGAGTCTGTGGTCACCCAAAAGTCATTTGTCAAAGACACGACTGACATCTTAAAGGTACTTGAAGACATCCATTATGACCCTGCAAATGAATTCTTTGTCACTATTGACATCGAATCCCTGTACACTTGCATTCCCCAGGACGCGGCGCTGGTGGCAGCAGCCCGCGCCCTGGGGGACCAGGAATGGTTCTATGACACTACACAGACATTCGTGCTGCAGTGTATTGAGTTAGCCCTTACTAAGAACTACTTCTGCTATAAAGACCAGCTTTATCTCCAGGTGTCTGGCACCTCTATGGGGGCTACTATGGCACCCAGCATAGCTTGTATCTATGTTGGACAATTCGAGGAGCACGTCATCTATCATAACAACAACCCCTTCCAGAGCCAGATCCGGCTCTGGAAGAGATATATAGATGACGTGCTTTGCATCTGGTCAGGAACGGAGGAACTCCTGTTGGAATTCCTTAACTGGCTGAATGCACAAGATGAGAACCTTAAGTTCACTTGGATATATGACAGACACAAAGCAGTGTACCTTGACCTCGACATTGAATACAGCATGGGCACCATTAACACCTGTGTACATCAAAAGCCCACAGACAGGAATTCCTTGCTCTCGTACGATTCCTTTCACCCTAGAGCTTTGAGGGACAACTTGCCCGTAGGGCAGTTCCTGAGGTATAGACGCAACTGTTCCAACACCAGTACCTTCCTGGAACAATCTGAAGTACTGACATCTAAGCTGACCAATAGGAACTACCCTATGAAGGTAGTAAAACAAGCCAAAAAGAGAGCTCTCAACACCCCTAGGAGTGCTCTTCTTGAAAAGGTTATCAAGAAGAGGGACGACTGTATACCTGTGGTCATGACGTTTGATCCTATGGCCACCAAAATCCGCCAGTCCATCCGCAAGCATTGGTCCATTCTGTCCAACAGCGATTTCCGTATGCCACCCCCGAGATTTGCATTTAAGAGGGCGACCAACTTGAAGGATAAACTTGTACACTCAAGGGCCCCCCAGCCCAGGCACTAACTGATCATAATTCCACTGTACCCAAAGGCCACTTTCCGTGTGGGACATGCTCGGTATGTCCACTCACTAAGAAAAGCAAAAGTGTGAGTCTCACATCAGGGAAGGAGTGGTTCCAAAATCAGTTTAGTAACTGCAACTCCACACAAGTGGTATACAGGTTAACGTGCCAGTGTGGATTACAGTATATAGGTCTGACTTCGCGCAAGATCAAAGTGCGTATACAGGAACATCTGAGCACAATCAGGGCAGGTAAATTAACAACTAAGCTTGTTCAGCACTGTTCTACTGAAAAACACACCTTTCAGTGGACAGTGCTTGAGAAGATCACAGGCTCCCCCCAGAACATTGATGAGATCTTGTTGGCGAAAGAATCGCGCTGGATCTATAATGAGAAAACTGATAGAATTGGGCTCAACGAAATCATTGAATGGAACAGGATTAAATTGTGAACCTTGGTCCTATGCTGAAATAAATTTCCATTCCACCTGCCTTGTCCCACAAAGGGACCCCCTCTATGCCTATGGATCATGCCTCTTGGGTTCACTATCTCCCAGGCTAATTGAGGAGTGTTGCCTTTTACATTTGCCCAATCTGTGCCCACAATCTAGACTCTATAGATGCTATATTGGATGCCTCCTGAGGGTTAGGTCCTTATCCAACACAGCACTCCCTGGCTCTGTGATATTCTTGAGTTACCTTGGATCTCACTACACTATTTTCATTATGCTTAGGGGGGTGAATTGCATACAATATGATGTATCTGGACAGGTCCGTATCCAGCTCAGCATTCCCTTGCTCGGTGACTAACTGGAGTAATGTTTGGGTCTTACTACACTTTTTATGCATAAGGTCGAATTGCAGGCAATCTTGAGCATTATGTCCCTGACCTCCAAGCCTTGTTCTATTACCTAGTATCCTTGCCAGGGCATCATTTCAGTGGTATAGCACCTTACTCCCAAGTTAGGGCTGTGGCATTGTATACCTCTATAGTGATTGAAGCCCTTTGACTAGGCTAAGATGGCCGCCACGCATGGAGACGCGATCACGTGGTGTGACGCGAGGGGCGTGGCTTCGTCGGCGCTGCGTTTTTCAGTGCTTTGGGTGGGGGCTACCGACACGGCTGAGGAAAGGCGTCTTCCTAGCTTGTCACGGTGAGACGGGGATCTTGAGTCAAGCGCCAGGGAAGTATGCTTTTGATTTTTGCGCTTTGGGCTAAATGCAGTATTTTTGAGCCCGCCGGCTCCGCGTAGCCTCACATGCTCAGATTGGAGCGGGTCACGATCGTGACTAGGAACTTTCCGATCGCTCTAGCTGTATTGTTGTTGACCTGTGGGTCGATGTGGTTGGTGCGCTGTATAATGGTATTTACAACCAGCGCCCAAGTGGTGTACCTTTACTAGGGGGATTAACCCTTGTTAGTAGTTTGTGTGATCAGCGTTGAGCGTGTATGTCACTTTGTGCTCAGTCTGGAGTACAGGTGTAATATATATGAGGTGCTACGGGGCACAACAGCACAAGGGAAACTACAATTGTGTATTTGTTTCTTCCATTTCGCAGATAAAATATTTTTATTACAAATCAAGGGGCACACTTACGTCTGAAGTATCTAGGGTCCCCATTTGATACCGGAGTGGCTGGTATGCAAAGCTTTGCTGCTCCTGGGTAAATATTCCTCACACTACCACTCTGTACATACCTTCATAGTATGCCTCTGGCCAGCCTGAGTCTACATGTTTTTAACTACGTACCTGTTCTCCCTTGACAGCACGTTACAGAACTGAGTGTCCAAAAAGAGTGAAGTGGCAGCACTTGAGTGCAGCCCTGATGAAACTGCTCTACGCTATACAGCAGTGAAACATGTCGGCACTGTAGGTAATGGTATGCATGACTAGCTACCATCCTTTTTAATAATCAAGAGCACGCGATCACCACCCTACGAATAAAAGTGGATAAGGGATTGGTGTGTTGTGTGTGGTTTTAGGCACTCTACCATTATGTTTGTGTGTGTTTGTCACTAGCAGAGTTTTCTGCACTTCACTGTAGCACTTTATACGTTGTTTGTTTTGGACACGTCTTCTTTCTATCACCTTTATTTCCCCGAGGAGCGAGTGACCACCGATGATGAGACAGGGGCCTGTCTGGAAATTGCATACCAGTTACCCCGCTTGGTGGTGTTTCCGTGAGGGGTCACTTGCTTCTCGCACATTTTTCCTCTATTTAGAGTAAGGTCCAATGTGTGGTGTGGACTGTTGTGAACCACTACGATTTGGGTCACTCTGAGCGTTTCGTTCTGTTGTGTTGTCTTGGAGAACAGATATTTTAAACAAGGCAGAGCACAGTGCATTATCTCATTATAATGTGGATAAGAGAGTAGTGGGGAGTAGGATGTATTTGACCCCCCATGTGTCACTGATACATTTGCTCGCTATTTGGATTGGGTCTCATTGTATATTATTGACTGTGAGTGGAGGGCGACCCTTTCCGTATTCCCTCTGAGCTCCATTATTGTTTGAGGATCCGCAGTCAGTCAATAACTGCCTGTGTACCTGGAACTCACTTACACAGTACAGTTCTAAGCTCTAACACCACAAGCCTTAAAGTAACACATACAATACTAATGAAAGCAACATAACACATCAAGCCTTTGTTTAGACAGAGGAGTATTTCACTGGCACTGACAGGTTGATCCATGCCAGAATTCTAGCTCAGGTGATTCCTCTTTACTTCATACGAGGTATGCTGCCCAAGTCACCACAAGGACGGGCAGTTTGCTGACACTTACTCACAGGTAACGGGAAATCTCAAAGGTAATGTGGAGTTAGACCACCCTACAGGGATTTGGTAGATCCACTCACCCTAGACATGATAGGTTAGGACAGTGGTTCACAAACAGTGCGCCGCGGCACCCTGGTGCGCCGCGAAAACCAGCCAAGGGTGCCACGATCGTTGATGCTGATGATAGTTCATTATTAGGTTACGCCAGCCTCTGGAATGCAGGCAGCCCGGTTGTACTGTGCCTGGCGACCGCTAGGTGGTGCACTTGCTGCCTCGTACCGTAGTAGGAATTGATCCGAAGAAGCACTTGAGAGAATGGGAGTAGCAGGGCAATAAAGTCGGCCATACATCATCCGCCCAGGCCTTTTGCCTGCCTGGATCAGGGCTGCATTAGGATCATTACCACCTGCCTGTGGGCCGAGATAAACAGAGTCATCTCACTGCAAGGAGGGGGGAGAGGAGCGGAGGGAAATACCGGGAGATAAATGGCCAGTCTATCATTGAAGCCGCTTGTCATCATTTGGAAGGAAATATATGTAAAAGCACCTTTCATCAAACCATTACTCATTCCAGGCCAAGCAGCAGTGCGCGGGATCTATACTTTCTCATTTTAAGACGCATTCCAAATTCAAGTTTATGAACTACAAGAATTCTTACATATAAGCATTTTTTTTTTGTAAATATATTTTTATTGCAGATGATCTTTACACATTTACGCCGGTCATAAATTACACAATCGCCATTTGGATTCAACGACATAGAGAAATTCGGTGTACCCAGCCATTTAGCCCACAACCCGGAGGACGGGCGGCAATATTCTTACATATAAGCATGACCATATAATTTAATGCTATCTCACGGCCTCTGCGTTTTCTGCATATCTATAAATTTGATGCGTTTGTCATACAACCCGTCATCCCATGCACACCTGCTGAGTTTAACACAACTTTGTTTCTAGCTCAACCGGATCAACAGTTACTATAAACTCAGCAATACGGGTTGCTGAGCAGTTGAAGGACCTTTGGAAATGTTGACTGGTCACCTTTAGTTTGCTTGCTGTATTTTGGTGTCAAATTGGTACTAATAAGGTGAAACTTTTGGCCAGATAGCTCTAACATGCAAAAATAACAAAAAGGCCTTGTTGGGGGTTAAGCGCAATATATAAATACAATTATAATTACAATTACAAAATGTGTCATTTAGTGTAATAATTTATCATGAGTGAAGAAATACACGGTAGCAGACGTTGCCCTCATTGAGAGTGTTTTCAGTTTGTTTAAGCAGCTGCTGAACAATTCCCACGTGAGGACAGCAGGACAGGAAACAGTTTGGTATTTTGGTATTTTTTATGAGCACAGGCCACTGGAATTGACATCTCGTCTCAGAGGACATACCCAAGTCGATGGCACAAGGACATTAAGATTGATTGTATTATCAAAGAAGACTCGTGGTCCAGTAACCAATGCCCACGGTGTTGGATCTTCTAATTTATTTATGTTTCTGTCCATTTTTTTCAGTATTTATGAAGAATAAAAGATTGGGGCTGCATAGCCCACACGTTACCATCTGGTACCTTCAGTTTGACTTTCTTAGCACTGAATACGACCCTGTGTAATTCCAATCCAGTCGCTCTCCTTCATGACAACAGTACTCCATAATGTGGCTATTGCTGAAGTTTTGCTGCTAATTACAGTGGTTTGAATAGGCAGACAGTATTTAACAGCACTAACTTCCTTAATTGGAGGTATAGCATCAGCAGTACTCTGAATGCCTTGGCATTCTTTTGATTGGTTTTAGTACATGAATCCATGGCTACAAAAATAGGCTTCGTCTTTCTTGACATGATTAGACCTTCCTTTACTACTGGAATTGAACTGGACACATGTAAGCCTTATGAGTGGGCTTCGTGTCCAAATGAACCTCAGTGGTAGGTTACTGACCTGGCATAATGTGACAAGCCTTTGCAATTCCTCATTGTATATTATATGGATCACTAACTAGCAGATGTAAGGAACTATACCAGTGGTTTCCAAACTGTGCCCGCTGCCCCCCAGCGCCCCTGGATTCAGCTGGAAGTGTCCAGATTCAGTTTAATCGCAAACAGATGCAGCCACTGTATGGCTAGAGGGCGGACAAATATTGTGAAAAGTGAGAGTAGACCTATTTTTGCATTGCATGCACTATTCTCCCTACCTTCATCCCAATTATTTTCAGGGATTAAAATGTAAGTGCTACCGAGGCCGGGATTACACGCACACACACAACAATTTGTTAATGGGGAGCCGCGGACAATGGCAAATTGATCAAGGGAGCCGTAGGTCAAAAAAGTTTGGGAACCACTGGGTTAGGATGTTCTAAGCAGGGGTACTATATATTACAGCACCTATATGCTAGCAGATAGTCTTTATAATCAGCAACATTGTTAAACTGTTTATCCTTTTCACCTTTCTCATAATGCTAATCATATTATTCTGTTTCCTTCTATTGATCATTGCAGTGCAAGAATTTTACTCAAGAATCACATTGCTTTAATAAATATTAAAATGCTTTACTGTGGATTTCTTGTGTCTCTCTTTGAGTTTGCATAATTGGCTGAGCGAAAGTATTTTAGATCTGTTACCATAGTTACTTTGAGGAGTCAGTGTTGTCATGTTATGAGAGTGCAAATCTATTTGTTACCATGTAAAATTTGGGAAGTTGATGGTGCACTGTGAGCTAGCAAGACTATAGGACAACAAATCCTGAGAGGTGCTCAGAATCAGTCTTGCACCATTCCAATGTTTATGTTGTCCAACAAACGCACAGTTTTACTTGAGAAAGTATAAGCGATACGACAAGATGGAGTGGAAGATTTTACTGCAGTGGAATGCCGACCAATTTAAACCACAGGGAGGCTAGTAGGCAACTCTTTCTGGCACTCTGGGTATCATTCCATGGCACAGTGTGTCCTCAACACACAGGTATAACTGTCATGTGTGCTGAAGCAAAAAAAGACATAATCAGCAGAAACATGCTATGAATAACACGATCAAGTCAGTGATTTAAATTGGGAAAAATAAGTTAAATTGAGCTAAGGGTGTGGTTTTTGGGCGGGGCTCGAGGCCGGCGTAACATGGTGATAGACATTTCTATTGAGTATTCATTTTGCCCTTACATTTCCGTTGATGGTAGTTTCAAACTTCCCATATCTGCAGTTTAACATCTGGACGTGCCAATAGAGGGTGCTGTGAAGACCTGCTGGGAACAGGACTTAAATCATGATAGAAGGAGCATTTAAATGAATGCAAACCATCAACGGCACTGTTAAGGCTAAAATTCAGTGTGCCTCAGAACAAGAGAGACTTTCGAAGAGCAGCATTAATAATTAGTAGCTGCTGAATGGTTCAGCAGTGACCCAGGTAAGATCAGGTGCTTTGGCAGTCAGAATTCCCTAAGGATCTGCTCGCTCTGATACCCTCGAGCTTAGCAGCACTGGCATCAGTGACCTTATATTTCATGAGTACCAGTACTCTCTTTGGCAGTGGAGAAGTGCCGTAACTCAGAACGGTAAAAATAAGAAGCGCCGGTACTCAGTACCTGTGAGTACCGCCCATTTAAAGCACTTGATGTAGAAGTGCATGTTCTCCAGAACCATGTAGGGGGTGTTTTCCCTCCTAGAAGGAAGGTTGGAGTCTCAGCTGAAGATTGAGTGTGAAGCGTGTGACTCATCAAAATACAGAAAAACCCAAATAATGGTGACAAGAAAGTGTATCAATATCAGTAGTCATCACCAAAACACTAAAATCTTGCCCACCCTTTGTTTATATTTTGCAGAGGTAAAAAATGACATGTTTCCCAGGCAGATATACAATTTCAGTAAATTAGAATTGTTTTAATTATCAAAGTTTAAACAAATATGCCAAAGGTAAATATATCAAGCAAACTTGTCAAAGGAGAAAACCCCTTCGGATCCAGATACCCCCAGTTTGGCCCGCGCCCGAACACAACCCAAACAAGGCACCAACTAAATTTACAGAGATTGTGAACTTGGTGGAACAGTTTTTTATTATAGTTATGTCAAAACATACTCATGTGAAAATATATTCATGTAAGATAAATACTTAGGCCAAATACTATACACCATGAAGAATTAGGCACTCGTGAAAAATGGATGTATGACGTCACAAAGCATGCTTTTACCACGCATGCCTTTACAACACAGTTTTTACAATGCATGCCTTTACAACGCATAGTGCTTTGGGGCGCTGGATAGTGAATAGTTTAATTTACTATTCCAACTCCAGTCCCCGTGGATAGTAGGGAAGGTGTTGGATACTACATTAAACCTATTCCCTATCCTAGAGCGCCCCCCAGCACAATGCGTTGTAATGGTTTGCGTTGTAAAAGTTGCGTCGTAATGGTAGTGTGTTGTAAAAGTTTCGTTGTAAAGGTTGTTTACCGTGAAAAACAAAACACCACTCATTAAACAGTGAATTGTATAAACTCATGAACACCAATAACACCAGAGTTTTTCTGCAATCCGAAATGCCATTAGACTACAGGTAGCATCAGTGAGGGGAAGTTGCGCCTCAATGTGCCCTTGCCTCATACCAGGGCACCGCCCCCCCAAACACCAAGCTGCCTGAGGGGTTACAATGAGGTGGCCATGTGCTGCAGCCCTTTGCCCACCCCAGTGATCTGTGCACCCTAGCACCCAAGCTGGTGTGTCCTCTGGTTGGCTCAGGACTGCTGGACCCTACTCGTGGTGCTGTTCTGGGAAGTCTTCTTTAGAGGACCCCTCTGCTGATTAGGGGTGAATTTAGGATTCAAGATCCCGCCACAAGGTCAAACAAGGCAAAGAGGTCCTTCACCCTCCCCACCACAAAACATTTCTTGGGCAAATGCCCATATGTTATCGATGAACACATCGCTACCGGTATCTGAGACGTGTACACCATCCTTATGAAACATACACTCACCCCTCAGCAGCTTATGCAGAATGTTCCAGAGACAACCTGGGCCAGAACATAGCTTAGGCAACTCCGAGTTCAAACGTCTGACCGATACGTTGCTTGTTCTAGGCGTGATGTCCTTACCCCAGTTGCGGCGCAGTGCCTTGTGCTTCCTTTTTACGACATGTGCCATGCCTCAGAAGAGCTGTAGAGGTGACTTTGTGGAGAGGTAATGGGGATTTTTAATTAACATGTTTTTATTATTTATTTATTTATTTATATTAATATTTTGATTATAATTTTTATTTTGTAGGGGGAGTAGCGCAGGAGTACCCTTTTAGGGCTCGGGCTTTGCAGGGGTAGTTTTTAGAAGGGCTGGGGTCCGAAGGAGGAGGCGGGGTTTGTGCAGGGGTCTTCTTCTAGGGCTCAGGGCAGAGGTAGTTTTTAGGATGGCCGGGGGGGGAGGGGTGGGAGGGTCGTGTAGGGGTCCTCTTTTAGGGCTCAGTGCCTGGAAGTGTTATTTTTTCGAAGGCCGAGGGTCACACAGGGGTACAGGTCTAGGGCTCAGAGCAGTGGAGGGGTATGTTTTTAAGAAAGGACAGGGGGCCGGGGGGCACAAGAGACCAGTTTTAGGACTCAAATATGCCCTTAACATTCATGCTTTTAAAACGAAATTTGTTGTAAATGTTTGTGTGGTAAAGGCATATTTGTGGTAAAGGTTATACGTGGCAATGGCATTCACGTTGTAACGCATGCTCGGTAAAGGCATGGGTTGCAATGGAATGCATTGTTACGCCATACAAACCTCAAACGCTTTATTAATGAGAAAGGAGCTACTCGTGTCCACTGTCCTCTCAACTTAGCAGAAAACCTTATGGCCGAGAGATGGGCCCATTCACAAGATACCGGCTTGCCCTGCTCTTTGAATTTACCCAGATAAAGATAGATGGCATCTGCACTAAATATGTCTGGGACGTTACGTGCGTGCAGGAAAGACTATACTACACAAAACGCTTCTCATATGACATCTGCGTGTGCTTTGCAAGTGAAACCGCCACTAAATCCGGTAAGGCAGAAAATATAATTGAGGTTGCGCACTCAGGCTTCTTCTCTGGCATAATAGAAATGTATACATTAAACCCAAATAGCCAAATCCTTATTGTCTCCTCAACCTTGGGTGCCTTGTCCTTAGATGAACCATCCTTACTCTCTATATCTTTCTGCTCTCACTCCCTTCTTTTTAGCTCTGATCGAAGAAAATATATAAACAAACTCCCTTTTCCATATTTTTTCTTTCCCATCTACTGGCACGTGTAATGCCAACTTCCAAGTCTAGACAGTAAAGTGTCTTGTCCCCACAAGCAGAAGTAGAAGCCGCCTTCTCTCCCACCCTGAGCAGCTTTCTTACCTGATTCTCACATAGGAAGCTCTATTGCAACTGAAGACCAGGAGTCACCTAACACCTTGTCGTGCATGCCCCCTTCTTCCTGAGGCGTGTCATAACAATAGCCTCCACCTGTTTCTTAATGTCCGCAATGGCCATGATAATGTTAATGAATGGGGTCCTGGGGGCAGTCGGCAGGGGGGTTGGGCCTCCTTGTCTACTGGGGCGGCCAGTTTGGACAGCAAGTATCCAAAATGCTAAAAGTTAGATTAGGATCTCCGCAGGTGATGATTCTAGATCTAAAACACACAGAACTGAAAGACATGTTAAATCAAGAGTAGTATATGGTGATACAATGCCTGGGGGCTGCCAAACTGATTATTGCTCACAAATGGAAAAGGGTGGGCTGCCCCGCTCACTCAGTGGTACCATAGACTCATTCTTGCTAAGGAGTGGCTAATGTATAATATGAAGCTAAATGGAAACCTGCATATACCATATTGAGCGGACGCCTACCTAACTGTGCACTTCAGCCCCGCGGGTGAGCCCTGGACCTATTTGACTTATGTGACTAACAGTTTCCTTTTCCTCTTTTCTTACCTGGAGGAGAGATGGTGGGTTGAAATGTGCTATACGCCCTTATGGGTACTTGTTGTGGTGGGATGCTAGCCTTTGCAGAAGTGGAGGGGTAGGATAGTTGGGGATAAAAAGGGAGCCAGACTTATCAGGTATTTACATTTATCCTGCAGCACTCAATCTATGAGCCTATTGTCAATTTACAATTGCTTTGCACCATGTGTCACACTGGATTGTTTTTTACCAGTGAGAACCTTTTTGGCTGTTTCAAATCTTCATAAGATGGATAATACTATTTTTGAAGGCATCAGTCGAAATTTTCGTATAATAAGTGGATTATAGCATCAACAATCCCTCAGATATTTCAAATACATAGTGTTTTTTAACATCATGCCAGTTTAAGGATGGAGTCCTGAATCCCTTGATCCAAAAAGAGGGCCATCTAATATGCCCATAAAGGAAATGGAAACAAACTATCAACCAACAAATTATTGCGTAAATTTCATTACTTCTTGGAAAATAAAAAATATTTTCTAATTTAAGAAAAAGATATCCCTGTATTTACAATCGAAGTATAAGTGAAAGGTGGGAAAAATTTTAGTTTTTTTATTGAATGCCAATTGCACGTCCAGTCTCTAGTGGGCTGAATGACTTGCCCCAGCTCTTCCACCTCTGATCTAAATCCGTAATGACTGGATATGGTACATTAGCAGCATATCAGGAGTGTGGAGGCCAGCGATCATACAGTATTCACAGCAATAGTTCCCTGATGTAGTGCAGCATTGATAAAGAGAAATATAAAAAATAAAAAAGGAGCTATGATGTGGCCAGTTCAGTGTTGCATGCGCATGCCTACAAAATCACGCAAGTGCTTTTTCCTTTTTTCCGAGTTGGAGCAGTAAATAAATATAAAAAAGTAGCACTAAAGCGTTATTTGTGTTTTAAAGCTGGTGGAGGAAGCAACAGGGAGGACGTGGGTGCAGGGAAACAATATGAAGGGTAGGAGGAAGCAACAAAAAGTGGTGGGGAGACTTACACACCACGGGCGAGAGAGAGAGAGCAATGTGGAAATTGCTGGAAAGAGAAGCACACAGGTGAGCAGGAGGAATGCATAGCTGGGGGGAGAAGCACAAAACTGGGAAACCTAAGTAGGTGGAAAAGCACACAAGGGTGAGGACAGCACAGAAGGGGCTGGGGAAGAAGCACGTGTGAGACAGAGCAAAACAGTTGAGGGAGCAAGACAAGTACACGTGGGAGACACCTGGCAATCCCATGCGCTCAAGGAGTGTTGATCCAAAAAAGTAGTGCAGAAAAAGTAAGCAGTGGTAGGGAACAAGTAAAGAGGGCATAACTATTGCAACTACTATCTCTCCCATGAGTTAGCATTGGTGGTGCCTTGTAACGTCTTACAAGTGTAACTTCCAATTGGGAAGAGATAGATATGTGGAGTTGGGGTCCCTGAACTCACAATTTAGAAATATATATTTTAGTGAAGTTGGTTTTAAAATTGCATGTTTGAAAATGACACTTTTAGAAAGTGGGCATTTTCTTGCTTTACCATTCTGTCTCTCTGCTTGTCTGTGGAATCCACGTCTGATTTAGACTCAAATTTTGTCTGATTGTACATTCACTTTAGACAGTCACACAAAGGGTGCTGAGGTATGTGTACCCTACAAATCCTGATGTCCCCTCACCAGGGTGATGGGTATTCCTGAGCTAGATTGGTGGGAGGAGTTGTGGTTCTTCTGCAAAGAAACCTGAAAGATCACGCATCGACCTTCAGCGCATGTTTTTTCTGCCGCAGTCTTGCAGTCCGGTTGAAAAACCAACACATTGCCACAGTGCGGCCAAAGAATCGACGCAGCGCCTGTTGTGTAGCGCCAAGATCACTGCAGCCCGAGTCCTGAGCACCATGTCTCCGACATACGAGGCACCCGCTCCAACTCTGACGCAGGCCCTGCTATGCAGCTGAAGCTTTGAAGTTTCAACGCATCACCTGCCTCGCAGCTGGGAAATCGAAGCAGCGCTGGTTTCACCGCCACTGCATCGAACCAGCGCAACAGGACTGTCCACGCATCGCTCCAGTGTGCCAAGTCTTCATCGACGTTGCCCTGCAGCCAGGAACCAAGGCTGAATGTCCGAAACTCGACGCATCAGCTCACCTTGCAGAATGGAATCGACGCGTCACCTACCCTAACAGCAAGGAATCAACACATCACCTCCTCTGCACCACAGTAAGGAATTGATGCATCACCTCCTCTGGCAGTAAGGAACCAACAAATAATCTGCCCTGAGAGTTAGGAATCTGCACATTGCTTTGTTTTTGGTGCCTCATCTCTTCTGTGCCTGTTTTCGCCTTTTGATGTTGATGCAACCAGGTACTCTGCACTAAACAGTGACGCATCTATAGTTTTCTATGAACGGAACTATTTAGAACCTTTTAAAAGTGATATCTTTGCTTGTGTATGGGGATGTTTGGCATTTTGGTCTTGTTTTATTCAGATAATGGTTGGTTATTTTTCGAAACTGGGGTGGTGTCCATTTGTAGTGTTTTCACTGTGTTCCTGTATGTTTATGTACAAATGCTTTTTACATTGCCTCTGAGATAGGAATGACTGCTCGTGCAAAGCTACCAATTTCTGCATGTGACAAAGCAGAAAATTAATTAAACAATTTAGAGGATTTGGTGATTTCAGTGCTAGAGCAAAATCACAGAGCAATGAAACGGGGAGGAAATGAGGAAAAGTGTTCTTCTGATCGTTTTTTCATTTCCATCTTGTGTCAAACACTTCCACACGACCCACCTGGTCGTTCCAGCTGATGCCTGAGGAAAATCTAACGACCACAACAACAGCCATCTTGCAGCCTGCATTTCTACCCAGGAACTGTTGCACACCCAACCTCCCCTGTTCTTGCAGTTCAACAAAAAGCCATGAGACACTCACACCCTGTGTAAATGATTGTTTTCCATCTCCTGCTCCCAGCCTAGTAAACATCATTGACACCATGATCCGGTTATCTGGACAATGGTCTGACTGCTGGGCCTTGATCAGGGTGATTAAACAATGACCTGTAAGACCGGGCTTTGATCAAAGTGATTAAACAATGACCTGAAAGACTGAGCCTTGATCAAGCAGAGTGAACAATGATTTGTGTACCAAGCCTTGACCAGGTCACCATCTATAAACGTTGTCTGGATCTGGTTATCAACTGCAAACACTGCCCTGATTGAACAATGAACTAACAGCCAAAAGACTGAGATGAAAAAGTATAAAAGGCTTGTAAGCTGCGGGGTAAAGCAGCAGCCTCCTCTGTCTTGTTTCTGACGAGCTTGGGACACTCTTCCATAGGCTATTTGAAAACATCTGGGTTCCTCCTGCAGTCGAAGGCTCCTGTGTGTCCTTGCACTACATATGAAGGGTAAGGAAGGCTTGGGTGGTTCCCCCGCCGCCAAGACCCAGTAAGTGGGTTAATCTGGTTCTTCAGAAACATGATACCAGGTGGATGTTTTTATTTTTTAGATCTGGCCTTTAAGACACTTTTCTCATCAAACACATGTTTTTCCCAAAAATAAATCATACATATTTTACCTCCCTGAGTAGTAAGGAGAAGGGTCTTCTCTGGGTATTGGAGTGTGCTATCAGAATCCCTGCACCTTCCTCAGTAAATGAGGGACAATCTCCCTTGCTCTTTCCTCCCCTAAACCCCCCTCTCGTGCCATAACAGGCTTTCCAGCTGAAGAGCCAGGTAGAGGAGCCTGAGCCCATCTAGAACACTGGAAGTGACATTACATAGAGTAAAGCAGGTGTTCTACAGTCAGTGGTGAAGTTACTCCCCCAATTAGCTACTAGGTCTGATAATCCCTCCATTACCAATGCGGGGGCCAGATCCTGAACAACTTCTCATAACATCAACATCACTTTTACGGACTGGCAAAAGCAGGTAACCTTCATAGTGGCTCAAAGGTCATAGAAGGATGACATGGGAGGGACTGCTTGCACAGATAGGGCCAGAAAATACCGAACAAAAGAAAAAGTCCAGTAAACTGAGGGGATATCAGAAAAGATTGAGTGTGACAAAACCAAAAGCACTGGGGAGCATAGGACAGCCCTTTCCAAGCCTGGTATTCTTGTGTCTCCCTGTATCAGCTGAAGAAAGGGAAAATATTTGGAGAGGAGATTTTGTAGAGGTTTTTTTCTTTGATTCAGGCCAGGCGAATGGAGTTACAAGCAAAAGAAAAGGAGAGCAAAGACTAGAACCCAAAAATGTATCAGAATATTATGAACTGGATGCCAGGATTCAATGTCTCTGTGACAGAGATGAAGAAGCCTCAACTAGTGAGGCCAATGCTTTATTATGCTAATAAGAGTCTGAAGGCTCAACATCACAATGGCCGTACAGCATGGTTAGACTATGATGACTGTGATTTTAAGTGGGCAAGGGTGGATGATCCTGAAATTGGGTAGGGTCAAACTGAGGTGAATGTTTGGCTGGACTTGGTGCAATTCAGAAACTCATTCAAAAAGCATTAATTTCACCAGCACCACACAGGGGATGATAAAAAAAGGGGTCTTGCCGGTCTGGGCAAATCACTTCATCTCCCTGTGCCATGTTTCGTAACTGGTGCTATGTAAAGTGCTTTGATACCCGATTCGAGTTAAGTTTGCGCTATATAAAATTCTGCAAAAAAAAGGTGTTTTCACAATACTCAGGGTCCTGTAAGTGTAAGTATGTGTATTTATTCTGTGGATTCCATTAACTAAAGTCCTAAAGTGTTGAGAAATCAAAGGACAAAGGAAAGGATGCTGTAAAAACTGCCAACTGAATCCCCTCTGCCCTAATCAGTAACATTAGACAGGTTTTTACATTGACTCAACTTGTATCCCAACAAGAAAGCAGCTCAGGTTCTGTATTTAGGTTTTTCCAAAGGCTTTGGATATTTGCTTCAGTTCTTCACCCCACTCTGCACTGCATGAATCAGTTACTAGTACAGGCTCACCTTGGAGTGATGGACAAACGTTAAAAGAAATAAAGGATCTTTGTGAGCATAGCAGGCCCTTTTGTTTACCCCACTCTGTTCAGGGTTTTCTGTCAATATCACTATTGACCCTCAAATTTGCACTGTGACATTGGATGAGGCACTAAGTAAATTGAGAAGGTTCAGCCCTGTAGCTTTCTTGGTTAAGTCAGACATTGAATCTCCTTTCAGATTGCTCCCTGTCAACCATGAAGATTATCACCTTCTAGAGTTTCAGTTTAGCAGTTGGCACTATTATGACAAGTGCATTCCAATGGCTTATGATGTTTACTATGCTTATTTTGAGCAGTTTAGCTCTTGCTAATAGATTTATTCAGCAATGCCAGAATCTACTTATGTGCTATATTATCTTGATGATTTCTTCATCATGGGTGCTGCTGGTTCTACAGAAAGCTGCAAAGCCCTAAATGCCTGTCACCTTATTACAAGAGTTGGGGAAATGAAAACTGAAGGATCCATCCACATGTACTACATTCTTAAGGTTAGATATTGACTCCATATTGGCCAAATACAGATTGCCACAGTAAACAGCTTTTACCGCAATACAGACTATTGGGGTGGTGCTGTTACTCAAAAAGGTCACATGACACCAGCTGTAAGTGCTAGTAGGGTAGTTCAATTTTGCCTTGAGGATCTCCATGGCTCACCCCTTTTCGTACTTAACAGCGAGGTCCATAGCAGGTTTGACAAAAAAGCATCAACATACACACTTGTCTGCTGGGTTAAAAAATATTTGAAGATCTGGCTCTGTTTCCTGGTTATGTTTAATGAAACTGTGATGTGGTCCTTTACCCCGTTTTCCAGCATGGTATTAGGCCTGTACACTGATGCCACAGGCAGCACTGGGCTTGGGGTAAAATTAAGGAGTGAATAGTGTAGAGTTGATTGGCCCTTGTTATGGCACCAAGCTAGCTTGAATTAAAAAATTGCTTCTTTAGAGTTACGTACTATAATTGTGGCAGTGTCTATTTAGTTGAGCAACTTCAAGAACAGGAATGCAATATTTTGTTTTGATAATGTCAGTGGTTGAGGAAATTAACAGACAAATAGCCTTGTGTAGATATGTTTTGAGGTTACTGAGGCAGTTAGTCCTCCAGTGTTCAAAGCTGAATTTGGTATTTAAGGTTAGGCCTTATCTTGATCCAAAATACAGGATTTCCGGATGTACCACCCCAATGCTGTAGAACAGATGTCGAGATTCCTGCAAGATCTGTTGAGCTTTTCATAATTACTGGACTTTTGGCACAGGCAAAGGCCTTTTCTCAGTTCAGGCCATGCTTCTTTTCTTAGGTGAGCTCCTAGCACTGGGGCCAATATTATCTTATGCCAATGCTCACGAGACATTCATCGTTTTTTTTCGCAATGTTGTCAGGAGCCTAGAGACATGTCAAGTAGTTTTGGGGTCAAAAAAGCATTGGCAGGTCGGGCTAGATTTTCTATACAGAAAACAAGATGGAAGAAGATTTCTTACTGTAACAAAACTTGCAGCAATGAAAAACGAGCTACAGGTTTGTTATACCTTGTGTTGATTAGGTGGTATCAGGGCTTTGTTGGCCTGCATTGTTTATCTGTGGTTGTTTAAGGGCAGCACTTTTAGAGAAAACAGAATATTCCTTTGATTAAGCCAGTGTTTGGTTGGAGCTACTGGTATGCTGCATCTTAGGGCCCGATTCCAAGTACGATGCCTGGAAACCCTTAGCGCTGACCAAATCAATTCTGGAAGGCATTCAGAAAGATAGAGCATTCCGGAGCTGAATTGTACAGCTCTATGGGCTAGGTTTACCGTGTGAGCAAATACGATGAATGATTTGGACAGCCTTTCAGATTGTGTTTCCCCGAAAACAAAAAGCAGCTGGAATCGTCTTTTTGGGGCCTGTAGCTGGCCCACCTTCACCCGGGCCCTCCTCTTCCCAACCATGCACAGTGTAGCAGGCACCAAGTGGTGTCCGCCACAGGGTGCACAATTTTACACAGTCAACCCTTTCTTCCATATGAGCCTATGCACGCGTTTGGTACACAGGCTCCCATTGAAGTCAATGGGAGTCCGACAGAATCGTATCCGGGTGCATTCAAATGCATCATACTCGTTCGCTTGGACTCCCCCAATCCGAGTCGTATAGAAAGCATTACGGACCCGAGTCGTTCTGTATGCTTTCTGAACAAGATCGAAATAGGGACTCTAGTCATGAAGGGGGTAAAGGGAAGGCATTTTTTCTATAGTATGCCAAGCGCGAGGCTCGACGAGCACGCATTTAGGGCCCGGCCCCCCGGCCCACGCGACGCCATAGGACAGGGTAGGGGGCCGGCGGCCCTATGGGAGGTCGGCTCAGAGAAGTGCTTCTGGGGCGGGGGTGACGCACGTCCGGGTTGGGCGGGGTCAGAGGCCGTGACCTATTTAGGGCAGGTACGCGGGGGTCTCGGCCTCTTTCCCTCGCCTGCACCGGACCTGCTCTCACCTCGCTGGAGCCCCTAATTTCCCTAGTCTTCAATAAAAAAGTCTGCACTTGGCCCACAGGCCAGTGTAAATTCAAGCATGCGTGCTCCTTCTGTGGGCACCCCTCTCACCCTGAATTCAAATGTATCAAAAAGTCCAAAGAAAAAGGAAGTAGCGATAAGGAGATTAAGCCTCCACAGCCTTAAGCTACCTACCCCTGTAGATATAAGGAGACTGATTTATTGGCTGAATCAGTACCCAGACCGATCAGCAGCCAGATTACTGTACTTGGGGTTTTTAGAAGGTTTCCGCATCCCAGCTCAAGGAGTCCCACCGGTAGAATTTTGTAAAAACTTACTATCTGCGCGTTTACAGCCTCAGGTAGTGGAATTGAAGGTAGAGAAGGAACTAGCATTGGGGCGGGTTGCGGGACCTTTCCCTGTCCCGCCACTGCCCGGCTATGTCTGTTCCCCCCTGGGTGTGGTGCCCAAGAAAGAACCTGGCCAGTTTAGAATGATTCATAACCTGTCTGCACCGGTGGGGGCCTCAGTTAATGATGCGATTGACCCATCCTTGTGTTCCGTGACATATTCCTCATTTGACGCTGCCCTTAAAAAATTTAGACATCTGGGTCCCAAGGCGATGATGGCCAAAACGGACATAGAATCAGCATTCCGCTTGTTGCCAGTCCACCCTGATGATTACAAGTTGTTAGGCTTCCAGCTGAACCAGCAGTTTTATTTCGACCGGTGCATGCCAATGGGGTGTGCTGTGTCTTGTAGGTACTTTGAAACCTTCAGTTCCATGCTCCAATGGTTGTTTTCGCACAGGACAGGATGCCAGGATGTGGTACACTACTTGGATGACTTCATGGTCATGGGTCCTTCCGCGTCAGCGGCATGTGCACATGCGTTGGAACAGTTGTTGGCCTTGTTCAAGGAGTTTCAGGTTCCTTTGGCCCCCGGTAAGACAGTGGGCCCTGCGACATGCATGTCCTTTTTGGGCATTGAAATCGATACAGTAGCAGGCGAGTGTAGGTTGCCCCTTGACAAAGTGGAGGCCTTCTCTAAGGCGATTGACTCTGCATTGGCCAGTACCTAAGTAACTCTTCACCAATTGCAGGTATTGGTCGGACAGTTGAACTTCGCCCTCAGGATTATCCCTATGGGCCGCCCCTTCTCGAGATCGATAGCGAGGGCCATGGTGGGCTTAACACAGAAACATCACCGGGTGCGCCTTTGGGCGGAGGTGAGGGAGGACCTTAGAGTGTGGTGCGATTTCCTGGAACATTTTAATGGCGCAGTTGTGTGGCTGGCGCCGGTGGTGTCCAGCACAGAGCTGGGCCTGTTCACGGACGCATCGGGCAGCATTGGTTTTGGAGCAATCCTTGGTCCTCAGTGGTGTGGGGTCGAGTGGCCACAGGGGTGGCATGAGAGTGGCCTGACCAGGAATATAGCCTTCTTGGAGTTGTTTCCAATCCTAGTAGCAGTGACCATATGGGCAGAGCAATTCAGGGATATGTCAGTCATATTTTGGTCAGATAACATGGCAGTGGTTGAGGCCATTAACAGGCAGAGCGCTACATGTAGACATGTCCTGAGGTTGTTGAAGCGCTTGGTGTTGTCATGTTTGAAACTGAACGTGCTCTTTAGGGCGGCACACATCCCAGGGGTAGACAATCATGTTGCTGATGCTTTGTCTCGTTCCAAGTTGCAGGACTTCCGGAGATATCATCCCGAGGCGGAGGACCGGATGACAGTGTTTCCACCATCACTGTGGAAGATTGGAGCCCCGCTCTAGCGGGGCTGGTAGGTGCCTCATTGAGTGAACGCACTAAGAAAGCATATCAGCAGACTTTTTTGTCTTACAGGACGGTGGTGCAGAGGTCAGGTATTGCAAATTGGTTTTCAGATCAGGCCATGCACTTCTTCCTCCAGGAACTCAGGGATCAAGGCAGACCACTCTCGTACGCTAGGGCCCATGTGTCTGCAGTTGGGTTCTTCGCTAGGTTAGCGGGGGCTCGGGATCCGGGGGCATCATTTCTTGTCAGGATGGCCTTGTCAGGGTGGGCTAAGTTAGAAGGCCCTAGGCGGGACAGGAGACGTCCTTTGGACGTAGGGATCCTGGGCGGCATCCTAGGGGTCCTTCCTGGGATATGTACTTCCGCATTCGAAAGCACGCTTTTCTCTGCAGTGTATTCTCTAGCCTTTTTTGGGGCTTTCCGCCTTGGAGAGATTGTGGGGACTGCTAGAACCGACTGGGACGGGGGGATCCAATTTGAAGACACCAGGATTGCGGCTGGTGAATTAGTAGTGGTCCTGAAGAAATCTAAGACCGACCAGTCAGGCAAAGGGGCGGTGATACATTTGAGCCCCGCGCCCGCTGCACCTATTTGCCCGGTCGCCTGTATGCAGGCATACTTAGTCATTCACCCACAGGGGAAGGGCCAGGCCCTATTCATTCATGAACAGGGAGACTGTGTGTCGCAGTACCAGTTTAAAGCTGTGCTGCAGAGGGCACTGATAGAATTGGGACTGGGGAATTCAGGATATTCATCTCATTCCTTTAGGATAGGGGCAGCCACACTAGCGGCAGGGGCAGGATTATCATCTTCCACAGTAAAGAAAGTGGGACGTTGGTCCTCCGAATGCTTCAAACGACACGTGAGGCCTGAATTGCTATGACATGATGACTTGACTATGCCTGACTTTTCTATTTCTTCTCCGATTACTAGTATGCTGCGAAAGGTGGTGTGGGTCTTGGGACACTCGTTCGTGCGGCGCGCGGCGGTGCAGATACAACATCGTCGAGTGCGGAAACCACCTGGCTTGGAGGGGACTGAATTCTTGTGGCATGGAGTGGGAGGAATGCGAATTCGGCATTTGAGGCGCCTTGCAGAGGAGATTGAAGAACGCGAGGGACAGAAGTCCCTGGATCTGATCATCATTCATCTGGGAGGCAACGACATGGTTTACCGTGGATGCCTAGCAGTGAAAGAGGCGCTGCTCACAGAATTTGCATGGCTGGGGAGGACCTTCCCGCAGGCCAGGATCGCATGGTCCTGCATGATCCCACGACAATCTTGGGGCGATGGAGTCCGGGCTAGGGCTCTGAATGTGTCTGTGAGACGGCTGAATGGGGAGTTGGCTAAGCTGTGCTCAGTGAAGGGTCGCTTGGTTCACCTCACGCAAAAAATGATTTCCAGAGCGGCAATGTTTCACCAAGATGGAGTGCACTTGTCGGACTTAGGCACAGACACATGGATCCGGTGAATTTGGTCCTTTGTGCAGAACTTGCTTGAAGGGGGGAAGGGCGATGGACCTGTGGGCCCTAGTCACCCTTGTGGCGGTAATGAGACATTGGACCATTGACATACACTTACACAATGGACAGGAGTCCGCCTTGCGCACTCCCTAAGCCAGCACCGAGGGGAGAGATGGTAAGCTCTCCGCAGGGAAATGGAGGTCACCGGCTGGGGAGGCTAGGGCGACAGGTATGAGCCTCCTGGGATCCTGGGCAGCATGGTGGCCGAGGGGTGGGCCCTGGAAATGGCGGACAAGGACTCGAGGGTTGGGGCCCACCACTCAGAGGGCGCAGGTGGGTTGCACCTGGCGTGGGGAACTCAGCCTGGGGAGATGCGAGCCAGAGGGCCCCTTGGTGCTGGGGGAAAGAAGAATTTTTTAATAATAAAAATGCAATTTTGTTGAAGATTTAATGCAATATTAATAATGTTTATGTTTACCTGATCTTATCTTTGTCATGTTTATGATTGTTGTTATTAAACATGGCCATTTTACACCCACCCCTTTCTCGAAGAGTTCATTGCATGGTGGGTTTGGGCGGGCGTGGAGCATGCTGAGGGATCCGGGCCCTATGCCAAGCGCGAGGCTCGACGAGCGCGCATTTAGGGCCCGGCCCCCCGGTCCACGCAATGCCATAGGACAGGGTAGGGTGCCGGCCGCCCTATGGGAGGTCAGCTCAGAGAAGTGCTTCCGGGGCGGGGTGACGCACGTCCGGGTTGGGCGGGGTCAGATGCCGTGACCTTTTTAGGGCCAGTACGCGAGTGTCTCGGCCTCTTTCCCACGCCTGCACCGGACCTGCTCTCACCTCGCTGGAGCCCCTAATTTCCCTAGTAATTTTAACTCTAACTCCCACCCACCCGTCCCTTAATTTAGTAAGTTGAGGGGGCGAGTTGCGGTAATGAGACATTGGACCATTGACATACACTTACACAATGGACGGGAGTCCACTTTGCGCACTCCCTAAGCCAGCACCGAGGGGAGAGACAGTAAGCTCTCCGCAGGGAAATGGAGGCCACCGGCTGGGGAGGCTAGGGCGACAGGTATGAGCCTCCTGGGATCCTGGGCAGCATGGTGGCCGAGGGGAGGGCCCTGGAAATGGCGGACAAGGACTCGAGGGTTGGAGCCCACCACTCAGAGGGCGCAGGTGGGTTGCACCTGGCGTGGGGAACTCAGCCTGGGGAGATGCGAGCCAGAGGGCCCCTTGGTGCTGGGGGAAAGAAGAATTTTTTTATAATAAAAATGCAATTTTGTTGAAGATTTAATGCAATATTAATAATGTTTATGTTTACCTGATCTTATCTTTGTCATGTTTATGATTGTTGTTATTAAACATGGCCGTTTTACACCCACCCCTTTCTCGAAGAGTTCATTGCATGGTGGGTTTGGGCGGGCGTGGAGCACGCTGGGGGATCCGGGCCCTATTGGGCAGGCAAGGTATTGGAATGCCATCTAGGGCTCAGAAAGGGTGGAAGCACACGCGGATGGAGGAGCTCATGGAGGCTATGATGCACAGGATGGATGCCATGGATCACTCTTTTATTTTCACAAACAAGGGGGACCCAAATAAGTACCTAAGGACCTTGGGCAATCATTTATTACAAAAAACAGAGGTCCGTAGGATTAGGTTATCAAAAGGACAGATGCAAATATAGACTCCAATCAGCTCTATATTTTGTTTTTCAGTACCCAGCCGGGCCTGATGTTTTATTTAAGAATATAAGCAAATTTAAAAGACCATCAGAGAGGTCTAATGCGAACATTGATAGGGTACAAGCCTGTACCTATCCAAAAGTACACTTCAAGAGGATTGAAAGAAAATAGACAAGAAAGCAAGGAAAAGAGGGTAGAGAATATCAGGCAAAGAGAACATGGGAGCCAATTGTCCCTTGCATCAGTGGCATATTTGCATGGCAAGTTCAGACAACAAATTCATGTAACAATTTCAACAGGATGGTAAGGTTACAGAATTTGACAAGGTGTCGACGACGTTTCGATCCCTGGCTCCTAGTAAACTGGGATCATCATCAGGACATAAACAATATTTTGCCTGTATGTGCTTTTTCTCTGCAGACGATCCTCAAGAGTCTCCTATGATACTGGAGAGACTGTGGGGTGGAGGTTGGTGCCTCGAAGTCCTGTTATACTGAGTATAACATGATGGCCATGAGTTCCTTAACTCACTGAAGGTTTCCGCTGGAAATGGCCCGTATATTAAATTAGACCGCTTGGTTCTGCGTATGATTAAGTTTCTTTACGTGTAGACAGTGCTACTTCACTCGCGATCCGAGCGAAGAACGGGCGGTGTGCTCGACTTCCACAACTTCGGGAAGCCGGCGGATTGCCATTGAGCACACCGCCCGTTCTTCGCTCGGATCGCGAGTGAAGTAGCACTGTCTACACGTAAAGAAACTTAATCATACGCAGAACCAAGCGGTCTAATTTAATATACGGGCCATTTCCAGCGGAAACCTTCAGTGAGTTAAGGAACTCATGGCCATCATGTTATACTCAGTATAACAGGACTTCGAGGCACCAACCTCCACCCCACAGTCTCTCCAGTATCATAGGAGACTCTTGAGGATCGTCTGCAGAGAAAAAGCACATACAGGCAAAACATTGTTTATGTCCTGATGATGATCCCAGTTTACTAGGAGCCAGGGATCGAAACGTCGTCGACACCTTGTCAAATTCTGTAACCTTACCATCCTGTTGAAATTGTTACATGAATTTGTTGTCTGAACTTGCCATGCAAATATGCCACTGATGCAAGGGACAATTGGCTCCCATGTTCTCTTTGCCTGATATTCTCTACCCTCTTTTCCTTGCTTTCTTGTCTATTTTCTTTCAATCCTCTTGAAGTGTACTTTTGGATAGGTACAGGCTTGTACCCTATCAATGTTCGCATTAGACCTCTCTGATGGTCTTTTAAATTTGCTTATATTCTTAAATAAAACATCAGGCCCGGCTGGGTACTGAAAAACAAAATATAGAGCTGATTGGAGTCTATATTTGCATCTGTCCTTTTGATAACCTAATCCTACGAACCTCTGTTTTTTGTAATAAATGGATCACTCTTTAGCAAAGTTGAGGAACTGTTCTCCTGCAGGTGGGCAAGGGGGGCCAGAAGAGAGGCCCAAGCGGGCAGGGGTGGCCCCTAAAGCAGCATTTCTGCTGGTGCCTAAGAGGGCTAGGGGCAAGCAGGTTAGGAACAAAAGTCAAAGGCCCCACAGAGACCTGAAGAGGAGGTGCCAGGGCCCTTGGGGTCGGACATAAGGGGACCGCTGGAGGTGGAGAGGGGGCTTGCACCCTGGGGCTGAGCGTGCCAAGTGAGGTACCAGCAGTGGGAGTGAATCCAGTGGGAGCTCCTAGTCTGCCTGATTTTGTGACCAATTTGGCCGCTGTGCTACAGTGGTTGTCAAAGTGTGGCATGTGGACTACACTAATGCTGAATTTTGGTTTCCCTTGGCTCAAGGCAGAACTATGGGGACGTCAACAGTCATTGAGTTTCTGGGTATCAAGTTAGAGTCTGAAACAGGGGTGTCACAGCTCCCACAGGGGAAGGTTTCCTCTTTCCCCTTCACTTTGCAGGAATGCTTGAGTAAGGATAAAGTCGCGTTGCACCAGTTACAGAAGGTTGTTGGCCAGCTCAATTGCACTGTAAGAATCATTACCATAGCCTGCTCATTTTCAAGTTCCATAGCGCAGGCAATGTCAGGTCTAAGGGAGAAGCACCACCACACCAGTTTGTCCAGCGAGGTACGCGTATTTGTATGGCATCTCGTCAGCATTACCTTATAGGACAGCACCTGAGTGCCCAGACAGGCTCCATTCTGCAAGTACATTTCACATAGGGTTGGGGTGTACACTCAGATTTCACATGTAGGGCGAGGGCTGTAGCTCCCAGTCTTCTGCATGGGAAACCCCACTTTTTAGCTGGTGTTGAGGATGAGTGGGTCCACTGCAGGTTTTTTTTGGACAGAGGTTGAGGACCGCCCCTCAGGGATATAGATAGTTTCACCTGTGTGGTCCGGGTAAAACGTGGTTAAAAATGGACCTGAGCGCTGTTTAATGCACACATTATTACTGAAGAGTGCTCTCTGCCTTCTCTTGATGAGGAAGGAAGGAGATAATTCTCGGGTCACTGAAGGGAGTAAAGAACAGGAAAGGCAATTACTATTGGGACATCAGGACTGCCACCCCTGGATCAAACTTCGAGAGTCTTTCCCATAATGAGGTACTAGAGCAGTACAAATTAAGAACAGGCTGCTTCTGTGCCTCACAGTATTTTTATCCATTATGTAGTTTCAAATCCTGTCTTGATATAGAAGTTGGGCCACATCAAACCTCCTAGTCTTGCCTAGTATCACGGACACAAGTCCATGATATATTTACTGTAATTAATGGTGCATGCATCTAATAGCTATAATGTGATGTCTGAAAAGTAAAAGACTTGCTGAATCGTTGCCAAAGAAAACACTACATGACCCATGTAAGTTCTTTCTAACAGTGCACCAATCATTAAATGCCATAAAACTGTTATGATGCTGACGCTGAAAACGATGTTTGCATCTCAAACAACTGCAAAGCCATCAATTCCACTTCTCCCATCATAGCCCATAACATCTTCATTAGGCTTTGCATAGGAATGGCGCTTCGTGGCACTCATAACATCAAATCTCCAAACCACCCATTGTCCTTCACTTTCATCCTATCCACCACCACCACCACCCAATCTCCCTTCCACAATTGCAAATATAAGCTACTGCAATGGAGCCGGGCAGTTTTTGGGCACGTATTTCCTCGGAATTTGTAAGGGAAATGTTGCACAAAGATCTAAATACATTACCTGTTCTATGCAATTGAAAGGACACTATTTTTCCTCCCAGCCTATGATTTAGGGAGAGTTTCACCATCATCTCTCATTTTCTAAGTGAACGCAGTCCCTTTCTCTTTTCCTGAATGAAGCACAGGGATACAACGATGTCATTATTCACTTGTAATAAATTATTTCGAAATAATAGCGGCATCGTGTTCTTTCCATTGGCATGCTCTTTAAGTCACTCGTAGCAAAATAATACAGCGCACGGGTTGATAAAAAGAAGCATCACTGTGCCCCAAACGTGAAGCTTCCTTTCCACGCCCCGAGATGCAGGATGTGCGGCGTTCTGTAGGACTTTTACGGGGCCGCCTTGGTACACGTTCTCATTACTTTGTGATGTAAATCTTAGCTTTGCTTTACAATCCAATCAAGATGGGTGGTAATTTTAGCACGCTTTTTTTTTATATCCGAGATGAGAAGTAAAACCGGCAGGAGGCATCCCCCACTGGGGAGGTGATGTGGGAGCGAGACAATGATCACGTGCTGTGAAAGACACTTCCCGGCCATAACTGCCTGCCATAAATAAACAGCAGTGTTAATTATCTTGTGCTAACACACCATTTGCCCTGCTGCTCAAATGCTTGCCTCCTTTCAAGATATATGGCTAGACATTACACCCTAAAACACTTTTAATGACTCTCTTTTCCAGTCACTAAACCATGTGTGACATGGCTGAAATCTAAGTTCACGCCGCCACTGGAGCATGCTGAAAGCATTTCAGAGGCGATGCGAGGCGGTCGTTCATTGACATGGGCCTACACACTAAAATGCACGCTTTTATTGATCGACGCAAAACGCAGTGGAGCAAAAAATATAACTATTTTCTACAGTAGCACAACTGGAGACTGCAGATAAAGTTAGGATGTCTTAATGCGAAGTTCGATTAAACGGTCCTGAAAAACAGACTGCCCATCCTCCCCCAGTAACTGCTAAACTAAAGAAATAATTATTAAAAACACAAAAGTATTTGTGAGGAGAGTCTTGAGGCCTTCTGAGCACCACAAGGTAAACAATTCAACAACACACGTAAAATTACACGAGTGTAAACCCAGTCAGTCAGTCAAAATACTTTATTCGGTTCATAACAAAAGCCACAAAAGTACACATGTCAGAAAAAGGGGAAAAACATTCATAATACAATATAAATTAACCATCAGCAACAATACATTAGCCGGGGAAAAAATATATTAAAAGAACTTTAAAACAAGAGCAATTCATCTAGATTAAGTGTATACCCGAATTGCCGATGGATGTGTGCATCAGATGCATTACATACCCTTAGATGATTCCCAATCATATCAATCTTACTATGTTGGTGTCCGTCCCCTACTGGGATACTGCCACCATTTTCTAGCTTCCCTTTCAACACTCTGTCTCTGAATGGCTTCCCAACATTTAGGCAACTTTGTCTCAGATACCAGTTATGGGGGATGGTCGGGGGCCACTGAAGGTTCACTGAAACCATCGGGTTGCTCTGTCCCTCCAAATCTGTAGGCAGTGGGTGCTGTACCCCACCAGAGAGTGACTAGTCGCAAAAGTGGCCCTCCCTCTGACCTCGATTATGGCTCCCCACACACACGCCCCCACCTTGGGAAACGATTGCATAATGATAAGTGCTTATTCTGTGCAATGCAATGCAACCACCTTTGAAGCATACCATATATATGAGTATGCCCTGTAACAGGGTGGCCATGACATACCGTCGACTTTCCTTTTCACACAATGTTTCACAACAAACAATGGGCCTCGTTTACAATGATGCTGCACCTCTGGAGAGTCACTTTTTGCAACACTCCGGTGGACAAGGCTCTATGTTTACCAAGCAGCACTAAACTACGGTGCGTGGCTTCATACAGCCTTGTAAATATCGTTTCCGTAAACATAGTTTTCTATGTTAAAGGGGCGTGCAATGGGCGTTGCTGTGGGTGTTCCAAGCAGCATCCATGGCTTTTTGACACTGCCCCAGATTTACGAGGAATCATAACTCTGATGCTGTGCCAAAAATGTACGCATCCCCAGGAGGGACGTAAGGGAGGCGCAATGAGGAGAAATACCTTTATTACTCTTCATTTTTCCTTTTTCTCTGTGGGAGGAAAAAAGACTCTTGTGATTGGTTTTGTGCAGAAAGCTTTCCTTTCCTGCACAAAAATAATCATCCCTGCAGCGCAGGTACCCTTGCATCATGGCGCAAAGGTGCCTGTGTTGGCCATGGCAGCCCATTGTGCGCCAGCGCAGGGGAAAAGGGACAGGAATGCATTGTATCTTATAGATAAGATGCATTCCTGCCCTTTCTTTTGCCATAAGGCAGCGCAGCAGTAAGATCTGCGACGCTGCCCTACAGCAAAATCTTGTAAATAAGGCCCAGTCTGCCTACGAAACGTCAGCCCTTGCACTGATAGAGTAACATAGTCATAATGAAAAATACGTGGGTTGTATTGAAATTCATTTGGAGTAGCTTGGACATGCTGTCAGTCAATCTGTGCACCCTACAATTCTCGAGAACAGTCCTAGATCCCTATACCATTATGAGGGTAATGTGTTACCATACAATTGTTAAATTTGGAAAACACCATCCAACCTGTTAGTTCAGTATGAAAAAAGCTCATGCATATTGTAGCAACTTTAATCTGCCACTGTGTTCCCCCAGTGCGTAATGTAGATATCTGAGTGCAGTGGCACCCAACCACTGAATGCCATGGATAATGTGTGCCTTGGATGCCCTCGGCTGAACCCTCTGGTCCCCTCTTTGCCCACAATAGGAATTTAGAGCTGCCAGATCTTTTGGCAATCCTCTGAATGAAAGAGCATCTACTGATCAACACACATCTGAGTCATATTAGAGATGCCAACTAATAGGTAGAAAAGGAGAGAAAATGCTAAGGCAGTGGAAAAATATTATCTTAAACAACGGTTGGATGCCCATATCTTCTATAGCTCTTCAGCTTCCTATGTGTTAGAAGGTGATACTGACCATCTGAGCCGCCTGAATTTTTCGCTTTTTGAACACCTAATTGTTGAGCTTTTACTGTGGGAAAGCCTCATAAGTTGGGACTCACCCACAGTGAACTCATGATGATAGAGTCTGCATGTGGGTTTTACAGGCGTCCCCCTGGTGAGAGTAGGCTGGTGCGCTGCAACTGGAGTTAGTGGTACAGGGCTAGTTACATGCAGACATGTGTGTACATGCATTAGCACACATACAGGGGCCTCGCAGGGGAGATTTCTGGTGTGCGCAGCCCAGGAGCAGGTACATATTGAATGGTGTGAATGGAATTATGCAGAGCTGGGTGGTGAAATGGAATAGGCTTTATACTATGGGAAGAAACACGCAGGGAAAAATAGTGTGCTTTACTGTTTTCACTGAAGGACCACTCCATTATTCTCCTATGAGGATGGGGATCACATGGGGTAGATTCACTTCCCTAGGGACCACAAATTCTAGACACGCACCAAAGTACACTGTAACTGAGGTGAGAAGAAGTATTCGTTGCAATTCAAAGCCATATATGAAGTGCTTTTGGGTCATCCAGAAATGTCATATTCCTCTGACTCTGCTCTTAACCAGAGCTTGGCTGGGTGTGATTCTGCCAGGTTGGATTAATGACCTTCCTCCCCAACCTGTAGCATCAGAGACCTGGCCCATCATGGCAAGCATTCAAAGGGCAAGAGTCTACTCTCCAAGAGGGAGAGAAGGTGGGTGGAGCTGCAGGTTATCCATCAGCAGCTCTCACCTGGTACCAGGCAACGCGATGTTCTGGAGGGAAGGCGGCAAGGGGGGGGGGGGGGAGGAGGGGCTTTTAAGAGACCATGAGACCCCTGGACGACAACATTTTGAACTATCCCACAGGCCTGGGCAGGAAGGAGGGAGCAGGAGAGAGGTGATGTATCGCTGCCTGATAGGGCAAGCTGAGCCCCCTGCCAACCCCCTCCAAATTCTTTTAAAAGAGCTTGCACAGGAAGCGGAGCTCTCTCTGGGGTGTGGTCTACTGAGGAAGACTAGTGCTGGAGCCTGGTGCCATGGGCAGTTGGAAAGAAGAACTCCCTGCCTGTACCAGGACCCTGAATTGTGCCAGGAGGGGTCTAGGACCAGGGAACCGAAGCCTGGGCCTCTACGCAAGGTTAAGAGAAGCACAGGGGGAGAGCCAGGAGACAGGCTGGCTCAGGGAGCCAGTGAAGACAGCTCCCTGCTGAGTTCACCCTCCTTGAGAACAGGAGGGCAAAGGAAAGTGCTTCCAGTGTCTGGCGCGCGCCACCAGGAGCAGGAAGAGGTCAAAATGGTCCAGTATCCCAACTCCGGGCCCCGAATCCCCAAAGCTATGGTGGAAGCCCCGCCGGGGAGCGCCATCGTGCTACCCGTGAAGACTGCCTTAGAGGCCCGGGACCCTAACTCTAGGCCCTGGCATGGTGGCAGAGGCAGGGGGAGCGCTGTTGCACTCCCTCACAGTAGCGGGAAGGCCGGGGGAGTGCCATCGCAATCCCCTGACTACCCGCTGGGCAGGAAGCAGCCTTGTGTCTGCCCGCAGGAGCGGACACACCATAACAGAGATGCCGGCTCCTGCGGCAGCACGCCAAAGTGCTGGCCTGCAATGTGGGGAGCCTGGGTGTGACCGGGCCTCCGTGAAGAGAAGAGCGTCCGGCAGTGGGCTCCAGAGCCACGTAAAACATGCCTGGGCACTGGAGGGGTCCCGGTGGGACCTGGCCCCCATACAAGGGGCTGATACGGTGCAGGGCCGCCATCATGTGCAGTGGGGCACTCCCCAGAGCAGCAGGAGAGCCGCTCTTCAGGAATGCACGTGATGGGGGAAGAGTGCCTCATAATGCCTTCCAGGCCCGGACCAGCCTGCAAGGGAAAGCAGCTTTTTTTCTCAACTTGTGGTGGCCCCAGGAGGATGGGGTCACTGCGACATGTGTGCCAAGGTGCAAGGGGAGCTGCAGGAGCAACGCAGTCTCCCCCAGTACAAAAAATGGAAAGTCTCTCCCTAAGTCTCAGGGGACTCCATAGAAATAACCCCTCAAGGGATCAGCCAGCAATCAACAGTATCCCGGGGCTTGAACTTTTGTTCTCCAGCTGGGGGTGCGTTAGGGATTGCATCAAGGTATGAAGGGCTGAGCTGGGGACGTCTGGAGAAGGGCATCCCCTGGAGGTGAAGAGGTGTAATTGCACAAGAAGTGCATTTACCAATGTTATTTCTATTAAGGGACTGAAAATCACACGTGTAATGTGAAGTCATAAGCAAAGGGAGGTTATGTTGCCGGACATTTCTGTTAGGGTGTCTGGCTGTATATGCTTAATACTATGTTTTTAAATGTGATGTCTTTTAGGGGCTTTAATTGCAAACCATTACAACTGTTATCAACTATGATGAGTACTGTCATTCTAAATGATGCCCAAACATTTATTCTTGCTACTGCGTTAAGTGAAGAACAACCCAGACTGTTAGCCACTAAGATGTAGCGGTGTATACTGTATGGTCAGTATGAGATGCTCAGTCAGGGCTATGTGTCACCAGGGCACGTGTGCCCATTTCAAATGGGGTGGGTCGCCACTGGGATGGTTCCAGTGGTCAAGGCCCTCACTCCAGGTTATGTTCAACCCACTGTATCAGGGGGCAAGATGATGTGCATAAATGGGAGTGGTGGTACTAGTCCCCACCCCCCCTGTGGGAGGGGTGGTAATGTTATGCAATGTCACAAAATAATTCCAACAGCTTATGTATATTTGTAAATTGTGCATATTATTGAGAGGTGTGTGTGCTTAATAAATGTACTCTTCCTTTTATAAAGCAAAGTACAGACTGGACAATCAATTATTGAGTGTTATTTCTGCGTATTGGTAAATGGCGATAACTAGCCCACACCACCTCCCTTGAGTAAGCCTTAGACTTCTCTGCAACGCTACCCTCTGAGAGTCACGTGCTACAATGGAGTGCTTGGTTCCTAGTGAATGACAAATGTTATTTGTGCAGGCCTCACAGATACTGCCTCGTTTTACAACACTATCTTTTTAACATCTCCCAGCCTGAAACACCACCAGACCACTGTAAGGATTCAAGAGCAGTTTCCGCAGGAGTGCCAGGAACCGATGAATAGCCCAGCTTTTCCCCCCTACACCTCTTGCGTCTATCAAATACTAGAACGCGAGGGTGATATGGAGGGAAAGGAGGGAAAAAAAACAAGGAAAGTAGGGGAAGAGACACTGGACTTCGTGGACGCTTCTCCCTCTGCATGGAAGTAGGCCTTGCAAGGAATGGTTAATTAAATACAGCAACAGTAAAGACACACTCACTTAATTTCAATACCTAAACAACAACCTTTACCTGGCTGTGCATAGGGTATCAAGGAGAGTTTTTCTGGAATCATAGATGTATTCAATGTGCCTGGAGAGCCATGGAATGTCTGGTGTAAAATAAGAAGGATTACCCCAGGGAACTGAAGTATATAAGTAATTTGTAACCTAGATCAATGGTGTCTTACCCTGTATTGGCTATTGCTTGAGCTGCGTGATGAATTTGGAAAGGATTCGATTCCAGAAGTAGCTCAACTGGAAACACAGTAAAGACAGACACGAATATCAGCTGCATTCAACAGGGAACACTATGTAAAAATATAGGGCGCTACAAGCGCTTTAACAGGTCTTTGAGCCCATGCACTGTGACGAATGCCAGCTTCCAAATGAGTCCAGAGAACAGCAAAATCAAAGGTAATTGGGACAAGGATAACACGAAGGGATTGCTCGGCGGACCACAACTCCCACAATACCCCTGTGAGCCTCTACATTCACTCCTCTACACAGCCAGCCTTCCGACGGGAAACAAATCCAGCCAAAAGATAACTAAGCAGCAGCCCGGGTCAGGTAAGCCTTGAGGGAACAGAGAGAGAGAGCAGCCTGCACGAACAAAAGGACGATTCGGGATAAACTCGGAAGACCGAGTACACTCCACTAAACAGGTATGGCATGAAACGAAAAACAGAAAATAGAGTTTTTTTTTTTTTTAATTTTGTTGTTTCTTTTTTTTTTTTTTTTTTATCCCTTTTTTGTGTGCATAGCTCCAATCTATCAAAACCGAGAAGAAAACCACCACAGAGCAAAGAGCCAACTGATCATGTACTATGCCAACTCAGCTTATAGCTGGTAAAGGAAAGTGTCTAACGAGAGGGAAGGCCGGTTCCCTTCAGCACAGAATACAGTGACCAATCTTGAACTCGCTTAAGATGGTACCTCAGTTGATAGTGCCCGAATCATCGAGACCCCGTTGGAATCTAGACTTTTAGTCTTGATAGCCAGGATAGGCAATGCTCACATTAATCATAGGACCTGGGGGAAAAAAAAAAAAAAAAAAAAAAAAAACCCCAGGTGAGATCACAACTAACCAAGCATTGCCCAGAATGCTCTAGTATTCGGATTTCCTACCCTGGCAAGATCAAGTTTGGAAATTTGGAGGAGTGATGTTCGCCATTCGTGCACAGTAGGTGGTAGAGCATCCTTCCAGTGTCTACATATCTCCCTACGTGCCGCAAAGATGGAATAGAATATCAGTCTTGTTGCTGCGTTGTGGGTATTATTTCGCAGACCAAAAATCACAAGAGCGAGGTATATGGTAATGTGTTCACCCACAGAATGCGACAGCTTATTTTTAATAGCTTCCCAATATTCTGATAAGTTCGGACAATCTAAAAACATGTGTGTATCCGTGGCTGCAGTTAACCCGCATCTAGGACATGAAACAGGACCTGTTAATGAGAATTTTGTTAGCCTGTGAGGAGAATAGTATGCCCTATGCAAGGTAAAGAGGTGGTTCCGACGGAGCCACGATGGTTTAACTAAATCCCAAAGCAATGAACAGGAAGTAATCCAGAGCTCTTCCACATCAAGACCTGGCATTAATTCTGCCCACAAATTGGTTGGTAATTGAAAACTAACATCTATTTCGTCTAGTATTTTGTTATACCATCGCGAGATTTCTTTTTTTGCCACTGGGCTGTCTAATAAAGAGGTTACCAAGTCACTAAGGCCGCCTATAGGTTGCTTGTTACGTCGCATTGGTTGACTGTTATATGACTGAGCCCAGCTGGAAATCTGAATATATTTAAATCTTGACAGCTCGGGGCCTACTTTGTTAATAAGATAATCCCATGGAAGTAAAGCCCCATCCATGAACAAATCGTCCCAACAATAAATACCAGCTTCTATTAAGGGGTTATTAAGGGCGTCTATTGTCCATAAAGGAGGGGCAGGTAAGTTCCATATCGGAGCCCTTGCTGAATAATAACCAATCTTTATCGCTTGTCTAACTTTGTACCAAGTAGATACACAACTTTTTAGAACTTTCAATTTGATCTTTTTAAAGAATTTTGGGTCTCTGAATTTAAACAAGAAACCAGCATGATTAACTCCTTCACATTCCAATAAAGTAGAAAAAAGAGGTCCCATCCCAATAGATAACGGAGTTTTAAGCAACATACGCATGTGCGATAACTGGAACGCCCATGCGTATATTTGAAGGTCTGGTCCAGCCAGCCCTCCCTTCTCCCTCCGTCGTCTAATTTTTTTCCACGAGATTCTGGCACTTTTATTATTCCAAATAAAGCTGGTAATGGCACTCTGTAGTTTAGAAATTAGTTTTGGGTCAAAATAAAGTGGAATTGAATTAAATAAAAAAGAAACTTTCGGTAAAATACTCATCTTCACCAAATTAAGCTTACCCAGAACAGAAAGCGGGAGATGAGACCAATCTCTCATGAGTTTCCTACACTCTGCAGCTACTTTATTAAAGTTAAGAGAAGCAATTGCATTGATATCTTCAACTATATTCACACCTAAATAACGAATTTGGCTTTTTAATGTCCCATTATTGTTAACACTGTTACAGTTCCAAAACATTGCCTCTGTCTTGAGAGCATTGATTTCATACCCTGAGACTTTCCCAAATATATGTGCCTGTTCAATTATTTCTGGGTATGCCTCTTCATAATCTGTGGAAAAAATCATAATATCGTCTGCATAAAGTGCCACCTTCTTATCCCAGCCACCATAAACAAAAGGTTTAATACGTGTGTTGTCCCTAAGAGTCTGAGCAAATGGCTCTATATATATGTCAAAAAGAAGGGGGGACAGGGGGCAACCCTGTCTGGTTCCTCTCATGACCTTGAAAGGTTCTGTCAAACCTCCATTAATTAGCAGTGAAGCAGAAGGATTACGATATAAAAGCTCTATCGTCCTCCGAAATCCATCCCCAATGCCAAACCTCTTCAAGGCCTCCGATAGGTACAGCCAGTTTACCCTATCGAAGGCCTTGGTGGCGTCTAGAGTGAGAACAACTAGTGGAATTTCTTCCTTTATAGCGATGTCCATTGAACCAATCAATTCATATGTGAGTTCACAGAGCTGTCTCCCTTTTATAAAACCCTTTTGATTCGGAGCTATAATATCCGGAGCAACCCGACCCAGCCGATTAGCTAGAATAGATGTAAAAATTTTATAATCGGCATTTAAAATAGAAATGGGCCTGTATGAGCCACAATCAGAGGCGGGCTTACCAGGTTTCAGAATTAGGGTTATAGAAGCGTTATTCCATGACTCCGGTGGTGTTTTGCCCTCTCTAAGAATTTGTTTAAACAGTGTGGTCAGCACTGGTGAGAGCTCCGAGATAAGTTTTTTATAAATCTCGCTAGGCATCCCATCTGTTCCAACCGCCTTACCATTTTTTGATTTCTTTATGGCCTCCTCCACCTCCACTATAGTTATTTCCCCGTCCAAGTAGCAAGACTGTTCTGTTGTTAAGGAAGGAAGAGATATACCCTCCAGCCAATTAGTTACGTCACAATGATTTGGCCTAAGATCGTCTTGATATATGGTTTCAAAGAATTTTCTAAAGACTGCTCTGATTTCCTCATCTCTGAAACAAGTACCTGCCGCAGATGTAACTGAACAGATGTTATTACGTGCCCGGTCAGATTTTATTTTCCAGGCAAGTAGCTTACCTGCCCCCTCCCCGTATTGAAAATGCGAGAGTTTGCTTGCCTCCCACCTCTGCATGACCCGCTTCTCCAAAACTGCTGACAATGAAAGTTTCAACCTATTCAATTCTGCATGTTTAACAGCAAGGGTTGGATTTCCTATGGGATTGATGGAATCGATGGTGTCTATATCGTTTTGTACTATCGAAAGGTTTCTTTCGATGGAGGTGACTTCATCTATATATTGTCTACTACGGTAGGCTACTTTATTTTTAATAAGGCCTCTAAGTGTACACTTGAACGCGTCCCAAATTATCCCTATAGGAGCTGTATCCTTATTAGTACTAAAAAAATGACTTGTCTCTGATTGTAAAAATACAATATCCTCTATTGAAGAGAGAAGGGATCTATCAAAGGACCATATTCTAGTGGGAGGAGTCGTAGCCAATTTTAGTACTAATTCGATTGCAGAATGGTCGGAGAGATGCATCGGGGTGTATTGTATTGAGATAGTGTTTTCAGCTAAAGCTCTACTTGTGAGAATGAAATCAATTCTAGACCTGTGTCTATATTTCTGATTTCTAAATGAAAATTCTTGCCTTTGACCCTCTTTAGACCGCCAAATATCTAAATAGTCATATTGGTGCATCAGGCCTAACAGGCAGTTCCTAGATTTAGAAGTGATTTTCTGCCTACTATTAGGGGTTTTATCTAAGAGTGGATTCAATGTTATATTAAAATCCCCTGCTATGATCACCGGGTCTGGGAAACTAAACAAGTGACTAAATAAAGTTTCCAGTGTTGAGGGGTCATCGATGTTAGGACCATAATATCCCACGAGTGTTAACTTAGTGTCTCCTAATTCTATTGCCGCGATAACCCATCTACCTCCGGTATCTACTTTCTGCTGTTTAATTTTGAATATGACAGATTTTTTGAAAAAGATCGAGACCCCCCCGAGTGTTAGAGCTTTGTGTTGTAGAAATTGATGACTCTATCCATCTGTTCCTACGGACCAAGTCAACTATCTCACTCTCGATTAGGTGAGTCTCCTGGAGGATAATGATTCCCGCATCGGTATCTCGAAGATACTGCATGATTTTATTAGCTCGTGGTTTCGTGCGGAGACCATTAACGTTCCAGGACAATATTTTTAGTTTACTCATTAGATGGTAAGGTTAAGACATTTGTTAAGGCTGGCTGTGATAGGCAGAAAATAAACAATTCGAACAACTTATTGCTTTGTATCTTAAGATAAGAAAAAGACATTATGCTGAAAAAAGAGCTGTTTACATACAGAGATTGGAGCTCTTTACTAGGAATGTGATTTTGCCCCCTTACCCCCCCAAGCCCACCCCAACTCCCTCCCTGGGAAAACCCCGTACTCACCAACCGGAAAACTTCCGGAAGTAAGTGCCCCTAGCTCTTCCCCGTCTCGACACCTCGTGCCCCTGATATCTACAAAGTGACTCGCCGTGACATGGCTATGTAAGTCGTGTATTTGTGTTCGTTTTTAGTTCATTGTTCATTGTTTTTTTTTGTTTTTTTTTCCTCTTTCTATTTACACACTGTTTTTTTTTTTTCCTTTATCCTTCCCCTTATCCCCTTTCTCCCATTTTTTCCATTTATACCATTTTTTTTTCTCTTTCTATTTACACACTTTTTTTTTTTCCTTTATTCTTCCCCTTATCCCCTTGATATCACTCCCCTTGTTTCCTATTGCCAAAGGCTAACAGGAGTTCATCTGCTGCTTGTACTGATCTGATATTGTGCATTTTGTTGTCGAACATGACTTTAAGGGATGCAGGGAACCCCATTTGTGTGGAAAAAGGTAAGGCTAGGACCTTTCTCAGGATTTGCCCGGCGCTAACCGCCCTTGTATCATTCAAGTTTACCAAGCAATGAGGCAGGCGCCGGAGACCAGAAGGCAGGAAACAGAAGTTTATTCCGACGGAGCAGAACACATCAGATCAGACAACGAGGTATCGTCTCGAGGTGCTCTAACAGCCTCTCGGAGGCCTGGCCTCTTATACACTGGTTTATGGCATGTGACCTTTCTTTATTACAATCAGAACATTGTAGCATAAAGGAAAAGACATCCCCGCAATCCTCGTGTCAATCCCACCCCCATATACCTTCACAATAGAGGTCCTCAACCTGCTGATAAGGGGAGGGGGTCATCACGCAGCTAAGTGTTCCGTCGAGTCTTAGGATGTGTGCGCCTGGTCATATCACAGGGGGTGGGGGGGCCTGGATCAATAGAGGGTCCTTTGAAGGAGAGCGACCTCATACAATAAGGGGCAGTAAATGATATCTCCCGGCTTAGGCAATGGCCTCGGACCTGTGTGGACAGTCGGACACGGGGTGAGGGGCCATCAATGGGGTGGTATTCATGCCGCGTGGACAATCCAGTGCAGAGGGGAGGTTTATCAACAGAGGGGCATTCATGGGAGGAGAGGAGGTGTTGGTCAGGCGCTGGCGTGACTCCCAAGGACAGGGTCATGCAGCACGCTCATGAGGGGGAGGGAGGGGGAGCCAGGGTGCGCGGAGGCTGCTTGCTGGGTCAGAGGGGCGTGCTGGTGATCGATCGTGGACAGGGAGACCATGATATCTAAAATGGCTGCCGTGCACGTAGTACATAGGTGACAAGCTGGCGCAGATGATGTTCAGATCGCAAACTAAAATTCCACAGTCCTCCCTTTTAACATGTCTCGCCAACTTGTCAGTTCGGATTTATCCCCATAAGGCCACGTATTTCTACTTCATAGAGGGGGCTCATGTGCTCATTTCGGAAGTCCAAAGTCTTAGGGCACATACAGTTAGAAACAAGGCAGCACAAAGGTGGCAGACATTGGATACCTAAGCAACACCCACATAATATCACAACAGGTATCAGCACGAAGGAAAACAATTTCCAACCCCAATTCTTCAAAGTGTCCCAAAACCAGCTCCCAAGCGACCATCCTTCCTGTTCTTGGTGAACCTCTGAGGACAGTCTGTGGAGGTGTTCAATGGCTTTGTAGACTGAAGGCGAGTTGTCTGGTACGTAGGTGCAGCAGCTGGATCCGATGATGCGGCATGCTCCTCCTCGGTCGGCTAGGACCACGTCTAGGACAAGACGATTTTGAAGGGTCACGAGGCGGACCGCCTGAAGCTCCGCAGTGTTGTTGGCGAGGATGCCAGCCGTGATGTTGATCGTTGTTTCTACTGCCTGAGTCAGGTGTCGGATAGCACGGCTGTTTGCCATTGGGCCCCACAGGGGAACAAGACCCTTTGCTGCATCCAGGAACTGTGCTCCGGTGGAGTCGGCTTGTCCAAGGTCGTCTGCACGCCTCTGCCGGTGATGGTTGGCAGGGGCTACATATGTGGGTGGAAGAACGAAGGCAATGTAACAGATACCCCTCCAACCCTTCGGGAGCCAGGTGTAAGCTTTGGTGCCACACACAAAGTACATGTTCGGAGAAGCAACAAAGGAAGGGGGGTCAGCTGAGTCCAATGTTCTGGTGATTCGGCAGGCGCTGTGACCCACCAGCTGCGTTCCATGGCCTTCGAGACATACGAGACCTGTGACATTGATAACAGACAGGGCCACAGTTAGAGTGGCGGTAGTTTGTTTTTGCAGATGAGTGAAGGTGGTTCTGGCTGGATTGTGGAGCACCTGTACTTCGACTCGTTCTTTGGCTGGAATGTCTTTGATGAAGGTGGCGCCTGCGAGCGCAGGACACAGGGCAGCAGGGGTCTTTCCTGTTTTGTTCAGCCAGAACCCAGAGTAGAAGTGTGACACTGTCCGGCTGGAGGTGGCGTTGTCCTTGTGGCTCTCTTGCATGAGGATCAACCAGGCGAGGCAAGAGCCGTGAACTGAGAAGGGTGAAGGGATGAAGGGGATGGAGTGTCCAGTGGCATGCGGGAGCAACCCGCAGATCCAACAGTTCGTAGCATTCGCAGCAAGGTTGTGTTGGTGCAACAGTTGCACGAAGGAATTGTTCCAGAATTCCCTGCGCCTTTCTCGGAGCTGAGGCGACAGAGAGATTAGGTGATGCTCTTTCAGGGGTGTCGGCTGGGCAGTAGGTAGCAATGCCTCATGGGCCGGTGTGCTTTCCTCCAGAATCCAGAAGGAGGTCATGAGGAGGAGGCAGAAGAGGAAGACAATGAAGAGTGCAATTGTCTTTGATTTGTGCAAGTTGTCAGTCTTTGGATTTCTATACCGAGTATTTCCTGTTGCTTCCATCATCTTCATATCTGGCGCTTCCATCATCTTCTTATCTGGCGCTTCCATCACCTTCAAGGGGCTCGGTAGTGGGCAGAACCACAGACTTCGTTTAGCTTCTCTCCCGGCAACCCTTGATTGTGTTTAGGTCACCGTTCTGAGATTTAACTTAGTCCGTGGCCTACTTAGCCGAAACTCCCTCCTTTCGACGCAGGAAATACCCTTCTCTGGATGGCACAGTGGGATCAGAGAATTTTGCAAGTTCGAGTGCCTCAGTATCGGGATAACAGTCCAATATCGGTCGGTCTTTGCTCAGGAGCTCTTCTTGGGCGCTGACGTTTTCTGTCGTGGCCAGGTTTGCAGAGACCTTCCGGCAATGATGCGCGTGCAGCCAGTGCTTCTTCCCCTCCACTCGGAGTGCCGTTCGGGTGGTGATCAGCACTTGCCAGGGGCCCGTCCACCGAGGTTCCAGACTCTTGGTTCGCTGGAAATTTCGTATCAATACGAAATCTCCCGGTTGGATGTCATGGCCGGGGCCCCTGGAAGCATCGGGGATGGCCTGCTGCACCTGTTGATGAATGACAGACAACGTTTTAGTTAACTTGCACAAATAATCAGACAGTAGGACGTTCGGGACGTCATGAATGGAGGTCGGTTTGGGAGCAGTCCAGAGATTCATCGGTCGCCCAAACACGACCTCGTAGGGGGTCAAATGGTGCTTGGTGGGAGTGGAGCGCATCGATAACAAAGCCAGTGGGAGGGCATCCGGCCAGTTAAGTCCAGTGGTGGCCACTATTTTTGCCAGTTTCAGCTTCAGTGTGGCATTATGGCGTTCCACTAGACCGGCGGATTGGGGGTGGAAGACCGCATGAAATCGTTGCTTCACCCCCAACCCCTTTAGGATTAATTGGATAACCTCAGCTATGAAGTGGGGGCCATTGTCGCTCCATAAAATTCGACAAAGGCCATAGCGAGGGAAGAATTCCTTCAGTAGTACTTTGGCAGTAGTCATGGCAGTGTTGTCACGGGTTGGATAGGCTTCTACCCATTTGCTGAAGGCACACACAATGACTAGTACATACTTCAGGCTTTGGCATCTCTCTAGTTGGATGAAGTCCATCTGAAGGACCTCGAAGGGGTGATTGGGGGTCCCAAACCCTCCCCGGGGTACTACAGTTCCTTTCCCGGGGTTGTGTTGCAGACAGATAAGGCACTGCTGAACTAGGCGTCTGGCTGAGTCAGGGATTTTGTCGTTATGCCAGACTTTGGAAATGAGTTCGATCATGGGTGCAGATCCTATGTGTGCGGGGGAGTGAGCCATTGTCAGTATGGGAATCAGATATGAGTCGGGCAGCAACCATTTGCTTGCATCCTTCGTTCGCCAACAGCCCTCCTCATCCTTCAAACCCACCCTTGCCCACTTAGTCAGCTCGTGAGGGGTGCTGGCCGACTGTATGTCTCTGATCATTATCCTTGTGTCACTCCATGTTTCTGCTTGTGACCTGGTCATGTACATGCGTGTCACCGTCCTATTCTCAGCTGTGGTTCGTGCAGTGATGTCGGCCAATGCATTCCCTTGTCCGACCAAGTCTGTCACCCTTTTGTGTGCCTGACATTTTATCACCGCTAATCGTTTGGGGAGGAGAACTGCTTCAATCAGAGCGGAGACTAGATCTCCGTGGAGGATCGGGGTGCCGTGGGACGTCAGGAATCCCCTCTCCCTCCACAGGAGCCCAAAATGGTGGACCACTCCGAAGGCATACTGGCTGTCCGTATATACGTTCGTGGTGGTCCCTGCGGCTATGATGCATGCTCGGGTGAGGGCTATCAGCTCTGCTGCCTGGGCAGATCGTTGTGTGATGCAGGCTGTCTCAACTACTGTTCGGGCTGTCGTTACTGCATAGGCAGCTGAAGTGGTGCCATCTGGGAGTTTGATGCATGAGCCGTCTACCCATAGCTCTCCATCGGGGTCAGGAAAAGCAGTGTCTCGGAGGTCAACCCTACTCCTAGTTTGTTCGTCCGTGAGGGTCACACAGTCGTGGATGGGAGGAATGTCGGGGTCATTTTCAGGCAGGGGTAACAATGTGGCAGGATTCAAAGTCGTGCATCTCTTTAGTGTGATGTGGGGTGCAAGCAGAGTCAACTCGTACCCTGTCAGTCGTGCGCTAGTCAGGTGTTGGGTCTTGGTCTGGTTCAAGAGGGTGTCGACTGCATGGGGTACTAGCACTGTGAGGGAGTTGGAAAGTACAATTCCCTCGCTCTGACGGATAGAGACAGCAGCGGCGGCTACTGCTCGAAGGCAGGCAGGCAAAGCTCTGGCTACAGGATCAAGAGTGGCGGAGAAGTAGGCACAAGGGCGCTGCTTAGGACCAATTGATTGAGTTAGGACAGACAATGCGCATCCCTCCCTTTCGTGGGTGAAGAGGGAGAAGGGTTTGGAGTAATCCGGGGTTCCTAGGACAGGCGCTGAGCAGAGTGCATCCCGTAATTCCTTAAAGGAGGCTTGACACTCAGCGGTCCAAGGAAGCGGGGAGGGGACATCTTTGGTCAGCAGGGCAAGTAATGGTTTCACAATGAGGCTGTAATTAGGCAACCACTGTCTGCAAAAAGAGGTTAGGCCAACCAAAGAGCGGACCTGCTTTTGTGTTTTTGGGATGGGGGTGTCTAGGATGGTTTGGATTCGGTCGGGTGTAAGTTTCCTCCCTTCTTTGGACAGAAGATGGCCTAGGTAAGTCACCTGTGGCTGACAGAACTGTAACTTCTTTTTGGAGACTTTATGGCCATTTTCTGCAAGAAAGTGTAGGAGTTGGACGGTGGCTGTCGTTGCAAGCGGGGTGGTGTCGGCCGCCAAAAGGATATCATCGACATATTGGATCAACACCACTCCCTCTGGTAGCTGGAAGGCATCCAGCTGTCTTTTGAGGGCCTGGCTGTAAATGCTGGGACTTTCAGTGTACCCCTGGGGAGCTCTACAAAATCGGTACGAGCGGGATTTTAAAGTGAAGCCGAAGAGATAACGGCTGTCTGGATGAATGGGGATAGAGAAAAACGCGTTTTTAAGGTCGATAACAGAGAAGGTGGTGGCAGTGGACGGGATGAGGGTCAGAATGGTGGTGATATCAGAGACTACAGGATATTGGGGTACAACCACTTTGTTAATCTCTCGTAAGTCGATGATGAAGCGGTACGCTTTCTCATCTCCTTCACCTTGCTTCTTAACAATAGGTAGGATTGGGCTGTTGCAGACGTTGCTAACCACCTCTTCAACCACTCCTGCATCTACCAGAGACTGAATGATCGCTACCAGTGCCTTCTCACCCTCTGGCGATATCCGATATTGCGGGAGTTTCGGGAGCATAGCGTCCTGTCGTACAGTTATGTGAATAGGATCAATCATCATTCGCCCCACATCAGAGTCATTTTTGGCCCACAGGTACGGAGGCAGGGTGTCAAGCAGGGACAGGTCAGCGTCAGTTATGGAGCACATGTGTCGTGGGGGACGGGATCTGGGCATGTCTGGGTTGTCGTACAGGATGACTCGTATTCCATCTGGGGAACACCTAATGGTACCTCGAAAATGTTTCAGTAAGTCAATGCCCATAATGGCGTCAGGGGAGTTGGAGGAGAGTAGAAATGTCGCGTCAGTGGTGTTGTTTTCTAGGTCAAAGGTAATAGGTACGGACAGGGGGTTAGTGGAGGGCGTTCCATCGAAACCTATCGACGTTATGTGTGAGCCAGACAAGGGTGCCCTTGGAATCAGTCGTTTTGATAACACACTACGTGTCGCCCCAGTGTCTACCAAGAATGGAGACTCTGTACCCAGGACCTTAGCGGTGACATAAGGACCTTGCTGGTCAACACAGAGCTCGACTGGATCCCTCCCTTGCCCCTGGCAGTCCTATGCAAAGTCGGGGGCATTTTCACCTTCGGACAGCTGATATTGGTTCTGTCGGGGACGGTCAAATGTGTTCAGTCTCCCTGATCTGTCATTGCTGGTGTCGTTGGTGCTCCCTCGTCCTTGTACTCTATTTCTCGGACCACCTGCCACATCCCTGGAGTCTCTATTTCTATTCACTTCTAGCAAAACCGGACACTGGGTTTTCCAATGGCCGAACCCTTTGCAGAAGGCGCATTGGTCATTGCTAATGTCTCTCCGTCCAGTGTGGGATGTTGGGGTGTGATCTTTAGGAGGTAGATCTCTGGGGGTGGTTGATTGGTACTTCCCCCTTTGGTGTTCCCGTCCTACCGCTATACCCTGTATCTGGGCTATCATTACCCTTTCCTTTAAATCTTTCTTCTTTTTCTCGGACGCCCTATCATTCTCATTCTTTTGGTGCTCGTAATACTGAGCCATCTGAAGCATAGCTGCGGGTTTGGAGGCCCCCCAACTACTCTCACTCGTCTGCAGTTTTTGGGAGACTTCTTGTGTTAGTCCCTTTACATAATTTTGCACAAACAGGTGCTGTCCGGTTGCGGTGGTCATGTCTTGGCCACTGTAGTCGGAGAACACTGTCTCGAATCGGGAGAAGTATTCTGACACATCTTCCTGGGGTTTCTGTCGACAGGCCGTGACTATCGACCAGTCTACTTTTCTTTCCGGGACCAGTGTTTTTAACTTCTGAACCAGTTTGTCTGGGAGTTCCAGTATGTCTTTCACTGGTTTACTCCCCGGCTCTCGCTGTCTATCTAGTTTACCGAGTTGGTCCCAGGTATGTCCAAACAGATCCGTGTGGTCAGCCTTCCGGATTTGCTTCCACACGTCAGCTGGCAGGCATAACCCAAAGAACAAGTCAATGTCCGCTAAAGTCATTATTGTCGAACCCAAGGCTGTGCCTAATTCGGTATAAAATGAGGTCGGGTTCTTTCTTAAATCGGGCAGGGTTTGTTTGAAGGTTAGGATATCCTGTCGGTCCCATGGTTGGTAAACCCAATTGTACACAACCCTCCCCTTTGCATTTTCATTATTAATATCATCGCTCGTTCCCTGGCCCCGTGGCGGGATCCAGTAAGGAGCCGCTTCTCTGATAGGCATCATAGTATTGGCTACTTCTGCCGAGGTTGTTTCAGGGACCGTAACCTTGGCTTCTGGTTTCTGTTCCGCGAGGTGGCGGAAGACCTCAAGCATTTGCATGAAGAGCTCCGTCGCCTCACGTTCAGTCCCATCTCCAACATCAATCTTCCTATACAGTGTTGTTAGTTTAGCGGGACCCTTACTCTGATACCTATCTTCATACGCGTTCAGGGTGTGGTAGCTGAATCGCAAGATGAAATGCCGTCTGTGGCTGTCGGCATGTGAATTATATATGCTCATTGTGTATTCTTCGCTCTCCCTTCGTTCTACCAATGTCTTTGCTATTTTGTTGATCCCATCCCGCTCATCTTTGCTTAACCTACTTAGCCTGGCTGATGATTGTTTGCTAGCCTCGGGGTCGTCTGACGAAGTTGTTAATGTGGCTGGTGCGGAGGCCGTGAGGGCCGGTGCACTAGCACTAGGGTCACTTTCACTCACACTCGGGGCTTGCAGGTTTTGTTGGCTGGGAGCATATGGAGGGGGCATGTAGATGATTGGGGGACCTAGCAGTAACTCATCGTTTGCCCGTTGTTTGGAGGGCAATTCAGGGTAGAGCGCAGAGGGGGTCCTAACAGGGCATTGGCCTGTTGACCCTGATTCTTGGTGTTGTGTAGCTTCTTTTCTTTCTTTTATTTCCTCTTCTAGTTGCTTTGCGGCCAGGTGGGCTGCCTTTCGCAATTCTTTCCCTATTTTTGCTTCTTCTCTTTTCTTTCGTTGTTCCGTTTCTTTGCGCCACATGCCGATACTGTCGAGCATAGTGGGCGTGGTCTTATTCTTCTGGAGCGCTATTTCTAAAGTTCTTATTTTATTTTCATTAAAGGAACCTATCAGTGGCCACTGACTTTCAGGGTTCTTTTTCGTATATTTATGCCATAGTTTAGTGTAAGCTATAGCGACTAGTCCATACTTAGTGAACATGTCCTTATTAGGGGTGCCCTCCAGTGGAGCTGGATGGTTCATCTCTAATAAGCGGTCCGGGCTAAACAGGCTACCAACCAGTGGGGAGAAGATAGGCATGACGGATTACAACGGGGACAAAAGTCTGCACTACCTATCTTATCACGGCGGGCAAAGACTAGGCAGAATATTTCTATTCTCCGTTGTTTGCCGGCGGTGAATACCTCAAACGAACCAATACCGAATAATCGGTCAATCAAAACAATTCAGTGGGGAGAATAAGTGGGCACGAAAAGTTATCGTTACCTACTCTTTCTCTCCCTGCAAAGAGAGACCTTGTTCTTCCCTGTTTGCAGAAAGAGAATCTCCAGACAATAATCCACGAACGACAGTTCGGGAAACAGTGGGGGAGGAAGATAGGCACGACGGATTACAACGGGGACAAAAGTCTGCGTTACCTATCCTTCACTGTTTGCAAAGAGAGAGCCTGTTGTTTTTCTCCGTTTGCAGACAGCGAATCTCCAGAGGTTTCAACAAAGCGTAATACTAGTATTATCCAAACAAAAACTATTTTCCTCAATTCGTCGTGTTTACACGACCTTACCCGGACCGCATGGACGGTTTCCTGTCCTCTGGATCCAGCGCCCGATCGTCCTCTCTCCTTCGTGATGTTCGCGGCACTCCTGATGGTTCCCAGTCAGGACCGTAGATCACTCGAGAGAGGTCTGTTCAGAACTAGTGAAGGTCGGATGATCGGCTGTCAGACGAGGGTCTATCGGACACGAGCTCTTCCCGATCGTTGCAGTCGTTCACTCTGTCATCGGGACCTCTCCCACTGGATCCACGTGTCGCTGATGGGCCCCACGCTTTGGGACGCCAATTGTGGAAAAAGGTAAGGCTAGGACCTTTCTCAGGATTTGCCCGGCGCTAACCGCCCTTGTACCATTCAAGTTTACCAAGCAATGAGGCAGGCGCCGGAGACCAGAAGGCAGGAAACAGAAGTTTATTCCGACGGAGCAGAACACATCAGATCAGACAACGAGGTATCGTCTCGAGGTGCTCTAACAGCCTCTCGGAGGCCTGGCCTCTTATACACTGGTTTATGGCATGTGACCTTTCTTTATTACAATCAGAACATTGTAGCATAAAGGAAAAGACATCCCCGCAATCCTCGTGTCAATCCCACCCCCATATACCTTCACAATAGAGGTCCTCAACCTGCTGATAAGGGGAGGGGGTCATCACGCAGCTAAGTGTTCCGTCGAGTCTTAGGATGTGTGCGCCTGGTCATATCACAGGGGGTGGGGGGGCCTGGATCAATAGAGGGTCCTTTGAAGGAGAGCGACCTCATACAATAAGGGGCAGTAAATGATATCTCCCGGCTTAGGCAATGGCCTCGGACCTGTGTGGACAGTCGGACACGGGGTGAGGGGCCATCAATGGGGTGGTATTCATGCCGCGTGGACAATCCAGTGCAGAGGGGAGGTTTATCAACAGAGGGGCATTCATGGGAGGAGAGGAGGTGTTGGTCAGGCGCTGGCGTGACTCCCAAGGACAGGGTCATGCAGCACGCTCATGAGGGGGAGGGAGGGGGAGCCAGGGTGCGCGGAGGCTGCTTGCTGGGTCAGAGGGGCGTGCTGGTGATCGATCGTGGACAGGGAGACCATGATATCTAAAATGGCTGCCGTGCACGTAGTACATAGGTGACAAGCTGGCGCAGATGATGTTCAGATCGCAAACTAAAATTCCACATTTGTACTGTAGCGCCAAGCTTACGAAAAGCGTCCATCCTTTTACCGAGTTCCCATTGTTTATCCAAGGTAAAGTGGGACAAATCTGAGCGGATCTGAAAATTATAGCCTTTATATGCTTGCGTTTTTAGCTTAAGAGCTTGGTTCAAAATATGTTCTTTTAATGAATAGGTATGAAAATTTACGAGGATTTTCCTAGGCTTGGTCCGCTGGATAATACGCCTGAAAGGATCCCGGTGTATACGCTGAATATCTACTGCTAGCTCCTCAAAGGATTGAGGGAGATTTAGAGTCTCTTTCAGAAGAGTGGTTATGTAGCTCTTGATGTCCGCACCTTCAGACCCCTCAGGAATATTCAAAATGCGTATGTTACTCCGCCTCGCATTATTTTCTAAAATCTCCATTCTTTCTGAGAGGGCTTGATCTTCTTTCCTTAGTTTAACGATATCATCCGTGGTGCCCTCAGCTCTCATTGATATTTGACCCACCGTCTCTTCTAAGGCTTGTGTTCTTAACGTCAAATTACCTAATCTCTCATCCAGAGATTCACAAAAAGTCCTTATCTCCTTCTGATTAGAGGCTGACTCAGCGAAGCCATGTTTAATTTCTGCTGACAAGGCCGCAAACATTTTTTGTACTGAGGTGACTGATATTGTGTCAGCACTAGAAACTACCTCGTCACATGGATCTTGAGGAGTTCCTGAAGGGATTTCAGAAAATATACCAGTCTCAAAATTATCTTCAATGTTAACGTTAGGAATCTCGAGAAGATTCCTACCATCTGCTGGAGAGATAGATGATATCAACTCACCCCCTACAATTCCATCTTCTATTGCCTCTTGATGAACAGAGCCCTCCAACTCAGACTCTCTCAGTACGCTTGGCGTAATTTCCTCTAGATGTGGTATATGAGACAGATCCTTATTAGCAGCTTGGTTATCCTCTAACTCTTTGTTTTCCATGGTCTCAGAACCAAACTTAGAAATGCTATTACTGGACTGGACTTGTTCTTTCCCTAGATTCAAAATTTGAGGGATCGCCTTGAAATACGAGCGCAAAGAAGGGGTGACTCTAGGGGGAAGAGCTGTGGAGGGGTTCGCTTTGGAACGTTTCCTACCCCTTTTAGCTTTCACTTCGACAGAAAGGTATGAAGATGTTTCCCGATCTGTTTGTGGGCTTTTTCCTGATTGAAAAGCTCTTTTATCAGCCTCCTCCTCGATGGCTTGTAGTGCGCTCTTTACTTTCTTTTTTCGAGACGCGCTAGCCACCGCTAAGTTCTTTGCTGCACTTTTTCCCCTTAACTTTGGGGAAAACATGGCGGCAGTCGGCTGACTGCGGCAGTGCTCCGCTCCGTCTCATCATTAGATGCCTGACAGCTAGCTGAGGAAATTGACTCGCCGTCACTGCTAACTTGCAATAGAATCGCAAGGCTTTTTCTTTTCTGGATATTATGTTTACATGCTGATCGGCGAGGGAAATACCTTTCTGCTCGATGTGCCGAGTTTTCAGCATTCACAGCAGCGTCCGGGAAGGGCGCGGCAGCCTCGGCAGCCTCGGCAGCTCCAGTGAACGCGGAAGTAAACGCCCTTCGTGTGGGGTGCTTCCATCGGCGTGGCTGCAACCGTGGAATCTAGCCGCTTTGGAGCTTCAAAAGATAAAACGGGTGCAGAGTCTGCTTGGCGTCGGTAGCGCCAACTATGTGAACGGAGCCTCTGCTGATTACAATTTGAGATTTGGACCCGGCACTTCAGAAGAAAAAAAAGATACACGGTGTTTTTTCTTCCCTACACGAGAGTGGTATACCAAAAAACGTTTCCTTTGCTTTTTCTGAGAATCCCACAGTAAGTACTGTGAATGCAATAAAGTGTATAAATGTGGTGATAAATTACAAAGCTAACAGCGCACCCCTTAGCCAAAATCTGGCACACGTGAGTGCTTCAGAGTCTGCTAGAAAGAAAATAGAGCTTTTGTAAAGTGACCTCAAGGCACCTGTTTTGCCACTCTGAAAATGCTCCGCAAGTTTTTCCCCTTGCTCCCTAGGGAGGCCAGAGAGTCGGTTGCCAGAGCACTCATACTGGCTCGCCTCGATTACGCGAATGCACTGTTCAGTGGCATTCCGGCATACCTGGTCAAACGCCTCCAAATTATTCAGAATGCGGCTGTACGCCTGTTATTTAACATCCCCAGGTGGAAGAGCGTTCGCACTGAGCTGCGCTCGCTTCACTGGCTTCCCGTAGCGCAACGCATTCTGTTCAAATCTTTGGTGTTGGCGTTTCGTGCAACTCATGGCCAGGGCCCCTCGTACTTGAGAAAGAGATTCACAAGGTACATCCCGGCACGCACCCTGAGATCCGCCTCTCTGTTTAAACTGTCCCTTCCCCGTTTTAAACGTGCCAGACTGGGCGGCCAGTCGCTGTCTGTTGTGGTGGCTCGGGCCTGGAATGCCCTCCCTCTCCATCTACGCTCCACGCCGACAGTGGCTGCTTTCAAAAAACACCTGAAAACTCACCTATTCAAGAGTGCAGTCTAGGAGGATCCCCCGATGTCTTGTTCTCTGCCTTCTGTCTTTTTCCTCGCGCCAGGATACTCACCAGTAACAGAGCGCGTTACAAAACGGTTTATACTATACTATTTAAACGCAAAGCTCTAATGATTCAGGAAACAGGGCAGATAGTACGGCTCCGAAACAAACAGCCACGACTGGAGTTCAGGATCCAAGAAACAAACAAGGGGCAAGGCGAAAGTGACGCGCTGTAAGGACAGCGAGAAACTAGAGCGCAAAGCGCTGAGTCTCGGGCAGGTCGGGCTGTTGGAATATAGAATTATATAAATGTGATTGTTCCACTATGAACCATATAACCGGCACACGTATCCATGAATTGAGAATAAAAACATATTTGTATTATAGCCTAATGATAGGTTATAGAATGTCGTTCAGTCCTATTGATGTAGTTAGGACTACTCAGTACTATATCCCTTCGTCTGTCTTTAAGAGTATTGATACTTCATGGTATAACACAGAACACGAAAAACAGGTTAAGCCGTTTTAAGTCTGCCTCTCTTTCATATGGAACATGGTTCAGGGAAACCCAAGGTCAGACTTGCTCTTCTCGTAGGACGCATACATTATAGCAGGGTCTGTTTCTGTGCTTCACGTGTCCAAGATAGACAAGAAGGGCACCTCACTGACCTACTCTTGGAATAGATTTTAGCTTAGCTATTGACAAATGTGTAAGAACCATAAATGGGTGTTCCGGTAGACTAACGGACAGCTTGTGTATTTCCTTTCTTGGTGTTAACCAGAATATGTAAAATGTATATATACTTTGTGTAATGTGTATTTAGTTAGTCTCCTCTGCGCACCTCCATGGGTTGTGTAGACAGAGGCTCCCCTGTCAGGGCTTGTATTATGATTCAATAAAGGATTCGACCTTCTCCATTGCTGACTGCTTGGTTATTCCTTAATTGTGAATATATTAATATATATCCTTGGACTATTGGTAAGTATAGTCCGACCTTAAGAAATTTGAATCCTTCAGGGCTTTGACTCCTGCTCGGTCTCCTCGCGCATTCGCAATGAAGTGAGGCCATCTTGGATTGGTCTCACTTGTATCGTGCGTTCTCTAATAGACTGGCAGGCGTGACAACCACAGTTGGATTCACCTCAATTCTGGAAGAATGTGGGGTAAAATCAGTGTAATTAATCCCATCAACTGCCAGGAGGATTCCTAGAAGTTTCGACAGAGAGGTGCAGCGCTAAGGGCACAGGGCCTCTGCGGCCTGGGCCCCGTCCGATCTGGCAACGTGCCTGCCAAGGGCAGTTATGGCCAATGGTGGCTTGCTGTCACCTCACATCGAGAGAGGTGTTCTGGATGGTTTGGAGCTTGTGTAGCAGGGTTCTGTTGATTCCGACGTAGAGGGTGTTGCCGTAATACAGTCTGCTGGTTATGAGCACGTGGACGGTGGTCTTTCTGCATTCGGGCGATCCACTAGAAGGTCTTACGGAGGATGCGGAGGGAGTTGAATCAGGTGGAGGCGACGGCGTTGATCTGGCGAGTCATTGTGAGGAAGGGTCCAGGATGATGCCACGGTTTCAGGCGTGGTCTGATGGGGTCCTCTCGTCCATCAATCTTGGGTGTCGCCACTCGCCAGTCGCCACCGCCTGGATTTATTTTTAGATTTATTGGTAAGGTAAGTGTGCATTGTAATATTTTCCCAAGTATAGGGCAATATTGGCCTATAATTGTAGATGGAAACACAAAGGAGATATTGAGAAACTGAAAGTTGAAACAAATGCACAAGTTATGGTCTAGTGCAGGGGTACTCATAGTACGGCCCGCGGGCCGCTGGCGGCCCGGCAAGCCTTCTCTGGCGGCCCGCGGACCTTTCAGACATCTACCCGAGTTTTTTTTTTTTGTTTAAAAAGGCTGTCTGCAACAAGAGCTGACTCCGAGACTCTGCTGCCTGTGGGGGCCGGGCGATTGCCGCCGTAGTCAGAGTGGGGCTGCAGGGGTGCTGAGAGGTGAAAATAGCCTCATTAACATGTTAATGGTGACCATTAACATGTTAATGAGGCTATTTTCACCTCACAGCGCCCCTGCAGCCCCACTCTGACTACGGCGGCAATCGCCCGGCCCCCACAGGCAGCAGAGTCTCGGAGTCAGCTCTTGTTGCAGACAGCCTTTTTAAACAAAAAAAAAAAAAATGAAGGAGACGGAGGGAGGGAGGGAAAGCGAGGGAGGGAATAGTGCTACATGGGCCTAATTTGTGCCGGAGCTTTCCGTGAGCACCGGCACTTATTTTTCAGGGCCGGTACTACAGCTTTATTCATGCTGTCAGGCCATCCTCAGATAGAATGTAACAGATAGTCCTAACGAACCAACCAACCATATGCCACGTTTATCAATAAACTTCCAGGAAAACATATTTTGCGCAATGCATTTTAGAGGGCTTGCACATTCATGCACGAAACAAAGAATACAATACCCCCTTGGTTCAGGCACTACAACATCACACGAAACGTCACTTAAGGAGTTACGGCCGCCTTTTATTTACAGATCACGCCCGAGTCACGTGCCTGTGATTAGCTCAATATCCGGCTCCTGCATAGCGCACAGACTCCCGGCTGAACAAAGGTAGGAAGTGCGCTTCGGTGCTCATTGTGGCTTGTAGCAATTATAAGATCTGCTGCATGACTTCCAATATGCATGCCCTGGAAAGGCATTTCCCCTGAGCACGGGTTGACAGTTTTATACGCAGGAGCCCCTTTGAGCAATGCTAGCAGGAAACTTGGTGTGTGTGTGTGTCAATCTACACTACTACAGACTACCTTCCATCTGGAAACAGACAGAAGTGGGCCCGTATTTTGGTCCATGGTTCTACAGGTCACACTCACTCTCACTTAGTTTTGGAAATTCCTGCAGGCCCTGCACCGATCGCCTGCCTCTCAGCAGCCTTTCCCTCCCTGGCGGATTACGTGACTCAGGCAGCCTCGCCAGATAGAGCTGTAATAGTCACCTGCCTTCCATGTGGGGGCCAAGGGGACACACAATTGCACTGAGGAAGGCAATTTCAGCACCTGGAGAGCAGCACAGCTCCTCTCAGACCCTCGGAGAGTCACGCAGATTGACCCCTCCCTTCTCGGGCCAGGTCCTTTGAAAATGATACGAAGGTCCGGGTCCAGGTCGACGGATTTACAGCAGTGCTGCAGTGCTCAAAGAGAGTGTCTTCTTGGCTGTCTACTCCCAAACACCGTTAAACCACCAGCATAAGGGACACACTGGAACTGACACTTGTAAGTATGTATAGCAGCAGTACCTCAATTGCGGTTAATTTCTTTTGGCATTTGGCCTCGTGCAAAATGTACATGTAAACAGAGCAGTTTTGATGTACTGATGCTTTGCGTTCCATGGCAGTATGTTATAGTAGCAGTGGGCTGCATCAATATCTGGTGTATTGTAATTTGGGATTACCGTTTCCACATTTCGGGCGGGAGCCAGCCAAAATAAAGCACTTTTTGGCTTTAAAAATCAGGAGTCTCCCTTCTTAATCGGGAGACGGAGACAGAGGGAGGGAGAGCTAGAGAGAGGGAAAGAGAGGGAGAGGGAAAGTGAGGGAGGGAAAGGGAGCGAGGGAGGGATGGAGAGGGAGGGAGGGAAAGGGAGGCAGACGGAGACAGAGGGAGGCAGACGGAGACAGAGGGAGGCAGGGAGACAGAGAGAGGGAGGGAGACAGAGAGAGGGAGGGAGACAGAGAGAGGGAGGGAGACAGAGAGAGGGAGTGAGACAGAGGGAGGGAAAGAGAGGGAGAGGGAAAGTGAGGGAGGGAGAGCGAGGGAGAGCGAGAGGGATGGGAAGGGATGGGGAGGGAGGGAGGGAGAGTGAGGGAGAGCGAGGGATGGAAAGCGAGGGAGGGAGGGAAAGGGAGGCAGACAGAGGGAGGGAGACAGAGGGAGGGAGGGAGACAGAGGGAGGGAGAGAGACAGTGGGAGGGAGGGAGACAGTGGGAGGGAGGGAGACAGTGGGAGGGAGGGAGACAGTGGGAGGGGGAGGGAGACAGAGAGAGGGAGACAGAGGGAGTGAGGGAGACAGAGAGAGGAAGGGAGACGGAGAGGGAGGGAGAAAGTGAGAGAGTCAGAGTGAGTGAGATAGAGGGAGAGATGGAGAGAGATGGAGAGAGAGAAAGTCTGAGGGAGACAGAGTCAGAGGGAGACAGAGAGAGGGAGAGGGAGAGAGAAAGGGGGAGGGAGAGGGAGAGGGGGGAGAGTGAGAGGGAGAGAGAGGGAGGGAGACAGAGAGAGTGAGTAAGACTGAGTGAGAGAGTCAGAGTGAGTGAGACAAAGGGAGAGATGGAGAGAGAGAGAGATGGAGAGAGAGAGAGAGTCAGAATGAGACAGAGAGTCAGAGAGAGGGAGAGGGCGAGGGAGAGGGAGGGAGAGAGGGTGAGAGAGGGAGAGAGAGGGGGAGAGAGGGAGAGGGAGAGAGATGTGTGTCTATGCCGGGTTTGGTGGCTCAGTGGACGAAGGAGTCCGCTGCAGGGACCTATGATCAACATTATGGTCACAGTTTTTTTGTTACTCTAGCCCCGCCCCTTTCCAACTGACCCCGCCCCCACCGGTGCGGCCCTCGGACACAAACCACACTGTAAATTTGGCCCCCGAGAGAAAGTTTGTGAGTACCCATGGTCTAGTGCAACAAGAGCACTTTCTGAGGCGGCATGTATGCATCATCTCTACTCTAGTCTGTTTCCAGCACTGACCTTCAACAACAACCGGACAGAGCAGGCCCTGAATGCAGGTTGCTTAGCACCTCCTCTGTTTAGAGTACTTTTTTTAAAGAGTTGGACAAAGGCAAAGCACATATCCATTCCAAACATAGCATTTTACAATTTAGGTTAGTTAATTAAAAGCATCGCAAACATCCCACCGCTACACTCGACTCCACTTCTACACAGACATTTGTGTCTGCTGTGGTTGTTGTTGACGTGTTTACCTTTAGGCTTTTATGCCACTCATGAAACGTTCTCCAGACTTGTTATTATTCCATCAATCATCTCCAATACTTGTACTGACTGACTGTGAAGGTCAGCCTGCAGTAGAAGTAAAACTTTGTTATTACACAACAAGAGTAGAACTATTATTGACTTGAGTCACTCTTTAGTGTGTACAGTAAGACTACTAGTACGCTTTGACTTCACTTTGTGCACAACAAACAACAAAAACACAAAGACCAATCGCTCAGAGTCAGGTGTCCAATGCATGCCATTAATTTTCATTACCTGTTCCTTCTCATCGTAAGTTAATGGGCCGTCTTTTTCGCCTTCATCCTCATGGACGGTGCTGTTATCATACTCGCAGATTGAGTCCCCTTCCTGTATTCAATCAAAAGCAATGTATAAAGCTGCAGTAGAAGTACAAATTTCTTATTTGCAAGAAGGGGAAAATTCACCTTGAATTACGTTTAGTGTATACTGTAGAAAGATGATTAGTGCACAATGACATAACTTCATGCACAACAAACAACAACAAAATCACTCAGTCAGCGACTCTGTGTCCAATGCATGGCTTCAATCATTACCTGTTCCATCTCATTTTCAGTTAATGGGCAGTCTCTCTAGGCTCTGAAAGGAGGATAGCTATAGTAGTCATCATATTCCACTTCTTTTGGCGGGACTAGGAAAGTTTTTATTTTTTCTTCTATTTTCCATCATCCAATCATCATGAGGGCAATGGATTTAGGCGGGAGATTCAGTATGATGGAGCGGAGGAGCTGGATTCGGAGGACTGTACTGTGAAATGCAGCTACCTGAACATTGTATATTGAAACTAGTAGCCTGTCCAGACGTTGTCCGAGGGGAATCAGGCTAGCTCCCTAACACTGTGGCGACGCAAACGGCCTTTGTCTGTGCGCTGCAAAACCAAACCCCGTTCATAACCTGCCATGGCGACTCAACGCCCAGTACACAAAGGCAATATGTACCCATTCCACACGCCCCGCTGCAGTCTGCCAAAGTTTGCCGCTCAGCCCGCTCCAGTCCGCCTTAGTTTACCGCAGTCGCCCAAACCCAGGTCCCAACCACCTCCTCAGCACAAGTTCCCCGCCACCTTCAGTGCCCCCAATCAGCCACACACGCCATGCTCCCTAACACTTTTGCTACGCATCCGACGCTGCAAACTACCTTTCTCTGTGCGCTGCAAAAGCAAACCCCGTTCATAACCTGCCATGGTGACTCAACCCCCACTACACAAAGCCAGTGTGTACCCATTCCACATGGGGCTGAAGTCCGCCAAAGTTTACCCGTCAGCCTGCTCCAGTCCGCCTTAGTTCACCGCTCCTCCCCGCGCTTGACGTACCTCAGCCTGCTCCTGACATACCTCAGCCCGCTCCAGTCTGGCAAAGTTCTCCACTCCTCCCCGCGCTCCGTCAAAGTTTACCGGTCAGTCCTCCTTAGTTCACCGCTCCTCCCCGCGCTTGACGTACCTCAGCCCGCTCCAGTCTAGCAAAGTTCTCCGCTCCTCCCTGCGCTGATCTCTGCCGCTCCTCCTCGCGCTCCTGTACGCCGCTCCTCCCCACGCTCCTGATGTCAGCACGCAGGTCACGGCCGGCGCTACTTTCAAGAGACTACTTTTTTTATCTTTCATTTTTTAAACAACGTATATATTTTATTTTAATATAGCCTATGTCCAGCTGCACACCCTGACAATTACAATGATGTATCGGGTGTTTGAATTGGTGCTGTGGTTCCCGAGTTTACCCGCCTCAAAGGTTCACAGTTCTTACTTTATAATAGTAGTATAGATAAGAAGAGTAGAAGACTGTGGTAATGGAATGGATTTGTTGTGATTCACAAGTTTGTAACCGGAACGACAGACACATAAATAAAGGAAAAAAAGGGAGGAAGACAGTAAGTGCAAGCCTAATTGTCAGGGAAGTATAGCTCATCGTCAAACTCTGGTGGTTCAGCCAGTAGTAGGTAATCATGTGACACACTACTTCCCCTGTCCTCCTCATCTTCCTCCCTTGCTTCATTTATTGTGTAATTCGGTGGTATGAAGTGCTGTTTCATTTTCATCATTGTTAACCTCTCCACGTTTTTGGGCAAAAGACTGGTCTTTCTCACTGTTACAATGGAACCAGCAGCACTGAAAACACGTTCGGAAGAGACACTTGCGACAGGGCAAGCCAGATAGCTTATCGCCAGCCTGCTGAGTAGCCATTCAGCCGTTTTCCTATACCAATACTGCAATGGGTTTTGATCAATGTACACTTCTGTTCGGTCGTCCAGATAGTCCTGGACCATCCGCTCAATGTTCAGGGGTGCTGCTGCTAACCTTTCAAGCTCTTTTTTCTGTGCATCAGCACTGAGTTCATTAATGCCTAACTGTAAATACCAATTGTCTAACGATTCTACTGGGCCTAATGATCCAGTTTTTGTTGCTGTTGTCAATAGTGATGGTGAGTGTTGTGATCCAAACGCACTGCCCTCAGCCTCCAAAGTTGCACTTGATGCTGCATGCCCTTCTGCAGTACTTCTTGTGTGTTGATCTTGCGGGCTTTTAATTAACAGAAGTTCATTTTCCAACTTACTCGCTGTCTCAGCTTTCCAAGTTTTGTAGCGGGCAACATGAATCTCTGAAAAAGGAAAGAATGTCTTCAGTCACAATTTTGCCTGTGGATCCAGAATTGTGGCAGAAATGTAATGTTCTTGTGACAAAATTTTATTTTCTATCCTTGTATTTTCAGCTAAGCGACGGGCTAATCTCTCCACCAAGTCATAGGCTTCCTTTTTGTCCTCTACACCTTTGTATGATTCAGACACCTTCCTTAGCTGATGCTCTAGCATTTGCAGTAATGAAATAGCTTGGCCCATTGTACAGTCGTCCTTGCTGACTTCACGTGTGAAGACCTCAAAAGGAGGAAGCATCTCAGTCAGGTATTTAACTAGGCACAATTGCTCCATCTGAAGGGTCATGCCTTTCACAGTAGCATCCCCTCTTTGCATGACACATATTCATTGAGTGGCCTGTACTGCTCAAACAGACGATCAAGCATGCAATACTTTGAGTTCCAACATGTTGCCACCTCCTGGATGAGTGCTTTGACTGGCATCCTATATTCACGTTAAATGATCCTCAGCTGCTTCCAAGCTTTAAAAGAATAGCTGAAATTAGTACATATTCTTCAGCAGATGGTCAGTAAGTTGCTTACTATGGGTTCTTTTTTCAGAAAGTCTTGAACTATAATGTTTATGCAGTGCGCCAAACACGAAACCCTGACATAGGTACCAAGCTCCATGGCCTTAAGTACATTACTGCCATTACCTGTGGCAACAAAACCAATACTAAGCCCTCTTGGGCGCAGCCATTCAAAAACCTTGCTGCGAAACTCTTGCAAAATGTTTACAGCAGTATGAGATTTCTCCATTGCAAACATGGCTACAGTTGCATGTTTCCGAGTAGCTTTAGAAATCTCAGCTGTGTCAACAGCACCTCGTTCAGATAGCTTATCTCTAACCCCCACACAAGAGACCCAGTGTGCAGTGATGCACATGTAATCTTTGGCTTGGCAACTGGTCCACATGTCTGTTGTCAGGTGGATATTGTGAACAGCACTCTGCTGCAAAGCTTGTCCAACCAATTCCAGCACATCATGATGTAGTGCCGGAACAGTAATTCTTGCGAAATAGGACCGGCTGGGAACCTTCAATTTAGGGCATATGGCTGACACAAATTCAAGTAAACCCACCCCTTCCACAAATGAAAAAGGGAGAAGGTCCAGTGCTAACATTTTAGCAAGCTTCGCATTGTTAAACCATGCCGTTGGGTGATGGCGTGGCGTCCTCTGTATTGGCATTACGGTGGACGCCACGCCATGGAGCAGGCCGATATCGGAGGAAAAATTACCTATTGAAGGAATTACTTTTTGAAGCCAATCACCAACGTGAAAGTAAGTAACCACTAAAAATTTATGAAACTACAATCGCGAAGAGGACACAAAACACTTTTTGAGACTTGTGCTCTAAGACTGTTCCCTATAAAAGAAAATATTGAAATTGGCGCAAAACTACTACATATTACAGATGTATCTCGCCCTGAAGAAGTCCGTGAAAGGACGAAACGCGTTGGCTATGGCTACAGCATTTTAAATGAAGAATCAATAAAGAATGAATTTCTACAAGATCACTGATTCAGCCTTTGAATAATCAATTTGTGTACATGAAGTTTGGTTACTGTTTTGCTTAAGTGTGCTGAACCATCTTTTGTTATGCTCTCAATGGTTGGCTGGATTACTTTCCTTTGTGGTGCTGTTGTATTCATTATCCCACTTAGGCTCAACGATGCTGTTTGTCTCATTGCGGTACTCGGTCGCCTTGGTGTCTCATCCTGACTCTGAGTATCGCTCTTACTGCAGCGCCACTCAGATGTTACTGAGGAGGATGTGAGAGGTACCACTACAGTACTGGGGACAGGGCTCAAACTGACTCCCTCTTCTTCACCTTCCACCGCAATAATATTGTCCCCTGATTCTTCATGACCAACTTCAATGGGTTGACTTTTTCTACTTTCTTTTTAGTGAAGTAGGTGATTCTCCCACACGATAGTGTGGTGTATTCTGAGATGACTTGCTTGGCCTCCGGTACCATAGTTTGTACCAAACTTACCGCGCCGAACACCAGTGCGACAAATTGAGCATCTAGCAATGTTCTCCTCCCTGGTGCTAACAGAAAAGAAGTCCCAAACTTGGGAGGAAAACTTTCTGGCACTGCTGGATGTGCCACTTTCAATACCAGATGAACTGGAGGGTGTGCTTGGAATGTGATGAATCTGTGCAGCTACACTGTGACTTTTATTACCACTACCTACTGAGATGGTTGAGCTGGATGAAGGTCCTTGCCGGGCCTTGGAAAATATGGCAGCTGGAGGTTGTGGTGGTGTAACCTGTGTTGGTGGTATCCGTGCTACATCCCGCTCAGTATCAGTAGCAGCCTTTCTGGATAGGGTGAGAATGTTGGTCTCCATCCCCTTTGGGGCGGGAGTGATGTGCGTGATGACTGGCTCGACTTCATCAACATCAGCCCCCTCTTCTACATCTACCTCCATAACTCTAAGTTTTTCTGGAACTTTCCTTTTCAGAAGCATTGTCTTGTGGCGTGAGTCACTCTCAGACTGAGCTGGTGGCTGCCAAGTGGCATCACGATCATCAGAAACGGGGCTTGAAGAAGATGAGGTACTAAGCCTCCTTTTCCTCGATGGTGGTCTGGAAGACAATAGATCTCCTGAAACAGTGGTTTGCTCCACTTTGTCTGCAGGAAGCTCGATTTCTTGAAATGCCCCTACATCAGGAGCAACAACTACTATTGTGGGCTGTTCTTGCGGCTGCTGCTGCTGCTGTTTTTATTGCGGCTGCTGTTCTTCTTGCCGCTGCTGCTGTTCTTCTTGCGGCTGCTGCTGCTGTTCTTGCTGCTGCTGTTCTTGCGGCTGCTGCTGCTGTTCTTGTTGTGCCTGCTGCTGTTCTTGCGGCTGCTTCTGCTGTTCTTGTTGCGGCTGCTGCTGTTCTTGTTGCGGCTGCTGCTGCTGTTGTTGTTGTGGCTGCTGCTATTGTTGTTGCGGCTGCACAATTATCTGCTGAGTTGCCTGCGTTGATTGTGTACTACTTTGCGATGATGACATTTCAACATCGCTGCTCGTTAGTAGACTCGCTACTTCTGCGACACTCAAGGGCTTGGGTCTACGTTTGTGGGGTTGGACCGCTGGTGCAGAGGTGCTGCTCCCAGCTTGGTTCCCGGACAACGCTGCTGCAGGCGTAACGTTTTTGGTCCCCAAAAAAAATTGACCGGCACACCAGTCATGGTTAATGCTGGCACCTCCTATTTCTGTTCCTTCATCTCACCGTCAACTTTCTTGGTACTGGACTTGGTACCTTTCTTTGGGGACATCTTCTTTAGATGTCAGGCAGGACGCAGATGCACAACAAGTTGTGGTCACACGTGGACGTGATGCGCAGCAGGACCTCTGTCTGGCTGGCAGTACAACGGGTGATGAATGATGATGACACCTCCTCCTCTGGCTTTTTGTGCACCTAAAAGCAAATAAGCCAGGAGAAGAACATCAGTGAAATGTTGCATTTGTTGTCGTGGTTCAGTTACTTACTACTATACAACAAAAGATATAGTCTAGCCATTTCTGAGACTTTGTCAACTAGGGCTATGTTATACTACTGTGAGTGTGTATACACACACTACACTCTTAGGAAGGATAGGAAAGAGAATAAGAACCACCAAAAAATTTGTAATGGAAGTGGGGTAGACCCTATTTGCCATTAAGTTATTAGAGCATCACATCATTCATGGAGCTGCTGCTGGCAAAAGGGGGTGGATGGATGGAAGCAGTAAGCCAATAGGAAAACCATGCAGGCCTATATGACAAAAGCAGGACACTACTAACTCCCAACCCAAAGAAAGGCCACCAGCCACATGGACAGTTGGACACTCAAATAATCACAAGCAACAAGCAGGGAGCCTGGAAACACTAGGAGCTGACAAAAGGCCTATAAAAGCCAGTCAACGGATGCATACTAAAGCACACTGCTCTGCCTTTTTAATGCAACAACATGCAAATATAGAAATTCACATGCCCCAAGTCTGCAGGGTGCATTGCACACCAACACACACCAGACACACACAACAAAGGCATGTCTTTAAGACGCCCACATCAGAAAACCCACCCCAAAAAACACACTTCCCAACTCAATCCAATGCCATCCATGCCCTAAATGATGTCTAAATTCAACAGACCACACAGAAACACTTGATTAATAAAGCTGTGGCTACCTGCTCTGAGCCTACTGGATGAAAGCAGGCCTGTTGGCAGACAAGGCCAGACAAGCTTGCAGGCCTAGGCTTCTAAATGGCCACCAGCTACATGGTTAGGTCCAACAGCATCAGAAAGCTCACCCCAAAAAAACACACTTCCCAACTCAATCCAATGCCATCCATGCCCTAAATGATGTCTAAATTCAACAGACCACACAGAAACACTTGATTAATAAAGCTGTGGCTTGCTGCTCTGAGCCTACTGGATGAAAGCAGGCCTGTTGGCAGACAAGGCCAGACAAGCATGCAGGCCTAGGCTTCAAAATGGCCACCAACCACATGGCCAGGACCAACAACATAAGAGAGCCCACCCCTAAAAAACACACTTCCCAACTCAATACAATGCCATCCATGCCCTAAAGGATGTCTAAATTCAACAGACCACACAGAAACACTTGATTAATAAAGCTGTGGCTACCTGCTCTGAGCCTACTGGATGAAAGCAGGCCTGTTGGCAGACAAGGCCAGACAAGCTTGCAGGCCTAGGCTTCTAAATGGCCACCAGCCACATGGTCAGGTCCAACAGCATCAGAAAGCCCACCCCAAAAAAACACACTTCCCAACTCAATCCAATGCCATCCATGCCCTAAATAATGTCTAAATTCAACAGGCCACACAGAAACACTTGATTAATAAAGCTGTGGCTAGCTGCTCTGAGCCTACTGGATGAAAGCAGGCCTGTTGGCAGACAAGGCCAGACAAGCATGCAGGCCTAGGCTTCAAAATGGCCACCAGCCACATGGCCAAGCCCAGCAACATCAGAAAGCCCACCCCAAAAAAACACACTTCCCAACTCAATCCAATGCCATCCATGCCCTAATTGATGTCTAAATTCAACAGACCACACAGAAACGCTTGATTAATAAAGCGGTGGCTACCTGCTCTGAGCCTACTAGATGAAAGCAGGCCTGTTGGCAGTCAAGGCCAGACAAGCTTGCAGGCCTAGGCTTCTAAATGGCCACCAGCCACAAGGCCAGGCCCAACAACAGAAAGCCCACCCCAAAAAACACATTCCCCAACTCAATCCAGTGCCATTCAGGCCCTAAATGATGCTTGAAAATGAAATACATAAAAAAAAACACCAAAGGAACAGTTGCTTCATCATGCACATACCTATGAGGCCATGACTAGCTCGGGCCTACTACTGACTACTACTACCCACAACATTTTTAAAAAAAAGGAATGATAGTTACCAAAATTAAATTGTAATTGCAAAAACTGCAATGCCCCCAATCAAACATACACAACAACCACTTACTTGTAAAATATCCAATTCAAAAATCCTCAAATCCAATTGCAATGATGCAGCAGACAAAAAGAGTGATCTTTCCAGCTCAAAATCCAAAGGCAGAATGACAAAGCACTGGGAGGAGCCTGCTGGACAGGAACAGGAAGTTCCTCCCTCTCCCCACCTTTTTAAACAAGCATTTGCAATGCAATAGGTCTCGCATTAGGAAAATGTAAGCTATTGGTATTGTAAGTAACACATTTGTTTAATATGTGATGTGTTGGCTTTGAAAATATATAAATTAATAGCATTGTTATTCACAAAGCCAATAGCTTACACTTTCCTAATGCGAGTCCTATTGGCTATGGCAATGCTTGTTGGTAGCAAGCAAGGACAGTACTGTTGTGGTGCTGAGTGGTGATGTGGTTGGGCTGAGTGATGTGGTAATGTATTAGAGTGATGTGGTGCTGTATTAGAGTAATGTGGTGGGGTCCCAGAGTGATGTGGTGGTTTCCCAGAGTGATGTGGTGGTGTCCCTGAGTGATGTGGTGGTGTCCCTGAGTGTTGTGGTGGTGTCCTTGAGTGATGTGGTGGTGTCCCCGAGTAATGTGGTGGTGTCCCCGAGTAATGTGGTGGTGTCCCTGAGTGATGTGGTGGTGTCCCTGAGTGATGTGGTGGTGTTCCTGAGTTTTCTACTTTCTTTTAAGTGAAGTAGGTGATTCTTCCACACGATAGTGTGGTGTATTCTGAGATGACTTGCTTGGCCTCCGGTACCATAGTTTGTACCAAGCTTACCGCGCCAAACACCATTGCTTCCTGCTCTATGTAAAATCACAGAGTCTATGGTCAACCAACAACTGACCAGGTTCTTAGAAGAGAGTGAAGTATGGCATCCCAACCAGGCTGGTTTTAGAGCGCAGCACTCAACGGAGTCTGCTCTCCTGCATACCGCAGATACCATCCCTACCGCCCTAGACCAAGGGAAGAAGGCCGTCCTGATTTTATTAGACCTATTGGCGGCCTTCGATACGGTCTCACATGTCATTCTGATAGACCGTCTGAAAACCTTTGGCATCACGGGTGTGGTACTTGAATGGCTCAAGAACTTCCTGAGTTGAAGGAGGCAGGTGGTGACGATAGCAGAATTTCACTCTGGGGAGAAAAGACTCACGACAGGAGTACCTCAGGGCTCCAGTCTTAGCCCGACATTGTTTAATGTCTACACCGCACCCCTGATCAGTCTAATTGCATCGTTTGGCATAGAAGCTATAGCCTATTCCATCGACACGCAACTGATCCTGACTATGGATAAAGACAACCAGGTCTGGGAAGAGAAACTCAAGGGCTGCCTCACGGCAACCTTTGAATGGATGCGGTCTAACCATTTGAAATGCAACACCGGGAAGACAGAGATAATACCGATGGGCCCAAACAATGAATTCATACCCAGACTGTGGTGGCCTGAGAAAGCAGAAATACCACCCAATACTGCCACCACGGCCCGCAATCTGGGAGTGACCTTTGATTGGAATGTGTCCTTTAAACAGCAGGCACTGAACGTGGCAGGTACGTGCTTTGGTGTTATAAAGAGCTTGAGAAAGTTCTTCGACCTCCTTCCCTTGGTGGCCAGGAAAACAGTAGTGGTCGCACTGGTCACATCCCACCTTGATTATTGTAATGGACTATATGCAGGTACCAACAAGGAGGTTACCTATATGCTCCAAATGGTGCAGAACTCGGTGGCCAAACTTGTATTAAAGTGGCCCAGGAGATCATCAGCGACGGAAGCCCTTAAGACTTTACATTGGCTACCTATCATTAAAAGAATTCTATTTAAAATCTTGCTCATCACCTTTAGGGCAATACATAAACTAGGACCATTGTATTTGCGGAAAAAATTAATCAGATACCATCCAACTCGAACTCTCCGCTCGACCAATGCCAATCTTCTGGCAGTTCAATCATTCAGGCTTAAGACCCGCGGGGGCAAGTCCCTTGCGGTGCTAGGCACAAAAGCCTGGAACACACTCCCCCCCACATAAGAGCCCTGGATAGAGAAACTGAATTTAGGAAACAACTAAAAACCTGGATCTTTACTCTACCTGACACCACTGCCAGATCCCTAGTGTAAGAATTCTATCTGATCAGCCATACAAGTGGGCGCCAAGATGCTCCTTGGAGCAATAGTTGCTCTGTATAAATAACCCCTTACATTACATTACATTACATTGCCACAAATTGAGCATCTAGCAATGTTCTCCTCCCTGGGGCTAACAGAAAAGAAGTCCCAAACTTGGGAGGAAAACTTTCTGGCACTGCTGGATGTGCCACTTTCAATACCAGATGAACTGGAGGGTGTGCTTGGAATGTGATGAATCTGTGCAGCTACACTTTGACTTTTATTACCACTACCTACTGAGATGGTTGAGCTGGATGAAGGTCCTTGCCGGGCCTTGGAAAATATGGCAGCTGGAGGTTGTGGTGGTGTAACCTGTGTTGGTGGTATCCGTGCTACATCCCGCTCAGTATCAGTAGCAGCCTTTCTGGATAGGGTGAGAATGTTGGTCTCCATCCCCTTTGGGGCGGGAGTGATGTGCGTGATGACTGGCTCGACTTCATCAACATCAGCCCCCTCTTCTACATCTACCTCCATAACTCTAAGTTTTTCTGGAACTTTCCTTTTCAGAAGCATTGTCTTGTGGCGTGAGTCACTCTCAGACTGAGCTGGTGGCTGCCAAGTGGCATCACGATCATCAGAAACGGGGCTTGAAGAAGATGAGGTACTAAGCCTCCTTTTCCTCGATGGTGGTCTGGAAGACAATAGATCTCCTGAAACAGTGGTTTGCTCCACTTTGTCTGCAGGAAGCTCGATTTCTTGAAATGCCCCTACATCAGGAGCAACAACTACTATTGTGGGCTGTTCTTGCGGCTGCTGCTGTTCTTGCAGCTGCTGCTGCTGCTGTTTTTATTGCGGCTGCTGTTCTTCTTGCCGCTGCTGCTGTTCTTCTTGCGGCTGCTGCTGCTGTTCTTGCTGCTGCTGTTCTTGCGGCTGCTGCTGCTGTTCTTGTTGTGCCTGCTGCTGTTCTTGCGGCTGCTTCTGCTGTTCTTGTTGCGGCTGCTGCTGTTCTTGTTGCGGCTGCTGCTGCTGTTGTTGTTGTGGCTGCTGCTATTGTTGTTGCGGCTGCACACTTATCTGCTGAGTTGCCTGCGTTGATTGTGTACTACTTTGCGATGATGACATTTCAACATCGCTGCTCGTTAGTAGACTCGCTACTTCTGCGACACTCAAGGGCTTGGGTCTACGTTTGTGGGGTTGGACCGCTGGTGCAGAGGTGCTGCTCCCAGCTTGGTTCCCGGACAACGCTGCTGCAGGCGTAACGTTTTTGGTCCCCAAAAAAAATTGACCGGCACACCAGTCATGGTTAATGCTGGCACCTCCTATTTCTGTTCCTTCATCTCACCGTCAACTTTCTTGGTACTGGACTTGGTACCTTTCTTTGGGGACATCTTCTTTAGATGTCAGGCAGGACGCAGATGCACAACAAGTTGTGGTCACACGTGGACGTGATGCGCAGCAGGACCTCTGTCTGGCTGGCAGTACAACGGGTGATGAATGATGATGACACCTCCTCCTCTGGCTTTTTGTGCACCTAAAAGCAAATAAGCCAGGAGAAGAACATCAGTGAAATGTTGCATTTGTTGTCGTGGTTCAGTTACTTACTACTATACAACAAAAGATATAGTCTAGCCATTTCTGAGACTTTGTCAACTAGGGCTATGTTATACTACTGTGAGTGTGTATACACACACTACACTCTTAGGAAGGATAGGAAAGAGAATAAGAACCACCAAAAAATTTGTAATGGAAGTGGGGTAGACCCTATTTGCCATTAAGTTATTAGAGCATCACATCATTCATGGAGCTGCTGCTGGCAAAGGGGGTGGATGGATGGAAGCAGTAAGCCAATAGGAAAACCATGCAGGCCTATATGACAAAAGCAGGACACTACTAACTCCCAACCCAAAGAAAGGCCACCAGCCACATGGACAGTTGGACACTCAAATAATCACAAGCAACAAGCAGGGAGCCTGGAAACACTAGGAGCTGACAAAAGGCCTATAAAAGCCAGTCAACGGATGCATACTAAAGCACACTGCTCTGCCTTTTTAATGCAACAACATGCAAATATAGAAATTCACATGCCCCAAGTCTGCAGGGTGCATTGCACACCAACACACACCAGACACACACAACAAAGGCATGTCTTTAAGACGCCCACATCAGAAAACCCACCCCAAAAAACACACTTCCCAACTCAATCCAATGCCATCCATGCCCTAAATGATGTCTAAATTCAACAGACCACACAGAAACACTTGATTAATAAAGCTGTGGCTACCTGCTCTGAGCCTACTGGATGAAAGCAGGCCTGTTGGCAGACAAGGCCAGACAAGCTTGCAGGCCTAGGCTTCTAAATGGCCACCAGCTACATGGTTAGGTCCAACAGCATCAGAAAGCTCACCCCAAAAAAACACACTTCCCAACTCAATCCAATGCCATCCATGCCCTAAATGATGTCTAAATTCAACAGACCACCCAGAAACACTTGATTAATAAAGCTGTGGCTTGCTGCTCTGAGCCTACTGGATGAAAGCAGGCCTGTTGGCAGACAAGGCCAGACAAGCATGCAGGCCTAGGCTTCAAAATGGCCACCAACCACATGGCCAGGACCAACAACATAAGAGAGCCCACCCCTAAAAAACACACTTCCCAACTCAATACAATGCCATCCATGCCCTAAAGGATGTCTAAATTCAACAGACCACACAGAAACACTTGATTAATAAAGCTGTGGCTACCTGCTCTGAGCCTACTGGATGAAAGCAGGCCTGTTGGCAGACAAGGCCAGACAAGCTTGCAGGCCTAGGCTTCTAAATGGCCACCAGCCACATGGTCAGGTCCAACAGCATCAGAAAGCCCACCCCAAAAAAACACACTTCCCAACTCAATCCAATGCCATCCATGCCCTAAATAATGTCTAAATTCAACAGGCCACACAGAAACACTTGATTAATAAAGCTGTGGCTAGCTGCTCTGAGCCTACTGGATGAAAGCAGGCCTGTTGGCAGACAAGGCCAGACAAGCATGCAGGCCTAGGCTTCAAAATGGCCACCAGCCACATGGCCAAGCCCAGCAACATCAGAAAGCCCACCCCAAAAAAACACACTTCCCAACTCAATCCAATGCCATCCATGCCCTAAATGATGTCTAAATTCAACAGACCACACAGAAACGCTTGATTAATAAAGCGGTGGCTACCTGCTCTGAGCCTACTAGATGAAAGCAGGCCTGTTGGCAGTCAAGGCCAGACAAGCTTGCAGGCCTAGGCTTCTAAATGGCCACCAGCCACAAGGCCAGGCCCAACAACAGAAAGCCCACCCCAAAAAACACATTCCCCAACTCAATCCAGTGCCATTCAGGCCCTAAATGATGCTTGAAAATGAAATACATTAAAAAAAACACCAAAGGAACAGTTGCTTCATCATGCACATACCTATGAGGCCATGACTAGCTCGGGCCTACTACTGACTACTACTACCCACAACATTTTAAAAAAAAAGGAATGATAGTTACCAAAATTAAATTGTAATTGCAAAAACTGCAATGCCCCCAATCAAACATACACAACAACCACTTACTTGTAAAATATCCAATTCAAAAATCCTCAAATCCAATTGCAATGATGCAGCAGACAAAAAGAGTGATCTTTCCAGCTCAAAATCCAAAGGCAGAATGACAAAGCACTGGGAGGAGCCTGCTGGACAGGAACAGGAAGTTCCTCCCTCTCCCCACCTTTTTAAACAAGCATTTGCAATGCAATAGGTCTCGCATTAGGAAAATGTAAGCTATTGGTATTGTAAGTAACACATTTGTTTAATATGTGATGTGTTGGCTTTGAAAATATATAAATTAATAGCATTGTTATTCACAAAGCCAATAGCTTACACTTTCCTAATGCGAGTCCTATTGGCTATGGCAATGCTTGTTGGTAGCAAGCAAGGACAGTACTGTTGTGGTGCTGAGTGGTGATGTGGTTGGGCTGAGTGATGTGGTAATGTATTAGAGTGATGTGGTGCTGTATTAGAGTAATGTGGTGGGGTCCCAGAGTGATGTGGTGGTTTCCCAGAGTGATGTGGTGGTGTCCCTGAGTGATGTGGTGGTGTCCCTGAGTGTTGTGGTGGTGTCCTTGAGTGATGTGGTGGTGTCCCCGAGTAATGTGGTGGTGTCCCCGAGTAATGTGGTGGTGTCCCTGAGTGATGTGGTGGTGTCCCTGAGTGATGTGGTGGTGTTCCTGAGTTTTCTACTTTCTTTTAAGTGAAGTAGGTGATTCTTCCACACGATAGTGTGGTGTATTCTGAGATGACTTGCTTGGCCTCCGGTACCATAGTTTGTACCAAGCTTACCGCGCCAAACACCATTGCTTCCTGCTCTATGTAAAATCACAGAGTCTATGGTCAACCAACAACTGACCAGGTTCTTAGAAGAGAGTGAAGTATGGCATCCCAACCAGGCTGGTTTTAGAGCGCAGCACTCAACGGAGTCTGCTCTCCTGCATACCGCAGATACCATCCCTACCGCCCTAGACCAAGGGAAGAAGGCCGTCCTGATTTTATTAGACCTATTGGCGGCCTTCGATACGGTCTCACATGTCATTCTGATAGACCGTCTGAAAACCTTTGGCATCACGGGTGTGGTACTTGAATGGCTCAAGAACTTCCTGAGTTGAAGGAGGCAGGTGGTGACGCTAGCAGAATTTCACTCTGGGGAGAGAAGACTCACGACAGGAGTACCTCAGGGCTCCAGTCTTAGCCCGACATTGTTTAATGTCTACACCGCACCCCTGATCAGTCTAATTGCATCGTTTGGCATAGAAGCTATAGCCTATTCCGACGACACGCAACTGATCCTGACTATGGATAAAGACAACCAGGTCTGGGAAGAGAAACTCAAGGGCTGCCTCACGGCAACCTTTGAATGGATGCGGTCTAACCATTTGAAATGCAACACCGGGAAGACGGAGATAATACCGATGGGCCCAAACAATGAATTCATACCCAGACTGTGGTGGCCTGAGAAAGCAGAAATACCACCCAATACTGCCACCACGGCCCGCAATCTGGGAGTGACCTTTGATTGGAATGTGTCCTTTAAACAGCAGGCACTGAAAGTGGCAGGTACGTGCTTTGGTGTTATAAAGAGCTTGAGAAAGTTCTTCGACCTCCTTCCCTTGGTGGCCAGGAAAACAGTAGTGGTCGCACTGGTCACATCCCACCTTGATTATTGTAATGGACTATATGCAGGTACCAACAAGGAGGTTACCTATATGCTCCAAATGGTGCAGAACTCGGTGGCCAAACTTGTATTAAAGTGGCCCAGGAGATCATCAGCGACGGAAGCCCTTAAGACTTTACATTGGCTACCTATCATTAAAAGAATTCTATTTAAAATCTTGCTCATCACCTTTAGGGCAATACATAAACTAGGACCATTGTATTTGCGGAAAAAATTAATCAGATACCATCCAACTCGAACTCTCCGCTCGACCAATGCCAATCTTCTGGCAGTTCAATCATTCAGGCTTAAGACCCGCGGGGGCAAGTCCCTTGCGGTGCTAGGCACAAAAGCCTGGAACACACTCCCCCCCACATAAGAGCCCTGGATAGAGAAACTGAATTTAGGAAACAACTAAAAACCTGGATCTTTACTCTACCTGACACCACTGCCAGATCCCTAGTGTAAAAATTCTATCTGATCAGCCATACAAGTGGGCGCCAAGATGCTCCTTGGAGCAATAGTTGCTCTGTATAAATAACCCCTTACATTACATTACATTACATTGCCACAAATTGAGCATCTAGCAATGTTCTCCTCCCTGGGGCTAACAGAAAAGAAGTCCCAAACTTGGGAGGAAAACTTTCTGGCACTGCTGGATGTGCCACTTTCAATACCAGATGAACTGGAGGGTGTGCTTGGAATGTGATGAATCTGTGCAGCTACACTGTGACTTTTATTACCACTACCTACTGAGATGGTTGAGCTGGATGAAGGTCCTTGCCGGGCCTTGGAAAATATGGCAGCTGGAGGTTGTGGTGGTGTAACCTGTGTTGGTGGTATCCGTGCTACATCCCGCTCAGTATCAGTAGCAGCCTTTCTGGATAGGGTGAGAATGTTGGTCTCCATCCCCTTTGGGGCGGGAGTGATGTGCGTGATGACTGGCTCGACTTCATCAACATCAGCCCCCTCTTCTACATCTACCTCCATAACTCTAAGTTTTTCTGGAACTTTCCTTTTCAGAAGCATTGTCTTGTGGCGTGAGTCACTCTCAGACTGAGCTGGTGGCTGCCAAGTGGCATCACGATCATCAGAAACGGGGCTTGAAGAAGATGAGGTACTAAGCCTCCTTTTCCTTGATGGTGGTCTGAAAGACAATAGATCTCCTGAAACAGTGGTTTGCTCCACTTTGTCTGCAGGAAGCTCGATTTCTTGAAATGCCCCTACATCAGGAGCAACAACTACTATTGTGGGCTGTTCTTGCGGCTGCTGCTGTTCTTGCGGCTGCTGCTGCTGCTGTTTTTATTGCGGCTGCTGTTCTTCTTGCGGCTGCTGTTCTTCTTGCGGCCGCTGCTGCTGTTCTTGCTGCTGCTGTTCTTGCGGCTGCTGCTGCTGTTCTTGTTGTGCCTGCTGCTGTTCTTGCGGCTGCTGCTGCTGTTCTTGTTGCGGCTGCTGCTGTTCTTCTTGCGGCTGCTGCTGTTGTTGTTGTTGTGGCTGCTGCTATTGTTGTTGCGGCTGCACACCTATCTGCTGAGTTGCCTGCGTTGATTGTGTACTACTTTGCGATGATGACATTTCAACATCGCTGCTCGTTAGTAGACTGGCTACTTCTGCGACACTCAAGGGCTTGGGTCTACGTTTGTGGGGTTGGACCGCTGGAAAGATGAAAGCAGGCCTGTTGGCAGACAAGGCCAGACAAGCTTGCAGGCCTAGGCTTCTAAATGGCCACCAGCCACAAGGCCAGGCCCAACAACAGAAACCCCACCTCAAAAAACACATTCCCCAACTCAATCCAATGCCATCTAGGCCCTAAATGATGCTTGAAAATGAAATACATAAAAAAACACCAAAGGAACAGTTGCTTCATCATGCACACACCCATGAGGCCGTGACTAGCTCGGGCCTACTACTGACTACTACTACCCACAACATTTAAAAATAAAGGAATGAGTTACCAAAATTAAATTGTAATTGCAAAAACTGCAATTCCCCCAATCAAACAGACACAACAACCACTTACTTGTAAAATATCCAATTCAAAAATCCTCAAATCCAATTGCAATGATGCAGCAGACAAAAAGAGTGATCTTTCCAGCTCAAAATCCAAAGGCAGAATGACAAAGCACTGGGAGGAGCCTGCTGGACAGGAACATGAAGTTGGAGATTCTGTGGAACTTCCTCCCTCTCCCCACCTTTTTAAACAAGCATTTGCAATGCAATAGGTCTCGCATTAGGAAAATGTAAGCTATTGGTATTGTAAGTAACACATTTGTTTAATATGTGATGTGTTGGCTTTGAAAATATATAAATTAATAGCATTGTTATTCACAAAGCCAATAGCTTACACTTTCCTAATGCGAGTCCTATTGGCTATGGCAATGCTTGTTGGTAGCAAGCAAGGACAGTACTGTTGTGGTGCTGAGTGGTGATGTGGTTGGGCTGAGTGATGTGGTAATGTATTAGAGTGATGTGGTGCTGTATTAGAGTAATGTGGTGGGGTCCCAGAGTGATGTGGTGGTTTCCCAGAGTGATGTGGCGGTGTCCCTGAGTGATGTGGTGGTGTCCCTGAGTGTTGTGGTGGTGTCCTTGAGTGATGTGGTGGTGTCCCCGAGTAATGTGGTGGTGTCCCCGAGTAATGTGGTGGTGTCCCTGAGTGATGTGGTGGTGTCCCTGAGTGATGTGGTGGTGTTCCTGAGTTTTCTACTTTCTTTTAAGTGAAGTAGGTGATTCTTCCACACGATAGTGTGGTGTATTCTGAGATGACTTGCTTGGCCTCCGGTACCATAGTTTGTACCAAGCTTACCGCGCCAAACACCATTGCTTCCTGCTCTATGTAAAATCACAGAGTCTATGGTCAACCAACAACTGACCAGGTTCTTAGAAGAGAGTGAAGTATGGCATCCCAACCAGGCTGGTTTTAGAGCGCAGCACTCAACGGAGTCTGCTCTCCTGCATACCACAGATACCATCCCTACCGCCCTAGACCAAGGGAAGAAGGCCGTCCTGATTTTATTAGACCTATTGGCGGCCTTCGATACGGTCTCACATGTCATTCTGATAGACCGTCTGAAAACCTTTGGCATCACGGGTGTGGTACTTGAATGGCTCAAGAACTTCCTGAGTTGAAGGAGGCAGGTGGTGACGCTAGCAGAATTTCACTCTGGGGAGAGAAGACTCACGACAGGAGTACCTCAGGGCTCCAGTCTTAGCCCGACATTGTTTAATGTCTACACCGCACCCCTGATCAGTCTAATTGCATCGTTTGACATTGAAGCTATAGCCTATTCCGACGACACGCAACTGATCCTGACTATGGATAAAGACAACCAGGTCTGGGAAGAGAAACTCAAGGGCTGCCTCACGGCAACCTTTGAATGGATGCGGTCTAACCATTTGAAATGCAACACCGGGAAGACGGAGATAATACCGATGGGCCCAAACATTGAATTCATACCCAGACTGTGGTGGCCTGAGAAAGCAGAAATACCACCCAATACTGCCACCACGGCCCGCAATCTGGGAGTGACCTTTGATTGGAATGTGTCCTTTAAACAGCAGGCACTGAAAGTGGCAGGTACGTGCTTTGGTGTTATAAAGAGCTTGAGAAAGTTCTTCGACCTCCTTCCCTTGGTGGCCAGGAAAACAGTAGTGGTCGCACTGGTCACATCCCACCTTGATTATTGTAATGGACTATATGCAGGTACCAACAAGGAGGTTACTTATATGCTCCAAATGGTGCAGAACTCGGTGGCCAAACTTGTATTAAAGTGGCCCAGGAGATCATCAGCGACGGAAGCCCTTAAGACTTTACATTGGCTACCTATCATTAAAAGAATTCTATTTAAAATCTTGCTCATCACCTTTAGGGCAATACATAAACTAGGACCATTGTATTTGCGGAAAAAATTAATCAGATACCATCCAACTCGAACTCTCCGCTCGACCAATGCCAATCTTCTGGCAGTTCAATCATTCAGGCTTAAGACCGGCGGGGGCAAGTCCCTTGCGGTGCTAGGCACAAAAGCCTGGAACACACTCCCCCCCACATAAGAGCCCTGGATAGAGAAACTGAATTTAGGAAACAACTAAAAACCTGGATCTTTACTCTACCTGACACCACTGCCAGATCCCTAGTGTAAGAATTCTATCTGATCAGCCATACAAGTGGGCGCCAAGATGCTCCTTGGAGCAATAGTTGCTCTGTATAAATAACCCCTTACATTACATTACATTACATTGCCACAAATTGAGCATCTAGCAATGTTCTCCTCCCTGGGGCTAACAGAAAAGAAGTCCCAAACTTGGGAGGAAAACTTTCTGGCACTGCTGGATGTGCCACTTTCAATACCAGATGAACTGGAGGGTGTGCTTGGAATGTGATGAATCTGTGCAGCTACACTGTGACTTTTATTACCACTACCTACTGAGATGGTTGAGCTGGATGAAGGTCCTTGCCGGGCCTTGGAAAATATGGCAGCTGGAGGTTGTGGTGGTGTAACCTGTGTTGGTGGTATCAGTGCTACATCCCGCTCAGTATCAGTAGCAGCCTTTCTGGATAGGGTGAGAATGTTGGTCTCCATCCCCTTTGGGGCGGGAGTGATGTGCGTGATGACTGGCTCGACTTCATCAACATCAGCCCCCTCTTCTACATCTACCTCCATAACTCTAAGTTTTTCTGGAACTTTCCTTTTCAGAAGCATTGTCTTGTGGCGTGAGTCACTCTCAGACTGAGCTGGTGGCTGCCAAGTGGCATCACGATCATCAGAAACGGGGCTTAAAGAAGATGAGGTACTAAGCCTCCTTTTCCTTGATGGTGGTCTGAAAGACAATAGATCTCCTGAAACAGTGGTTTGCTCCACTTTGTCTGCAGGAAGCTCGATTTCTTGAAATGCCCCTACATCAGGAGCAACAACTACTATTGTGGGCTGTTCTTGCGGCTGCTGCTGTTCTTGCGGCTGCTGCTGTTTTTATTGCGGCTGCTGTTCTTCTTGCTGCTGCTGTTCTTCTTGCGGCCGCTGCTGTTGAGGAAATATAAATTTTATGGTCAAGTTGTGTTCCCTAGCGTGTACCCCACCGTCTCCATGTACCAGCTTAAAGTGCATGTAACTTCCCTCCTGTGCCAGCTATGAAGACGCAAATACATTTGCGTCCAACGTTAACATGTCCTCTTTCAGACCCACCCTGAATGGGTTGAATAGTCCGTTCCTAAGTATGCTATGCCAACGTCTTTTTGTAGTGTACTTTACACGTTTATCAGCTCTGGCAAAGTAGGCCCCGAATTCTGCCATCGAGCCTTTTTTCTCCTGCCTTCTGACTCTGAAAGCCTCAGCCCAGGCTGTCTCTGTACCCGTGACCTCTGACTTACTTTCTGTGCGGCTCCCGGCGCTTAGCACAGCCTGCTGCCTGCCAAGACTGACTTCAACCTTCGAATTATCTGTTCCGCTCTTCGAAAATACATTCCTGCCTACTAGTTTAAGTAAACATCCCCCAGCTGCAGAGCGAAGGGCCGGCCTCACTGTCTATGTCCAAGTAATTCATAGCTCTGTTACCATGGAAGGCCCATGCCCCTCGCATTCTCATGCAGACACCTAGGCGCTTATACACGCACTCACAGTCAGTATAGAATAGCTTCTGCCCCAGAGACCTTTCCGTTTAGATAATATGGTTCCCAAACATCAGATATCAGATATGATAGAAGTACGAGTTGATCTGACATGCCAGACTTCTGTCTCTTTCCGCCAGTGTAAATGTCAAGTCCCCTGCACCCTCCAGTTTCACGTCAATCACACGTCATGCAGCTGCGCGCGCATCCAAGCCTCCGATTTCTGCTGACATTGCAACATTTCTGCTTTGTGCCACCCACTCGTGACACTTACATGTGACGTTTCTAGCCCACACCTCTAGTTCACGCCTTCTAATTACGTATCACTACCACGTGGATGCTGTTATCTTGTCTTCTCTCAGCTGTTACGCCTACTATATTGGTTTCCATGATATGATTTAAGTATATAAGCTATGTATTGTCAATAAAATATTGCTCTATCCCTTCCTGAACCCCTGTGGTTGCAGGAACATGATATCCAGGTCATGACCATTCCTTTTTGAGGAATAAAACCCCTAAGAACTCTAACACCACGGACTCTGCCTTTTTCTTTCCGATTGAGTTATTATTGATTAAGTACTTACCTGCATAGAAATTAAGACGGTAAATTAAATATTTACGACATTTTGGCGCCCGAACAGGGACCCCTCCCCCACCCCACGCGCCGGTTGGTGCGTTGCAAGCTCTGTCCCCTGCCATCAGTTAGACGGAAACTACGCGTACTGGCAGGATTTCCTGTATCTCCCTCTGGCCCACGGAGGTGACGAAGACTGCAATCAGCACCCAGACGAGGCGGTGAGGAGTGCGGAGGATCCCGACCAGAGCCTAGCCGAAAGAAGCAAGGTCCGAGGTGTAAAGAGGCCCACCAGTTTCTGAAGTATCCACGTGTCGAGTCGAGTCGAGTCCGGTCCAGTCCAGTCGAGTTTTCCGAGGCCTTCAGTTTCCGTGCTTCCCGGTGAGTACCATTGCTGGGACGTATCAAGACGGTTTTGGGTACACAAACACGGTCTGCACTGTTTTAGACAGTGTATCTGTACTGTTTAGCAGTACATCTGTTATTCAAGTTCTTGCACTGTCATCGACAGTGTATCTGTGCTGTTTAGCAGTACATCCAGTATCTAGAGTAGAGATTTATGTTCCAAATGTCTTTCATGTGATTAATGTCGTGGTATGAGTGTGACTGTTTTAATGTGCATTATTGTGTTCTTGTGTAAACTAGCTGTATTCAGAATTAAGTAGCAAGGATTGAGCGTTCAGTATTAAGTAGACAAGATGCCGTTTTTCAATAAGTTAAAACAGATAGGAACTAGGAAAGGGATACTAGAGGAAGAAATTCCTATCCCCCCTAGGGACACTCCAGGAAATTTTATGTACCACAAGCATGGCTTAGATGCCATATTGTATCTAGATTTATGGGCCGATTATACTAAGCATCTAGACGAGAGACACAGATGGCCTGTTATCGGAACATGGGATGCCGAGTGCATCATGAAGGTAGAGGAAGCGCTATGGAAAAAGAAAGCCAGACAGTCTCAGAAAGACGCCATAGAATTTTGGCGTAAGGAATCACATAAGCGTGCTGAAAAAGCACTCCGTAGAGAAGACAGACTTAAAGAATCAGATAAAGCCCAAGAAAACGAATTAGTTACTGAAGGGATTCGAGTAAAATCAGAGCAAATAGACCGTGCACGAAACAATCTCGTAAATGGTATGTACCTCGTGGCCGAAGGTTCACCTGAGGCCACTTCAGAAATACCGAAAAATCTGCCGCCACCATTGGTTCCAACTAAAGTAAATCACAGGACTACTAAAGACATATTTCTGAATTCCTATCTAGAGGATGTAGCACCCGCTTACACTAATCTGCCTGTCCGCGTCCCGCCTACTGACGGTGACGGAGGTGGCAACCCGCCCCCAGACCATATCCCGCCGTTACTGCAATCAGGTTTCCCTGTCCGACAGCCCACCGTTCCTCCACCTCCACCGCTTCCCGCACCTAAAATTGATATACCGAAACCACTTCTACCTGATCCTACTAAAAGACAAGTTCAAGTACAGATACAGACTCCACAGAGAGATAATGTCCAAGCTTCCGCCTCAGGAGGTGCGATAGGGGGTCTTCGGACCCCGCCATTAACACACAGATTACACCTTAGGGATATGCAGAATCCTTTCATGTTCAAATCACCCCGTCTTGACATACTCAAAGAACCGCTTGCAGTTTGCAGATATGATCCAGTACCCGGCAAAGACGATAGAATGATGATGGCATCACTACGCTTACGACATGCTGCAGATTACCTACTGTTATTTTCAGGAATGAAAGAGCACCTAGATAGAATATATCACTTTGTTCAGACTGGGAAAGACCCTGAAAGTATTAAGGATGCCATGGCACATCAGAAAGTTGACACTCAAGCATATATACTACGTTTTTTTATAAATTGCCTAATAAGAGAACGAGACAGGCCCGAGACAGAACAGGAGGAATTAGATGGACTCAACAAGTGGGGTCAAAATATATCCGAAGGAAAGCATGATAAAGGGGGTTGCATAGCCAGTATGTACAAGAGATCATTAATGCAGTAACAAAGCCTCGACGAGACTTAACCGATGTTCCATTGACAAACCCAGACCTGACACTTTATGTGGATGGTTCATGCATGAGAACAAGTACAGGAGAATTAGTGGCTGCATATGCAGTGACCACTGAAACCGAAGTTAAAGAAACACATCGTATTGACACACTGTCCGCTCAAGCGGCAGAGCTCATTGCTCTGACCCGAGCCTGTATACTAGCCAAGAACAGAAATGTTAACATATACACTGATTCCCGTTACGCCTTCGGAGTTGTACACGACTTCGGAATGTTATGGCAAGAACGAGGTTTCTTGACCTCTCATGGTGCCAAGATTCAACACGGTCCCCTCATTCAAGCACTGTTAGATGCAATACATCTGCCTTCAGGCATTTCCGTCATGGAGTGTAAAGCACATACTAAAGTTACAGATTCTGTTTCCCAGGGTAATGACCTGGCAGACCAGACAGCAAAACATACAGCACTGACTCACACCCAGACAACTGACGTGACAAAGACAATAGTACCGAACCATTGTATGACAGTCAGGGATCCCGCACTAGATGTAATCGATATTCAGACACATGCTACTACCGATGAAATAAAGAAATGGACTGAACTAGGAGGGATCCAGACAGATCAAGGTTGGATGACGAAGGGAAAATCTACATGGTTTCTCCCCGACTCGATGGTTCAAGTCATAATCAATACAGCACATAGCCCTGCACATCTAGGAGAGAAAGCGATGTTAGACAGTTTACAGAATCTCTGGTATAACAAACACTTACGAGCAGCAGCAAAACAGAAAGTGCGTACTTGCATGATCTGTTGTCAGTTCAATCCAGGTAAAAGCGTCCCTGTAGAGCAAGGTGGATTTCATCCTCCCGATCACCCTTTTGAAGTCCTCCAGATGGATTATATCCAGATGGACCGTTGTCGAGGATTCAAATATGTTCTCGTAGTTGTTTGTGCACTTTCCCGTTGGACCGAAGCATATCCAGTCCCTGATTACACTGCTCCGACCACTGCCAGGCAGCTGGTTCGAGAATTCTTCCCACGGTACGGCTTGCCTCGTGTCGTGTACTCAGATAACGGACAGCCATTCTCATCCGAATTAATGAAACAAGTTTCCTTGCTGCTAGGATATCAGTGGAAATTCCATTGTGTCCGACACCCCGAAGCCGCAGGCCTTGTAGAGAGGCATAACCAGACACTAAAGACACGCCTTGCTAAAGTTTGTAAAGAGAAAGGGGTCGACTGGATAGTTGCCCTGCCAGTTGCATTGTTCTATATGAGGATGGTCGCCCACTCGAGATCAGGACTATCCCCGTATGAAGTGGTCTTTGGCAGACCACCGAATATGTGGGGGACGCCCATTCCTAAGAAAATTACTGATGTCGATTGTAATATGCTGACAGATTACCTTGCCTCCTTGATGTCTGCACTCCAATCATGTCGTTCACAGGTTGCCGCAGCCTTCCCTGACAACACTGATGTAAAGCCGCATGATGTCCGTCCAGGAGATCTAGTCCTGATTAGGAACTTCGACAGGAAAAGTCCGCTGGAGCCCCGCTGGAAAGAACCGAAGACCGTCCTTCTTACTACGAGGACCGCGATAAAGGTGGAAGGCAGAAAGGGGTGGATACATACGAGTCATATTAAACAATGCAATGAACTGAATCCAGACCCAGACTCGTCCACCCCCTCCAAAGACTGTATTGAGCCAAGTGACTTTAAAGTTCCCGAACGAGAGAAAACTCCCCAAGAGGAGTATAAACTGAAACTCCGATCTAGCAAGTCAGACAGTTTAATTGTTTAAGTCCTCCCCTAGGTGAATCGGTTAAATAGTTTCTGACATGTATCCCCTAGATCGAGATAGAGAGAGAGAGAGACAACTCAAGAAACGTACATATTGCAAATCACTCCGCAGTCACTGTATAGTGACATTATTGATTATGTTTTTTCTAAGTCTTCTGATTATTGTTGCAAGTATACTGCTTCCTATCTACTACCCTATTTTCAAGCGTGAACAATCTGCTTACAATATTTCTGCTGAACATTCTTTTAGTGAATTACCTCCACATGAACTTTCTTACAGACTCGCGCTGCGCAACAACACATTCATTAGTATGTTACATCACTCCCATCAGACTAACAATGCTACAAACTGCTGGATATGTGGCCGACTCCCTCCCTACCAGAAATACAAGGGAGCTCTGCCCCTCTTTCCGTACCCGTTCACTCACAATGGCTCCTGTGGTGCATGGTTTAGAATAATTAATTCCTTAGATCCTGATATTGCTGTTTTCAAAGGGAGCTGGGTTTGGGGAAACTTGAACTTAGTTATGCTTAATGTCTGTTACCCTGATAAGAAGGGACTCCCCACTAGAATAGGAACTGATCTAGAAAATGAAGTATATGGATTAGGTAATTACACAATTAACCTTATGATTCTTACTGTTGAATCCGAAGCTGCACCAGTTCCCCCTGCTATGTCAGTACTACCAGTCACTGGTGAATTATGTGTCAGTAAGAAAGGTTCAGTACACTTAGGTCATAGTAAATGTACTACTGTGGTCGAATTCAGTGATCAAGGTAAATCGTCCTTTAGAGCTACCCGTCATTCCTACTTTGTTTGTGGTCATACCGCATACATACGCTTACCTCCAGATTGGGATGGTACCTGTTATATTGCATTCCTTCTGCCCCCTGTTTTTCTAGCCCCTCCTGATTATCACAGAAATACAAATCTAGTAAAGAATAGACTCCGAAGAGATCTCCCGATTGTCGACTACACTGAAACGGCATGGGAGCAATACACAGATTTCAATAAAGGATTCTTTTTCTTCTTAGGCCCCGTCCAGAATAGTAAACTAATACGCAGATTAACTAGAACACTTGAAGCAGTAGTAAATGAAACTGCCTCCGCCTTAGGTAACTTAACAGAGGAGCAGTCCGCCATGCGGGTTGTTGTTCTTCAGAATCGTCTTGTTATTGACGTCATCTTGGCAGATAGAGGCGGAGCTTGTAAGGTCATCGGGTCAAGTTGCTGTGTTTTCATTCCAGAAAACGCGCCATCTGTATACAAAGCTATTACACGTCTTCATAAGATTGCAAATCTGATACATCAGAATCCAGGCACCTGGACTTGGTCCGGTTGGTTCTGGACAACGTTAACTGCTTGGGGATGGAAGATCCTATCCTTCCTAGGCGTTGGCCTAGTCATAGTATTCAGTTGTTGCCTGTGCCTACAGTGTGGGCCAGCGATTTGTGGACTGTGTGCCACATCATGCATTGAACATTCCAGTTTTCTCTTAAAACGTGAAAGAAAGAAAGAAGAACAAATGATGTTACAAGAACAGACTGATCGATTTATGAGGATCGATATATCATGAAGGGTCCGTAGGGAACAAGGAGGGAATGAGGAAATATAAATTTTATGGTCAAGTTGTGTTCCCTAGCGTGTACCCCACCGTCTCCATGTACCAGCTTAAAGTGCATGTAACTTCCCTCCTGTGCCAGCTATGAAGACGCAAATACATTTGCGTCCAACGTTAACATGTCCTCTTTCAGACCCACCCTGAATGGGTTGAATAGTCCGTTCCTAAGTATGCTATGCCAACGTCTTTTTGTAGTGTACTTTACACGTTTTTCAGCTCTGGCAAAGTAGGCCCCGAATTCTGCCATCGAGCCTTTTTTCTCCTGCCTTCTGACTCTGAAAGCCTCAGCCCAGGCTGTCTCTGTACCCGTGACCTCTGACTTACTTTCTGTGCGGCTCCCGGCGCTTAGCACAGCCTGCTGCCTGCCAAGACTGACTTCAACCTTCGAATTATCTGTTCCGCTCTTCGAAAATACATTCCTGCCTACTAGTTTAAGTAAACATCCCCCAGCTGCAGAGCGAAGGGCCGGCCTCACTGTCTATGTCCAAGTAATTCATAGCTCTGTTACCATGGAAGGCCCATGCCCCTCGCATTCTCATGCAGACACCTAGGTGCTTATACACGCACTCACAGTCAGTATAGAATAGCTTCTGCCCCAGAGACCTTTCCGTTTAGATAATATGGTTCCCAAACATCAGATATCAGATATGATAGAAGTACGAGTTGATCTGACATGCCAGACTTCTGTCTCTTTCCGCCAGTGTAAATGTCAAGTCCCCTGCACCCTCCAGTTTCACGTCAATCACACGTCATGCAGCTGCGCGCGCATCCAAGCCTCCGATTTCTGCTGACATTGCAACATTTCTGCTTTGTGCCACCCACTCGTGACACTTACATGTGACGTTTCTAGCCCACACCTCTAGTTCACGCCTTCTAATTACGTATCACTACCACGTGGATGCTGTTATCTTGTCTTCTCTCAGCTGTTACGCCTACTATATTGGTTTCCATGATATGATTTAAGTATATAAGCTATGTATTGTCAATAAAATATTGCTCTATCCCTTCCTGAACCCCTGTGGTTGCAGGAACATGATATCCAGGTCATGACCATTCCTTTTTGAGGAATAAAACCCCTAAGAACTCTAACACCACGGACTCTGCCTTTTTCTTTCCGATTGAGTTATTATTGATTAAGTACTTACCTGCATAGAAATTAAGACGGTAAATTAAATATTTACGACACTGTTGTTCTTGCTGCTGCTGTTCTTGCGGCTGCTGCTGCTGTTCTTGTTGTGCCTGCTGCTGTTCTTGCGGCTGCTGCTGCTGTTCTTGTTGCGGCTGCTGCTGTTCTTGTTGCGGCTACTGCTGTTGTTGTTGTTGTGGATGCTGCTATTGTTGTTGCGGCTGCACACCTATCTGCTGAGTTGCCTGCGTTGATTGTGTACTACTTTGCGATGATGACATTTCAACATCGCTGCTCGTTAGTAGACTGGCTACTTCTGCGACACTCAAGGGCTTGGGTCTACGTTTGTGGGGTTGGACCGCTGGAAAGATGAAAGCAGGCCTGTTGGCAGACAAGGCCAGACAAGCTTGCAGGCCTAGGCTTCTAAATGGCCACCAGCCACAAGGCCAGGCCCAACAACAGAAAGCCCACCTCAAAAAACACATTCCCCAACTCAATCCAATGCCATCTAGGCCCTAAATGATGCTTGAAAATGAAATACATAAAAAACACCAAAGGAACAGTTGCTTCATCATGCACACACCCATGAGGCCGTGACTAGCTCGGGCCTACTACTGACTACTACTACCCACAACATTTAAAAATAAAGGAATGAGTTACCAAAATTAAATTGTAATTGCAAAAACTGCAATTCCCCCAATCAAACAGACACAACAACCACTTACTTGTAAAATATCCAATTCAAAAATCCTCAAATCCAATTGCAATGATGCAGCAGACAAAAAGAGTGATCTTTCCAGCTCAAAATCCAAAGGCAGAATGACAAAGCACTGGGAGGAGCCTGCTGGACAGGAACAGGAAGTTGGAGATTCTGTGGAACTTCCTCCCTCTCCCCACCTTTTTAAACAAGCATTTGCAATGCAATAGGTCTCGCATTAGGAAAATGTAAGCTATTGGTATTGTAAGTAACACATTTGTTAAATATGTTATGTGTTGGCTTTGAAAATATATAAATTAATAGCATTGTTATTCACAAAGCCAATAGCTTACACTTTCCTAATGCGAGTCCTATTGGCTATGGCAATGCTTGTTGGTAGCAAGCAAGGACAGTACTGTTGTGGTGCTGAGTGGTGATGTGGTTGGGCTGAGTGATGTGGTAATGTATTAGAGTGATGTGGTGCTGTATTAGAGTGATGTGGTGGTGTCCCAGAGTGATGTGGTGGTTTCCCAGAGTGATGTGGGGGTGTCCCTGAGTGATGTGGTGGTGTCCCTGAGTGTTGTGGTGGTGTCCTTGAGTGATGTGGTGGTGTCCCCGAGTAATGTGGTTGTGTCCCTGAGTGATGTGGTGGTGTCCCTGAGTGATGTGGTGGTGTTCCTGAGTGGTGCCCCTGAATGATGTGGTGCTGTATTAGAGTGATGTGGTGGTGTCCCCGGGTATGTGGTGGTGTCCCCGAGTGATGTGGTGGTGTCCCTGGGTGATGTGGTGGTGCCCCTGAATGATATGGTGGTGCCCCTGAGGGATGTGGTGGTGTCCCCGAGTGATGTGGTGGTGTCCCCGAGTGATTTGGTGGTGTCCCCGAGTGATGTGGTGGTGCCCCTGAGTGATGTGGTGGTGTCCCCGAGTGATGTGGTGGTGTACCTGAGTGATGTGGTGGTGTCCTAAGTGATGTGGTGGTGTCCCTGAGAGATGTGGTGGTGTCCCTGAGTGATGCGGTGGTGCCCCTGAGTGATGTGGTGGTGTTCCTGAGTGATCTGGTGGTGTCCCTGAGTGATGTGGTGGTTTCCCCGAGTGATGTGGTGGTGCCCCTGAGTGATGTGGTGGTGTCCTTGAGTGATGTGGTGGTGTTCCTGAGTGATGTGGTGTGTGAGGGTGTGTGGGGGTGTGAGGGGTTGAGGGTGAGTGAGGTTGTGAGGGTGAGTGAGGGTGTGTGAGGGTGGGTGAGGGTGTGAGGGTGAGTGAGTGTGTGTGAGGGTGAGGGGGTGTGAGGGTGAGGGAGGATGAGGGTGACGGGGTGAGGGTGGGGGGTGAGGGTGTGTGAGGGTGAGGGTGTGTGAGGGTGAGGGGGTGTGAGGGTGAGGAGGTGTGAGGGTGAGGGTCTGAAGTAAATGGTGGCAGGGCAGACATCATAAGACTGCGTTGGCCAGTTTCAGAATCAGGAGGGGCAGAGTCAGCACAGTCTGTGAGGGATCAACGTGTCTAGAGGCAAAGTATAGCGGATGTAACATTGCAGCTAGCAAGTCAAGTGTTTTCAAGCTGAGTGTCCCTAGAGAGATGGCAACACAGCTACAGCATTTGAGGAGCAAGGCTACTGTAAACAAGCACGGTAGGCTTTCACTTTCCTCCAAAAACAAGCTCTCGGCATTGAATTTGAATTTAAAAGTAATTATTAAGCGCACGACTACCACGCGGTTTCTTGGCGCTTTTGAAATCTGATGCCGAGGTACAGACAAATGGTGGTGCGTGATGTGCAAACGGGGGCGGGGGAGCGGCAGCCTTTGAAGTCTGATGCTGAGGTGTTATGTGGCTGGCGATGGTGTGCATGCGCATAGATCACATGGACTGTATGCCATGCGCAGCTGTTTTGGTAGATTTTTCTTTTCCGCTTACTATAACCTCGCCGGAGCAATGCGCAAGCGCATTTGCTCAGGCGAGACCTAAAAAGGACTCCTTGGACATAAAAAAGACAGCCAAATGTCAATCTGGGGAGTTTTTTTCATCCAAATTATCATTTGCATAAGGTTTCATGCTGCTAGAGCTGATTATTCTTCTCCAAATTGAAAATTGTACATGTTCGAGTTCTCGAGCTTCACATTACTTCCGCAGGATGTCGATGGCGCGTTCAAAATGACAGGATCGCGTTCTCTCGTTCCCTTTCATGGTGGATATGACGTGCTCGGGGTCTCTTGCTCCGTGTCGTGTTCGATATGATGTGCCCGCCTCCTCATGGTCTCGCTCGTGGTGGAAAGTGACATGTTTGAGATCTCAATCATCTCATACTTTCGCGGTGCATGATCGCGATAAGGAAGATGTGATCACGCGACGAATTACGTGATTGCGCGATGAATGACGTTAATGCGGGCGCGAACTCCCACGAGATAGCACAAATGGCTACCACAATCCAACATCTCGTGGAGAACGCGACCAGATTGGGAAAACTTGTTGGCGAACACGGGGATTAAGGTAAGGCGATCGCGCGCGCGTGAGAATGTATTTCTTTACAGCGCGAGCAAGACAAACATTTCCGGTAAGTGTAGATTACGAAAATTTGGACATTTTCGCGCTCTCCTCGGAATGCGAAAATGTCAAATTATCTCAATTTCCGCAAGCAGAACGGAATTTGACGCCCACCCCTCGGCATGACTACTCCAAAAGTAAAACTGAGAATCTCTGAACACAAAAGTACGGTGAGATGTAAGAAGCAAGCAACGAGATTGACTAGTCATTTTCTAGAAGCTAATCATGCTCCAACTGAGTTTCAATGGACGGTGCTAGAAGAACCATTAATTCCGGACCATGTCACAGACGTTTCAAGATTTCTATTGTTCAGGGAACAGAAATGGGTGTTCAAATTAAGAATGTGATAAATTTGGTTTTAAGGATGAAATTCCTTGGGTGTTACTATAGAATCCTGGCGGAATTGTTATGGTATTCGCCCACACACCCGACCTTCATTGAAAAAGATTAATACAAGAAAAACATGACCAGAATGGCCTTATATAAGGACTTGGGTTTGCCTGTAGACACCAGGAAGTGTCGATAAAGTTTTGTCTTGTTCAAAATTCCCTATTTTCGAGCAAAATAGAAACTGCACTTCCAGTGACTGGGGTATGGATCGACAATGATCAAGTTCCGCTCACCAGTGGGATGTTGAGAAACGATAATATCGACTTAGTATATATCTGCTGACATTGCGGACGGTCTAACCCTTTTTTGCAATAACTGTACGCTTTGCATTACATTACCCAGAGCTGGCAGCTACGGCAAGGTTAAGGGCACCATTCTTGAATAGTTCACATTATGACTGGGTCCGTTCTGTTTGCAAAAAATGGTCCTACAATTGAGTCTTTTGGGTCGATCACAGTACTGACCGAGATGGCAATAGCTATCAAAATCAGTTGATGACATTGGATAATATGATTGGGCTTGTCTTTTATCATCGGTATTCTAATGCCCTTTACCATGGACAGGTCTTTCATGTATATACTGAAAAAGTATGTTTTGACTTGCAAAAATTGTGTTGAAGAGCAAATAGCCCCGTTGCTCTATGACTACTGATGGGTTATATGACTATGAAATATATTACTCAGAAGTATGAGCAGTCACATGACATGGTCATTGGTTTGTAAGCCGGACGATGGCGATGCACCCAGTAACTTAAGTATGGCGGTCATACATCACAAGCAATGCATTTAATATCTGTTTTTATTCAGACTCTTTGGAGCTACGCCGCTCATTGTGGGTGGATCGTTCACAGAGAGTTGATGAAAGTACCTTTAGACCTCTGTGTGTATTGTTAAAAGAATGAACGTGTCTGTTTTTCTTACAACTATGGACGCTCTTGACTACATTACCCAGCGGCACTATTAATCACATGACAAGATCACATGCTTGTTATTCGGATGGTGGTGACGCGCCCTGTAAATATAAGCATGGCGGTTACACAGCCCCAGCACCTTCCCGAGACGGTTCAGATAACCGTCTGGCGTACCGGTGGACAGGTGAGGGCTGAATGTAGTTTTGTCGTTGTTATGATGTCATTTTATGATTTGCTCCACTTCGCGAGTGGTTAGTACATGGATGAACGCCTCCTCAGCCCCCGACGTCGCCATCGCCATCCCGGACGGGTACAAGATCATCAGGAGGGACCACATAAACCAAACTGGAGGAGGCATCGCCATCGTCCACAAGAGCACCATCCGCATCTCGACCGACTCCAACGTCACCTTCCCCACCGCGGAGCACCTCCACTTCCAGATACACACCGACCCAAAGACAACCCTCAGAGGCACCCTCGTCTACAGACCCCCGGGACCACGCACCCAATTCAGCGAACACATCACAGACTTCATCAGCCTGCACGCCCTCCCCTCCACCGACTACATCCTCCTAGGGGACCTCAACATTCACCTGGAGAACAACAAGGACCGCAACACCGCCACCCTGCTAGAAAACCTCGCCAACCTCGGACTCAAGCAACTGGTCAACACCCCCACCCACTACGCCGGCCACACGCTTGATCCCGTCTTCTCTTCCAGCAAGCACATCACCCTCAGCCACACCACCGGACTCCACTGGACCGACCACATCTGCGTCCACTTCAGCTTTAGAAGAACCCCGACCCACCACCACCCGCAACAGGTTCCTCACAGGAGCTGGAGCAAGATCACCGCCGACCAGCTCACCACCTCCCTCAGCCAGAGCCCACCCACCAGCACATCGGACACCAACGAAGCAGCCCGCAACTTCACGCAGTGGCTCACCGCCTGAGCCGACGACCTCGCACCACTGAAGAACCCTCCCAGCAAACCCAGAAGCAAGAAGGCCTCCTGGTTCACCAGCGAACTCAAGGACTCCAAGAAGAACTGCCGCACCCTCGAGAAAGCCTGGCTCCTCGACCAGACCACAGACAACATGACCGCCCTCAAACAAGCCACCCGCAAGCACCACCAGCTCATCTGCATCATCAAGAAGAAATCACTGAAGGAACGACTGGACAACAACGCCCACGAAAGCAAGAAACTCTTCAGCATCGCCAAGGAGTTCTCCAACCCCTGCACTGGCAACAACAACATCACTCCTTCACAAGATCTCTGCGACTCTCTCGCCTCATTCTTCCACCGCAAGATCGCCGACATCCACAGCAGCTTTGGCACACCATCCACGCACCCAACCGCCGAACCAACGCCCCCCACAGCCACCCACCGCACCTAGACCACAGTGACCACCGAAGACACAGCCCGCACGATGAACACCATCCACTCTGGATCTCCAACCGACCCCTGCCCCCACCACGTCTTCAACAAGGCTGACTCCATCATCGCACCCCAACTTAGGACCATCATCAACACCTCCTTCAACACCGCCACCTTCCCGGAGAGCTGGAAGCATGCCGAGCTCAGCGCCCTTCTGAAGAAACCAACAGCGGACCTCACCGACCTCAAGAACTTCCGCCCCATCTCGCTCCTCCCTTTTCCTGCGAAAGTCATCGAGAAGATCGTCAACAGACAGCTGACCGCCTTCCTCGAGACGAACGGATCCCTCGACCCCTCGCAATCCGGTTTCAGAGCCAGCCACAGCACCGAGACCGCACTGTTCGCAGCCAACGATGACATCCGAGCCCTGCTCGACAACGGGGAAACAGCGGCACTCATCCTCTTGGACCTCTCCGCAGCGTTCGACACGGTCTGCCACCGCACCCTAGTCCAACGCCTCAGCAACATCGGCATCCAAGAGAAGGCACTGGAGTGGATCATCTCGTTCCTCGCCGGAAGAACACAGAGAGTTCGCCTCCCCCCGTTTCGATCCGAGGCCACCGAAGTCATCTGTGGCATACCACAAGGATCATCACTCATCCCCACCCTCTTCAACGTCTACATGAAACCACTTGCAGCCATCGCACGCCAACACAACCTCAACATCATCTCCTACGCAGACGACACCCAGCTGATCCTCTCCCTCACCAGGGACCCTGACACTGCCAGAACCAGCCTACACGAAGGGATGAAGGATGTCGCCGAGTGGATGAAGAACAGCTGCCTGAAACTGAACTTGGACAAGAAGGAAGTCCTCATCCTGGGACCATCGCCCTCCGCCTGGGACGACTCCTGGTGGCCTCCCGCCCTGGGCACCGCTCCCAAACCAACAGACCACGCACGCAACCTGGGCTTCAACCTGGACTCTTCCCTCTCGATGACCAGACAAGTCAACGCCGTCTCCTCATCGTGCTTCAACACCCTACGCATGCTCCGCAAGATCTTCCGATGGATCCCGACCGAAACCAGGAAGACGGTCACCCAGGCACTCATCACCAACCGACTGGACTACGGAAACTCCCTCTACGCCGGAACCACAGCCAAGCTACAGAGGAAACTCCAACGCATCCAGAACGCCTCCGCCCGACTCATCCTGAACATCCCCCGATGCAGCCACATCTCCGGCCACCTGAGGGACCTGCACTGGCTCCCCATCAAAAAGAGGATCACGTTCAGGCTCCTCACCCATGCACACAAGGCTCTCCACGACCTGGGCCCCAAGTACCTCAATGACCGACTGACCTTCTACACGCCCACCCGCCAGCTATGATCCACCAGCCTCGCCCTCGCCGCCGTACCACGCATCCGAAGAGCCACCGCCGGAGGCAGATCCTTCTCCTACCTGGCGGCCAAGACATGGAACTCCCTCCCCACCCACCTTCGACTGACCCAGGACCATCTCGCCTTCAGGAGACAACTCAAGACCTGGCTGTTCGAGCAGTAGCGGACCCCCTCCCCCAAGCGCCTTGAGACCCTCCCGGGTGAGTAGCGCGCTATACAAGTGTTTGATTGATTGATTGATTAGTATAGTTATATACAGGAGATACATACACACGCATAAGTCTAACTTGATTGGAGGCACTGGTGAGACACTCTTGCGCTTGGCTTGACTTAGTAATTTGACGACATATGCAGGCACAATTTTGACCACTGACTACATGTGTTGGTACCACAAGGTGCTGCCCTGATTTGAATTTTTAGGATTCATGTTGTAAGGTGTATACGGATCCCTGGATGTTATGGGGAGTTTCGTAGTGGCGAATGATCGGGGGCTTTATACAAGATGTAAGAAGCAGACTCGCCTAGCGAACCGCGGGTGTTGACATTCTTCAATGCTATTGGTCATGGGAATTGGTTGTGATTTCACCAGGTTGAATGAGGATGCAAATGATAGCTTTATTCGCAACTTCTCAATCTGAGAGTCAGATCAGATAGTAATCATGCTCTTGCTCTGACTAAGTAGCACGATGAGTGTGTTACTCTGGACGTCATTCAATGTATATTTGCAGACAAATAAGTGTAGGCATTACATAAGTATAGGCATTACATAAGCCGCGCTGAAAAAAGCCGGCATTAGCATTGAAACGCATCTCCTGAGGCGGAAGCCGGGAGGAACGGTCATCTTTTTTTAACAGCATTGAAACCAAATTGATTGTTTTACCTGTGTGTTGCACATTCTCCTGGGCACTCCCCCTCCTTAATACTTGCTCAAGTTCTCCCCGCGCAGCCGATCTAAACGCTGCCGCGGGTCAGAGAACTCATTCGCCGCCATTACCCGGGAAGCCTGGCCACGCCCACTGCCCCGAGGCCACGCCCCCTTTGACCGCTATATAAGCTGCGCTGGAAAAAGCCCGCATTAGCATTGAAACACATCTCCTGAGGCGGAAGCCGGGAGGAACGCTCGTCTTTTTTTAACAGCATTGAAACCAAATTGATTGTTTTACCTGTGTGTTGCACATTCTCCTGGGCACGCCCCCTCCTTAATACTTGCTCAAGTTCTCCCCGCTCAGCCGATCTAAACGCTGCCGCGGGTCAGAGAACTCATCCACCGCCATTACTCGGGAAGCCTGGCCACGCCCACTGCCCCGAGGCCACCCCCCCTTTGACCGCTACATAAGCCGCGCTGGAAAAAGCCTGCAATAACATTGAAACACATCTCCTGAGGCAGAAGCCGGGAGGAACGCTCGTCTTTTTTTAACAGCATTGAAACCAAATTGATTGTTTGACCTGTGTGTTGCACATTCTCCTGGGCACTCCCCCTCCTTAATACTGGCTCAAGTTCTCCCCGCGCAGCCGATCTAAACGCTGCCGCAGGTGAGAGAACTCATTCGCCGCCATTTCCCGGGAAGCCTGGCCACGCCCGCTTCCCCGAGGCCACGCCCCCTCCCCTTAAAACAACGTGCCTCGGCCGGACGCGCAGCGGACGCGCCCTGTGGGTGCGCCGTCAGCGCGCCGGTGGCGCGCCAAAGGTAAGCCGGTCTGCGCCCGTCCGCGCCAGGACGGGCCATGGGCCCAGGCCCCCTGCCCCCTTCAACTTGATACCCTTCAGCTACTCTGCAGGCACACTTCGGCAACTCAGGATTAGTACCCCTGACCTCTGCCTCCATACAATGTCACCCGAGGAGCATCATAACAAATGCAGTCACTGCTCATACAGACTCACCCCTCACGCCTCCACCAAAACCAGCACAATCAAAATGGCCCTGCTCAACTGCAGATCCCTCCCCAAACACAGTACCGAGATCAACCTTCTCATACTGGACAACGATATCGAAGTGCTGTTCCTTACGGAAACCTGGATCAACTCAGCATCAGACCCAGACATAGTCCACGCTTTACCCCCGGGTTACCTAATCAAACACCTAGACAGACCTCTAGGGCCAGGAGGTGGCATAGCAATTATCACCAAAGCCCACCTCTCCTGCCAGTTCAAGGACAGCCCAATCCTCGACTGTGAAAACATCCACTTCTCCATACACCTTTCCCCGGAGAAAACTCTGTCAGGTCTGTTGGTCTATCGACCCCCGGGCCCGCTTGGACAGTTCCCTAATTCACTGGTGGATACAGCTACCTCTCTAGCCTGTCTCTCCTCTAACTTTACAGTATTAGGAGATCTTAACATTCACTTTGATGACTCAGAGAACATAATAGCTGTAGACCTCAAAGAAGATCTAGCCGCACTCAGCCTCTCCTTGAGAAACCTTCACCCCACCCACATTAAGGGCCATCTCTTGGACCCTATCTTCTCTAATATCCCGGGACTCACCACATCAATACCCCTCCCCATCCCCTGGACAGATCACCACCTGATCTTTTTTAAACACCTGATCACCTCCGAACCCACTCACAGCCTTCCACCCCAGGCACCATCTCGCCCGTAGCACAAACTAGGCACGGATGCATGGACCAGCCAGCTGAATGCCTCTACTCCCACCTTGGATCCAAACCCCTCGCTAGCAGACACCCAAATTCGAACCTGGATAGAAATATCCCTAGACTCGGTCCTCCCCTATAAACACCTCCCCAGTAAGAGGGGCTCATTCAAGTCACCATGGTTTACTCCTGAACTGTGCGAACTGCAGAAAAAATGCAAAAAACTAGAACGTCTCTGGAGGAAAGATTGGGCATCAAACAGCAAAGAAACTTATAAATTATCCATGAAACTGTATCAAATCCTTATTAAAAATACGCAAGCTGTCTATTTCGAAGGGAAAATTCTAGCTGCAGCCAACTCTTCCAAGGAGACCTACCGTATAGTACGATCACTTATGAAAGTCCCCGAACCTCAGCCTGTCGCTGACCCTACAGGCGCCAGATGCACCCAACTTGCCGAGTTCTTTTCCTCTAAAATTCTCAAAATCCTAAAGACCTTCCCCCAGCTCCACCCCCGACAGATCCACCAGCCTGGCCCATCGACCAAGACGCCCCCTTCCTGGATGCCTTCCTCCCCATTTCTATTGAGATGTTGGTGGCCACCCTCAATCAAGTGAAGAGCTGGTCCCCGGCCGATCCAGCGCCCATGAGCAAACTGAAATTAGTCGCTCCCACAATATCCCCCCTCCTAACCAGGCTGATAAATGCCTCCCTCTCCCGAGGGATAGTTCCCGCCAACTGGAAAAGTGCGAAAGTACGCGCACTCCTCAAGAAACCCCACCTAGAACCCACGGATCCCTCAAACCGTAGACCTATCTCCCTCCATCCAGGCATCAGCAAAGTGGCAAAAAAAATTGTGAACAAACAGCTATCCACCTTTTTAGAGACCCACAACCTCCTTCGCCACTCCCAGACAGGGTTCAGACCAGGACAGGGGACCGACACCGCCCTCCTGGCCGTGACAGAGGAGACTAGATCCATCTTGGACGCAGGGGATCAGTGGCAGTGATCCTCCTGGACCTGAGCGCCGCCTTTGACACGGTGGACCATACCATCCTCCTCCACCGTCTCTATAAAACCGGAATCACTGGGACTGCCCTGGCCTGGTTAAAATCGTTTCTAGAGCATAGGACCTTCCGAGTAGCCGATAGTCACGGTCTTTCCGAAGCTCTTCCCCTTCAATGTGGGGTTCCCCAGGGATCGTCCCTGAGCCCCACACTTTTTAACGTTTACATGGCCCCCCTAGATGACATAGCCTCACCATAAAGGTGGTCATGTACGCCGAAGACACCCAACTAGTCATCTCCATCAATCAGTCCGACCAGTCCATGGAGAATCTGGTCTCCTGCCTACAGAGCATATCCAAATGGATGGGCGATTCCCGACTAAAACTCAACGGTGAGAAATCGGAGATTATGCTCCTAGGCGACCCGCACAAACTCCCCAAGTCCCTTGCCTGGCCACCCAGCATGGGCTCCCCCCTACACCAAAAGATGAAATCAAGAGCTTAGGCTTCTGGCTCGATGGGGATCTTAGCTTTAGATCCCAAGCGAGAAAGACAGCCGGCACATGCTTTGGGCTCATGCGAACTGCCCGGAAGATCCTCCCTCTTATCCCCCCCAGTCTAGAAAAATTCTTATCCAGGGCCTTATTATCGCTAGATTGGACTACGGAAACGCCCTGTACCTGGGCGCCCCAGTAGCTGTCATCAAAAAACTTCAGCATGCTCAGAATGCCGCAGCAAGACTCCTCACCGGGACGAAACCCAGATGCTCGACTAAACCCTCCCTTAAAGCTCTTCACTGGCTCCCCATTCAGGAGCGCATCGCCTTTAAAACCCTGTGCATCTCTCATAAAATCCTACAGGGTAAAGGCCCTCCCATACTAAAACCACTCATCAAACCCCACAAATCCACTAGACAGCTTAGGTCAGACTCCTTTTTCCTTGCTAGCATCCCCAGAAGAAGAAGAGCGCACACGGGTGGGCGCCGCTTCGCATACAACGCCCCAAAGCTCTGGAGTTGCCTCCCCCTTAGCATCCGTAAAGAAACCAACCTGCTGCCATTCCGCAGGCTACTGAAGACCTGGCTCTTCCCCCAATAATTCCCCCCAGGTGTACTTCATGCTGATACTATAGCGCTGGGATGCCCTTGGGTAGCTATGCGCTCTACAAATCCAAAATCAAATCAGGAGAAGCAGGGCACTGTTTACAGTAGTTCTGTGTTTTTCTGTTTTCAGAGCGGTGCTTCGTCTCCCTGAGCCGCAGCCAGGTGAGGGAGAGATATTAACCTCCTGCTGACTAGGTAAGCTGGGAGTATTGATACATTACCATATAATGATGCACATGAAGTTAAGATTTACTAGTGCTGTAATAGATGGACATTAGCCATTACAGGATGTTGGAAGTTTTTAAACACCTGTTAATTTCCACCTCACAGATAAAAACAACTGAATTTATCAATTATTTTTTGTTTATGTTATAGTGGCCAATCAGTCCACATGCACAGGAGCTGATGTACACCAAGGATCCCAGGTGACATGGTTGTACTCTTTTTTTCATTCACTTATTATATGTTGTACACTTTGCAGTAGCAATTCTATAGAGGTCCTCCTGAGAAAGGCAGAGGCTGCCCACCTGCTTCGGAAGGTCCGTAGGAGAATTTCAGCATCCTCTGCTCTGCGTGACTTACACTGGTTTAAAATCTCAAGCCGGATTAAATTTAAAGCCTTATGTTATCTGTTCAAGATCAGGCAGGGCACAGCCCCTAAATACCAACAGAACTTAGTTCAACCGTATAGGACTCATCGAACCCTTAGATCGTCTGGGAATTGAGACTTCATTATCCCAAGATTCAAACTCGCTAGAATGGGTGTGCGGTCTTTCGCTCATCTAGGTCCTAAGCTCTGGAACGCTTTACCAGGTGCTTTAAAATTGGAGAATAACTTGCTGCGGTACCGGAAGGGACTTAAGACCTTGCTTTTTGAGTGATCTGCCCGTTGCTCTGGTCTGCTTGATATTACCTGATATTTCTTTCTTCTTGAGTCTATCCCTGACGCCGGGAAACCCACTGCGGGTAGATGTTGCGCGTTACAAATTAAATAAAATAAATATATTTTCCTCATTTTTGCTGAAACTGAAGGACCAGGTTTTTAGAACTTAGCGGCGTCAGGGAAAACGCCCGATGCCTTCGAGTTCCCCTGCCTTGTCAAACAGAGACACGGTATGCTTCTTGATGACGTCAAAGACCAAAGTTTATTGGCTGCAACCAGGAACAGAGGTCTACGTAGCACAACACGGGTGTTTCGCTAGAGACTGCACACATTCAATGAGCGGAGCATGGTCTTTTATGCCAAAAATCACATTCCAAAGTAGCATCAGTTACATACAAACTAGCCAGTCACATGGTGACATTTCAAACATATCGTATAACGACAATCCCACTTTCCGTTGTCCAGCCCACCAGAAATGACCAAGCACATTCCAATTTCTTGTTTGATCGGGCCGGACAAACCCATCATAAAACCTCAACCCAAATCAGTGATTATGTTGTAAAGGAAGGACCAGAAACAGATTGGAAGCAAGATAGAAAGGTGGGTGCAGTGTACTGTAAACTTTGGCATGTCCTGCTCTTTGATCTTTATCTGACCAGCTGCTTAACAAGGAACTGGCTCAGCGAGGTCAGCCTCGGGCAAGGGAGTCAGTTCGGCCAGGTCATTCAGAAGTCAGCTAAGGTGTACGTGTCCCAAGAACTCGTTCAGCCGTAGTCATCGGCCTATGTGAGGGCAACCACACAAAATGGCTGCCGTTCACAAAATGGAAACCGAAGGTTCAAACAAAATCCCTAAATACGTAGTGTTCTCATTGATCGATTAATGGGAAACACTCGTACATACCGCACTCATGATTTTCCGTCCACTGACACCAAAATCATCTATTTCCGACAACCTTTATTGAACGGGTTCAGAACCACCGAACCTCAGGCCCTCAAACTACGGAACTACAGACCCCTCCCTTTGCCCTTACATAGGCAACAAACCCAAACCCATGTCAATGTGAATCTGGATCTATATTCATCAGATCATCGATATGTTGCTGTAGCATCATCCTAGTACTTAGTACCTCACTCTGGACTGGTCTCCTTGCACACGAAGTAGCACAAAGGCCACAAATAGCAGGAGCACACTGTACACAGAGACAGAACAGGAAAAGGATTGCTAAGACCATCCCAATACCCATCAGAATTTTCCATCCCCAAGTGGATATCAATCCCCAGAACATCCTATCAACGACCAATCCCCTTTATCTAAATGGACAGAATCGGACATCTCATGTTGCTTGGAAATGTCCTGGAAGACTGTCGGAGCGTTGTCTGGAATTAAAACACAGCAGCTCGATTGAATCAGTTTACATACTCCACCTCGGTCTGCTAGTATGACATCAAGAGCAACCCTATTCTGAAGTGTCATAAGTCTATCCGACTGAAGCTCAGCAGTCAAGTTACTAAGGGCACCGGCAGTTTCGACTATGGTGGACTCAACCACTCTCGTCAACTGGCGAATATTCCTGCTGTTAGCCATCGGTCCCCAGAACGGCAGAAAACCCTTAAAGAAATCTCCTAACTCTTGCACTGCAGTGTCTTCCTGACTGAAGACACCTCTAGCAACTCTCATCTTATGGTAATCTGCCGCAGCTGTAAAAGTGGGAGGCAACAGGAAGGAAACAAAACATGTGCCCGAAAATTCAGGGGGCAACCATGTATATGCTTTATCGTAGCAAACCAAATAAGTACCCTTAGCGGCTAGAAATGCTGGGGAAGTCTGAGACGTAAATACATAGGTGTCAGTACAAACGCTCTTCCCTAGCTGAGCTCTCGGATTCTTGCCATTACCCTGCAGACAATAGCGACCTTGATGGGGCACTATGCAAATCGGTGGAGAACCTTTCGCTCGCTGGTTAACACTCAGACTTACTCCATATCCAGTAACGTCCCAACCACTATATGGTTGCTTCTCATCTTTCGGAATAGTTTCAACTGCATTAGTGCCTTTAACCATGTCGACTATGCCTCTAGCTACAGCACTATTCTTTGGATTGTCCTTCGATGAACGTAGGGGATAGACACTATGGGCATAAATGAACATCGTTCTGTAAGCCCAAATAGAACCATTTAAGCTAAAAGGCAAAACCAAGTACTGAATACCTTTATCAGTCGTATGGGGCATTAGACCACAAATCCAACAATTCGTTGTATTCATCACTAACTGGTGTTGGTGCAAAAGTTGAATAAAGGAATTATTGGCAAATTCCAGTCGTCTAACTACCTCATGTTCAGGCAAAGGATGAAAAGAATGAGAAGAAATAGTAGGTGGAGGTGTAGGTTGTACAGTGGGAATAAACATCACTTTAAAAGAGAATGTCACATAACCAATTAAAAATATCATTAAACCCAATAGCAAAAACAAACACAATATTAAAAATCTTTTCCGTGTGATTAGTTTGTATATCTTATTCTTAAAATTCATTGTCCTTACAGGTCTCTCCAACTCGAAGAAATCCATCCTAACTAAATATGCTGCTTGCGATGGTAGGGTGTTCTATGCTAAGGAATGCCTCTGTCAACCCAGGGCAACTCCCTTAGGCCAACCAGAACTTTTGACCTAGTGTCTCAGGCTTGCACTCCAAAGACTTCGGCAACCGCGACCCTACAGCTGAACCCGGATGGCGGTTCAAAAAAACAAAAATGAGTAGATCCTCGGTGGAGAGTTAACCTGTAAACAGAAAAATCATAAAAACTTCATTTATTTTATTAGTCCCACGACTCTTGGTCACAAATTATAACGATCTTTTCCAGGCAATGTTTGTTCTTTGAATAAAAGATCAGGCTCAGTAGTGTTCAATCGATTCAAAGGAGGCACAGCTTCTTGCAAAATATCGTCACTTTCTTTCTCAGAGTTTATTCCAATCAGACAGGCATCGCTTAATGGCAAAAATCGTGGCACAGTTTCTGTTTCAGAGTCTGGGAGTCCTTCCTGGATCCACCGGCCGTACGGTAAGGGCAATGGAGCCCGTTTGCAGTGTACGCCGTGGATCCAGTGTTTCTTGCCTTGCTCTCGAACTGCAGAACGTGTAGACAGGAGAACTAGATGTGGTCCTGTCCAACGGGGCTGATTGTTCTTGCTCCGCGGGAAGTTCTTAATGAAGATCCAATTTCCGGGTTCAATGGCATGGCCTGGATCCTCAGAAGCTTGTGGCAAACTGTAATGGACCTGTTGGTGTAAAACACGCAGTTTAGCCGTCAGTTCGTGCAAGTAATCAAGCAACACAGGGTACTCAAGGTCACTAAACTTCGTTGGTCTTGGTACGCCCCAAATATTCGCCGGGCGACCAAACACAACCTCATACGGACTCAAACCCATTCGCGAATGCACAGTCATTCTTGTGGACAGGAGCGCTAAAGACAAAGCATCTGGCCATTGTAAACCAGTGCTCGCTTGGATTTTGGCCAACTTTAACTTCAGAGTGCCATTATAGCACTCGACTAAACCAGCTGATTGGGGGTGATTTGCAGCGTGGAACCTCTGCCGGATTCCTAATCCCTCGCATACTTTCTTCATCACTTGACCCACAAATTCACTCCCATTGTCACTACAGATAATTCTCGGCAAACCGAATCTTGGGAAAAATTCCTTGATTAGGGCTTTTGCTGTGGACAAGGCAGTATTGTCCTTCAAAGGGTAAGCTTCCACTCATCTAGAAAAGGAGCAAACAACCACCAAAACATATTTCAGGTTGTTGCACATCTCCATATGGATGAAATCTAGCTGCAAAGCCTTGAACGGATACGTAGGAGGAGCAAAATGACCAGCTGGTGTTGGAGTTCCCTTACCAGGATTATACATCAAACACACCATACAGTTCTTAACCAAATTCTCTGCACATTTGGGAATTCCCACATTCTTCCAAACCGGAGCCAACAACTTACAAATCCCTTTCACGCTGATATGTGCCATCCCATGAGCCATCGTAACAACTGGCAGCACATACGCGTCAGGCAACAACCATCTTTGATGTTCAGACAAATCAGTCCAACAACCATTCGAATCCAATCTACCCTTACTTTCTCTCCATTCATTCAACTCTTTCTCGGTAGCTTCAGCTTGGATGGATTTCACACTCTCAATCGTATCTTGACACAAACCTTTCTCTGGAACCCATCTCGCCGGACCTGCAACATACATTCGGCTCATCACATTTCTCGCAGTTTCTTTCGCAACTTCATCCGCAAACGCCTTTCCGCGATCAACGTCATCTGTAACTTTCTTATGGGCACTACATTTCACAATCGCTACTTGCAACGGCAAAGTAAGTGATTCAAGGAGCTCATTCACCAACTGCCCATGCTGAATCTTCGTTCCATGCAAAGTCAAAACCCCACGTTCACGCCACAAACGTCCAAAGCTATGAGCCACACCAAACGCATACTGGCTGTCAGTATACACATTCACTCGTTTTTCTTTCGCCAACACACATGCTCTCGTTAATGCAATCAACTCTGCTGCTTGCGCTGAATTATGTGGGATACGTGCAGCTTCAACAATCGTATGTAAAGTCGTAATAGCATATGCCGCAGTCGTATCACCATTCGGCAACTTAAAGCACGAACCATCAACCCACAAAGTACCATCACACTCTGGAAGAGGAGTATCCCTAAGGTCTATCCTCCCTTTCTTTTCTTCCTCAGTTCTCAGAAAACAATCATGCTGTTCTGTGTCATTATCTGTCTCAGCTGAAATCGGCAACAACGTGGCTGGATTCAACGTGTTGCATCGTTTAATGTGCACATGACTCGCTAACAAGGTCAACTCGTAACCCGACAACCGAGCACTAGTTAAGTGCTGTGTCTTGGTACGGTTCAACAAGGTATTCCACTGCATGTGGAACCATTACGATCAATGTGTTGTCCATAACCAAACCAGCAGACTGTCAAATCAAAACAGCCGCTGCCGCTGTAGCTCCCAAGCAACTCGGCAACGCCCTAGCTACCGGATCTAAAGTCGACAAAAAATACGCACATGGACGTTGCTTATCGCCGAACTGTTGAGTCAACACTGACAATGCACATCCCTCTCTCTCATGGACATACAATGTGAAAGGCTTACTATAGTCGGGAGTACCCAACACAGGAGCCGAACACAACGCATGGCGTAATTCGGAAAAGCTCTTCTGACATTCGTCAGTCCAAGGAATAGGATTTGGAGTATCCTTAACAGTAAGAGCTATCAAAGGCTTCGCTAACAAAGAAAAATTAGGGATCCACTCTCTACAGTACGACGTAATACCCAAAAAACGCACATACTTCTCTCTGTGTTGTATGAACACTTATTTTCGCAATAACTTGAATTCTCTGTGGGGTCAGTTTCCCTCCGCTCCTTCGATAAGAGGTGACCTAAGTAGGTTACTTCTTGTCGACAATGTTGCAACTTGGAGAGAGAAACTTTGTGATGAAAATCAGACAAGTGGCGTAACAACGACAAAGTGGCTTCTCTACAAATCTCTTTATTGTCAGCAGCAACTAACAAGTCGTCAACATATAAGGGCAGCACCATCAGGTAAAACCAACAGATCAAGTTGAGTTTTTAAAGCTTGGCTATAGATCGATGGACTCTCACAATAGCCTTGAGGAGCGTGCTTAAAGCGGAAACTTCGTCCTCCTAAAGAGAATCCAAAGATGTCTCTACTCTCCACGGCAATCGGGATGCTGAAGAAAGCATTCTTCAAGTCAATCACCGAAAACCACGTGGCTGTAGCCGGGATCAAAGTTAACAAAGCAGTGATATCAGGTACAACAGGGAATTGTGGAACAGCGATCTTGTTCACTTCGCGAAGATCGATCAACAACCTATATACAGGAGGCTGTGAAGAATCAGTTCTCTTCAGAACAGGAAAAATGGGACTATTACACACATTACCTCTCGTTTCCTCAATCACACCCTTATTGATCAGATCATAAATGATCGCCAAAAGTGCTCGCTCACCATCACTCGAGATACCGTACTGTGGAATGCGCTGTAACTTAGCATTCGATTTCAATGTCACAACATATGGTGGAATCTCTAAAAGACCAACATCGTTAGGACCAGTAGCCCACAATGAATCGGGTAAAGAAGACAATTCAGGTGGAAGTCTGTCTTTCGATATGTACATTGGAGAGATCACTCTCTCACTCAACGTAAGATGTACTCCTGACGGAGAACAATACAACGTTGCATACAATCTCTTCAATAAGTCCAATCCCAACAAGTTCTCACCACAACATGTAGTCAAAATGAGGGGTGCTTCAAATTTACGAGGTCCAACAGAAAGAGGCAACGGAGTAGAAATCGGATTTGTAACCAGGGCGCCAGAAAAACCTACAGAAACATTCTCAAAGCCAGACAAAGGTGCGCCAGGGAGTTTAGAGTGCATTATAGAACTCTTCGTAGCACCAGTATCTAACAGAAAAGGCTCTGACACACCTGATGCAATCACTTCAACATAAGGTCCACTCTGATCTACTGGAACTGAAACAACTCCCTCCCTTTGTCCATGGCTGTCCTAGCAATCGTTACCATACACTTCCTCACCTTCGACGTAGTAATCATCCGTATAGTACTGTGCTGTCCTACCAGACGAACCTTGCTGCTGATCAAAAGTATTCATTGAATTCTGTGGGGGCAAAGAAGGCCCATTCTGACCACGACCTCTACCTCTAGGTGCAAGTTGAACACCTCGACCTCTCACACCAGAAGCACCATTTGTACGCTGCAACAAAACTGGACAACTATTCTTAAAATGGCCCTCTTCTTTACAATACGCACACTGATTAGGCCCATACGGGAAACGCTGTTGAGAAGGCTCGTTCCTTTGCGAGTTTCTCGAATATTGCTGATTCTGCTGATAATCACGCTGATTACTAGTACGGGTTGGATAAGCTTGTTGTAGAAGAACTTTAGTCTTCAATTCCTTAGTCTTCTTATCCGCTTTCTCTATCTCATCTTTGTGCCTATTTTCATAGTACTGGGTCGTAGCTAAAATCTGCGCTGACGTGGAAACAGCCCAAGCACTCTCAGAATCCTTCAACTTAGTGCACAACTCGGGAAGCAGATTATGCACAAATTTGTCAACAAACAATCTCTGGCCACCCTCAGTAGCCATATCTTGACCACTATGATCTACAAAGGTCTCTTCAAACTACGTGAAAAAGTCAGACACCGTTTCATCTTTCTTCTGCTTGCATGCAGACAACTTGTCCCAATTAACACGCACTTCAGGCATCAACGTCTTCATATAATTAATTATCCTACCAGGAAGTAGAGTAATGATATCTTCAGGCTTAGCACCTCCTACTTGTCTATCATTCGCAGCACGAAGGTTAACCCATGTATCACCCAATTCTTGGTCATGATCCGTATGTCGAATCGTACTCCAAATAGGCTCTGGAACAACATTTCCAAACAACATATCTATGTATGCTAAATTCATGATGCACAAACCCACAGTCTGAGTGAGCTCTTTATAATATCCTGCCGGATTTTTGCGCGGATCAGGCAAAGATTGCTTAGTTGCTAAAACTTCAACACGCTTCCAAGGAACATGTACCCAAACACGCTGGAAGTTTGCAACAACAGGTGGATGAGCATTAGGATCAGCAGGTCTCCAAACTGGAGGAACCTCTCGCATCGGATACTGACGCGCTTTTCTCCCTATTGACGAATCGGGTTCAAACAGTCACTCAGAAGGAGTGTCACTACGAAATGACAATATAGTCGCAACTGCTCTCCCAACATCATGAGGACCCACAACGGTCCCTTTCGCAAATTCGGAACGTATTCGGTACAACTTATTAGGAGCTTTACCTACTTCTTCAGCCCATTGTTCATGGAGGAACCCACACATCATGTCAAAGACGTACCGTTGCTTTGGTGCTTCCCATTGAAGGAAAACATCCATAACACCATCAAGATCATACTGAGAAGCGTACGTAATCCATTTACGCGCCAAATGATTCAAAACGGTACGCTCATCTGTATCAGGCAACTGACTACGTGATTGTCTTCGTTCACTAACAGGAGACATACCCAATGGTCCCAACAAAGGAGAAAAGAAACCAGAAACTGCAGGAGTCAATCTCTGTCTAGCAGAAGGAGAAGGTGAAAGAATAAGAGAAGACGGAACAATAGTAGAAGAATCCAAAGTCGTAGCAGAAGGAGTATTATAGATAGGCATAGGAGTAGCAGACGAAGAAGGTGGCAAAGTTGGCGGCCCCTGAGGAGGCTGCGCCAAAGGAATAGTAGCCAACGGAAGAGGAGCTGGCTGTGGAGGATTTGCAGGTGGCACAACAATCGGAGGTTGCGCAACTACAACTGGTGGTGGTGGTGCCGTAGCAGTTTATACATAAGGGGGTGGTGAACTCAATAGATGCAACATTAAAGGATCTTTTGCAAGATCTTTCTTTGCTTCCTGTTCTTTAAGCGGCAAAACTGGGTAGCATTTATCTACCGCTAACTTCCTAACCCTAAGCATCTGTTCGCTCTCTTGCTCTTCCTCATTATCCCTATATGCTATAGCAGCTTGCACCATTGACAAACCTCGTTCTCGTTTATTCTTCTTCGCTAATTTAATTTCTTTCTGTTTGGCTTCTTTGCGCCATATGCGAAAAGAGTCAAACATTGCCGGCCGGGCTTTCTTTTTGAACAATTTAACGTCGAGATTATCTAAAATCTCAGTTTCAAAGCTACCGTAACGGGGCCACTGTAGGACACCGTCTTTCTTCGTATATTTTACCCAGATGTCATTATAACCAATAGGGCCCACACCATGCTTCACACAGAGTTCATACGTAGGGGTTCCAATCAGAGGAACCGGATACGAATCCTCAAAACCAGGAATCCTTAGAAAAACCACAACCAAATATCTTTCCAAGTCTGCTAAGACCAGGCATCTTCGCTCACTAGTCTAGCTTCAAACTTCAAGGGAAAATCTAAAAACGATAGTCTCGTGAATACACGACTCCCTTGGCTTTGGCGCCTGCAGGTACCAAATCAAAGCGATCTACGAAGGGATACCAAAAACAAACTAAGGACTGGGAGACGCTCCACTCATACTTAACTGAAATGTCGATGGCGTCACCAGAAGACCCGTCTATCGTCTCGCTCTACAAATCGTCTAAGGCTCCAAGACAGGGCGACAGTCAGGGCAGCAGTCCTTCGTAGCCGTCGGAAAGCGGGGAACCTCGCAGCAAAGACTTTCGGACCACGACTACATACAGGGGTCGATGAAGTGGCAGGCCTTCCTCCAGAATTTCCACACGAAGCTCCTCACGATCTTCAGGCTTGGACCGGTACCGCTGAAGTCGCCCCACGTTGGGCGCCAACTGAAGGACCAGGTTTTTAGAACCTAGCGGCGTCAGGGAAAACGCCCGATGCCTTCGAGTTCCCCAGCCTTGTCAAACAGAGACACGGGACGCTTCTTGATGACGTCAAAGACCAAAGTTTATTGGCTGCAACCAGAAACAGAGGTCTACGAAGCACAACACGGGTGGTTCGCTAGAGACTGCACACATTCAATAAGCAGAGCATGGTCTTTTATGCCAAAAATCACATTCCAAAGTAGCATCAGTTACATACAAACTAGCAAATCACATGGTGACATTTCAAACATATTGTATAACGACAATCCCACTTTCCGTTGTCCAGCCCACCAGAAATGACCAAGCACATTCAAATGAGCAAGCACATTCCAATTTCTTGTTCGATCAGTCCGGACAAACCCATCATAAAACCTGAACCCAAATCAGTGATTATGTCGTAAAGGAAGGAGCAGAAACAGATTGGAAGCAAGATAGAAAGGTGGGTGCAGTGTGCTGTAAACTTCGGCATGTCCTGCTCTTTGATCTTTATCTGACCAGCTGCTTAACAAGGAACTGGCTCAGCGAGGTCAGCCTCGGGCAAGGGAGTCAGTTCGGCCAGGTCATTCAGAAGTCAGCTAAGGTGTCCGTGTCCCAAGAACTCGTTCAGCCGTAGTCATCGGCCTATGTGAGGGCAACCACACAAAATGGCTGCCGTTCACAAAATGGAACCCGAAGGTTCAAACGAAATCCCTAAATGCGTAGTGTTCTCATTGATCGATTAATGCGAAAACACTCGTACATACCGCACTCATGATTTGCGGTCCGCTGACACCAAAATCGTCTTTTTCCGACGACCTTTATTGAACGGGTTCAGAACCACCGAACCTCAGACCCTCAAACTACGGAACTACAAAACATGTTGATCCCTTAACTACTAATGACAGTTATTTGTTGGAAGCTGTCCTTTTTGTACAGTTTTTACATTTGGGCACTGAGCGATGTTAATAAATCATTGTTTTCTCTCAGCTACCCAATTTTAATTCACACTATTTTTTCGCACTGTAATATAGATCTTTTCCCATCATAAATGGCAATATCTCCACATATGTAGGCCTTCCAGTGTTTCGGAGGTGGTATGGGATATTATCAACAAGTCCCAGTCTTACCATCAACGTTTTCACTATGGAAATATCAGGAGGAGACCCAGATGATGACTAAGGATAGCATCGTTTGGAGACTGATGGGTATCCACACTCCAAAAGAGATCTTTATACTGTTTAAATTGTTTAGGCGTTTGAGTTGATTTTTCAGTGAGGTGGATTTTGATAGTTCTAGACCCATGGACACTCTTGTGTAATATACATCAACTATACTATCCTTGTTTGCACAGAAGTAGACATCATTTTTGGAGAGGTTAGGCGGGTAATTGATAATGAAGACGTTAGATCCTGTGGGATTGGGACTTATTTCCATTTTGGCAGTGTGTCCTGGTGAGGGAGGGGCCCTACTAACGAGTTTATGGAGGAGAAGCTAGTTTTAATTTATTGATTAAAGTATAACTAGCCCGATAGAAGACCTAGTGGGTGGGCAGAGTAGGTTTGGAGCGGGTAGTTAGGTGCAATAAATATAGACTTCAGAAGTAGGTTAATTGGAGTAGGGAGACTACATAAGGAAGCTATGGGAACTGGGAGTGGGGTTTAGGGGGAAAAACAGCAAGAAGAACTGTGGGTAAAGATAGAATTGAGTTGGCTGTGTGCCTGAGAAGCGAAAGACTTGCTGTTGTCTATCTGGGGTCTGTGTAGTCAATTATTCAAGATGAGTGTGCTGAAAAGATGTCCAACATTGTTAGAATGTAACAAGAAAGGAGTCCTACCATTGTCTTTAATCATCTGGTTGAGAGAGGGGAGTTGGACTACTACAGTTTCCCACCCACAAGATCTGGTATGACTCGAGTAAAGGAGGGTTAGTCCTACCTCTCTTTTGATTGATGCTTGTGCTGTGGTAAAGGATCACTGTGGGACAAGTCTTGGTTTGTGGGCCTCGAAGCGGGCATCATCTGTAGAGGTGATTCTTAGTGAAGAAGGGTGGAAGCATCCTATTCATAGGACAAAATGGATGTAGGCCACATGGAAGAATCGATGAGGGAGCCATCTTGAGGCGATGATTTACTCGCCAGATGCAGAAAAATTAAGCAGTAAAACCTGGCATCCGAGCCAGCAAGAACAGCAGCAAATCGGAGGACGGAGCTCCGGCGAGAACGCCACGGAGGAGTGGATGCACCCTGCAATCCAGCCTGGGGAGAAGACCACGTTCAATCTGTGGGGGTTCCCTCACAGAAATGTGAGGACAATGTGTATTTTTAGCCACATTTGAGGATTGTTCATGCGCTTCTGTGCACAAAATCTAGTGAGAGCCATACAATTCAAACCACTCTAGCAACCCCTGTGTTTCTAGTGATCAGAAATGTCTGGATATATTAGGTGTCCCTTGGTGGCGGCAGAGCTAGGGCACAGAATTTGCAGCTACCCACATTGTGAAAGAAGCATAGATTTTGTTGAGTGAAATATGATGTCTCCAGGTCAGGTTTTAGGGTCATACAAGTGAGGTATTATTTTTATAGGGAGACGAGTGGAAACAAAGAATAGTAGAACATTTGTTATTACCAATTAGATTTCTCTGCATTTGTGGCTTCCAAATGTAAGCCAGTGTACAAGAAATAAGACATTTTTGCAAAATGCTCTCTGAATCCCATGATAATATGGGTAACCCCAAATTCAGAGGTGTACAAATTACCACTGCTCCAAAACTCAGCATCTAGATTACATGTCAGAAATACATAGGTTTCCTTCATACTCATTTTTCCTCTTTATATATGATCAAATTAATGTTTCCATGCTCAGTACACAATTAAAAAACATTTTACGGTGCAGCTTAGTTGTTGGATTTTGGTACCTCGAGTCCTTAGAAAATCTACAAACCCTATATATCTCCACAACCAGATAGGTATAGTGGACATAATGGTTCATTGCTTTTTAAAATTGTCCCTCTTGAAAAGAAGTTAGAATGAAAACGTCACATATAACTGATTTATTTCAACAGTTAGTTTCTTTAGGAAAATCTTGAGGGATCTACACAATGACCCGTTGCAGACTTCAAATTTTACCAACTTTTCAGAGGTCTTTAGCTTTCCAGGATTAACCATAGACTTCACACCCTGTTTACATCACAAGCTGGGCATACGTTGAAAGCACAATACAAAAAAATACTGGATTACCTCTTAGAAAAATTCCAAAACAGTGGTAAAGTTTATTTTTAGCTCTGCTTGTCTCTGAAAGCTGGATAAAGGTAATTTTAGCACAACAGCACTTTTGTTGGTGGCATTTTTATGAGATAAACAACATTTTCTTGTGCAGCAGTTTTTTTCTTTTTTCCCAAAACCCCCAAAATGTAGCTATATTTTGGCTATTTTCTAGGTACACTCCAGGGAACCGACAAACCCTGGGTACATTTAAAATCTGCATGATGTTAGGAAAAAATGATGCAACTTTTGCTTGGATGACATATCTAGGAAAAATGTTATGTGGCTTAAGTGTGAAGTACCCCAAATAGCACAAAAAGGGCTTAGCACCTCAGTGGAAATGCCTCAGCAGTTAGGGGGTTAACAGCTGTTGGCTGTTGCAGCAAACAGCCACTTTTAAACTTTTGTTTTTTTGTTGATGAGACTTCTTGAAATGGTCTTCAATCTTTTCTCCACCAATTGTAATGGACTGAAAGAAGCCATCTTCTATAAGTCTCAATGTTTACCAGAATAACTTAAACCCCTTCAGAAACTGGGACATCCACAATACAGTCAGTGGAACTAACTGACTACGGTTTTAAAGAGATTTCTAAATGTCTTAGAAAACCTGTTAGTGACTGTCTTGAATACTTTGTTTGTGTGCAAAGTCAACAGGAATCTACATAATGCCCTACGTTACTCTTTAAAGACGGCTATCAAAAATACTAATATACCCATTCTTTTATGGTTTTCACACCACAATGTTCTAATATATGTGTGTCATGATACATTCTCGTAATCTAGGATCGTAATTCACGATTAGGTAACCACAGTATCTTAGACATAAAGGTTAGTGCATTTTTAATTACAACATCTTCTGGGCTTTGTTCTACAAAATTTGCTGGACTCTGTAATGTAAGAAGGGCCTCTCGTACTCACAAGGCAACATTCAACTCCCATTAAAAATGTGGATGAAGGAAACAGTACTTGTACATCCTCTTGATGATTAATCTCAGAAGAGTACTCTGATAGCACATCAAATCGAATATTGTTAAAGCTAGGAATGTAAGATACTTGAATGCCAAATTGGGAATAGAAGCAAGCCCATCTGCCCTCTCTTATGCCGTCCCTGAACAGGGGGGAGATAAGTCACTCTATGAATTCACGCAGCTGACTGCAGATGAGTTTAGGGGAGTGGCCATTGTTATTACGTCCGGGTCCCCGCTTGATCCGATTCCATTAAAAATTTGGAAAGAGTTCGAGGTTGAGCTCTTTCCTACGCTTCGGCTGGTTTGGAACCAGTCTCTTTCTACTGGAGTGGTCCCACCTCAGTGGAAACAAGCGGTGGTGACCCCATTGCTGAAAAAGCCCACCCTCGATCCTGAGTGCTTGAAGAACTTCAGGCCCATCTCGCTTCTACCCTATCCAGCCAAAATTGTAGAGCGGGTGGTGGCGGGCACTCTCTCTAGGTACCTAGAATAGCATAAACTTCTGGAGGAAGTCCAGTTTGGCTTCCGGCCAGCTCATGGTACCGAGACGGCCTTGGTGACCGTGTTGGATGAGCTTCGTTGGCGGGCAGACAGGGATCAGGCAGGTGTTCTGATCCTGCTTGACCTGTCTGCCTCCTTCGACACAGTGAACCATGGGATCCTGCTGGATAGGCTGAGAGAGGTGGGGGTTGTGGTTAGTGCCCTTGGGTGGTTTCAGTCCTTTCTTCAGGACAGAAAACAAGCTGTGTTCTCCCCCCTTTCCAATCCGCCTTTTCTACCATCTCGCATGGCGGTTCTCAAGGCTCGGCAGTTAGTCCGATATTATTTAACATCTATATGAAGCCCTTGGTTGCAGTCATCAAACGACATGATATTGAGATTGTCAACTATGCTGATGACACGCAGTTGATTCTCTCCTTGGAGGGAGATCACTCAACTTCCTTGGAAGTATTTCAGAACTGCCTGTGAGACACGGCGGGTTGGCTGAAGGCCAATACCCTGCAATTTAATACAGGAAAAACTGAGGTGTTATACTGCCCAAGGGCCAGGTTTCAATCTGTTCTACCCTGCAACTTCTGGCCTGCTTATTTCTCTCCATCGGTGCAGCCGGTGAAGGCGGTGCAGAACCTGGGTGTCATGTTTAACAGCAATATTACCCTGGAGACGCCGGTTTCAAAGATTGCTAAGGAAAATCCTTCCTCTGCTGCCGTCCTCTGCCCGGGTAGAGGTGGTGCGTTGCACCGTACTCAGTAGGTTAGACTACTGTGATTCTCTGTTATTGGAGTCTCCAAACTACCTTATGGACAGACTCCAGGGAATTCAGTCTGCGGCGGCAAAATTAGCCTTGGGTGGCCCACAAGATCATCCTCTTCTAGGGCTCTGGCTCAGCTGCACTGGCTCCCGGTGAGACAGAGAGTCCAATTCAAGTCTCTCTGCTTGGTCTTTAAAGCCCTTCATGGGTCAGGCCCTGCTCGTTTGCAAAGGAAGTTCGTGTGGCATGCCCCGGCCCGTAATCTTCGATCCTCCTCGGCTAGAGTGGTGATAATACCTAGGTTTAAGAAAGCCAAAGCAGGAGGAAGATCATTTGGTGTGGCCGCAGCGAAACTGTGGAATGCCCTTCCGGTTGAGTTTAGACACATCCCTGACCTCCATCTATTTAGGAGGAGCTTAAAAACATGGCTATTCCCGAAGCTCTAGCTTGTCATCAGTTTGGCCCCCCTCTGATATGAGTCTGCCAGCGCCAGGATGCCTTTTAGGTGATAGCGGGCATTAGAAATGAAATACATAAATATGCTAACACTGTATCTTCTAGAGGACTTGCAAACTTCTATGGTCTACATATACTTCTACTTGAAGCCTGGCCCGTAACAAATGTTGTCACTCTGTAAAGGCATTCTTCTTCACAAGTAACCCTTTGTCTAAAACAGAATAATTGGCCCAGCAGCATGTCAAAGGTACACATCAGACAGGTAAAAACTGACATAACTGACAGGGACCACTGTATAAATAAAGCTCAGCAAGTTTGAATAGAAACATGCATCTGCATGCAGATTCAAGGCATCTGCACGCAGATGCAATTTCAAAGAAAAACAGAACCAAGAAAGCATCTATGTTCTGCCAGTGCAGGAATCTGAGCGCGAGAGCGGTGAGAAAACAAAGGACACCGCTCACGCGCATGCCGTGAGCAGAGCTTGAGAACGTTTACCTATAAATTCATTACAGCACAGTACAACACCGTCCCCTTTATAAAAGAAACAAAAGAAAAGTAGAACAGTCACAGGAAGGGACTGTAAAATGCCAACAACAAATAGATTAGTCCACATAGAAATCTTTGAATTTGAAGCATACCCACATTTCATGCAAGTCTCTGTGAAACAGAAGAAGACGCATCTGCTTCATAATTGTCAGCAGTGCGAAGTAAAGAGTTAGCCCTGTCCAAACCAGTACTATCACCTTGGAGTTCAGACAAGGAATTGCTTGAACTTGGGCCAGCAATGCCAGGCCCAGAGAAATCCAGGTAGTCAGAATCCTCCTTTTTCTTTATGTGAGAAATTTTTTATGCTTGCTCTTTAGATACCTTCACAAAATCCCTTTTAATCCACCGGCCTTTGCCTTTTAAAATGCTGAGCCTTTAGACACTCTTTCAACCACCACTGGAACAGACCACTTGGATTCTCCTTTCTTCACTCTTTTAGGAATCCTTACTAAAACAATGTCACCAACCATCAAATCACTTGTACGCACCTTATGTTTGCGATCTAATGCTAACTTAGACAGCATTTGCTTCTTAGCTACCCGGGAAGTGACACCTTCTAACCACTTATGAGATTCTTGCGTGTTCATATTCCTGACCCAGTCAGGACAACATTAACACCTGGGTAACCTTTTCTTAAACAAGACAAGGAGAAACACCTGTCATGCTGTGTGGGAGAAGTAAATATGACCAGAGCTTTTTTGTCAAAAATGTCTTGGCATCCCAACCCATTGTTAACGCAGTTTAAATGCCCTGTTTGAGAAAGCAATTCATTTTCTCAACCAAACCATTGAAAGAAGGTGAGTAAAGTGCTGTAGTTATGTGCTTGATACGTTGTTCATCCAAAAATGTGTACAAATGTACATCCTTTTGGAAACAAAGTGTGTGCCATTAAGGAAGGAATCTTTAGTGTGTTGTGTAGGGGGAGTTGGTAAGTGGAGGAGTTTAGAGGTCAATTTGATTATAGGGGTAGAAAGAGACTGTGGTTTGCGTGAGAAGGAAAGGTACTCTTAAAAAGAAAAGGGAGATATAAAAAGACGTTCAAATGAGGTCCACAAAGGGCATTCATCTGTGGGCTCAATTAGCCAGTAAGACACCTGACGTAGAAGAAATGCTTTTTGATATGTCCTAAATCTGGAAAATAAACTCAGTTTCATCTTTGAAACGAGTTAACCTTTTCAAAGACATTTTGGATTTGTTGTTGTTCCATAAAAAGGAAGAGAGTATACAATTAACCTTGTTAAATGATTTAACAGGGAGAGGAACTGGAATGTTGGATATAGTGTATAAGACTATAGGCGACAACATCATTTTAATGGTGTCTAAACGTCCCCATCAAGATAAGTAGAGGGGATGCTATTTAGTGGTCAAGTCTGAAAGCTTTTGAGTGCATTTATTCATGCACAATGCTATTGTCTCAAATAGTAGGTGTTATATACAGTCCTAGATACTTAATGTGGTTGGGACTCCATGTGAAATTAGAAGCACTAAAATCTGGTTTAAAAGTATGTTTGGTTAAGGGCAGAATTTCGCATTTCGTTGTTAAGCTTATATCCAGAGATAAGAGCATATGCTTGGACTTCAGCTAGAAAGGCAGGAATATATTCGCTGGGGGGGAACATTAAAAGCAGGATATCATCAGCATAAGCTGCAAGTTTAATATGATAATTAGTCATTTGGAAGCCATGCAAATTTGGGTTTTGGCGTAATTTGGAAAGGAAAGGTTCTAGGGCAAGATTAAACAAAAAGGGGGATAAGGGGCATCCTTGACGAAGTCCGCTACCTAAAGTATGTCTCTTGTTAGTAATAGAAATTTGTTTTCACAGGATTTGAGGAGAGGCACAAAAGGGCGGCTGTAACCTTATCACCACAGCACCTAAAGATAGGTGGGGTGAAACTGGGCCACTACACCGCCATATGTCACTACATGAAGGAAATGTTGCGTAACTGAAGCGCGGGGTCAAAAATATGCAAAAATGTATGCCTCCTTTGCAAATAAAGATGCGTTTACGCCGCGTTTGGAGATAAGGTAAAAAACAAAATGGCGTCTGTCATAGCGCGACCCCGCCGGTGGGCTAAAAAAGATGAAAAGTAATGTGGAAATTACCGGAGGAGTGTCCAGAGTGATGGCATCCCTGCGGGTCTCGGTTCACGCACACAGCTTTCCAGAAAGCTTCCAAAATAAGTTGTGTCGGGTGGTGTTCGCCTGCACTGGTCTGGGAGCTTCATCGCTGCGCTGCCATGCCTGCCGGGCTCCAAGCCAAGCCCCCGGTTTCTCCCTTTCTGGACCTGTGAAGTATTATGGTGTGATTGTCTATATTAATGGCATATATATAGATTAGGTAAATTATTGACAAGAGCATTTATTTTTTGAATACTGTTTACAGTACCCTGGCTTTTGGCTAGTAAGGGGTCACTCTCGAGTTTTGACACAGTTGTAGAAGGACAAGCAATTTCCAGAAGATCAAAGAGTAAACTACCAAATTTGGATGAGGTCTCACAAGGAGAATTCAGGAGCACTCTTTAACGTGCAGTGAAGAAATCCTTGAGCTGAGAGAAATACATGATCCCAGCAGAATCCAGAGACAAGGGACACCTTAGTGCGGTGCGCTGAAAACTTAAAATGTGCCTCAATCCAATAACAAAGAGAAGTAGGCGTAGAGACTTGGCATGAAGTAAGTGTCAACATTAAAGAAAACCCGTGGACTCCGTGATGTGTGTTTTCGTTTACAATTGTCGCCAAAATGTGCATTTGCAGCGTGGTGGCTCCAAATTACACCCTCCTGGTCTTCCTCCATTTCACAGCAGACCTCCTCTCAGGATGTATCTTCTTATCATTTCCAGAGCTTTCCTGCATTGCCATGCAGGGTGTTTTAACAACTTGTCACAAATTCGTTGCTGCTTGCGAGAGGATCTTGAAGAATGAGACAGGAACCCCTTAAGTAGAGTAGGGTATCTTCCTTAGGTACATGCTATACACACACACACATACACACACACACACCAACATTCTCATACATTACCATTCATTGAGCATTCCAGACACACCTTGGACATACAGGGAATGGGGCACAGAGGATACCACACAGTCATCTCCAAATAAACTACCAATCTACCAGCCAGATCATGGACTGAGATCCACAAGAATTTGTTAAGGTTGTAGGCAATCTTTTCTACAGGAAAAAGACTTAAACCATCTATTTCCTTTCTACAAGGTATTTACTGATATTAACCTATCTTTGGTCCTATTCAGCACTAAGCAAGCATCTGTGGAGAATGTGTCCCATTGAAGTTCAACATTCCATTGTTATGTGATGAACAGCATTATAAGATGCTATTTCAGCCCCTAGCTTTGGACACCAAGATCTCTGACAGGAACTGAACTCATTTGTGACAACTCTCGTGATCAAAAATGTGTTTCTTTATTACTCAGAGAAGTAACCTTTATCTGCTCCTTAGGGTAACTAAGTGCTCTCCAGCAGCCGCAATGGAATATGCCTGCTCTATATCACACTCAGTAAATTAACAAATAGATCAGCATTCGAGGTTATTGAAACGCTCCTGTGGACCCTTGCCATGTGTTATGGGTTCCCGTCTTGAAAAATCTATTCATGGGCTCGTTTCCTTTTTTGGGGTCATACCACTAAATGCTAATTGCATTACCTCATCTGATCATTATGGAACTAATGCAAGTTCAGGAAGATCGTGTAATGTCCGTATAGTATAGGTAATTTCATGTCCTTTTAACAGTTTCGGGGCATTTCTAAACGAGAGCCCGGTGAAAAGACAAGAAGATAACAACGAGAACCGTCTGTAAACTGACGTACTCTACCACCACCTATAAGCCGAGGAAGGTCTGTAAACTGTCGCGCTCTGCTACAGCGTGCCGCGTGACAGAACATTCTAAGACCCCACCTGCTGGTTACAGGGTATTAACTTCAAAAATGTGCCGCATCCAACGATGTTCTCCCCGTCACTTGTAATCAAAACATCGCCCTCGCGCCCCACATCCTTCGTGCTCAAGAGCGAAAGTAGATAAAACCACTCGCAGGTGTCCACGCGGCAGAATATGAAGTGCAAACCAAACACAGGCCCAGCTGGGCGGCTCGTTTGCCGCGTGTAGTCGCCCCTCTGTTTTGAAACTGTTGACAGTACTACTAAAAATATTCCCCTGGGTACAGTTCGGCGCAGGATGAGTAAGAGGCCAGCTGCGGAGATGTCTCTGTGTTTGGCTTACCTGCCTTGTTGATTTATAGGAAGTCCCCCCTATAATGTACAGTCTGTAACCCAAAACAGTTAACCTTTCAAGCCGGGCCTGTAATAAAGCAATCAGCCACAGGAAGCGGCCATGACAGATCTTGCATTACAAGCGCTATTTATACAGGCTAATTAAATCTGCTTTCATTGTTATTCCATAAACGACTAAAGCTGGATTCCATAAGGTCAGATTTGAATTTAGGGGGTCATGTCTGCCGAGGCCGCGTCTCCTGGCAAATAATTCTGGGTAAAGATGAAGGAACTCTCAGCAACCTTTGAAGAAAACCTGAGAGTGAGGGAGCCACGCAGTAACATAAAATACTGTAAAATGCTGAGAAACGAAAACGTATTTAGTGTTGTTGATTTGAGCAATCGTATATTTTAATACAGTACGCTATATCTTAATAAAGAAGACAGAGATTGAGTGAATTGATGTTGCTGAATGAAAATATGCTTTTCATTAAAAAAAAAAACAACACACAGTAGGCGATCTTTGAGGGACATTACTTGCTCGTCAACAATAAATGTAATGCTCAAGGGTTTTCAAAATAATATACTGATTCATACATTTCATATTCTCATTTCATATATATATATATATATATATATATATCTTAATGTAAAAATACATTTAATTCCAATTCACATAGCTAGAACACGTTAAAAAACACTTATAGGTGAACCCATCCCATCCCCCAACAGTCAGACACCTCTTACTAAACAAGCATTGGTAAATGCATTAGGTTTCGCCTATTTGATGAATAAATAAGCTGTTTTTTGTTGTAAATTGTAGCTTGGTGACTAGTTGCGCAATGTAAGTTACTGAAAGTCTGTTCAAGTGTTATGACTTGTTTTTAAAGAAAGGCAATATATTGTAATGTTCCTGGTCTTATTTTGAAGTGGGGAGATTAGTTACATGGGTTAGTACTATGATAAAAAAATATGTACCAGAAAATAACAAAATTTCAAAAAACAGTGAGATTTGCAAATGGCAGAGAAGTAAGGCGAAGCTGGACTTTTCTAAACATGCAGAGCAAACACAGCTAAACTGAGACATAGGAATAATGTTACTACCCATCTGGACAGTACTAATGATATTGATCTCAGAAAGATTATTTTCTGGGTAGACCCTACCGCCAGTTGGATGCTCATCTCTCTGATTTATCTTACCTGCCACTACGATTAGAATATAAAAGCACAGCCTGTGATCGCGAGAAAAACACTGACCCATTGCATGGATGAGTTGGTAGACTGAGCCACAAGAACCAACTTTAAAAGCATTATTGTCTCTTGGAGTGCTTTGCGATACAGCTGAATTACAAAAACAAGCCCATGTGAGTTGTGACCCACTGCACCTTTTGACACACCTAGCACAGGCCCACATGGGCCGTAAGCCAATGCACTTCCTGCCGTGTTCTACGCTCGTCCATGTGAGTTCTGAGCTACTGCACTTCACATACCTCACTCAGACCCATGACGATTGAGTACTTTGTTTTGTCCAGATGTCCTTGGGCAGAGGCATACCTGCTTGAGATTTTTGCATAACCAAAAGATGAATTACAAATAAGGGCAAAAAAGTGTTGATGACAAAGATCCAATATTGGCCAATAGTACATGCGAGTAACATCTTAATGTCTGCACAGAGTGATCTATCTCGGATGGAGCGGGCCCATCACTAATGTGAATACAACGTGCTATTGGAAGAAACAAAATACCACAAAGACACTTGTTCGCATAGCAGTGATCCATCAAGAGCACTGGTGCCCGATGTGTGTGCTTTTGATTGCAATCGCAACAACCAAGAGGCATATTCACAAGGAGCCATCACCGAATTAACGGCACTTTATCGCAGCCAAAGTCATGATACATTTACCACCCTATTCACAAGCTGGTGCTCACATCCCATAACACCAGTTTACCTGTGATAGCAGCTGCAAAAAACATCGCCACAGAGGCCCCCGCAACTATTGCTAATGAGATGCGGAGTAGGCGTTCCTGTGCAAAAAGCCGCGACAACACGACACCTCAACATTCACAATGACCAGCCAGATCCGCGATAAGAACACAAAACACGCAATAAGGCACGTTAGCAGCTGGAAATTAACACCTGCTCTGAACTCGTGTAAAGTTGGACCACAGCTTGCACCACAAAAGGGAGCCCAGCCCACAGCCACACCTGAAGACAAACAGATGCCATGGAGCAACTGAACATGCAGCATGGGAACCCAAGAGAGCCACAATACCCACCAACATCCAGGGCCACCCCTCCCTGGCACCCCTGACCAAAGACATGCCACATCACAGCTACACCTAAATATGTACAAAATAATCCGCCTGATGTCGTACCATCAGGTCTGTTGTGATATGCTTGTGTCACCACAGAAATGAGCATCACACATTCACTTTCAAAGCAACCAATGAAACTTTATTGAAATCAACACAGAAATGAAATTAAGACACATGGCGGCTCCCCTCAGGACAATCCCTAGGCCACATCCTGCAAGACAAAAAACATGATGAGGAGATGTGTCCTGCGCACATAAAAGGCCAGAGAGAGAGCGAAAGAGAGAGAGAGAAGAAGAGAGGGTGAGAGAGAGAGAGCGAGAAGAAGAGAGGGTGTGAGAGAGAGAGAGAGAGAGAGAGAGGAAGAGAGGGGGAGAGAGAGAGAGAGAGAGAGAGAGTGCCGCCCCTGTGCATCCAGGCCACACTGCTCACCTGCTGCCACCGGTGTGTCCTCAACCACTTGCCGGGATGTATAGCAGGCAACAAGGTCCCACGTCTGGTGCCAGGTCTTGATTACACCATGGCACAGGACATACCAGCACACCCAGCAACACAGACTACACAGCCGCTCAGCCCAATGGGTGCCACTAACTCTGTGATCCCATAAGCGAGGCCACGTGGTGGTAGGTCCACGCAGCCCGCTGGCTGGGCCTCCACTGTGGTCCAGCAAGGTACAAAATCCTAACCAGTCCCGACCGCCAGGACAGGCATCACCGCAGGTTGCACACCTGCTCATCAGCTTAAGGTGCCATTGACTCAGTGCACCCAAAGTCACTGTCCCACGGCGGGGTGCCTGTGCCATCGCAATGCAGCATGTGCCACAAACTCTGTTCAACCCCAGTCACCGTCCCGTGGTGGGGTGCCTGTGCCGTCCGCAATGCAGTGGGTGCCACAAACCCTGTTCAACACCAATCACCGTCCCGTGGCGGGGAGCCTGTGCTGTCTGCAATGCAGCATGTGCCACAAACCCTGTTCAACCCCATGCAACGTCACGTGGTGGTAGGCCCATGCCAGCTTCAAGGCCTCTGGTCCGTCATACAGTCACCACCGGCAGAGGGGTATGTGACATCGTCGCCCCCTTATATTTGCGGGGTCACTTGGCCTGTGATGCCTGTGTGTTGGACAGGCCACATGAAGGGCTCGCTCCCTCCCCGCACGACAGGGCCCGGGCACCGGCTCTCCAGGTGCTACCCACAGAAGCAACTCGCAAACCGTCCCCTACGGGACCCCTGCTCCCGGACATCTCTGTATTACCGGCCCGGGCCACCGTCAGCACCATTGCCCGGCCCGGCCGCCATCTTAGACACTGCACCACAAGGCCGCGTGGCCTCAGCTCGACCCCAACCCTGGGCCTGGCCAGGCCCCGACAGCCCGGCACCACCATCCACCCAGGAGGTGAACGGACCACTTGGCAGGTCAATGGGAGGAAGAAGTGTCGATGGCTCTCCCCCGCCAGGTGCCGATCGCCCCCAGCCTCCCCGGGCGCTGGCTCCACCCCCCTGCTGGGTGTCTGGACTCCCTCATCCCGGACCTCCCGACCTCCAAGTGCGAGGGTCCGGACATCAAAGGGCGCCAGACCTATAACTGGGGCAGCTCCAGAGCAGGAAGGGAGTTGTATCCTGGAGTCGAGAGACCCCGGGAAGAACTCATCCTTGACGGACTGCTGGCGCTGCCGCAGCCCTGCCTTGCGAACTGTCGTCCTGCCGCTGGCGCTGCTGCGGCCCTCTGCAATCTACCATCTTCGTTGGGACCTGCTGGCGCTGCCGCGACCCGTTGTAACTACCATCTTCGTTGGGACCTGCTGGCGCTGCCGCGACCCGTTGTAACTACCATCTTCGTCGGGACCTGCTGGCGCTGCCGCGGACCGTTGCCACCTTCGACCACTCCGGGATCTGCTGGCGCTGCCGCAACCCGTCCTTCAAGAACGCCGAGCTCGAGGATTGTGAGCTACCCATCATCTCATCATAACTACCAGATTGGTAATAAGACTGTCCCGCTACCCCTTTCCCATCCAAGAGACTAGAATCGAGGGGACCCCTGAGTCCAGACCTCCTTGTACCATTCTACCGTACTTCAAGATTACTTATAAAGAACGTTAAATCTTATCCTTGTGTGGTGCCTATTCTGTGGGGGGGAAGTTACTTGTCGGGTGCAAACAGATCATCGCCCCCTTCAATGGTTAATGCAGATGCGGGGGGAGAATCCCAAGCTGTTGCGATGGTCCATCTCCCTGCAGGGGATGGACTTCACTGTGGAGCACCGCCCTGGCCAGGATCACGCCAACGCGGATGGCCTGTCACGCTTTTTCCGCCTCGACGAGGAAAGTCCCCAAGAAGATGGGTGACTCTCCCCGCCTTCAGCTGGGGGGGACGCATGTTGGACAGGCCACATGAAGGGCTCGCTCCCTCCCCGCACGACAGGGCCCGGGCACCGGCTCTCCAGGTGCTACCCACAGAAGCAACTCGCAAACCGTCCCCTACGGGACCCCTGCTCCCGGACATCTCTGTATTACCGGCCCGGGCCACCATCAGCACCATTGCCCGGCCCGGCCGCCATCTTAGACACTGCACCACGAGGCCGCGTGGCCTCAGCTCGACCCCAACCCTGGGCCTGGCCAGGCCCCGACAGCCCGGCACCACCATCCACCCAGGAGGTGAAAGGACCACTTGGCGGGTCAATGGGAAGAATAAGTGTCGATGGCTCTCCCCCGCCAGGTGCCGATCGCCCCCAGCCTCCCCGGGCGCTGGCTCCACCCCCCTGCTGGGTGTCTGGACTCCCTCATCCCGGACCTCCCGACCTCCAAGTGCGAGGGTCCGGACATCAAAGGGCGCCAGACCTATAACTGGGGCAGCTCCAGAGCAGGAAGGCAGTTGTATCCTGGAGTCGAGAGACCCCGAGAAGAACTCATCCTTGACGGACTGCTGGCGCTGCCGCAGCCCTGCCTTGTGAACTGTCGTCCTGCCGCTGGCGCTGCCGCGGCCCTCTGCAATCTACCATCTTCGTTGGGACCTGCTGGCGCTGCCGCGACCCGTTGTAACTACCATCTTCGTTGGGACCTGCTGGCGCTGCCGCGACCCGTTGTAACTACCATCTTCGTCGGGACCTGCTGGCGCTGCCGCGGTCCGTTGCCACCTTCGACCACTCCGGGATCTGCTGGCGCTGCCGCAACCCGTCCTTCAAGAACGCCGAGCTCGAGGATTGTGAGCTACCCATCATCTCATCATAACTACCAGATTGGTAATAAGACTGTCCCGCTACCCCTTTCCCATCCAAGAGACTAGAATCGAGGGGACCCCTGAGTCCAGACCTGCTTGTACCATTCTACCGTACTTCAAGATTACTTATAAAGAATGTTAAATCTTATCCTTGTGTGGTGCCTATTCTGTGGGGGGGAAGTTACTTGTCTGTACGATCGCTGGAGACGGCTCTCCCCGGAGACCTCTCCCCTTGTCCTCGGCCGACCCTCCAGGTCCCGTCTAACACTGTGCTGGATGGGTTTGGTGTGCGTGCAAACCTGCCCTCAGGGAGTGGCTGTGACATGCTGACAACTAGACCAGTAACCTGCACCCCACCAGCGAGTATGCCTGTGACGGTAAGCAATGAGGCCCCCCCCCCGTAGCGTAAGTGGAGTGGTCTGGCCTGGCATACGCCGTACCAGGCAGGGCCTGCAACAATTACTCAGGAGCTCTGGGCGTGGTTCAGTCCATGTACGGACAAGAAAGTGGCTGATGCATGTGTCCCTGTTGTGGTGTCCTCTGGACCCGTAACACAAATTGATATGTAGCACCCTCTGATTGGCATCCCACATTATGAACACCATTGATGCAAGGGAAATCACTGACCCTACATTCATCCACACATACATACATGAATGATGGAAGACATGACACAGCAGTGCATCATAGGATTTTTATTGCACAACCAGTGCCGTTCTGCAGCTGGAGCGGTACAGGTCAATGCCAACCACACTTTACAAAATGGGCCGGTGGAGGGCCAGACAGAGTCCATCCGGGGATGACAAGTACTGCGGAAGAGGAGGGGTGCAGTCCGCAGTCTGGTCGTCATGTATTTGGTCATCAAACAGGATGTGGCAGTCCATGTCGCAGTCCAGGGTGAGTGCATCTGTGTGATTCGGGGGTCAGTGGAAGGTCATGAGGCCATGTGCAGGACCAAGCAGAAACAGGCCAGGTGGCGGAAATGAATGCTAATGAGTCCTTCTGATCACAGGCACATCCAAGTTCTCGTCCTCGGATGTGTGCTCCATCCCACCTGTTGGTGTTGAAGTACCAGCTGCAGCACTGTGTGCCACTGGCACATCAGGGGCTGGAGGTGGAATGTCGGCCGCACTGTGTGCCACTGACACATCAGGTGCCGGAGTGGATAGGCCTGCCGCACTGGGAGGCAGAGACACACCAGGGGGCGGGGATGTGGATGGTGTGGGGGCAGCAGCATGCATCATCACCACTCCTTGTGGCAGCAATGCCATGATGAGGATCTGCAGGGCATGGTAGATCCCAGCTACATTCCACTGATATGCAGTGGTGGCTGCCATCCTTTCCGCCGCCATCCGCACCATGTCCTCCATGAGCCTCCGCATGTGTGCCAGCTCACGGCTGGTATCACTGGAGCCACTCTGAGCAGACATGTGTTCTTCTCTCCGCGTCATGACTCCAGCAATGTCATTCAGGGCTCATTGGAGACCATGGAGTGGGCCTACACACCCAAGGATGGCATCAAGTTTGGTTACCATGATGCCGAAGCCCTACCACACCTGCTCTGTGGTCTCCCTCTGGCAGTCCAGCACACAGCATTGGAAGGTCATGTGTTGTTCCTGGGGATCTTGGGGAAGTGCCGGGGCTGTGCGTGCCTGCTGCTGTGCGCTTTGGGTAGTGGGTGGGGTCTCTTCAAAGCAGCTGGTCTGCCCTGATCCTGGAGTTGAGTGACGGATGAGGTCAATGATGTCTTGGATGGTTTGGTGTCGATGCTAGCGTCATCAGTGAAGAGTGGCTGGGACTGCTCTGCAGGAGGTGTTGACGGTGCCCCTGCGATCTGAAGGGCAGATGGTGTATTACAATGTGTCCACATGTATGTGGCCGCATGGTACATGTTAACAATCAGACAGCATGGCATTGTACATTGTGACAGTCTTTAGATCTGGGCGAGGACCCAGAGACATTGTGGGTTTGCACTGTTCTGTGCTTGATTGTGCATGTGTGCTATTGTGCCCATCTCCACCCATCCCCCTAGTACCTGGTGGTCACTCACCCTGTTGCGGTTGTTTTATGTCCTGTCGAGAAGTGTCCGATCCCCCGACTCCGGCCACAGTCTCCACACTGATGACTGTTGACACCAGCTCCTCCATGTCATCCAGCTCGAACTGTGGGGCTGGGCCGCCTCCTCCAGTCTGCATTACTGCCTTCTGGTTGGCAGAGAGTTTCTCCTTGGTGTTCCGCTTGATGTCATTCCATCGCCTCTTGACCTCGTCCATTGTCCTCTTGTGCTCCCCGACGGCATTCATCTTGTCAACGATGACCCGCCAGATTCCATTTTTGGTGCCCATTGACACGTTGGAGGTGACGAACAGTTGTTGATGGCGGCCCATCACCTCCATGACTATGATCCTGTTCGCCTGCGGACTGAACTTCCTTTTCCTCTTCTTCTTGTCCTTGCCCTTCCCTGTCCCCGAGCTCCCAATCTGGCCGTCCGGGGTGATTGTGGGGTTGCGTTCGTCTCCTGTGCCTGCTTCGGCTGCATCCATGGTGCTTGGGTGTTGGTCAGTTTGTGTTTGGGTGTTTTTTCTAATTTTATGGTGATTTTTCCCACCTGCCAGGTGTGTGTTGCAGGCCTGCTGCTGCTTATCGCTGATTTCCTCATCACGCTTTGGCCCATCGCATGGTTTTTGGTGTTGTGGTTTGTGTTTTGGACTCCATCGAGGTGGTTGTATCGCAGACACGGTCTGTGGTTTCGGCAGACAATTGCATGCTACCACCGTGTTGTGAATTCCACGTTGCCATGAGGTTATTAACCCGCGATAGGCTGCAATGTTGAAAGTTGCATTACGCTACTCTTGCAGTAGTTATCACAGGTTCTGTTGAATATACCCCCAAGGTTTTTTTCTTAACACAAACTGGCAAAACCAACAATATTGATTAGGCCATTGCAGTTTTAATATAATTTGAAGTTTTGAAGGCAGCTGCATAGTATTGTAGCATGTGTATAGCATCACAAGCCCCTATCGAGGAGCACTGCAAAAGCTACTATCCTCTAGATTGCCATAAAAAGATACAGGCACGTTTAAGGATGAAAGCTGTAACAAAACCTTTTTCGTAGTAGCCCACTCGGCCTGGGACATGTGTGCTAAATATACAAAGTGCACTTGCTAAAGGTTTGTTATTATAAGCTTAAACTGTCCTTGTGAAAGCTTTACCAGCCTTTCAAAAGAAATAGCCTAACATGTGGCTGACTCTGCTTTCCCACTATGCTCCAATTATAGATATTTTATTGGTTTAAAAGGGCAGGTACGGTGTGTTTGCATGCCTTTAATTTCGATGGGTGAGCTCCGCACTTGTCAGCAGGGACGTAATACTGAGAATAGGACAGCACAGGCATCTGTTAGTAGTAAAAAGGTACTCTGGGACAGTGAATACCTCCACTTCTTTTTTTAGGGCTCGGGCCTCCCCTACACGAAGTGTAGGCGGAGCTTGCGAGCTCTTTAGTATTTAGAAAAAAAAAGTTTCAGAAAGGACTCCGGCTGGGACATTCCTTAGATTTTTATGGCATCTGCCTAGTGATTCGTCTTCGCTGTGCTGTGTATTCAGTAGCGTTGACGTGATAGGATGTATGCAATGTACGCGTGCCCGAGTTGGCATTTTCGGTGCGCGAACGAGCACGGGAGAGTGATTAATCGTAATTAGGAGTTGTCAGAGTGCCCGTGTAATGCAATCCAGATGATGCGAGCGCACAGCGGTGAGCGCGTTCAATGTAAAATGACGAGAGGCAGCAGGCGAGGCTCACAGAAGATGACTCATACATGCTCGTCCACACTGTAGTTAAATAAAACAATCACCTTTGAGCACGTCGTGGGCACTGCCAGTGAGACGGGCACAGCGGCGACTACTGAAGTTACTCAAGCGGTTGTTGCATGAGTACAAGGAACGGACGCCAAGGTTTACGCCCCGGTCACTAGCATCTCCCCGGGCGCTGCCCTCCCTCACTGCCGTCTTCTAAGCACAGAGTGATGTGGCCAGTGCATTGCACTTCGTGGGGCCCAGCTTAATCTATAAATAGAAGAATACCAGAAAGGCAACCCGTCCCAAAGCGCTTTGTCGTAGCGGGTTCCTGTAAGGTCAAACATTGATATGTCACTTTGTCTCTGCCTGGTTTGCAGGGCCACGAGATAGTGAGGACTACATAAAGCACTATAAAAACACATTGACACATAAACGTTATTTTGCTACTGTCCAACGGTGATTGACTATTCCGATAATGAGGAGTTGCTTTAAGAAAATCATCGGGGTTTTGGAGAGCCAGTATACGTATAAGGTTAGTTCTGCTGGAAGGCTGTTCGAAAGGGGTAGAGTCAGTCACTATTTGTACGAGGCCCTCTGAACGGCTCAGAGGACTGGGGACACGTCAGCCAGTTGTTAATGTAGTGCCTCAAAACTTCTGACGAGATATGGAAGACACATGCGGCTTTGGTAGAGTCGGTTGCGTGCTTGGCAGGGACTTAAATGCCAGTGAACCCGGGGCAGTAGCACGTGAGACCGTCTCTGGGGAAAGTGGTGGCTTTGGGTAGTTGAGTAGTCAGTCCCATGCCAAGCGAATGCGTCTGGGGAAGATTCAGTCACATGCCAGACAAGTACCTCTGTAAATAATGTCGGAAGGGTTGGAGCAGAGAACGTCACATGGCAGATACGTTATTCAACAGGGCTTTCAGGGCTGGGGAGAGCCAGTCACACACGGAGCACCACGTGGCCGACACTTCCAAGCACATCATGTTTTAAGAGACAGGGGCACCTCCAGTTTTAATCCTATGCTATTTACAGGCACTAATCAGTGTTGAATTAGCGCCTCGGCGTTAGGCGAATCCTTCGGAAATGAGAGGCCTTGTGATCAATGCAAGTGTCTGAGTTTGGAGAACAGCAGGGGTTGAGGGCGTAACTGGAGAATTTAATTATTTAATTAGACACAAGCTTCTAAAGACCAGGATAATGCACATAGATTAGGGGTCGGCGCCCCCGACGAGAACACGTGTATTGCGAAGACCCTGCGCCCCTCCTCCGCGTGCATCCTTAATACCTCTCTAATTGCACTATCTACACTATCTACCCGTCCCTCTCTGTTAGAGGAATCACAGATCAGCACCCAGCTGCAAAAGGGTTGCATTACAACATCCTTGCAGCAGAGGGCGCAGAGGCGACGCCCTTTTGTGGCTTGCGTAACGTTCCATACATGCTCATGTCACTGTATTTGAGTGTTAGCACTCGACTAACAGACTGCCCCAACTCACACTCAAACACTATACCAAGGAACCCCTGCACAACGATTATGTGGGAGTTACCCAGTTTTAGTCAGACGGGGGCTCGCGAGCACTATGTTCTCCTTGGCCGGAAACAGCCACCCCCCACAGGCCTTCGCCCACCGCACCGAATGCCATCAGCGGACTATCGAACACCTCGACTTCCCTCGATCAGAGAACAATAGCGGCCCAATACACACTCGAGAAGCCCACCCAGGGGAGACTGAGCTGAGTCACCCACCAGCATGGCCCTGTAGGCTGGTCGAGTGCGAACAATGCTAACCTCCACCTGCTCTCTGTCAGAGATGTCTGAAAACTGCACAGCAAATACGAGAAGCTTGACAGCAATGGAAAGTCTGCTACTCATGATTTTTCACATTCTTTGTGGGGAAATGCGTTGATTGCTAAGGCCCATAGTGCCTGATGAAGTCAGCTGCCAGGGCAACAAGTATTGGCAAAGCCAATAGGGCCCGCATAGGTGAGAGCTATTGGCTTTGCTGGTGACGGAACCACTACGTCACCAGCCACGAGTGCAGAGTGAGTGTGAGTGCAGAGTGACTGTGAGTGCAGAGTGAGAGTGAGTGCAGTGTGAATGCAGTGTGAGTGTGAGTGCAGAGTGAGTGTGAGTGCAGTGTGAGTGCAGAGTGAGTGCAGAGTGCAGAGTGAGTGCAGAGTGAGAGTGAGTGCAGAGAGTGAGAGTGAGTGTAGAGTGAGAGTGAGTGTAGAGTGAGTGCAGAGTGAGTGCGGAGTGAGTGCAGAGTGAGTGCAGAGTGAGAGCGAGTGCAGAGTGAGAGCGAGTGCAGAGTGAGAGTGAGTGCAGAGTGAGTGTGAGTGCAGAGTGAGTGTGAGTGCAGAGTGAGTGCAGAGTGAGTGCAGAGTGAGAGCGAGTGCAGAGTGAGAGCGAGTGCAGAGTGAGAGTGAGTGCAGAGTGAGTGCAGAGTGAGTGCAGAGTGAGAGTGAGTGCAAGCGCAGAGTGAGAGTGAGTGCAGAGTGAGAGTGAGTCCAAAGTGAGAGTGAGGGCAGAGTGAGAGTGGGTGCAGAGTGCAGAGTGAGTGCAAAGTGCAGAGTGAGTGCAGAGTGAGTGTGAGTGCAGAGTGAGTGTGAGTGCAGAGTGAGAGTGAGTGCAGAGTGAGAGTGAGTGCAGAGTGCAGAGTGAGAGTGAGTGCAGAGTGAGTGCAGAGTGAGTGCAGAGTAAGTGAGTGCAGAGTGAGTGCAGAGTGAGAGTGAGTGCAGAGTGAGTGCAGAGTGAGTGCAGAGTAAGTGAGTGCAGAGTGAGTGCAGAGTGAGAGTGGGAGGTGAGTGAGAGTGGGTGCAGAGTAAGAGTGGGTGCAGAGTGAGAGTGGGTGCAGAGTGGGTGCAGAGTGGGTGCAGAGTGAGAGCAGCGTGAGTGCAGAGTGAGAGTGGGTGCAGAGTGAGAGTGAGTGCAGAGTGAGTGTGGGTGCAGAGTGAGTGCAGAGTGAGTGCAGAGTGAGTGCAGAGTGAGTGCAGAGTGAGAGCGAGTGCAGAGTGAGTGCAGAGTGAGTGCAGAGTGAGTGCAGAGTGAGAGTGAGTGCAAGTGCAGAGTGAGTGCAGAGTGAGAGTGAGTGCAGAGTGAGTGCAGAGTGAGAGTGAGTGCAGAGTGAGTGTGAGTGCAGAGTGAGTGTGAGTGCAGAGTGAGAGTGAGTGCAGAGTGAGAGTGATTGCAGAGTGAGAGTGAGTGCAGAGTGAGAGTGAGTGCAGAGTGAGTGCAGAGTGAGTGCAGAGTGAGAGTGAGTGCAGAGTGAGTGCAGAGTGAGTGCAGAGTAAGTGAGTGCAGAGTGAGTGCAGAGTAAGTGAGTGCAGAGTGAGTGCAGAGTGAGAGTGGGTGGTGAGTGAGAGTGGGTGCAGAGTAAGAGTGGGTGCAGAGTGAGAGTGGGTGCAGAGTGGGTGCAGAGTGAGAGCACCGTGAGAGCAGCGTGAGTGCAGAGTGAGAGTGGGTGCAGAGTGAGAGTGAGTGCAGAGTGAGTGTGGGTGCAGAGTGAGTGCAGAGTGAGTGCAGAGTGAGTGCAGAGTGGGTGCAGAGTGAAAGTGGGTGCAGAGTGAGAGTGGGTGCAGAGTGGGTGCAGAGTGGTGCATAGTGGGTGCAGAGTGAGAGTGAGTGCAGAGTGAGTGCAGAGTGTGTGCAGAGTGAGTGCAGCGTGAGTGTTAGTGCAGAGTGAGTGCAGAGTGAGTGTGAGTGCAGGGTGAGTGCAGAGTGATAGTGGGTGCAGAGTGAGAGTGGGTGCAGAGTGAGAGTGGGTGCAGAGTGAGAGTGGGTGCAGAGTGAGAGTGGGTGCAGAGTGGGTGCAGAGTGAGTGCAGAGTGAGTGTAGAGGGAGTGCAGAGTGAGAGTGAGAGTGAGTGTGACTGCAGTGTGGTGAGTGCAGAGTGAGTGCAGAGTGAGTTCAGAGTGCAGAGTGAGAGTAGAGTGAGAGTGAGTGCAGAGTGAGAGTGAGTGCAGCGTGAGTGCAGAGTGCAGCGTGAGTGCAGAGTGAGAGTGAGTGCAGAGTGAGAGTGAGTGCAGAATGAGAGTGGATGCAGAGTGAGAGTGGGTGCAGAGTGAGAGTGGGTGCAGAGTTAGAGTGAGAGCAGAGTGAGAGCAGTGTGAGAGTGAGTGCAGAGTGAGTGAAGAGTGAGTGAAGAGTGAGTGCAGAGTGAGTGCAGAGTGAGTGCAGAGTGAGTGCAAAGTGAGTGCAGAGTGCAGTGGGAGTGCAGAGTGCAGCGTGAGTGCAGAGTGAGAGTGAGTGCAGAGTGAGAGTGAGTGCAGAGTGAGTACAGAGTGAGAGTGAGTGCAGAGTGAGAGTGGGTACAGAGTGAGAAAGGGTGCAGAGTGAGAGCAGAGTGAGAGCAGAGTGAGAGTGAGTGCAGAGTGAGTGCAGAGTGAGTGCAGAGTGAGAGTGAGTGTAGAGTGAGTGCAGAGTGAGTGCAGAGTGAGAGTGAGTGCAGAGTGAGTGCAGAGTGAGTGCAGAGTGAGAGTGAGAGTGAGTGTAGAGTGAGTGCAGAGTGAGTGCAGTCTGAGTGCAGCGTAAGTGTGAGTGCAGAGTGGGTGCAGAGTGAGAGTGGGTGCAGAGTGGAAGCAGAGTGAGTGCAGGTGCAGAGTGAGTGAGTGCAGAGTGAGAGTGAGTGCAGAGTGATAGTGAGTGCAGAGTGAGAGTGAGTGCAGCGTGAGAGTGGGTGCAGAGTGAGAGTGGGTGCAGAGTGAGTGCAGAGTGAGTGTGAGTGTGAGTGCAGTGTGAGTGTGAGTGCAGAGTGGGTGCAGAGTGAGAGTGGGTGCAGAGTGAGAGTGGGTGCAGAGTGAGTGTGGGTGCAGAGTGAGTGTGGGTGCAGAGTGAGAGTGGGTGCAGAGTGAGAGTGGGTGCAGAGTGGGTGCAGAGTGGGTGCAGAGTGAGTGCAGAGTGAGTGCAGAGTGGGTGCAGAGTGAGTGCAGAGTGAGTGCAGAGTGAGTGTGACTGCAGAGTGAGTGTGACTGCAGAGTGAGTGTGACTGCAGAGTGACTGCAGAGTGAGTGACTGCAGAGTAACTGCAGAGTGAGAGTGACTGCAGAGTGACTGCAGAGTGAGAGTGGCTGCAGAGTGACTGCAGAGTGACTGCAGAGTGATAGTGACTGCAGTGTGTGAGTGTGCAGTGTGAACAGTGTGTGAGTTTGCAGGGTGAACAGTGTGTGAGTGTGCAGGGTGAGCAGTGTGTGAGTGTGCAGGGTGAGCAGTGTGTGTGTGTGCAGGGTAAACATTGTGTGAATGTGTAGGGTGAGCAGTGTGTGAGTGTGTAGGGGCAGTGTGTGAGTGTGCAGGGTACGAAAACTCGAACTAAGTCCACCACACACACACACATAAGACCACACACATAAGACCACACACATAAGACCACACACATAAAACCACACACATAAGACCACACACATAAGATCACACACATAAGACCACACACACACCACACACACCACACACACACCACACTGTCACCACCACACTCACCACCAAGTCAAGTCAAGTCAAAAAGATTTGTATAGCGCGCTACATACCCATAGGGTCTCAAGGCGCGTGCGGAGGGGTGGGGAATTACTTGTCGAATATCCAAGTTTTAAGTTGCTTTCTGAATGCTAGGTGGTTCTGAGTAAGGCGAAGGTGTGTGGGAAGGGAGTTCCAAGTTTTGGCTGCCAGGTAGGAGAAGGATCTGCCTCCCATGGTGGATTTGTTGATGCGAGGTACAGTGGCAAGAGCTTGGTTGGAGGATCGTAGCTGACGGGAGGGGGTGTAGAAGGACAGTCGTGTGTTGAGGCATTCAGGTCCAAGTTCGTAGAGTGCTTTGTGTGCGTGGGTAAGGAGGCGGAAGGTAATCCTCTTATTTACCGGGAGCCAGTGGAGGGTTTTCAGATGACCAGAGATGTGTTCTTTACGCGGGATGTCGAGTATGAGCCTGGCAGAGGCGTTCTGGATGCGTTGGAGTTTTTTCTGGAGTTTTGCGGTGGTACCGGCGTAGAGGGTGTTTCCGTAGTCCAGGCGGCTAGTGACCAGTGCGTGGGTGACCGTTTTACGAGTTTCGGTGGGGATCCAGCGAAATGTTTTTTTGAGCATGCGAAGAATGTTGAAACAAGATGATGAAACGGCGTTGACTTGTCTGGTCATCGAGAGTGAGGAGTCCAGGATGACGCCCAGGTTCCGTGCGTGGTCTGTTGGGATGGGTGCCTTTCCAAGGGCCTCTGGCCACCAAAAGTCATCCCAGGCGGAGGGGGAGGTGCCTAAGATGAGGACTTCTGTTTTGTCGGAGTTCAGTTTCAGACGGCTGAGCTTCATCCACTCGGCTACTTCTTTCATTCCTTCGTGTAAGTTGGTTTTGGTGGTGTTAGGGTCTTTGGTGAGTGAGAGGATCAGTTGAGTGTCGTCAGCGTAGGAGATGATGTTGAGGTTGTGTTGGCGAACGATGTTCGCAAGGGGGCTCATGTATATGTTGAAGAGGGTGGGGCTGAGAGAAGATCCTTGTGGCACGCCACAAATGACTTCAGTGGCCTCTGACTTGAATGGTGGGAGGCGGACTCTCTGGGTTCTTCCGGTGAGGAACGAAGTGATCCATTCCAGTGCTTTTCCTTGGATTCCGATGTTTCTGAGGCGCTGTAAAAGGGTGCTATGACAGACTGTGTCGAAGGCTGCAGAGAGGTCGAGGAGGATGAGGGCGACTGTGTCTCCGTTGTCCAGTAGAGATCGAGTGTCGTCAGTTGCAGCGATGAGAGCGGTCTCAGTGCTGTGTTTGGCTCGGAAACCGGACTGTGAGGAGTCAAGGGATTTGTTGGTTTCGAGGAAGGCGGCGAGTTGATTGTTGACAGCTTTCTCGATGACTTTGGCAGGGAATGGAAGGAGTGAGATAGGGCGGTAGTTTTTGAGTTCGGTGGGGTCAGCTGTGGGTTTCTTCAGAAGGGCGCTGAGTTCGGCATGTTTCCAGCTTTCCGGGAAGGTTGCGGAGTTGAGGGAGCAGTTGATGACGTCTCGGAGGTGCGGTGCTATAGTGGAGTCTGCTTTGTTAAAGATGTGGTGAGGGCATGGGTCTGTGGGGGATCCTGAGTGGATAGAGTTCATCAGACGGATGGTGTCCTCAGTGGAGATAGGCTTCCAGTCGTTGAGGATGTTCAGGGGGGGTGGGGGTCCTGAAGGGGGTTTGGAGGGTTGGTCTTCGGGTCGGTTGTCGAAGCTGTTGTGGATGTCTGCAATTTTGTTGTGGAAGAATGAGGCTAGGGAGTTGCAGAGGGCTTGAGAGGGGGTGATGTCGTTGGAGTTGGCCGGGGGGTTGGTAAATTCCTTGACGATGTTGAATAATTCCTTGCTGTTGTGGGCGTTGTTATCTAGTCTGTCCTTGAAAGCGGCTTTTTTGGCGGTCCGGATCAGTTGGTGGTGTATGCGGGTGGCGTTTTTGAAGGCGTCCTTGGGGCTGGTGGTTGGGTCTTTTTTCCAGGCCTTCCCAAGGGAGCGGCAGAGTTTCTTGGATTTCTTAAGATCATCATTGAACCAGGAGGCCTTCTTGCTGCCTAGTTGGATTTGTCGTTTTTTCAGTGGTGCTAGGATGTCGGCGCTGTTGGATAACCATTGGGTGAGGTTGGTGGCCGCTTGGTCTGGGTTTGAAGAGTGGGCTGGGGGGTTTAGAAGAAGCGATGAGGAGATCTGGTCGATGGTGATTTTGTTCCAGTTTCTTTGCAGAGTGGGTTGGGGGTGGTTGTTGGAGGTGGGCTTGTTGTAGGTGAAGTGAACGCAGCTGTGGTCAGTCCAAAGGAGAGCTGTGGTGTGGCTGAAGGAGACATGTTTGCTGTAGGTGAAGATAGGGTCGAGTGTGTGACCTGCGATGTGGGTGGAGGTGGTGACAAGTTGTTTAAGTCCGAGGTTGGCGAGGTTGTCCAACAGGGTGGTGGTGTTGCGGTCGTTGTTCTTTTCAAGGTGAAAGTTGAGGTCGCCCAAAAGGATGTAATCCTCGGAGGGGAGCGCGTGTGGAGTGATGAAGTCCGTGATGTCTTCACTAAACTTTGCGCGGGGTCCTGGTGGCCTGTAAAGGAGGGTGCCTCTGAGTGTGGTTTTGGGGTCGATGTGGATCTGGAAGTGAAGGTGTTCAGAGTTGGCGAGATTGACGTCTGACCTGGTTGAGATGCGGATGGATTTCTTATGGACGATAGCGATACCTCTTCCTGTGTGGCCGGTACAGTCCTTGCGTATGATCTTATAGTCTTCCGGGATGGCAATGGTGATGTCTGGGGCTGAGGTGGCGTTCATCCATGTTTCTGTCAGGAAGGCGACGTCCGGAGAGATGGTGTCTAGTAGATTCCAGAGGTCAATGGCGTGCCTGTGGACCGATCGGGTGTTGAGCAAGATGCATTGTAGGTGGTTGGGGTCGGATGTCTGTTGTGTGATCGTAGATGGGGAGTTGTTGTTGGTGTCGTTGAATTTGCAGGAGTTGCATGAGAAGGGTCCGTGGGTGTGTCCAGGAGCGGCTTGGACGCAGTTGGGGGAACGGCCGGGGTTAAGGGCTAGGAGGGTGGTGGCATCGTAGGTAATGCGGGGAGGGAGGGTAATACGGGGACCAGGGGGTCTGGCGCTGGGCGCGATCCAGGAGCGGACGGGCGTAGACAGGCTTACCTTTGGCGCAACTGGGGCGCGATCGCTGCGCGTGAACGCTGCGCGTTGGGTCATAGGCCATAAATGGGAAGTGGAAAGGGGAGGGGCGAGGGCGTCTCAGCTGGGAGGCGGGGCGGGCTTACGAGGACAACAACAAGAAACAATCAACAAAATGGCAGCGGAGGGGATGGCAGAGCACAGCGCCGGGGGTAAACTCGCTCTAATGTTAAGTTTAAAATTAATGCAGTGGAAGCGAGGCGAAGCGCTAGAAAACAATAACAATAGCAAGCAGCACGTGGAAGCGAGGCGAAGCGCTACAATGCAATAATAAATGCAGGCAACACACGATAATGCTATTATAAATGCAGGCAACACACGATACCAGGTCTCTCCAGGGAGACTAGGGGAGCGACCTCTCAGCGAGCAGCAGTGAGGGGATCACAGCGCTTCCAGGTACGGGAGCGCTGTATATACTTAGTGGGAGGGCGTCTCAGCTGGGAGGCGGGGCGGGCTTACGAGGACAACAACAAGAAACAATCAACAAAATGGCAGCGGAGGGGAGGGCAGAGCACAGCGCCGGTGGTAAACTCGCTCTAATGTTAAGTTTAAAATTAATGCAGTGGAAGCGAGGCGAAGCGCTAGAAAACAATAACAATAGCAAGCAGCACGTGGAAGCGAGGCGAAGCGCTACAATGCAATAATAAATGCAGGCAACACACGATAATGCTATTATAAATGCAGGCAACACACGATACCAGGTCTCTCCAGGGACCACCACACACACCACCACACACTCACCACCACACACACAACCACACACACAACCACACACACACACACCACCAGCCGTCAGTGCACGCTTTCACCGGGCACAAACACCACCAGCCGTCAGTGCACGCTTTCACCGGGCACAAACACCACCAGTCGTCAGTGCAGGCTTCCACCAGGCACACAACACCAGACGTCTGTGCACGCTTTCACCAAACACACACACACCACCAGCCATCAGTGCACACTTTCACCAAGCACACACAACACCAGCCATCAGTGCATGCTTTCACTAGGTGCACTCACCACCAGCCGTCAGTGCACGCTTTCACCAGGCACACACACCACCAGCCGTCTGTGCACGCTTTTGCCAGGCACACACACCACCAGCCGTCAGTGCACCCTTCCACCAGGCACACACACCACCAGCCATCAGTGGACAATTTCTACAGGCACACACACCACCAGCCATCAGTGCACACATCAATTGTTAACGCATCCACAATTAACTATTGTAGCAATCGCAGTATGGTGCACTTTACTTTCAAACATATTCATCTAAAGCGCAGCATGCCACCATTGCTACAATTCCAATCCAACCCACATAATTCCACTACACACCACATGCATACACTCCATAACACATGGCTAAAAGACATTGCCATTTACAATGCCATTAGCTCTAACTCAAATAAATCCGAGACCTATTGCATTTCCAATGCTTGTTTTCCATTGCAAGCACGGGTGCCAAACACTTATGCTATTGTTGCTCACATAAAAGAATCACAAGCCTGGATGAAGCTCTGTGGTGTGCACTTTGATTGTACAGCTGTTCATAATCCATAGCATTAACAATTTATCATCAATTTATCATCAAACCCAGAGTGCATGTTTGAGGAGCACTGACTGGGCAACGAGAGACACTTCAGAGGAAAGGGGGACAATGAACAACGCAGGAGTGAAATTAAGATTATGTGCCCACCAAAAATGGAAATTAGATTCCTGTGAAAAAGCGTGGATATATTTCAGTACTGCTGCATTTTTTAACAATCCAATGTTAGCCACTATGTACAGTAAGATCCAGGGGTTAGTTCAATCATTGATGCAACTGAACGAAGTAATCTAGGTCTCGGTCTTGAACAGGATAAGGTCCCGGAACCATAATAAAAGTGACCCAATAATAGAATGAGATAGCTGCCAAGAGTGGCCCTCGTTTGCAAATCACAGCAGTTTAAAACTTGTAAAGACAAGGTTATAAGTGTTTTGCAAGGTGTGGGAGACTACATGCTTTCGTCGTTACTGCAGACTATGTGCCTCATTTATGAGGCTGTGCGTCACTTTTACGCCGCTGGTGCGTCACTTTTTGTGACGCACCAGTGGCATAAAAAATGCGCCTTGTTGCACCATATTTACAAGTGACGCATTTTGGTAGATGCGTCACTTTGTAAACCCCTGCGCCACATTATACCTGCGCCAGGTATAATGTATGCAAGGGGGGCGTTTTGATGCAAGAAAGAGTCATAGAAGTGACACAGTGAAATCTATAAGATTTCATTGCGCCATTTCTTGGCCGCTAATGCATCAAAATCTTACGCCTGCCTCATGGCAGGCATAAGACTGACGCAGGCACTATCAGCATGGGACTTGCCCATGTGAAAGTACACATTGCTGGAGTTGCATCACTTTTGTGACACCCTCCAGCAATGCGTCACTTTTGCGCCTACAGATACGTCAGAAATACTGACGTATCTGTAACTCCTTGCGACATGATGCGTCATACTGTAAATATGGCGCATCGTTAGTGTCGCTGTTTTCACGCAGCGATGCGTCACTTTTCATAAATGTGGCCCTATATTTTTTTAGTAGTAATAGCTTTATTCGATAAAAACATATCATAAAAGCATTTACACATCTTTAAAACACATTTTTGACAACAATTATCACACATAAAAACATTTCATATACAAAACAGCATATTGGGTGAGTAGGATCGTTCACTGAATTAACATTTTCCTTGCAGTTCTTAGGCACCATGCCCAACCCAAAAATTTTGCCATACAAGTTGAAAAGAAGGGTCTAGGATCTGTACGTAAAATACGCAGGGCTTCCAAATGAGAGCGAGTTCCCAGGCTTCTACAAATAGGCTTCAACCACCTACGTCTTGGGGCTACATAGACGCTACATTCAAACAACATATGGGACACAGATTCTACCCTTAGATCACAAAAGGGGCAATAGGGTACAGTTTGAGCGGGCGGTTTCCAAGTTGACATGAACTCACATAATGGAAGTACCCCCAACCTGAACTTGATGTATAATGCTCTGTCCCTTGGGTTCTGAATGGCGTCTAGATAGGATTCCCTTAAAGGCAACTCCTTGACTGACAGAAACAGGGCCACAGATTTACAATGATTTGTGCTTCGAGCCCTCTCGCTGTCCACCCATGCCCAATAAACCTTCTTTAGATGTTGTTTCGAGGGTGCAGATTTGTTGGTCCAAGCCTCACCTAGGCCCAAATTGTATAATAGTTTTTTAACTTCCTTGAGCCAGGTGATCTTATGAGAACCTGATATTGACAAAATGTCATTTAAGGCGTCTGCGTAACTACTTAATTCCTGCACATTCCAAATTCTGGACCATAACAGGAGTGGGCGTAGTTTTGCTTGGTCGCAGATTGCCCGGGTGCCTGCATCTATCAGCAATGGGATTGTTGGCGTGCTGTGGGGCAACCCCATAAGGTCTTTATGAAAGTTGTTCTCAAGATGGGCCAGAGTGTCAACTTTTTGGGTGCCCCACAGCTCGGCACCGTAAAGTGCCGCGCTTACAACCCTTGCCCTGTAGATGTCTAGGGGGGCCCCTATAGGTTTTAATAAAGATGCTCGCTGCTCCTTAAGTAGCGCACCTGCCACCCTTTTGTGGGTAAGGAAGATTTTTTGATGGTGTGCCTTCCAGCTCATGGTATCACTAATGCGTATGCCCAAATAATCAAATTCTTTCACGCGATCAAGTGGGACAGAATCCAGGACCGGAGGGTAAACAGATTTTTTTGGCGGATTAAGAACTAGAAACTTAGTTTTACCTATGTTTATTGCCAAGCCCCTTTCATTGCAGAAGGTTTGGAAACTGGAAAGCAGCAATTGGATGCCCATTGGTGATTTTGAGATTAGGAGGGTATCGTCCGCGAACAGAAGCGTTGGGATCTTCCTTCCAGCCAGGGTGGGTGCATCTGATGGCTGTTGTAAAAGATGCTCCACCACTCCGTTGATATAAAGAGAAAACAGAGTGGGGGCAAGCACACACCCCTGGCGGACGCCTCTGTCCACGGGGATACGAGATGTTTTCTCTCCCTGGGCACCCCATCTAATTTGGGCAAAATTCCTATCATGAAATTTTACAAGCAGTGAAAGGAGATAGGGGGGGAGGCCTAACCCATCGAGGACGTTCCATAGAAGCGTGCGTGGTACCAGGTCGAAGGCAGTCCGCAGGTCAATGAAGACTAAATACAGACTGCCCCCTCCCAGCACCACCACTTTCCAATAGATCATTAGAAAACGGAACGTCTGCTCGATTGTACCCGTACCTGTTCTAAAACCTGCTTGGAGATCTGATAGGATATGGTTGTTATCTACCCACTCGATAATCCTGCCCAATACCACCTTTCCTGCTACCTTTTGAGAAGAATCTAGTAAGCTGATTGGACGGTAGTTTGCTGGGTCGTCCCTAGAGCCTTTTTTAAAGATAGGTACGACCTCAGCGCCCCTCCATGAGTCGGGAAAGACTCCACCCAACATCACTTCGTTCAAAAGCGAGGAAATTAATCTACTCCAGGAAGATGGATAGTTCTTAATTAGGTCTCCTGGGATACCGTCTGGACCTGCTGCTTTATTTGAGACAATGGATTGAATTGCTCTTTCTACTTCTAGTTTAGTGAAAAGGCCATCATGGCACGGGAGGTTAGTAGTAAAGCCCATGAGTGGGCAAGCTGCCTGGGATGTACCTAGAGGAATGGAATATAGTTGCGAAAAATGGTCAAACCATGCTCCCCCTGTGATGTTACAAGTTAGTTGCTGGTCAATGGGCTTTTCCCTAGATCTTAGTAGGTTCCAAAACCTCTTTGCATCCTTCCTGGTACTGGCCTCTACTAGATCTCCCCAGAAGTTAAAATCATAAGTCCGTTTGGCTTCAGTTATGATTTTTTTATAAGATTTTCTGGCAGCCCTGATAGCAGCCGCGTCTTTGGTCTTTAGTGTCTCAACAAGTTCCTTCTTGGCCTCACGACATTTTTGAGTGAACCATTTCTCCGACTGCTTGGGCAAGGATTTTGGGGGACCTCTTCGAGTGGTTTGGGGAACAATAAATAGGTCGCTCAGTGCCAATACAGTCTCAGTGAAAAGAGGTAGGACCTTGGTATCATTTTGATTAAGAGGGCTCATCCGGGGCTCCACCTCTTCCAAAATTGCCCCGGCTTGGGCCATCCTTATCTCGTCAGCTGAAACTTTTGGCCATTTTAAACGCCTGCTACAATTTGTGGGGACCACTTCATGAGAGGATTTCCACTTATGACTAATTAAGCCTTGCCTTCCAACCTGCCAAGGGGGTGCAATAGATAGCGATAAGGGATTATGGTCGCTATCGACCGACACTATAACCTCCATATCTAGGTGATGTTGCCAGAGGTTATAATTAAGCATGATATAATCAATCCTAGACGTGTGGTCTTGTCTATTGTAAGTGTGGGCACCCATAACATCAGATTTAGATCGGCCATTTGTCGGTCGCAAATTGTGCTCCATGCACAAGGCATTGATCTCTATTGCGTTTTGCGACCATTTGGGTATCGGGTCAAGGTTCAAAATCGGAATACCTCTCCTGTTGTCCTCCTCAAAAGTGTCCAAGATGTCTTCTCTAGCTAAAGGCTCAAAACAGCAGTTGAAATCCCCTGCAAGCATTATAAGGGAATCTGCATCGCAAGCGGCCAGATTGTAGTTTAAGCCTGTAGATGGTAGATGGGATGTACCGCCTTTAGCACCCCTCAAGTAGATGTTGAAAATTTCCATATTTCTTCCCCCTTTATGTATTACCGTAAGCCACTGGAGGTCCAAAGATTGAGTTTTTCTTTCTTTTACCCTGTAGTCTAAAGCAATACTGATCCATATAATGAGTCCACCTGACGGGCGACCTTTGGACCCTTGTTCCTGGACTGCGGGGATAAAGAAGGTGGTAAATCCCACTCGGTGTCTTGGTTCCAAGCACCAGGTTTCCTGCAGAAGACAGATGTGGAAGGGTTCCAAAAAGTCGTTCCATTCGGGGATGTCAAAATTGCGGCCAAGACCAGCCACGTTCCAGGATAAGATTTTTAGGACTGCGTCAGATGATGGAAGGACTCTGACGGGGTCAGTGAGCACAGGCATTAAAGGGACAATCGCATCCGCTGATTTTAGAGGCGTCGCAGGTGGCTCAATTTGGGGGAGATTGGAAGACACATAAGGGGCGAGGCAAGTAATATCCGATTGTTCAAGAGTGGTAAGTACAGGAAAGGTCACACAAGACGAATTTGGCCGCTCTTCCCTTTTGCAAATAACTGTTGTGTCCAATGACGTTTCCACCCCATCAACCCTTACGTTGTTGGATCGTCCTGCTTGGTTTAACGCAGGTTCTGGAGCTGGACAATCGGTGAAATGTTGTCCTTGCAAAGTTAGGGATACCCTTCGTGTTTGTTCAACTGCTTGCACAGGGAGTCAATCCACCTCCTCTAAACCACCGAATCTATTATAAGTGGAGAGGCCATTCCAATGTAACAGGTTCTCCCTATGGCCCCTAGAGTTATTCGGCCGTTGATGGTGCTGAACCAGTGTCCAATTATCCCCCTGGTTACAACTCGATCGGGGAGGATAGAAAAAGGATAGTGGCTTGGCTTTCACTAGAGAGTCGTCATTGTTGGGCCAACTACAAATATGGTGCGCCGTATGAGGATCGTCGAAAGTCACTACTATGCAGTCCCCCGGGCTAGATTTCAGCGTTGGCCCTACCCAAGGGGTTCTGCGAACCATCAATACCCTACTTCTTCTACCATTGGGAATTGGTCTGTTGACATTCAACCAATGCATTATTTTATTTTTAAGCGACCAATGGTTTTCAAATTGACCATTACTTAGCTTAGGGACACCCGTCAAGACAGCGACATAGTCGTTTGCCTCTGGAGGAAGGTCAATGTAGCCACCCCTGAAGTTTTCTTTGGCTGGGAGGACCTGAGTTTCACTAGGGACCGATCTAGTTACTGTTTCGTGTTGGGGATGTTGCGAGTTGCGGGTGGAGCCTCGTGGAGGAGGCTTAGGTTTAACACGAGCTTGCTCCACCGTAACTGACCTTGGTTTAGGAACAGGTTTTATTGTGAGTAAAGCTGAAGAGGAAGCTGGATTGGTTTGTGGTGCAGCAGGCTGCGGGGTTGGGTCAGCTGCAATGACGCCCTGGTTTTCCAGACTTTTCAACCCAAGGGTGGCTAGCGCAATAATGCTCTTCTCCATTTCTAACAAATTATTTTCAATCCTTGAAAGTCTTAGGTCCAAAGGAGACAAGAGTTTTTTAAGAGTGTCCCAAACCACTTCTATAAATTCTTTATTGTTCTTAGTTAGCCCGTCTACTTCAAGGACCTCGTCTGTTGTGATATTCAGAAGGGAATTAGGTGGATTTTTTTCCTGTCCCTCACTACAAGGCTGGATATTAATGGTAGATTCAGCTCCCGTATTCAAAGCTGTGATGTTATTCGTGGGCAGATTTTTTGGAACCACAATTTTCGCTTTCTTACGGGAATAAGCTGAGCGGGAATTGCGTTTCCTCTTGGGTTGATTACCACTGGGGATATTGTGAGTCAAATTCGAGAGGGGTACGATAGGGGCGGGGATGGGGATGCTAAGAGGTGTTAATGTAGCATCCTCAATCTTACTTTCTGCGGCAAGCGTGGGAATGGCCGGGGTCGGTGAATGGTGGATGTCTACCTGGGCGACTATGCAATTAAGGCGGGCTGGACGCTCCGGAGTAACAGAAGCGGCTATATGACCAAGGGAGGATTTTTTAGAGAGTGCAATTACTTGGGACACTCTTCTTGCGGCGTCTAATTCTAACGAGACCCGGGTCTGAAGCTTAGATATTTCCTCGTCTATAGCTATATTAGTGCGGGTTATAAAATCATCCATGGGGCCGCTGACTAGTGACACCCGTTTCGAAGATTTGCTACGCGTTACCCTTGGATCCATAATTCACGGGCGCTGAGACAAGGATAGATCTATTTCCCCTCGGTAAATATTTTGTCTACCAATGCAAACAAACAAAATTAACCAAGAGGGGTAGCCCAGTCCAGTCCTCTTAGGCCTCGAACGGCCTCAAACGGTCCCGCCCTTGTCCCGGGCTTCTCCCGGCGCCCTCCCGCGCGCTCCCGCGCAGCGGGATATCTGTTTCCTTATGTAGCTATTTGTTTGGAGGCCGAGGGGGTGGGGCCGGCAGGGAGAGCAGCCCTGATGGAAGCGGGCGCGCGTGGGCTCCTGGACCTTGGAGTCCCCACGCCACTTGCTCGCAGCCCTGCCGGTCAGCCAAGGACGAGATCACCCCTTGCACAGAGTGTCCAGCCGCTGCTAGCCGCGAAGCGGGACCCGCGAAGCGGGTCCGGCGAGGCGTGACGGTAGCAGCTGGCTCAGAGGGCTCCCGTTACAGGCAACAACAATCCTTCCTTCGTGGTGGCAAGTCGAGTTTTCCGCAATCCGGTGAGTCACAGTGCCGGTGGAGCTTTAGAGTGCTCAGGTGGGGGTGGGGCCGGCAGGGAGAGCAGCCCTGATGGAAGCGGGCGCGCGTGGGCGCGCGTGGGCTCCTGGACCTTGGAGTCCCCACGCCACTTGCTCGCAGCCCTGCCGGTCAGCCAAGGACGAGATCACCCCTTGCACAGAGTGTCCAGCCGCTGCTAGCCGCGAAGCGGGACCCGCGAAGCGGGTCCGGCGAGGCGTGACGGTAGCAGCTGGCTCAGAGGGCTCCCGTTACAGGCAACAACAATCCTTCCTTCGTGGTGGCAAGTCGAGTTTTCCGCAATCCGGTGAGTCACAGTGCCGGTGGAGCTTTAGAGTGCTCAGGTGGGGGTGGGGCCGGCAGGGAGAGCAGCCCTGATGGAAGCGGGCGCGCGTGGGCGCGCGTGGGCTCCTGGACCTTGGAGTCCCCACGCCACTTGCTCGCAGCCCTGCCGGTCAGCCAAGGACGAGATCACCCCTTGCACAGAGTGTCCAGCCGCTGCTAGCCGCGAAGCGGGACCCGCGAAGCGGGTCCGGCGAGGCGTGACGGTAGCAGCTGGCTCAGAGGGCTCCCGTTACAGGCAACAACAATCCTTCCTTCGTGGTGGCAAGTCGAGTTTTCCGCAATCCGGTGAGTCACAGTGCCGGTGGAGCTTTAGAGTGCTCAGGTGGGGGTGGGGCCGGCAGGGAGAGCAGCCCTGATGGAAGCGGGCGCGCGTGGGCTCCTGGACCTTGGAGTCCCCACGCCACTTGCTCGCAGCCCTGCCGGTCAGCCAAGGACGAGATCACCCCTTGCACAGAGTGTCCAGCCGCTGCTAGCCGCGAAGCGGGACCCGCGAAGCGGGTCCGGCGAGGCGTGACGGTAGCAGCTGGCTCAGAGGGCTCCCGTTACAGGCAACAACAATCCTTCCTTCGTGGTGGCAAGTCGAGTTTTCCGCAATCCGGTGAGTCACAGTGCCGGTGGAGCTTTAGAGTGCTCAGGTGGGGGTGGGGCCGGCAGGGAGAGCAGCCCTGATGGAAGCGGGCGCGCGTGGGCGCGCGTGGGCTCCTGGACCTTGGAGTCCCCACGCCACTTGCTCGCAGCCCTGCCGGTCAGCCAAGGACGAGATCACCCCTTGCACAGAGTGTCCAGCCGCTGCTAGCCGCGAAGCGGGACCCGCGAAGCGGGTCCGGCGAGGCGTGACGGTAGCAGCTGGCTCAGAGGGCTCCCGTTACAGGCAACAACAATCCTTCCTTCGTGGTGGCAAGTCGAGTTTTCCGCAATCCGCCCTATATTTGTAGTAATATCAGTGTTATCGATTAAAACCCGGCCCGTAATAAAACCTAGCCCACCACACGCTGACCTCTGAGAAGAGCCTCACTGGATGCACACCACTTATTTATAATGGGCTTCGATCACTGCAGACACCGCATGTGTGGATGTACACACATGCCAGCTGTGCCCTTTCCCTCTCGAAGCCTGTATGAAGCGCCTGGTGGGTCTGCCAGAGAAGATCCATGCTTGGCAGAAGGCTGCAATGCTCAGGTGAATTGCTCTGAAGCAGACACAATATCTTAAAGGCTCTTCAGGGGGTAGCATAAGCAGGCCAGTGCTGCTGCAGTAACTAAATATATAACTAGGCCGTGAAATACTTCCTGCTGAATTTTAAACTGCACGCTTGTTGTATTTTTGCTGCTGACGTTTATTTCGTGAGGTCTCAGCAGTGACCTAATTCAAGCAGCAGTTGGGCATGCATACCGTAACTTGAAAAAAAAGTAGGAGCAATCGGAGGAGGTTCTTGTATAACAGCCAGAGCTGCCAACTTGGAAACTGGGGAACCAGGTTTGAGTATCGGCATCAGCTCAACATCCTGTGATTCTGGGTAAATCACTTAGGGGCATATGTATCAACTGTTTTTTTAGTCGCAAACGCTGCGATTCTCAAAAAAGTAGCTTTTGCGACAAAAAATTCGGAAAACGGTATGTATCGCATTGCAAAATAAGAAATCGCAAAAATTGTGATTTCTTACGTTGCGGGAACATGAAATCTGCGAACAATTTAGCGATTTCTTAATTTGCAATGTCCTCCATTTGCGAAATTCGCAAACTGGATATCGCTAAATAAGAAATCGCAGTGACATGTAACACAAATTTGCAAATTGCGAATTTGTGAAAATCGCAAATGAAGAAATCACTATTACCACCAAGTGCATGCAGGTGGTAACCAGGTGGAAGGTATAAAAAGCAGCCCACAATGCAATTTAAACTTCCACAATGGCAGCACTATATGTGATAGCCAGGAGGCTGCGTATCCTTGCCCTTGCACAGAGGAGACTGAGACAGGAGCGCATATTCAAACTGCGCATCACGCAGATCCAGCAGACTGAAGAGGACATTCATGAGAAGTACAGGATGCACCCACACACCAACTTGGACCTGATTGAGGAGCTAAAACCCTTTTTGGAACACCCAACACGCAGGACACAACCAATTCCCACCCATGTGCAGGTCTTGTGCTCACTACACCTTCTGGCCTCACAGAGTGCTCTATCTCGCTTTTTCCATGCCTTTTTGGATGCAATGCTGAACAGGCTAGCACATCATATATACTTCCCCAGTCCCCAACAGGAATTACAGCAAACCAAACTTGACTTCTATCAAATTGCACATTTCCTCCATGTATTGATGGGACCCATGTTACCCTGACACCGCCAGTAGCAACAGAATATGTTTCAGGAACCGAAAATGCTACCATTCCCAGAATATATAGATTGTGTGCAATGCCAAGTACATCATCAACGACATTGTGGCAAAATACACTGGCAACACACATGACTCTTTCATCTTGCTACATAGTGGGATGCATAGACGTCTGAGTGCTGGAGAGTTTGGGAGAGGGATACCTGCTAGGTAAATCAATAGCACACATACATACATCCATCCACTACTCATTTTGGGGGGGAACATTGACTTACCTTTCCTTTCCATCCATGCAGGTGATAGTGCTACGCAGTGCCAGACTTCATCCTAACGCTGTATCTGAATCCAGCAAATGCAAGTGAGAGGAGGTATAACAGGGCACACAGATCAACGCGCAGTGTCATAGAACCCACCTTTGGCATCTTGAAGAGCCGTTTCAGATGCCTACATAAAAGTGGAGGTGCACTGCAGTACAGCCCTGAGACATGTTGTAAAATAGTGACAAGCTGCACAATGCTCCACAACATGGCAATGAGGAAAGGCACCGCAATTGATGTGAGCGACTAAGACACATCGGATGATGACTGCACAACTCCCCCTGGCAGGGCAGCAGCAGGAGTAGGGGCAGCTGCTGGACATCAGAGATGGTCTGAGATCACACATAACTACTTTTAGGTAAGAAATAAATATAATGATCAAAAATGAATTTTGTAACATGCAATGTGTTTATTCACACACAATAATCTTATTAGTACCCAACACATGTTTCAACACAGTGAAAGCACTGATGACTAATGTCCATAAATAGTTTAGTTTGGTTGCTTCACACCTTTTAACAATAGTGTCATTGTCTACTTCACCTCCTCCGGTGGCGGCTTGGTGCAGGGCGGTGTTCTGCCTGTGTGCCCTCTGTTGTATGGCTAGCTACAGCACCATGTCTGCCACTGCGTTGTTGTGCAAGTAGCAATGTAGGAGTGTTGCTGCTCCTACTGGAGGTCTCTTCACTCTCCCCAGAGACCATTAGTGTGCTGCCACCAGAGTTAGCAGTTTGCATCTGTTCCACTGCGTTCGTTACTTGTTCTAGCCCTCTGGCAATGTCTTGGCAGCAGTGTGTCATTTGCATCTGCATAGTGATGCTGCGATGTGTTAGGGTGCTGGTGGTTGTGCTGAGGCGGTTCACTGCCTTAGTGTAATTGTGCATACATACATTGGCACGTTGGGCAGCCCTGTTCCTGGCACTTTCATTGTGTTCTAGTGTAGCGCATAGGTTTTGAATGGCACCTGCCATGGCCATGAGGACCTCACCCATGTGCGTGCTATGGGTAGCTGTGTAATGATTATTTTCCACCCATCTTACCTTGACTACTGGATGCAGGGTCGGAGCTGTCAATCTCAGCCACTCCACACACACTCTCAGGCAGGAGAGTGGACTCCACCAACTCTTCATGGGGTGTTGACTATTCTGCTGTTGATGTTCCTCCCCCGGTCTTTTGTGCCTCCTTCAATCTGGCTGCCACCCACTCCTTTGACCTTTGGCGCATATCATACCATCTTTTGCGCAACTCATCAATGGTACGGTTGGTCACTCCCACAATATTCACCTTTTCCTGGATTTGCAGCCATATCTTCCTTTTCCTTGCCTCAGGTACCTTCAGGGCTTTTTTTTCCAAACAGGAGTTCATGGCTGTAGAACATTTCTTCAGTTAGTACCTCCTGTTCTTTCTCGGAAAACTTGTGTTTTATTTTTCTTTTCTCAGGCTCCATGCCCTCCTGTAGCCTCTGTGAATCCATTGTAGAGCTTGAAGTGCTGTGCAGCTTCCAAACACACTCCTAACTGCCTCTGGGTGTGGCTCAGGCAAACAGGTGCAGCTAATCACTCCCACTTCCTGGTTGTGATGTCATCAAGCTGCACCTGTATTGCAGAGTCCCGGAATTGCGATTTCTTAATTTGTGAATTTCGCTATTAAGGAATCGCAAAACAGAATTCTGCGAATTATTTGCAATATATAAGAAATCGCAAAACTTTAGCAAATTTTTACATACATCCCGTTTTGCGAATCTGAATCTGCGAATCGCAAATTCTAGCAATTTGAGATTCGCAAAACGGAATCTTGATACATATGCCCCTTAATCTCTCCATGCCTACCAAAAATGAATGTGTCCTTGCTTTTAAAGTGCAGGTGGGCACTCGCAGTGAAGGAATGACAAAAAAGCGTGACGAAAGCATATCTCATGCATGACGTGTGACTAATAAAAACAAGGCAACGTCCTGAGAGGTGGCCGTTTAAAGTCAGGTTGTTCGAGCACGACAAAGATAAGATTAATAATAATAATAGAGCCGGCATGAAACTGACCAGGCACTTGCAGTTCGTATGAGAGGGGGGGCAGCGTTGAGAGCAATCATGATTTGCACACAGTCAAAATATACAAAAAAGCAGTTCAGCTTCAAAAGTGGATGGAAACAGTAATTGCGCTTCCGGAAACTGATAAGAGCACACACAAGAGGAAGAACAGGAAATAGCATGCTACAGCCAATAGAAATGGAGGAAAAATAAGTGACAAGCACAGTTACCAATGAAAGGCAAGGGGGCAGGATGTAATCCCCTTTTAAGATATATATTAACAATAGATTTCACAAGCATAGCGCAAGCACTGTGCAGACAAAATCTAAAAATCTTCCATAATATTCGCACATTCATACATTCACTCATACAATAATAAAAACCTAAAAATATAAAATCAACATATTCCCAGTGTCTCTTAAATCCCAAAGTTTAATGGTGTGACATGAAATACAATTTCTCGTACTTTACTTTAGTTACAATCTTTGTTTAGCAGGACATTAATACATAAACATGTGAATCTATATATCTTAATAAATCAACACCAAATAATTTTTAAGCAATATTGTTTCTATTTAAAAATATATTATCTTGAGTACAGTTGTGCATTACATTTAATGTTGACAAGCAAGTAACTGTGCATTTGTATGGCCTGGTATTGCCGAGTCCCCTCCCCTGCATGATCAGTAATACACTGTCCCTTCCATCACGAAGCATTAATAAACATATCCAACACCAATTCTTTGGATTAGGGGAGGGTAACCTCAGCCGTATTTATTACAAATTATTAAAACACATTATTTTTTTTTTTATAAACTTTATTTTTGTAGGCGAGGAGAATAAAGCAGCACCAATTATACAATTTACAGGTCAGTTGACACGTACAAATCAGATAGGCCAGATCCAAAAATACAGAGAAATAAAAAAGGAGGTACCCAGCCAGAAGTTGCCCACATCCCGGAGGCAGGGCGGCATCTCGTTGAACCTGCAAGACTATGCCAGGAATACGTTCTTGTGCTCCCAGAATCCCGTGAACAATCTCAATATCGTCGCCAATTTACTTTTTATGAAGCTGCACCAACACAAACAACAGCATAACAATAATAAACCCCCCCCCCCCCCCCCCCATGAATGGCATTTGTGGCATTGGTGTAATCTCATAAGGAGATGTAGGCAAGGGCCCACTGCAAAGCGATCCTCATAGTAGAATGTGGTCGATGGTAATCACAATGACAGATAAGTGTACACAACAAGGAATGTCGGCATGGCCCATGGAGCAGCTACACTACCTCATGACAGTCCACCCCGGACCCCTCCCCACCATCATCAGAGTCCGAGGAAGCGGGGGAAAACAGCTCCGCACTAGTTGCGTCAGAGTCATCCTCCTCCATCCCCTCGATACACATGGTCCTCCAAGCGAGTAAGTCATCCTGGAGTTTGCCATCCCTGCGTGTGCTCTGCATATGTGTCTCCTCCGCTAAGGCCCATTCCCTAGCGTCCCGCAACCAACTAGTGACTTCAGGTGCCCCCCGTCCCATCCAGGTAATGGCCACCCGCCTCCTCGCCAGAACCAATAGGAGTTGGAGCAATTTGTAGGACAGTCCCCTCTTCCTGGGCTTGGGTACCAGGGCAAGTAGACAGTGAAGCGGTTCCAGTGTGATGGTAAGGTGTGTAATCCGGGCAATATGTGCCACCACCGCCACCCAAAAGTCATGCACCAAGGGGCACTCCCAGGCTAGGTGAAGGAATCCCGCCCGTGCTGCACTACACCTCGGGCAATTATGGCTTCTATCTGAAGAGATGCGGTGGAGGGAGGCAGGTGTCACATATGTGCGATGGAGAAAATTAAAATGTATCAATTTGAACCGCGCATTGCAGGACACTTTACGAGTCAACAGCCCTATTCGCTTCCTCTGGGCCGGGTCTAATGCTATCCCCAGGTCCGCTTCCCAAGCCCTCCAAGCAGGCATCAATGGGGGAGTCGAGTCCCTGCGCATCGCTGAGTAAAGAAGGGAGATTAGTCTCCTGCCCCTACCACAGGACAAGATGACGTCTAGGGTGTTAGTGAGTTCGGGCGCCTCTGGGAATTGGGGCCATGTCGTCCTGGCCACATCCCGGAGACATCCATAATGCAGGTACTGGCCCTCACGCAGTCCAAAGGAGTCCGCTGCTCTCTCAAAGGACACAAACGAGTCGTCCGGGTAAAGATCCGCAAGAGTTTCGCAACCGCCCAGGCGCCACTCCCGGAAAGACATACTCGCCTCCATCGTAAGCAGTGGGGCCAGGATCCAAAGGGGGAGCTCCCTATGGAATGGCGCCCGCCGCAACACTCGCTCAACGAACTGCTGCCAGATATGAGCCGTATGCCTGACGACATAGGGCAGTGCTTCATTAGCGCCCCGGCCCTGCATCAGAGCCTCCTGTAGCACCCTTTCCGAGGCCACTCCCGCCAATAATGCCAACTCCCAGTTCTCGGTGTCAGCAAACCATCTGGCCGCCGGGAGAAGTTGTGCAGCATAATAGTATAAGTCAAACCTTGGGGCCTCAAGGCCTCCCGCATCCCAACATTGCGTCACCGTGCGCAACGCAACCCTGCTGCGACCACCCGCCCAGAGAAGAGACGTAAGGAGCGAATTCAGTGTACGGAACACCCGGGAGGGCAACGGGCATAGGGTATTCTGCAATACGTAGAGGACTCTAGGGAGCATCACCATCTTGGCAACAGCTAGACGGCCCATAAGGGAGAGAGGAAGCGTATTCCAGAATACAACGGACTTGCGGAGGGCAACAAGAATCTTGTCTATATTATGAGTTAAGAGAGCCTCATCAGAAGCGGCCACCTGAATACCCAGGTACCGGAACGCCAGAGATTCACACCGGAGGCCCGCACAGTAAGAATCCGCCGTCGGGGCGGGATCCTCAGGGGTCAATGGGAACACCAGGGATTTTTTAACATTCATGCGCAGGCCTGAGGCCGCACCAAAGTGGTCCAAGAGGCGCAACAGAGCGGGGAGGGCCTCCACCGGAGAGGTCAGGTAGAAAAGCGCATCGTCGGCGTAAAGGGAGATGACATTAGTGGTGTCCCCCACCACAATACCCCATTCATGCAACTCCTTGCGGGCGGAAATGGCCAGGGACTCAATCGCGAGAGCAAATAAAAGGGGGGACAATGGGCAACCTTGTCGGGTGCCCCTCCCTACCGTCCACTCATCAGAGCGGGCTGAACCCAGTCGCACTCTGGCTCGAGGCGATCTATAAAGGACCCGTATCCATTCCCGAAAGCTGGGACCAAATCCCATCTTGACGAGTACATGCATCAGGTAACCCCAATGCACTGTATCAAAGGCTTTAGCCAGGTCAACAGAGACCAGCACATGGGGAGTGGCCCTCCCCCGGACCTCGTGCAAAATGTGGTTCAAGCGGCGCAGGTTCATCGCAGTATTACGACCAGGGACAAAGCCACATTGGTCCGGGTGGACGAGCTGGGCTACGTGTGGGGCAAGGCGATTGGCCAACAGCTTGGTCAAAATTTTCGCGTCCGAGTTAATCAAAGTGATAGGACGATACGAAGCCGGGTCCGTGCTGTCACCACCCGGTTTCAGGATCATACAGACTTCACCCTGATTCAAGGTGGGCGGGAGGTCACCCGTGCGTAAGGCTTCATTGTAAACCTGCAAAAGAAGGGGGGCCAGGGTGTGCCCGAATGTATGATAAAACTCTGCAGGGAATCCATCCCCGCCAGGGGTTTTGGCTAGTGGGAGGGCGGCTATCGCCGCAGAAATCTCACCTAACGCCAGTTTGACATCGAGGTCTTTCGCCGCCGCCTCAGGGAGGGTCGGCAAGTCGAGGTTTTCGAGGTATAGGTGGTAAGCCTCTTCAGATATAGTCCGATCAGCCTCATACACAGTCCGCAGGTGATCCCGTAGAACTGTGAGTACAGCAGCCCCCGAATGGACCATCTCGCCACCGGGCGCCCGCAGGGCCACTATACGCTCAGCTGTAAACTCCCGGCGAAGTATCCAGGCCAACAAACGGCCAGATTTATCCCCCTCTCGATGCAGTCTCTGTCTATATTGGCCCAGCGTAAACCTATCGAGCCGCGTGAGTATATCATGGATCGACCCAAGGGCTAGGCCCTCTACGCGTTGATCCGATGAGTCCGGATCAGGGCGGGCCTGGACTCGCAGGAGCTCAGCCTCCGCAGTTTGCAAGTCTGAAAGCAGTTGTTTCCTGACCCCGTATGTCAGACCCATGCACGCACCGCGGACAACCGCTTTCAATGCCTCCCATTTAGTGGAATAAGACAGGTCATTTCCCGCCCAGTTAAGGTCCAGATAATCGGACAGGGACGTTGCCACATGGTCCCGGGCTACCTGGTCTTGGAGCAGATCAGTCGGGAGTCTCCACGAGCGGGGACGTTCCCCCTGGTCAGGCCAATGCGCCACACACGTGACCGGAGCATGGTCCGATAGGTATCGGGCCTGGTGTGTGACCGTCAACGTGAGGGAGGAGGGGAGATTGGCCGCCAACACCCTATCGAGCCTACTGTGGGTGCCATGGGTCGGGGAATAGCAGGTGTAAAGCTTCTGTGTGGGGTGACACGCGCGCCAGACATCAATCGCCCCGATATTATGCATCACGTCTCGCAAACACGCCGTCATACGGGGCTTAGTTCCCGCCCGAGGCGGATTATGATCCAGTTCATGGTGTAGGACACAGTTAAAGTCCCCGCACCAAAGGAGGGGCGCATCGAGGCTAGGGGCTACTAGATCCTGCATCCGGGAGAAAAATGCCGGGTCATCTACGTTCGGTGCGTACGTATTAAAGACCAGGAGGACCTTATCGTCCAGTCTGAGTTTCGCCAATATGTACCTGCCTTCCACATCCGCATCAACATACTGGACAGTGCATGGGACCCCAGGGGCCACCCAGATTAGGACCCCCCTAGCGTATGTAGAGTAGGAGGAGTGAAAAAGCTGGCCTCTCCACTTCTTGGCCAGCCGCTGCGCACCATCATCATCCAAGTGGGTTTCCTGTAAACAAGCAACTGAAATCCCATGTCGTTTCAGGAAGGTGAGGATCCTGTGCCTCTTAGTGCACGTACCCAGGCCACGCACATTCCACGTCAAGAATTTAAACCCCATGACCACCATTCATGCCCAGCCGGGCAGCAGCATACACACAGCCTAAGTCGCCGCCAGGAGACCCTTGCCACAGGGAACTTCAAAAATGCATCACCTAAAGCAGACGCCCCGGTAAGTAGGGGCAACATGCGCCAAATGCCAGTGCCATCAGTTCCACATCCAAAATCCCACCCCCCAACAATCCCAACATTCGAAATTCTGACTGGAACCCCCTTAACCCCCCCACCCACGAGCAAAAGGATAGCAACAACCAAAAACGCCACCCCGCCCTTCCCCCGCCAGTGCCAGGACGTGCACAGCCACCCCATTCAACACTCTCCACTCACACTCACACACAACAGAACAACCCAACCCACCCTCCCTCCCAGCTCCCCAAAAGACCCAACGAATCCGATCAGTGGACCCGGACAGCTCTCCCCCCCTAAGTCAGCAACGCGGGAGGAGCAGCCCATATACACAGCTGCCAGCATTCGGTGCACACCCAATCCAGAGCCCAAGTGCGTGGTATCGAGCAGTAAACAATTACTCGCAACATTCATGCTGCGTGAGCAGAGGACTAAAGGGCTGGCGGGCCATAGGGGCCCACCCAATAACAGCAACAGCACAGCAGCGTCAGTTTAGACAGGGCAAGGATCATTCCAAGTCTAGGGTCTGCAAGGCAGTCTCCGGGACCACTGGGGCCGCAGAGTCCACGTTCACCGGCGTCTCCTGCAATGTATCCGGCACCAAGATGTCACCAGGTGCAGTCTCACTGTGCAAACGTTCCTCAGACCCCCCAGGCGATTTTTCCATCATGATGGCTCCGTCCGGACCCACCGTAGGCCGAGTCTCAGGAGGACCACGGGATCCAGAGCGCCGATTCCTCCTGCCACGCCGTCGTCTCTGCGGCCTGGTCCCCCACATATCTCTCGATCCCCCTCTCTCACCCGGGGGTAGATCATCCCCTCGGATCTCAAGCCACTCCCATACCTCTGCTGGCGTCTCAAAGAAGTGTGCCCGGCCCTGGGAGAGCACCTTGAGCTTAGCTGGGTATAAAAGCATATACTGCAGCTGCATGTCGTGCAACTTCTGTTTGACCCCCAGGTAGGACTTCCTTTGCTCCTGCACCTGCTGGGTGTAGTCGGGGTAAATTGAGATTCGACTATTTTCAATCATGTGGGGCCCCAATTCTCTCGCCGCCTTGAGGATGCAGTCACGGTCTTTATAATTGAGGATTTTTGCAATGAGGGCTCTAGGGGCTTCTCCAGGACGCGGAGGGGGCACCAGGGCCCTGTGGGCCCGCTCCACAATAAAGACATTGGACAATCCACTCGGACAGAGACTCTCACGTATCCAAGTCTCCAGGAATCGTTCAGGGTTTCCTGCCTCCAGCCGCTCCGGGACCCCCAGGACGCGTATGTTACTTCGGCGCGCCCTACCTTCTGCATCTTCGGCCCGTCTCTCCAATGCTCGGGTAGTAGAGGCAAGTTGAGAGAGTGACTTCTGTAGTGACGCTACCTCCCCCTGCAGTTGAGTGATGTTGCCCTCTGCGTCCGAGACTTTATCCGCCACCTTGCGAAGGTCAGTTCTCAACAGGTTCACATCCACGGACACCGTCTCAATCTGGCGTTCCAGGGCAGTGTGTGAACCCTGGATAGCCTGAAGAAGTTCCGCTCTAGACGGCTCCGGCGGCTCCCCGTCCCCATCACCTGCGCCCGTTTGGCGCGTGATCCTCTGCGGCGGCAGACGAGGGGTAGTGTACTGCGTGATTGTGTTGGGTTGGGTAGCCTTAGGGCCACGGCCAGTCCGGCCCGTCATAGCCGCTGCGCCAAGGGTCGGTGCTCCCAATGGGGCCTCCACTGAAGCCACCCGAGCAGGGCGGAGTACGTGCCACCACAGCGCCGAAGGAACCGGGCAATCGGTATACGGGTCCACAGGATCAGAACCACAGTGGGCAGTGCAGATCACAGAATGGGTGCCACCAGAGCGCAGTGGCACGGGCCCACTTCCTCCACAGAGCAGGGCAGAGCAGGGCACGAACGCACTTCTCTATCTGCTGCCACCGAGCCCCAAGGGGCCGCCCAAGACCAGCTCCAAAATGGCGGAGCGCCGGGGGAGGGCCGGTGTTCTTCCACGGACCCAGCAACACCCCTCCGTGAACTCCCCCGACGTCCCAGAAGTGGCGGATATTACAATCTGCTGCGAGGCACAGGATACTGCTCAGCGTCAGGGGGCACAGGAGTGGCAGAGTCACCGCAGGAAAATCCCGGCAAACACAGAGCAGGTCAGGGCCCCCACACGCACCCTCGCGCCACAAGGGGGGGGCCAGGGCAGATGGGATCCACAGCCCCCACTTCCAGACGGAGGCGCTCCGCCGACGGGTCGCGTGGCGCTATGGATCAGAGAGGGGGGGCGCCCTACACACTCCAGCCCAGCGAGGCCGCGCAAGATGGACGGCCCCTTCGTCCTTTCCCCCTCCTCACCGCACCTCAGCAAAGCCTCAGTCCTCCGGCGCCGCAGTCTTCCGATCCCAGGACGGGGATCCTAAGCAGGGGGCCGGCGGGCATCCGACGGCGCACCGAGGCTGGGGTCACCACTTGCGTCCTCCGCCGCCCGGCCCGGTGAGTAGGCCAAAGCCGCGGCGCCGCGTGAGAGAGCACGCCGGCGCCGCCGTCAGGATCAGCTAGGCCACAGGTCTCGGCGGATTGCCGACCACGGGTCCGTTTCGCCAGGCACCGGAGCTTGGCGGGACTTCCACCGCCTCTCCGACACGCTTTCTCGGGGTCGAGAGGGTCCGGGCAGGATAATTGAAGGTATTACTGCGGTCTTCAGGACGGAGCTGGTGGAGCTCACGTCCTGTCGGCCATGCTGCTTGGCCACGCCCCCCATTAAAACACATTATTAATACATTATTTTCAAAACATATATGCAGAAAACCAGAACACATCCAATTACATTTACCAATACAGAGATTGATATATTTTAATGGCTAACCGTAACAAAAATCTAATACAAAGCCAAACCTAACCTAAACTGCAATATGTAAATTTTTGTTTTCTGCGTATCCTGGATTAGCCTACGTGCAAGGTCATGACTGTACCCAACTGGTTACCAGGTCCCCCTTTACCGGAGTGACCTTGCGCAGGAGGCCTGTGTGCCTACCAGATTCCATGGGTGCTCCCCCACGCCCTTCCATAGTACCACTGTGGTAAATAATTAATTACCCTGTCATAATTTCTATACATTAATAAGGATCATGCATATAATGAGAGGCAGAGTCCGTGGTGTCCGATTCAGAAGGGCTTTAATACAATAACTCGAGTTAATGGAGAATCGGGTTCCATCACCACTAAGGTTCAGGAAGGATCGTCATCTGAATCTTTATTCACAGAATACATTATATATAGTTAAAACATACATTGAATTGGATAGAGAAGTCGGAGCGCTTCAGGCGGAGCAAGTGAAAGAGAGAGATAAGAGCACATGGGCGTGAAAGAGGGCATACACATGGGTGTGCACCTGATGTGTCATAGGTGTGTCATAGGTGGGTGGATGCATAGAGGGGGTCTGCATGGTCAGCAGGAACCTTTACCCTACTTGTGCGCGCAAAGCTGGTCATGACGTGGAATTGACGTGTAACTGGGGAGAGCTGGGGGGAGCTGACTTTCGTGCTAGTAGAGGAGTCTTGGATGTCAGAACGACCTGCACCCCTGGCATTATCTGATATCTTGTGTTTGGAGGATGTATTGTCTGAAGTAAAGGTCGCTCGAGCAAAGGCTGCTCATCACTAAATGCTAGTGTGTGCATATATTTCTTCGTGCATTGCGTGGGGGCCATGGGCCTTCTATGGAAGCGGGTTCTGTAAATCACTTGGATGGAGACAGAAAGGCTAGGCCCTATCTTCTGCAGGCTGAATATGCTTACCCCTTTCACTGGACAGGAATGTGTTTCTGTGGAGCTGAGCAGATAACTGTAGGCAAAATACTGTCTTGGCAGGCCAGGCTGGGCACCCCTCGGCTGAGCAGGAAGTATGTGAGAGGTCAGGGATATATAACTAAACTGCAGCGTTCAAAGTATCAGGAGGCTCGGAGCCTGAATTCGGGTCCTGGCTCGGCTGTGCCACAAAAACGGGTTCATCTCGACATTTAAACGTGTACCATGTAAATGCATTGGCAACATAGGCCTCATTGCAGAATTAACGTTTCATTCGTGGAGGGCCTAATAACTGACATGTTAACATTGGACGGAAATGCAGAGCCATTATTGTTACAGGCAGGAGAAGGGAATTGCATGATGACATGGACATACACGGGGCATAGGTACATACATAGGGTATGTGTAGAGGACACACTGGCCATGTAAAATTTCTATTTCCTCATTCCCTCCTTGTCCCCTACTGTGCCCTTCAGGACACGTCTATATTCATGATACCATCTATCTGTTCATACAGCATCATTTGCTCGTTTCTTTTCTTTTGTACACGAGAATCTTTTAACGTGTTGGGCATGGATCCAGCCCTTCCTTCCCTCGACCTTGACGGCGGTCCTCGTTGTGAGAAGTACCAGCTTCGGTGCTCGCCAGCGGGGCTCGAGAGGACTTGAACGATCAAAATTCTGGACCAACACGGTATCTCCAGGAACGATAGAGTGTTCCTTCACTTGGGTGTTGTCGGGGAGGCGGCTGCAACCTGTGAACGACAAGAGAGGAGTGCAGACATCAAGGAAGCCAGGTAATCTGTCAGCATATTACTGTCAACATCGGTAATTCTTTTTGGCATAGGCGTACCCCACATATTCGTCGGTCTACCAAAAACCACCTTGTACGGGGACAGTCCTGTTCTGGAATGAGCTACCATACGCATGTAAAAGAGGGCAACCGGCAAGGCTACCATCCAATCCACGCCTTTTTCTGCACAGACTGTCGCTAATTTTGTTTTAAGTGTCTGATTGTGTCTCTCGACAAGGCCTGCTGCCTCTGGGTGCCGTACACAATGGAACTTCCACTGGTACCCTAACAGAAGAGATACTTGTTTCATTAATTCAGAGGAGAATGGCTGACCGTTATCTGAGTACACGACACGGGGCAAGCCGTACCGCGGAAAGAATTCTCGAACCAACTGCCTGGCAGTGGTCACAGCAGTGTAATCTGGGACTGGGTATGCTTCTGTCCATCTAGATAATGCACATACAACTACTAGGACATACTTGTATCCTCGACATCTGTCCATCTGAATATAATCCATCTGGAGGACTTCAAAAGGGTGGTCAGGAGGATGAAATCCACCTTGTTCCACGGGAATGCCTTTGCCTGGATTGAACTGGCAAAAAATCATGCAGGTACGCACTTTCTGTTTTGCTGCTGCACGCAGGTGCTTGTTGAACCAGATATTCTGTAAACTGTCTAGCATAGCCTTTTCTCCTAAGTGTGCTGGACTATGTGCTGTATTTATGATAACTTGAACCATGGAGTCAGGAAGAAACCATGTAGCTTTGCCTTTTGTCATCCAACCCTGGTCAGTCTGGATTCCTCCTTGTCCAGTCCATTTCTTTATTTCGTCTGAAGTGGCATGTGTCTGTATGTCGAGTACACCTTGTGAGGGATCCCTGACTGTCATGCAATTTGTCAGTAATGGTACTTTTGTCTTTGTCGTGTCTGTTGGAGTCTGGGCTATAAGTTTAGCTGTTCTATCTGCCAGGTCGTTACCCTGGGAAATGGTGTCTGTGACTTTAGTATGTGCTTTGCACTTCATGATGGCTATGGCTGTAGGCAAGTGTATTGCATCTAACAGAGCCTGAATAAGGGGACCATGCTGGATTTTGGCCCCATGAGAGGTCAGAAAACCTCTCTCCTGCCACAAAACTCCGAAGTCGTGAACGACTCCGAAGGCATACTGTGAATCTGTGTCTATGTTTACTTTCATGTTCTTGGCTCGTATACAAGCTTGTGTCAGAGCAATGAGCTCGGCTGCTTGGGCTGACAGTGTGTCAATTCGATGTGTCTCTATGACTTCAGTATCAGTGGTCACTGCATATGCGGCCACTAACTCTCCTGTGCTTGTTCTCATGCATGAACCATCTACATAAAGTGTCATGTCTGGGTCTGGCAATGCAATGTCTGTCAAGTCTTGTCTTGGCTTCGTTACTGTATTAATTACTTCCACACAGTCATGTGGTGCAGTGTCCGCTGTGCTTGAGGGCAAGAGTGTAGCAGGGTTTAAAGTATTGCATCGTCTGATCTCTATGTGTGGCTGGAATAATGTCAGTTCATATCCTGTCAGTCTTGCTATAGTCAGGTGTTGAGTCTGAGTCCTGTTCAAGAGAACTTCCACTGAGTGTGGAACCTGTACTGTCAGGGGGTGTCCTAACACTATGGAATCACTCTGTCTTATTGCTAGGGCTGTTGCTGCAACTGATTTCAGGCACACAGGCAGAGCCTGGGCCACTGGATCCAATGTACTAGAAAAATAAGCACAAGGCTTGTGTTTTCCTGCTTGATCTTGCGTAAGGACAGATAATGCTGTACCATCTCGTTCAGTGACAAAAAGCGTAAAAGGCTTGCTGTAACAAGGAGTCGCTAAAACTGGTGCTTGACATAGAACTTTTTTCAATTCATCAAATGCAAGTGTATGTTCTTGTGTCCAAGGGAGGACAGTCGAAGACGCTGCCTCCTGTGTTGTTAACTGTATGAGTGGCTTGGCTAGATATGCATACTGGGGAATCCATTGTCTGCAGTAAGAAGTGAGGCCAATGAAGGCCCCTTACTTCCTTTTGTGTCTTGGGCTGTGGAAGATTTGCAATTAACTGAATGCGGTCTGGTGTTAGCTGTCTACCCCTCTTGGACAGCAAGTGTCCAAGGTACACCACTTGCTGTGCACAGAATTGCAACTTTGAAGGGGACACCTTGTGCCCCTTGTCTGCCAGAATGTATAAGACTGTCAGTGATGCACGTTCGCAGTCTCATTCTGTTCGTGCTGTAATCAAGATATCGTCCACGTATTGGAGCAGTGCGGTGTCGGCAGGCATGTGAATACTGTCTAGTTGTCTTTTCAATGCTTGACTGTAAATACTAGGACTTTCTGTGAATCCTTTAGGAGCCCTCGTAAATTTAAAACTGCGTCCATTTAAACAGAATCCAAAAAGGTACTGGCTCTCTGGATGTATTGGGACACTGAAGAAGGCGTTCTTGAGATCGATTACAGTAAAGAACGTCGCTTCGGAATCAATTGCAGTCAGCAATGAAGAAATGTCTGGGACCACTGGGTACTGGGGTATTATGCACTTGTTCAGTTCTCGGAGGTCAATCACTAGTCTGTAGACTGGTGGTGCATTAGGGTCAGTTCGTTTAAGAATAGGGATGACAGGTGAATTATATATATTTGCGTCAGTTTCTACAACCACTCCCTGTGCAATGAGTTTGTCAACAATTTTCAATAATGCTACTACGGCATCAGGTGGTAACTTGTATTGTCGGATTCGTGGCAGTACAACTCCCAGTTTGAGAGTGACACGGTGTGGCGTAATGTGCATGTAACCTACATCAGTCGGACCTCGCGCCCATAAATGCTGTGGTACATTCTGGAGTCTGGGATCAAAATCTCTCAACACATAATGTCCTTTAAAATCACGTAAAAACAATCTCACTCCTTCTGGAGAACAACAAATTACTGCTCCTAGTTCTTTCAATGTCTTTATACCAAGCAAATTTTCTGGACATGACTTAGTAAGTAACAAGTCTGTAGTACGGGACAATGGACCGACTCCTAGGGAAACTGGCTTTGACACTTCGTTAACAATGGGCTTTCCTGAAAATCCCAGGGAAATATTCTGTGAGCCTGAGAGGGGTGCCCCTGGAACCTCGCCATGACTGATGGTAGTTCTGCTCACCCCTGTGTCAATCAGAAATTTTCTGTCTTTTCCCAATACACGACTATGTACATAGGGACCCTCTTGATCTACAGGAACCTCAATAAGGGGCAAGCCAACCTCCCTCTCTAGGCTATTTCATGAGTACTGTTGATATTCTGGATAGTCTAACTGGGCGTACATTTGTTGCCTGACATGTTGTGTGGCAGCTATTGGTTGCGGTATAGCTACTGTCTGTTGCGTGTTCTGTGACGTTTGCGGGTTCTGTGGGGTGCTATCCTGTCTAGGAGGACGCGGTCTTTCTTTTGTCTTACCTGTAGCTATATTGTGTTTCAGGACAGCACATTCATTTACATAGTGACCTGGTTGCTTGCAATAATTACAGTTCCCTTTAACAGGTGCCGTGCCCTTTTTATGTCCATCAGCTGGTACTGATTGTGCAACTAGTACTTTCATTTTTGTATCTTTCATGCGTCTCTTTTCATGTTCCTGTTCCTCTCTAATTCTGTTCTGGTGGTATTGTAACATTTGTAACATTTGGGAAGGGCTATTTGCTTGCCAGGTACTCTCAACCTTCAGTACTCTATTTTTGATCGGGGGTAGGGAATTCTCTACTAATTTGCTCACAAAAAAGATGTGGATACGATTCACTATTTGGCTTAAGGCCACTATTAATAGTAAAACATTTTTCGAATCTAGAATAAAAATCACTAGTGTCTTCATCTTGTTTCTGTTTACATGCTGAAATAGCATCCCAATCTTCCTTTTTAGTAACTAATAATCTCGGCAGAACCTGTATCAATAGTTCAGGTAGTTCCTTGGCTTTTGCTCCAAGACCAACACCAGGGTTCCGACCTTTATCCTCATCTTCCAATTCTGTCCAATTTATCTTTTTCTCTCCCACTTCCCAATCTTTTTCTTTAAGCTTTTCATAAATGCCTGCTGGTAACAGTACCTTTAAAAATGTAATGATGTTGGCGTATGTATAATCCCCTATGCAGAGAATGTCTTTTAATTCACGGTGGAACCCCCCCGGGTCTTTATCATGACAGGGCAGCAATTTTTTCATTCCCAGTATTTCTATTTTTGTCAAGGGCGTATAAACATATACTTGTTGAAGCTCATTATTTTCATTTTTGACGGGATGTACCTCTCGTAGGGGGTTCTGTCTGTCTATGTGGAAAATCTTTCTGTCGTGGTGTGGGGCAGGAATCAGGTGCGTGGTCAGAAAAGTCAAGTACTTATGTCGTTGGTCTAGAATGGCATTGATTAATTCGGTACCTAGGCCTCTCCATCTCTCTAGGAGTAGATCATCCAGTAATTTATACAAGGGACCTGGATCAGAATGTTGACTCTCGTACAACGTGATCAGATGTTGAACCATGTAAATACCAGCTAAGCGCTGTTCTTCCGGAGGAAGACTTAAAAAGGTTTGCGCCACTACGTCATCATTATATATATTAGAATTATACGCCCATTGAACGGCTGACCGGGCTAGTTCCTGTTCATGCATAGTATGCGGTCTACCGCCCCCGCCCCCCACTCGTCTTCTCAGTGCATTCTCAGTAGCTTGGAATAGGTGTTTGAGAGAATATCTCTCTGGTATGGGAGGTCCATGTTTACTGTAATCGAGACCTTTGGGGCTGTCAAACTGTCTTGCTCTACCTACGTAATTTATTTTACTCACTTCCTCTGTTTCGGACTCAGCCTCATCAGATGCTAAGTCGTCCTCCTTCTCGTCTGACTCTTTCCTGTGTAAGTTTAGAATTTCTTTACGAATTTTCCTGTACATACATTCTATCTTTGACATTGTATCATGTTTACAAGCAGCTATATTGTCACTCCACTCAATCATACCTCTAGCTACTCCTTTATTTGGACCGATCTTGTTCCCTAATCAGACAATTAACTAAAAAACGTAAAAGTGTGCGTTGAACCTCCACCTTTCTTTGTGACATGGCCTCATGAATACTCTCGGGTCCCTCCCCTGTTCTAATGAAGTGGTATATTCTGTCTAAATTGTCCTTCATGCCTGGTAATGTGATCAGATAGTCTGCAACGCGTCTTAATCGTAGTGAGAACATGAGCATTGGGCCCACACCTGGTACTGGATCATATATACAATGTGAAATCGTTAGATTTTGTTTATGAGGTGATGCTGTCATTTTTGGCGTTCGTTGTAGTGCTAATTCTTGCAGTGCTCGTGATGGTGGTGGTGTTTGCGGTATGTCTGTGGTGGGCCCCCCTCCCATTGCCCCTTGGCTTGAGTCATCTTTCATGATTGGTGTCAATGAAGACTGCCCTTGTGTGAGCTGTTCCTGTGATACGGGCGGAGTAAGCATGGGCGGAAAATCCGTTACGCTCGCGGATTTTGCGGATTTTTGGGAAATTCGCAATCCGCGAGATTTGCGAATTTCCCGCAAAATCCGCAAATTCGCACGCAGCGGATTTTTTTTGCGGCTCGCGTCGTTGGTAATACAATTTTTGCGGCGCGCGGCGTTTATCATCGTTTGCCAAGTTGTTTTTCTCGATATTTTGCGAGTGCTGCGCCATTTTGGGTCTTGCTGTGTGATCCCGCGGGAATTTGGCGAGCGCGATTACGTCATCGCGGCTTGCCAACTTGCACAGCCAGAGTTTGTCAACGCGAGTACGGCGAGATCACGTCTCGCGGTACTTCGCAATTGCGATATTTGAGATGCGGCGAGCAGCAACAATCTCGCACAAGCGAAAATATAAAATTTGCAATTCTGCACAAGAAATCCACCAGCAAGCAGCATAAACCTTCTTGAAATGATGATTTTTATCTGAATAACTCCTTAGGTTGACATTTGCCTGCACTTTTTTAGCGAGGAGTCCATTTTGGGGAGGGGGGAAGGGGGGTGGGAGGAAGGAAGTGCCCCACAGTCTTCAACTTCCTGTTCCTGTCCAGCAGGCTCCTCCCAGTGCTTTGTCCATCTCCTGGTCACTTTTCATTTGGATCTGGAGCTGGAAGGATTACTTTTTGTGGATGCTGCTGGATATTTGGATTTGAGGCCTTTTTGACTTTCTTTGGATCACTGTTGGATTAGAAATTTTACAAGTAAGTTTGTTTGGGGCATTACAGTTGCTGCAACGAAAATTTTGGAATTTTCGATTTTTGGGCTGTTTTGGGGCCTTTTGCCCAGGGGTACTCAGTGGTGGGTGGACTGAGTCTTTCTGTGGGTTGTCTTGAACTTAAACATCATGGAGGGCATGGATGGATTGGGATTGTGCTGATTTTTCAGTGATTTTCGTTTTTTGGGGCTGTACTTGTGGCCTTTTCACCAGGGGTATTTGAGTCTAGCATGGGCCTAGTCTTTCTGTGGGCTGTCTTGAACTTAAACATCATGGAGGGCATGGATGGAATGGGATTGTGCTGATTTTTCAGTGATTTTCGTTTTTTGGGGCTGTACTTGTGGCCTTTTCACCAGGGGTATTTGAGTCTAGCATGGGCCTAGTCTTTCTGTGGGCTGTCTTGAACTTAAACATCATGGAGGGCATGGATGGAATGGGATTGTGCTGATTTTGCAGTGTTTTTCGATTTTTGGGGGTGTTCATGGGGAGGGACAGGCCATGTGGCTGGTGGCCATTTTGAGTGCTGCTACAGGCACTGGCCATGTGCTGGGAGGCAAGTGGCCATTTTGAATGCAGGCTTTGTTGTTAGGCCTGCAACCATTTTGCCTACTTTTCAACCTTTATGCCCAGGGGTAGTGAGTCTTGTATGGGCCTAGTCTTTCTGTGGGCTGTCTTGAAATTAAACATCATGGAGGGCATGGATGGAATGGGATTGTGCTGATTTTGCAGTGTTTTTCGATTTTTGGGGGTGTTCATGGGGAGGGACAGGCCATGTGGCTGTTGGCCATTTTGAGTGCTGCTACAGGCACTGGCCATGTGCTGGGAGGCAAGTGGCCATTTTGAATGCAGGCTTTGTTGTTAGGCCTGCAACCATTTTGCCTACTTTTCAACCTTTATGCCCAGGGGTAGTGAGTCTTGCATGGGCCTAGTCTTTCTGTGGGTTGTCTTGAATTTAAACATCATGGAGGGCATGGATGGATTGGGATTGTGCTGATTTTTCAGTGATTTTCGTATTTTTGGGGCTGTACTTGTGGCCTTTTCACCAGGGGTATTTGAGTCTAGCATGGGCCTAGTCTTTCTGTGGGCTGTCTTGAACTTAAACATCATGGAGGGCATGGATGGAATGGGATTGTGCTGATTTTGCAGTGTTTTTCGATTTTTGGGGGTGTTCATGGGGAGGGACAGGCCATGTGGCTGGTGGCCATTTTGAGTGCTGCTACAGGCACTGGCCATGTGCTGGGAGGCAAGTGGCCATTTTGAATGCAGGCTTTGTTGTTAGGCCTGCAAACCATTTGCCTACTTTTCAACCTTTATGCCCAGGGGTAGTGAGTCTTGCATAGGCCTAGTCTTTCTGTGGGTTGTCTTGAATTTAAACATCATGGAGGGCATGGATGGATTGGGATTGTGCTGATTTTTCAGTGATTTTCGTTTTTTGGGGCTGTACTTGTGGCCTTTTCACCACGGGTATTTGAGTCTAGCATGGGCCTAGTCTTTCTGTGGGCTGTCTTGAACTTAAACATCATGGAGGGCATGGATGGAATGGGATTGTGCTGATTTTTCAGTGATTTTCGTTTTTTGGGGCTGTACTTGTGGCCTTTTCACCAGGGGTATTTGAGTCTAGCATGGGCCTAGTCTTTCTGTGGGCTGTCTTGAACTTAAACATCATGGAGGGCATGGATGGAATGGGATTGTGCTGATTTTGCAGTGTTTTTCGATTTTTGGGGGTGTTCATGGGGAGGGACAGGCCATGTGGCTGGTGGCCATTTTGAGTGCCGCTACAGGCACTGGCCATGTGCTGGGAGGCAAGTGGCCATTTTGAATGCAGGCTTTGTTGTTAGGCCTGCAACCATTTTGCCTACTTTTCAACCTTTATGCCCAGGGGTAGTGAGTCTTGCATGGGCCTAGTCTTTCTGTGGGTTGTCTTGAATTTAAACATCATGGAGGGCATGGATGGATTGGGATTGTGCTGATTTTTCAGTGATTTTCGTTTTTTGGGGCTGTACTTGTGGCCTTTCACCAGGGGTATTTGAGTCTAGCATGGGCCTAGTCTTTCTGTGGGCTGTCTTGAACTTACACATCATGGAGGGCATGGATGGAATGGGATTGTGCTGATTTTGCAGTGTTTTTCGATTTTTGGGGGTGTTCATGGGGAGGGACAGGCCATGTGGCTGGGGGCCATTTTGAGTGCTGCTACAGGCACTGGCCATGTGCTGGGAGGCAAGTGGCCATTTTGAATGCAGGCTTTGTTGTTAGGCCTGCAACCATTTTGCCTACTTTTCAACCTTTATGCCCAGGGGTAGTGAGTCTTGCATGGGCCTAGTCTTTCTGTGGGTTGTCTTGAATTTAAACATCATGGAGGGCATGGATGGATTGGGATTGTGCTGATTTTTCAGTGATTTTCGTTTTTTGGGGCTGTACTTGTGGCCTTTTCACCAGGGGTATTTGAGTCTAGCATGGGCCTAGTCTTTCTGTGGGTTGTCTTGAATTTAAACATCATGGAGGGCATGGATGGATTGGGATTGTGCTGATTTTTCAGTGATTTTCGTTTTTTGGGGCTGTACTTGTGGCCTTTTCACCAGGGGTATTTGAGTCTAGCATGGGCCTAGTCTTTCTGTGGGTTGTCTTGAATTTAAACATCATGGAGGGCATGGATGGATTGGGATTGTGCAGATTTTTCTGTGATTTTTGTTTTTTGGGGCTGTACTTGTGGCCTTTTCACCAGGGGTATTTGAGTCTAGCATGGGCCTAGTCTTTCTGTGGGGTGTCTTGAACTTAAACATCATGGAGGGCATGGATGGAATGGGATTGTGCTGATTTTTCAGTTTTTTTCCAGATTTTTTTGTGGTGTATAACTGAACTGATGTTCCTCTGTCTTCCATTGTTTTTAGGTGCACAAGACTCAAGTGCCAGGAAGAAGTCCTGCAGCGGTGTGTGTGTGCAGCATAACGTCACGCGACGTCACGTCTGGCCTCAGACAACTCTACAATTCGTGCAACTGCGGCCTGCTGTCTGACCTGCTCTGAAGAAGATGGCCCCAAAAAAAGTTCTCCGTAGCTCCTCTAGCAAGAAAGTTGCTAGTAAGGAGCAGAAGAAGCAAGTTACCAAGGAGGCTGGTGTGCCAACCGCCACGTTTTTTGGGAGCAAAAAAAAAAAGTACACCTGCAGCAGCAGCAGGATCTGCTGGGGACCAAGCTGGGAGCAGCCCCCCTGCTCCATTGGGTTCAGTGCCTCCACCACCACGCCAACTTAAGTCAAAGCCCTTGAGTGCTTCAGAGGCAGTCAGTGTACTTCTCCAATCACCATCGACCAGTGATGTTGGCTCATCGCAAGAAAGTAGCAGCAATGCCCCTGAATCAACACAGGTTGTTGTAACTCATCTGACAAGTGTTGAACAACCACAGCCGCAACAACAACACCATGTGCAAGTACACGCCCAAGTGCATGTGGAAGGAGAGGCAGCAAAAGGAGATGCGCAAGCAGAGGTGCATGGAGGGTCACAAGTGCCCACAATAGTTGTTCCTCCCGAAGTAGGGGCACATCAGGAAATCGACAATGAAGCCGAGGTATCATTGGAAGCCACTCCTCCTGATGATCATTCATTGTCTTCCACATCCCTAGCAAGGAAAAGATCAAGGGGGGTGTCTACATCTTGTTCAAGCCCACCTCCTTCTGATGATACGGATCAAGCTTGGGAACCACCACTGCGGTCTGAGAGTGAGGCACACCATGATCTGACAAAGGTACCTAAGCGTAAAAGGAAGGTCGTCGAAAAACTCATAGCTATGGAGTGTGATGAGGCTCAACAAGAAGTGACAGATACTGCTGGTGATGAAGCCTCTCACGATGACGACGAGCCAGTCATCACAAAGGTCACTGCAGCCCCAGCGGGCATGCAGCAAAGAGACATTTTGACCCTATCCCGAGAAGCTGCTGAGCGTGATGATGATGTCGACGAGGAGGCAATGGAAATGGAAACACAACAATCATTAGATTTGGAGTTAACTAGTACACCAACACCTACCGCTTCCATATTTATTCCTCGCAAGAAGGTACCCACCTCGACCTCAATTTGTGGTGGTGAAAGTGCAAAACGTACTGAAGTTCGGCAATCCACATCCTCCACTTCATCTGGCATTAGCAGCAGGACCACCACCACCAGTATCGCCGCCTCCTCCGGCCCCCAAAGACATTTCAAGTCTCCAGTTTGGGACTTCTTTAGTGTTTGCCCAAAAATGGAAAACGTAGCCATTTGTAGCATTTGTAAGCTTCGAGTTAGTCGTGGTAAGCTTGGTTCTAACTATGGTACCGGAGGCCAGAGAGGTCATCTTAGGAGAGCGCACCCTGTCCAATGGTTTCCGCACCTAGAGGCGATCAAGGAAGCCGGAATTGCACGTAATGAAAACGTTGATTTTTCATCTGATGATGACGAGGAGGAAGAAGACGATTCAAACACTTCACTTACACCCAGTACCCCTGTCAGCAGCACACCCCATGTGAGGCACACTAAGAGTGTGGGAGAGAGTGAGACATCAATGCGGAAAAGTTCATCAGCAAGCGTAACTGGGTCGAAGATATCATCATCATCCCGTAAATCCTTGGTCCAGGGCAACATTAAAAAGATGTTGTTTACAGAAGAGCAATATGAACGCAACCACCCACTGACGCGTCTGTATAACACTAAGCTGGCTAAAATGCTAGCTCTGGACCTTCTCCCTTTTTCTTTTGTAGAAGGGGTTGGTTTTCTAGAATTAGTGGCAGCGCTCTGCCCTAAATGGAAGGTTCCTAGCCGGTTCTATTTTGCCCGAGTTGCGGTTCCAGCACTACATGAAGATGTTCTGAAGGTGATTGGGGCAGCTTTGCAGAAGAGTGCTGTTCACACTATACATATGACAACAGACATGTGGACCAGTGGCCCAGGCGCTGATTACATGTGCATCACTGCACACTGGGTCTCTTTTTCAGGGGCTAAAGCAAAGCTAAACACAGGTGTTGACACGGACATTGTTTTTAAAGCTGCTCGGAAACATGCAACACTAGCCATGTTTGGTTTAGAGAAACGTCACACAGCAGAAAACATTTTGGATGTCTTTAACACAAAGGTCCTTAACTGGCTGTCCCCACTAAAACGCCAGGTTGGTTATGTTTCCACGGATCAAGCAAGCCGGGCCGAAGACGGCTGAAATGCCAGAAACCGGTCCCCGGTAGCTTGTCTCCTTCCCAGTATAAGAATTGGCTTGGTAGTTTGGTTTGCCCTGTTCCCATCATGCACTGGGACAGGAACAGACTAATTTGCATATAGCCAGGTTCTGAAGCTGGGATGGTGCAGTGAGCCAAAAAACGGTGATGGATCAAGCCCTGATCTCTTGACTGGATAGGAGTATTCTGCATCATTCAGAAACTCTGTCCATCACCTTTTCCAAAATTGCCAATATAGTTAAGGCCATGAGGGACGGTAACTATTTCAGAGTGCAGTGTTTGGCGCACTGTATAAACCTGGTTGTCCAAAAATTCTTGGGTAATAAAGGCAGTGCAGCGTACAGCGTATTGGACACCTGCCGAAAAATGTGCAAGCATTTCAGCCATTCTTTTAAGGCCCGGAAGCAGCTGAGGAGCCTGCTATATCAACGTAAAATGCCAGTGAAAGCACTCATCCAGGAGGTGGTAACACGTTGGAACTCAACCTTCTACATGCTTGAGCGTCTGTATGAGCAGTATACGGAACTCGATCAATATTTCCTTACAGAGGGTACAGAGGAGCTGAGGATGGGTGCGGCGCAATGGAACATAGTTCAAAGCCTGACACGCATGCTTCGTCCTTTTGAGTTCTTCACGCGTGCAGTCAGCAAGGAGGACTGTAATTTGGGAAAAGCTATCCCATTGTTGTACATGCTGGAGGACCAACTGAAGGAGGTGTGTTCTGTGTTTGAAAAAGATGTAAAAAACCAAAACTCTTTTCTTCTGGCTGAGAAATTATTAGAGCTCCTACAAGGTGATGAACGTCTTAAAAAGATCCACTCAGAAGAGCATTACATTTGTGCTACTATTCTGGATCCACGCTACAAAAAGGCGCTGGCAGGCCAAGCATTCTTTCCTTTTGATGATAAACATGTTCCAAAGTACAAACATTGGGTAGCCTTGTCAGCCAAGAGGTTTGAAAGAGAACAGCTGGAAATTGAAGGAAATGGCAGTACATCAGCAGGCCATCCCCAGTCAAAACAATCCACTTCTGCACCTGTGGCTGTGGCACAAGTGACCTCTCAGCCGTTAAAGACACCGGCAACCGGATCATCTGCACCAGACACAACAGAAACATTGGAGGCTGAAGAGGATTGGCTAGCTCTGCGTGGGTTTGGTTCTCAAAAGGTCAGAGGCACAGCAAGAGCTAAGCAAAGTGGAAGAACCTTGGATGAGGACCTTGAGTCGATGGTGAAGGACTATCTGAATGACTCAACAGAGGTCTATGTTAATTCTGACCCATTGGCGTATTGGCATGGGAAAAAAGAATTGTGGCCACAGCTCACCAACCTGGCTTTAAACTACTTGTCTTGCCCACTCGCAAGTGTGTCTTCTGAACGGGTTTTCAGTGCTGCTGGTGGCATTGTAACTCCCAAACGGAGCCGCCCCTCGCCCAAAAATGTGGAGAGGTTAACAATGATCAAGATGAATCAGCACCTCATACCACCAGATTTCAGAGTACGAGAAAGCGTGCCGGATGAAGAGGAGGTGGCCAGCAACATAGATGAGGGAATTTCTACTCTGTCAGGTGACACTGAGCTCACCCTGCCTGAATTCGCAGAGTATGATGACGAAGCCTTATTCTCATTCCTGGACCGTGATACCGAGCCCTGAAAATGAGACAACAAATCAATAACTTTCTTTTTCGTCCTTATTCACTTTTATTCCTGTGTGTCTGTCTTTCTTTGTTGTGCACAGTTAATATAGTTCAAACTTTAATCAGATAATCACAAAAACAAGCCCATCAGCAGAACTGTCTTCACTGGTTTGCTAATTGATTTGAAGTTGCCGCAGTCTGCATTCCTCAGGTTCACAAGTTCAGAAGAACATGCTCCTCTATCCTCCTCCTCCAGACTCCTATTTCCATCAAACCAGAGGGCTGGTTTACGCCCAATGAAGAAAGACTCAGCACTTGTGGGGGTGTTGTTGTACCTCTTTGCAGGTGAGTTGACGGCTCTGGGACCATTGTTGGGAAGCTCTAATACCGGATAAAAGTGGTTTGGATCAAATCCCAGGCGGAATTTATTTTGTGTTTTTGATGACTTGCTTGCCTTTGAGGTGCTCTTAGGGGGGGTTCCGTCTGTTTGTGGGTGAGTTTCGTGGTCTGGGAGCACTGCTGGGACACTCTAATCTTGATTGCATTTGGTTTTCAGGAAATCCGTGGTGGCAACCCCGACTTATGGCCTAGCCACGCAGCGCGTTTGGACCGAAGGCCGAGAAATATTGCAAGTATGAGATTTTGCTTTTGGCCTGTTTGGGGGTGTTATGCTTCTTGGCGGGTGGGTTGGCGGGTCTTGGGGCATTCCTGGGAAGGTCTAATACCGGGTAGAAGTGGTTGGGACAAAATCCAGGCCGATTTTTTTGGGGCTATTTCTGACATTTTGCTCAATGTAGCGTTTTCGGGGGCCTGTCTGGGGGGCTTCCTGGTGTTTGTGGGTCGGTTTCGGGGTCTGGGCGCACTGCTGGCTATATATACTTTACTTTGCAAGAGGTTTGAAGCAAATCCATGGTGGCAGAGGGGAGTTAGGGCCTAGCTGCAGAGCGCGCGCGGAGTGATTTGGGAAATTTGGGAAAAACTGACAAAGTCCCCATTTTTGTACTTTTGCTCTTTGGCTGTTTGGGGGTCTTCTACTCGTTTTCTCCTGGGTTGACGGCTCTGGGGCCATTGCTGGGAAGCTGTAATACCGGATAAAAGTGGTTTAAGACCAAATCCCAGGTGGATTTTTTTTTGTGTTTTTGATGACTTGCTTGCCTTTGAGGTGCTTTTAGGGGGGGTTCCGTCTGTTTGTGGGTGAGTTTCGTGGTCTGGGAGCACTGCTGGGGACACTCTAATCTTGATTGCATTTGCTTTTCAGGAAATCCGTGGTGGCAACCCCGACTTATGGCCTAGCTACGCAGCGCGTTTGGACCGAAGGCCGAGAAATATTGCAAGTATGAGATTTTGCTTTTGGCCTGTTTGGGGGTGTTATGCTTCTTGGCGGGTGGGTTGGCGGGTCTTGGGGCATTCCTGGGAAGGTCTAATACCGGGTAGAAGTGGTTGGGACAAAATCCAGGCCGATTTTTTGGGGGCTATTTCTGACATTTTGCTCAATGTAGCGTTTTCGGGGGCCTGTTTGGGGGGCTTCCTGGTGTTTGTGGGTGGGTTTCAGGGTCTGGGCGCACTGCTGGCTATATATACTTTACTTTGCAAGAGGTTTGAAGCAAATCCATGGTGGCAGAGGGGAGTTAGGGCCTAGCTGCAGAGCGCGCGCTGAGTGATTTTGGAAATTTGGGAAAAACTGACAAAGTCCCCATTTTTGTACTTTTGCTCTTTGGCTGTTTGGGGGTCTTCTACTCGTTTTCTCCTGGGTTGACGGCTCTGGGGCCATTGCTGGGAAGCTGTAATACCGGATAAAAGTGGTTTGGACGAAATCCCAGGCGGAAATTTTTTTGTGTTTTTGATGACTTGCTTGCCTTTGAGGTGCTTTTAGGGGGGGTTCCGTCTGTGGGTGAGTTTCGTGGTCTGGGAGCACTGCTGGGGACACTCTTATCTTGATTGCATTTGCTTTTCAGGAAACCCGTGGTGGCAACCCCGACTTATGGCCTAGCTACGCAGCGCGTTTGGACCGAAGGCCGAGAAATATTGCAAGTATGAGATTTTGCTTTTGGCCTGTTTGGGGGTGTTATGCTTCTTGGCGGGTGGGTTGGCGGGTCTTGGGGCATTCCTGGGAAGGTCTAATACCGGGTAGAAGTGGTTGGGACAAAATCCAGGCAGATTTTTTTGGGGCTATTTCTGACATTTTGCTCAATGTAGCGTTTTCGGGGGCCTGTTTGGGGGGCTTCCTGGTGTTTGTGGGTGGGTTTCGGGGTCTGGGAGCACTGCTGGGACACTCTAATCTTGATTGCATTTGCTTTTCAGGAAATCCGTGGTGGTAACCCCGACTTATGGCCTAGCTACGCAGCGCGTTTGGACCGAAGGCCGAGAAATATTGCAAGTATGAGATTTTGCTTTTGGCCTGTTTGGGGGTGTTATGCTTCTTGGTGGGTGGGTTGGCGGGTCTTTGGGCATTCCTGGGAAGGTCTAATACCGGGTAGAAGTGGTTGGGACAAAATCCAGGCCGAATTTTTTTGGGCTATTTCTGACATTTTGCTCAATGTAGCGTTTTCGGGGCCTGTTTGGGGGGCTTCCTGGTGTTTGTGGGTGGGTTTCGGGGTCTGGGAGCACTGCTGGGACACTCTAATCTTGATTGCATTTGCTTTTCAGGAAATCCGTGGTGGCAACCCCGACTTATGGCCTAGCTACGCAGCCCGTTTGGACCGAAGGCCGAGAAATATTGCAAGTATGAGATTTTGCTTTTGGCCTGTTTGGGGGTGTTATGCTTCTTGGCGGGTGGGTTGGCGGGTCTTGGGGCATTCCTGGGAAGGTCTAATACCGGGTAGAAGTGGTTGGGACAAAATCCAGGCCGATTTTTTGGGGGCTATTTCTGACATTTTGCTCAATGTAGCGTTTTCGGGGGCCTGTTTGGGGGGCTTCCTGGTGTTTGTGGGTGGGTTTCGGGGTCTGGGAGCACTGCTGGGACACTCTAATCTTGATTGCATTTGCTTTTCAGGAAATCCGTGGTGGCAACCCCGACTTATGGCCTAGCTACGCAGTCTTCCACCCCCAATCTGCTGGACTAGTTGAGCGATATACCGCCACACTGAAGCTCAAACTAGCTGAGATAGTGGCTACCACGGGACTGAAATGGCCAGACGCCCTCTCACTGGCATTGCTATCAATGCGTTCCACCCCCACCAACCACCATTTGACCCCTTACGAAGTCGTTTTCGGCCGACCAATGAGCATTTGGTCCGCACCGAAACCGACATCCATTCACGACGTCCCGGACGTCCTAATGTCTGACTATTTGTAAAATCTGACTAAGACACTGTCTGTTATCCATCAGCAGGTGCTGCATGCCATTCCTGATGCTTCCAGGGGCCCCGGACACGACATCCAACCCGGTGACTATGTATTAGTCAGGAACGTCCAGCGTGCAAAGAGTCTGGAACCCCGGTGGACGGGCCCCTGGCAAGTCTTGATCACCACCCGTACAGCTCTTTGAGTGGAAGGAAAGCTGAACTGGCTACATGCGCACCACTGCAAAAAGATCTCCTCAACCCTGACGACGACCGAAGACGTGGCCACCCAAGAAGAGCTCCTGAACAAGGATCGACTATCCCTGAGCTGTTACCCTGACAAAGAGACGCTTGAACTGGCAGAATTCCCCGAACCCACTGTGCCATCCAGAGAAGGGTATAACCTGCTACGAAAGGAGGGAGCTTCGGCTAAGCAGACCACTGACTAAGTTACAATTCTCAGAGCGGTGGCCTAACACTACTAAGGCTGCCAGGAGAGAAGCCAAACGAAGTTTGTGGTTCTGCCCGCTACCGAGCCCCTTGAAGGTGGTGGAAGCGCCCGATATGAAGATGATGGAAGCAACCGGACATCCGAAGACCCACTACAGGAACCCAAGACTGACAAAATACACAGCTCAAAGACTATTGCTCTCTTTATCGCACTTCTCTTTTGCCTCCTCCTCATGACCACCCTCTGGATCGTGGAAGAGAGCGCACCAGCTCATAAGACATTTCTAACCACTGCACAACCTACCACAATGAAAGAACACTACCTGGTCTCTCTTTCACCACAACTCCGAGAAAGACGTAAGGAGTTTTGGAACAACTCCTTTGTGCAGTTGCTGCACCAACACAACCTTGCCGCCAATGCCACAAACTGCTGGATCTGTGGGTTGTTACCCCACGCCACTGGACATTCCATCCCCTTCATCCCTTCACCTTTCTCTGTTCACGGTTCCTGCCTTGCTTGGCTGATTCTCCTACAAGGGAGTTACAGAGATAATGCCACTTCCAGCAGAACTATGGCACACTTTTATCATGGGGTCTGGCAGAACAAAACAGGAAGAACTGCTGCCCCCTTTTGCCCTCTGACATCCAACGACTCTATTCATATGGACATCCCGGCCAAAGAACGGATTGAGATGCAGGTGTTCAACAACCCAGCCAGACCCACTTTCTCCTACCTCCGGAAATGAACAGCTGCCACCCTGACTGTGGCCCTATCTGTCGTCAATGTCTCGGGCCTTGTATGCATCGAAGGCCTTGGGACACAGCTGGTAGGCCACAGCGCTTGCCGCATCACCAGAACTTTGGACTCAACTGATCCACCCTCTTTTGTCACTTATACGAATATGTACTTTGTTTGTGGTAGGAAAGCCTACACCTGGCTCCCCAAAGGCTCGGGGGTACCTGTTACATTGCCTTCATCCTTCCTCCGACCTATGTGACTCCAGCAAACCATCACCGACAAAAGCGAGCAAAAGACATTGAGCAAGCCGACTCCACCGGAGCACAGTTCCTGGACGCAATGAAGGGACTTGTTCCACTCTGGGGTCCGATGGCGAATAGGCGTGCCATCTGACATTTGACCCAGGCAGTTGAAACGACAACGAACATTACAGCTGGCATCCTCACAAACAATACAGCCGAGCTTCAGGCGGTCCGCCTGGTGGCTCTTCAGAACCGCCTTGTTCTAGATGTGGTTCTAGCGGATCGTGGAGGAGCATGCCGTATCATTGGGTCCAGCTGTTGCACCTACATACCGGACAATTCACCCTCAGTGTACAAAGCCATTGAACACCACAACAGACTTTCCTCAGAAGTTCATCAGGAACAAGAAGAATGGTCGCTTGGGAGTTGGTTCTGGAGTACTGTAAAAGACTGGGGGTGGAGGTTGTTTATGATCGTATTAATACCAATTGTCGTAATATGTGGATTCTGCCTGGGTGTTCAATGCTTGCCACCCCTGTGCTCACTTTGCGCTAACTGTATCTGCCCCAAGACTTTGGACTTTGAAGCCGAACGCATGAGAGCTATGTACGAAGTAGAAGTCCGAAATATAATGGGGATAGACATAGATTGACAAGCTGGCTAGATATGTTGAAAAGGGAGGGCTGTTAAAATCTAGTTTGCGACATCAACATTATCGGCGCCATCTTGTCCCTTTTCAGGCTCATATGTGCGCGTAAGTAGCAGCCATTTTGAATGCCATGGCCTCTCTGCCCACTGCCGATAGCCAGCGCGTCTCTCTCTCTCTCTCCCTCTAACCTCGCAAGCATCCCCCCGCACGCTGACAGCCCCCGCTCTCACATGCTTGGGCCATAAACCTCCCTTTCAGCGCGACCCTGCCTCAGAGCCACATCCCGTACCCAGCCAACACCTCCCTCCATCCCTTTCATGATCATACATCCTTTGATGAACCCCCCTTTCCTCTGTGCCCGATTGTCCTGCTCGTTCCCAGGCCACCACCTGGCCCTGGGGATGCAGTTTATTGCCCCCATACAGTAGGAAGCTTCTCTCTTGAAAGGATCTACAACTGATCAAAGCCCCCACCCCATGAGATCCGATCAACCGCACACATTCCGGGAACCAGCGGAATGTCCAGCTGCGCGACAGTCATCACCTACTGAGATTGGGGTGGGAACTTCTACTGTAAATGTGTGTGGGAACGGGCTTGTAGCGGGGATTCCGAGGATGTCTTTCCGTACTTCAAAGTATTTGCAAGAATGTGCCACTTGTAATAAACTGTAATAAAGACCATAAACCTGTGTATAAGAGGCCAGGCCTCAGAGATGCGTTTAGAGCACCTCGAGAAGATACCCTGTTGTCTGATTTGACGTGTTCTGCTCCGTCGGAATAAACTCCTGTTTCCTGCCTTCCAGACTCCAGCGCCTGCCTCTTTGTTTGATAATTTCGAGTGGAGAAGTGTGGCTCACTGGTTAGAGCAGGCAGACCCTGAAGCAGAGGTCAGACCCGGGACCAGGGTTCAATTCCCGACGCGGCAGGGTCTTGAGCTCAAATGTCCACGGACTCGATAATTCTCGCTTCGGTGCCTGACCTAATCATGGGTTCCCACTCTGCAACTCTGGGCATTAAGCTTGCTTAATCTCCACAACGGCCCCCCGCGGCGGGATGCCTGGCTTTCACCTTGGGGATGCCCTGTAGGGGCTATCTCACAGGGAAAAGCCAGGACGGGTTCCCAAGGCAAGCGCTTAGAGACCCCTGGGTGATAAGCGCTATATAAATCCAATATACAATACAATACAATGAGAGGCGGCTAACGCCGGTCAATACTTAAAGGTTCTCGGTCGAAATCGGCCCTGCCTTTTAACACTAAGGTCACTAGGGGACACTGCTTGGCCAACCATCCCACTTCTATGATTAGAGCCTCTACCACACCCTTTCTTCCATGTGTGTCAAGTCATTCTCTCCCAGGTGTATTATTATTGCATCAGGTGTCACTGGGGACCTAAGTAACAAAGGACCAATCAGGTTCTGGGTTCAAACCCCCACTGACCAGGCATTGATACATTCCAACCTGCTTGGCGGGCCCTGTCCATGAAGTTTCCTGTCCAGAATTGTTGCTTCAACCTGTTGATATATGAATGTCCTATGATCCAGACTTCTCTGTGGCCCGGTCCCCGGTGGGCACCTTGAGCGGGTGGGGTGCATTTGAAACGGTATTGATTAGAAGTTCCCCTCCTGCAGGACAGGATGTGGAAACTGCAGAGAGATGGAAACAAGGCCAACATTAGCGATAATACTTACAGCAAATGCAACTGGACATAGCGCTTGGAGCAGTCCCAAGACCAACGCCATATTCTTTGAACCTCTTGACCTGTAGCAGGGTTTCCGTTCTCCCACAGAACTGTGCATAGAGATCTAGAACCTCAGTGAGTTAGGATGATCCAAAAACTCATCTCAGTGTCAGAAATCTCTTTACCTAGCTAGCTACAGTGTCTCATGGATCATTATGGAATGATCCATGTCTTAGACAAACCAGAACATGATCTTTAGAATACCTCAGGAGTCGTGGAACACATGAACACTCTTTCGTTAGATAATCATTTCAAACCAAAACTGAGAGTCAAAGAACACAAGTGCAAGTTTGAAATATTTATTATTCAATGCAAAGTTCTCAAACGCAGTATCTTGTACAATACCAAAATGCAGATTATAAAAATCAGAGTCAGCAGCATAGTCACTAATCCATAGTAAGCAAAAGGTGCTAGCATGTTATAATGCAATTTCTATAGAAATCTATATCACCTATATTTCGCGCACCCTATCTAGCATATTATATTATATCTAAGAAGGTCTCATTCGGGCTTTAGCAGGGCGGCCCCATACCTCTCAATGTCAGTAGGAGCAGTTCACATCAACAGCTACCAGCTCTCTTCATGCGCAGCACCAAGTGTCTACGTTCATTCCGTGTAACTCTATCTTAAACCCGCGTAGAGCCCAAAATGTTGGCATCAACATTATTTGTGTTATGTCTAATGTCTAAAGTGGTGCGAGGATCAGACTTCCCAGCAACCTTGTGTTAGGTTAATCTTAGAGTGTGCAGCTCTCAGTGTGCAGACAGTTGTACCAAGTGTACAAGGCAAAGCTGATAGCATAGGAATAACATATTATTCTCAAATAAAACACCTCACCGCTTCTAGGGTGAAAGCTACAACAACAAGTACGTGTCGTGTGCAAAACTGAAGCCGAAGGCAAAACAGCTGTTTAAACATGTAATACACTCATGCTAACTTAACGCAATATATGTAATGAGGTATCCATATGACACCCCCCCATTGGTCCGAGCACCGCCAATCATAAGGGAAAAGGCAATACTAAATCAGATACAAAATTTGAAAGCAAAATTCAATAATCTTGAGCTAAAATAAGCTAAAAAATATGTATGAATGAATATGTATGAATGAATATGTATGAATGCCTACAGTGGCCTCAAATCTAAAAAATAACAAAAGTCTTGAACCAAAAGTCTTCCGCTAGGTCCAAAAATTATGAAATGTATGACCAGGTCGCATCCTTTCAAATGTTTGTAAGAGAAAAAACCAAGGCACTTATCCGATATCCAAAGTCATGTGCCACCTAGACGTTATCTCCAGCGACATCACGTCAGTGAACTCTCCATCAGCTGAACATAGTCCATCCCTCCAATTCAGCGAGGGGAAAGTTATATTTCACAACAAAGCATTCCTTCCAGGCAACTCACGATTGGAAAGTATATGCAAAGAAAGTTGCAACAGCCTCCAGTATGAAATCACTGCCATCATCCGAAAATAGTTCAGCCATCCAATTTAGCAATGGGAAAGAACATACGTGCTCCTCCAGCATCGGATCCTCCTGCAACGTCAGAGGACAACTCGGTGGGTTCACCAGATCGCTGTGTGTCAGAAAGGCATTCGCCGCTGCAGAGATCTCCCATTGGCCCAGAACTCCATTTATCGCTGCCAAGGCCATAACTCTCTCGCCAGAACAGATCAGCTCGTGAGCCACAACGGGACGCATTAGCTGATCAAAATCGACGTCAGGAGCAGTCCTCAAGCATAGGCATAAATCAATGGCCCAATCGAACTCGCAGCTCAGGCAGTGAAACACAGGTTGGACACACGTGAAGTCGGTGAACCGAAATGACAATCTATAGGCCGTGCTTAATGCTGCAAGCGGCAATGTTCCATAGTAATTGAGCATCCGATTACGACACAGGGTCAGGAGACGTTGAACGGCGTCTTGCGCAGGATGGGCATCCATGTTTTATGAAGAAAAACACCAACAGAAATCCTGCGGCCACAGCCAACAATACAGGTATTCCACCAAACAAACTCCCAAAAATAGTGTGGAAAAACGTGGGAATGATACCAAAAACTTTTTCAAACGTAGTCACGAGGCCACTGCTTACTAGTTTAAAAAAATGTGCCAGCCCAGTCGTTGAAGAAGCATTAAAAATCTGGTGTACCAGCTCGCAGAAATGAAATGGCAAATCAGTGTTTAAAAGCGCCTGCACCTCTGTGCGGGTGTTAGCTATGTGAAGGACATAAGTTTCCCGGGCCGAACTCAGGGTCACTTGTTTTTGAGACAAAAGAGCCCTTATTCTGCTTAAACCATTGAATTTCGCTTCCAAGGTTGGGATCCGTGGCCAGATGGAGACATCTGAAGAGCCATGCGTGGGTGGGTATAGGACGTTCTTGCAGCACACTACACGCTCTGATACAGTAACTATATAAGCCACACCAATTAATAAACCACAACATAATTCGTTGTTTAAAAGCAAATAACTACCATTTGTTAATAAAGTAAATGTGGGAACTACTGCTGGAACTGGCGTGCCTTTTAAAACACATGCTAAATTTGGGCGGTCCTGATTACAAGAACCGTGTAACTGAATGTGTCTGCATATTAATGAATGGTCAGGTGACTGTGTGCATTCCTCACCATTAAGATTCACTTCTTTTCCATCTTTCAGACATCTGTATGTGTATGGTAATGACCATGCCTCATGTAGGAATGCATTGCCTAGTGGCTCATATCGTCCTATAGCAATATACCGCATACAGTTAGTAAATTTATATAAAGGAAATGGTAATGTAATTAAACCATGAATAAGCCACGTGGCAGTGGTTGTTTCAGCAACAGAGAAAGGTAAGGATTCTAGCTTCTCAATATGTAACATAGAAAACGATGCATCACGCATTGAAAGCATGCGCTGTTTATCAGTAAGATTAAAAGGGGCAAAAAGTGATGAAACGTTCAATGAGGTCCAGGGAACTCGACCAGCCTTAATTGTCTGTAGAGTCCAGGCAAACTGCATTACAGAACGTAATTGATTTTGACCATGGTATAACGTGGACACTTCATCATGCACAATATCAACAACAGAAGAAACAATATTATCCAATGTGTAAATTCTGGAAGAAAGCGTGTTAATACTATTATCGACCACTGCAAGCACTTTTTCCAAATTGGCTTGATCAATAGCCCTCAGGCGTTTAGCTGCTTCGACCCTTGAAAATTTCCAAATTTCATTGTAAATAGCATAAATAAAACGTTTAGACCTACCCATAGTCGGGCCTTTTATAAAATCATTTAACTCTATGTTCTCATTCAACTGGGACAGATGCAGTTTAACTGCAGCTAAAGTGGAATGTTGTAACCAGTTCTGACACAATTTGCCTACTGAATAAGTTGTAACAGTGTGATCTGAGTCAAACCTGGGATCTGGCCTGATGCGTGTAAAACCCTCAGACAAACCCAAAAAACGACTTTGGCAAGAATCAGAGCTTCTTTGCCATAAAAGCCACCCATCCGGATCAAAACTGGAAATATTAAAAGAGGAATTCTGCAAAAGTGCTTGTACCTCACTTATGGGCAATGTAGTGAAATTACTCCAACCTGAATATTCTTCTAAATCAGGGATAGTAGGGGTATTTAATTTTTTAGATGTAGCCAATCCAAAACATGTTGTTTGGGAAATAGTCGAATTTAAAAACAACATGTGATTCGGGATGAGACATGCACGATGCAAAGCCTCAGGGCCTTGTACCTGCCAATCTTTGGTACCCCAAACCGATTTAAGGTCAATAGCATCCTTCCATAACTCATAGCCATCCACAGATAACCTTTCTAGAAAGGACTTTGAATACAACAATTTTGTGTCAGTCAGTCTAACTTTTGGCATGGATTTCTGTTTCACCTTGAAGTAAAAAGACTCAGGATTTGATTGATTAAAATCTGTAAAGTAAGAGTATTTTCCCAAAAAAGTACTTGAGCTCCCCTGTAAAGGAGCAGGGCAATGTTCCCACTGAGTGTAATTCACAGGAACCCGCCTGGAACTTGTCTTGTGCAAGAAATGATTTCCATAATGTTGGTAACAAAATAAATCACCATAATCGACAGAATCTAAATACAAATCCTCATCATCAAAGGCCGCATAATATTTCAAATCAGAGAACAATGTTTCTACTGTCTGAAGATCCCAATCATCAGAACGAATATTTTGCTTAATCACATCTCCCATGTTTACTCTAAGCACATTAGGAACATTAATAACTTCTGTGGGGCCATGTATCTGAAACCTAACCGCATCCCACACAATCCCATCAAGGACAGGCCAAGCAGTAATTTGTACTGAATGTAAGTCTCTCTTTAGTCTGTGTGCTGAATGCGAGGAGGAGTGAGGGGCCAATGTTCCATTAAGGTACCGAATTCCTGTTCTTTCTTTCACATAATGGCCATCAATCAGGCGGAAAAAATAAAACACAAAACCAATTGACATAAAAAGATAAAATGAAAATAGTATCAGCCAAACGTAGGTCCAAGGAGGGATTAAAAAATGTTTTTTAAATAACGTGGCATATTTTGCAATAGTCGATGGTTTCTTCGAAAGTTCCGAAACAGAGTCAAAAGAGAATCTGGACTGGTTAGCCAAACGAGCATTTAGATCAGACATAGATAAATCAGCAGGATCTGCATATGTCCGCTCATCAATGTTAGCAAGAGAAATAGTATTTAATAAAGGATTTGATATAGCAGGCATCTCGAGGGACACCTCCTGATCTGCACCAGATGTAATAGCCAGCACAGAGTTCCTCCCCATGGAAGGACAGGATGTAGCCGGCGTCATACTATGAAGAATCGGCCACCCTGTGTATCTTGACATTGTCAATAGAAATAAATCTGTTTTCTTTACGACCTGGAAGTGGTGGTAAAATGACTGTTCTTGTGCCCTTCACTCCAAGGACTCGAACCGGCGTTCTAAATGAGGGACCAAACTCTTTCTTGTTATTGATCTTCTCTCGCACCAGTTCTCCAACTTGGGGTAGCCAGCCAACTACCGGGATCTGTAACGCATCATCCGACGTGGAGGGCAAGTGTTCCTTCGTAAGACTGTCTCTGGTCTTTTGTAGATCCTGTAAAACATTGCAATGTTCATCTACGTCAAAGGTCGCGGCCTGGGCCTGGCAGTCTGCACCATCAAGGTCAGGGACGTACATCTTGATACCAAAGAGCATTTCGTATGGGGTCCGCCCACCCAGAGACCTTCTAGGGAGATTATTAAGCGCACGCTGCACGCCATAGAGGTGGGTCAGCCAATTTCTACCAGTGCCTATAACACGTGCTGTCAAAGATTGCTTTAAGTCGCGGTTCATTCTTTCTACTACAGAATTGCCCTCAGGCCTGTAGGGGCTTGAAAACTTCACCTGTACTCCCAACGAAACCATAGCATCCTTATACGCCTTAGAGGCGAAAGCCGGACCCTGGTCCGAATGGAAAGTACCACAAGCAAAGATTCCCACAAAGACACGCAAATCCTTAATGACAGTTCGCGAATCAGCGCTTCGATGCGGCCATACCCACACAAAGCGTGTGCATGAGTCAACTGCTACTAAGATGTATTTATACGCAGTATCAGAAGAAAAAGGACCGCAGTGATCCAAATAAACACAACCAAGCGGTTTATTAGAGATGTACAACTGTGTCTGAGGCGGACGCGCAGCAGTAGAAGGCTTAATCTGCTGACAAATGTCACACATAAGGACATAATCGCGCGTCTGTTTGTACAGTCCCCGCCACCAGAACCTCTGTTGTAGCTGTGATACAGTGGCTGAGACGCCCGCATGCGCAGACGCCACACCTTCATGAGCCGCTGTAATCAGAGAAGCTCTGCGATCCGAGTTGGGAACCAGACGCTCTCCAACTTCAGGAATTTTCACATAAGGAACCTTATCGGGACTTAAGTGGTATGTGTACTTCGAAGGGAACCCCGCAGGATATTTACCTCCCTTCGCCGTGGCAGCTACTGCCGCCAAGATGTCGTCATCTATTTTGCTCTTGGACCTCGTGACCGCTGCAACTAAGTATTTTGATACCGCAGACTTCGCTGCCTCATCAGCAAGCGAATTGCCAACAGCGTGGACTCCCACGCGCTGGTGGCCGAGAGTATGAATCACAAACACGAGTGGCAGGTTCTCTTTAAGTTCCGCCACTCGGACCCAGATCATTTTATGTTTTATTGTACTACCTTTGGAATCACGAAAATCATTCTGAATCCAAAAGAACAAGTTCTCATTGTAAGACTGGACACAGTAGTAAGAATCACTTACGATTAAAGTTGTCACACTAGGATCTGCGTACTCCAATGCGAGCATAAGAGCACGGAGCTCTGCTAATTGTGCGGTGCAGTCTCCAAGCGTCTGCGTGTGCACGACACTGGACTTGAACTCATCGTTCACCATGGCACCGACAACAATGGCGCAAGCGGAAACGTAGGCATGTTTAGAGCCATGCGCAACCTGCGCCGAACCATCCGTGTAAATGATACAGTGGAAATCCTCCAACGGCCGCATTGCTAAAGGAGCAGGATGAACAAATTCATACTGTAAATACTCCTGCGACCGTAAAGCGGCGTCAAAAATAAACGTGACATCCTGAGATGTCAAGGATGTAGCCCACTGAATCCACCGAGGGTGCCAAGCTTTAGAATTCGGTACACTGGCTTTCGTGACCGCCTCCAATGCAGGACACGGGGTAACAACCAACATGCGCTTTCCCTGCGACAGGGCTCGTTCTTTAAGAATTGCCATCTGCACAGCCGTTAACACTTTCTCCACAGTGGAAAAACGCAGTTCAGCCGAAGTGTACAAGTGTGATTTGTAAGCAATAGGCACAGTATCCCCCTCATTAAAAGTCAGGTACGTGAAACCCACCGTCCCAGGGATAATTCTTATCACCAGGTTGGTCTGGTTATCACGGGTCTGTAAGTAGTCAGAAGTGAGCAAATCAGCCTGCAAAGAGTGCAGAATGGCAGAATGCTCAGGCAGCCAGCATGATTTGGAAAAAGATGGTTGTACCAAGGCATATAAAGGCTTGATACGCTGGGCATATTCCGGAATGTATGTCCTACCGAAATTCAAAAAACCCAGTAAAGACTGCAATTTTTTCAGCGTTGTCGGAGAGCGCAACTGCGCGCACTTCTCCAGGAAGTGAGGAGCTAAACCCTTTCCCTCATGGTTAAGTTCATAACCCAGAAACAACACTGTGTACTCCGCAATGTGTGACTTTGCAAAGTTAAACTTGTAACCCATGTCTGCAAAGTTACAAATTATGCTGTTTACTCGACACAGATGCACCCAAAGCTCGTCGTCTGTGAGATAAATGTCATCCACATACGAACATGCAACTGGATCGAAACTCTCCAAAAGAGAGACTATGCGGGCGGAAAACACTCCAGGACTATTTTTATATCCCATTGGGAGTCGTTTAAACATTTTTTGTACGCCGCCGCACGTAAAACTGGTCCATTGGGAACTGAGACCATCTAATCTATGTGCATAAAAACCATTGGAAATGTCAAGCGTGGTTTTGAACCGTTTACGCTCAAGACTATTCACTAGGGCAGAGCCGTGAGTATTCTGTACCGCACAGTTACGGCAATGCGAGTTCAAATGCCGGTAATCCAAAACCAGACGATATGATCCGTCCGGTTTGTTAACAGTAAAAAGGGGATTATTCATTGGTGACACACATGTTTCAATTACACCTTGATATTCCAATTGTTCAAGGATAGCCGCGACCGAAGCTTTAGCTTCACGTCGTATGGGGTACTGGGGTTGTGGCTGAGGCTGTGACCGTAAAGGAATCTCATGGCTAGGGGACAATTTATCCCAGCCACACTGATTTCGGTACACAGCCGGCGCAAGCGCCAGAGCCCACTCTTCTGCAAAATGCAGCGCTTCCACTCTCGGTACAGTGTGCGCGAAACTGGGGAGGATTACCTCCTCCCCTCGCGGAGCTGCGAGAACAAAAGGTGGGGGCCAGTCAGCCTCCGAAAGCAAAATGTCATACGTATCTGAAAGGTTTTCCCAGAATACCCCTCTTACTTTTCGCTGCATGTCACCTTCAATTAATAGGACAATTTCAAAAAGTCTTTCAGGGGGAGCAACATGTGTATCAGCTGTTTCGATTACAACATAAGTGTCAGTCGCTGTCACCTTCAACAGTGGACGGAGGGCCTCTCTCACTATGGTAATCTCCGCCGCGCTGTCCAGCAAGGTCAGAGCCCACGTCAGATTCCGAAGCCGCGTTCTCACTATCTGGGGCATATCGATGCGCCGTTAAGGCAGCGACTTTCTTCTTGGCAAACTGCGGTCTCTTTGGCGTAGAGTCGTCCCGCTGGTCCCCTTCACTCCGCGTGCGGGGCTGGCCACGTCCTTGCTGACCACCCCTGCCCCTGCCGCCCCCTCCACCACCGGTTGATGGAGCCGATGAGTCCTGAAAGGAACGAGGAGAGCGTTGGTCAGATGCCTGATATCTGTCAGGCGATTTAATCGTAGCGCGATCGCGCAATTCATAAACTCGCTCTGACTGCGCAGGTTGTGAAGGCGCCGGACTAGAGACCGGTGTCTGTTCTTGCTGTTGCTTACCCTTATTCTGCTTTTTGGGCCAAGTTTGTTTTTTGGACTTGGGCTGTCCACCTGTTTCCGAAGACTGCCCCTGGGGCTTTCTCTTTTCTTTTTCAAGAAAAACCTTCGCACCCCTAGAATTGCGGCCAACCATTTTATAAGCCGCCACAATAATTCTTGCCAGCTGACGGGGTTTCTCGGCATCGGGTACTAACGCCAGACCATTGGCCACCTGAAAGTTCACTGCATCCCCTTTTACATTGGCAAGGATAATACCGCAAACTGTCTCAAATGAACCGTTCAGGCGCATACCCAACTCAACCGCCGACTCTGGTCCGTGATCATCCTGAACACGCTTGAGGATCTCAGACAGGTTCGAAACTGAAGGTGTGCCAAAGCACCTCGAGTAAACCGCTGCAAATGTCTTACCCCATGTTTCACAGTCAGCAAGTTCCGGGGCTATTTCCTTCGGTAAACTAAGCGTAAGAATCCGGTGTTTTTCACTCGGAGTCGTATTAGGAAACACAGCCTCTAACTGGTCGAATTTCTCGGCAAGCCAGTAAGGAAATTCATCCGTACTATCTGGCTTTCTGCCCATAACGGAATTCACCAAGACAGGACTGATTTTCAAACCAGCCTGTTCTGCTCGAAGCTGCGCACCTGCGGGGGCTGCGCCTTGAATATTACGACTAATGTAATGTACAAGCGCTCTAATCACTGCAACCGAGACCTCATGAAGACGTCTCAGGTCCGCTACGTTACACGTGGCGCGATTAGGATGAGGAGTAAATCCACCCAAGGCGGGCCAATTTGTGCCCGGAATGGACAAAGGACCTAACCTCGTAGCGTTCAAAGAATGGGGTAGGGCGCCACCAAACCAAACTCCGTGCTGCCAAGCGTCTATAGGTACTTCCAGTGCCCTGTACGGAGCATAAGCCGCCGGTACTGCCGAGGCAGTGTATGAATGGAAGACGCCCGAATTAGCGTCCACAGCCGGAAATGTTACCCAGGAATAAAATAATTCGTACGGGTACGCATGTTCCGCACTCACCACTAGAACCACAGCCAAGCCGTCCACAGGGACATTGTATGTCCGCAAGTGGTCGCGAACCGCGATGCGGCTATGCTGCGCAATTTCCACGGCCATGGTAGCAAAGGAAGTGAAAAGAGACAAAGAACAGTATGTAGCACAACTGGGTAGTAATTCAAAGAAACCGTTTACAGAAGAATTCAAGCTTGAAAAGACCTATTTCAAAAATAGGTAGGTTTTTCCGACACCACCGTTTACCGGAAACGGGTATGAAGGTGTTAAGGTTTGAATGATATACTACTCGAGTGTCATGAAATACGGCCAACCAATCCGTTGGGCGCCATGTAGCAGGGTTTCCGTTCTCCCACAGAACTGTGCATAGAGATCTAGAACCTCAGTGAGTTAGGATGATCCAAAAACTCATCTCAGTGTCAGAAATCTCTTTACCTAGCTAGCTACAGTGTCTCATGGATCATTATGGAATGATCCATGTCTTAGACAAACCAGAACATGATCTTTAGAATACCTCAGGAGTCGTGGAACACATGAACACTCTTTCGTTAGATAATCATTTCAAACCAAAACTGAGAGTCAAAGAACACAAGTGCAAGTTTGAAATATTTATTATTCAATGCAAAGTTCTCAAACGCAGTATCTTGTATAATACCAAAATGCAGATTATAAAAATCAGAGTCAGCAGCATAGTCACTAATCCATAGTAAGCAAAAGGTGCTAGCATGTTATAATGCAATTTCTATAGAAATCTATATCACCTATATTTCGCGCACCCTATCTAGCATATTATATTATATCTAAGAAGGTCTCATTCGGGCTTTAGCAGGGCGGCCCCATACCTCTCAATGTCAGTAGGAGCAGTTCACATCAACAGCTACCAGCTCTCTTCATGCGCAGCACCAAGTGTCTACGTTCATTCCGTGTAACTCTATCTTAAACCCGCGTAGAGCCCAAAATGTTGGCATCAACATTATTTGTGTTATGTCTAATGTCTAAAGTGGTGCGAGGATCAGACTTCCCAGCAACCTTGTGTTAGGTTAATCTTAGAGTGTGCAGCTCTCAGTGTGCAGACAGTTGTACCAAGTGTACAAGGCAAAGCTGATAGCATAGGAATAACATATTATTCTCAAATAAAACACCTCACCGCTTCTAGGGTGAAAGCTACAACAACAAGTACGTGTCGTGTGCAAAACTGAAGCCGAAGGCAAAACGGCTGTTTAAACATGTAATACACTCATGCTAACTTAACGCAATATATGTAATGAGGTATCCATATGACAGACCAGTTAGTCCCCGGGCCGTGGCCTCTGTGGCTGCCTCAATCCTGAAAGAATGTGTCCCAAAACTGGAGGCGCCTAAGCCTGCTGCACCCAAAGATAGAGCAAGGACCCTCTCAATCTGGAACTTTGTCAGGGGAGAACTGTCTTGGTGGATCAGTAAGGGCCCAACCCCGCCCTGCGGCCTGCATGCCATATGGCTCTAGGTTGCCCACTGGACACCACAGGCTCCCTGGCGCTCTCTGCAGGATGACATGGTGCCCTCTCCCATTCTGGTCCATCTTTGATCTGGGAGTTGATAGTGATATTGAACCATCCTGCTTTTTAACTTGGGTAAATTGCAATCCCCCCTGCCAGTCCTTCTTGTTACATGATATCAGCTCTCCCAGCCTGAAAGCGCCATAGAAGGCGAGGGAAAAAGCACACCTGAATAACTAGTTCTCATGGCTGGAGCTACATATCTTTTCTAACGCCGCCATGACGGCTCTGGGTCCCTCAATACTGATCGGGTGTCTAACGTCCGGCTGCATGCCCTGCAACTGCTGCCAAACTTTAAGAGCCCTTTGGACCAAGAATGTGCCCGTGGGATCCCGGTGCCCCATCTTTTTTGCAAAAAATGCCACTGCGGTCATGTGGCGCTTTGCGCCAGCCACCGACCGCCCTCCGTCCCTTAGTTCCCTTAAAAATGATTAGATGGAAGCTGGGTTATGCCAAATTCTTTCCCAATCCTGTCCTAGGGATGCGCAGTATGTGGTAAATGCCAACTCATAGGCCCGCCTAGTCCTGGGCACTAAACTATCTGCCATGAGGTCTGGTAAGTTGGGGCAACAAGCTGCCACAGATAGTTCAGAAAAGGTGTGGGACAGTCCACCGCCTCCAGATGAGGAGACTTAAAAACCTGCATTTTGAAACGAGACAATGCATCAGCCACGTGGTTGAGAATGCCCGGTACATACCTAGCTCTAAACAACATATTTAGCTTCATATATTGCTGCACAATTTCCTTAAGCAGGCAAAGCAACATTTTACATTATGCGAACTGTAGGTTGATGCATTCCACCACTACCATGTTGTCTGACCACAAAATAACTGACTGAACACAGAACTGTTGCGGCCACATTGTAAAATCCTCCAAAATGGGAAATAGCTCCAGAAATAAAATGTTACTTGTGAGACCACTGCGAACCCACCAATTGGGCCAATGCCCTGCTGCCCAAAGGGGACCCAGGATGGCTCCAAACCCCTCACTCCCTGAGGCGTATGTTATCAGCCCAAGTTCTGGATTGGAATGCAGATTAATGTCTGATTTTGCTAATAAGGTGCCTTGGCCAAGCGTTCGCAGCATAGCAATTGCCTGGTCCAATGATGTATATCTCACGGAGCACAGGACTCCGTCAAGGGCCTCATTCAAAGACTTGCCCCTGGGAGCAGATAGGTTATGGATGAGGCGGAAATCCCCTGCATCTTTTTTGGGAACTTCCCCCAGAGGTGAGCAGAAAAAATTATCCACAGGCAAGCGCAGTTCTTTCAGTACTTTTTCTCTTGCCACAGATATGTTGTCTCTCACTTACTGCTGAAGACTCCCCCGAGTAACCAGGGGCTGGGATCCGGAAACCGCCCCTAAAATCTTTCAACAAAATCTGAGCAGTGCTTGGGAATGAGTATTTATTTAACCAGGGTATCAGTGCCATAATGTTAATAGGTGAGTGCGCCTTTCCAAACAATTGAACCTCAATCTAGTTTCTTGGCTCCCTTGTCGCGTGAGGCGAGTCCACAGAATGAGCAGGCATGCTCGAACTTACAGGAACCCTTGGGTCTGGTGCATGTCTTTCTATTGAAATCCCAACATGCTCCCCCCCCCCACTTTGGGGTGTAGCTGCACCTTTGGCGCGTCCTTGCCTTGGAAATACATGTGTCTTAACCACAAAATCATATCAACCTGGTCCCATGTGAGAGCTGAATCAGATGCCTTTACCCTTCTAAAAGCTTTGTCCTACTCCTTCTAGCACATCCTACTATACTCATCATGCACGCATGCAATTCTGTTCTGGTAGCACACCAATTCTGTGCTTAACCCTGGAAATTATTCTATCAATACCACATGGAAGTTCCTAAATGCCTGGGTCCAATTAATCAGTGTTTCTTCAACACTTTCCTAGTTGGCCGATTGGCCCATTCTTGTGCTTTCTTAGCCTCCTCCTTCTCATCTTTGTCTACCAGCAAGGAAAACATGTTTACATATTCACCCTTCCAAATCTGTTCTTTTACATCCTGCGCAATATGCCTAGCCAAACGCTCTCTGTTGGAGCTCACATCCCCCTAACCTAAAACTGGCAGCAATTGCACTGCACCTGCCTTATGTGCCCGCTTGCATCTTGGTGTCTCAGTTCTCGCAGCTGCAGCCTTCCCTGGCGGTACCGAGTCAATTGTGGTGCTCCCTGCCTTTTGGAGAACCTCAACCGGTGGCGGCACCACCTGTGTTGCTTTCTCGACTCACGCTACTAAGCTCCTCACCTCCTCTAAGGCATTACCCTCTGCTGACAGGACCCCGCCACCCGTAGACGGAATCACTGCTCCTGCTTTTGCCATCCATGGTAGCAATGCTGCTTGGTTCGCCACTATGTCCTGCTGATCCTGCACTACATCGGGAGCTGTTACAACTAAAGGCTTTGCTGGGATCTCATTAGCATTTGGAGGAGTCGCCCCCCCTGTAGGGACCACATGTACTGGGAGCGCATGCCCAAGTATGGCTGGTCCTGCTGGCACCGGTGCCTCAGGACCCGGGATGGCAGGTATGATGGGCACTTGTATGGCTATTGGTACTTGAGCCACTGGCACTGGGATGGCTGGCGCTACCGGCTCTGTGGATCGTGGCACTAGTGGTACTATTACTGGCCCCGCTGGGGTCTCTGGGACAGCGCCCCCCTTTCCCCGCTTTTACCTTGATTTCCGCAGTAAAAAGCTGAAAAATATGGCAGAAAAGCTGCCCTGGGCACCACATTAGTGTGCCTGGGCCTGTCCTCTGTGTCTTCCTGCCCCTCTACCCTTCTGATTAGATCTGCCACTGTTTAATTCAAATCACTCATGGAGACCATCTTGTTCGCAATCCACTCTTCCATCGTGGATGGAACCTGCCCTCTCTTTGCTTTAGGCGCCTCGCTTTTGCCAAAGTTATCAATTGCTCCCTACAAACAAAAAAGCCTCACTGCTCCCCCACACTTTGACAAGTACCAGCACTTGTTTGCCTGTACGCTATATGAACCCGAAACCGGTTCCTGGATGCTTGTTTCCAGTCCAGGGAGGACCTGGCTTGGTTTGAGCTGGACTGTTCCCATGAGGCACAGAGTCAAGACTGATTTGCATATGGCTGGGTTCAAACTGGAGTGGCATGGTGAGAAAAAAAACAATGGATTTAGGCCCAGATCTCTGTACTAGGGTGACTGTATGACATTGTTCTGCATTCTGTCCATCAGCTGTTGTTTTTGCATTTGTCACCCCGAGTGGGACGGGAATGCCCAGATGTGGGTCCCGTGCTCGTCATGCCACTGGAATCAAGCTATTCTGGCTGAAGAGGGGTGAAACCCCAAAACCGGCCCTAGGATGCTTGTTTCTAGTCCAGGAGGATCTGGCTTGGCAGTTCGGGCTGGACTGTTCCCATGATGTTTATAAATAAGGGAACCTGGTCACGTTTCAATTCTGCCTCTTTTTTATTCTGAGCAGATTTTACACCCTAAAGATTTAATCCTTGGATGTTATAAGTATTTTTATCGTATTCAAGTTACATCACTTTATATACTTTTGAGGTTGTCAGAGGTTTACATGTTGCCATGCAAAAACAAAAATTCACTACATACAATTATATATACAATTTTAGCACCAAAAAACAATTGAAATACAAATATACATTAACACTTCACATTACAATTTCTACATTACACTTTCTACGAACCTATTGTAAGTTGTACCCTAATGACTAGTTTGACACCAAACCTGCTCTGATTCATTTTTATCTAATAAAGGACTGGTTTCGCAAGGGGATGCTTCTTTTTTTAAAAGGCGTTACTCTGTTGACTGTGTGCACCAGTAGGTATACACCGTTGTATTTGTTGCCCTTTGCGAGTTAAGTGTTCGTAAACAAGCCGAACGAGCTAAGCCGACGCGTTTCCAAGCCCGTTTTCTTTTTCGTCTGGCTTTTTTTCAGGGCTAGTAGCTGGGTACCTATGTAAAAACAATAGGGAACATGATTCAGTGTGGGACCTTCACCTATTTCAATTAAGTGGTATGGATCATTGGTACACATTGTTACCTTCTCAAGAATTGTGTACAGATATATTCAGGTTGATTCGAGCTCTTGAATGTCGTTTGGGTTGTTCTGCAAAGATAAAGAACACATAATGTGTCTAATCTTAATATGGGGCATTATATCACTAAGTGCTTGTTACTGTTATGGCATCAGGACTTACATGTGTTAATTTCCATTAGTCGTGGCTATGGCCGCTTATTGCTTTTTGTCTTCTGTTGCACAGTTGTTAAGGCAGCGGCGGGAGCTGCAAATTATTAAAAAGAGGGTTTTCATTGAGTGTTCTCGGTGTACTAAAAGGTCTCTGTGGGGAGTTTCACCATTGATGATAACCACTTACTTTGAGTTTCCGCACAGAGGCTGACCGTCGAACGTTTAAAAAAAATAAAAAATGAAAACTTTTTTTATTAAACAATAATAAAAACATTACACAACTTGAAACTGACCAGAGCGCATTGAGTGACTGCAAATGTATACAGTGAGAACATAGACCTCCGTAGAGATAAATAAATAGATTACAAAAATTATGAAGAACTGACTTAGGTGTCCTCCGGTTCCTCACTGTCGGGATCCACATCAGGTGGCGTGCAGATATCACCCCGGTTGGCGTCCCAGGCACCCCAGACCTTGCCCCACTTGCGGGGTCACCCCCTCGACACATACACAGACCTCTCCCTAAACATACACCAGTCAAGGTCCTCCATCCACTTCCCCACCCGAGGCGCGCGAGAGGCACCCCAGAGCTGTGCAATATTACGTTTGGCTATCGCGCAAGCCGATGTGACACAAACCCTGCCATGAATCGAGAGGCCAGTGGGCTCCCAAACATTCAACAGACAGCGGCGCGCCTCCAACTCAATCCGCACTCCCCGAACTTCACTCATCTTCAGATGTATCCTGTTCCAAAACTCACGGACCTTCTCACACTCCCATAGGATATGAAGGAATGTACCAGGCGCCCCACACCCTCGCCGACAATCCCCGGATACAGCCAACCCCATTTTCAATAATCCAAGACCCGTAGTGTAGGAGCAGTGCAGAATCCGTAATTGGACCAATCGGAGCCTCATCGGAACCGCCACTACCCTAGGGGATGACACCGCCTCCCTCCAATCTTCCTCATCCAGAACCAAGCCATCTGCCACCCACTGTCCCCTGAGTCGGACCAGGGGATCCTCAGTGTGATTAATGAGTTTCCTGTAAGTCAGCAATATTGCTTTGGTGGGCAGATAGCCATCCAATAGTCTGTCTTCAAGCGGGGAAGCTACTGGGGGTGTCACTCCACTTGGAATCACAGAATGTAAGGCGTGACTGACCTGAAGGTATCTAAACAGTTCCGTATCATGCAGTTGGTACTTGGCCTGTAACTCCTCAAACATCAACACCCTATCTTTACCCCACACATCACGCACCTGAGTAATTCCAATCAAATCCCAACGGTCAAACCCTTTCATTTTCCAGAGAGAGCCCAACATCTCCAAGCTCCATAGAGGCGTAGCTAGTGTTATCCGCCCTACCCATTTGAGGGCCTTGATGGCCTCGTGCCATACCCTCGTCGCCGTGGATGGAGGACCCACCAAAGGAAAATGACCGCTCCTCGCATACAACACTCTGGTGTACTCTCCCCCAGGCACCCGGCCAGGATCCATCGCAAAGCCTGGGTCAACCGGTGAGCCGTAAATTGCGTGATTGATAGGGGCCAGTTGAGACGCCCAATAGTATTTCCTGATATTAGGCAGACCGATACCCCCGTCGTACCAAGGCAACATCAATTTTGACAATGCAATACGCGGCCTCCCCTCCCACAGCAGGCCGCGCTGCAATGATTCAATCGCATTAAAATACGACGGGGGCACCGGGTCAAAGGAATTCTGCAGGGCGTACAAAAAGCGCGGGAGGGCCATCATCTTAAAGAGGACCGCGCGACCCAACAAAGAGATCGGCAAGCCTTTCCATCTAGCAACATCACCTCACAATCTGGCCAAAGGGGGTAACAGATTCAGACTAAAACACACTTTGGGGTCTTTTGATATCTGGATCCCCAGGTAGCGAAAACTGGTCAATTCCAGTTTCACCGGGCAGTTCGCCAGCACCCTAGGCGGATCACCACTTAATACAAAAAGGAGCGACTTCGCCCAGTTAATAGCGAAGCCGGAGTACCTCCCGAAGATACAGAGAATATCCATAAAAACTATCAGGGAACTGCGAGGGGAGGTCAGATACAAAAGATGTCATCAGTATAGAGCGAGATCTTATCCTCCCACTCCGGTGTCCAACGCAGTCCCTTAATCGAGCGGTCCCACCGCACCCAGGCCGCAAGCGGTTCCAGTGCAAGGGCGAACAAGAGTGGCGAGAGAGGGCAACCCTGACGAGTGCCCCTCCCAAGTGAAAAGTTGTGGGATCTGTGGTTGTTGACGACCACACGAGACAGGGGTGCCGAGTAGAGAAGGCGAACCCAACCAATACATTCGGGGCCAAACCCCAGCTTCCCTAAAACCGCAAAGAGATATGGCCACTCCACACGATCAAAGGCCATAGTGGCATCCAGGGACAACAACACCGCTGGTTCATGGATGCGAGATGCACCCGCCACCACCCCGTGGAGTCGTCTGAGATTAAGGGCAGTGTTCTGACGTGGCATAAAACCGGACTGGTCCGGATGCACCAACGTCGTGATGACCTTCACCAGTCGGGTGGCGAGCAGTTTGGCGAGCAGTTTGGCTAACACTTTGGGCTCTACGTTTAACAGGGAGATCGGGCGGTACGATGAACAATCCAGACGCGGCTTACCATCTTTATGGATAAGCACAATATTGGCTATACGTTGATCGTAAGGCAACTCGCCGCGGTCCCTACTCTCAAGATGCACATCTTTCAAGTGAGGGGCCAAACGGTTAGCGTGGATCTTAAACAGTTCAATGGGGAGACCGTTTGGGCCCGAAGCCTTACCGGAATGAACCCCCTGATAGCCATCGCCACCTCATTGTTCGTAAGGGCAGAATCCAGAAATTCCCTATGTTCGGCAGACAGAGTCGGCATTGGAATATCCCGAATCATGTCTGCATTTTCTACCTCCATAAAGTCCCCTGCCGAGGTATAAACCTCCTCAAAATAACAGGCAAGTTCGTCAACAATTAACTGGGGGTCTGACGTGACCGCGTCACCCGCGATGCGCAGCTCCGGCACCAACCGAGATCCCCAATCACCCTTCTCCAGCCAGGCTATTAACTTCCCGGGCTTGTTGCCGTGTTCATAGATTTTACTCTGCGTAGTAGCATGTTGCGTCTTTGCTCTGTCACTTGTTAGGGTCTTGTACTAGTCCTCAAGCAACCCGAGGCGGTGCCCCATCCCAGGGTCGCTACCCGAGGAGACAGTGGCTTCCAAGACCAATAGCTCTGCCTCCACCCTATCAATTTCGGCCCTGCTCTTCTTCTTCTGCCCAGATACCAGGGAGAGAACCTCTCCCCTAGCAACAGTTTTGTACGCCTCCCACAGGGAACACTTCGATGTAACCGAGCCTACATTCTCCTGAAAGTAATGATCCGTAACACGCACAAGTTCCTTCTTAACAGCAGGGTCTTTTAGACGCCACGCATTAATCGGTGCCACCCTACCCACATCACCCTGTCCCATCTGCAATCAAAGCCATATCGGAGAATGATCAGACACCCCCGCGCCAAATGAGTCACTTCCTGAATAAGAGCCGCCTGAGACGCTGGTAACAAAACATAATCTACCCTGGAGAGTCAACAATGCGCCGCAGAGGCGTGTGTATAGCTGACTTCACTAGGGTGCCTAAGGCGCCATCCATCCACCAAGCCCGATGCGGCTGTGAAATCCGCCAGCCATCTACGAGAAGGCAAAAGCACACGGGAGGGGTGCCTGTCTAGTTCACCGTCCAGGACAGCATTGAAGTCCCCGCCCAACACCATAGTGCCAATGGGCAAAGACAGAAACACACAGCCCAGGTCACGGAAAGTATCCACCTGTAATGCTGGGGGGACGTAGATAGACAACAAGGTGACAATCCTACCCTCCCATAACCCAGAAATACCAACATATCGACCTCTGTTGTCCGACCATGTCAACTGGATGGTAAGGGGAACGGAGTTTTTAACCAAAATCCCCACTCCTCTAGAGCCGGATGTAAAACCAGCATGGGCCACTAGTTTATAGCCTCCTCTGTGTAGCGCCATACAACGCTTACCCATGAGATGAGTCTCCTGCAGTAGCACCACGTCGTGCTACTGCAGGTGAGTCTAACTACGTGCCATGGTGAGTCTAATCAGTTGACTCACCATGGTGCGCTTGATCTTATCACCCAGGCCGTTCACATTCCAACTAAGGACGGAAAACCCCAAGCCCAACCTAGCGGAAGCCATTCCTGTCTCCGAAAAATAACAGGATATCCATAGGCACCCATAGCGAACTCTGGTCACACAAAACAAACAACTCAACAATCAAATCCCCCCCGAGAACAATCCCCCAACCCCCCTCCCTGCACCCCTGCATGCAGCGAATGCACATCCCCAACTCGCAGTGTGCCTGTCACCCCCAACTAACTACAGGTATCTAAAAGTAGAAAACGGAGGAGGACCTTACAACAGGCCGCCCGCCCCCACCACCTCTAACCAACCAATGACCCCCCTTTCTGACACACATAAAAGCAAAACCCCAAAAAATTGTCCGTTGGGGGGGAAAGAAAAAACAACCCTGACCAGTCACTAGTAACATTAATACGGTATAGTCACAGCGAGAAGGCACTATTCTCCATCGCCTGTCCGGGCCTGACCCCCAGTGTCCGAGCCCACAATCCGGTCCAGCCAGTCCGCGGCAACGTCAGGATTGTCAAAAAACAATGTTTTCCCATCATGTTCGATCCAAAGACGGGCCGGAAACATCATCGAGTATTTAATCTCCCGGTACCTCAAACGTCGCTTGTTGGCCATAAAGCTCTGCCGTTGCCTCTGCACCATCTTAGTAAAGTCCGGGAAAAATGATAGTGAGGCGTTCTCATAGCCCAACAGGCTCGTGGACCTTGCCGTTTGCAGGATAGCGTCTTGATTCCTTGATGTTGAGGTCTTTCCCCAAAATAATGAATTGGTTACCACGTTACATCGAAAACAGACTGACAAAAATACCATCCTCCATTATCGGAGTTTTCATCCACAAAGTTTTAAAGAAAACCTACTGTACAGTCAACTACTGAGAATTAGACGAAACTGCTATAGAAAAGAAGATTATGAGACACATGCAGAAATCTTTTGCGAGCAGTTTAGAGCAAGAGGTTACCCAAAGAAAATGTTAAAACATGCTACTAAACGTGCATGGTTTACCCCTAGAAAGGTATTGCTAACCAAAAGAGACAAGAAACAACTTGAACAACACGTTTGTGTTTCAATTTATGGCCCACACACGAACACGAACAGATTCAAATCGATTTGTCTGAAAAAACTGGCACTTATTATCAAATCTTGAAATTCCTTTTGCAAAACCCCTGCACTCAAGATAAACAAAAATATTGGACAACAAATTATTAGGGCAGATTTAGGAACTCCAAAAGTGACCTGCGTACCATATGGAATCTGAACCCAGTTCAAGGCCATCACAAATGTGGCACCTGCGTATCATGTGCAAGTACCATTGAGGGAACAATGTTTGAACATAACACCATCAAATGGACCCACAATGAATTTACGAATTGCAAAAGCAAAAATATTGTCTATGTAATAATTTGTCCCTGTGACAAACTTTACATTGGGAATACCAACCAACAGATCACACAGAGACTGGCGCAACATCGTTCCAGAATAAAACAGAAAGTATTGACTGCTCCTATGGTCCAACATTTCATGGACCATAATCACACAGAAAAAGAATTAAGGTGGTCTGTCCTTTTAGGCATAAAAATTCCCCCGCGTGGAGGAAATTTGGAAACCCTATTACTTAAGAGAGAGGCATATTTAATCATGAAATATAACTGCGTGAGTGCAGGATTAAATGAACAATCTGAAATTTGAACTTCCATCTCTGTCCCCTGCAAATGACCCCTAATGAAAAGAACATCAGGACTACATCTCCCATAATCACTAAATCACATGACATGAGCAGATTTAAAATGGTCATGTGACCGGCACACCCAGCATCCCTTCAACACTGGAGCAGGCGAAGACAACTCGAGCTAAAGGAAAATTAAAGGTAACAAATTGCTCGAATGGGATAACAAATCCAACATTTAGAGACCGAGAATTAAATTCCATTATTGTTTAACTTTGCAGTGAACACGGTCAAAGATAACCCTTGGTGATATCAGGCGACGCCCTTAAAATGAAAGTTCGGCGGTCAGCCTCTGTGCAGAAACTCCAAGTAAGTGGTTATCATCAATGGTGAAACTCCACACAGAGACCTTTTAGTACACCGATTACACTCAATGAAAACCCTCTTTTTAATAATTTGCAGCTCCCGCCGCTCCCTTAACAACTGTGCAACAGAAGACAAAAAGCAATAAGCGGCCATAGCCACGACTAATGGAAATTAATACACGTAAGTCCTGATGCCATAACAGTAACAAGCACTTAGTGATATAATGTCTCATATTAAGATTAGACACATTATGTGTTCTTTCTCTCTGCAGAACAACCCAAACGACATTCAAGAGCTCGAATCAACCTGAATATATCTGTACACAAACCTTGAGAAGGTAACAATGTGTACCAATGATCCATACCACTTAATTGAAATAGGTGAAGGTCCCACACTGAATCGTGTTCCCTATTGTTTAGGTCTCACCTGTCGATGCGCATGTGCATCGAGCTTGCGAGACTATGGGGGCTTAAACACTCTTTAACCAACTTGCAAGGAATCGTGGCGATTCCTTGCAGTGCCCGTGAAATTCAAGCTCAATGCGCATGTGCATCGAGCTTGAAAGCGCGTGCACATGCCCCCAGCCGCCTGCCTTGCATTCCCTCAGGCGCACTCCTCCCACACCCCCGCTCCGCCCCCTCCCCTGCCCGCCGTGTCGCATTTCTCCTCCCCCCTCCCCTTCTCTGCCTTCCCTCCGTCTTTTCTCTTCACTTCTTGGTTGCACGGCCGCTAGGCCGTGCCTCCCCTACTCTCCTCCCCCCTCCTCCTCCTACTCTCCTCCCCCCTCCTCCTCCTACTCTCCTCCCCACTCACTCTCTCCCAGCACAACCTTGTTTTAAGATAGCCTCCTCTGGGTCTCGTTTAAACTTGTTATTAAATTCAGTTTTTCACTTTCACACTCACTACACGGTCTCTATGTTTCAATTTTCTGTAGTGCGGTTAATTTTAATTGTGCTGTACAAAAGCGAGGCAACCCGGGAGTGCGGCGCATATCTGGCGGAGTGAGGGACCATCTGGTAGAGAATAAATGTGTTGGCCTAAGGCAGCTGTCAACAAAGCACATCGTCGGACCAGTCTGGGGGACTTCCAATGACACAATCCCACAGCAAGGGCTTAATCTACCTCTATTCTCCCTGCAATGGGTCTCGATCACTAGTGTACGAAAGCCAGTACTTCCCTCTCTGTAGCACTCCTCTCCCCGCTCCGCCCCCTCCCCTGCCCGCCGTGTCGCATTTCTCCTCCCCCTTCCCCTTCTCTGCCTTCCCCCTCCGTCTTCCCCCTCCGTCTTGTTTACCATGGCCGCCCGCTTCACGGCCGCCATGCACATAAGTGAAACATACAGGGGCACCATTTTAGTGCGCCCCCTGCGGTTATCATTTAAAAAGAATTTACAGCCATGGCACCCATTGCCGCCTGGTAGGTCACGCAGTGTGACATGCATCAGGGGCCCAGTGTAGCCCAAATAGCTGCTACTCGCCGTTCATCTGCTCTGTTCTGCGATGGTGCTTTGGCCCTGAATGTAGCAACGGAAGAATGAGGCTCGGCCAGAGCTGCTCTCCTCGGCCACTACCATCAACGGGCACAACAGTCACCCGAAAGCAGCAGCATAAGCAGAAGGCTTGACCCTGCTTTTGTCAACATACATTTGTTTGATATAACCACAACACCCGTTTTACTCAGGCCCGGTGCTGCAGCGCGACATATATCAGGGGCCCAGCGTAGCCCATAGCTTCTGCACGCTGTTAATCTGCTCCTTTCGGTGATGATGCTTTGGACCTGAAAGCAGCAATAGAAGTGGGAGGCTCGGGCGGAGCTGCTCTCCTCTGCCCTCTCCATCAAAGGGCACAGCAGTCACCCGAAAGCAGAAGCAGAAGGCTTGGACGGAGCTGTTATCTGTAGCAACTGCCATTGATGATCAGAGCAGTCACCCAAAGCGCCGTGTCCAGAGGAGGTAAGGGACCCATGGGTTCGGGGAGCCATCCTGAGTGTTTGTCTGTACCTAACCCTTGCCTCTTACAGCTAAACACAATATGCTAATGACCATTCCACGGTATGATCACAGGAGACTTAACTTTTAGAGGTACTCTCACACTATATACATAAAAACAGTTGCAAGTCAAAAAGGGGGCACACTATTCTAGTATCATAAAGTGCTAGAGGGCACTATATATGTTTACCAAAAGGGAGAGAGAGAAAATCCCCATCAGTATACCCTCCTGAAGATGGAACATGAGCTAGATTTAAACAAATGTGTTACCTTGTGTCAAACCAACTTATGTAAAGGGAAAATAATATATGCCATGCAAGGAGGCCTTATATCTTTCTAGCCATAGTTGATTATTGCATGTTTGCTTCTACAGCCCCTCACCCTCACACACACCCTCACCCTCACACCATCTCACCCTCACACCATCTCACCCTCACTCACCCTCACGCCCTCTCACACCCTCACCCCATCACCCTCACACCTCCTCACCCTCACACCTCCTCACCCTCATCCCCCTCAATCCCACACACCCTCACCCACACTCACACACCCTCACTCATCCTCACCCCCTCATCCTCACACACCCTCACTCACCCTCACACCCCCTCACAACCCTCTCACCCTCACTCAGCCTCACACCCCCTCACCCTCACACACCCTCACACACCCTCACCCTCGCACCCTCTCACCATCACCCCCTCTCCCTCACACACCCTTACCCTCATCCCCTCACCCTCACACACACTCAGTCACCCTCTCACCCTCACCCTCACACCCCCTAACCCTCACCCTCACCACCTCACACACCCTCACTCACCCTCACACACCCTCAAACACCCTCACTCACCCTCACACACCCTCAAACACCCTCACTCACCCTCACACACCCTCACCCTCACCCTCACTCACCCTCACACCCTCACACACCCACTCACCCTCACACCACTCAGTGCTACAACACATATTGTGTTGCAATAGGTGTCACATTTGCGAAAGATAAAAATATTGGCATTGTAAATAACAAAGCTATTAATTTCGCAATTTTCAAAACACGCACATAAATGAAAAATGTGTCCTTTACAATACCAATAGCTCAAACTTTCCTAATGCGAGACCTATTGCATTGCTGTGTTTCTCTCCCCTGCTGCACTCTCCTGCTCTCTAGAGATGTGGCCTAACGACCAGAGCTGCCATCTATGTCACGTAAATACAAAACATGTTGCATTCCAAATGCTATAGGTGTCACATTCGCGAAAGTTATAACTATTGGCGTTGTAAATGACAAAGCTATCAATTTAGCTATTTTAAAAACCAACTAATAAATAAAATATTTGTCATTTACAAGACCAATAGCTCCAACTTTTCTAATGCCAGACCTATTGCATTTCCAATGCTTGTTTTACATAGGTACCCAGCTACTAGCCCTGAAGAAAAGCCTGACGAAAAAGAAAACGGGCTTGGAAACGCATCGGCGTAGCTCGTTCGGCTTGTTTACGAACACTTAACTCGCAAAGGGCAACAAATAGAACGGTGTATACCTACTGGTGCACACAGTCAACAGAGTAACGCCTTTTAAAAAAAGAAGCACAATGCTAAACCAGTCCTCTATTAGATAAAAATAAATCAGTGCAGGTCTGGTGTTAAACTAGTCATTAGGGTACAACTTACAATAGGTTCGTAGAAAGTGTAATGTAGAAATTGTAATGTGAAGTGTTAATGTATATTTGTATTTCAATTGTTTTTTGGTGCTAAAATTGTATATATAATTGTATGTAGTGAATTGTTGTTTTTGCATGGCAACATGTAAACCTCTGACAACCTCAAACGTATATAAAGTGATGTAACTTGAATACGATAAAAATACTTATAAAATCCAAGGATTAAATCTTTAGGGTCAGAATAAAAAAGAGGCAGAATTGAAACCTGACCGGGTTCCCTTATTTATAAACATTGTTACGTTGTCCTGCCCGGCCCCGGAAAGGACACAACCCCACTCTTACTATAATCGGACTGTTCCCATGAGGCACAGGGTCAAGACTGATTTGCATATGGCTGGGTTCAAACTGGAATGGCATGGTGAGCAAAAAAACCATGGATTAAGGTCCAGATTCCTGTACTGGTGAATGTATGACATTGTTCTGCATTCTGCCCATCAACTGTTGTTTTGCATTTATATTTTAGCACGGTGCCTGCTTTTATGTTAAAAAAAGCAATGGTGTTAAGTCTCGCAAATACAAGACCTATTTCATTGCAAATGTATGTTTAAAGTTGGATAGATATTCTGCGAACTGACATCCTGTTCATTTCAACAGATCAGTGCTTTCAGTGCCAAGTAAAGCCAGACCTATAGTCATTTGCCAATAATTGTTAGCTTTGTAGCTGTAGTACTGTAACAGCACGAAGGGAACTATATTGACTTGGACAACAGTTGTCAAAAATTAATCGCATTGCAAATGAGTGGATTCTCTTTGCACTGAGTCATGCTACTGTGCATATTTGGGTAACCAAGACACACTGATACTGTTTATGTAGTGACTTGGGAAACATGTCTCAAAATGATTCCTGTTTTATGCCTCTGCCTTCATTTGTACGGAATCATGCCAGTGTGCATGTTTGTGTAACCATAACACATTGATACTGTTTTATGCAAATTGATTGTTAAGGAGTATTTCAGGTAAAAACAAGGCTTGGGCATAATTTCAATTATGCCGGTATGAGGGGAGTAACTTCGGTAATTCTGTGTTACTCTTTGCCGCAAAATGACTGATAATAATGCAATTATGTCTGCTTGTGCAATTAAGAGTAATTTGGGGGAAAGCAATTCTACAACAAGGGCACATTTAACAACCCTCGTGGTTGCTATTTGTGCTCTACTGCATTTAGAGCTATTTTTAATTTACAATGCATCCTAGCATCCATAGTAGACATGAGGGTGCAATTTGCGCTAAGAAAATATTGCTAGATACTGGGAGTAAGTTGGGGGAAAATGCTACTCCAATAGGACATTTAGCGCTACTTCTTGGAGCAAAACGCCTTCTTGCACAAGAGAGGCATTTTGCGATAAGTAAATAGTGCTGAAAGCGGGGGGTAAGTTAGTTGAAAATCCTACTCAAAGAGCCCATTTACCGATCACCGTGAGCAATAAAAATGCTTTTTTCAGTGGCTAGACCAATACAATGCAGCCCTCTTTCTTAACTCTGTTTGGCTGTTGCCAACCAATCAGTGTGAAGGTTTGTTTCACAGTATTGAAAGCATGTTCTTATGACTGAGGGATGAAGAATGAGAAGTAGGGATGATGGATGAGGAGTTGGGATGAGGAGTAGGGGCGATGGTTGGGAAGTAAGGGCTATGGATGAGAAGTAGGGATGATGGATGAGAAGTATGGTTTATGAATGAGAAGAAGGGATGAGAAGCAGGGATGATGAATTAGGAGTAGGCATGATGAATGAGAAGAAAGCATGATGGGTGACAAGTATTGATGAGAAGCAGGGATGAGGGATGAGAAGTAGGGATGAGAAGTAGGGGAGATGGATGAAAAGTAGGGATGATGAATGAGAAATAGGGATTATGGATAAGAAGTAGGGATGATGGATGAGAAGTAGAGATGATGAATGAGACTAGGGATGAGAAGTAGGGATGATGGATGAGAATTAAGGAAAACAACCAGGGATAAGGGGTAAGCAGTAGATTTGATGGAAGAGAAGTATGGATGATGGAAGAGAAGTATGGATGATGTTTTAGAAGTAAGGATGAGAAGTAGGGATGATAGATGAGAAGTAGGGATGATGGAAAAGAAGTCGAGATGAGAAACAGGGATGAGAGATGTGAAATAGCGACAATGGATTAGACGTAGAGAAGATGAATGAGTAGTAGGAATATAGGGATAACGGATGAGAAACAGGGAGGAGAGTAGGGATGATGGAAAAGAAGTAGGGGTGAGTAGTACGGATAATGAATGAGAAGTAGGGATGATGGCTGAGAAATAGGGATAAGAAGTAGGGAGGAGAAGTAGGGATGAGGATGTCCTAAAATGCATGCTATACTCCTTCCTGGTTCTACTGCCACCTCTATCCACCCCAAATGCACACATCTCTACATTAGGCCTCTCCTAAAATGTCCTTATCTGGTCCAAACTATTCCCATCTTGCAGTCATTGCTTTATTCAAATCATTAATTGTATTGGCCAGCTGGGCATTGCAAAAATGAAACAACATACCGGTTATGTAAAATAAAGATATCACCATGTCTGCATAAACAGTTGAATGATTTCAGCGTGCGTTTATTTATTAAAACACATTTCATAATAAAAACAATAACTAAAATATATGAAAAAGTGATCGTACGCTCCACACCATTCTTTATTCGGCCCGTATACGCCGTGGGTTGCCATCGGTAACTAAAGTGGTCTTTGCAGTGTGGCGGCAGTCTCTGCGCCGCATGGGTTGGTGGGGCAAATTAACGGCGGAAACGCCGCTGTGGCACAACGGTTTGCTCCCGGAACTGGCGGCCCTGGCCGGGTTCGAGGGTTGGGAGGCTATTGGAATTACACAATTGGGCCAAGTCGTGTCAGGCGCCACCCTCAAGTCCTTTGAGGAACTCCGTGTGGAGTTCCAGATGCCTCAGTCCCAGTTCTTCCGTTACCTACAGCTGAGGCATGCCCTCGCCCCGAGCATTGCCGGCCTCGACTCCCTGCCGGAGTTCAGCCCGATTGAGGCGAAAGTGTTTATGGGAGACTTGGGAGACAAGAAGGTCTCTAGGATCTATCAGTCCCTTATTACTCACTGCTCATCCACTCTCAGCTCCCTTCGGGAGGCGTGGGAGGTGGACGTGGGCGCCTTGGATGAGGACGATTGGAGGGAGGCGTTGGAGTCCCCGCGCGGCACCGCTATTGCGGTTCGGCTCCGCCTGATACAATTCAAATACCTGCATCGTGCCTATTATACACGTGAACGACTGTGGAAGGCTGGTTTGATTGCGTCATCGGAGTGCCTGCGCTGTGGGGAAGTGCCTGGCTCCCTGTTGCATACGGTGTGGTCGTGTGGTCGCCTGGCTGGATTCTGGAGGGGCGTATGGAGTTGCCTGGCTGAGGTCCTGGGCTGGGATCTTCCTCGAACCCACCGGCTAGGCCTGCTGCACATCATGGAAGGGGTTGGGGGCAACATATATAAGCGTCACCTGTTGCTCCTGGGCCTGGTGGTTGCTAAGCGTGACTTGGCTCGGGCCTGGAAATCTGTGAGGGCCCCCCCCCTGTCTGCGTGGAAGGCTGGGCTGGACTACTTTATGGGTCAGGAAAAACCGGTCTTTGAGGCGCGGGGCTGCCCACGCAAACACTTCAAGATCTGGAAGCGGTGGGCCGACTACCGTGGCCTGTCCTTGGAACCCCCGGCGGAGCAGGAGGAGGACATTTGATCGCAGTGACTCTTCTGGCCCGAATGGCAAAACCCTGGTTGCATTATACCTGCTTCCTCTATGTGAATCGTCTTTGTGTTGTTTCTGTACATGTGTGGCGGGGAGGGGGGGATGTTGGGTACGGGTGGGGGTGTAGTTGGGGTTGGGATGGGTTGTTAGGGCATTTTTAAAGCTGAGCTTCATTGCCACTTGCTTCATGGAATACTATGTGTGTCACCATTACATTGATACTGATGTGGGGATCTTGGTGTGTGAAGATGCCACATTCTTGATACTCTTTTGCTCAATAAAATTGGTTGTGAAAAAAAAAAATATATGAAAAAGATAATCCCTACACAACAAAATGCATTTCCTGATCTTCTAGCAAGTAGACAACACAACTACATTTATGATTATTTCTGAGCTTCTGAACAGCAAAGAGTCACTGATTTCCTAAATAAGGACTAACAAAGCCAATGGCGAGGGGGCAAATTAAGGGTAGATGTGAGTAGATAAGTTTACCCCCTCGCAGTCTTCTCTAGTCAAGACTGAAGGAGGAAAGGACAGACCCACTTTATTGGGAGCAGAGCTGTTACATCCATTGCCTACTGCCACATCATTAGTGTTGGTAACATGGGAACACTTTGAATATAATTGCAAGCATTTACTATGTGACCTCACTTGTTGTTTTTGACCTCTTAAATAGCATCCACTTTAACTTTGAAAAAGAGACATGAGGGGCCTCCTCTGGAGTTTTTGAGTGATTTGTAGAAGGGCATTTAATTTTTAAATTTAATGGCTGTATATCAAACTGGGACTGTTTTTCGAATTAAGAGATTTGCCAAAGATCACAGGATGTTGAGCCAAGGTGGGAGTTCAAGCAGTTCCAAAGTCAGCAGCTCTGGCCGGTAGGCCACCTGTCCTCCTATTTGTGCTGTTTGTAACCTTCCGGCTCGTTCGAAGCGCAGGATAGGCATTGAGGCTTGGCAATATAAGGAGAGATGGAGTCCAACCAGGTTGGGTGGATACCCTTACCTGATATTCTGCACTTAATGCCCATGGAACATCCAGCAGGATGTCTGGCTGGGCAGCTGATGACAGACCACCCTGGAGGTCGCACCCAAGATGTGATGAATACTTGTTCACCGTGTGAGCCCGCTTTTAAATACTTGAATTCAGGATGTGCACTGTAGAAGAACCTCGTGTACTAATTTTAATAGACTTTAATGCTGCGCAATCTATAATAGGAATGTAGGCCAGATTTAAGGTTAACAGGACCACTGACTGCCTCTTCTTTAACTAATGGCATTGCTGTTGAGGGGCAAGCCATGAATGTTAATACAAACTATCACTTTTAGTAAATGTCTGTCACCTCTTCCAGACGTTAAAGAAATAAACTTTTTTTAATTTTGAGGAGATCTTACCATATTTTTACATTGTATTTGTTGTACTATACATGTCAAACATTGTCATGGCTTGGCTTTTGCATGGACCGGGGTCAGCTCACCCTATTATTTGCCTGGGCGCTCTCCTCTATTTGCTACTCGGCCCTAGTACATTGGGCCATCAGCCACTTAATACATTAATTTCTAAAAGACAAGGACTAGTGGATTGGTGTGGCTCACTGGTTAGAGGCGGCAGACCCGGAAGCAGAGGTCGGCCCGGGACCAGGGTTCGATTCCCAACGCGGCAGGGTCTTGGGCCATGGTCAGCGGACTCGATAATTCTCGCCTCGGTGCGTACTCCAACCATGGGTCCCACTCAGCAACTCTGGGCAATAGCTTGCTTAATCTCTACTAATGGCCCCATCAGCGCCGGGGATGCTTGTCTTCACCATGGAGATGCCCAGGAGGGACCATCTCACAGGGAAAGCCAGGATGGGTTCCCCAGTGGTATACAGCGCCGGGACGCCCCTTTGCTGGGGCAGCTGTGCGCTTTACACGTATACGACATTTAACATATAAAAGTAACTATAGAGCCCTGCCCACATGCACCGATTTGACTTGTATCAAGACTTGAAGTACCGATGAAGATGAGTGTGTGCAGTGAAAATACATTTAAATAGGTAATCCCCGGGCAAGGACTTGAGTCTGTTGTGGTCTAAGTGACCATGGTCATGAGTGACCAGCGACAACTACCAGGCTGAGTTGGAACAGGCATGGCTGTACCTTCAGAGGTGGTGTTTGCGTTGTGATACGCCTCAAATTCATTCTTAGTTTGGTAGTTGGGTCCGGGGGTCCTGAGTTGGGTCTTCTTTGTCTGTGCCAGTTTTTCTCATTGTTTTCATTTCATTGCGAGCTTTTAAGTTGTTCATTTTGTGGATCAGGATCTTAAATATTTATAGTGACTGGTTTACCAAAAGACGTAGGAGCTGATAAGGTCAGAGTGTGTTTACACAGAATATCGGAACCAAAAATATTGTGGGACAAAATATTGTTTCAAGAATAATGAAGATAAAAATATCATGAAAGTAAGTTTCTATGGATAAGTAAAGTTTTACTATATACAACTCCACATACATGTACCTTAACTTTGTTTTTTTTTAAACAAAGGTAGGAGCACTCACTGGTCTTTTTCCTTGATTTATTTGAAGCCAACAGAGGCGTTTCAGCACACTTGCTTTGCTCATTGTTAATTGCCTCAAAATGAAAACAAATGACCAAATTTTAAATGCATCCTGGTTGTTTGTGATTGGTGACTGCTTGAATAAGCACAAATAAAAAGTTTGATATTCTAACATTGTTCTGCCAGCATGCATTGATTTGCTCGTAACAGTTTCAGTCAACAGGTATGTGATGTGAAACAGGAATATCGGCAGAAACTAGGGTAATTGGATTGTGGTTTAAAAAGACATGACAATGTTTCTGAAAAGAATGTGCTGTGCTCTTAAGTTTCTGGAATGAGAATACTTACCAAAAGACTGAAACTGTTAAGAACAAATCAATGCATACTGATAGAAGAATATTAGACTGTCAAACTATTCATTTGTGCTTATTCAAAAAGTGATCCAGCCTGGATGCATTTAAAGTATATATATATACATATATGTTTTATTTATTTTTTCACTGAAAAAACCATAGGTTTCAGGGACGTTATAGTTAGAAATTAGCATTTAATATATCTTAGAAATTCACTGAAAAAACCACACTCACTTATACAGTCAGTCACGCACCTACTAAATCATCCATCCAGACACTTATACACCCACTTATTCTTCAATACACCTCGGCATATATATAAAAAATATTTAAACTTTTTAGAAACACACATTCACTGGATGATGTCATCAGTGATGTCATTTGAGACATCATCAGTGATGTTATCAGTGATGTCACTGACCATGTCATGAATTATGTTATATGTGACATCATCTGCAGTGCATTGCGGGGGCGCGAATTATAGTTAGCTGAACTAACTATAACAGCCGAATTTCTCTGGTTTTGTATGAGTGAAATGTCCAACTAACTATAACGTCCCTGAAACCTGTGGTTTTTTCAGTGACTTTCTAAGGTTTTTTAAATGCTAATTTCTAACTATAATGTGCCGGAAACCTATGTTTTTTTCAGTGAATTTCAAAGGTTTTATAAATGCTAATTTCTAACTATGCCTATAAAGGTAGGACATGTAAAGAAAGAGAAAGAAAAGCACAGAAAGAAGCAAGACAAATGCAGAAAGAAGCAACAGAAGTCCAGAAAGACAAAGAAAAGTGCAGGAAGAAGCAAGAGATGTGCAGAAAGAACCAATAGAGGAGCAGAAAGTCCTCCTGTGCCCCCAACTTTTTGCTGACGGGTACGGGTGATATTAATTTTACAACTGTAGCCAAGAATTAACCTGTGAATTTCAGAGGGTAGCTCAGCTTCATTCTAGTTACACTTCAAAGAAAAAATGTTTTAAAGCAATGTATATTTATTTACATGCTATTGGAATATTGTGGTTGCTCTTAATGGTACTTATTTGGAAAACAAAAATTCAGGTTTTTGCAAGTAAGCGGTTTTAGATCATTATAGCAATTATTTATATATGTATATATTTATTACTATGTATTTATATATTTATTTAAAATGCTGCAAGCACCATGAGAACTTTAAACCAGTACATCATTTTGGAAGCAACCTTGACAGTGAAGTGTTAAGAAAATGAGAAAACAGACTGATGGTTCGAAATGTATACATTTTTTCTATGTCCATGCCTCACTAGAAGAATGTGTAGACGTAACTACAAGGGTACCTGTCATGTGATCAAGCCCTGGGATTAGGGTGAAACGCGTTGTGGCGGTGGTGCAGGCTACATAAACAGCTTGAAGCAAATTTTTCTTGGGTCTGCATTCGTTCTTGGCAGCAGCGAGCATTGGATCGGAGTGCTTGATACATTTATCGGCTGGCTTCGCTGATATATGCAGCCCCCTCCTTTAAACAGGGCCGAGCGGCAAGGAGCCTACTTCCTGGTTTCCCGGAAGGACTACAGTGAAACAAATCCCATTGGGAGAAGCCGCGGCAGCCCCCAAGCAATGAGATCTTCATACCGGAGCGGAACAGGCGGAAGCGGAGTTTGGGTCAGAGGACTTGGGATCCGTTGTGACTTTTGAGCGAGGTAGGAGGACTGAGGCATACTTGGGAAAGGAGTCGCCCGGGTGGGCTGAGATAGGACGGGAGTGCCTGTACCTAAAGCCGCTGGTTAGTGCGTTTTTCAACAATAAGCCCACAAACACTTTTGCACCATGACCGCCGACAGGCTTAGGAGCCGCGAAGAAGCAGATATGTTTGATGACACGCCAAGTGGAATGGCGGTGCAAGGCACACAGGTCAATGCAATTTCAGAGGAAAGCATGGGCGCCAGGGAGCATTTAAAAAAATTGGAGAAATTGATGCGGACAGAGCAAGCCAAATGATGGGAGAACAAATCTTTAACTCGCTATTTGGAAGTGGGCAGAATCCCAAGGGGTCTCTGGATTATGCTGGCCCGAGTTATGAAAATCCTGATCCAGCCATGCTAACATGATTGGGCTAATTGCAATTTGGATTACTCATGCAGATTGGTTCAAATTCTAAAAAAGTATGCTATAAGTGACCAGGAGAAACTGCAAAAACAGATTGACGAAATAGAAATCACAATTGAGAAACTGGGAGAGGGGACTGAAGTGAAAAAATACAGGGAAGAGATGATTGTATGACTCCACAGGGAGGAGGAGATTATCAAGAAGAGAAAAATCTTTACATTTCAAAGAGATAAAATTGACTATGAGAAGGACATGTGTTCACATTTGCAAAAAGGTTTGATGCTGTCAATGCCGCTAGTTTCACAAAGAGTGCAGCAGAAACAAACAAAAAGTCCTGCGACAATGCAGTCGCATCTACATCAGGTGCAGCCACAGATATTAACTCAGCCATAGATAGTGAGTCAGAAGCAGAGCAACAATGATCTGCAAGTGGATTAGGGTTTCCAAAGCCATCCCTGGGTCAAGAACCAAATTACATGAGGCAAGACAAAAAACAAACATTAAGACCTTGTGTACAAGCAGTAAAGCCCCCAGTAGAAGGACTGAAAAATGGCGTGCCAGGCGCCAATGCAGGCTGAAACAACAGGACATCCAACAACAAAAAATCAAATCAATGATGGAGACGCAGATAAATACTTGTACAGAGCTAACGGACGTTAAATCAGTGGTGAACCTAACAGACATGAATCTCAATGATGAAGAAAGTAGAATTTTAAGTATGGGAGTATTTTACAGCCCCCAAACTAGATTAAATTATGCTGGAACCAGAATAGACATGTTCAAATTTGTACGCAAACTTAAGCTACGCAAACATTTTACGGTGCAGGGGAGCCAAGGTCGCAAGACTACAGAGGTACAGGGATCTGATACCGCTGGGAGTCCATCGATATTGGTGGCCAAAGATGCAGGCCTAATGATTGACCTGGTAGAATTACAAACAGAACATGAGAGAGTGGATCAGGATGAACTTTTGGGGTACCTTGTAGAGGGGACAGCCCACACGCCATTCAAAGCTAAATCAACGCTTTGTCCTTTAATGCTTAAGGATAATCTTGATATGTTCAATGACAAAGTGACTATTGAGCTTAAAATATTACATACATCAATATCATACAAGAAGAAGAAATACAGTGAGCAGCATAAAAAATATTTTCAACTGGGTCAGAAATTGAGAGCAAATAAAAACATCATTATAAGACAATCTGACAAGGGGGGCAACGTGGTCCTGTGGCCACGGTCCTTATACATGGAGGAAGCCTTAATGCATTTGAACAATAACAACTGTTACAAAAGAAGTACGATGTCCATTGTGAAGGGTACATGGAATGACTGTCAGTAAAAATTATTGGCTTAGAAATCAGCAGGACTGTTTACAAAGGATGAATTTAAATAGTTGACGGTGGACTATCCTATGCTGCCAGTGATATACTTCATTCCAAAAGTCCACAAAAATATTCTCAAACCACCGGGACGGCCCATTATATCGGCCAGGGGTAGTACGTTAGAGAATATATCCAAATATGTGGACTTCTTTTTGCAGGACCATGTCAAATCTCTGAGATCCTATGCACAGGACACAGGTGACTTTTTGCGTAAATTGTCCGGTATTGTATGGGAAAATGATTTTTTGTTGGTTGCATTGAATGTCAGTTCCTTGCATACTAGCATACACCATCAGGATGGCATCAGGGCCACAGAGTACTTTCTGAACAATAGACCTATAGGAATGGCTGCGCATAACAAAATGTTGTTAACTATGATATCAATGTGTTTGGAAAATAATTTCTTCTTGTTTCAAAATCAGATATATCATCAAATAAGGGGAGTTGCCATGGGGCCTGCTTTTCTCCCAGTTATGCCTGTTTACACATGAGGTACTGGGAGGAGCAGGTCCTCATGGAACAATATGCTGACAACATGAACAAACATTTAGTATGTTGGTATCGCTATATCGATGATCTGTTTTTTATCTGGAGAGGAGATGAGAGTACTGCCAATCGATTCGTTGAAGAGATCAATGTAAATAACTTGAATCTTGAATTTACATCTCAAATGAGTAGAAGTTCTGTTCTATTTTTGGATGTGGAGGTGTTTATTGAGGACAAGCAAATACAAACGGGGCTACACAGAAAGGAGACAGCAGGGAACACCAATCTCCATGCATACAGCCATCACTACAACATCTAATAAACAGCATTCCCTTTGGCGAAATGCTACGCATTTGCAGAATCAGCAGCACAGAATCAGAGTTTATACTAGCCCGCAATGAATGCAGGGATAAATTTCTCGCCAGAGGGTATACAGAGAGAATTTTGGACAAGGCGATAACCAGAACAGGTGCCATAAGTCAGAGGGCAGCGTTGACAGTGAAAACTACAGACAAACAAACAACAGAAAAACGATCAGATCAAGAAACTCGCCTTATTTTGACTTTTAATCAACACGTGATTCACGGGCAGCCAATGGTTACATTTGGCACTACGTACACACCCGGCCAATCAGCTTCACCCTGACAATATAGGAACTTTCCGCCCGCATTCAAACCATGAACGCGGAAGAATTTCCGAACGCACACCGCTTTACCGGAATCCCATCTAGGATTCGATGACAACCCTTTACCCGGTAAGCCCGCTTTATAAACGGAGACGAGCTTCGAAAAATGATTTCCGTTTCATTTTTCAGATTAACGCGTAGACCGACCATAGCTTACTATTGCATTTTCCTTTCCGTTACAGATACTATCTGACGCCTGTGTGGCAATACAAACGTCTGACCAGGTTAGATTTTGTGAACCCTCAGAGCACGTTCACACCGTTATGAAGATTCCCTAGGCACCCCCAATTCACCTTCATTCACGACCATTATCGTATACAGAGCACTCATTTTTTCACACCATTAGAGTTTTCCATTCTTCAATACCACCGACACCCATTTCCTTCCTCCGTTGCATGTATAGATAAAATGCACAATGTTTGACTTAGCTTATACCCACATGAACAAATGTAGAGATATCACTTTGTTTGTTGAAACTGTACTTTATTTGTCATTGTTACAGAATTGCACAGGGCCCCCGATGAAGGGCACAGCCCGAAATGCATTGGGCCAATGATTTGAATAATCATACACCATGAGATGAATCATGAAATGAACAAGTAAAGAAAAGCTTTGAAATAGAATTACATGTTTTTGAACTTTGTTGAACTTTATTGAACAAACTATCGAACATTTAATTTCGAGTGCCCTGGGGAGACACTATTCTCGACAGAACAGTGCACTACAGAGTTGTATTTAACCCAAGTACAGTGGGACTAACCCCAGGGGCACCACCCACCTTCAATGAACTCACAAACACATTAAACCAAAGGAGTGCGCATCCCAACTTCCAATTGGATTTGTGACAGTAATAGGTGACCAACTTCCTAACAGACCCACTGTTACGTTCAGGAAATCCCAATCCATGAGCAACATGCTGGTGAGCAGCATTCCAGAGGTGATATCTTCTGGCTCCTGCCTCACGGCTTAGAAAGGTTTCTATCGCTGCACTTCATGCAAAGCCTGCAAGTTTGTAGTGAATCGCCTGTCCTATACTAGCCCCTTTTGCCCCAAGCCAATCATCATATCACAACACCTTAATTGTAAAACAGAGTTCGCTATCTATGTGCTGGAGTGCTCCTGTGGCCTGTGGTAAGTGGGAAGTACCAAGCTGCAGGTCCACTAGCGAGTACTCCAGCACATGAGGGCAATCACTAATTGTGATATGACGTACCTGTGGCACGGCATTTTTTGGAATGCCATGGCAGTAAGCTGGAGCATTTCATCTATTGGGTGGTAGACTCAATCCCCATTGACAGAAGTGGGGGCAATAGAGAGGCTAAGCTCAGGAGAATGGAAACATGCTACATCCTAAACATGGACAGTAAGACCCCGGAAGGTATGAACTCCAGTGAGGATTTCTATTCCCACTTATAGGAACCCTCAGCGCCATGTCCCATCACTCTACATGATCCCTATATGGATTGGGATCATGGACCAATGACCATTCCAGTGCACACTTTAACATATACAAACATTTTTAACAATATTAAACATTTTATGTCTTTAATTTAATTTTGTACTTTTTAACACATATAAAACACCTATTTTCACTTTCCATTCTTAAATTTTGTTTGATGATTTTTTCATATCGGTTTTTACGATAGTAGAACCTTGGATTTAAAGCACAATTTTGCACATTTGCACTAAGCACTTTACGTGACACTTTGTAGGAGATGGACATTAAGCCCACTCGGGCGATATTAATTTTACAAATGTAGCCAAGGATTAACCTGTGAATTTCAGAGGGTAGCTCAGCTGCAGTCTAGTTACACTTAAAAGAAAAAATGTTTTAAAGCAATGTATATTTATTTACATGTTATTGGAATATTGTGGTGGCTCTTAATGGTACTTATTTGAAAAACTAGAATTCAGGTTTTTGCTAAGTAAGTGGTTTTAGATTATTATAGCAATTATTAGTATATATTTATATATTTATTACTATGTATTTATATATTTTTTTTAAATGCTGCAAACACCATGAGAACTTTAAACCAGTACATATTATTGGAAGCAACTGTGACAGTGAAGTGTTAACAAAATGAGAAAACAGACTGAAGGTTCGAAATGTATAAATATTTTCCATGTCCATGCCTCACTAGAAGAATGTGTAGACGTAACTACAAGGGTGAATATAAGTGGTTAAAAAATGTCTTGAACCTGTCATGTGATCAAGCCCTGGGATGAAGGGTAAAACGCGTTGTGGCAGTGGTGCGGGCTAAATAAACAGCTTGAAGCTTGATATATATATATATATATATATATATATATATGTATATATATGTGCTGCCTATTTCTTTCTGTTGGAGGAGACGTCTTGGGCAATATTCAGCGTGTTGCAAGTGTTTAGCACTCGTGCTGAACCACACGCAAGGTGTGCACCCCCCGCAAGTGTCCAAAGGGGGTCGCAAAAAGGTAGACCCTCGCACTACCCCGCATCAAGCCTGTAATGGAGAATGCTGTAAATACAGTCCATACCTGCATGGAGCTACGCCCCTACTTCATAGGCGTTTCCTTTTCCAGGACAGTCTGAAGTGCGAGGAAGGGGGAGAGGATTGTGGATGTCATCACCTGAACCCCAAACAAGCGCCACAGCTCCCGCCAGACGACATGACACACCGGCTGCGGATAACACAAGAATTTGAGCCGGTAATTGGTATCGCCGCCGGCATGCTTACAAATGCTGCATGCTGGGAAATGCAGTCTACTACCCAGGGCAGAGGCGACTCCATGCCGTGTTTGTTAGGCAACCCACACTACTTCAGAAGGTGGGATGGACAATGAATAAATGACAATTGGGAACTGCAAGCAAAGACACAACTCGACCAGGGGGGCATTTGAGAAAGGAAAAACCCCCGAAACGCGTCATGCCCATGGTCTGATGAGAAAATAAAAGGCGGATATATATATATATATATTTATATATATATATATATATATATATTTATATATATATATATATATATATATATATATATATATATATATATATATATATATATATATATATATATATATATATATATATATATATGTTTTACCTTCTGGCGGTCGCCAGTAGGTAGTTATAGTTAGGATTGGCTACCATAGGAAATTCCGAACATTCTATTGGGAATAACTTTGGCGCCGATTGAGGGATTTGCCTATAATTTTCCTTAAAATGGTCTCGCTGTGCTCCGCTCCTTCCCTGAAAGTTTCGGGGGGATTTGTGAAGTGGGGGCTGAGAAAAAAGGGGGGTCCCAAAACGTGTCTTCTCCATGTTAATTTCCATAGGACGATCTGACAAGTCTACAGCCCAAACCGCTGAACGGAATTACGCCAAACTTGGCAAAATTGTAGGGACTGGTACGTAGATGTGCCTTTGCTATGTTTGGTGAAAATTGCTCCAGTGGTTTTTATGAAAATTAACTTAAAAAACACATATATATCTATAGGCGCGCTCCGAGCACTCACTGGTGCGCGTACCGGGGAGCGCACCCGGCGCGCTACGGGTGTGCGCGAGCTGAAAGCTGATTGGCTGTCCGGTGTCTGTCAACATTCTAAACAGTCCGGAGAGTCCGCCATCTTGTGTCTCAGTAGAATCGAGTCACAAGAGGTGAAAAAAGAAAGGGGGATATAATTAAAAGGGGGCAGAGTAGACACCCCTTGACCCCCTAGGTTTTCTGAGGGGGGCCTAGAAGGACCCTGAAGGGCAAAAAAAGTTTTGTTTTAAAAAAAAAAAACGCGGGGTAAGCACTGGGTGCGTTCCCAGGTGCGCGCTCCGGTACGCGCACCTTGAGCGCACCACGGGGAAAACAAAATTTTAAAATATGTAAAGAATACAGCTCTTTTTTGAGAATTGGAGGTAGTTCTGAAAAGACCTTTTTTTCCTTCTTTTTTTTTCCTTTTTTAGAACAAAAACAAAAACAGGGAATGGAAACTGCTCAACAGGAGCAACAAAAAAAAACAAATTTAGGGCTGGGAACGGCAGCAATGGTTCTCCAATGCTCAAACCATGAGCAGAGCACTTTGATCCCCATAGCAAAGTAGCTGATCACAGTCTCTGCATTTAAGAACGCCTTTATTAAAAGAAGGCTGAATGTTAGGAATCAGCTCTTGCGATTGCCCCCTCACTGAAGTAGTTGCTCCTCCCGTTGAAGTAGAGGCCCCATCACTGGGAACCTCTTGTGCCAGAGCCCTGACACTCTTCCGGGCAAAATTCTGGGGGTGCCTCCTCTTAACATGGCGAATCATTGTGGAGTTTCCAAAAGAATATTTCTTGGTGGGGTCACCCCATGACAGGACAGTGTGACAAATCCTGCACTCCACTTTTGGAGCATTTACTTTTTTCTGGTCATTGGGAATGGAAAAAAACTTCCATATGAAGTGTTCTTTTACTTTCGGTTGACTAACCTCTTCATCAAGAAATTCATTGGAGTCATCTTCACTGCTGGATGGTCTGGCAGCCATGGTAATCCAAGATATTATTCCAACAAAGATCCGACAGCAAAAAGGCAGGTCTTGCAGTCACAAAAGTGAAAGAAGAAGTGAAGGAAATGGGTGGGGATTTCATTCTTTGTAAAAAAAAAATGTTAGCAACCAATGAAAAGAGTTATTTTAAGGTCATATGACTTGACGCGCTTACGCTGCGCGCACCGAAGCGCTACCGGGGGCGCTTAGGCGGCGCGAACGTAGGCGCTTCCGGGGGCGCTTACACGGCGTGAACGTCGGCGCTTCCGGGGGCGATTACGCGGCGCGCCTAAGTGACGTTTCGATAGCTTCACGGAAATGCAAAATCATTTGCATTTCGTAAATCAAAAATACTGCTTTTATAAGTATGGTACTAAATGTCTTGCGTTATTATTTACTTTTCATAATTTTTTTTTTTTTAACAACGCAGACATAGCGCTCTTGGTGCGCTCTCGGGAGAGCTTACCGGTGCGCGCACCGTGAGCGCCCCAGGAAAAAATTATTACAAAAAATTGAAAAATATGATTTCAAAAATAAATTATTAATAATTAATACTTACACAAAACAGCAAATAAAAAAAAACGTAGGTTACAAACTTGATATAGAAAGGAATTAGCTTTTAAAAAACCTAAGAAATTCAGTGAAAAAACCAGAGGTTTCACAATTGTTATAGTTAGGAATTAGCATTTAAAAAACTATTGAAATTCACTGAAAGAACCATACGTTTCTCATTTGTTATAGTTAGGAATTAGCAATAGGAATCAGTAATGTCATCAGTGATGTCACTGACTATGTCATGAATTATGTAATATTTGACATCATCTGCAGTGCATTGCGGGGGCGCGAGTTATAGTTAGCTGAACTAACTATAACGGCCAAATTTCTCTGGTTTTGTACGAGTGAACGTCCCTGAAACCTGTAGTTTTTACAGTGACTTTCTAAGGTTTTTTAAATGCTAATTTCTAACTATAATGTGCCGGAAACCTATGGTTTTTTCAGTGAATTTCAAAGGTTTTTTAAATGCTAATTTCTAACTATGCCTATAAAGGTAGGGCATGTAAAGCAAGTGTAAGAAAAGCACAGAAAGTAGAAAAACAAATGCAGAAAGAGGCAACAGAAGTCCAGGAAGACAAATAAAAGTGCAGGAAGAAGCAAGAGATGTGCATAAAGAACCAATAGAGGAGAAGAAAGTCCTCCTGTGCCCCCAACCTTTTGCTGACGGGTACTGGTGGTAACTGACTCTGACTAACCAGACCTAGAGCCAGTGCTATGCTAAAAGACACTTAGAAAGAATATAATGAAAACACCTACATACACTAGGGAACACTATGCATTGGGGTACCCCTGTGATAAGTATGGCCTCCTCTGTATTTGCCATGAGTTAGTGCCTGGGTCATTGCATGAGTACATGAGTAGTGACTGGATGATTAGAGTGCTACAAGGGAAGTGCATGGTGATTTTATAAGTGCTTGGATTTTGGCAGAGTGATTGAATAAGTACACGCTGCTGGCTGGGTGATTGGAGGAGTGCATGGGTAGTGACAAGGCGATGACTGGGTTGCATGGGTACTACTTGGGTAATTGCAGGAGTGAATCAGTACTGTGTAGGTGGTTAGAGGTCTGCATGGGTAGTGCAAAGGGGATTGTAGCGGTGCATGTGTTAGTGCCTGGGTCATTGCATATGTACATGGGTACTGATTGGATGAAGAGAGTACTGCAAGGAGAGTGCACAGTGAATTTCTACGTTCTTGGGGTTTGGCGGAGTGATTGCATAAGTACATGGTGCTGGCTGGGTGATTGGAAGAGTGCATGAGTAGTGACAAGGAGATGCCTGGACTGCATGAGTAGTGCTCAGGGGATTGTAGCAGTGCTTGTGTTAGTGCCTGGGTCATTGCATGGGTACAAGGGTAGTGACTGGAAGATTAGAGTGCTGCAAGGACAGAGCATGGTTATTTTATAACTGCTTGGGTTTCGGCGGAGTGATTGGATAAGTACATGATGCTGGATGGGTGATTGGAGGAGTGCATGGGTAGTGACAGAGGGATTGCTGGAGTGCATGGGTACAACCTGGGTAATTGGAAGAGTGAATCAGTAGTATGTAGGTGGTTAGAGGTCTGCATGGGTAGTACACAGGGGATTGTAGCAGTTTATGTGTTAGTGACTGGGTCATTGCATGAGTACATGGGTACTGACTGGATGATTAGAGTCCTGCAAGGAGAGAGCATGGTGAATTTATAAGTGCTTCGATTCTGGCAGAGTGGTTGGATAAGTACATAGTGGTGATTGGGTGATTGGAGGAGTGCATAGGTAGTGCCAGGGAAATGGCTAGACTGCATGGGCAGTGCTCAGGGGATTGTAGCAGTGTATGTGTTAGAGCCTGGGTCATTCCATGAGGACATGGGTAATGACTGGAAGATTAGAGTACTGCAAGGAGAGTGCATGGTGAATCTATAAATGCTTGGGTTTTGGTGGAGTGATTGGATAAGTACATGATGCTGGCTGGGTGATTGGAAGAGTGCATGGGTAGCAGCAGGGGGGTTGCTGGAGTGCATGGGTACTACCGGGGTAATTGCAGGAGTGAAGCAGTACTGTGTAGGCGGTTAGAGGTCTGCATGGGTAGTACACAGGGGATTGTAGCAGTGCATGTGCTAGTGCGTGCGTCATTGCAGAAGTATATGGGTACTGACTGGATGAAGAGAGTACTGCAAGGAGAGTGCATGTTAGATTTATAAGTGCTTGGGTTTTGGCGGAGTGATTGGATAAGTACATGGTCCTGGCTTGGTGATTGGAAGACTGCATGGGCAGTGCACATGTGATTGTACCACTGTATGTGTTAGTTACTGGGTCATTGCATGAGTACATGGGTAGTGACTGGATAATTAGAGTACTGCTAGGAGAGTGCATGGTGAATTTAGAAGTGCTTGGATTTTGGCAGAGTGATTGGATAAGTACAAGGGTACTGACTGGATGATTAGAGTACTGCAAGGAGAGAGCATAGTGGATTTATCAGTGCTTGGATTTTAGCAGAGTGATTGGATAAGTACATGGTGCTGACTGGGTGATTGGAGGAGTGCCTAGGCAGTGAAAGGGAGATGGCTGAACTGCATGGGTAGTACTCAGGGGATTGTAGCAGTGCATGTGTTAATGCCTGGGTCATTGCATGAGTACTTGGGTAGTGAATGGATGACTAGAGTGCCGCTGCAAGGATAGTGCATGGTGAATTTATAAGTGCTTGGGTTTTGGCGGAGTGATTGGATTAGTACATGGTGCTCGTTGGGTGATGGGAGGAGTGCATGGGTAATGACAGGGCGATGGCTGGACTGCATGGGTACTACCTGGGTAATTGGAGGAGTGAATCAGTAGTGTGTAGGTGGTTAGAGGTCTGCATGGGTAGTGCTCGGGGATTGTAGCAGTGCATGTGTTAGTGCCTGAGCCATTGCATAAGTACATGGGTACTGACTGGATTATAACAGTACTGCAAAGAGAGTGCATGGTGAATTTAGAAGTGCTTGGATTTTGGCAGAGTGATTGGATAAGTACAAGGGTACTGACTGGATGATTAGAGTACTGCAAGGAGAGAGCATAGTGGATTTATCAGTGCTTTTATTTTAGCAGAGTGATTGGATAAGTACATGGTGCTGACTGGGTGATTGGAGGAGTGCCTAGGCAGTGAAAGGGAGATGGCTGAACTGCATGGGTAGTACTCAGGGGATTGTAGCAGTGCATGTGTTAATGCCTGGGTCATTGCATGAGTACTTGGGTAGTGAATGGATGACTAGAGTGCAGCTGCAAGGATAGTGCATGGTGAATTTATAAGTGCTTGGGTTTTGGCGGAGTGATTGGATTAGTACATGGTGCTCGTTGGGTGATGGGAGGAGTGCATGGGTAATGACATGGCGATGGCTGGACTGCATGGGTACTACCTGGGTAATTGGAGGAGTGAATCAGTAGTGTGTAGGTGGTTAGAGGTCTGCATGGGTAGTGCTCGGGGATTGTAGCAGTGCATGTGTTAGTGCCTGAGCCATTGCATAAGTACATGGGTACTGACTGGATTATAACAGTACTGCAAAGAGAGTGCATGGTGAATTTATAAGTGCTTGGGTTTTGGCGAGTGATTTGGTAAGTACATGGTGCTTGCTGGGTGATTGGGGGAGTGCATGGATAGTGACAAGGAGATGGCTGGTCTACAAGAGTAGTGCTCAGGTAATTGTAGCAGTGCATGTGTTAGTGCCTCGGCCATTGCTTAAGTACATGGGTACTGACCAGAGGATTAGAGTACTGCAAGGACAGTGCATGATGGATTTATAAGTGCTTGGGTGTTGGTGGAGTGATTGGATAAGTACATGGTGGTGACGTGGTGATTGAAGGAGTTCATCGTTAGTGACAAGGAGATGGCTGGACTGCATGAGTAGTGTTCACTGGGTTGTAGTAGTGCATGTGTTAGTGCCTGGGTCATTGCATGAGTACATGGGCAGTGACTGGATGATTAGAGTGATGCAAGGACAGTGCATGGTGATTTTATAACTGCTTGGGTTTTGGCGGAGTGATTGGATAAGTACATGATGCTGGATGGGTGATTGGAGGAGTGCATGGGTAGTGACAGAAGGATTGATGGAGTGTATGGGTACTACCTGGGTAATAGTAGGGGTGAATCAGTAGTGTGTAGGTGGTTGGAGGTCAGCATGGGTAGTGCACAGGGGATTGCAGCAGTGCATGTGTTAGTGGCTGGGTCATTGCATGAGTGCATGGGTAGTGACTGGATGATTAGAGTACTGTAAGAAGAAAGCATGGTGATTTTATAAGTGCTTGGATTTTGGCAGAGTGTTTGAATAAGTACATGGTGGTGAATAGATGATTGGAGGAGTGCATAGGCAGTGACAGGGAAATGGATGGACTGCATGGGTAGTGCTCTGGGGATTGTAGCAGTGCAGGGGTTAGTGCCTGGGTCATTCCTTGAGTACATGGTTACTGTCTGGAAGGTTAGATTAGTGCAAGGAGAGTGTGTGGTGAATTTATAAGTGCTTGGGTTTTGTTGGATAAGTACATGGTGCTGGCTGGGTGATTGAAGGAGTGCATGGGTACTGACAGGGCGATGACTGGACTGCATGGGTACCATCTGGGTAATTGGATAAGTGAATCAGTAGTGTGTAGGTGGTTAGAGGACTGCATGGGTAGTGACAGGGCGATGGCTGGACTGCATGGGTAGTGCTCAGGGTATTGCAGCAGTGCATGAGTTAGTGCATGGGTCATTTCATGAGTGCATGGATAGTGACTGGATGATTAGAGTGCTGCAAGGAGAGTGCATGGTGAATTTATAAGTGCTTGGGTTTTGGTGGAGTGATTAGATAAGTACACACATGTCACATCAGACCCCACGCCCCCCCTTCACCACTGTGCAAACGTGCCCCCTGGCAGGTTTTAAGTTGGGGGATTAATTCCCCTTGAATCCTGAGGGTCCCTGGGGGCCAACTAGCCCACCAGGTACCCCCAGTAAGTGCCACAGAGCTGTGTTGCAGAGAAGTGGTGCAAAGCCATACCCCTTTTTGTTCTGTGGCGCTTACTGGAGGTACCTGGTGGGCTAGTTGGACCCAAGGGTCCCTCGGATTAAAGGGGACTTAACCCCTTCCATGCTCATGATGAGCCCAGCTCGTCATGAGGCACAGTGGAGCTGTGCTTATGACGAGCTGGGCTTGTCATAACTGCTGTGGTGCCCCCACGTGTGATTGATTCCCCACCTGTGCGGGAGATTTAATCAGTGGGCGAGGTTGTGATGAGCTCAGCTCGCCATGAGCACAGCTCTACTGTGACTCATGACAAGCTGGGCTTGTCACGAGCACTGCCCCTCCCCCCCAAGCCGTAAGGGATTTATCCCCGCGGCGAAGGTGTTAATCCCCTAACTTACAACACGCCAGAGGACCCGTTTCGACAGTGAGGAAGCGAGGGGGTGGCGTCTGATGCGACAAGTGTGCAAACACGCCCGTGGCGTGTTTTAAGTTGGGGGATTAAGTCCCTTTGAATCCTGAGGGTCCCTGGGGCCCACCAGGTACCTCCAGTCAGGTTAGACTTCCTGGTGCTAACGTACCTTATCGCTGTTGTGTACTCTCTTTGCCGATCTTGCTGGTGGTTGAGAAAGTTGCAAAATGGTGTGTTTGCTACTTTTTGCACCGGAACGCCTCTTCTGCATCTCATTAGCAATATTTGCCTGGGTCATCCGCGACAATGCTTTTTGAGGCTGCTATTGCTAGTAAACTGGTGATATGGGCTGTTTGCACCAGCTTGTGAATGGTGAGTTAAATTTACCATCATTTTGGCTGCTATAAAGTGTTGTTATCTCGGCAATGTGTCCTTGAGAATATGCCCCTCAGTGTTTTAAAGACATGCGAAGTATTCGAGTGCCGCACTGAGAGCCACGCACCTAGCGCGTTCACGCTAGGGGGCCGCGCTGAGAGCTGCGAAACCTTTGTATTCACACTAGGCGGCCGCTCTAGGGACGCGACTCCAAACTTTTTTGAAAAATAAAAAGCGGTCACTTTAATTAACATTCGTGTCAGGGACCCCATCCCCAAGGCATGCCCACATTTACATATTTTTTTTGTTAAAGAGGAGTGGGGGGCGCGTGGCCTCTGTCCCAGGCCACTTCTGGCCCCGGGGACCCCATCCCCTGGGGCCTGGCCTCTCTGTTGGTGACCGGGGGGGAACCCCAATTCCCCCACGGTCCTGCCATCAGCCCGCCTCCTGCGGGAGCCGGCATTCCTTTAGGGCAAGGGGACCTGCTAACATGCAGCTTCGCTTGCCCAGAAGAAATTGTGCTTTGAGTCATTGAACCGAGAGCAGGTTTTCCTCCTCTTGCTTCAACGAAGCAACCAGGGTTTGCTATGACAGTGTGCGAGACATGCTTCCACCCTCGCATAGCAAACAACAATGTCACGGGGGTGAGCTTCCCCGGACATTGCAAGAGCCGGCCTTGGAAAGTGGCAGACTCCAGGGCCATCAAGGGCTCCAGCAGGGGAGCCGCACTGCCCCCCTCCCTCTATTATCAAAATCCCAGAGGGGCAGTGTACCCCGTGGCTCTGGGATGCACCCCCTGCATATTTAATTAAAGCCCGGAGCTGGCGATCTCAGTGCTTGGGGGTGACCTCGGACGCCCCCCCCCAAAATTAAAATAAAAAACAAGCCCAGGGGAGGTGGCAGTCCCCGGGACTGTGGGAGGGCTGTGTGCCCTCCGGCACCTAATTTACATAGCCCCAGGGAGGTGGTGGTCTCCGGGGCTGCGGAGGCCCTGCAGGCCCCAGCAATATAATTATAGGATTGCCCACGGAACATGGCCCACCCGGGGGCTCATTTAAATAAAGTGGGGCAGCCCGCTTCAGTTTTTAAAATTTCTTTTGTGCGGATTCGCGCACTTAGCTCGCATTCTGAAGTTTTATTTTTAAATAAAAAATTATCTTTGGGCCTGGGGGTCCTTGTAGGACCCCAGTGAGCAGAACTAGGGGGGTCAGGGTGTTTCTACTCTGCCCCCTTTTCTTCTCTTTTAATCTTTTTTCGACTGTTTTCTTGTGACTCGGTTCCACCGAGTCACAAGATGGCTGCCAACACTTCCTGGTTTGGAGTGTTGGCAGCCAATCACAGTGAAGCTTGTGGTCGTGGCAGCCAACCACAGTGAAGCACGTGATCGAGAGGCTGCGCTTACCTACTGATGCCCCAGATAACACATTTCCCAGCAACTACTGAACGGATTTACACCATTTAAAAAAAAAGTTGCTTTCTGTATCAAGCTCTGTCTTTTTGCCAAATTTGGTGTAATTCGGTTCAGCAGTTCGGGCCTTGGCTAAAGTTTTCTATGGGAGATTGATTTTTTGAATTTATTTTTTTTAATAACTCAACATCTACTGAACAAATTAATACCATTTAAAAATAGGTCGCTTTCTGAACCAAGCTCTACCTTTTTGCCAAATTTGATGTAATTCCGTTCTGCAGTTCGGGTTGTAGCCTGCAATAAAAGTTCCTATGGAAATTAACATGAAGAAAACACTTTTTGGGACCCCCCTTTTTTCTCAGCCCCCGCTTGACGAATCACCCCCCAAACTCATGATAGGAGCTGACCTGGATAGACCATTTTTTTGAGAATTTCGCGAACATTCAGCAAACGACGCCAAAGTTATCAGCAAATCAAAAAATGCTTTTCCTATGGAAACTTGGTTTAACTATAACTACCTATTGGCAACCGCCAGTAGATAATATATAACTTTTAGGTATGTAGATGTGGAATTAAGAATAGTAAATCTATATTTACCTATTTGCACTTACCTTTTCGTTATTTTTGGCACAATATTCTATCCACACAACATTTTTGTTTCTGATATTCTGCCAGTAATCCAGTCAGAGAGGTACCAAAAGAAATGCTTCCTCATTTCATATACAGGTCACATGACTGTCTAACAATTCCAAAGTGATCCCTGTGTTGAGATATGCTTCTTTTTATAGGGTGAAGAGGAGTCCCAAAGATGCAGTCTGTTTTGGTGAGTTAGCAACTCAAGGGTGCGGTGCAGAATGCTTTATCTTTTTTAGGCCTGGCCTTAGCCAACACAGTTTGATTGTATGGAAATTATAGAAATGATATACTTGCCCACAGAACCATTAGCCAGCCCTATTCATCCATTGGTCTGTAGTTGTATCATTCACAGTTTTCTCCCACCCACCCGCGACATCATTCAGCATGGTGAAAGGGTCAGCCCACTTCAGCCATTGACTAAATTCATTGAAGTTCCATTCAGTGCCAGGGAGCACAATTTCAGTGCATGATTTTTTAAACTAAACTTGGTGAATTTTGTACAGCGAAGCGTAGGGGCGGGCCTGGGGAGGAAAGGTGGGAGTGTTTCACTGATGCGTATTCTGGAGTCAGCTAAGAGCAGGCTCCATGGTGGGAGGGGCTGGGGGTCTGACAGGGCCATGTTTTTATCAGCGAAGGATGCCCCAAGTGTGCAAAGGCGAGAGGTGTGCCATTCTCCAGAAGGAGGCTAATGTTTGCGCAGGCAGGAAGGTGCGTCAGAGCCAGTGGCATCACAGCTGACGCCTGCACTGGTTAATTATTCTAGTGACAGCGAAGATACACTAGTTTCCTCCCAACGCCAACCCCCACCATTCAACGCACTATGACGGGTGTTGTTCTTGATAATGCCCCGGTTTTTACACAAGATGTCGGTGTGGGCCACAGGTTCAACATTACGGCTATGGATAGTAGGCCAGATGGTTTAGAGCCGCAGCCTCAATGTGTGACAGGACATAGATATTTAGATGGTGCCCCTGAGCTTGAGTTAGATTTAGAAGAGGTGGGTGCTCCCCAACCTGTGCAGCAATTAGATGTTGGTCGGCAGGCAATGGTTACTGGCCGGGCGACAAGCCGTCTCAATACCGAGTATATATTTCGCGGGCTCGGTCCTCCCCAAGACAGTGCCAACCTCCCTTTGCTCATGGTAGGAGTGAGGCCGGGGGCGATGGGTGTGGGTAGCTCATAACAACAACGTGGGTTCGGAGCGGGAGGTGGGTACTATGCAGAATATGATGAAGAAAAAGGATATTCAGCGGTTGCAAGCCCCTTTTGGTTTGAGCGATCTGAAAATGCAATTTGGCCTGAATCAAGGAGCTGCTCTTAGATCACATTCTGCTCGTCCAGCGGCAAAATTAGCGGTTGCCACAAATGTTATTTCAGTTACTGACGGGTCTAGTGCGGATTCTAGATGTGCGGGCAGGCCTGTAGAGCTTGGGTCTGTCATTAATTGGCGATATTTTGATGGAGGAGTCGGAGATGGTGAGTGTCCGGGTAGCAGTAAAGCCGGATATGGCGAGGAGGGCACCGGTGAAGGTGCAACAGAAAGATTTGTGGAAATGGAGGACGGAGAAATTTGCGATAGGCCGGTCACAGAGAGCTGGGTCAGATTCTGGGAAGACTGATACAGACGTCGTTGACACGTACCCTGCAGGTGAAGGTAAAATAGGGAAACAGCCCAAGTCTAGTGACAAAGATAACCAAGGAAGTGTTGGGTCAGGTTTTACACATGGAAGTGCAGGCAAGGGAAGGGTCGAAAGAGGAAGAGTGGGAATTGGCATGGCGCCCAAGAGATCCTCGTAGCATTGAAAATTGGACATCAGCCTTCCTCATTCTTGCGAGTATGTATGCTGAAAGATACCCTGACAGGGCGGTGGCTCTTTTCAAGTATATGGACATAGTGAGGATGGCTCAGATGCACTTTGGGGGGTAATCTTGGCTCAATTATGACGAAAAATTTAGAGCCAGGATGAGCATATGGAATGATAAACCCCGGGGAGAGGTTGACGCAGAGCTGTGGTTGTAATGGATGTTGTCAGCACATCCACCGGCGACAATGCACACGGCAAGTGGCCTGCCCGTAGTATATCGGCCCTTTCTGCAGCGCCCCGCCCAACAAGGGGCGGGTGGAACAGGTAGAGGTCAGGCGGCTGGATGGGGTGCGTGCTGGAACTTTAATCGGGGATTCTGTGCTAGGCCTGTGTGTCGTTTTTAAGGCTTGACCGACCATCGGGGAAGGGTGGTGGGATAGCCGTCATCTATATAGCCATCTTCTATAAGCAGGGTCTAACGTCCGTGACTGCGAGAATACAGTTTTCTCTATTGAATTCTCACCAGTTCTCACCTTTTCCGGTATGCTGATATGCCGAACCGTTGGTCCCTCAGCTAATTTCTGTAATACTCTACCTGATCTAGCAGCTGATCTGGCCATTTTGATGATCCCCTGCAGACCTCGGCCATCAAACTCACCAAGGACTTATCAGCCATTCACTTTACGCATAAAATAACCGAACCTACCCATAGAAAAGGTCACCTTTTAGATCCTGTTCTTTCGAACTCAAAGGATCTATCTGGAGGAAAGCCCATCCCGATTCCTTGGTCGGACCACTTTCTTATACCCCTCATTTGGTTCCCACCATATTCAGCACCCTGCATTCACTCAACATACTCCAAGAACCCTTGGTCTAAATTATCAATCGAACAATGGACCTCACTACTGGAAGAAACCATTCCAGAGCCATCGTCGGACGTGGTTACAGCCAACGATAATTTCAATCTCTGGGTAAAGAGTTCTCTAGACTCCCTTGTCCCTGTAAAAAACATTAGAAACAAAAAGGATGCCATTCATAAACCTTGTACTCCACTTCTCTGCGGGGCCTAAAACAAAATTGCAAACAACTCGAGAGAGCCTGGAGAAGACGTTTCTGTTTCTCTGTAAAGAAAAAACTTTACAGAGAGAGTATCACCATTACAAAGCCGAAATGAGAGCTGCACAGGCAGATTATTACGGAAAAAAAATCTTAGCCACCTCCAGCTCTCCTCGGGAGATCTTCAGCATAGTTAAAACTCTCTCCAAAGTTTCTCCTGTGGTACTGAAAATTCTGGACTCTGCTATTGTGTGGTACCGAGGCTCTGCACTCGTGTCATAAATATCATTGTATTATGACGATTTTGGTACTAGCAGACCGGAAATGACTTAAATATTATACATAAGCATTTTCGCCATGATCGAGTGACGAAATCACCCTGAAATCGTAGTTTTCGTCTTGAACCCTCGGGTTCCATTTTGTGAGCGGCAGCCATTTTGTGATTGCCCTCACATAGTCAAATAACTAAGGCCGAATTCGTTCTAAAAGGACACCTACACCTCTGCTGACTCCTCTGTGACCTGGGCGAGCTGACTCCACTGCCTCAAGCCAAACCTGTTCGGGCAGTTCCTTTCCCAGTGGCCGAACGAGATTAGTATCAAGGCACAACATGTCGTAAACCGTTCATCGCACACAAGCTATACCTAATCTGACACACACCTGTCCCTGTTTCTTCTTTATGATGTGTTTTACAAGGAGGAGGTGCCCGATTTTATTAGGGGTCCGTCGATATCTAATAAAAGTTCTGGGCCTTGCCGGGTAATCTATCACGAACTGGATAAACTGAAATGTGGGCTTGTCATCATGACTTTGCTTTTTCTTTGTAGTAAAAATATTTGTATTGTTGACTGTAAAACGAGGAATGTTTGCCTGAAGCTCATTATTTAGTATAAAGAGAGAAGACTGGTTCTGTAAAAACGAGCAGTCTAGTGAGAACATACATGCTGTTGTACTTCTAGGATACCTGTTACTGGTTGCAGCCAATAAATACGATCTTTGACTTCACCTAGAAGACTCTGTGTTTCTGTAGTCTGAAACAGGAAGGATTCGAGGTCTTTGGGTGTTCTCCCTGGCACCGCCGGGTCCATAAAAACCCGGTACCTCAGTTGGCGCCCAACGTAGGGCGGTATCAGCGGTACCGGTCCAAGCCAGAGGTTCGTGAGGAGCTTCGTGTGAAAAATCCGGAGGACGGCCAACCACTTCAGCGACCCCTGCATGTCGACGTGGTCCAAAGGTCTTTGCTGCGAGGTTCCCCGCGTCCCGACGGCTACGAAGGACTGCTGCCCTGACTATCGCCCTGTTTTGGACCCTTGATGATTGGTAGAGCGAAACGATAGACGAGTCTTCTGGTGACGTCATCGATACCTCAGTTAAGTATAAGTGGAGCGTCTCCCAGTCCTTAGTTTGGTTCTTAGTTTGGTATCCTTTGGGATCGCTTTGATTTGGAACTTGCAAGTGCCAAAGCCGAAGGACTCGTGTATTCACGAGACTATTGTATTCGATAACCCTTTGAAGTTTGAAGCTAGACTAGAGAGCGAAGATGCCTGGTCTTAGCAGACTTGGGAATTTGTTTTGTCTTGGTTGTAGTAGGGATTCCCGGTTGGAGGACTCGTGTCCGGTTCCTCTGATTGGAACTCCAACATATGAGCTCTATGTGAAGCATGGCGTAGGCCCTATCACATATAACGAAGTATGGATCCGATACACCAGAAAGGATGGTGTTTTAAAATGGCCCCAATATGGTAGCTTTGACACAGAAATTTTGGATAATCTAGAGGTTAAACTTTTTAAGAAGAAAGCCCGGCCGGCGATGTTTGACTCTTTTTGCATATGTCGCAAAGAAGCCAAACAGAGAGAAATTAAATTAGCGAAGAAAAATAAACGTGAACGAGGTATGTCAATGGTACTAGCTGCTGTTGCATTTAGAGATAATGAAGAAGAACAAGAAAGTGAACAGATGAAACGAGTAAAGAAGTTGGCGGTAGATAGATGCTACCCAGCTTTGCCAACTAAAGAACAGGAAGCAAGGAACGATCTTGAAAAAGATCCGTTAATGTCACATCTCCTGAGTTCACCACTCCTTTATGCACAGAATGCTACGGCACCTCCACCACCAGTCGTGGCCGTACAACCTCCGATTGTTGTACCTCCTGTGATCCCTCCACAACCAACTCCTCTTCCGTTGGTTGCCGTGCCTTTGGGGCAGCCTCCTCAGGGGCCACCAACTTTGCCTTTGTCTGCTACTTCTACGTCTGTTCCTAATGCTCCTTCTGCTCTGACTCTGGATTCTTCTCCATCTTCCCTTATTCTCTCCTCTTCTCCTTCTGCCAGACAGCGAATGACTGCTGCCGTTTCTGGTTTCTTTTCTCCTTGGTTGGGACAATTGAGTATGTCCCCTGCTACAGAGCGTAGACAGTCACGCAGTCAGTTGCCTGACTCTAGAGAGAAAGAGATATTGGATCGTTTGGCGCATAAATGGGTTACAGACCCGGTGCGATATGAGCTAGATTCTATTATGGATGTCTTCCATCAGTGGGAAGCATCGAAACAGGGATACGTTTTTGAGAAAATGTGTGTTTTCCTTTGCGAGGAATTAGAGGAAGACAATTCGGAACGCAATATGTCTGAGTTGTATCGTGTGCGGTTCGAGTTTGCGAAGGGCACAATTGTAGGTTCCGATGTTGAGAAAGCAGTTGCGACATTGTTGTCGTTTAGGAGTGAGGGTGTTTCCCAGTCGTTGTTTGACTCTGAGGTTAAGAAGAAGGCAAGACAATATCCCATGAGAGAGGTCTCCCCAGTTTGGAGGGAAGGGAACGCCAATATTGTTCCAGCCATTCTGCCACATGTTCAACGTGTGTGGGTACATGTCCCATGGCAGCGGGCTGAAGTTTTGGCTCTTAAACAGACATTGCCTGATCCCCGTAAAAATCCTGCAGGATATTGCAAAGAATTATCGCAGACTGCAGGCTCCTGTATCATGAATTTAGCCCATGTAGACATGTTGTTTGGAAATGTTGTTCACAGCCTTTATGGGGAAAGATTTGTCATGCGGATCATGATCAAGAGTTAGGTGAGAAAAAAGGTTTCTGTTTCCAGATACCCAAGAGCCTAGCTAGAGGAAAGGACAGCCACTATTCAATGTGGTTGGCTGTTAGAAGTAGTGTCTAATGTGTAACAAAGGAAAAATTGTTCCTTTTTTAGGTGTCCCCTCACTCACCGGGGTTGCCCCACGGTGACATGCTTCATCATTGGGGCCATCCCAGTCCTCTACGGGCTGGGGCGTGCTGCGACTTGCGGAGTTACGTAGGAGCACTTAAATGGACTATGTGTGGTGCATGTGTATTTGTGGGGAGTGGACTATGTGATGAGATTAAAAATTACCTGCCCAGTAGGTTACTAATAAACTTTATTCTGGCCTCTAGGTGGTAGTATTAAAAACGGGGTAGGGGGATAGGCTATCCTAAACTTAATGTGTCCAGATGTTCCTATCCACTCCTAAGTCGACATGTTTCGTGCATACCCCAAGCACTTCTTCGGGACTACACAGGGACCAGCCCTGTGTTCGCCACTCCTTACTCTATCAGTGAGAGATTTGTAAAAAGGGTTTTTTAAACTGCAGCAAACTCTATTAAGTGCATGCATTTATACCTGTGTATTTTGTTCCCAAAAACACGTGGTACCTGAAAGATAGAAAACAACTTTAAAAATCAAGGGGTGGTTGGCCCCATTAGTTATCACACACAGTTTCTACCAGAAGTGATGTATTCTGTGAATATTGAACGCGAGCTCATTGGCCGTGTTTTCATGCACAAAAACGTGATAGACTTCGTGCATATTTCGAAAGTGGTTTTAAACACCTATCATAGTGTCACACCCATACATTCAACAATCATACATACTCATACATACTTTCTTTTGAGACCTAACTGGGCCCCATGGAGTCGGAGGGGTATCGGTATCCTCGCAACTCTAATGAGAGAGAAATAGAGTTGTTAAGTTCCCCTGCGTAGTTCGCTCCTTGGGCAGTGTCTCCGTTTAGAAAACGGCATTCCTTCGAGCTATATTCCACTTACTTGTGCTCCGGTTACCTCCTGTTTATAGGCACCTACTGTTTCTCCCTCCGGTCCGGATGTTATCGGACTGGAGGAATCGAGTGGTTTAAATGCTACAGGCAATCGCGGTGATCCCGCGTTGTTGTGGGAAACGCCCTTCGCGTAGGCTAGAGCGTGTGTTGCTCCGCCCGTCTGCGTGGCGGCCATCTTGGGAGTGTCGGTCTTCGTAGATAGTCGTGTTTAGGTGTTTAGCACGACTAATATAGCAGTTTTACATTTTTAAAACAATTTACGGTGCTCTGCAAAATGCTCACTATATTCTAAAGGTTTCAACCGTAAATTTCAAAAAATGAAAAATGAAGTTTTTAAATTGAGCTGATTACTCCAGTTTGGTAACCTACCCTTCCCAAGGGTATGGAATGTCACCAGAGTTCTACCAGTCAGTTCTAGCTTGAAAATCAATTTTGTAAAGGGGATCTTAGATTACAGTGGTGGATCATTCATTGGTCATGCTGTTTGCGCCCAAGAAGTGGTCGATACTTTTCACATCTGACTTTTGTGAATTCCACTTATGTGGGTCTGATACAAAAGTTTACATATAATCCTTATGTGAACTGTCCCCAGGGAATGTCATCATTCAATCCCACAATATGGGAGCGGAGCTTGAAAACCCAGCGTTGCTCCTTTTCTAACAGTTTCTTTTCCATGTCAACATGGGGAGGTTGTATTTCCAGCACTACCCAGCGCATATCGTTGGGTGTGTGTGCCTTTTCCAAAAAGTGTGTTGTCATTTTGGTGTTTGAATTTTTACATCTGAAATTACTGCGGTGTTCAACCATTCTGGTGCTGACCTTTCTGGTTGTCATTCCAATATAATGTAAATTGCACACACATGTGATCATGTAGACAACTCCTGATGTATTGCAGTTTGAAAACTGTCTTAACTCCCATTTTAGGCCTGTATTACAAATAACCTCTTTGGTGGGTTCTGTCAGATGGCACACGCTGCAGTTGGAACACGGATGGTGTCCAGCTGGCAGGGGGTGCAGACGTCGGACTGGGCCTTCCATAGGTTTGGGGCGTGTGTGCACCATTAAGTCCTTCAGATTTTTCCCTTTCCGATGGCTGAACATCGGTTGGGTGATGTTGAGACCCCCGCTGTTCAGAGTTCTCCAGTGTTTTTTCACGATTTTTGTCACCTGTTGTGAGGCTACTGTATATGTAGTAATGCAGATGGGCCTTCTCTCCGATGAATTTGTTGGAGATTCCTTGGGTTTGGACTCCAAAAGTGCATCCCTGTGGTTATTGGATGCCCTTTTCTTGGCTTTCTGAACAATCTTTTTTGGGTACTGTCTCTGATACAGTTTATCGCATAATTCCTTGGCCTGTACTTCATAGTCACTTTTTTCCGAACAATTCCTTCTCAGTCTCAGGAACTGCCCAAAAGGCAGGTTTTCACGGAGTTGGCGCGGATGGAAGCTCTCAAAGCTAAGTAGACAATTTCTAGACGTTGGCTTGAAATGTGTCGTGGTTGTTAGTGTCCCTTTTTCTGCTTTGATGTTTAGGTCTAGGAAGACTAGTTGTTCACGGCTCATTGTAGAGGTGAACTTGAGAAAAGGGTCCTGGAGATTCAGCCAGTTGAGGAACACGTCTGCCTCCTGCTCTGTCCCATTCCAGATGAGAAAGACGTCATCTATGTAACGTTTCCAAATCTGGATTTTGGTAGCATGGGGATTGTCTGTATTAAGGATTTTTTTGGTCTCTAGCCAGTGCACATACAAACCCGCCACGCTCGGCGCAAAGGTGCTTCCCATGCTGGTTCCATGGGTCTGTTTGTATATAGTTTCCTGGAAACGAAAGAAGTTCTCGGTGAGGGCAAGGCGGCAGCATTCCAGCACTACATGCCTAGGTGTTTTGTAATCCCATTGGCTTTCGAATAGAATGTCCTCTAGGATCTGTAGGGTCTCTCTGTGAGGTAAGCTAGTATACAGACTCTCTACATCGAGACCTATCAGAATCTGTGTCATGGGGTCAAAAGGTAGGTCTTTAAGGAGGCACAGCACTGATTTGGTGTCCTGTAAATATGTTACTGTCTTTTGTACCAGTGGTCTTAAGTAAGCGTCCGCAAACTTAGACAAAGGCTCAAGTATTGACCCTATCCCTGAGACGATCGGTCTCCCAGGTGGTTTTTCCAACCTTTTGTGGATTTTAGGGATAGTATAGAAGTATGGAGTCCTGGGATGTTTGTTCTCCAGGAAATCTGCTTCCTTTCTAGTTAGCCAGTCGTTTACCAGACACTCTTCCACCATCCCAGCTATCTCAATCCTCAAACGTTCCGTGGGATCTGCCCTCAGTACTTCATAGTTCCTCTGGTCTGCCAGTAGTCTCAGGCACTCCGTCTCATAGTCTTCTGAGTTTTGTATAACAATTGCCCCGCCTTTATCGGCCGGCTTTATTGTTATTGTTACATCATTGGCTAGTTGGGTTATTGCTTCCTTTTCAGCTCTACTAGTGTTATGAAACGTGTTCAAATCCCTAGTGTCCAGATCCATTACATCTTTCAAAACTGCCTTCTCAAAAGCCAAAACCTCAACTGGAAGGCTATTTGAGGGGGGGGTAAAGGATGACTTCTTTTTTAGTCCTGTGTCACTCGCAGTTTCTGTAGGTTGTGGTTTGTCTTTAAAAAAGACTTGTAATTTAATACTGCGTACAAATTCCTTCAATTCACAGTATAGCTTGAATTTATCCAGGGTTGTGGTCGGAACAAAACCCAAACCTTTTTCTAAGACTCTCTCCTCAATTGGTGTCAGAATTTTATCAGAGAGGTTTACCACTAGGCTTAGATGCTGCTGGTTGATGGCGTGGTTACTGGTCCCTGGCTCCTTGTGTGTGTTCTGTTGGTTTCCAGTGGTTGGGCCCATTGGACTTGTTGTCCTCTGGATTTTCCTCGGCCTGGTCTTTTGCCCCTCCCTAAAAAAGGCTGTTGTTGTATTCCTGACATCTGGGCATTGTCCCAAAATGGAAAGGGCTGTTGTGGGTATGGTTGTTGAAAAGGTGGGGGTGGTCCATAGAAGAACTGCGGCGGCGGTCCTTGGTAGGGTTGCCAGTTGTTTCCCCTGTTCATTCTTCTCCCCGCTCTGCCTCGTCTATTTCGCGGTTGGTTGCGATTATAACTGTTGTCTGAGGAGTCAGATCCTGTGTCTGAAGCTCCACTGTCACTGTTGTAACCTGGGTTCCTCCCCGAGAGTATGTACTCGGCTTTGATGTAAGGGTACACCTTTTCGTGGGAGAAGGTTTTTTTATCTTTATAAAATTTAGTGTACTTAGTGTCTTTCAGGGATATCTCAAATTCATTCATTGATTTGTTGAGTTCATCTAGCCTTTTTTTAAGTTCAGCCGGTGTCTGGTATGTTTTCAATTTAATTTCCAGGTCCTGAATTTGCACCTTCAATGCCTCAGCTCTGCGTGCCGCTGTTTTTACAATGAGGACTAGCCAGTCCCTGGTGCAGTGCCAACTTATCAGTGACCAATCTTTCTTAAAAATGAGGTCATCTTGAAATATGAAAGGTTCATTATTCACTATAAGGCCACGTGGTGCTGCGTTGGCCCTGTGATATTCACTCATCATTACCCCATGTATGATGGTTTTGACTAGATTGCGTTTGAGTTCCGTTACTTCATCCCAACTCTGTTGTGATTCACTTGTATCCTTGTAGGTAGTGTTTGAGTGGGGTAACATAGAAGCTATTATTCTATCTGCCTCATCTTCAGTGAAGGAGAGCCCTGTGATCTCGGCCATCTTACTTTATTCAGTATGTACTTGTGTCGGACTGGAACGTGGGTGTGTATTACTAGAAAGGTGTCCACAAAAAAGAGACTCCCGCAGCTGCGCGCTGCAACGTGTCAGGAAAAGAACTAGGGGAGTTAGAGGGAAAATAGCTTGGCTCGCCCTCCAGTCACTAAAGTCAGAAAAAAGGTTTCTGTTTCCAGATACCCAAGAGCCTAGCTAGAGGAAAGGACAGCCACTATTCAATGTGGTTGGCTGTTAGAAGTAGTGTCTAATGTGTAACAAAGGAAAAATTGTTCCTTTTTTTAGGTGTCCCCTCACTCACCGGGGTTGCCCCACGGTGACATGCTTCATCATTGGGGCCATCCCAGTCCTCTACGGGCTGGGGCGTGCTGCGACTTGCGGAGTTACGTAGGAGCACTTAAATGGACTATGTGTGGTGCATGTGTATTTGTGGGGAGTGGACTATGTGATGAGATTAAAAATTACCTGCCCAGTAGGTTACTAATAAACTTTATTCTGGCCTCTAGGTGGTAGTATTAAAAACGGGGTAGGGGGATAGGCTATCCTAAACTTAATGTGTCCAGATGTTCCTATCCACTCCTAAGTCGACATGTTTCGTGCATACCCCAAGCACTTCTTCGGGACTACACAGGGACCAGCCCTGTGTTCGCCACTCCTTACTCTATCAGTGAGAGATTTGTAAAAAGGGTTTTTTAAACTGCAGCAAACTCTATTAAGTGCATGCATTTATACCTGTGTATTTTGTTCCCAAAAACACGTGGTACCTGAAAGATAGAAAACAACTTTAAAAATCAAGGGGTGGTTGGCCCCATTAGTTATCACACACAGTTTCTACCAGAAGTGATGTATTCTGTGAATATTGAACGCGAGCTCATTGGCCGTGTTTTCATGCACAAAAACGTGATAGACTTCGTGCATATTTCGAAAGTGGTTTTAAACACCTATCATAGTGTCACACCCATACATTCAACAATCATACATACTCATACATACTTTCTTTTGAGACCTAACTGGGCCCCATGGAGTCGGAGGGGTATCGGTATCCTCGCAACTCTAATGAGAGAGAAATAGAGTTGTTAAGTTCCCCTGCGTAGTTCGCTCCTTGGGCAGTGTCTCCGTTTAGAAAACGGCATTCCTTCGAGCTATATTCCACTTACTTGTGCTCCGGTTACCTCCTGTTTATAGGCACCTACTGTTTCTCCCTCCGGTCCGGATGTTATCGGACTGGAGGAATCGAGTGGTTTAAATGCTACAGGCAATCGCGGTGATCCCGCGTTGTTGTGGGAAACGCCCTTCGCGTAGGCTAGAGCGTGTGTTGCTCCGCCCGTCTGCGTGGCGGCCATCTTGGGAGTGTCGGTCTTCGTAGATAGTCGTGTTTAGGTGTTTAGCACGACTAATATAGCAGTTTTACATTTTTAAAACAATTTACGGTGCTCTGCAAAATGCTCACTATATTCTAAAGGTTTCAACCGTAAATTTCAAAAAATGAAAAATGAAGTTTTTAAATTGAGCTGATTACTCCAGTTTGGTAACCTACCCTTCCCAAGGGTATGGAATGTCACCAGAGTTCTACCAGTCAGTTCTAGCTTGAAAATCAATTTTGTAAAGGGGATCTTAGATTACAGTGGTGGATCATTCATTGGTCATGCTGTTTGCGCCCAAGAAGTGGTCGATACTTTTCACATCTGACTTTTGTGAATTCCACTTATGTGGGTCTGATACAACTTGACTTTAGTGACTGGAGGGCGAGCCAAGCTATTTTCCCTCTAACTCCCCTAGTTCTTTTCCAAGAGTTAGGTGACACATGGGTAAATATTGCCGCTGCTGATGCTAGACAAGTTGGAGGTGCTAAACCCGAGCCCTTAGTAGCAGAACTTCCTGGTAGGATTATTACGTTTATGAAGACTTTAATGCCCGAATTGCGTGTTAATTGGGATAAGTTTTCTGCATGCAAACAAAAGAAAGATGAGACTGTGTCTGACTTCTTCACGAGGTTCGAGGAGACTTTTGTAGATCATAGTGGTCAGGATATGTCTACGGAGGGTGGCCAAAGATTGTTTGTTGACAAATTTGTACATAATTTGCTTCCTGAATTATGTAATAAGTTGAAGGATTCTGAGAGTGCTTGGGCTGTTTCCACGTCAGCACAGATTTTAGCCACGGCCCAGTACTATGAGAATAGGCGTAAAGATGAGTTAGAAAAAGCGGATAAAAAGACTAAGGAATTGAAAACTAAAGTCCTTCTACAGCAAGCTTATCCACCTCGTAATAATAGTCAGCGCGACTATCAGCAACGTCAGCAATATTCGAGAAACTCTCAAAGAAACGAGTATTCTCAGCAACGTTTACCGTATGGTCCCAATCAGTGTGCGTATTGTAAAGAAGAGGGTCATTTCAAGAGTAGTTGTCCGGTTTTGTTACATCGTACAAATGGTACTTCTGGTGCAAGAGGTCGAGGTGTTCAACAAGCCCCTAGAGGTAGAGGGCGTGGAAATTTACCCCAGAACGCTCGTTCCTTCCCGCCTCAGAATTCTATGAATAGTTTCGACCAGCAGAATAACACGTTTGCTAGGACGGCTCAGTACTATGCTGATGACTACTATGCAGAAGATGAGAATATAGAAGGTGATGATTGCTAGGACAGCCATGGACAAAGAGATGGAGTTGTTTCAGTTCCAGTAGATCAGAGTGGGCCCTATGTTCAGGTGATTACATCAGGTGTGACAGAGCCTTTTCTGTTGGATACTGGTGCTACAAAGAGTTCTATTATGCACTCTAAACTCCCTGGCACAATTATGCACTCTAAACTCCCTGGCGCACCTTTGTCAGGCGAAATGAATGTTTCAGTTGGTTTTTCTGGCGCCCCGGTTAGGAACCCGATTTCTAGTCCTATGTGCCTTTCTGTTGGACCTTGTGAATTCGAAGCCCCCCTTATTCTTACAACAGGTTGTGATGAAAACTTGATGGGACTAGATTTGTTGAAAAGGTTATATGCGACTTTGTACTGTTCTCCTTCGGGAGTACAACTTACACTAGGTAAGAAAGTGGTTTCTCCAATGTATTTGTCAATGGATAAACTTCCAACGGAATTGTCTTCTCTTCCGGATATTCTTTGGGCTACTGGCTCCAATGATGTGGGTCTCTTGGAAATAGCGCCATATGTTGTAACACTGAAAGCCAATGTGAGAATGCCGCGCATTCCCCAATACAAGATCTCTAGTGAAGGTGAAAAGGCGTTGTTAGCGATTATTTATGATTTGATTGAGAAAGATGTAATTGAAGAGACAAGAGGCAACATCTGTAATAGTCCTGTTCTGCCGGTTTTGAAGCGTACTGATCCTTCCCAGCCACCTGTTTACAGATTTGTGATTGATCTTAGGGAGGTCAATAAAATAGTTGTGCCACAGTTTCCTGTTGTCCCTGACATCACTGCCCTATTGACTATGATTCCAGCTTCAGCCACTTGGTTCTCAGTAATTGACTTGAAGAATTCTTTCTTCAGCATCCCGATTGCCGAGGAAAGCAGGGATATTTTTGGCTTCAGTTTAGGAGGCCGAAGTTTCCGCTTCAAATGCGCTCCTCAGGGCTACTGTGAAAGTCCATCAATATTCAGTCAGGCTTTAAAGACACAGCTTGATACGATTGTTTTACCTGACGGCGCTACCCTTATTCAGTACGTCGATGATTTGCTAATACCTGCAGATACTGAGGATATTTGTAAAGAAGCCACATTGTCGTTGTTGCGTCATTTGTGTGATTTGCGCCACAAAGTTTCTCTTTCAAAGTTACAATATTGTCGACAAGAAGTGTCCTACTTAGGTCACCTCTTATCGAAGGAGGGAAGGAAACTGACCCCAGAAAGAATTCAGGCAATTGCGAAATTGAGTGTCCCAAGGACACAGAGAGAAGTGCGTGCTTTCTTGGGCATTACATCATATTGCAGACAATGGATACCGAATTTTTCCTTACTGGCCAAACCTTTGGTGGCATTAACTTGTAAAGATACACCGAATCCCATTCCGTGGTCTGAAGAGTGTCAGAAAAGTTTTTCCGAATTGCGTGATGCATTGTGTTCGGCTCCTGTGTTGGGTACCCCCTACTACAGTAAGCCTTTTACATTATATGTCCATGAGAAAGACGGTTGCGCATTGTCAGTTCTGACACAGTCTTTTGGGGAAAAACAGCGTCCATGCGCGTATTTTTCGTCGACTTTGTATCCGGTAGCTAATGCGTTGCCAAGTTGTTTGAGAGCCACTGCGGCAGCAGCTGTCTCTATTCGACAGTCTGCTGGGTTAGTAATGAATAACATGCTAATTGTAATGGTCCTGCATGCAGTGGACATGTTGTTAAACAGAACAAAGACACAGCACTTAACTAGTGCTCGGTTGTCAGGGTTTGAGCTGACACTGTTGTCAAGTCATGTGCACATAAAGAGGTGCAATACACTAAACCCAGCCACATTGTTGCCGATTTTAGCTGAGACAGATGATGATAGTGAAGATCAGCATGACTGTTTTCTGAGAACAGAGGAAGAGATGAAAGGGAGGATAGATCTTAGAGACACTCCTCTTCCAGAGTGTGATGGTACTTTGTGGGTCGATGGTTCGTGTTTCAAGTTGCCGAATGGTGATACGACTGCAGCATATGCTGTGACGACTTTGCATACTATTGTTGAAGCTGCACGTATCCCCCACAATTCAGCGCAAGCAGCAGAGTTGATTGCACTTACAAGAGCATGTGTGTTGGCGAAAGGAAAGCGAGTGAATGTGTACACGGACAGTCAGTATGCATTTGGCGTGGCTCACAGTTTTGGACGATGGTGGAAAGAACGTGGGTTCCTGACTTCGCATGGTGCTAAGATTCAGCTTGGTCAGTTGGTGAATGAACTTCTCGAGTCCCTGACCTTGCCGTTACAGGTTGTAATTGTGAAATGCAGTGTGCACAAAAAGGTTACGGATGATTTTGGTCCTGGAAATGCGTTTGCGGATGAAGTTGCGAAAGAAACTGCGAGGAATGTAATGAGCCGAATGTATGTTGCAGGCCCTGCGAGATGGATTGGTGATGTTGGTATGTGTGAAGATACGATTGAGAGTGTGAAGTCCATTCAAGCGGAAGCCACAGAGAAAGAGTTGAATGAATAGAGAGAAAGTAAGGGTAAATTGGATGCGAATGGTTGTTGGATTGAATTGTCAGAGCATCAGCGATGGTTGTTACCCGATGCGTATGTGCTTGCAGTGGTGACAATGGCTCATGGAATGGCTCATATCAGCGTGAAAGGGATATGTAAGTTGCTAGCTCCAGTATGGCAGAACACTGGAATCCCTAAGTGTGCGGAGAATGTGGTCAAGAATTGTATGATGTGCCTGAAATACAACCCTGGTAGGGGAACCCCAACTCCAGCTGGTCATTTTGCGCCTCCAACGTATCCGTTTGAGGCTTTGCAGCTAGATTTCATCCACATGGAAAGGTGCAACAATTTGAAATACGTACTCGTTGTTGTTTGTGCCTTTTCAAGATGGGTCGAAGCATACCCCTGAAGGACAATACTGCTTTGTCCACAGCCAAAGCACTTGTCAAAGAATTTTTCCCAAGATTCAGAATGCCTAGAATGGTTTGGAGTGATAATGGGAGTGAATTTGTGGGTCAAATGATGAAGAAAGTGTGTGAGGGGCTAGGCATTCAGCAAAAATTCCACGCTGCAAATCACCCCCAATCAGCTGGACTAGTAGAGTGCTATAATGGCACGTTAAAACTGAAACTGGCCAAGATCCAAGCAAGCACAGGCCTTAAATGGCCTGACGCTCTGCCCTTGGCACTCCTATCAACGAGAATGACTGTTCACTCTAGAGTGGGACTTAGTCCCTATGAAATTGTGTTTGGCCGCCCGGCCAACAAATGGGGAGTGCCAAGGCCCACCAGGTTTAGCGAAATAGAACACCCTGTACTGCTTGATTATCTGTATGAATTGACGGCTAAATTGCGTGTTTTACACCAACAGGTCCACGACACTCTACCTCAGGCCTCTGAAGCTCCAGGGCATCCTATTGATCCTGGATCCTACGTACTGGTCAAGAATTTCCAGCGAACAAAGAATGACCAGCCTCGGTGGACCGGCCCTCATCTAGTTCTTCTCTCGACAAGATCAGCCGTTCGAGTACAAGGAAAGAAACATTGGGTCCATGGCCATCATTGTAAGAAGGTCCCACTGCCTCTTCCGTATGACCGGTGGGACCAGGAGGGGATAGCTGACTCTGAAGCTGAGACCGTGCCTCATTTTCTACCTTTTAGCGATGCACGGATAAAAGGAACAACTTCTGAAAAGGAGAGCGACGACATTTTACAAGAAGATGTGCCGCCGTCAATTCGGTTGAACACTACAGAGCCTGAACTCTTATTCCAGGACCAGACAGCACCTGGCAGAAACCGTTATAATTTGAGGCCAAGAACTATGACTATGGACAAATAAATATTTTCTTTTAACTTTTTATTGTGCAGCTCTCTCATCCAAGAAACTTGCACATTTTTGTTTTTTCGAACCGCCATCCGGTTCTGCTGCTAGGGTCGCAGTTGCCAAAGTCTTTGGAGTGCAGCTGGTGATGGTTAGGTCGACAGTTCTGGTTGGTCCAAGGGAGTTACCCTGGGCTGACAGAAGCACTCTTCAGCAGAAACACCCTACCACCGCGGGCAGCAAATTAGAGAGGATGGAGTTTTCTGAGATGGAGAGACCTGCCAAACGAATGAACTTTAAAGATAAAATGTGTATATTAATGTCAAAGAAGAGATCATTAATATGTTGTATTTTTATGCTGTTTGGTGTCATGATATTTTTAATAGGATATGTTTTATACACTTTTCAAGTTTCATTTGCACCCACTACTCAGCCCATACCTCCTCCTACTGTTTCCTCGCACTCTTTTCACCCCCAGCCTGAACATGAGTCCTCAAGAAGATTAGACTTTATTAATAACTCTTTCATTCAGCTCTTACACCAACACCAATTAGTAGTAAACACAACTAACTGTTGGGTGTGTGGTCTTACCAGGCAAGGGTATCCCATACCTGGTCTTAACATTTAGCTACAATGGTTCATTATGGGCGTTCCAAACAATGTTCATATTCGCCATCGAACCATATTCTCCACATTCCACCAAAAGTAACTCAAGCAACAAAGCATTAGCAGTAGGAATTGCAAATATGAGCAGAACAATTGACTCGTACAGAACGATTCCTAAAGATGAGTTGCAAGCTTATGTTAAATGGAATATGACGAAATATGGAGTTGCTTTGAATGAGAACCAGCGAGCGAAGAGATCCTCCTCTATTTGGATTGTACCCCATCAGGGTCACCTATGTCTGCAAGGTAATGGCAAAAATCCCAGAGCTCAGTTGGGGAAGAGCGTCTGCACGGAAACATATGTGTTTGCATCTCGAAATTCCCCTTCATTCTTAGCAGCTAAGGGGACTTATTTCATCTGCCATGATAGAGCCTATACATGGTTGCCCCCTGACTTCTCGGGCACATGTTTTGTCTCGTTCCTGTTGACTCCCACCTACACGGCTGAGGCAGATTACCATAGGACAAGGATAGTTAGAGGTGTCATCAGTAAAGAAGACACTGCAAGACAAGAATTCGGAGATTTTGCAAAGGGTTTTCTGCCGTTTTGGGGGCCTATGGTGAACAGCAGGAACATAAGGCAATTGACAAGGGTGGTTGAATCCACTGCAGTTGAAACTGCCAGTGCCCTTAGTAATTTGACTGCTGAGCTCCAGTCGGATCGCCTTATGACTCTTCAAAACAGGGTCGCGTTAGATGTCATACTTGCAGACCATGGTGGGGTGTGTAAAGTGATCCAATCGAGTTGCTGTATTTTCATCCCCGATAATGCTCCAACAGTATACCAGGCCATCTAAAACTGCATAAGATCTCTGAATCCATTCATGTGGATGAAGGAGACTGGTCCTTGATGGGGTGGTTCTGGGAACTGATATCTGCCTGGGGATGGAAGATTCTGATAGTCATTGGGATGATCCTAGCCATCCTTTTCCTGTTCTGTCTGTGTGTACAGTGTGCTCCTGCAATATGTGGCCTCTGTGCTACATTATGTGTATGGAAACCTGTATCAAGAGACAAACTAAGTAATAGGATGATGTTACAGCAACATCTCAATGACTTTATGAATACAGACCTGGACTCAGATTAGCATGAGTATAAGTTATTGCCTATGTAAGGGCAAAAGGAGGTCTGTGGTACTGAAAATTCTGGACTCTGCTATTGTGTGGTACCGAGGCTCTGCACTCATGTAATAAATATCATCGTAGAATGACGATTTATTTTGGTACTAGCAGACCGGAAATGACTTAAATACTATACATAAGCATTTTCGCCATGATCGAGTGACGAAATCACCCTGAAATCGTAGTTTTCGTCCTGAACCCTCGGGTTCCATTTTGTGAGCGGCAGCCATTTTGTGATTGCCCTCACATAGTCAAATAACTAAGGCCGAATTCGATCTAAAAGGACACGTACACCTCTGCTGACTCCTCTGTGACCTGGGCGAGCTGACTCCACTGCCTCAAGCCAAAACTGTTCGGGCAGTTCCTTTCCCAGTGGCCGAACGAGATTAGTATCAAGGCACAACATGTCGTAAACCGTTAATCGCACACAAGCTATACCTAATCTCACACACACCTGTCCCTGTTTCTTCTTTATGATCTGTTTTACAAGGAGGAGGTGCCCGATTTTATTAGGGGTCCGTCGATATCTGATGAAAGTTCTGGGCCTTGCCGGGTAATCTATCACGAACTGGACAAACTGAAATGTGGGCTTGTCATCATGACTTTGCTTTTTCTTTGTAGTAAAAATATTTGTATGGTTGACTGTAAAACGAGGAATGTTTGCCTGAAGCTCATTATTTAGTTTAAAGAGAGAAGACTGGTTCTGTAAAAACGAGCAGTCTCCTGAGAACATACATGCTGTTGTACTTCTAGGATACCTGTTACTGGTTGCAGCCAATAAATACGACCTTTGACTTCACCTAGAAGACTCTGTGTTTCTGTAGTCTGAAACAGGAAGGACTTGAGTTCTTTGGGTGTTCTCCCTGGCACCGCAGGGTCCATAAAAACCCGGTACCTCACTCCCCCATTGGCTACACCCGACCCCTCAAGAGCCCAATGTGATAAGCTAGCAGAGTTTTTTGCAAATAAAATTGAAATTATTTATTCGTCCTTCCCAAGTACCAAAATTGATTTCCCTGCCCTTTCTGTCCCTGGTATCTCGATCTCCTTGGATAAAATCCCGGCAATGGAAATGCCTGCCCTAAAAAGTATTTTTTCTAAAGTGAAGAGCGGCTCACCTAATGATCCTGCCCCTCTAGGAAAACTAAAAATGGTAGCAGATGTGGTCCTCCCCGTGATCTTAGACCTTATTAACACTTCTCTCTCCTCGGGGATTGTTCCACCCATGTGGAAGGAAGCAATGGTAAAGGCTTTACTAAAGAAACCTAGCCTAGATCCTGTAGAACTGGGAAACTATCGACCCATCTCGCTGCTTCCCGGAATCAGTAAAATCACAGAGAAATACTTTAATCTAGTATTCAATTAAATAATCTTTATTTTGTTGCAATTGCATCATAAAAGATATACAAAATACATATTATACATGACCACATTATTATCGACAAATGTACAAAAATATATAATCAAGAAAAGTGCTGGTGCATGACCAAAAATTACCATAACCCTTCACAGCTAAATCATGAGTTGGGGCTTGAAACACACATCAATAAATATATTTAAAAGATTTGTTAAAATATTTACAAGGTTAAAAAAAGCATTAAATTGAGTCATAACTGCCAGATAACAATTCTTGCTACATACGCTTAAAATGGCAGAGACAATTTTTGTCTAATGAATTTTACAGCTAAGAGAAATCTACTGATGCCAAACACAATTACTTGACTAGTGTCCGTAATTAATATTCTACCAGCTTCCTTATGCGAAGTTGATCCGATATTACGGCACAATGGCACTATCCATTTCCTTCTTGTTTCTGCATAGCTTGAACAGAAAAATAGAATGTGAAAAATGTCTTCTCTTACATTATTTGTGCATAAAGTGCATTTATCATTGCTGATTTTCCCCCATTTTGTCTCGGTTTCCCGGGTTCTTAGTATGCCATACCTATATTTTAGATACAGGGTTTTCGCCAATGGTGGCTGAATCTCATCATGAAATATTTCAAACTGGGCAACATTTTTTACCATTAAAAATTTTTCAGTTATGGGGCCATGTGCTCCAACGTATACTGTGTCATGGCTCGCAAGGGCCCAAAAGGAAAGTTTGACTATTTTCTTTGAGGACACGGTCAAAGATTCAGGCTGGCTCCAAAAATGGGATAAACCCAATTTTGTTAACCAAGTTTTAACATGTTTAAACCAAGAAATCTTACTGCTAGTATCTAGTTTCAAAACTTCAACCAGTCCATTTTTATATTCAGTTAACTCAGGGGTAGTCCACAACCTGACCCATAACAATAGCGGTCTTAATATTGCAAGTAGATTGGTGCGTCGTATGTTCATATCGAGGAGTAGGGGTAGTAATGGAGTATTATTAGGAACCTTTAATAATCCCCTTATGAACTTATTCTCCAAGGTTTCAAAGGTCTTTCTACACCCAGGTCCCCAGAGTTCTGCCCCATACAAAACTGCTGACTGGACCTTGCATCTAAAGAGCTCTAATGCTGGGGTGACTGCCTTATTTGCACATTTGTTATGTCTTTTCAGTATCGGAAGACAATTTTGTTTGAACACAATTTTTGATTTTTCTAATTGGGGTCTCCAATTTAAAGATGAATCTAATAAAACCCCCAAATAAGTAAAACTTTGTTCATAATCAAGCTTTTCTCCATTCAGCGTTAGGTTTTTCTTGAAACTTTTATGAGGATTAAGAGCCATATATTGAGTCTTTTTTACATTAATTTCTAACCCTTTTGAAATACAATACTGCTGGAACCTATCTAATAAGATCTGTAGGCCCCGTGGGGTTTGTTAAATGAGAATCGTGTCATCCGCGAAGAGGAGGGACGGAACTCGTTCCCCCCCCCAGGCGAGGTGAGTCGTTGTCACAATTCTCCATATAAACTGCAATATCGTTGACAAAAAGGGAGAAAAGTGTAGGCGCCAGCACACACCCTTGGCGCACACCTCTCTTGATAGGGATTGCATCTGTGAGTTCACCATTTGGGCCCCATCTTACCCTAGCGTAGTTATTCTGGTGTAACCCAATCACTAGTTTCAATAGTTCACCTGGGAACCCCTGCTTTTTCAGTGATTTCCACAATAAGTCACGAGGAATAAGGTCAAATGCTGCTCGTAAATCTACAAAGGTAACATATAGATTACCTCTGCGGATGATGACATATTTCCAATACAGGCAGCATAGCCTTAATACCTGATCGATGGTCCCTGTTTTTTCCCTGAACCCTGCCTGATACTTAGATAAAACCAAATTTTCCTCCAACCACGTATTTACGCGGTTTAGAATGTGCCTGGCATACATTTTCTGTGTTATATCTAAAAGACTAATGCGGCGATAGTTCGCTGGGTCACCTCTATCCCCCTTTTTAAAAATAGTGATCATTTCTGCCCCGTCCCATGTATCAGGGATTTGGTCACCAGCTGCGATGACATTAAACAAATGATTTAAGTAAGGTGCCCAGATCTCTATATTATGCTTATAAAGATCACCAGGGATCTTATCCAGACCAGGGGCCTTCCCTTGCTTCACAGAAGCAATTGCTGTTTCAGTCTCTTGTATGTCAAAGATTACCAATGGGTTTTCATCATTCTCTACCTGGGTTGGTATTTGGTTTGGGTTTTCCGGGAGTTTTTCCTCTATAATTTGGGCTGCATATAATGATGTAAAGTGATCAACCCATGTAGCTTCGTTTAAGAAAACCTCCCTCGAACCTTTATCTGGCTTATTCCCTTTAGCTACTAACTCCCAAAACTGCCTGTGGTCTTTTGTTTTTGCAGCTAATAACATACTGGACCAAAGATCCTCATCCCAGGATGATTTAGCTGCAGCTATTGTCTTATTGTAGATTTTCCTTTTTACTTTAAGTTCTGCAGAGCCTTTAATTTTTACCGCATTAATCAGGTCGGTTTTGGCAACTCGGCATTCCCTGTTAAACCAGGGTTTGCCTACAGGTTTTGCATTCACCGACCGATCCCTTTCCTAAGTTTTTTAGTAATAAGATCTAACAGTTTTTTACAAAAGGATTTATGTAATCCAATGAATTCAGCAGGTTTGCATTCATCCACATTGTAAGATTCAAATGTATTCACAAATGTGGAATAAATGTTAGCCAACAGATCTTTTCTTTCAAGAATGTATGCCCATTTAACAGCCCTTCGATTATTACTTAATACGACATTGTCGCAAGTTAATGGGGCTACTGGGCTATGAATGCCCTCAGTAACACCAGGTTCATTCAGCATACTAGACAAAAAACTCATTTCCAATGGAAAGTGATCGCTCTCAAAGCGTTCTCTAACCTTTAAATCATTGGTATATGGCCACAGATTAAAAGAAACAGAAACATAATCTAACTTGCTCCTACAATTCCCCCTACTAAAAGTAAAAGTTTTCGGGGAGTCTGATGGCATGCGCCCATTGCAAGCCCTTAAACCATGGCCTGTGAACAGCCTTGTGATCTGGAGGGCTAATGTGGTCCCAGGAACAGTTCCATTATTCAGTGCTGGTATCCCATTAACAACATCCTCATCCTCATACAATTTAACCATCCCCACAATCGGCTCAAAATTGCAATTCAGATCACCACATAAAATGATACTTCCATCTTGGTCTAGGGTGTCCATAAACATTTCCAATTTCTCAATACATGGTGATTCCCAATTGGCGGGACATGGTCTATTGTACACATTTATAAGGGTTATCACCCTCTTATCTCTTGTAGTTAGTTTCAGTCTAGTACTATCATCTCACTTGGAGACCAACAACCTTCTCCACTCTACCCAAACCGGTTTCTGACCACAACAGGGTACGGAGTCGACCCTACTGTCAGTAGTGGAACAATCCAGAAAAATAATAGATGCTGGCGGCACCACCGTGGTTCTGCTCCTTGACCTCAGTGCAGCCTTTGATACCATAAATCACCAGATCTTGATTCATAGGCTTTGTAATTTAGGTATCTCTGGAACAGCGCTGAAGTGGTTAATCTCCTTCCTAGACAATAGATCCTTTCAGGTATTTAACAACCAAGCCACCTCCAAACGAACCTCCCTTCGTTGTGGAGTTCCGCAGGGATTGTCCCTAAGTCCCACCCTGTTAATGTCTACACCAGTACCCTAGCTGAGGCTGTTCTACCTTTTGGAGTCCACATAGTTACCTATGCGGACGAGACACAATTGGTGATTGGGCTCAACAAAGCGGAAAGTTCCCCCTCCTGTCTTCCCCTCCGCTTGGAGGAAATCTCAAGGTGGATGAGTGACTCCTTTTTAAAACTTAATGGGGATAAGACGGAAATTATGATCCTGGGTAATCAGTCTCCCGACGATATCGCGGAAAGATGGCCCTCCTCCATGGGTCCCCTACCCTCACCCAAAACCCAACTAAAGAGTCTGGGGTTTTGGTTGGATCGTGAGTTAACATTCAAAACCCAGGCCCGGAAGACAACAGCCTCCTGCTATGGGATCTTAAAAATAATCCGGAAAGTCCTTCCCATCTCCCTTTCCAGGCCAGAAAATTAACAGTTCAGGCACTCATGCTCTCCAGGCTGGATTATGCCAACGCCCTTTATTTGGTTGCCCCTGCTGCCACTCTATCCAAACTCCAAAACCGGGCGGCAAGACTTCTACAGGATATTCCGAACCATCAATCTGCCAGACCAGCTCTTAAAACTCTTCACTGGTTGCCAGCTCATGAGAGAGTGAATTTCAAAAGCTTATGCACTGTTCATAAGCTGTTGTTCAATTCTGGTCCCCCGATCCTTCAAGACATCATTCAGCCTTATGAACCCAAAAGATCCCTTCGCTCTGAAAATCAGAACCTGACCACCATTCCCAGGATTCGTAAGGCCAGAAGCCGTGCTCGATCTTTTTCAGCCAACGCTTCTAGACTCTGGAATGCTCTTCATTTTTCCCTACGCTCTGAACCCAACCATCTTTTAGTCCGAAAAGCTTTGAAAACACTTCTCTTTCCTAACTGAGTAACTCCACTCCGCTGCCACTGCAAGCGCTGGGATGCCTCCGGGTAGCCATGTATATAAGTGTATATACAATACAATACAATACATGAATGTTCGCAATGTGGGGGACGGCATGCCATTATCCAATGTTTGGCAGGGGTTTCAGGGGCAGGAGAACAAAGACCACAGGAGCAGGGCTTTAGTGCCAGAGTTCGTGGGGCGGCATTCCCTCTTATGGCAAAAGGCTCATACCCCAGTTAAGTTGGAGGCATTGGCTCACTGGTTAGAAAGCTATCCTGACAGGCAAGCTGCAAGTAAATTGTTTTGAGGATTTAACACCTTGACTGCTCACAATATTCTTCCCCTGTGCTAGAGGTCAATGAAGATGGGTGTGGTCTTGACGAGCTCAGCTCGTCATGAGCACACGAGCACTGTGCCTCATGATGAGCTGAGCTTGTCATGAGCACAGAAGGGGTTAAGGAGGGCTTCAAGATCTGTCACCAGGGCCCCCGAGCTAGGCGTTAGGCAGATAATCTCAGATCAGCTAAGGAATTACCGCAGATTTTAAGAGCAAAGTTGGCGGAAGAGGTAGCTCTGAGTAGAACAGTAGGCCCCTTTTTGCATTGCCCTTTGCCTAACTTGATTGTCTCTCCTCTGGGGGTCATTCCAAAAAAGACACCAGGAGATTTCAGAATGATCCAGCATTTTTCTTAGCCGGAGGGCAACTCAATCAATGATTTCATTTCTCCTACAGATACAGCGGTGTCATACACGCCTGTGGATGACGCATTGCGAATGGTACAATTCCTGGGAGAGGGCACAGAATTAGCCAAATGTGATATAAAGTCGGCATTTAGGCTTTTACCAATTCACCTGACGGACTTTGAGCTTTTGGGCATGTTCTTTGAGGGAGCCTATTACGTAGATAGGGTGCTCCCTATGGGATGTGCGGTGACCTGTCACTATTTAGATGATTTTTTGTTCATGGAGCAAGCCGGGACACAGCAATGCCAGCAGGTGTTGGTTATGTTTCAAAAGCTGGCCCAGGAATTCCGTGTGCCGTTGGCCCCAGAAAAAACAGTTGGCCCCAGCTCCCAGTTAGTCTTTTTATTGATACCAACACTATGATGGCTCGACTACCACAGGATAAGTTGCAGGAGATACAGGATTGTGTGGTGGGGGCCTTGGACAAAGTTAAACTGGAATTACGCCAGGTGCAGCGTTTGCTTGGTTATCTCAATTTTGCATGTAGAGTCATTCGAGCAGGGCGCACATTTTGTAGATCATTAGGCAGGGCGATGTCTGGAGCTTAGTTCCCACATCATAGAGTGCACATTTCGAAGCAAATAAAAGAGGACCTGAAGGTATGGCTCACGTTCTTGAAAGATTTCAATGGAGTCCCTTTACAGTTTATAGAGGAACCATCGGTGTGGCAGATGCAAATATATTCTGATGCGGCTGGTTCCAAGGGTTTTGGAGTCTTTTGGAAAGGACGCTGGTGTGCCGAAACCTGGCCGGGGACCTGGTTAAAGCAAGGGTTGAGTATTGCTTTTCTCAAACTTTTTCCCTTGATTGTGGCACTGATGGTGTGGGGCAATGAAATTCAGAATAGGTCAGTTCTTTTTAACGTCGACAACATGACGGTGGTGAACTTGATCAACCACCAGAGAGTTAAGGATGTGAATGTTTTGAGTTTGCTTCGTGCATTCATGTTGTTAAGCTTGAGGTTTAACATTGTCTTTCAAGCAAAGCATATTCCATGAGTGAATAATTGTATCGCTGATGCACTTTCACGTTTCCATTGGCAGCGTTTTCAGGAGTTGGCACCTGGGGCAGAATTCAGCAAGACTCCCATTCCGTCGAGCATTTGGGGCCTAGGGGACTGAGAATTGCACAGATCATAGAGAATTTCTTAGCTGAATCCACCAGGCGGACGTGCAGACAAGCATGGTTGGAATTTTTAAGTTATGCAAGATATCACCCCCCTGATTTTAGATTTTGTATTGTTCTTGGCTAATAAAGGTTTATCCTACTCCACAATAGGAGGGAAACTGGCGTTGGTGTCTTTTTATGGCCAGTTATTTTGGGGTTTTGACCCGGTTGACAATATACTTGTTAAGAAAATGTTGAGGGGTCTAAGCAGGGAAAAGGCTTTGGTGTTGCAGCCCGTGCCCCCATCACTTTTCAACTCTTGATGAGGATTTTATTTCAGTTCCCCGTTTTTTGTTACAGTGAAGCAGAGGTAGCCAGCTTCAGATTATGCATGATCTGGTTGTTTTTTGGAGCATTTCGGATCTCTGAAGTTTTGGGTTTGAAGGACAAGGTGGGCCTTTGTTACGAGGACGTTTTCTTAATGGGTAACAAAATTAGGATCTGGTTACATTTGCCCAGTATTGGAGTGGGCACACTTCATTTCAGTGTCCACTTCTCAGCAAGGTGCCATATTTGTACATGAATCAGGGGATAAGATACCAGTTCCCAGTTGTTAACTGTTTTAAGGAAAGCTTTGCTTTTGATTGGGGAAAACCCTAAAGCTTTTGCAACTCATTCCTTTAGAATTGGGGCAGCCACGGAGGCGGCAAGATTGGGGATGGGCTGGGAGGCTATTCGGAGAATAGGACGATGGAAATCCAGTTGCTGTGCCAGATATGTGCGAAAATAAAGATTGTATTTTTCCTGTTTGAGCTGTTATTTTGTTGCTAATTGTTTTTTCCTATTTAGGTGACATCCGAGATAATGGCCTTGGAAAACAGCAGGTGTGGATAGTGGGTCATTCTTCTGTCAAGTGGGCAGCCCTCTTTGCTGAGCAACAGATTTATGGACGAGCCCTTGGCATACCCAGTGCCAGACATGAATTGAGGTGGTGTGGCAAGGGAGGAATGAGGTGGAACGATCTATTTCCGACCATTGACAAAATGAGGTATGACAGAAGGCCACCAGAACTTTTGATAATCCACCTCGGCGAGAGCGACTTAGTGTCTCTTTCAGGTTTAACATTGATTAAGCGTATGCAGCTAGATTTGGCAGTTATAAAAATAACTGGTTGGGCACCCGCATTGCATAAACGGAATTTATTTATAGGCAGCAGTGGAAGCATGCACGAGATCCCTCAGCAATGGACAAAGCCTGCAGAAAGCTCAATAGGGCGATGAAAGTTTTTTGTGCAGCAATAGATTTCAGTTACATTTCACATGAGAATATCACTAGCAAAGAAGGTCACTTATTCAGGAACTATGGTGTGCACCTCTCACAATTGGGTCTTGCCTACTATTTATTGGAGCTGCGTGATTTCTTAGCTAAGGCGCTTAATGTGTATCTATGGTGCAGTGTACAATACATAGAACCATGCACATGTGTGTTTCAAAGGACGGGTGGGGACCAGGAAAACATGTTGGTTTTCCTGGGTGGCGATTTTCGGGGTGGGTAAGTCTGGAGCAGGCTTACCCATCCTTTTGGATACAAGCTGAAAAAAATGTAATAAAACAAGGTTTTTGGAAAAAGGTACAAAATATATATATATTGATGGTTTTGGTCAGAAAGTTAAAAATTTTAAGTAAGAAGTGAAAGGTTTTGGCCCACTTTACCAAATTGTGTATACATAATGAAATAAAGAGTATTTCTAGTTCAGAGAGTTACCTGATCTAAATAAAGTAGCCTTTTTTTGCTACAGTGATAAGGTTTGTGGTCTGATTATTTTGGCCAATGGGGGCCCCAGGGGGAGCGTAGCGTGAGCAGTCTCCCCCTGGTGTCTTCGCCCGAATGGATCAGGCCATGTGTTAGGGATTGGCAGAGGGGGCTGTGTGCAGGCGCGCGCTGGCAGTGTTCTAAACTGAATGCTGAAGCGCGAGAAATCACCGTTGGGAAGTCAGCAGGGAGGCGGGAGCGTTTTTGGTCGGCAAAATCCCACCCTCCCATCCCCCAAAATTTTTGAGAAAAAAAAAATATATATAAAAATAAAGAAATAAAAAAAAAATTAAAAAAAAGGTAACGCCACTATTAGACAGGTTACTCTGGGAGACAGGTTTGAGAGGCGATTTTGGGGGTGGGTAAGTCTGGAGCGGGCTTACCCATCCTTTTAGATACAAGCAAAAAGAAATCTAATAAAACAAGGTTTTTGGAAAAAGGTACAACATATATATATATATATATATATATATTGATGGTTTTGGTCAGAAAGTTAAACATTTTAAGTAAGAAGTGAAAGGTTTTGGCCCACTTTACCATATTGTGTATACATGATGAAATAAAGAGTATTTCTAGTTCAGAGAGTTACCTGATCTAAATAAAGTGGCCTTTTATGCTACAGTGACGATGTTTGTGGTCTGATTATTTTGGGCGAGTGTGCACCCTTCAGCATCAATTTAATGCACAAAACTCTTGTTCTAACTGTACAAAAATTAACCTACGTTAACGCACCAAAATCTGAATATCGCGGCCACCCTCTTTGCAGCCACGTCAATCTGTATTTACGTAGACGCCATTTTGTTCTACATTTGTAATGCTGCCAGAGGAAACGAAGGCTCTTTTCAGCAGACCTCAAAATGACGCAGCTGTAGAAAAAGAGCAGAGGTAACAGACTGGAGCATAGGCTGCATCCTGGCAGAGAAGTGTGACGTCCTTCCTACTCGAGTCCTACAATGGCACCCCAAAAGAGCTCTGTTTATGCACCTGTGCTGACTATCTCATTCCTCTGCCTGGTTTAATCTCAGCTCCGTAAACAATCCGTCTTCATATTGAAAGGCTGCTTCCTGGATGTAAACTTCACCAGCAAAACCAAACTCATCCTCAGTGATCCATCCTAAATGTTTAAACTTGATGAGGATACCTTGTCATAAGGTCAGCTCGTTTTAAAACACAACATCTTCACCTTATTTCAAACATTTGATAAGAAAAGGGCCTGATTAAAGAGCATCATATTAGTTTAAGCCAAAAAGGGTTGAAGAGCACACTTCCTTAAAGCCCAGTATTTTCTGATAAAACTTTAAAGAATGAAAAAAAGCTAGACATCGAAAGTGGGCCCAAATACAACACCACCAGATAAAGGCCGAATGTTTAGAGTGGTCAAATAGAATACTTTTACGGAGTGTAAACGTGCACACACCAACGCATCCACCCCCACGGATTTAAACAGACGCCAGGCGCCCTGAAGTGCTCGTGTGGCGCTAGTGTGCAAAAGTACCTATTTAGCTCGATTATTGTAAGGTGTTCTATTTTGCTCCTCTATATTTTGAGGTAGTCAGTGCTGTTTTACGGCACTAAAAAACAATGCTTGCGTTTTGCATTGGAAGAAAAAATATGAACATTACTTTTTGCTTTATACACTAAGCGATTCATGACTGCCCTTTCTTTTTGTTCCAAATTCTGCCATATTTTCACAGCTGATCTTAGTTTGCTTCTCAGAGCCACGTTTTCTTTGCTGACTAGAGGTCTGCAGTGCTTTAAATGGAAAAAAATAAGTGCAGGTACTCATTAAATTGAGCTAGGGGCGTGGTAATGGGTGGGGTTAGAGGCGGGGTGAGACATGTTGATACAAAAACACTTCTGTTGAGTATTAATTTTGCCCTTGATAGTGGTCTCAAACGTTTCATATGTGCAGAGCAGGGCATTTACACCAGTTGCAGGGCATACCAAAACATGAGAGAAATGTCGGAAAAAAAACCAAAATGTTATAACTCATTACACAAAATGAATGTCAAACACCACATGTTAATATGTCCTTGTTTCATAATAGTTGCAGCTTCTTAATGTCATACTGTTCCTACTTACTTGCATTTGGCGCAATCCTTTTGTATTCAAGAGGGCACAACATACACCAAAACAAGTATTCCACGCATTTCTTTTCAAATACCTCCTGAGTGTCCCAATTCTCTTCGGCTTTCAGTTAGGGATGAACCAGTAACTAATAATGCCAGTGAAGTAACTAATAATGTCAATTAAATGACCAGATCTGGGGCGAAACAGCTGTTGGCAGGAGCGCAGTCGGTAAAGCCTCAAAAACGGCAACCGATGCGCTCGAGCTGAAGGTAAAACAAGTCGAGGAATGGACACTGGCAGACACACAGCGTTGCGTTGCTGTTGCCGAGGGCCATTCCTCAAGTCTAGGCGAGGGAGATGTCAGGCTTTGCGGGACAGAGCTGAGGCCGAGGGCGAACGGCGGAGACCAATACCGCCGAAAACGGAGGAGGTAGGAGGTCTGCGCGAAACAGAGGGGGTGCGCAAAGGAAAGAAATGGGTAGAGGCGCGTGAAGCGTGAAGACCATAAATTGGAAGTCGAGGGAGGGTGGGGGAGGAGATCGCTGGGAGTGGCAGCGATCGAGGGAAGGGTGGGGAACGAGTGAAGCCACAGTCAAGCCAAAAGATTAGATTAAACCATGGAAATAGGTATTTTCTGGTAATGGTTAAGGAATAAAGAGTTCAATATTGACATATAATAATGAGCAGTGCAAGAATAAAGGTACACATCATATCAAAATAGTAATATAGTCATCAAAAGAGAATAAATGGCAAACTGGCATAACAGTTGAGTAAGGATTGTAAGAGGAGTTACTTATCTGTTGTGAGCCGCATTTAAAAGAGGCTGATTTATCTTGGCACACGCCTTTTATGGACACTGTTATGTCATTTAGTTCTATTCTTAACCTTTGTGATGTAAGCGGCTGTGAGCTGCATTAAAAAGATTAATGCATAATGTTAGCCTCCGTGTCTTTAATGAAATCCAGATTCTCTGGTCATGTTAATAGGAGAATCGCAATTCTCTTCGGCTCTGATTTCATTTCTCTCTCACGCACAAAGAAGCAAACACTCTCTATCAATCTTTACATCCCTAACCTCTCCATCCCTCCCCCTCACTTCTCTCCCATTTGTATCTAACTCAGTCCCACTCTCTTTACCCTACTTGTATCCTATCATTCTCTACCATCATTCTCTTTATTTCTCGATGCCTCTCCTAGGGCCATATGTATCATCATCACCATTTGCGATTTCTAAATAGCGATTTTTAAGGAATCGCTATTTAGAAATCGCAAAATGGTATGTATGTAGAAAATCGCTATTTTTTAGCGATTTCCAATTATTCCTTATTTGCGAATTCGCAATTTGCGAATTCGCAAATAAGGAATAATTTCCCATTCATTTCTATAAGCCAGGAGGCCCATAGAAATGACTGTGAAATAATTCTCAATTTGGGAATTCGCAATTTGCTATTCGCAATTTGAGAATTATTTCAAGGGTGCAGGGGTGTCTCAAGGACACCCTCCTGCACCCCTGAAAATTACATGTGTGTGCATATGGCGCATATATGTGCGTCATATGCCACCCTCACAAATGCACAATTGTGCATATTTACAAGAAATCGCAAATTACCACCAACTACAAGTTGGTGGCAATTTGCGATTTCTAAACCTGAATTCGCAATTTTGAAAAGCTTCATACATGGCATTTAAGGAATCGCAAAATTGCGATTCCTGAAATGCTTAAGCAAAATAAGGAATCGCAATTTTTTGCGATTCCTTAATTTGCTAATTTTTCATACATTTCAAAATCGGAAAAAAGGCCGTTTGCGATTCGCTAAGGCCGAAATTCTGCGAATTTCGGCCTTAACGAATCGCAAAAGGCTTGATACATATGTCCCTTACTCTTTCCATAGCTTTCTCATTCGCTTCTCCATCTCTATCTGCGCTTACCCCTTCTGTCTATCTTTTTCCCATTTAAACTCTTCTCTTCTTCTTCTATATCTTGCCTTCACTCTTCACCTACTCTCACCCCATTATCTGTCCTCTCTCCTCAGCAGAAGGCCCCACGGACGGTAAGCTTTCAGTGGCAGACTGTGAGCACTGCTGCGTCGTGAGCATGTGCAGAGTCCAGCAGGGTAGAGGTCAGGGGCAGAACATTACTGGCCTCTGATGGGAAGGTCAGTCGATCGCTTCTCACCTCACCTGGGTACGAGGGAGTCGGCGTGGATAATCCCCACCATCTCATCGCCGCCCATTAAACACTCAATGTCACAGCAGGCGGGTGAGGTGGGGTGGATTCCCAGCGGCAAGCGAGTCAGGGCAAAGACAGCCAGACCCCAGTGAGAGGCCAAGGGGTGAAATTGACCCTTGTTACCGGGGCTCCTAAGAGGCCACACCTGAGCAGGCTCCCCCTACCCCCGCACACACACACACATTCAGTCTGCACACATCACTGTGCTGCGCCCCCAGGTAAAATATGTCCCAATCACCATCTAACAAGATGTCCCAGCATGGAGGCTCGGCAGGGGACTGTTGAGGTCAATGACAGCTTCCATCTGGGTGCGGAGGGACCGGAGTCGGAGACTCTCTTGCCGCAGCAGCATGCCTCCAGCAGGCCGCTAAGGCCCCATCGTGCCGCTTGTCTCAGCTGAATGACACAGACAAACGGCAAACATACTGCTAAAACAAACAGAAACACAGCTGGCCCTCGACATCGCCCGGTGCCCACCTTATCAATTCGACCTTGAGTACCGGTACTCTCCTTGGCAGTGGAGAAGTGCCGGTACTCAGCTCAGTAAAAATGAGAAGTGCCGGTACTCAGTACCGGTGAGTACCGGCCCATTTAAAGCACTGGAGGTCTGTATACAATTGAGTTGATATTCCTATTTCGGGCGCTAATAAACTCTAGTTTGCATACCAAACAGGATTACACATCGGGTGTAAACTGTGCCACACACAGGTGCCCGCCATCCCAATTTTCATCCCGGTATAAGCGAGTGAAAATGGAGGGAGAAGTAGATCAAACAGACAGGAGGTTGGCATATCCGTGTAGAGGGAAAACGTATATTTTTGTGTGTAAATCCTATTCTGAGGTTGACAATAGAGGTGGGTGAGCTACTGAAAGCTCGAGCCAGGCTCTGGCTCCACTCGAGGTCATGTTGGAGCCCATAACAAGCCAAGCTTTCTTGTGGCTTCTGCCCGCCTCAGTCCCTGTTTCCAGGACGTGGCATTTTAGCCAGAGCTGCCTACTTTATGGAGGGAGAACCAGGGGGCATATTAGCAAGAACCTCATTAAAAATATTGCCGTCTTAGCGACAGGAAACTGCTGCTAAAACAGCGATAATAGGCTTGCGAATATGCGCTATAGAATTCCAATAGAAGCCCCGGTTATATGTTCTGCACATCTAACATGGGCTTCAATTGGAAATCTATAACGCATATTAGCAAGCCCATTATCGCTGTTTTAGCGGCAGTTTCCTGCTGCTAAAACGGTGATAATTTTAACGAGGTTCTTATGCCCCCTGGTCCAGGTTAATTTTCAGCTTAACATCCTGTGATTCTAGGCAAGTCACTTATCTCCCCATCTCTACAAACAATGAATGGTGTGACCTTGTGCAATGTAAACGGGTGCTTTTGCACAGTATACCTTCGGGCGAGTTCACACAACGTAAAAATTCCCAAAAAGTGCAAAAAGAGCCCAGAACAAAGCCTTAAAATAAAAAGGAGACACATATATAATATTTTACTGGCTGATTTGTAGAGTGAAACCAGAAAACCTGGCGAAATTGCAGCTTCCTCCTCTGAATTATGAGATCTTAGGCAAATATTTTATTTTACAAAACTCTTTTTTCTTCATTTTTGCGCATTAAAGCACTTTCAAATATGCAAGTTCAGAATACCAGCTGTACAAAAAGCTATTGTATTTGATTTAATAGACTATAACGTTGATCTATGATAATTTGGCAGCATAGAGGGTTTATATGACAGTTGTCTTGACTCTTAGTTCACTAACGAGTACCTCATCCCACACTGTCGATACATAGTGGGGAGCAGTACTTAATTTGTAAAAAAATAATACCAGGACCCTTGTCAGGTAGCCATAGCAGATTGCACCATCCATTGCCCCCACTACCGCTGCAGATGCCAGTAACATCACAACTAACAATCACATTCTTACAAGTGTGACTGATAGAGCACGCAGGTCACCCAACTCAGATTACCATACTCACCTGGGCCCATAAACATCATATGATGAGATTTAATCAGGTAACATGTGCACTTAAGCAGCGACCATTTTAGTGCAAGCGGATTATCGTTAGTAGAAGCACATATGCAAGCTTCCCTTAGATGTCATGTAATGCAATATTAATAGGACAAACATATTTATTAGTACGTTAGCGTTATGTTGAGAAGACTGATCACAAGCAAGTCGCATTACGTGTGAATCCTTGCTCCATCATGACAATTCAGACTTTAAATAAACATTAAAAATGACTAATACATTCCACGCAAGCTATTCTTATAACTTTGGTGGTCCGGTATTACTGATTTTCATGTATATTTCATTATTAAGCAACTGTTGTTGGGCCTTTCACAAAATTAAACAAACAGCGCCACCATGTGGCAACTTCTATAAGATCCGGTGTTGAGAATAAGGTGCCATTGCTGAGCACCAGAAACCACCGGCTCAAATTAAGTATTGACAATTTTACAAACCCGGTACTGAGGACCCAAAAAGTCTGATCCAAAAACTGTTTTCCGATGGGCATTAACTTGTCCGCCATCAGTTGCTGGGTATATTTTCGCAACAGTCACTAATGTCACATGCTTATTATTTCCAAACCTTTAATTTTCTGTGTGACAAATCTTGCACAATAAGTTGTGCTAAAAATCCCAAGAGCGGGAAACTCCTATCAATTAAAATTAAAGCGCAAGTAAAAAGCCAGTCTCCTGACCCTGTCCATGAGCCAAGCCCCTGTATTTGCCAGATTTCAACTTCAGTACACAGGCCAAGCCATACAGGTAGCATCATAGGGAGTGTAGAAAGGGTTGTAATAAGGAAAGGTTGGACTTCTTATGGTGAACATTACCAGCTATTATAACAATACGTATGTATTTGTAAAGCGCACGTTCACCCGTAGGTCTCTTGACGCTGAATAATAGATGTTTATTGTTACCTAACTCAATGGTACTCATTTTATCAACCTCAGATGGATGAAAGGCTAAGTGGATCGGCCGGGATTTGAACCTATGACCAAGAGGTCGAACAGAGGTGCCTGCAGTGGATGCATTAGTCCACTGAGCCAACACAAGGAGATGATGGACAGAGCGCTGAAAGTTTTCAGATAAAGCCCCTCACCCCCAATCACAGATGTGGGTTGAATTCATCACCGTTATTTAGCTCACTTCGCCACCTCAGTTGAGACCAGCCATATGCAAATCAGTCTTGACCCTGGGCCTCCTTCCATCATCTCCTTGTGTTTTCTTAGTCCACTGAGCCAGCAAACCTGGCTATTATCACCCTGTACCTCTTGCTTGCAAGACATTGCTTGTAAAAATGATAATATAAAAGGCAATACCAGCATGGTTCCATGGGGTCACAACAAATAACCAAAACGACTGGCCTAAAATATACTATACCCCTCTAATTTTTTAAAACAAACTGAAAAAGAGGAAGAAGACTTAGAGCCTTATAACAACAACCTAAAGCATGGTGGCAGTGCCGCAACTGCCACTCCGGTGGTCCAACTGCTGTACTTTGAGTTTGGCGGTCAGACCGCCATAGGACTGCCGCAACTGCTGCAGGATCCATTTCACGGCAGTGCACAGAGGTCACAGACCGCAATATGCTGGCACTGCCGATGCGGCACCACCGAGCATATTACAAGTTGCGACAAGCCCCTTTCCATGGGGGTGAGCACCACCATGAAAATGGTGGAGGTGAGGCGAGTCAAAGGGCCCCCTGTAGCCTCTGTGCATAAATGTTGTGCCTCCCTGCATGTTTGTACCTCAATTCCTGCACAGGAAGAAATGCACATAGTGCATTTCTCCCTATGCAGGAATGTGTTGTGGTGCTCCCACGGCTCTCCCTTTCTATGGCTCTCTGGGTGTGGGTGTGGCAGCCTTCTTCAAAACCACCAAACTGGTAATCAGGCCCTTAGGCTGTAAGAATTTTGCTTAAAAAATAGCACCCAGACTATCTAAGAGTTCATGAAGAGGCAACATTTCAGCTTGACTAATACTTACCAAGGGGCATATTTACAAGGGCTTTATCTCCACTTTTTTGGCTTACAAAGCCAAAAAAGCAGAGATAAAACCAGCCCCCTATTTACAAGAGGGTGCTAACATGCATAATCGCATGTTAGCACACTTTTTCCCAACGCCGCCCTTTGCATCTCCAATGAGATGCAAAGTGGACGTTACTGGGCGTACCCCAGAGGGACTACCTTGTAAATATCGCTGATGTTTACATTGCGATATTTACAAGGCAGCCCACATGATTTTAGCACGCATTAGATTTTGGCGAAAATGTCAGTTTCTGCCAAAATCTAACGTCTGCAAAAATCCTGACTTAGCCATCCCTAACATAGGGGGTGGATTATGCTGATACGACCCTGTGGGTCATATCAGCAAGGTTATTGCCGGTTTGCAGGGAACATCGCTAGAAAACCAGCGATGTTCCCTGCAAATCGGCGATAACCTCGCTATCTCTGGAATTTGTATCGCCCTGGAGTAACCCGTTGTTAATTACGCGCCACCAGGACGATAAATACCTGAAATAGCATGCGATAATATAATTATCACTAAGCACAGCCAGCGAAGATTATCGCTGGCTGTTGTTAATATGCCCCCAAGTGAATTCATATGACCTTTGCTGGGAAGCAGATCTCCACTATTGAATTTCATTGGAAATAATTATGGACGGTCCACCTTTACCTCAGTGAACATCAACAAAGTGGCAGAGCTAAGCCAAAAAGCCACAGTGAAAAGGTGTGTTTCCATTTGAAACCAAAAGTTGCAAACTGAAATTTGCGGCTCCAGTTTAATCAAATGGAGACACTCATCACTGGTGACCTGGGGCTCAGTACTCGTGGTCCCCACCCTGGAAAATCAACTACTCCTATACAGCTCTTGCCTCTCTCAAGGTATCGTAACAATGGCAAAGATGTCTCACCTTCAAGAACAGTATGGAGCATCCTCAGTCTTCGTCTCTTTTTGCTTCAAAGCACCATCCTCCTCTACAAGCCTCACATATACCTTGTCATACATTGAATGCCACATGATGAGTTGAAAACCAAGCCGCTCCTGTCAGACTGGCAATTTCCTTTCATTGGTAATCCATTACAGAGACACCTTATCAAGTCCAAACCCTGTTTCCATGTCTGGGAGAGGGATTTGCATCCTCTCTTCTGAATTCCACTCTTGGAACTCTCCTTCCTTCACAACCCGAACCAACAACTGGCCAATTAGATCAGACTGTTATCATTCCCTGATAAGATGAGACTTTTATCATTCCCTGATGGACAGGCCAATCCAATTACAGAGTCAGCGACTTTTGAATTCAGGGTGCCTCTGCAGTCCTGGGACATATTTCCTGCATAGTTCACTGCATGATCCATCCATGAGGAGGACCTGCTGCCCTCCTTCCCAGTCTTTGGTAGCTGTCCAGCATATCCCGAAGAGAAGATTTTTAATTAACTCTAGACCAGAATGCCCTGACCATCACTCAGCAAAAAGGGACGGAGTAATTTCGCCCCTTGTCTTCCCCTATGGTTTCTTCCTGAGCAGAGTTGACTTGGAGATATCACTAATGTGTGCCAACAGACCCAGGAGAGTGGTGGTCGATTGTTTGCCAGTGGTCGACCTGCTTGCCCCAGAGAATGAAGGCTCCAGGCGTGAAGCTAAAGAATAAGGTGGCATCGACTTCAATCAACCACTAGACTTATGGTATGAATATGTCCTTTGGGGCTGCAGTGAAGCAGCTTGCACCAGAAAGACCTGTGGCAGTTGGGCACAATGCCACATAGTTGATGATGCCCACCAACTAATGGAGTCCAGGGATCTGCTGCCTAGAGGTTCTGGGCCGATGTAGTCGTATTTAGCAGTTCAAAGCAGGTAGAAAATAGTGCTGAATGCTGCCTGCACCAGGTCCGATTAGGTACACCAATCTTTGCATGGGCCTCCAGTGCATGCTTACCATATGGCAGCACAATGCCCCAGAAGGGGATGAGAGCACATTGCTCAGGCAGAAGGACAGGGGGGCTAGGGCCCCTCCCTACCATGCTCCTCACCTCAGGGTACTGAGGCCTGATTCTTAGGGTCTGTGCTGTTCACCATGCCGAGGTGTTCCGGGATCGACCACTGGGGTGTCAGCGCCGATCACAGCTTCCCATCCAGGGTAGCACTGGGGTACAGCTGACCGATCCCACTCCCTAGGCACAGTCCTCATTTCCCTCAGGGCTGCACGTCAGCACAGAAGCATCCAGGGAAGGCCGCACAGCCGAACCACAAGGGGCCAGGGTAGCCGGCGCATCCTTTCTGCTGTTGCTAGTTCGGCGTGAGTTATACTCTTCGTGGCAAGCTGTGGCCAAACTACTCCACTCCCTTAGACTCTCAGGCCGGCCACAGCAGGCAACTCCTCGAATCAGAGATTGGATTTTGGTTGTAGCACAGGAGGTCTTCGTCACCAAGCTCTGGCCCAGTCTGATACAGCCTGCCGAGTCCCCATGTGTGGAGCTATGTCTGATCACTCCTCCCTTATCCTCCGCCTTCAGTAGCCTCAGAGGCCTGTCACTAGGTTTCGGCATAGAAGGGGAAGTTGTGGAACCAAGCAGAATGGGATCCTGCCTTGTTTGCATGGCAGGATAGCCTAGGATGATGTGGAGGTCCGGGAAGCTGAGCTAAAGGACACCCCCCCCCCCATCTTGGCCAGAGTCTGCCATGCCCCCTCCCCTGTAAGCCAATTTTAGGGAGAGAGTCCCGCTACCTGGGGAAGTGGTAAAGTCCACAGAGTCCTGAGGTAAAAAAAACAAATTCAGCAAAGCAGGTGGGGCAGAGGCAAAAAGACCACCTTAAGGGTGATAGGTCTAACACAAGTATTATGTACAAAGTAGGCAAAGAGCAGGTAAGGAAGAAAGTCAGATATGGAAGTGGGTAACCTGGAAATCCAATTACGCTTAAAACGCTACTGAGTCATTTGGCAAATGGAAAGATCCTTTGCAATGACTACATAGAAAACTGGTTTTAAGTCGATTTCTCGAAGGCAACTTCCTACACCTTCACTAAAATAAAAATGTAACATTAAAAGCAGATCATAAAGGCAAAATAAGTGGTACAGTGCAAAATTGGGTAAGTAAATGAATCAACAGCAACCATGAATGCTAATGAGGTGTGCGCCTGGTCGATGAGGGTAAGATCCATTGCAGGATATTCAGTAGGAAACACTGTAGGCGGTCATGCGAAGCAGAACTGTCTACTTTGTTGAATGTATTAGGGCATCCACAAACCAAACAACGGAAATTATCCACATCTACCATGAGTTGGCTAATCCAGGTACCTTGAGAAAAGCTCCATGTGTGAATCAACAACATGCAAGGTCTCTTTGATGATCTTTTCAAGCTAAGATCACCATGACCTATGGCTCAGTCTCCATCAACTATGAATCATCTTCATAGCCTCTTGCAAAGACAACTTTTGCTTCAGTCTGCTTCAATCTCAGACTACCTGATGGCAAAAAGTAGATGTAGAGTCTGGCTTTGATAAGAACAAATATCTAATCTGCCAGCAGTATGCTCAAAGAAATTCCTTATGTCAGTGATGCTAACCTTCCATCCCTGCATAACTGTGGAGTCATTCCTTGCTCTCTGAAACATGCGATTGTTACACCTCCTATAAAGAAACGGACGTCTGACCTGAGGATCACACTTCCCATTTAGAGCAAGATCTTGGAATGTAGATTATAAGATGTCGGCAGCAGTATGTGGAAATAAACCACATCCTGAATGATCGTGTACCTGGGATCAAGCTTGCAAGAGGCATGGAGTCCCCCCATGATAACATTAGAGAAGATCTTCTGCTCTCCATGCGAGAACATCAGAAACAAGCTGCTATTCTTCTTGACCTCAAAGCAGCATGTGACACCGCGGACAACTGCATACATCGGAAAAAGCCAGAGGCATGGATGGGCATGCCTGGAAGTGCTCTCAAATGGGTTTGATGTTTTCCAGCCAACCACATCAAAGACGTTCAGATAGGGTCTTTGAAATCATTATCTTTCCTTGTTTAAATACTCATTCAACTCTTGTCAATATCATGGTTCTGGTATGTAAAACCATGTGCCCGCACCTTCTCATCTTCACCTCTTTCTATCACAGTTTGCTTATTCTTCGGTCTGCTTCTTTTCCACTTCAGCATAATTTGCTTCCCCACAGTCCGCTCCCCATACTTATGTCCTCAAGGTCTGGCATTGCCTAAGGATTAGCACAGCCTCTAAGTAGCAAAAACACCTTTTTCTTAGAAAAGGTAAGTAAATGGAGTAGCGCTCTTTAGATTCCATCCTTACACATCACTGATATGCCCTTCCGTACCTACTATGACACTATATTTACTGTGTGCCATAACTTTATTAACGTGTGTGAACATATCAATGCACTACATTGAATGTATTTACTGTAGAAACTAGAATTTTATAAATGTGTTTGCTAATGCTAAGTTTAATATGAAGACATGTATTCATGTCTGCATTTATACTTTAAGTCACATTTGCATGTATTCTAAAGGTCCTTTTTAGGTCTCGGCTATAACACGCTGAAAGCGCGTTCTCGCCAGAGAACTATTGTCGGCGTCTCAGCAGTCTGAGAACACCGAAGTGAGACAAGACCTGGCCGCGCGCAGCGTTTCCCCATAGGATAACGTTGTGCGCGCGGCCCGGTCTTGTCTCCACAGAATGCCAATGCAGGCCGGATCGCGACGTGCGCCTGCTGGAATGCAGGGGGGAGTCTGCATACCAGCGCGCGGCGCTGATAACACACACATGGCTGCCCCTTCAAGCAGGCTTCTTTAAGTTGCAGGACTTGGGCAGATTCTACTGGTTTCCTTCTTCTGCGCGAAGTGTTCTCTGCAAGATATGTTCCCTGCTACTAAAACCCGCCAAGTCAAACATGACTCATGAAGTGCAAGTCATTATACTTTCAAATTAAGTTCATGCGGAAACATGCATGCGTGAGTTTTCCTCTGCCCACTGCCAGACCCAAATAAAACCTACGTTTGAAGCTACTCCTTTTTGGCAAACACGCCGTAACCCTGGGGTTAGAAGAGAAGGGCTGCTCTGAATAATGGCCTTTCTTGTCGTGCTTCACGGAAGAGAGGCCTTTCTCATGCTTATGGTAATCTGAAAGCATAAGACACTAAACACTACCCTCACAGGCCTGAGAAGAGTCAGATGTTTTTATAGCCTGACCAACGCGATAGGAATTTACATTTTACTATGATATTATAATGACCTAAACTCGCCCGCCAGAGCCTTCTGATAGTTGTACCGTGCAGTTGACTGAATCATTTTAAACGTACCCGCTCCTATTCTGGCCCGACTCTTTGAGATGATAAGCAGTTCTTAGCTTAGCATTAAGTTACAGATTTAGAGGGTTTGCTTTACTCTCATAAATATTTGAATAGTGATATAGTATAAACGAGGATAATCTGTGCAGCAGGGATTGTGCTTCAAAAATTACTATGTACGCAGGAGGAAAGATTATTTTAATAAGAGAAAGCCTACTGTGTAGTATGTAATTTGCTTCTTTGTATTGAGTATAGCTTGAATGGAGGGTTCAACATGCATTAAGAGAACAGTTTTACAGACCGTACTATTTTAATAAATAGATATTTGATTTGTGGCAGAAAATGTCTCGGTGCTGTCACTGCTTTTGTTTGTTGCTGTTACCTCATGCCCTGCCACTGTGAGTACCGTCTAATTGACACGCGTTTAAAACCAGTGTATTTTGTGTTTGGTTTTTGCATTGTTTCTGTCATGTTTCCATGGAGTTTGCATTTACACAGACTCCTCTTCTTCCGCATTGCTTCGTTCGCTCCATGCTGGTGATCCTCAGTTTAGAGTTGGAATTTCCTCGGGCTAAGTCTTGCCGAACATTAGCATGAAGTCTTGCTTTGCTTTCCACGTGCGGTCAGAAAACTTTAAATGGGCTTAGACTTGGAGCCAGCCCATTGCTTACCTCTGGTTGGCTTTATTGGCACTCTTGTTTACTTGCTACTGTGTGCGCCTGGGTGGCTCTGTCTGTCTGTGTGTGCGTGGATGGCTCTGTCTGTGTGCGCGTGGGTGGCTCTGTCTGTGTGCGCGTGGGTGGCACTGTCTGTCTGTGTGCGCATGGGTGGCTCTGTCTGTCTGTCTGCGCGTGGGTGGCTCTGTCTGTGTGTGCGTGGGTGGCTCTGTCTGTGTAGGTGGGTCTGTGTGGGTGGCTCTGGGTGTGTGGGTGGCTCTATGTGAATGACTTTGTGTGGGCGGCTCTGTATGTGTGTGTGGGTGGCTTTGTTTGGGTGGCTCTGTGTGGGTGCAAATGCAATAGGTCTCGCATTTGCGAGCGATTAAGCTATTGGCATTGTAAATGACGGATCTATGACAGAATTTTGACAGACAGAATTTCGACCTACACAAATATCGGCGCAATTATATCGATTGCAAGAATATCGACGCCCTATGTACAACATGGTAAGTACCAAAATATCGAAAAAATAATATCGATGTTAAAAATATCGTTGTTAAATATATCGATTTTTTGGGGTTTAAAAAAACATGAAAAATACTGTAAATAAAACTTATAAATTACTTAAACATATTTAAATATATTTAATAATGGTAAAAAAAATAATAATACATATTTAATAAAAAAAATAATACAAATTAACAATTCATATATAATATATACTTACTTAACAATAATTACTATTCCCACTCCAGAGGGTGCAACAGTAGGGAAAGTGTTGGATAGCGTAGGAGTATAAATTACTATTCCCACTCCAGAGTGTGCAACAGTAGGGAAAGTGTTGGATAGCGGGTGTGTAAAAATTACTATTCTCACTCCAGAGGGTGCAACAGTAGGGAAAGTGTTGGATAGCGTAGGGGTAAAAATTACTATTCCCACTCCAGAGGGTGCCACAGTAGGGAAAGCGTTGGATAGCGGGTGGGTAAAAATTACTATTCTCACTCCAGAGGGTGCAACAGTAGGGAAAGTGTTGGATAGCGTAGGGGTAAAAATTACTATTCCCACTCCAGAGGGTGCCACAGTAGGGAAAGTGTAGGATAGCGGGCGAGTAAAAATTACTATTCCCACTCCAGAGGGTGCAACAGTAAGGAAAGCGTTGGATAGCGGATGGGTAAAAATTACTATTCTCACTCCAAAGGGTGCAACAGTAGGGAAAGTGTTGGATAGCGTAGGGGTAAAAATTACTATTCCCACTCTAGAGGGTGCAACAGTAGGGAAAGTGTTGGATAGCGTAAGGGTAAAAATTACTATTCCCACTCCTAAGGGTGCAACAGTAGGGAAAGCGTTGGATAGCGGATGGGTAAAAATTACTATTCTCACTCCAAAGGGTGCAACAGTAGGGAAAGTGTTGGATAGCGTAGGGGTAAAAATTACAATTCCCACTCTAGAGGGTGCAACAGTAGGGAAAGTGTTGGATAGCGTAAGGGTAAAAATTACTATTCCCACTCCAAAGGGTGCAACAGTAGGGAAAGCGTTGGATAACGAAGGGTAACAATTACTATTCTCACTCCAGAGGGTGCAACAGTAGAGAAAGTGTTGGATAGCGTAGGGGTATAAATTACTATTCCCACTCCAGAGGGTGCAACAGTAGGGAAAGCGTTGGATAGCGGGTGGGTAAAAATTACTATTCTCACTCCAGAGGGTGCAACAGTAGGGAAAGTGTTGGATAGCGTAGGGTTAAAATTACTATTCCCACTCCAGAGGGTGCCACAGTAGGGAAAGCGTTGGATAGCGGGTGGGTAAAAATGACTATTCTCACTCCAAAGGATGCAACAGTAGGGAAAGTGTTGGATAGCGTAGGGGTAAAAATTACTATTCCCACTCCAGAGGGTGCAACAGTAGGGAAAGTGTTGGATAGCGTAAGGGTAAATATTACTATTCCCACCCCACCCTATTCCCCTATAAACACACAACACGCTCCAGTACTATCACCTAACTTTTAATTGAAAATTAATTATCAATTAAATAATTACTTAATCAATTGAATTAATTAATTGCAAATAATTTTTTTATTAAAAAATAAAATATACATAAAAATATAATAAATTATTTGTAATTAAATCAGTTCCCACCCTATTCCCCTATAAACCGACAACCCGCTCCAGTAGTAACACATAACATTTGATTTAAAATTACATTAATTACCAATTAAATAATTACTTTATCAATTAAAAATATTAATTACCAATTAAATAATTAATTTATCAATTAATAAAATTAATTACCAATTAATAATTTATTACAAATTAAAATATGCTTAAAAATTATTTAATTAATTACAATTAAATTACTTCCCACCCTATTCCCCTATAACCCACAACCCGCTCCAGTAGTAAAACATATAATTTATTTATAAATATACATAAATTATCAATTAATTAATCAATTATTCAATTAAAATAATTCATTGCCAATTAATATTTAATTACAAAATAAATTAATCATTAAAAAATAATTAATTAATTACAAATAAATTACTTCCCACCCAATTCCCCTAAAAACCCACAACCCGCTCTGGTAGTAAAACATATAATTTACTTTTATATATTATTTTTATATAAAAAATATTAAACATATTATAACAATTAATTTAAATACTGTACTAAAATTTCTAACACATATTAGTAAATCGAAATTACTTACATCGATATATATGCTATCGATATAAGTAATGTCGATATTACTAACATCGATATATATGCTATCGATATAAGTAATTTCGATATTGCTTACCTTAGGGTCGATATTCTGTCCATCGATATTCTGGACATCGATATTCTGTCCCTTCGATATTAGCAACTCGATATAAGTGTAAGTCGAAATTAAAGATTCGATATTTTGACTGTGTACCGTAAATGACAATGTCATTTATTTATGTTTTCAAAACAAAAACATAAATAAAAATAATGTCATTAGCAATGCCAATGGCTCTAACTTTAACAATGCCGAGACCATTGCATTGTAAATGCTTGCTGAAAGTGTACTCATGTACGTTTAATTGAGTTTTAGCGGCAGTGCACATGCGCTGCTCGCTCTGCAAGGCATGCAGTAGTAGAGTATGGGAGACAAGCTGCCCTCACCCTTCACCAATATTTTTTATTGACTTCTGTCTTTGTTCTACATAAATTCTGTCTTCTGATTGATTATGAGGCTTGTTAGTCCCGCCTTATTATGGCCACGTCGTCATTTGTACCCTCCCATGGCTATTGGCCCCTTTACCTTGAGTTAGACTGTATGGTATGTGTTATTTAGAGCACTATGTTTTCCGTGCCTTCTCACCCCCTCTTCTGCTTGCACTACTGTTGTTCTTGCCTTCTACCCCCTCCCCTGCCCCCACTCTCATTGTCAGTGCCTTCTTGCTCCCTCCCGCCTGCACTCCCATTGCCCGTGCCATTTACCCCTCCCCCGCACGCCCGTTGTCCGTGCCTTCTCACCCCCCACACTTCCACTGTCCGTGCCTTCTCAGAATCCCCCCACCCGCCTGCACTACTGTTTGAAATGCAATAGGTCTTGCATAAATGCGAGTCCTATTGCATTGCAAATGCATGTTTATTTTTACAGTGAATATACTCCCAACTGCCGCTGCAGTGAAAGGTAACAAGGGTGGAATGTCCTGGCAGCAGAGGTGTGTCCTTGCTCCAATCCCCAATGTCTGTATAGTTCAGTTCAACTGATACGTGAGGGGGTTGAGGGGTGAGGCGACTATTACCATGGTGGGCTGGTGGCCAACAGGGCCTATATGGATGGGCTGGGATGGGCTGAGCAGGCAGGGCGGGTGAACTGTGGGCAGCCACACCGGCTCACAAGCTGCACTGGATTAACGATGACCGCTTTGGTGAGAATGGGTGCCCCCCCGCTCTGAGCACTGAAACTGCCACCTGCACCACGATCTCAGCATCCCTGGGTTGCCACTAAATGAGCGTAGTGGGGGGAGGCAAGGCGAGGCAACTTGGTAAAGCAGGTTGAAGTGGTGCGGGATGCGAAGTCCTGAGCCCCCCCACAGTGGTCAGGTGTTCAAAGTGCTGGGTATTCCAATGTTACCCGGAGGGAGCAGCGTGCACGGGTGACAAGCATAGACCACAGCACCCCCGACTCATTCATCACTGCTCGCCGCATGCTGCACACCACTCACCTCGCACTCTATCAGCTCCCGCAGCAGCTTCACCTGTTGCAGCGCATTCAGCTGCAACATCGACTTGCACAGTACCAAAGAAAAGATATGAAGAGTTTCAGGCTGTGGTGGGGTACCATTTTACTTTACCCTATTACTCTGTGGTACTAAAGCAAGACTCATGTCTCTGGCATGTTGATCGCTTTCAACTTACGATATTGTGACCACAAAAAAATAGATACCATTCTCTCCACAGTGGTCTTCTCAACTGGTTAATGAGAGTGAGATTTTAAGGTAGAATATGTTTTTCTATAAGCTTGTCTGACCATCTCCCACCAGGTCATTGCAGACACTGTTCCAGTCCAGGAGCTTTGTGTGGTAGCCTCAGGCACTCTGTGTGTTGTAATTGCATTGGACTATTTAAAATAACACTCCTAAAATCAATGATTTGTAGATGAAAAGTTTAGGATTGGAGAAAGTATCTGTATTGACTTGGAGTAAGGTTGCATTCTCCTATCACAGTCTCCTTACATTGACATGAGCCCCTGCTGCCTATCCTGACATGCACAAGGATCACTGATGTGTTCTTCTGAGGTTCCAGAGTTAATAGCTTTATCATTTTGAGAGCTTTTGGACAACATGTGGTGATTTGTCTATGGAATGCAGATGGGACTGCTTCCTATTTATCTTGTTTGATGTGTCCATCATAAGAGAATCTTGTGTCGAAGATAAGGAGAAATGAATACTCCCTGTGCTGCAGCTGAGCTCTAAATAAATGCCATTGCCATGTTTGTCATTGACTAACACTTGAACATTCCAGCATAATTATCTATACTGGAGGTGAGGGTGGACTCATGTCCCTATGTATATTATTATATATTTGAAATCAGCTTGAATACACAGCTTCAGACGTACACCTTAGATGCCCACTTACGCACCCTCTATACGAGGACCAAATCTGTCCTCACCTCATTGTACTGATCTGTTTAATTGGAGGCTTCACACAGATTAAAAATTAATATTAGACACCTGAACTGCACCAGTACAAAGGTGGCCATGTATAGTTCAGTTTATTCCAAAGGTGCAATTTCCTATTTTAATTCCCATAGTATTATTTGCTGTTCGATACAGGAAAACAGGCGAACCAATTTACACCAAATTTGGTATGAAGACAGAACTTTACCATAGAAAGTATCTTTGATTGGTTTGTTGTAAATCCATTCAGTAATTCTTGTGAAATTAGTGTTTAAAAAAAGCCTCGGATTGGGTGTCAAGAGGTTAAATGTTAGAAATATCTGGATGCTTAATTCGAGGATCCTCTAAGGATTCACAAATCCTACTCAAACAAGCATTTACTATGCAATAGGTCTCGCATTTGCGAGAGTTTTAGCTATCGGCATTGTAAATGACAATGCCTTTTACTTATGTGTTTTGAAAACCTGCAAGCGGTGCTTAAACATTCACTTTGGAGTAATAGTTGTTGCTTACAAGAAGCAAGGCTGGCAGTAACTGTGGCTTTTCAAAACACATAAATGCAGTTTCAGTTTCAGTTCAACTTTATTTCGGATAATATAGCCATTAAAGCAGTAAGTACAGACAAAAAAAAAACATTTACAAACAAAGAATACAAAATGCCCTTGACAACAATTGATCACATAACACATTACAATTAATATAGTGGGACAGAGTAACAATTAATTCTGTACAATTAATTATGCGTATTCCATAAAATCTCATTAAAACCATAAAAAAGGTTGATTCCTAATAAAAAGCCAGATTAAAAGCCTAGATTAATATCTTTAAAACCACACATTTTTTTCAAAAGGTGAACTCAGTGCATTCTGCTTTATTTAGTATTGTGGGTGAGACTGCAGATTTCAATATTATGTTATAGTTTATGTCCAAGACGTTTCCTGATAAGAAACACATTGAATAAGAACCTGCTTATGCAAAAAACCACCAATTGTGAAGTATTAGACCTTATGATACGCTCAGCCTCTTTATACGTTCTGACACCCATATTTTTACACAAGGATTTTATCCAGCGCTGTCTAGGTGACGCATAAGCGGAACAAAAAGACAATAGATGGGCATCATCTTCCTTGGCCTTTAGTGGGCAAAGGGTACAGATACCATCCTCATTGTTACCTCCCCATTTACATGTATGAGCATTGGTCTGTAATACCCTGTATCTAAATTGCAATTATAAGGTTTTTGCTATTGGTGGATTTATCTCATCCATAAACGGTTCGAATGCAGCATTGTCTTTTATGGACAAAAATTTCTGAGTCAGTATACCAGTAGATGGACAGTGAGATGGCTCGTCATTAACATAAGACCAATAGGTAGTTTTAAAAATCTTTTTACACACAGAAGTCATATTCTGGAGTTCGTCCCAAAAATGGGACAGCCCTAGCCTGATACACCAAAGTTCAATGTGTTTTAACCATGCAATTTTCTTGTACTCATCAATCTGGGTAATTTCTATCAATCCATTTTTATAGTTACACAACTCCGGGGATGTCAATAGCCTTACCCAATACAGCAATGGCCTAAGAGCTGCTTGGTGATCTGTCCGCTTAAGATCCAAATCTAAAAATACTGGAACTAGGGGGGTTCTGGTCGGTATTTTTTTTCAAAACACATAAATAAAAGGCATTGTCAATTACAATGCCATTAGCTCAAACTCTCGCAAATGCGAGACCTATTGCATTGCAAATGTTTGTTTTATTCAGGTTTAGATTTGTTTTTGAGTTACATGTGTACAAGTATAACCATTGATTGGAAGTGCACGTTTGAATGTTTAGTTAAAGTATCCTGACTAAAGGCCTTAATCTTGAAATGCATTTTGCTTGTTTAGTGTGTTATTTCACTAACAGGTGCATTCTCATGATTTCCTTAGCCAGAGAAAGGGTTTATTGGTGTTAGTTTTAGTTTATTGATAATAAGGCCTGAGAAGAGGAATTTAGGCAAGAAATGTGAAGATCTAATGAACAGATGAAGCCTCCTTTTAATCGCTTATCCGGTAGGGGGAACGCTCACAGTTTCAGTAACTATCCAAGTTCTGTGCGATGGGAATTTCAATTGATGTTGCGAATGCATACCTCTAGAAGGGAAATGTTTGTTTCCTGGTCAAGTGACAAACAATATGAGTGTTGTTGAAGTTTTATTGGTTTTAATTAGTGTTCACTCTGTTTGAACAGAGCAGATTCCCTTAGACTTTGATGGGTACAGACCTCTCTGCTACCTTTATTCTTGCAAGTTTGAAACTTTATCCTAAACTCTTATTCCAATATCTGGAATACTTCTACTGGAGTTTTTACTATGCTGACACATTCTTGCACTTCTGAATTTCCTTGTGACCCCATTCTACAAGCCATCATTATTCTAGCCTTAGAACCTTGATTAGATGACTTTGGAACTTATTCATGTTTAGGAGCGCGAATCGAGGTTTCCTTAAGGAACACTTATTTATAATCCTTAGTTCTTGTATTGCTATGACTGTGATTAATTCATATCTTATTCTACTGAAACTGAACCTATTGCAATATTTCAGTTTGCAAGCTGTAATTTTGTATCTTTTTAATATTCTCTTGATATGCATATTACTGGTATGATTATTAATTGGCAATAAAACTACTTAACTTCATTTACTGATTCCTGCTCCTTATTGTGGGGCTAAATGGGCTTCACAAAGGTTGAATAGTTTTATTATTGCTAACTCTCTTTTCTTCTCAGTCTACTTTCATTAAATGAGAGATTGTAATGCATGCACCCGTGAGCTCTCACAAACGACAGGTAAAATGGTAAACCTGTTATTGATCCATTTCTGAGGCCCCATCTTTGCAGTAGACCTAGTAGATCAATGAAATGCATGGAGGTGTGAGGAACTAGTTGATCATGCTTAGTATAGAATGGATGTGTGCTGAATAGGGAGATGAGTGCTGTGAAATGAGCCAACATAACCAAAAATATAAGATGATTTTGTAAAATACAATATGCCACTCATGAAATAATGCAAACCCCAGGGTAAATCTATAGCCTCTTTGAATACAGTGGAATCACTGAGTATATCTCAAACTCCCTTTCTCTCCCCATTGAACTGTTCAACTTTCCCCTAATCTTCAATCTTCAGAGATACAGAAACAAACATGCGAGGATGTAAGTTAAACCCACAAAGCTGGGTCCTGCAGTAGTTGTTCAATGCAACCGCCGCTGACTTGCATTACTGTACAGAACTGGTTTCCAATCACTTTGTGCACAGTCTTATGAGGAAAAGCAGCCAACCAAGCCCAAGGCCTGGTGCTTCGGTGCCATTAAGGTCCAGCAAATCAGGTTTTAGCATCAAACTTGATAAACACTTTGGAAAAACTTGGAAAACACATGGTGAAGAGATCTAGAACAATCTGGTGCATTTTCAAGACCACATTAATTCTGCATCAAAAAGGACATTATCCCCTCCAGCAACTCTACCTCACTTTTTATAGCATGCCTTGCATGAGCACCTCAAACCATATGTGCTACACATACGTTCACACATGCAGGCACTGCCCAAAATACCGCAGCTCGCTGGGTTCTCACTCAGAGATAAGTACAGTGTATTAATGAGAGTCTAGACAGCTGCCTTTCAGTTTCATCAAAGTGTGTTTCAAACTGTAAGAAAGTGCTTACAAATTGTGTCCTTGTTGAAGGTGGAGGAGCACCAAAACAGTGAGATGTAATTTTGCCAGTGCTTCTAAAAGTGCATGTAACAGATATGCTCAGAGAGCCCAGATATGCACTGTGACACACGTGCCACCTAGTCCTCCTGGACCTGAGGCTACACATCAGCAAACACGCGTTAGGAATGCGCACCTGTAGAAAACACAGGCAATATATAAATACTGTTAATGTGAGGTAACACTGGCATCTTAGAAAACGATATGCTATTTCATGCTTATTGCCTTTTCTTAAACTATTTTTTTGAAAGAAAAAACAGACCTCCACCAGACCAGTGCACATACTTCGTTCGGTTAAAAGTACATTTTAGTCCATAGGATAGAATGGAAATTGTATCCAGACAGACATTGTCACTGATAACATTTATTTGTTACAAAACTAACAAAAATTCGCAGAAGATTAGGGAGGATTCGAAAAGAGTAGGACAGATGGCCAATTTGTATGCAGAGAGGTAAATTAGTTGTAGCATAGTCTGATGGCAGTCCTTTCATCTGCCCAAATTGTATCTTTGTTGCTAACAATATATTAATTAGTTTATAATATTTACATAGAGGCATTCTTAAACTATAAGAAAGAGGGTGGCATTAACGGGAAAACAGAGAAAAACAGGCAAAAAAAAGCGATATACGTTGCAGAGAATATCCATAGTAAATATGAAAATATTATTTAAACATTAAAAGGAATTTTATACCCTCAAATACATCTCTGTATTCCTTGTGGAACTCTAATCCGGATTGTAGTTTATCCAAGTAAGAGGCTCTAATTTTCCAGCTCAATCCAGCCGTGAGCTCCATCTATGCACATCCCTTTATCTGCAGGCCCAGGCGGCCAGGCAGGGCCAGGCACAGCAGCTGCAGCGATAGCCTCAGACCTCCTCATACGCAGCGCGCGCCCATCAGGTTAGCCCCCCCTCCCAATATATACTGTCAGTTTCAGTGCACCATAGACAGCCTGTGCCTGAAAGGAGGGACAACAAAGGCAGCCATCCACCTCTCCACGTGTCCTTGGGATTGCCCACTTGTCTTGGCAGCAACAACACTGCCATATGCAGAAGGGAAAGCATTAGCCGGATAGTTCGATAAAGCTGATTGAGTATTAAACATAATTATGAACAGATAACAATGCTACTGAAAGGATATTTCACTCCAGTATTCCTTTGTGAAAACGACGGCTCTCTTTTAAAAAGCTGGCAACGTGATAGCGGTTTTATATACAATCAAATATCTGCAAAACAAGGTCGTTCGGTTTCATCTGTAGGACAAACTATTCGAGTCCACGTGTCAAACTCAGCTTCTCGGTAGTATGGCTCAATGGGCTCACCGGGAATATCTGCCCACATAAAACGAACTCAGAGAATCGGAATTCATGTATGTCTGTATCACGTGTAAGGCCGCATTAAAATTCCATCACAGGGTAAGTGTGGCCTGTGAGATACAGGACGAAAATGAACACTTCCTTATTTTCATCACATTTCCATATTTTTATTTCTTTAAGGACATGATTGGCTTCTCCTTTAAAACTATGTAGAGTATCTCCAATATAAGCCTTTTGGCAACCACTTTTTGTGATATGATTGTGGTCACACAAATCCCTGTTTAAAGATTCACAACAGACAGTTCTTTAAAAACAGGAAAATATGCTTTTTATCACTGTTTTTAGACTTTCATGACGTGATGCTATTCATGCTATCTGGGATGAATACTTCATAGATTCAGGGAGACAAATTGAAAACACCAGGCACGTAAAATAAGGCTGGAATAGAGTGCACAGCTATCAGACTGATTCTGAAAGATATACCTTCATTTACAATGGTATACTCACGTTTGTCGTTCGTAAAGGGACTCCTTATGAGTATCTGGTAATGAGGCTGGTAATTTTACCCTTCAGAACTATCAATACAAGTGGTATCTGCAAATCATGGGTGGGAAATTAAAGGTTGATTAAAAGTGAGACTAAAGAGCCCCAAGAAAGAAATATCTGGGGATCAATAATTCTGTATCAATAAATTCCTAATTTCTCTCCATGTTTCTCCCAAAAGATGTCTGTAGTGATAAAATAGCTCTGTCTTGGGTAAATCCACGGACTTTGTCATTTCAATGGGGCCAATAACACAAGTCAACTGCCACATCACAATTAAAGAACAATTTGGAATGAGCCCTCAATTGTAAATGTACATTTGTTAACAGATTTACACACACAGAAAATAACAGGGGATAATACTTTCTCATTGGAGAAATAATGTTACCAAGTGCAATTGTAGTTTTAAGTATTTGTAAATGTACACCTGGGCCTTGAATTTCCTAAACTCTGATTATCAATCATATATCACCTACAGGCATTTCATATAGGTTTTTGCAAACTTATGGCAATCATTGGCACCTTGAATATGTTAACTCAGGAATAAATAGGTTAAAACTAGTAGAGATTTTGTCATGGTAATATATACCACAAACAGCATGCAAAGGAGGAAGGATAAGAACAGAAAGGGAACAATCCAAATCCTTGCCCTGCTTGGCCCCGACAACTACAGACCGTTTCCAAATGGGCCTTTCCTGGGCAAACTTGACAGAAAGAGATGTCACAGATGTCACAGTTCATTGAAGATAACTCCATACTTTCTAACTTCCAAACAGGATTCCGTCCAGGAAGTGTCACAGAATCTGCTCTCCTTACCTTCAGGGACAGTAGAACACAATGGAGTTGCTGCACTACTTCTCTTGGACCTCTCATCTACCTTCGACACAGTTGACCAGGACACTCTAATCCAAAGGCTTTAGAAATCCTACACAGAGGTGACTGCCCTTTACTGGATCACATCCTAGCTTCTAAACAGAAGAAAGGTCATCCATTCTCCACCTTTCTCATCCAAACCATACCTCACGCAGCAGGGGTCCCCTAAGACCCTGTCATCTCACCCATGCTTTTCAACATCTATATGAAGTCATTACCAGCAATCACCAATGAATTTCAGCTCACATGCTATAACTATGCAGATGACACACAAATACTCCTTAAACTGGAAAGCCCCAAATACATGGAAAACTCCCAAATCTCCAATTGCCTCAGAGCCGCTGATCAGTGGATGACATGGGCCCATCTAAATTGAATGCTTCCAAAACAGAAATACTCACATGTGGTGACTTGAAACATTATGACCCAATTTGCGCCTGGCCTGACGATCTGGGACCACTTCCTAAAATACCTAAAGAAGTAAAAAACCTTGGAGTTACCACTGACTTCAATTTATCAATGAATGCCCGAGTTGACAAACTATCAAGATCAAGCCTCATTACTATGAAAACTCCGCGGTGCATCTTCCCCCTCACCTGGGAATTCCACTCAAAGTCCAGGCTGCTATCTCTCTTGTACTGTCTTTACTTGATGAAGCCAAAGACCTCTACCACAGATCATCTTCTCAACTATGAAAACACTACAACGGATTCAGAACTCTGCTGCCAGACTACTCCTACATGTAAAGCCGCAAGCCCACATCTCTCCTCCCTTGAGGACCCTACATTTGTTACCAGCTGCCAGAAAATTCACATTCAAGCTGCTTTGTATCACACACAAAGTAATACATGGAACAGGACCGCTTTTTATCAGGAATAAAATCACCAAATACATTCAACAAAGGAACCGCCGCACCAGATTGGCACCTTACCTCAAACAAGCATCGCATAGCCAATAGGTCTCGCCTTTGGGACCTTATAAGTGTTTAGCCATGCAACAGTTGATGTTTTTGCACCAAGGATATTGTGCTGCATAACTAAATACTTATAATGCTCCAAATGCGTGACCTATTAGCTATGCTAATGCTTGTTACTTTTTGTTCCTGGGAAAACCGGGTTAGTGCCAGGAGGGTCAAGGGTGAGTGCCAGGGAAGTGATGAGTGAATGCCAGTAGGGACAAGTGTAACTGTCAGGCCAGGGGGATGAAGGGTGAGTGCCAGGGAGGTGAGGAGTAAGTGCCAGAGAGGTGAGGAGTGAGTGCCAGGGAGATGAGATGTAAGAGTCAGGAGGGTCAAGGGTGAGTGCTAGAGAGAAGAAGGGTGAGTGCCAGGAAGGGGAAGTATGAGTGCCAGGGGTTAGGGGTTGTCTTCCAGGCCAGGGGGGTGAAGGGCTAGTGCCATGGAGGTGAATGGTAAGTGCCAGGTCAGGGGGATGAAGGGTGAGTGCCAGTGAGATAAAGGCTGAGTGCTTTGGAGGTAAGATTGTAGTGTAGTTCCTAGTTTCCCACTAGGCCCTGCGCATTGGAATAACATAAACCGTAGTATCGACGTGGAACTGCGGATATTCCAGGCCTCCACTGACTATGCTAAACTTAATTGTGTTGTGTTACCAACTAGCTCAGAGGTCACTGGAAACTTTCTTCTCTGCATAGGAAGTGATCAGCTTCCTTGGCACAGACAAGAAGGGATTCAGCTTTCCAACAACCGTGCAACATGACAACTTTGCTCCTCAGATCAAGAGTCAATCTCTAGGGTCGTGTGAAACAATAGACATGTATTTCACTCAGTCAGTCTAGTGCAGTTTACTTTCACGAGATGTAGAGAATAGAGAGACGGGCGTTTGTCAATAAAGGGTTAACATTTATTGAACAGTCTTTCTTCTCGTACAAGAGAAATGTATTGCCACAATTGCAAGAATTGCTATTATAAAAAGTACGTACAGTAAGATAAGTATTGCGAAATAGAACTGTAAAAGCATTGTTATGGTTTCTTAGCCATACAATGGTTTAAAAGTAATAAAACATATATACAGTCATATATACATTAGGCTAACATACTCAACTGGTGCTTCTAACTAAGCCTACCCCAGTGTGCCTGACCTAAGCCTAACACGTGGAAGGGGAGTAAGTAAGTAGCTTTAAGTTAAGTTGGTTTTGCCAAGGTTTGTTTAAAGAATTCTCGTCTAAGGGTTTAGTCAACACCATACCTCTGAATAGAATGATGGAGGATTGGTATCTCCTTCAGGGGTCTCTCTCGATATCCCAGTCACCCGCGAGGGTAGACCGGAAACGCCGGAGCTGGATTTCTCTGCACGAGAAAGGCAGCGGGTCTCTTCAGCGCGTCGAGGAAGGAGGGGGGACAGCGTTCGCGGGCAGCTGGAATCTGCTGGATGTCTTCGCAGAGGGACGGCTGTTCAGCTCCTAAGCGTACTGCACCATAGTTCGCGCTTTAGCAGCGATAATGGTATCAGCAGCTTCACCACCACAGGGACAGCAGGCTGCAGCGACAGAGTGCTAGATTTACCAACACGGGGTCTTGCAGGCAGCTGGCATCAGCAACAGTAGCTCGCATTGCTTAAGGCAACGTTGGTAATATTTATACCTGACAGGTGCCGGGTTTGACGCAAGTTTGCTGGACATAAGACGTCAATTAAAGATGTCACTACGAAGTGATAGTTATCAGTTGCTCATTAGAGTTCCATTACTAATCAAAACACAGCAAGCGGGGATTTCCAGGTTTGCTGAGTTTTTATCTTGTTGAAGAACTCGGGGTGTTATCTAGGAATATCAGATAGTGACTACTGCTCTGTCATTGCACTAATTGGTCGCAAAGGAAGTGGCAGAAAGAACTATGCTGGAATGTGGCTCTGTTCGTGTGAGGCCAGAGATGACTTTTCAGAAAATCGCACTTGAACGGTTATGCCAATATAGGGAATAAATGGATTTATAGCCGAATAGGGGCATAAGGTCACAGTATCGATCAGGAACCTAGATAAACACGCAACAAGATGTAAAAGTCAGGCGGGTTAAGGGTGAGTGCCATGGAGGGAAAGGGTGAGTGCCAGGGAGGGGAAGTAGGAGTGCAAGGGGCGAGGGGTGGATGCCATGCCAAGTGAGGTGAAGGGCTAGTGCTATAGAGGTGAAGGGTGAGTGCCAAGTAGGCGAGTAGTGTTTGCCAGGGGGGACATGGGTGAGTGTCAGGGAGGTGAAGGATATGTGCTAGGGAGGGGAAGTATGAGTACCGGGAGGGTCGAGGGTGAGTGTCAGGGAGGTGACAGTTGAGCACCACAAAGAGTCAATGCTGAGTGCCAGAGAGGGAGGAGGGTGAGTGCCAGGGGCGAGGAGTGACTGCCAGGCCAGAGGGGTGAATGGTGAGTGCCACGGAGGTGAGAAGTGAGTGACAGACTGCAAAGAGCAGTGAGCTGGTCTAGAAAGAGGTGTTTTGCTGCGTGTACTTTTAATTCAGTACTGCGAGCACTAAGCTTCTCTCATTAAGTTTACATACTCCAACTACCGTTCTTAAAATGCGCTACCAAACTAGCCCGTCTGGTCTAGTCACATTCTTGCTGCTATGCTCGTGCTCTAATTTATCCTGAAACCTGTTCGGCCTGTTATTATTCAGCGGATACTACTGTTCATATCTGCAGAGTTCAACTCGAGCGTCCAGCAGGCTGCATTTCACGGCTATAATTTAATCTGTGTGGAAATACCTTACCTGTTTGATGATGTGCGCTGTTTAATAATTGTAAAAAATGCAAGCTACAATGCAAGCAACACGCACATTCTGATATTTTTTCCAGCAGAACCGCACGTCTTATCGCAAAATGAACAAAACATTGGAAAAGAAATAAATGTAAAAAAACAAAACAAAAAAAACAACAGATCTGCCTATATAGACTATTCTAAAAGCAGAATACAACAATATGAGCAGCTCTGTTGAGATTTAGATGAGAGATAGCGTTTGATAGAAAGTGTGTAGGAGCGACAGTGTGAGTGTGTGTGTGAACGAAAGAGTGTGTGTGTGAGAGCGAAAGTGTGTGTGTGTGAGAGAGAGAGAGCGTGAGCAAGCGGCAGAGATTTGTGCTCGTGCTAATACCCTTACTATCAACCGCGGGCAGGTACAAATGAATGTACAAAATGGAAAAAGTCAGGCTAAAACCAAGCTCTATAATAACCCCCACCTTTAGAACAGCTCGTGAGCTCTATCATAACCCCCATCTTTAAAACAGCGTGTGACCGAAGATAACAAGTGATGCCACATGCAAGCAGCATCGTGATCGGCGATCTTCACTTTTGAAGCACTGCACTCATGCTTGTGGCGGCATCCACCTTGCGGGAGCGAGCAGCGGCCATATGTTTGTAATTAACGTGGCCGCACCGCTGCAAGCTCCCACAAGGTGGATGCCGCCACAAGCATGAGTGCAGTGCTTCAAAAGTGAAGACCGATGGCTAAAGGCCCTCCTAGAGCAGCGCATGAGCACTGCCTAGGCGAGACCAAAAAACCATAGGTGACAACTCTTTCTCTGTTCAAGCAGACAAACTATGGAATTCATTACCCCCCAACATAAGATCTACAGATAACTATCTTATCTTCAAAAGACTACTCAAGAGTTGGCTTTTTCCTACATAACCACCATACTCAAATGTACAACTCTTTCCTCACCTATCCCTCCTTTGACTCATCCCAAAACTCATTTTACTACTAAGATCTGCCTAATCCATTTCTAGAGATTCTTCCCTCCTCCATTTCTCCTTATATCATCTTACAACTATGATCTCCCAATAAATACTTTCTAGACTCTTCTCTCTTCTATCCCCTCAGTATCCTTTTCAATCCAACTAACAGACTCAAATGTCCACCGCTCAAATGTGCTCAAACAATTTCACTATTCTAATCCACCACTAATCCTTTTTGAGTTCCATAGTAGTGTGCTACTTGCCAAAAAGCAATTTGAAGCCTCATCAGGGGTGGTAAACACTATATAAATACAATTACAATATAATCCAATTATTAAAGGCAGTTTTTGGACATTTGTAAGCTTGATGTGACTCGACTACAGCAATGCACTCTACTCTTGCACCACCCAGAAACTCCCAGAAAAAGTGACAGGCAGTCTAGAATGCTTCTGCCAGACTCTTCCTGAACATCCCACACTGCAACCACATCACCGGCCACCTGAGAGACCTTCACTGGCTACCTGTCAACAAGAGAATCACCTTTAAAAGTCTCATGCACACCTCAAAAGCACTCCAAAAGACCAGAACTGCATACCTCAACCACAACCTCTCCTTCTACACTCCCACCAGATATCTCCACTCCACCCAACTGGCCCTGGCCACCGTCTCAAGGATCTGCAAGACCACGGATGGAGGAAGATCCTTCTTCTACCTCACTGCTAAGTCCTGGATCTCCCTGCATCTGCATCTCAGGTAATCACCATCGCTGCCTCAATTCAGGAAGACCTGGCTCCTCAACTGAATCGCAGGCGCAGACCTTTTCCCCACCCAGCACCTTGAAACCCTCACAGGTGAGTAGTCGCACTTTTTAAGACCTTGATTGATTGATGCTGGATATGTCAACAATAAAGGAGCTTATTTAGAGTTTAGGGGATGAGATACTCCAACATAAGTGGGCTCAATGTCCCATTCACTGTACTGCAGGTGTCATAAGCTATAATGCACTTGTAATACAGCTGATGGGGCATTCACCACATGTGTAACAGAGTTTCCCATACGCCAAACTCTATATAGGTCAGGAAAGTCTGGATTGGGTTCGCTTGCATTACCATGCCTCTGCTTCTTGTTATTATCATGGAATTGTCAAGGGCATGCCCAATATAGAGGCCTAGGCAGACGTCTTTGCCTGAGCTCCCTCTGAGCCTGCCTTCCCCATCATGTATCCTCAGGACCGCATCAAGGTTGATGGGGGTGCTTGAAATCCTTTTCCTTCACCAGCTGCTGGCATACACTGTCATCAGTGCTGCCAGTGGGCCTGGAGATTACCTGTGACGGTGCCCCTGAATGGCTGCGAGGGCTGGCGTTGGACCACAGCCGCAGCACAGCATCATGAGCAGCACATAGCCTAGGGGCTGAGGAGCACCTTGGCGGGTCCTCCTGACATAATGGGGGCGTGGGTATAGCAGTCACCCTTGTGGAACCCAGCACCCAACTAAGGCACAAGCCCAGGGCCTAGTGGCTGGCGTTGGTGGGCCATGTGTGGAGTGTGCAGCCTGAGTGATTGCGGAGCCACACCCTCCTGCAATGTTGTCGGAACCATCGCCGGGATTGGTGAGCGCAGGTCCCCGTGATGATGTTGTGCATAGTTGTTAGCACGCCTGAAGATGGCCTGCTGAGGACAATGGGTGAGTCTCCCATCGGGGCCCCCTGGGATTCCTCTGGTACTGTTGGCTTGTTGAGGGATCCCACCTCAACCCTGCAGCGGGCCCTGTGTCTGAGACTTGGGGAGCCCCCTCATAAACTGTGTGCTGGTGCCTGAGCCCCTTGTGTGGCACTTGTTGCGCCTCGCATGCTTGGTCTCTTCAACATACGCCCAGGCCAGCTCTAATGATGAGCAGGGGAGGCCCGAAGCAGGTTAAGCTCCTCTAAGAGCCCTCTAGACCCATCCGCTGAAGGATCCCACTCTGATATTGGCGAACCCTCAGAGAAGACAGAAAACTCTAGGGACATGGTGCACACTGTGGCCATAAAGATAGAGATCAGAATGGGTTTTATCTCTATAGATGCCTGCCTTAATACTCTCACCAACTTCATTGATGGCATGGGGGAGCACCTGGAACACCAGAGTAACAGACTGGACACTGCTGAGGAACGCATCTCTGGCTTAGAAGATGGTGTGGTGTCCACAAGGAAAAGTTGGAACACCTCCTTAAAACAGTAGCCATTAAGAATGAAGATTTGAAGGGAAACGGCCACTACAACGTGGCCGTTTCCAAGCATAACATTAACCACGCTTGCATTTTTTTTAAAGTGTATATGGCTCCTCTAACCAAGATCGTTCAACCATTTGGCTTCGAGATAGTCTTGTATGCCGACGATACACAGCTGCTATTTCCGATTGGTTCCAACTTCACCGACGAGAAATTACGTTTCTCGGGGGGAATGTTAGCAACCTCGGATTGGATGATGGAGCGGTGTCTCCAGCTTAATCCGGAAAAAACTGAGCTCATGCTCCTTGGTAAAGCCGCTCACTCCTGGTCAGCCGACTGGTGGCCCTCCCTGTTTTGTGAAGCCCCTACCCCCACCTCCTCAGTAAAAAGTTTAGGAATACAATTAGATCATAATCTCACTATGAAAGATAACGTCAAAAATATTTAAGGGGCTTACTACTATAGCTTCCGTATTTTACGTAGAATACTTCCCTACCTGCTATTAGAACACCGCAGAACAGTAGTCCAGACAATGGTTATGAGTCGGCTCGACTATGGAAATGTGCTGTTGGCAGAAGTAGGTGAGACTACGCTGACTAAACTTCAAGTGATCCAAAACACAGCAAAAACAACAAGTGATGGACTGAATGTGGATCAATGTCACACATTCCCCCAGTCAAAAGATCTGGGCCCAAATCCATCGTTTTTTGCACTTCACACCACCCTGGGTTAGACAATGGCGATATGCAAATCAGCTCTGACCCTGTTGCCCCATGGGAACAGTCCAGTCCGAACAACAAAAGCCATGTCCTTCCCAGAACGGAATCAAGCATCCGAGGACCGGACCGGTTTCGAGGTAACACCTCTCATCAGCCTGGCTAGCTTGACTCCAAGTGGTGTGGAGTGCCTGGGACCCATGTCTGGGCATCCCCAGCGCACTTAGGGCGGCAATTGCAAAAACAACAAGTGATGGACCGAATGTGGATCAATGTCACACATTCCCCCAGTCAAAAGATCTGGGCCCAAATCCATCGTTTTTTTTGCACTCCACACCACCCTGGGTTAGACAATGGCGATATGCAAATCAGTTCTGACCCTGTTGCCCCATGGGAACAGTCCAGTCCGAACTACAAAAGCCATGTCCTTCCCAGAACGGAATCAAGCATCCGAGGACCGGACCGGTTTCGAGGTAACACCTCTCATCAGCCCGGCTAGCTTGACTCCAAGTGGTGTGGAGTGCCTGGGACCCACGTCTGGGCATCCCCAGCGCACTTAGGGCGGCAATTGCAAAAACAACAAGTGATGGACCGAATGTGGATCAATGTCACACATTCCCCCAGTCAAAAGATCTGGGCCCAAATCCATCGTTTTTTTGCACTCCACACCACCCTGGGTTAGACAATGGCGATATGCAAATCAGCTCTAACCCTGTTGCCCCATGGGAACAGTCCAGTCCGAACTACAAAAGCCATGTCCTTCCCAGAACGGAATCAAGCATCCGAGGACCGGACCGGTTTCGAGGTAACACCTCTCATCAGCCCGGCTAGCTTGACTCCAAGTGGTGTGGAGTGCCTGGGACCCACGTCTGGGCATCCCCAGCGCACTTAGGGCGGCAATTGCAAAAACAACAAGTGATGGACCGAATGTGGATCAGTGTCACACATTCCCCCAGTCAAAAGATCTGGGCCCAAATCCATAGTTTTTTTGCACTCCACACCACCCTGGGTTAGACAATGGCGATATGCAAATCAGCTCTGACCCTGTTGCCCCATGGGAACAGTCCAGTCCGAACTACAAAAGCCATGTCCTTCCCAGAACGGAATCAAGCATCGGAGGACCGGACCGGTTTCGAGGTAACACCTCTCATCAGCCCGGCTAGCTTGACTCCAAGTGGTGTGGAGTGCCTGGGACCCACGTCTGGGCATCCCCAGTGCACTTAGGGCGGCAATTGCAAAAACAACAAGTGATGGACCGAATGTGGATCAATGTCACACATTCCCCCAGTCAAAAGATCTGGGCCCAAATCCATCGTTTTTTTTGCACTCCACACCACCCTGGGTTAGACAATGGCGATATGCAAATCAGTTCTGACCCTGTTGCCCCATGGGAACAGTCCAGTCCGAACTACAAAAGCCATGTCCTTCCCAGAACGGAATCAAGCATCCGAGGACCGGACCGGTTTCGAGGTAACACCTCTCATCAGCCCGGCTAGCTTGACTCCAAGTGGTGTGGAGTGCCTGGGACCCACGTCTGGGCATCCCCAACGCACTTAGGGCGGCAATTGCAAAAACAACAAGTGATGGACCGAATGTGGATCAATGTCACACATTCCCCCAGTCAAAAGATCTGGGCCCAAATCCATCGTTTTTTTGCACTCCACACCACCCTGGGTTAGACAATGGCGATATGCAAATCAGCTCTGACCCTGTTGCCCCATGGGAACAGTCCAGTCCGAACTACAAAAGCCATGTCCTTCCCAGAACGGAATCAAGCATCCGAGGACCGGACCGGTTTCGAGGTAACACCTCTCATCAGCCCGGCTAGCTTGACTCCAAGTGGTGTGGAGTGCCTGGGACCCACGTCTGGGCATCCCCAGTGCACTTAGGGCGGCAATTGCAAAAACAACAAGTGATGGACCGAATGTGGATCAATGTCACACATTCCCCCAGTCAAAAGATCTGGGCCCAAATCCATCGTTTTTTTGCACTCCACACCACCCTGGGTTAGACAATGGCGATATGCAAATCAGCTCTGAACCTGTTGCCCCATGGGAACAGTCCAGTCCGAACTACAAAAGCCATGTCCTTCCCAGAACGGAATCAAGCATCCGAGGACCGGACCGGTTTCGAGGTAACACCTCTCATCAGCCCGGCTAGCTTGACTCCAAGTGGTGTGGAGTGCCTGGGACCCACGTCTGGGCATCCCCAGCGCACTTAGGGCGGCAATTGCAAAAACAACAAGTGATGGACCGAATGTGGATCAATGTCACACATTCCCCCAGTCAAAAGATCTGGGCCCAAATCCATCGTTTTTTTGCACTCCACACCACCCTGGGTTAGACAATGGCGATATGCAAATCAGCTCTGACCCTGTTGCCCCATGGGAACAGTCCAGTCCGAACTACAAAAGCCATGTCCTTCCCAGAACGGAATCAAGCATCCGAGGACCGGACTGGTTTCGAGGTAACACCTCTCATCAGCCCGGCTAGCTTGACTCCAAGTGGTGTGGAGTGCCTGGGACCCAAGTCTGGGCATCCCCAGCGCACTTAGGGCGGCAATTGCAAAAACAACAAGTGATGGACCGAATGTGGATCAATGTCACAAATTCCCCCAGTCAAAAGATCTGGGCCCAAATCCATCGTTTTTTTTGCACTCCACACCACCCTGGGTTAGACAATGGCGATATGCAAATCAGCTCTGACCCTGTTGCCCCATGGGAACAGTCCAGTCCGAACTACAAAAGCCATGTCCTTCCCAGAACGGAATCAAGCATCCGAGGACCGGACCGGTTTCGAGGTAACACCTCTCATCAGCCCGGCTAGCTTGACTCCAAGTGGTGTGGAGTGCCTGGGACCCACGTCTGGGCATCCCCAGCGCACTTAGGGCGGCAATTGCAAAAACAACAAGTGATGGACCGAATGTGGATCAATGTCACACATTCCCCCAGTCAAAAGATCTGGGCCCAAATCCATCGTTTTTTTGCACTCCACACCACCCTGGGTTAGACAATGGCGATATGCAAATCAGCCCTGACCCTGTTGCCCCATGGGAACAGTCCAGTCCGAACTACAAAAGCCATGTCCTTCCCAGAACGGAATCAAGCATCCGAGGACCGGACCGGTTTCGAGGTAACACCTCTCATCAGCCCGGCTAGCTTGACTCCAAGTGGTGTGGAGTGCCTGGGACCCACGTCTGGGCATCCCCAGCGCACTTAGGGCGGCAATTGCAAAAACAACAAGTGATGGACCGAATGTGGATCAATGTCACACATTCCCCCAGTCAAAAGATCTGGGCCCAAATCCATCGTTTTTTTGCACTCCACACCACCCTGGGTTAGACAATGGCGATATGCAAATCAGCTCTAACCCTGTTGCCCCATGGGAACAGTCCAGTCCGAACTACAAAAGCCATGTCCTTCCCAGAACGGAATCAAGCATCCGAGGACCGGACCGGTTTCGAGGTAACACCTCTCATCAGCCCGGCTAGCTTGACTCCAAGTGGTGTGGAGTGCCTGGGACCCACGTCTGGGCATCCCCAGCGCACTTAGGGCGGCAATTGCAAAAACAACAAGTGATGGACCGAATGTGGATCAGTGTCACACATTCCCCCAGTCAAAAGATCTGGGCCCAAATCCATCGTTTTTTTGCACTCCACACCACCCTGGGTTAGACAATGGCGATATGCAAATCAGCTCTAACCCTGTTGCCCCATGGGAACAGTCCAGTCCGAACTACAAAAGCCATGTCCTTCCCAGAACGGAATCAAGCATCCGAGGACCGGACCGGTTTCGAGGTAACACCTCTCATCAGCCCGGCTAGCTTGACTCCAAGTGGTGTGGAGTGCCTGGGACCCACGTCTGGGCATCCCCAGCGCACTTAGGGCGGCAATTGCAAAAACAACAAGTGATGGACCGAATGTGGATCAGTGTCACACATTCCCCCAGTCAAAAGATCTGGGCCCAAATCCATCGTTTTTTTGCACTCCACACCACCCTGGGTTAGACAATGGCGATATGCAAATCAGCTCTGACCCTGTTGCCCCATGGGAACAGTCCAGTCCGAACTACAAAAGCCATGTCCTTCCCAGAACGGAATCAAGCATCCGAGGACCGGACTGGTTTCGAGGTAACACCTCTCATCAGCCCGGCTAGCTTGACTCCAAGTGGTGTGGAGTGCCTGGGACCCACGTCTGGGCATCCCCAGCGCACTTAGGGCGGCAATTGCAAAAACAACAAGTGATGGACCGAATGTGGATCAATGTCACAAATTCCCCCAGTCAAAAGATCTGGGCCCAAATCCATCGTTTTTTTGCACTCCACACCACCCTGGGTTAGACAATGGCGATATGCAAATCAGCTCTGACCCTGTTGCCCCATGGGAACAGTCCAATCCGAACTACAAAAGCCATGTCCTTCCCAGAACGGAATCAAGCATCCGAGGACCGGACTGGTTTCGAGGTAACACCTCTCATCAGCCCGGCTAGCTTGACTCCAAGTGGTGTGGAGTGCCTGGGACCCACGTCTGGGCATCCCCAGCGCACTTAGGGCGGCAATTGCAAAAACAACAAGTGATGGACCGAATGTGGATCAATGTCACACATTCCCCCAGTCAAAAGATCTGGGCCCAAATCCATCGTTTTTTTGCACTCCACACCACCCTGGGTTAGACAATGGCGATATGCAAATCAGCCCTGACCCTGTTGCCCCATGGGAACAGTCCAGTCCGAACTACAAAAGCCATGTCCTTCCCAGAACGGAATCAAGCATCCGAGGACCGGACCGGTTTCGAGGTAACACCTCTCATCAGCCCGGCTAGCTTGACTCCAAGTGGTGTGGAGTGCCTGGGACCCACGTCTGGGCATCCCCAGCGCACTTAGGGCGGCAATTGCAAAAACAACAAGTGATGGACCGAATGTGGATCAATGTCACACATTCCCCCAGTCAAAAGATCTGGGCCCAAATCCATCGTTTTTTTGCACTCCACACCACCCTGGGTTAGACAATGGCGATATGCAAATCAGCTCTAACCCTGTTGCCCCATGGGAACAGTCCAGTCCGAACTACAAAAGCCATGTCCTTCCCAGAACGGAATCAAGCATCCGAGGACCGGACCGGTTTCGAGGTAACACCTCTCATCAGCCCGGCTAGCTTGACTCCAAGTGGTGTGGAGTGCCTGGGACCCACGTCTGGGCATCCCCAGCGCACTTAGGGCGGCAATTGCAAAAACAACAAGTGATGGACCGAATGTGGATCAGTGTCACACATTCCCCCAGTCAAAAGATCTGGGCCCAAATCCATCGTTTTTTTGCACTCCACACCACCCTGGGTTAGACAATGGCGATATGCAAATCAGCTCTAACCCTGTTGCCCCATGGGAACAGTCCAGTCCGAACTACAAAAGCCATGTCCTTCCCAGAACGGAATCAAGCATCCGAGGACCGGACCGGTTTCGAGGTAACACCTCTCATCAGCCCGGCTAGCTTGACTCCAAGTGGTGTGGAGTGCCTGGGACCCACGTCTGGGCATCCCCAGCGCACTTAGGGCGGCAATTGCAAAAACAACAAGTGATGGACCGAATGTGGATCAGTGTCACACATTCCCCCAGTCAAAAGATCTGGGCCCAAATCCATCGTTTTTTTGCACTCCACACCACCCTGGGTTAGACAATGGCGATATGCAAATCAGCTCTGACCCTGTTGCCCCATGGGAACAGTCCAGTCCGAACTACAAAAGCCATGTCCTTCCCAGAACGGAATCAAGCATCCGAGGACCGGACTGGTTTCGAGGTAACACCTCTCATCAGCCCGGCTAGCTTGACTCCAAGTGGTGTGGAGTGCCTGGGACCCACGTCTGGGCATCCCCAGCGCACTTAGGGCGGCAATTGCAAAAACAACAAGTGATGGACCGAATGTGGATCAATGTCACAAATTCCCCCAGTCAAAAGATCTGGGCCCAAATCCATCGTTTTTTTGCACTCCACACCACCCTGGGTTAGACAATGGCGATATGCAAATCAGCTCTGACCCTGTTGCCCCATGGGAACAGTCCAGTCCGAACTACAAAAGCCATGTCCTTCCCAGAACGGAATCAAGCATCCGAGGACCGGACTGGTTTCGAGGTAACACCTCTCATCAGCCCGGCTAGCTTGACTCCAAGTGGTGTGGAGTGCCTGGGACCCACGTCTGGGCATCCCCAGCGCACTTAGGGCGGCAATTGCAAAAACAACAAGTGATGGACCGAATGTGGATCAATGTCACACATTCCCCCAGTCAAAAGATCTGGGCCCAAATCCATCGTTTGTAGTTCGGACTGGACTGTTCCCATGGGGCACAGGGTCAGAGCTGATTTGCATATCGCCATTGTCTAACCCGGGGTGGTGTGGAGTGCAAAAAAACGATGGATTTGGACCCAGATCTATTGACTGGGTTGAATGTGTGACATTGATCCACATTCGGTCCATCACCTGTTGTTTTTGCATTTGCCGCTATAAGTGTACTGGGGATGCCCAGACGTGGGTCCCAGGCACTCCACACCACTGGAGTCAAGCTAGCCCGGCTGATGAGAGGTGTTACCTCGAAACCGGTCCGGTCCTCGGATGCTTGATTCCGTTCTGGGAAGGACATGGCTTTTGTAGTTCGGACTGGACTGTTCCCATGGGGCACAGGGTCAGAGCTGATTTGGATATCGCCATTGTCTAACCCGGGGTGGTGTGGAGTGCAAAAAAATGATGGATTTGGACCCAGATCTTTTGACTGGGTTGAATGTGTGACATTGATCCACATTCGGTCCATCACCTGTTGTTTTTGCATTTGCCGCTATAAGTGTACTGGGGATGCCCAGACGTGGGTCCCAGGCACTCCACACCACTGGAGTCAAGCTAGCCGGGCTGATGAGAGGTGTTACCTCGAAACCGGTCCGGTCCTCGGATGCTTGATTCCGTTCTGGGAAGGACATGGCTTTTGTAGTTCGGACTGGACTGTTCCCATGGGGCACAGGGTCAGAGCTGATTTGCATATCACCATTGTCTAACCCGGGGTGGTGTGGAGTGCAAAAAACCGATGGATTTGGACCCAGATCTTTTGACTGGGTTGAATGTGTGACATGGATCCACATTCGGTCCATCACCTGTTGTTAGGTCTCGCCTGTCGATGCGCATGCGCATCGAGCAAGCGAGACTATGGGGGCTTATCCACTCTTTGTCCAACTTGCAAGGAATCGTGGCGATTCCTTGCAGTGCCCGTGACTTTTAAGCTCAATGCGCATGCGCATTGAGCTTAAAAGCGCGTGCACATGCCCCCAGCCGCCTGCCTTGCCTACTCTCCCAGCTGGTGCCGCTCCACCCCCTGCGGCATCAAAGGCTTTCACGGCCGGCCGGCCATGCTTTCAGTTTCACGACCGGCCGGCCGTGTGAAGTGCATTTCAAAGCCCTCTCTCCCTGCTCCGCCCCCTGCTCCGGCCGAGACGCATTTCTCCTCCCTCCTCCCCCCTCCTGGGTCAGGTTACCCTGCTTTCTCTTTCGCTTTTTTTTCACCCGGTGACATTGTTGCCTTTAGCCCTTCCCTCACCTCCTCAAGCCGTTCAAGTTGTAAATTCCATGCTCCCCTCTCGCTGTCCATGTTGTCCACCTTCTGACTCCTGGGCAGCGTGATAAGGAAGGCAACATGATGGCGCACACTCCCTGCTGCTTTACCATGAAGCGTGTCCATGTATGCGAGTATGCTTCATAGCGTTTTAACTTAGCCTGTTAAATGTATTATCCGCACTCCATACATTCCATTCCTGCTATCTTTGTTTACCACGCTCCATCTGCACACACTTCCTGCTGCTTTACCATGAAGCACGTCAGGGTATGTGAGTATGCTTCATAGCGCTTTAACTTGGCCATGTTAAATCTATTACCCGTACTCCTTACGTTCCGTTGCCGATTTTGTAGTTGTTTCTATCCCCTGGGGTAAATAGCTAACTCACAGGGTTTAAGAGCGCATCAAACAGCTTGCTATTTTAAAACACGCTTCTTTCCTACGTATGCAAGCTATATCTAAGGATTCTGACTTGCATATAAACCGGACGAGGCAGGGCGAGTGCAAACGTTTACAACACTTCAACAACGGATTATAATAATGAATGGGCCATCATAGCAAGTTAAGTCTTAAATATACTTATTTATAAACTAGGGGTGATGCCTTGGACAGGTAATGTAATAGGCAGCTGGCTGGAGCATAACTCTAGCGCCTCCTGACAAAGTACTGTTAAACTAACAAAAGACCCCTTGGCAAGTTTCAATATTAATCACTGATTATAGAGTCTGCGAAGTCGCCCACTGTGTGAAAGCTGCAGAGACCGCAATTATCTATTAAATATTCAATTTACTATCAACTTTTTGCAAATGGTCGTGGCAGTAAAGCAATTCAATTAGGGACATCTTCGCTCAGTATTTTTTTTAAAGTATTTTGCCCAAAGAAGATAAAACACAAGTTCGCTCACATAACCCGCAAAATACATGTTTACTTTTCCTCTGTCTTATAGCTCAGGTCTGTGAAATCCTATTGCAACGACAGACATTGTGAGCCTTTCAACAAACACTGAGGCGTTGCTTCATGCGGCCTGTTATAATTTATTTTTTGGTGTTACCGGTTACTGAAGGAAGCCTGTTACATATTAACCCTTTGGAAACAAACGTGTTTCACGACCGGCCGGCCGTGTGAAGTGCATTTCAAAGCCCGCTCTCCCTGCTCCGCCCCCTGCTCCGGCCGAGACGCATTTCTCCTCCCTCCTCCCACCTCCCCATGCACCCTCAGTGGGCTGAAGAATTGCCAGAATGCAATATCACAGGCCGTGCCCCTGCCGTGAGTAGTAAGCCTCCGCTGCCACTCACCCACCCTCAACCCCTCACTCACCCTCAACCCCTCACTCACCCTCACCCTCACTCACCCTCACCCTCACTCAGCGCAACCACAGCATCTTCACTAAATATATTTAATAAACTTTAACCTATTGGCAATATAAAATAAAATCCATTTTATTTACGTATTAATTATTAATTGTTTTTTAAAGCCATTGATTTTTTTTATATCAATACATATAAGTCACATATAAGTCCCGTTAATACAAAACATGTTGCTTTACAAATGCTAGAGGTGTCACATTTACAAAAATTATAACTATTGGCTTTGTAAAGAAGAAAGCTATTAATTTAGCTATTTAGAAAAAACAACACATAAATAAAAAACAAAAAAATAAATAACACCTATAGCTCAAACTTTACTACTGCGAGACCTATTGCATTTCCATTGCTTGTTGCATTTGCCGCTATAAGTGTACTGGGGATGCCCAGACGTGGGTCCCAGGCACTCCACACCACTGGAGTCAAGCTAGCCGGGCTGATGAGAGGTGTTACCTCGAAACCGGTCCGGTCCTCGGATGCTTGATTCCGTTCTGGGAAGGACATGGCTTTTGTAGTTCGGACTGGACTGTTCCCATGAGGCACAGGGTCAGAGCTGATTTGCATATCGCCATTGTCTAACCCGGGGTGGTGTGGAGTGCAAAAAAACGATGGATTTGGACCCAGATCTTTCGACTGGGTTGAATGTGTGGCATTGATCCACATTCGGTCCATCACCTGTTGTTTTTGCATTTGCCGCTATAAGTGTACTGGGGATGCCCAGACGTGGGTCCCAGGCACTCCACACCACTGGAGTCAAGCTAGCCGGGCTGATGAGAGGTGTTATCTCGAAACCGGTCCGGTCCTCGGATGCTTGATTCCGTTCTGGGAAGGACATGGCTTTTGTAGTTTGGACTGGACTGTTCCCATGGGGCACAGGGTCAGAGCTGATTTGCATATCGCCATTGTCTAACCCGGGGTGGTGTGGAGTGCAAAAAAACGATGGATTTGGACCCAGATCTTTTGACTGGGTTGAATGTGTGACATTGATCCACATTCGGTCCATCACCTGTTGTTTTTGCATTTGCCGCTATAAGTGTACTGGGGATGCCCAGACGTGGGTCCCAGGCACTCCACACCACTGGAGTCAAGCTAGCCGGGCTGATGAGAGGTGTTACCTCGAAACCGGTCCGGTCCTCGGATGCTTGATTCCGTTCTGGGAAGGACATGGCTTTTGTAGTTCGGACTGGACTGTTCCCATGGGGCACAGGGTCAGAGCTGATTTGCATATCGCCATTGTCTAACCCGGGGTGGTGTGGAGTGCAAAAAAACGATGGATTTGGACCCAGATCTTTTGACTGGGTTGAATGTGTGACATTGATCCACATTCGGTCCATCACCTGTTGTTTTTGCATTTGCCGCTATAAGTGTACTGGGGATGCCCAGACGTGGGTCCCAGGCACTCCACACCACTGGAGTCAAGCTAGCCGGGCTGATGAGAGGTGTTACCTTGAAACCGGTCCGGTCCTCGGATGCTTGATTCAGTTCTGGGAAGGACATGGCTTTTGTAGTTCAGACTGGACTGTTCCCATGGGGCACAGGGTCAGAGCTGATTTGCATATCGCCATTGTCTAACCCGGGGTGGTGTGGAGTGCAAAAAAACGATGGATTTGGACCCAGATCTTTTGACTGGGTTGAATGTGTGACATTGATCCACATTCGGTCCATCACCTGTTGTTTTTTGCATTTGCCGCTATAAGTGTACTGGGAATGCCCAGACGTGGGTCCCAGGCACTCCACACCACTGGAGTCAAGCTAGCCGGGCTGATGAGAGGTGTTACCTCGAAACCGGTCCGGTCCTCGGATGCTTGATTCCGTTCTGGGAAGGACATGGCTTTTGTAGTTCGGACTGGACTGTTCCCATGGGGCACAGGGTCAGAGCTGATTTGCATATCGCCATTGTCTAACCCGGGGTAGTGTGGAGTGCAAAAAAACGATGGATTTGGACCCAGATCTTTTGACTGGGTTGAATGTGTGACATTGAGCCACATTCGGTCCATCACCTGTTGTTTTTGCATTTGCCGCTATAAGTGTACTGGGGATGCCCAGACGTGGGTCCCAGGCACTCCACACCACTGGAGTCAAGCTAGCCGGGCTGATGAGAGGTGTTACCTCGAAACCGGTCCGGTCCTCGGATGCTTGATTCCGTTCTGGGAAGGACATGGCTTTTGTAGTTCGGACTGGACTGTTCCCATGGGGCACAGGGTCAGAGCTGATTTGCATATCGCCATTGTCTAACCCAGGGTGGTGTGGAGTGCAAAAAAACGATGGATTTGGACCCAGATCTTTTGACTGGGTTGAATGTGTGACATTGATCCACATTCGGTCCATCACTGTTGTTTTTGCATTTGCCGCTATAAGTGTACTGGGGATGCCCAGACGTGGGTCCCAGGCACTCCACACCACTGGAGTCAAGCTAGCCGGGCTGATGAGAGGTGTTACCTCGAAACCGGTCTGGTCCTCGGATGCTTGATTCCGTTCTGGGAAGGACATGGCTTTTGTAGTTCGGACTGGACTGTTCCCATGGGGCACAGGGTCAGAGCTGATTTGCATATCGCCATTGTCTAACCCGGGGTGGTGTGGAGTGCAAAAAAACGATGGATTTGGACCCAGATCTTTTGACTGGGTTGAATGTGTGACATTGATCCACATTCGGTCCATCACCTGTTGTTTTTGCATTTGCCGCTATAAGTGTACTGGGGATGCCCAGACGTGGGTCCCAGGCACTCCACACCACTGGAGTCAAGCTAGCCGGGCTGATGAGAGGTGTTACCTCGAAACCGGTCCGGTCCTCGGATGCTTGATTCCGTTCTGGGAAGGACATGGCTTTTGTAGTTCGGACTGGACTGTTCCCATGGGGCACAGGGTCAGAGCTGATTTGCATATCGCCATTGTCTAACCCGGGGTGGTGTGGAGTGCAAAAAAACGATGGATTTGGACCCAGATCTTTTGACTGGGTTGAATGTGTGACATTGATCCACATTCGGTCCATCACTGTTGTTTTTGCATTTGCCGCTATAAGTGTACTGGGGATGCCCAGACGTGGGTCCCAGGCACTCCACACCACTGGAGTCAAGCTAGCCGGGCTGATGAGAGGTGTTACCTCGAAACCGGTCCGGTCCTCGGATGCTTGATTCCGTTCTGGGAAGGACATGGCTTTTGTAGTTCGGACTGGACTGTTCCCATGGGGCACAGGGTCAGAGCTGATTTGCATATCGCCATTGTTTAACCCGGGGTGGTGTGGAGTGCAAAAAAACGATGGATTTGGACCCAGATCTTTTGACTGGGTTGAATGTGTGACATTGATCCACATTCGGTCCATCACCTGTTGTTTTTGCATTTGCCGCTATAAGTGTACCTGGGATGCCCAGACGTGGGTCCCAGGCACTCCACACCACTGGAGTCAAGCTAGCCGGGCTGATGAGAGGTGTTACCTCGAAACCGGTCCGGTCCTCGGATGCTTGATTCCGTTCTGGGAAGGACATGGCTTTTGTAGTTTGGACTGGACTGTTCCCATGGGGCACAGGGTCAGAGCTGATTTGCATATCGCCATTGTCTAACCCGGGGTGGTGTGGAGTGCAAACAACGATGGATTTGGACCCAGATCTTTTGACTGGGTTGAATGTGTGACATTGATCCACATTCGGTCCATCACCTGTTGTCTTTGCATTTTCCGCTATAAGTGTACTGGGGATGCCCAGACGTGGGTCCCAGGCACTCCACACCACTGGAGTCAAGCTAGCCGGGCTGATGAGAGGTGTTACCTCGAAACCGGTCCGGTCCTCGGATGCTTGATTCCGTTCTGGGAAGGACATGGCTTTTGTAGTTCGGACTGGACTGTTCCCATGGGGCACAGGGTCAGAGCTGATTTGCATATCGCCATTGTCTAACCCGGGGTGGTGTGGAGTGCAAAAAAACGATGGATTTGGACCCAGATCTTTTGACTGGGTTGAATGTGTGACATTGATCCACATTCGGTCCATCACCTGTTGTTTTTGCATTTGCCAAAACACAGCAGCAAGTATGGTATTAAACCGCCCCCCAGGATCCCCATCTCTTCCCTTACTTAGAGAACTGCACTAGTTCCCAGTGAAAAAAAGATCTTTTTTTAAGATCTGTTGTCTCTCTTTTAACCCCTTCCATGCTGATGACGAACCCCAGCCGTCATGCATTACGGTGCTCGTGTGCTGATGACGGCTGGGGTTCGTCACGGCCCGCCCCTGTTCGTGCTGTTTACAGCACACCAGGGGAATCGCGGCCGCATCGAAGGGGTTAAAGCACTCAAGGGGGGGGGGGGTCCCTGTTATCTGCAAAAAAGCTCTCCAAGCAGGTGTCCGGATGTAATTTAAGATCTAACTCATTGGCTCTTTTGAAGGTCCCCCGTATTTTGTTCAACTTGTACCGGTGGTACAGCATTTTCATACATTGCTTCCAAATACTGGAACTCGCTACCAGAGTCCTTGCGTAAATCCACGTCCTACCTGGTTATTAGAAAGCAACTTAAAACTTTCCTGTTTTAACCTTGTTCTTGCTCGAGAAATTTTCATCCTGACTTGCTTCATGTTATCTCCTAGGTAAGCGCTGAGATGCCCCCGGGTGAGTCATCCGCTATATAAGACCCCATAACATAACATAATATTACAACGCATGCGTGGTTAACACAAATGGCCTTTACCGCGCTTATCTTTACTACGAGATACGTAATGAAGGCATGTGTGGTAAAGGCTATTTATGAAAAAGGGGGCGCAGGGGGTCTCCCCCTGAAAAAAAAAAGTGGGAGAAAAGAAAAAGGGGCTTGGGGGGTCTGCACCCCCAAAAAACGCACCTGATAAAGGCAATCGATGTCATTAGAGGAAACAGAAGTCTCATTTCCGTTTCCTCTTAACGACGTGCAACGTGAAAAAAAAAGAACATGAAGAACAGATGACAGACGAGACAAAGTGGAGAGGTAAGGGGAATTATAGAATAAAAAAAAAACTAAGGGGTCCGAATTTAGGTAAAGGGCAGGGGAGGGGTATTTGAAAGAAGGGTTTAGGGGTACAGGAATAACCTTTAAAAAGAGTATGCCCTTACCATGCATACATTTACAGCGAAAAACGTTGTAAAAATATGCGTTGTAAAGGAATATTCGTGCTAAAGGTTATGTGTAGGAAAGACTGTCGCGTTGTAACTTATGCGTGGTAAAGGCATGCGTTGCAAGGGAATGCGTTGTAATATCATACAACCGATTTGAAAGCGCGTTCCTTCAGAAACAACATCTGTATTCTCTGTATTGAGGAGAAGATGAAAACGGGATGCCCAGATGCCTTCGTAGAGAAGCTACTTACCAAACTCTTCATTCATGCCAGCTTTATCTCTACATTTGGGGTTGAGCACCGGCACTGATCCCTCGGCCCACGTTCCCTGGTGGGTTACCCTCTGCGGCCTCTTCTGGCATGCCTGAAGAATCACTAGGACAGAGACACTGACTCTGACTGACCCGTAAAACTGGCACTGTGTGTTATCAGGGAGCCCCACTTTCATTTTTCCCAGACTTCACTGCTACTGTGCAAGAGGAAAGGTGCAAATACAATGATGTCAAAAGATCTCTGCATAAACTTGGCCTTAAGTATGCAAAGCTCTACCCGGCACATCTCTGCATCGAGGTAAATGGGAAACCCCATTTCTTTGACACTCCAACTAAGGCGGTGGACTTCTGAAAGCAGCATACAGCAGAATCCTCATGATCTGGGCAGGACAAGTCAAGTCAAGTCAAGTCAATAATTTATATAGCGCACTACATACCCAGAGGGTCTCTGATTCGTGTTGCCCTCGGCTGCATTTTCCTTGGCGGGGGCAGTCATGCACCTATGCGGTCCTCCAACATGCTGCAACTAGCAGCCCCTATGGTTTTAACTGTGCTGATATTCTTGCTGCCTCTCTAAGGCACCCAGATTGCTGCAACCCATACCCTATCCTGCATATATTCAGCATCATGTCAGACTACATTTAACGAGGCGTTGCCTCCCCCTCATGGTGTATACCGACCTGTTACGATTGTGATTGTTTTGTTTTACGTTTGTTTTCTGTTTTAGGGATTCACTGGATGGATCTTCATTTGGCGTGGGTGGTGGGTTGGGACCAAGTTGATTCCACTTGTTTGTGATTTGTTTGTTTCATTGTGCAACTCATACACCTATAGCAATGTACGTCATCATGCTTCACCCCATCATTCCAGACTGCTCCATATGTCTGGACACAAAAACCATGGGAGGGTGACTGACCTTCCCTTAATCTCTTGGAATATTCAAGGAATCAATAAACGACACAAGGGGCCTCGCTCTTTCCCAGCTCACTCCCCCCCCATACATTTATCACCCCCTCACTCCCATTGTCTTGTCATTGTATTTTGCTTATCGGTTTATGATGGTTGCCCCTCTCTGCTCTGCGCCGGGACACTCCTGAGTATCTGTGCGCGATACAAATTAAATTAACATAACAACATTTTTACAATGATGCCTATTCTAGGAACCTGGTGTAACACTGAGGTTTTTGCAATGTATCATGTATGCTTGAAATCAATAAACAAATCTGAAAAAATAAGAATCTGCCCTCACTAGTATGCTTCCCACAGTGCAGGATCTGCGACCCAGGAGAAGGAGATGAATGCCGATATCGTATCATGGCAATGCAGAGCGGAGGACACTGAGAGCAGCTCTCTGCATAATAGCGCGCGATCTGTGGGCCTCCCAGAACATGCTGCGGGTCCCAACGTACAACCCTTCCCCGAACAGTGGTTGTGTCAGAGACAGTGTTGGCTGTCAGGATACAGAAAACATTCTCCATTGAGCGAACCCATCTCCTTCCGGGCAGTCTCCACTGTCCATGTCCAGTGATTGCCCGGGTTCTTAATTTCAGGGATAGAGACTTGCTCCCCCAGCTTCTTAGGGCAAAAGGTCCCTGCCGTTTCGAGAACTGTGAAATCACAGCATATCTGGATTACACCATGGAGGTACAGCACCAATGCGCCTCATATACTGCAGTGAAAACTCAGTTGCATGACTTGGGGCTTAAATATGCTCTGCTGTGCCCTGCCAAACTTCGCATTATGGATAAAGACCAAATGATTGTTTCCTGACTCCTGAGGACACCTGGACCTGGCTACTTGCAAAGGACCTGGTGGAGAAGCCAATACCACCCCAGGACCCTGAGGATTGGCTCACACAGCGATGGTAGTAGCTCCGGCCATGCAAGCCTCACTCCACTCTGATTTTGGAACAAGCAGCTCGCGAACATGCGCAAGCGGTAGAGGGGATTCTGCAACATCTCCGTTACCCCTTTGAGGGCTTGCAATCAGAGAGTGACTTTGATACCTCTTGGGATTCAGATAGCACAGTGGTCTCCACCAGCATTGACACCGGGGCCCATTGGTAACGCCCCATATGGCTGATGACTTATGAGACTGACCTGTAGTCTCTTCGGGTGGTAAGCAAGCTGTCACAATATGTTTTACTGACACCCACTCCTGCTTACCATAATGGTATGGTGGACTTAGCTGTTTAGAGTTTTGATCTCTTTGAATGCTCACTTGTCTTATGGCAGAAGATGGGGTATCTTTCCTGTCGTGGAGGAGGAGCAAGGTAATGTTTATATTGTTATTGTTTATCTTGTTGCCTGGGATTTGGGGCTCCCACTGACAACTGACTTGATCACTCATCGCACGACCTTTAGGCGGGGTGACACAGGGTGGATGCAGTGGTGCTCACACTGGAGGCGCCCTGGTGTTGAGCAGACCCGATCGCCATTCACTGCTTCCAAATTGGCTGCGTACATGGCTACACCTAACAAACACGTGACCCCCTCAATATACATTTATGACTTGGAATATGAGGAGTATAGCCACTCCGGCTAAGCGCTATAGCGTACACATTCATCTCAAACGACAACACATACATGTGGCATACCTTCAAAAGATACACCGAACCAAGGCAGAACTCCTTGAATTACATGTAAAGTGGAAGGGCCAGGTTTTATGGCACCACGGTCTTGGTCTATGCCAGGGGGGGTTCCTCATTTGGATTGGCCAGGTTTTACCTTTGTCTTGGATGCCCACACAATGGACAGCGGGTATGTTGCTGTTGAGGGACGACTGGATGGCAGGCCCCTGGTGATGGTGGCTGTCTATGCCCCCAATGTGAACAATCCAGCCTTCAAGGACAGGTTCATGCTGACCCTTCAGCACAATTACTAAACGTGTACAAGTACAGTTTGTTCCACCCTCTTTGGGGGCGACTTGTCGCAGTACGTAGAATCACCTGGGGGACAGGCTGGCCCACCATGGGGTTTGCGATGCGTGGCACCTCCAACATCCGAAGGAGCAGAAATACCTTTTTTTATTCACCGGTCCACAGGGTACATACCCGCTTAGACCTGTTTCTTTGTAGCGCCTCTCATTTCTTTGATCCCCCCACAAGGAATATCTTGCATGCATTCTCTCGGACCACTGCCACTCCTTCTTTTGCTGACATAGGGCCGAGCATGACTCAGTATACCAATGTGAAGACTGTAGAGTAACTCACTCTTTAACACCTGCGGAGTATTTCGAGCTGAATGCTGACTCTGCTTGAGACTGAGTGACTGAATGGGATGCTCATAAGGCCATGATACGAGGGCACTGCAATGCTACCACTGGTAGTGTCTGGCAGACATTACGCAGGGACTTACTGGCTAAGGAGCAGGATATGCACAGCCTGGAGACAGATTGACAGCAGTCCCCTGCTCGGCTTGATTCTTTGCTACAACTACGGCAGGAATTTAGGGAATTGGAATTGGAAGTGGATTTGTAGAGCGCGTAGCTATCCGTGGACGTCCCAGAGCTGGACTCGTGAAGTTACATCTGGAACAGAGTGACCTAGGGGAACAGCCAGGTCTTCAAGAGCCTGCAGAATTTTAGTAGATTGGTCTCCCTACGGATGTTGAGGGGTAGGGAGTTCCACAGCTTGGAAGCATTGTATGAGAATAGGCATCCTCCTGATCGTGCTTTCTTGATTCTGGAGACGCTTGCCAGGGAGAAGAGGTCATATCTTAGCTTCCTGTTGGCTTTTTGTGGTTTGACCAGGCCAGGGATCTCAAGATTGGGGGTCCCTTGTCTTGGAGGATTTTATGTGTGATGCAGAGGGATTTAAAATTGATTCTTTCATGGATTGGGAGCCAGTGTAGGGAGCTTAGGGCAGAGTTAGCAGAGCATCGTTTTTATGTGCCTGTTAGCAGCCTAGCTGCCGAGTTCTGGACATGTTGCAGTTTGTTGATGACCGATTTCGGAGCGCCAAGGTATAGGACATTTCCGTAATCTAGTCTGGACATGATAAGGCCCTGAATGAGGAGTTTTCTGGAATAGGGAGGGGGAGTTGGGGGGGGGGGGAGGTAAAAGAGGGAGAATTTGCAAGCGGTATGTAGGAGACCAAAGCAGGTTCCCGTGGTTTTCCTCGCTTGTGTTTGAAAGTTGAGGTTCTGGTCGAACCAGACACCTAGGCTCTTTATTCCTTTTTTTGGGATGGGGGTTGGTCCCATGCAAGATGGCCACAGAAGTTTGGTGGGGAGTTTGGATTGATTGCCTAGCAATAGGATCTCTGATTTGTCACCATTAAGTTTGAGGAGAGATTCACTCATCCATTTGGAGATGTCTTTGAGACAAGAGCATAGGTTTTCCTGGCAATGGTCCGACTGGTTTAGGGAGACTACGAGTTGGGTGTCGTCAGCATACATAACTAAGTTTGTGCCAAAGGGGGCTACAAATTCCTCCAGAGGGGACATATATAAGTTAAAAAGTGTGGGGCTTAAGGATGAGCCCTGGAGGACCCCACATTGGAGTGGAACAGCGCTGGATCGTGTGTTTCCTTCGGCGACCTCAAAGGTTCTTTGTTCTAAGAAGGATTTGTGCTAGGATAGGGCAAGGCTGGTGACTCTAATTCTGCTTAGAAGGTGGACCAGGATGGCGTGGTCCACCGTATCGAAGGCAGCACTGAGGTCCAGGAGGATCACTGCTGCCGATCCACCTGCGTCCAAGATCGTTCTTGCCTCTTCAACCACTGCTATCAGGACAGTGTCAGTGCCCTGGCCAAGCCGGAATCCTGTCTGTGAGTGATGTAGGAGTCTGTTGGATTCGAGGAGCTTTTGATTGACAAATTTCTCCGCCACCTTGCTGATTCCAGGTAGTAGGGAAATGGGTCGGTAGTTGCCCAACTCTGGGGGTCAAGATGGGATTTTTTTAGCAGTGCTCTGACTGTGGCCCTTTTCCAGTTGTGGGGGGACGATGCCCTTTTCTAGGGAGGAGTTTATTAGGCTAGTAATGATAGAGGTCACGGTGGGTGTCACAAGTTCAACTTATTGAGGGGTGCAGGGTCAATTGGAGAGCCACTCTTGATTGAGTTTAAGATGGTGGGGAGCATCTCCTTTGTCAGCGGGCAGAAGGAGTCCAGGAGAGGGACATTGATTGCGGGGACTGGAGAGGGGGAATCTGGAAGGTAATCGGGAATAGGGAGGGTTTTTAGGATGTTTCGAATATTAGTGGAGAAAAACTCTGCTAGTTCGTTGCATCTACGACCTGAGGGGTCGCTGGCAGGTTGTGGGTCAGGAACTTTCGGCAGTGTTTTGATGATGCGAAATGTTTCCCTAGAGGAGTTGGCGGAGGCTTGAATTTTATCTTCAAAGAAGGCCGCCTGTTTTTTTTTTAGGTTAGCTTTGTAGGATCTGATGGCTGCTTTGTATTCAATTTTTTTGTTGTTGGCCCAGCCCTTCCTCCATAGGCGTTCACGTTTTTTACATTGTTTTTTCAAGTCGCGGAGCTCAAGGGTAAACCAAGGGGGTTTGAAGGTTCCCTTTTTGTTAGGAAGAATTTTTCTTGGCAGAACTTGGTCTAGTGATTTATCGATCCAGGTGGAGAATTGCTTGTCTGCTAAGACTGGGTCTGGTTCTAATAATGGTGTAGTGGCTTCGAGTTCGTGTCTCCAGTCCTCAAGGACTAATTTTGACCATGGGCGTTCAGGGAGGCGGGGTGGAGGTCTGCGAAGAGGTTCAGTGGCGATATGCCACTTGAATGGTATTAGGCAATTATCTGACATGGGGATGGGGAGGGGCTCACCCGTGCATAGTTCGGTGATGTTTGAGAAGATGGGATCTAGAAGGTGGACTTTTGTATGAGTGGCCGGGTGGCTTTTCAAATAAAGGTGGTAGGAAGCTAGGTCCAGTGTTAAGTTTCCTGCCACTTTGTCTGCCGGGTCGTCAAAATGGAGATTTAGATCTCCCAGTATTGTGAAATTGGGAGAGGAGCAGGCACGAGAGATGGTGGCTTCCATCAGGGAGCTACAGAACTGTCCATGTGCTCCTGGTGGGCGGTATAGGAGAATGTCCGAGAGTGATTTTAAAGGGGAGATTTGAATGGAAAAGTGGGAGTTTTCACAATCAAGGATTGGGCTGTCTAGAAGGCAGAAGGAGAGGTGACATTTGTAAATAACTGCAATTCCACCGCCTATTCCAGTAGATCTGTTGTGGCGTTGGATAAGGTAACCTGGTGGGAGGGCTTGAACGATGTCTGGCTCTGAACTAGGAGAATTTTCTGCCAGGAACAGGACCTCAAGTTCTGTGTCTTGGAGGATCATATTAATTTCCACGGAGTGTTTGGGAAGGGACCTGCAACTGAGCAGGGCCATACTGATTGAATACTCAGTGGGCGGTGGAGTTATTTTAGTTGGTTGTGATAGAGTGTTGGAGCAGTGAGTGCAGTTGCTTTGTCGATCTTCCATGGAGAGCGAGTGGAGACATGGTGCATATGTGACCTGTCTAAGTTCGGACAAGTGTCTCACGAGCATAACATCTGGGAGCTAGGGGAACGGGGGGCAGAGGTTCCTGGCCCTTGGCCCGTACTGGCGCAGACGTGCGCAGACGGGCTTGCCTTTGGCGCGCCCGCTGCACGCGTCCGCTGCGTGACCAGAATGACATTGGTGTTTTATGGTGAACAGGGTAGAACAACAAGCCTGCTAACCTGCGCTGCAAGCGAGGGATGTTGTCATCACTTCCGGGCCCGCCTTCCCTCCACAACAATCTGACTCCGTCAGTGATGGACCGGGGAAGGGGGTGATTGACAGGTGAGCGCTGTGTGCCTAAAGCAGCTTTCGCAAATTAAAAGTGAAGGAGCGCTGAGTTTGCTGTACAAAGTTGTTTTTAAAAATCAGGAGAGCCCTTGCCACACGCTCCAGCAATGTGACAATAGGCATCTGTTACCTAAAGGGGAGTCTGCCGTCGCGAGTGAAGCACAGGTTTTTGTAGTCAGGGTGGGCAAAACAACTAGCCTGCTAACCTGCGCCGCAAGCGAGGGAAGTTGTAATCACTTCTGGGCCCGCCTTCCCTCCACAACATTCTGACTCCATCAGTGGTGGACCGGGGAAGGGGGTGATTGACCGGTGAGCACTGTGTGCCTAAAGCAGCTTTCGCAAATTAAAAGTGAAGGAGCGCTGAGTTTGCTGTACAAAGTTGTTTTTAAAAATCAGGAGAGCCCCTGCCACACGCTCCAGCAATGTGACAATAGGCATCTGTTACCTAAAGGCGAGTCTGCCGTCGCGAGTGAAGCACAGGTTTTTGTAGTCAGGGTGGGCAGAACAACTAGCCTGCTAACCTGCGCCTCAAGCGAGGGAAGTTGTAATCACTTTCGGGCCCGCCTTCCCTCCACAACTATCTGACTCCGTCAGTGGTGGACCGGGGAAGGGGGTGATTGACAGGTGAGCGCTGTGTGCCTAAAGCAGCTTTCACAAATTAAGAAGGAGCGCAGAGTTTGCTGTACAAAGTGGTTTTTAAAAATCAGGAGAGCCCTTGCCACACGCTCCAGCAATGTGACAATCGGTATCTGTTGCCTGCAACGATTGGGGTGGCTTGATTATAGTCACTACCTTGCCAGATTGCACGGGGAAGGAGTCCACGTGTGTAGGTTGCAGGCATGGCTCATCAGTGGCGAACATTCCCGCCCCCATTGGGTGCAATACAAGTGAATGATGGCACGATTCTTAATAAGCAGGGCAACATTAATGCCTCCTTCATGAGCTTCTAAAGCTACCTCTAAGTGGCTGTGCTGGACCCCTCCAGTTCCACCTTGCGCGATTACCTTCACTAGATTACCTTCAGGAGATCCCACTCCTTTAGCGCAACAGGGTTCAGGTGGCTGACCTTGCTACTCCTCTTCAGCTCTATGAGCTGCATTTAGCTATGATGCAAATTGCCATTTTAAAACACTGGGCACCGACGATCTACCTATAGAGTATTACTCCGCCTATCCTGACACCCAAGCAACGGGAAGTTTACTCCACAGCACATGACACTCGGCACAGCTGCGGTCTGTGCAGGTAAGAGCGGTGGGGCGGTGGGACCGGGTAAAGTAGGATTTCGCGGGGCGATGCAGAGGGAAAATTACATTTCCCTCTGCATCGTCCCTCGAAATCCCCCCTTATCCAGCCCCTCCTCCCCACCTTTGTTACCCGCACGGACCACCGCTGACTCAGCATCTCCCGATCCTGATACACTCCATGAGGCTCTTATAGTGAGTCTCCCAAAACTGGTCCGTGATCCCTTGAATGTGTGATCTTGCAGGGCACTCTTGATGCTGAATCTAGATTGCAAGATTTTGGAGAAGTTGCAGGTGAACACGTTGCTTCCACTGCTCGGCACCTTAGTGCACGAAGATTAAAATGGCTTTATACTGGGACAAAGTACATTTCTCAATGTCTGTCGATTACCATGACTCCTGTGGACTGATCTGGACACCACTGGTGTTCTGGTGGTGATGTCGCTTGACGTTGAAAAGGCCTTCGACACCTTAGGGTGGGGTTACCTGTTAACAAGGTTTGAGGCAATGCAGGTAAGGCCAGGTTATTTGAGGTGGCTTAAAACCCTCTACGGGCGCCCCACTGTTAGTATATCTCTGATAAATTTGATATTTGCCAAGGCACCGAAAAGGGCTGGCCAGTAATGTGAGGAAAAATATATATCTATATGTTTGCATCGGCCAAATAGTGAATGAATCCCATATTCTCCTCCACACTATCTCAGACCCACTGAGCTAACTAGGTCTGCTCTGACCAAACTGCTTGCTCTGTGCTCCTAAACACCCCTCCCTTTGCCAATCTATTCAAGACTGACCCCAGGACCCTTTATTGCCCACTTTGACACGTCCTGGGTCAACAGCTGTGAAAAGCCTCTGAATTGTGCAGGTTGCTTAAACTTGCTTTCTGGTCCCTTGTGCCCTTATATTGCTCTATGTTCTGTGCTTGCATGACACTTCTATTTTGTATATGTACAACCGTATTTGTCCTTCTCCGCATCTAAGGATTTTACTGATGACTGCACTTTCTGTCCTATATATTCTCCTGTGAATATCTATGAGGGGCAGAAGAAGCTTGTTCCAAGACGTGACACTGCGTCTGCCTTCTGCCTTGGCATGCCAATAAACGGACAAAGGTGCAAGAACATTTCCTGTGTTTTGTGGCAGCTGGGGTCTGTTTGCTTTGCGTCACTCTGAGGAGGGTTGGAGGATTTATTACCCAACATAATGGATTTATTACCCAACAAGTATACCTGGCCAGTATATCTCTGATAAAGTTGATATTTGCCAAGGCACCCTAAAGGGCTGCCCATTGTCTCCTTCACTCATTGCCGTGGCTATGGAGCCTTTGGCCTGTCGGCTAAGCATTTGGGTGGAAGAGTGGGGGATTGGAGCTCAGGGTATTTGCCATATGGTCTCATTGTATGCAGATGATGCATTGATTTACTTGCAGGACCTGGAATCCATGTTGCCAGGGGTGATGGAAGTCAAGTCAAGTCAAGTCAGAGAATTTATATAGCGCACTACATACCCAGAGGGTCTCAAGGCGCTTAGAAAGGGGAGGAGAATTACTTGTCAAATATCCACGTTTTAAGTTGCTTTCTGAATGCTAGGTGGTTCTGGGTAAGGCGAAGGTAAGCGGGGAGTGAGTTCCATGTTTTAGCAGCCAGGTATGAGAAGGATCTGCCTCCCATGGTGGTCTTGTTGATGCGAGGTACCGTGGCGAGGGCTTGGCTGGAAGAACGTAGTTGGCGGGAGGGGGTGTAGAAGGACAGTCGTGAGTTGAGGCATTCTGGTCCGATGTCGTAGAGTGATTTGTGTGCGTGGGTTTGCAGTCGGAAAGTGATCCTCTTATTGACGGGTAGCCAATGGAGGTCTTTAAGGTGACCAGAGATGTGTTCGTTGCGTGGGATGTCTAATATGATCCTGGCTGAGGCGTTTTGGATTCGTTGGAGTTTCTTCTGGAGTATAGCGGTAGTGCCTGCGTAGAGGGTGTTTCCGTAGTCCAGTCGGCTCGTGACCAGAGCATGGGTGACTGTTTTCCTTGTTTCGGTGGGGATCCAGCGAAATGTTTTTCTGAGCATGCGAAGAATGTTGAAGCAGGAAGAGGATACGGCGCTGACTTGTCTGTTCATTGATAGTGAAGAATCCAGGATAACGCCTAGGTTCCGTGCGTGGTCTGTCGGGATGGGTGCTTTTCCGAGGGCTTCCGGCCACCAGGAGTCGTCCCATGCAGAGGGGGATGTACCTAAGATGAGGACTTCTGTTTTATCTGAGTTCAGTTTCAGACGGCTTTGTTTCATCCATTCGGCAACTTCTTTCATTCCTTCGTGTAGGTTAGTTTTGGCGGTGCTGGGGTCATTGGTGAGAGAAAGGATTAGTTGAGTGTCATCCGCGTAAGAGATGATGTTGAGGTTGTGTTGGCGGGCGATGGCCGCGAGGGGGCTCATGTATACGTTGAAGAGGGTGGGGCTGAGTGAGGATCCTTGTGGTACGCCACAGATGACTTCAGTGGCCTCGGACTTGAATGGTGGGAGGCGGACTCTCTGGGTTCTTCCGGAGAGGAACGAGGTGATCCATTCAAGTGCTTTTCCTTGGATTCCGATGTTATTGAGGCGTTGTAAAAGGGTGCTGTGGCAGACTGTATCGAATGCTGCAGAGAGGTCGAGGAGGATGAGGGCGACTGTGTCTCCATTGTCCAGTAGAGTTCGAATGTCGTCTGTTGCTGCGATGAGGGCGGTCTCAGTGCTGTGTTTTGCTCGGAAGCCGGATTGTGAGGAGTCGAGGGATTTGTTGGCTTCGAGGAAGGCGGCGAGCTGGTTGTTGACAGCTTTCTCGATGACTTTGGCCGGGAATGGAAGGAGCGAGATGGGGCGGTAATTTTTGAGTTCGGTGGGGTCCGCTGTGGGTTTTTTCAGAAGGGCGGTGAGTTCAGCGTGTTTCCATTCTTCCGGGAAGGTGGCGGAGTTGAAGGAGCAGTTGATGACGTCTCGGAGGTGCGGTGCTATGACGGCGTCTGCTTTGTTGAAGATGTGGTGAGGACATGGGTCTGTGGGGGATCCTGAGTGGATGGAATTCATCAGGCGGATTGTGTCCTCAGTGGAGATTGGGTTCCAGTCGTTAAGGGTGTTCACGGGGGGAGAATGTATAGCAAATGGTAGGGTGGGTTGGTTTCCGGGTTGGTTGTCGAAGCTGTTGTGGATGTCTGCAATCTTGTTGTGGAAGAATGAGGCTAGGGAGTCGCAGAGGGCTTGAGAGGGGGTGATGTCGTTGGAGTTGGCCGAGGGATTGGAAAATTCCTTGACGATGTTGAAGAGTTCCTTGCTGTTGGAGGAGTTCAGGGTGATGTCCGGTTCCAGGGTAAACTGAACCAAATCCTGCCTGTTTCCCCTTCGCCCCATTCCTGAGACTGAGAGCAGTGATCTCCCCAGGGCATGCCTCCAATGGTAGTGCAATACATTTTAATATCTAGGCATAAGGGTTTAATACTCATACACTGACCTGTTGGAGGGGAATCTATACAGGGCCCTTGATTTTGTGCACAGATCATTATCATTCTGGATGTCTCTCTCCTTCTTGCCAATGGACCGGGTGGCCATCTCAAAGATGCTGGTATGGCCACAGCTTCTGAACTACTTTTTGTCTCTTCCGCTCATACCCCCTTGCTTTTTTTGACTGAGCTCAAGTCTTTTCTGGTTGAAATGATAGGGGCAAGGGACGTTGCAGAGTAGCTCTTCACAAACTGTACAGTCCTCTGCTGGATGGGGGGGCTCAGCGCACCATACTTCAAAGTATACTTTGCCACTGCCCAACTCCCTTTGCCTCTGCAATGGCTCGGGTCAGCTCCATGCGGCGAGAGAATTGAGATCACACGCCTCTTGTTGGGCCAAGGTGTACCTGGAGAATCACTATAAATGATGGTGGCCTGGAGTAGCTGGCAGTAGTATGTTCAGGGACATTGTACTCCTACCCCGTATTCACCCCCAATACATTTACCCCAGTACATTCACCCCAGTACAGAGATCTGGGCCTAAATCCATCGTTTTTTTTGCACTCTACACCACCCCAGTTCAGACTTGGCCATATGCAAATCAGGCTTGACCCTGTGCCTCATGGGACAATGCAAAAACAACAGTTGATTGACAGAATGCAGCACAATGTCATACATTCACCCTGGAAAGGTGGAAAGGGAAGACATGGCTTGGCAGTTCGGGCTGGACTGTTCCCATGAGGCACAGGGTCAAGGCTGATTTGCATGTGGCCATGTCTGAACTGGGGTGGTGTTGTAAGCAAAAAAACGATGGATTTAGGCCCAGATCTCTGTACTGGGGTGAATGTATGACATTGTTCTGCATTCTGTCCATCAACTGTTGTTTTTGCATTTGTCACCTCGAATGGGATGGGTATGCTCAGACGTGAGTCCCGTGCTCTCCACACCACTGGAGTCAAGCTATCCTGGCTGATGACGGCTAATAGCCAGAAACTGGTCCAAGTCATGGCTTGGCAGTTCGGGCTGGACTGTTCCCATGAGGCACAGGGTCAAGGCTGATTTGCATATGGCCATGTCTGAACTGGGGTGGTGTGGTGAGCAAAAAAACAATGGATTTAGGCCCAGATCTCTGTACTGGGGTGAATGTATGACATTGTTCTGCATTCTTTTTTTTTTTTTTTTTTTTTGTGTCCTCATATATGCCACCAGATTTCGCATGCTCTAGATGGGTCTCGCTGTTGCCTCTTATACTGACATTTTCGAGTCCGCCCTGGAGACAGTATCATGGCAAACAGGGATGTCCCAGAGGTAGGTTGTTTTCCTTATCCTACTCCCCCTAGCCGATGATGAAAAGCTTTAAGCCGGGGGAGGAGCTACGCGGGCATCCAAGATGGTCGCGTGAGCAGAGAGCTCCCGAGACCCGCGCCGCCCGTCTTCGTCTATCCTGCACCTATCCTGATCATATTGACGGGCTTTTGAAGTCCTATCCTTCCTGATGCTGGAGATCCTTTTTTGGTCGAAATCGGACCTTGGGGACCATTTTTGTGTCGTCGTTAACTTTCTGGCCTGCCCACGGGCACGACCGGGGACTCGGCTGCCTACTATGGCCGACCCGTAACTCAACAACAACAGCTGCCTGGCATCTGGTCCACCGGAGGTGTACTGCTTTCGCTTTCGGTTTCCTGCCTCATGGTCTTTGTCTCCTCCTACTCTGCCCTCGCCTGCTGCTTCACGATCCACACTTTACATCATTGGACTGGCAAGGAGGCCGCGATACCTCCTCTTGAACTGCACGTCGGAGTTTCTGGATTTCTCCTCCATTCCACAGCTTCACCTGGCCTCTCGGCCGACATCAGAGGCGACATGGCGACGAAGGCTGAGGCCGAGAAGCGCAGGAAGGCTGCCACCCGGGGGGGGGTCGATCCAGTCTAACATGATCGAACGCTACACCCAGCCGCGAGGCTCCCCCGGTGTTCAAAGTGCAGGAGCTGAAGGATCTCAAACGAATATGCCGTTTTCTTCGGAAGTATCGCTTCAAGATCTGTTGGCTGCCATTTCTGGACTCAAGGCCGATATGAGTCAGCAATACGAGGCCATCGTGTCCAAAATAGACACGGTGGCTGTGGACGTTACTCTTATTCGGGCCGATTTAGCCAAAACAAATGAACGGGTGAAGGCATTGGATCTCAAAACGTCGAGTCTGGTGACGGACATGGCGGAGGCACAGTCTGAGATTGGAAATCTGCGTGCCTCGCACGATCTGCTGCTCAAGCGTATGGAGGACTACGACAACAGGGCCAGGCGAAACAACATACGCCTAGTCGGAGTGCCGGAATGTGATGGTGCTGCCTCGATCGATTTATTGGTCGAGGAACTTATCGTTGCCAAGCTTGCTCCGGCGGGACTCAGTAAGTTCTTCGCCGTAGAGCGCGCATATCGTTTTCCAGGAGGACAAGTGAAACCAGGTGGCCCGCCGAGGCCTATCATTGCACGACTATTTCACTATCGGGACAGAGACGCTATCCTCCAGGCCGCCCGTAAGCACGGCCCGCTGAAGTATGACAATAACTCTGTCTCTATCTATCCTGATTTCACTCCCCAAGTGCAGCGACAACGATCAGGGTTCCTTGGGGTGAAGCGTCGCCTGAGAGAAAGAGGACTGAAGTACGCCATGTTGTTTCCAGCCCGACTACGGATTGAATTTAGAGAACGTGCATACTTTTTTGATCAACCGGAGCGTGTGACCGACTGGCTGGACTCGTTGCCGACAGAAGACTCTGGAAGCGGAGGCCCTGGTGGTGCGGAAGGTGGTGCAACGGCCCAGGAATAATGTGGGACCCCGGAGGTCCGGACTGAGACTACATACTGTACTGAGTAAATTATCTGTGTGCTTTATGGTTTTGCCCGTGGCGGTGCGGGAACGGGTGATTTCTCCCTTCCTCCTCGGGGGGTTCTTTGTGTAGATAAGATGGGGCGACAGGCACACTGCAGTTGGGGGTGGCTTTTTAGTCAGCAGGGGTGCAGGGAGGGGGGTGTTGTAACAGGTTTCTGTTGGGGGGATGGTTCTTGGGGACTGGGTTGTGTTTTGTTTAGTCTGTTCTGTATTTGTTTCCATGGTATATCACGGTTTGCAATCATTCTGATCTTGGGGTTGTGGAGGGGGAGGGGGGTGGAATATAGCTGTCGCGATGGGGGGGGGTGAACTGCGGGTTCTTTCTTGGAACGTTAACGGGTTGGGTGATAGAATTAAGCGGGGCATTGTACTACAGTTCTTGAGGCGCCATGCCCCTGATGTTGTGTTCTTGCAGGAGACCCACTTGATTGGAAATGCTTGTAAAGCCCTCGACCGTCGGGGCTACCGCCTGGTTGCGCATGCTGGTTTCACCTCTGGGTCTCGGGGGTGGGTATCATGGTAAAGTCTTCCCTTGCTTTAGCTATTGACGAGATTGTCCTTGACGACCGTGGGCGATACGCTGCTGTTTCTGGGAGGTGGGAGGGTAAACAGATTGCGCTTGTTGCTGTCTATATCCCCCCAGGACTACAGGCCACCACCTATGCCGATCTCGGCAAGACTCTCCTTGATCTTCCGGATGGACTGTTAGTCCTGGGTGGGGACTTCAATTCTGTTATGTCTGGTGACTGTGATCGACTTCCCCCTAGGGTCCTGCTACCGTCCCAGATGTGGCTAAGTGAGATGGCTGACACTTTTGGCTTAGTTGATGTTTGGCGCTCATTACACCCCGATCTCCAGCACTACACTTTTCACTCTGGTGTGCATGGAAGCCTCTCCCGTATTGATTATTTCTTTATGTTAGCCTCCACTCTGTCCACTGTTCGAGAGGTACGACACCTCCCCCGGGGTATCTCGGACCATTCCCCCTTGCTGCTTAGGATTACTGTTGGTGGTCTTTGTGGTAACAGGGTCCCCCCGATTCCTCCCTGGCATTTCCGATACCCCGGCTCCGTTCAGATTTGGTCAAGGCAATTGATTGCTACTTCGACGAGAATGTGGGCTCGGTCACCTCCCCCACTGTCCTTTGGGAGGCCTTCAAGACGGTTATCAGGGGCTCCGCCCGATCACTCATTGCCACGGAGCGTAGGGTAAAGAGGGAGGCTGTGTTGGCTCTTGAAACAGAGATTACGGCGCTGGAAAGTGAGCTGGGTGGGAATGACACGCCTGCATTGTTGCACACTTTGGAATTAAAACAAGCTGACTATAAAGCATGTGTTACGGATGCTGCTAAATTGATGCGATCGAATCAAGTGGGCCGATTGTATGACGTGGGCGACAAGGCCAGCAAGCTCCTGGCGTGGCTGGATAAGGCTGAGCAGGCGAGTCGTGTGGTGCCTGTCATCGTTCGCGAGTCTGGTGAGAGTGTTTCTGACCCTGGTGAAATTGTGGATTGTTTTGTGGACCACTTCCGGAAGATATACACGCCCGTTAGCGATCGGGATGAGGCCGATTCCAGGTTACTACTGCGGGACATTGCCCTGCCTACTGTTTCCGATGAGGATAGCCTCATCTTCGAGGCCCCTTTCACCGTTGACGAGATTGCCCTTGCTATCCGATCCCTGCGCTCAGGAAAGGCGATGGGCCCGAATGGACTGCCTATTGAGCTCTACAAACTTTGTCCGGATAGGATGGATGCCCACTTGCGCCAGATGTTTCTCGAGGCGGTTGAGGCTGGTAGTCTCCCCCTCGAGCAGCGCCTTGCTACCATAGTGGTCATCCATAAGGATGGCAAGCCTCGTGACCGCTGCGCCTCATACCGCCCCATTTCTCTACTTAATGCGGAACCCAAAATCCTCGCTACGGTTCTGGCCAATCGGCTGCTTAAGGTGATTTGCGACCTGATTCACCCGGATCAATCCGGTTTCATCCCCCACAGGAATACTGCCCTTAACCTGCGTAGGCTCCACAGTGTTCTCGCGAGAGCTCCAATTCTCGCAGAACCGGCTGTGGTCGCCTCCTTGGACGCCACGATGGCTTTCGACACTATCGAATGGCCTTATCTTTGGGCGGCTCTCGCCAAATTTGGCTTTGGCCCTAACTTTATCGCATGGGTTAAGCTCCTTTATGAACGGCCTTTGGCTCAGGTCGCGGTAAATGGCAGATGCTCTGATCCCTTCCCTTTAGGCCGTGGTACGCGCCAGGGCTGTCCGCTCTCCCCTCTTCTATTCGCGTTGGCGCTAGAGCCCCTTGCCGCGTGGCTTCGCTGGGAACCATCCATCAAGGGGATCAGGTGGTCTCCAGACCTCGAAGACCGTATCTCCTTATACGCGGAAGATATCCTTCTTTATCTTACATCCCCCCAAAAGTCGCTTAACGTTCTCTTTGACGTCCTCTCCTCCTTCGGAAAGAATTCGGGGCTAGTCATCAATTGGACTAAGTCCTGTGTATACGTCATAGCCGGGACTCTGCCGCCACTACCTCGCAGGTTTCCCATACTGGTAGCGACCGATGGCTTTAAGTATTTGGGGGTTTATGTCTCCATGACCTCTTCTGTCCGCTATGAGCGGAACCTGCATGCTCCACTCCGTAGACTCAAGCAAGATGTCCGACGATGGCGTGAATTGCCCTTATCCCCACTGGGCCGCGCGGCCCTCTTCAAAATGATGTCGCTTCCCCGATTTCTTTACGCCCTGCAAAAAATTTTTGACCCTGTCCCTGCGCCTATTTCCGTGAGGTTGAGAGCTTGCAGCGACAACTGATCTGGGACGGCCGTGCCCGCATCGCCTTGTCCAAACTCACCCTCTCATGGTATGATGGTGGTATCGCGTTGCCTGATATTAGACGATACTACTGGGCCTCCCACCTGAGCGCCATCAACCATGCGACGTACACCCCGGAACCTGCTCCTGCCTTTGCCTTGGATAAACTACTGCTACCCGGAGGCAACTTCACTAGGGCTCTGTACTCTAAGGCACCCTTCCGACTCCTCACGGGCCCGACCAAATGTGCGGTGAGGGCGTGGAGAGATGCCACTGTGGCCACGGGCTGGGGTGGTAGGCTCACGCGTATGACGCCATTGTATGATTCGGACCGGTTGGGCAATCTGTGGAAGACGAAAGGTTTTGAGAAATGGGACATTATTGGGATCAGTACGGTGGAGGATCTATGGGCACGGGGCACGGTCAAATCCTTCGAATTATTGAAACTAGAATACCGACTTGATGACAGAGAGCACTTTCGGTACATGCAGGTGAGGCATGCCTTGTCCTCCGTCTTTCCATCGGGTACCGACATACCGCAGTCCTCCCCTTTGGAGGATCGGGTTCTAGACGGTCACGTCCCCGATAGCACTATCTCCTTGATATACAAAAAGCTTATCAACAACAGGGCTGACCAGCTTGAGAAACTTCGCGCTTCCTGGACGGCTGACGGACTCGAGCTGGACGATGAGGACTGGCAATCGGCTATTTCCTCCCCTAAGGAGGTGGCTATTCCGGCTCGACTTCGCTTTGTCCAACTGAAAATCCTCCACCGTGTGTATCTGACTGGGATGCGTCTGGTGCGAATGGGGTTGGTTTCGGATGGACGATGTAGGCGTGGGTGTGGAATGGACGGTACCTTCCTCCATGTTCTGTGGGAACGCCCGATGATTGCAGCTTTTTGGTCTAGAGTGCATGATGTTATGGGTCGTGTCACCGGGATCCCGCTGTCTGTTAAATGTGTGGGAACCGTCTGATTGTAATGCTGCCCAGACACTTTGGGTTACCCTGGGCAACATGGTCGCGAAGAGAGATATAGCTCAGCTCTGGGGCTCCCCTCGATTACCTTTGCTCAGTGCCTGGAAAGAGAACATGGACTGGTGCATGTTCAGGGAAAAAACTGTGTATGAGGCGCGGGGGCGTCCAAAGAAATGGTCCAGGGTCTGGGCTCAGTGGAATTCGTACCGTGGGGATATCTGCTCCCCGCCATTGGACTATGAAGTCCCTCTCCACTCCTCTCCATGATTTACGTTCCTTCTCCAACCTACGCCACACGCTTTGCTCTACTCTCGTGCTCGCCCCCCCCTCGCCATATGACCTTCCTTATTTGTTCACCCTCCCCCCCACCTCCAGCAATCCTTGCCACAATGATACCATGTGTTTGTGTGTTGTTGTTCTTTTCGACAAAAACATAAAATTAAACCTTTCTTATCCTGTCTATATGGTGCTGAGTTCGAACCGATAATATGGACTCGAGAGATTGCTTTAACACCGTACTGCCTGCTAATTTACTTTTTATTCACCCTGCTTATGTCATAGCGGCCGGCCCGTTGGGTTGTAGGCAGACGCTGTGTATTGTGCTTTTATAAATAAAGGTTTAAAAAAAAAAAAAAAAAAAGCTTTAAGCCAGGGGGAGGACAGGACCGACACAGCCTCTGGCATAATCATCGGACCATTTACTTGTTTAACCAGACCTCAAGTTTAGACCAGACATTCTCAGTATTCTCGTTGCGTCCAACCATGTCCATCTTACATACTTCCATTATATATTTTAAACATTCTGCAAATCTGGGGTGAGCTTTTGACTTCCACTCCATGCAAATTTGTCTCCTAGCAATAACTACTACATAAAAAATAAACGAAGTATCCAAACTATTAATGTTATAGTCTTTCAGTAAACCGAAAAATACAAGTCTAGGTGAACATATAATAGTTGTTGACAATACCTCACCTAAAAAATCTACTATCGCTCTCCAATAGTCCTGAATTACCGGACACTCTAAAAAGATATGGACATCATCTGCTGCATTGTAGTTGCATCGGGGACAGTAATAATTATTTTGCGTTATCTTGTGCAGTTTGGCCGGGGTCCAATATACTCTATAAACTGTGAATAAATGATTACGACTTAAGTTAGCAGGTTTGATTAACCTCTGGGAAAGTGAAAAGGAGTCTGACCATATTTTACTACCTTCTTCAGGAAGTTCCGCTATACTGTTTTCCCATAACTTTATCACCTCCAAGTGTAGTTTGTTCTCTTCATCCTTGATTATCAACTTATACCAAAACGATACTTCTTTTAACCATTTCCCCCCTCTACAAACTGCATCAAGAGTGTCTGTGTCTTTTTCCCGCTGCAGATTCTGACTTGACCACCAAGCAGATAGTTGATAATATTTAAACCTAGTCAGGTGTCCATTTGTGAGTTTTGTTAAAGAGTTCCAATCCATTAGGCCTGAATCTGCCCATAGATCTCCCCACTTTTGTAGTCCAGCTATTTTCAGGGGTTGTGAGAGCTGATCTTGGAGACTTAGGGGCGTTCCCGGGGAATCCCAGATTGGGGTGTGTGTATGATAATAAGGAATATTAAAAACCTTCCGAATAAACCCCTAGTTTTTAAGTGCAGTCTGAAGTATCTTAAGACGTATGTTTTTAAAACATTTCTGGTCTCCGAACTGGAATAAAAAATAATCATGGTCATAAGGTAAATCGTATAATAAAGCCTGAAACAAGCGGCCCTGTGATGATGCGTCTAACGTGTTCGCAAGTAGCCTGAAGTTTTTAAAGTGAAAGGCTTGACAATATGATAGTAAGTCTGGAAGGGCTAAACCTCCAATTTTGAAACCCCTTCTCAATTTTTTCCATGCTATCCTGGAGGACTTACAAGCCCATATAAATTATCCAATCTTACCCTGGAGAATATTAATATCTTTCGAAGAAAATGATAATGGGATACAATTATATAAAAAGGTCAATTTGGGAAGGATAGTCATTTTGATGAGGTTAACTCGGCCATAGATATTTAGTGGCAGATTCCCCCATCTTGTTAAAGTTTTATTAATGTCTTTGACCACCGTCTGCCAACTGAGTAATGGTATGTTATTTAGTGCTTGAGTTAAATAGATTCCCAAGTATCGCATTTTTTGTTTCATGCCCTGTATATGTATGTTGTTATTCCAACCCATTATCTCTGTTTTATCCCTGTTAATCTGGTAGCCTGATAATTTTCCGAATTCTTCTGATAGGTAAAATAGCCTGGGTATTGCTACTGAGTGATTAGAAGTATACAAAAGGAGGTCATCTGCATACAGGGCAGTTTTTAATACCATATTGCCAAGCTTAAAAGGTTGAATTATATTATCGTCTCTAATTCCGCAAACAAAAGGCTCCATGTAGACATTAAACAAAAGAGGGGATAAAGGGCAACCCTGTCTGGTGCCTCGAGATACGTCAAACCAATCAGATAACATTCCATTTACCAAAACTCTTGCCTTTGGGTTATGATACAAAGATTTGACAGCCTTAATAAAAGTTAGGGGGAACCCAAATGCCAACATTGTGGCCCATAAATACTTCCAGTTGACCTGATCAAAGGCCTTAGCCGCATCTATCGCAACCAAGGCCAACTGCATTCTGTCCATCAACTGTTGTTTTTGCATATATAAAACATAGCACAGAATTAATTGAAAAACATGTTTCAAATATTACAATGCAGTTTTTTGTTTGCTTTTTTTTACAAAATGTGAAATGCATATATATATTAAAAATACAGAAAAACAAATAACAATACATTTTTACAGGAATTTGAAAATATATTTAAATGTGTATTGCGAAAAGCTAGCTTTATGTAAAAAGCACTGTAAAACATGTTGAAATAGATTGTATTACTGTATTTAAAAATGTATGCACACTAAAAGTCTATATAAATATTGAAAGTTTCATTTGTTTTACTCTAAAAACAACTATTATTTTGTGTTATAAAATGATACAATAAAGTTGTAATTAGTTCAACATATTATTCAAAATCGTATATATTAAAGGATGGTTTTAGAAAAGGTATACAACTAAGTAATGTAAGAAATATAGATAGTAAAAAATATGTAAGTAAACAGAATACTTATTAGTTAAAAATGTTGTAGGAATTTAAGCTACAAAATTAAAAATTATTACCAAATGGTAAAACATTATGATGGTCAAACCTACTTTTCCAACTCCAAAGTAAGCCACATTGATAAAAGTACTAGAGTTTGAAAACATCATACTTTATCCTCTCACCTCAAACTTAGATACAAGGGGAACATGTTGGACCTGCCAGGGGGTTCACATTTAATATTCATGCTCCAAACTTAGCTTCATAAGTGAAAGTGTTGGACTTTTGGAGGGTCAGATTTACTATTTCCCCTCCAAACTAACGACACAGGGGTAAGTGCTAAACATTGGGAGAAGTCATCAGATTTAGTATTAATACTCCAAATGTAGGGGGTCATTAGGGTGACGGGTTGACTTAGTCCGCCCGCCATCCTATCGGAAATCGGGACCGCCCGCCATAAGGGCGGGGGTCCCGTGGGGGGTAGTAGGATGTGCCCGCCACAGTGGCGGGCACATCCTGCATTTTTATGACTGTGGTGGGCGGTGCTCTCAGCACCACCGGCCACAATGATAAAAATGCACATTTGCATTTACATTAACAAAGTGGTAGGCATCGCAGGTACCCCCCGTGTGCACCCCCCACCTGTCCTTCACTCCGGGGGCCCACAGGGAGCCCCCAAAGTGAAGACCGCATGCCTTTCCGTGGCGGCAAAGGCATCTGTTTTGGGCAATGCTAATATGGCTGGCGGTGTCAAATAGACACCGCCACCATATTCAACCTTTTCCGCCCCGGGCGCAAGGCGACCAGGACAGAAAAGCAGTGAACGGTCTTTCCGTCCTCCGTGGTCACCCCCGCCATGCTAATATGGTGGGGGGTGATTAAGGGTAGGATGGCGGGCGGATCCGCCCGCCATCCTAATGGGCCCCATAGCCACCTTGAGGCTACTGTTGGACTTTGCATTGGGTCAAATAAACTAATATCACTCCAAACTTAACCACATTAGAGAACTTCAAACGTAAACATACTGGGGAAAGTGTTGGACTTTGAGAGTGGGGGTCAGCTTTACTATTGATACTCCAAACTTGACCACATTCGGGAAGGTGTTGTATTTTGGGACTCAGATTCATTATTCCTAATCCAAACCTAAACATTTTAGGGAAGTCTAATACTTTGGGAAGGGGCACATTTACTATGCCCATACCAAATTAAGTAAGTTGAAACCATTATTAAATAAAGACAATTGTCAATAAAATACTCAACAAAAAAACAAAAATAATACATAAAAAGTTACACATGTAAAATAATAAAAATATGATGAATGTTTAAAAAAATATTTAAAATAATTTAAATCATTAAAACGAATTTGCAAACAGTAAGTATATCTATAAATTAAATTATTTATGTTTAACCAAAATATTAACATGTTTTATAAACTATTAATCTTAAACCTAAATTATTTAATTAAATTAACAAAAAACTATAAAACTATACAGCCAATTACCTAAAATAGAAAATATAAATGATGCATCATAAGATAAACTGAATACATAGTTATCATAAAAGAAAACAAAGATAATAATGTCATTCTTCTTTAGCAATTTAACAAAAAACAAAACTGTTGAACATTACTAAAACAACTATATTTACATTTTATGAAAATAGTACAAAGAAAAAAAACATTATTATAAATATATATAAATTACTCTCATTCCTTTTTTGCCTTCTGACGAATTACTCCGGTACAAAAATCCTTGGTATACACAATAGGCAAGTAGCCAAGTTTCCTTGATCATGTCAAGAACAGCACAAGAACAGCTACATACCAATTGCACCTCTTAAAATATCAAGAAGTCCATCCCACCAGAAGACTTCAGATCATCTGTTCAAGCTGTGATACTCTTCCAGACAGATTGCAGCAACACAGCACTGCCAAGTTAACAGGGCTATGCAAACCACAATCTTGCCCCCTTAGGCCACATGCTGCAGTACAGTTGGTAGCAAACATAAGTAATCAGATCACATATCTCTGATCCTTCAGCAACTCTAGTGACTACTGCTAGAAGCACATACCAATTTCAAGATTACCTGCATAACACTCAAGGTGATGCACTCTGAGCTTCCATGCTACCTGCAAGAAAAACTCCAAATCAAACAGACAGAAACTAACAAAACAAATAGCAAGACTGACATTGGAGGCTCTAAAAACAAGGACAATTAAGATGTGAAGTATACCCCAAACTGCGCCTACAGGGCTACGTCCTTATCCCATTCCGAACCTGCCTGCCTTGAGATGGCCCTGCTGAACTGCAGGTCACTCCCTAAGCACCATACTGAAATTAACCTTCTATTAACAGAGTCGGACTTGGACGTTTTGTTTTTAACAGAAACTTGGCTGTCCAAGAGCTCCGACCCGGACATTATCCAAGCACTACCTCCTGGGTACCTCATTAAAACCCTCAATAGACCGACGGGCACGGGAGGGGGCATCGCGATTATCTATCATGACAACCTCACATGTCAGTTCAAAGACAGCCTCATTCTGGATAGCGAAAACGTCCTTTTTTCCTTACACCTGCCACCATCTACCACACTAACTGGGGTGTTAATCTACCGTCCGCCAGGACAGGTAGGGTGTTTCATAAACTCACTCATGGATGCCATTTCCTCCCTGGCTTGCATGACTCCAAACTTCGCAATCCTCGGGGACTTAAATCTCCACTTCGATGATCAAGGCAATAAACTTGCCACAGACTTAAAAACTGATCTTAATTCCCTCAATTTACAACTACTCAGCAATGATCCCACCCACATGAAAGGACACCTATTGGACCCCATCTTCTCTAACCTCTCCAAACTCTCTGTTCAAACTCCTCTCCCTCTTCCCTGGTCTGACCACTTCTTGGTTCCTTTCAAATTCCAACTTCCAGGGAAGATCTCGGATACTCCTTGCCCCCGGGCCCCGTCACGTCCATGGAAAAAACTAGATACAATCCTATGGGAACACTCTCTGTCCTCCACTCTACCCACAGTCGACCCCGACCCCTCCAAAGCCGAAATTCAATTGCATAAATGGATCAGTGACTCTCTCAATACAATCCTGCCACTCAAAGCCCTACCTCCCAATAGGAAATCCTCTAAACTACCATGGTTCACTGATGAACTACGCGAATTAAGACGGAAAGGCAAAAGGCTTGAACGCCAATGGAGAAAGCACTGGAACACAGAAGACAGAAGCGGATACAAAGCCCACATTAGGCTCTACAAAATGCACTAAAAACGGCACAGGCCTCCTACTTTGAGGATCAAATAGCATCCGCTACCAACTCCGCAAACGAGACCTATCGAATAGTTAAACTCCTCTCCAAAATACAGGAACCCCCACCACCACCAGACCTGGATGGCGCAAAATGCAACCAGATGGCCGAATTTTTTTCGAAAAAAAATCGAAAAAATCCTTAATTCCCTCCCGGTGGCGCCAATCGCACTAAGAGGCCCTTATCACCCTGCTTCCCAAGACACCCCGAGGTTGCTTTCCTTCCCCCAAATCACCACCGAAACGTTTCTCAACGTCCTGCATAAAGTCAAAAGCGGCGCCCCATCAGATCCAGCCCCGATCAGTAAACTGAAGCAAGATGCCTCCACCATAGCCCCTCCTCTCACCAATCTGATCAACGCCTCCTTCGAAAATGGCACAGTCCCAGCAAACTGGAAAAAAGCCACTGTGAAGGCTCTCATAAAAAAAACGCATCTTGACCCCACAGACCCATCAAACTTCAGACCGATCTCACTGTTACCGGCAATCAGCAAAATCGCAGAGAGAGTAGCAAATCAACACCTTTCTGAGTTCCTAGAGACCAATCATCTCCTCCGCCAAACCCAGACAGGTTTCAGACCAGGACAAGGGACGGATACCGCACTGTTAGCCGTGGTCGAAGAAGCTAGGGGCATACTGGACGCAGGAGGATCAGTGGCAGTGATCCTCCTCGACCTGAGTGCCGCCTTCGACACGGTGGACCACGCAACCCTTGTTCACCGTCTTGGACTGATGGGAGTGGCGGATTCCGCATTAGCTTGGATCTCATCCTTCCTTGAAGACAGGTCTTTTCAATTGACAAATGGATATTCCTTCTCCAAGGCCCAGGCACTTAAGTGTGGGGTGCCCCAGGGATCCTCCCTGAGCCCCACACTTTTTAACGTGTACATGGCACCCCTCGAGGATGTTGTTAAACCTTTTGGGATTAAATCAATAATGTACGCCGATGACACTCAGCTCGTCATTTCCCTCAACCAATCAGACAACGCCCTCTCCAATCTATTTAGTTGTCTGGAAAAGGTGCACCAGTGGATGTGCGAGTCCCGGTTAAAACTGAATGGGGAAAAATCAGAAATACTCCTCCTGGGAAACCCAAATAAAATCCCCACACCCCTTCCATGGCCACCTTGCATGGGATATCCACCATCCCCAAAATCCGAAGTAAAAAGCCTAGGGATATGGTTGGACCAGGATCTCAGTTTTAAAACACAAGCGAGGAAAACTGCGGGAACCTGCTTCGGCCTTATGAAGATGGCACGAAAGATCCTCCATCTTCTACCCCTTCAATCCAGGAAGCTCCTGATGCAGGGGCTGGTGAACTCCAGATTGGACTATGGGAATGTCCTATATCTGGGGGCCCCAGTCTCTGTAGTCCACAGACTTCAATGTGCACAAAATGTGGCGGCAAGAATACTCACAGGAACCGCAGCGAGGAACTCGGCTAAGCCAGCCCTTAGAAGTCTGCACTGGCTGCCAGTTAAGGAACGGGTCAATTTCAAGACCCTGTGCATTGCCCATAGAATAATGCACAATGAAGGCCCTCCCATCCTCAGGTCGCTTATGTCTCATCAACAATCAAGCAGACAACTTAGATCCAACTCCCTCTCCCTGGCAAAAGTCCCCAGAATCAGGAAGGCCAGAATAAGGTGGTCGCCTGTTTTCGTACAATGCCCCCAGACTATGGAATGCCCTCCCACTCCCCCTGAGGCAAGAACAAAACCACCTCAGATTTAGGAAAAGACTGAAGACTCTACTCTTCCCCTGAGCACTCCCCCCATGACCTCCCACCCTACAGGATTGGTTCACTAGCGCCGGGATACCCAAGGGTAGCTGTGCGCTCTACAAAACCCAAAATCAAATCAATCAAATCAAATCAAATCACCTTTTCTTGCTTTGACACCAGATTTTAGAACCAGATTTCCAAATCCATAAGAATTATTCTAAACCTCTTTATCTTAAAAAATCTTAAAATGCTCCTTTCCAGGTTCTATCACAGTCTGTACTTATAAAGATTATCCAAAACATCGCTGATATATTAGATTTAACTGTGAAGTAAAAGACTTTGAGCTTCATTACGATGGCAACAGCATGAGCGTCCGACCGCCATCGTAGCGCGATAGAGACTGGACGACAAATAGTCGGTGGCTCCTCCTGTCATATAATGATGTGACCACAGTGAAAGTGGTCAGAAACATGTCTTTTACTATTGTGGCTTGTGCTGCGGCCCGTAAAAAGGGCCGCAGCACAAGCTGCAGTAGTAACAGGTATGTTTTTAAATATCCATGTACTAGGCACCCTCTGTTGCCTGGTACACGATGCATGGATGTTTGGTGGGACACCACATGTGCCCCCTTGGCCAGATTGCAAAGACCCCACGGGGTGAGGCCCTGGTTGGGACCCCCAAAGTCCCTTTCCGACAGCCTTTCCATGGCGGTGGGACCGTCACAAAATGGCTGTGGTAAATGGACATTGTAATTCCTAATGCGGTGCTTGCGCAGGCACCACCTTCATTGTAGGGACTCCTGTCCGACCGCCGCCCCGACATGCTCCTAATGAGGCCCTATGAGATCAAGGTAGGAAGATTCAGTTAAGGCCGGAATCAGATAGTCAGCTCTAGAAGTGAGTTCCACAAATGGTTGATGTGTGTATTTAATGCGCTTTCAAACTTCCAAGTTTGTACCTATAACTAATCGAAGCTGACAGACTGAATTCTTAGTGGAAATCATACGTAGCAGTCTCCTACGGTGAGGCAAAACTTTTGGACTACAAAATTACAAGGCAAGCATGATGTAGGTATGCATTGGGTCAAATTCAACTCTATAGGCTTACTTATTCGTTCAATGTAAGAGTAAAACAAAAACTAATAAAAATCTTGATTAAAATAAAAACAAAAAATCAAGATTTGCTTTATCTAAAGGATAGCACATCTGGTTCTGGCCCTTCAGCAAAACATTGTTTGTTCACATGTTCAAGATAAACCAAGTATGCTATATCAATGGAGCAGGTGCACAAATCCCTTTTGTGGTTTCAAAAGCTATGATTCACAAATTCACAGATATTAAATAACAGATATTAAATAACAGCGGGACGAGGGCAGATCACAGAGGGACTACCAAATTCAGAGCATGTGGGCTGGGAAACACACTAGCCAAAAAGACTTGGAAGATGCAATCAGCCAGAAAAGAGTCAGCCAAAATAGAGCCATCCCTTGAAGATCCAGATGAAATAGTCTTTATAAGAGGATGGAATGTGACACAGTATTGAATGCCGCTCCAAGATTGATTAAAATCAGCACTGCCATAGCACCCTGGTGTAGAAGCCGTCTAAGATGTTTAGTGTCTCCTAGGAGGGCAGATTCAGTACTGTGTCCTGCTCTGTAGCCTGACTGTGAGGGATGTAATGCTTTTGGGACAATACAAATGTGGTCAGTTGCTTATTTACATCTTTCTCTAATACTTTGGAGAGAACAGGAAGCATCGAAATTGGGCTAAAATTGAACCAGTTTGAAGGGTCCAAGTTATTTTTTAATAAAGGCAAGACCATGGCATGCTTTCATGCGGGGGAGATGCGTCCCTCTTGTAAATAAGAATTCAAGAGTCTAACCAGAAGTTGTAGAATGTGTGGACTCAAGATACTCAACTTAGCTGGAGGGAGAGGATCTCGTGGTGAGTCAGACTTTATTGACTGCAGTAGGGCCAGAAAGAGAAAAGTGTCCGACAGGGCCAGTGATTTCATTATTTGGGGAGTAAAGTCCTGATCTGATGGATTTACTTAACTGGCAGGCAGTGATGTCTGTAAGTTGGTCTATGGAATGCTCTCCTCCAGCTGAGATTTGCCTATCCTTGCTGTCATTAGTTACGGTTGAATTGTCTGTCAACTTATTGATGAAAAAATATGAAAGCTCCTCGCATTGTGATTGTGACCGTGATTAAGGCCATCCAGGCTGAAACGCGTTGGTTGAGTGGTATGTGGTGAAAATAAACCCATAACTAACCTGATTGGAGTGCTGCGTCATTTGATGAAAACAGGAATTCTATGGGGGTCAGGAACTGACCCAAAGGCTGAGCACCCGCTGTTGAGTGCTCGTAACTGGAGGATCACATTGTGGCCAAGATCTATATATATATATATATGAAAAAGCAATCCCAACCCGTCAGTGGATGACAGGCAACATCAGGGTGCAGACCTCATTACGCCTCAGCAAACAGTCATAACGAAGCTCACAAAGGATCCAACTCAAGTGAGTAAATATATATATATATATCACATTTTAATTCAATAGTTAATATATTTTAATACCGAAATTTAAAAACATTAACTTGTATTTAAAAATAAAAAAATTAAACATAAAAAGTAATTTATATTAAATAAATGTGTCATTTTAAATAAATGTACTAAATATTAATTAAGAACAAAATTGCTTAGGAGTGTGTGTTTTCTTAATATTTATAAAGTAAATTATTATATTTATATTATTTAACTATTTACTTACAATTAGTTTGAAGATTAAGTTTGCTCAAAATGTTTATTGTATTAGTTCTAGGTTAAAAATAATTATTCTGCTAATATATTTTGTATTCAAATATTTGTAATTAAAAGAATATTACATTTTGTAGGTTTTCCTAATACTTTCTCATAGGGAGATATCGTCAACGGTGGCTGAGAGCTTCACATATATGTAAAAAATAACAGTAGTAGAAGTCTTCACATAGGTGTAACTATAGACCTGGAAATGGAGAATTACACAAAAGTGTAGATTTACACCTAAGAGCAGGAGTAGATTTACACATAAATACATTTAAACATGTTCATTTATATTTTTGAAAAGACCCCCATCTGTATAGAAACTGAAATAATGTTTAACCTATATATCTTAACAGATTTTTGGAAATATTACAAATAAATTTAGAATACATATGATTTTTCTTGGGGACACTAATTAATCTGTGAACAGTAATGTGAATAACTTTCAGAAAACAAAATATATAAATTCAAATTCAGTACAGTGACATTGAACCTTGTTTTTATTATTATAAATAAATACTGTATATCTTATCATTAAGGGTTGTTAGCTTTATACAGTTAGCTTCACACATTGGAAATGGTATATTTACTTCTGTCAAGGGAAGGGTTCATCTGTTTTCATGGTGGGTTTTATGAAAAGGTTTCAGGGCCCATCATAGCACGGTGATGGCCCTATGGAAATAACTGATTCCATTAAGTTAAATCTGGATTCTGCTGGGGTGGGGAGGGGGCTCCTCCATTGGAGTGGCCACTTAAGTGCACAGCAAAAAGCCCCAAAGATGAAAAATAAAATGGTAACTTATTACCATTTTATTTTTCATAGTACCGCCCTGAACCAAGCGTCAAGATTAGGCGGGGCCTGCTGAGTGACAAAAGGAAGGAGTGGTGAGCAGAGGGCTGCTTTAGCACTTGCGCATGTGTAGTGAGCCAGCTTGCCTCGCGCTTACTGTGTGCAATGCGCGAGGCACTGGTCTCGTGCTGGCTGTCTACGTAATGTGTTGTGACAGTTGGTGGCTCGAGCTACGGCCATTTTTTCCGTCTTCTGTCACTGCTGTGTCGTGCTGGCGGGAGCCTTGAATAAACATTATTAATTATTCAACCTTTGTACCTCTGAGTTATTACAACTCTTTACTGGCGACGAGGTGCTCTGGCTCCCGCAACGGACCCGCAAAGATTCTTCAGAAAAAGGCTTTACCTTGAATGTAGGCGGGAGAAGAAGAGCGAGCTAAAAGAATTTGGCCGCGTTATCTCCGTGTTTAAGGCATATCGAAGTGGGATTCCTCTTATGAGACTGGCTCTGCAAACGATCAGCGCTGGATCTGCTTTTGCTTCTTTCTGCCCGAAGAGAAACGCTGAGGTGGTGACTGCGCATTCTCACGTGAGTCGAAGTGTGAGGAAGTTGCCGCCTGCCTCATTAGCTTCCCGGCACCAGCTGCTGCCTTCCATCTCTTCTTAAAGGGGAAGTACCCATTTTGTGGTGTGCTTATTATCGATAAAACACTTTGTAAAGAGACTTCTAACACAAAACATTTAATTTACTTATAGAAAAACACCGCTTGGCTAAAACCAATTAATTGAAGTAATTAAAGTTAAAGCATGACACAGCGAAAAAATGTATTAATAATAAGAAAATAGAAAGAGAACTTACACTTGAGGATAAAACCTTTACATATGATAGAGGATACAGACACTGTCAGACCCTGGAAGATGGTTCTTTTTATGTACAATTGAAGGTATTCACCCTGTTTATGTTGAACCACTGTTGTTCTACTTGAAAATAATTTATCTGCTGGGTATTGGCAAAAGAAACTGCAGTGGCATACGTTCTACAATTTGCTCTCTTCATAAAATAGCAAATGATGCAGTCAATTTATCCTCCGCCTCCCTTCTTGGATACGCCAGGGGAACCACCTGTGGCGCCATAGGTGCGCACAGGTTTAGAGCAGAAAGGAAAAGATTTTTACTTCTTCACTCGCTGGGCTTTGAAGGAAGAGAAACACTCAAACACTTACCTGAAGTTGTTGATGAAGGTGGTGAAGAAACTGATGAGTATCAAAACACTGTTAGAAAACTGAAAATAAGGTATGACAAGCAACCCAGTGTCGTCGTTTTAAGACATAAATTCTTTAAGAGAGCGCAAAAAACAGAGGAAGATGTTGACACGTATATTACCTCTTTGAGGAAAATGGTAGCAGAGTGTGAATATGAAAATTTCAGTGAACAACTAGTGCAGGATCAATTCATTAGTAAATGCCTGGATAAATCTATCAGACAAAAGTTGTTGTCCTTGGAAAATCCATCTTTAGATGAATCCATCCGTACAGCAAAAAGTATTGAAACATCACAAGCCTCTATCAGAGAACTTGAAAGTAAAAATGTTGAAATGGTGACTCCTGTTCGCTTTAAAAATATGGTGAAGAAAAGAAAATTTCAACAGAATAACTTTTTTAAAAGAACAGATATCTGCTTCAGGTGTGGTTATCCTTCACATGCTAGAAGTGGACGGCCATGTCCTGCGAGGAACGCCACATGTCGTAAATGTGGGAAGTTGGGACATTTTGACAAAGTATGCCAGACAAAAAAGAAAAGTCCAAGTCAAGTCGCATGTGTTGCGTCTCTAGACATGCACTGCAAGTGCTGAGCAAATTACGCTTTTTAATAACTTAGTCACCGCTAATTTTATCTCCGTGTATTTTGGTGTATAATTGACTGTGCACTTTTTAAAACTGCTACCTCACCTTGTAGGCTAATGTAACTCACAGTTTGGGATTTACTTGCAGAACTCCCGCCCCGGTCCGCCGCGTCCTTGTTGGGCGTTTGTTGCGGAGGGTGGAGGAGGAGCCCAACACTTCCGGGCTCAGGACGAAAGGTCAGCGCTCTAGTTGCCCCTACCTCGTCTATAAATGTGTGTAGGACCGCGACCGCGCAGCGGACGCGTGCAGCGGGCGCGCCGGAAGCGCGCCGAAGTCGAGCCAAAGTCCAGCCCGTCTGCGCCCGTCCGCGGCCGGATGGGGCACGGGGCCACACACCCTGTTCAACCTATGCCCCCTCATATAAGGTATGATAGACACACTCTGTTGAACTTCCGCCCTGCAACAACTTTGCCATGTTTGCACTCTATGAACGCACTATCTCTACAAAGCTGCTCTGTGTGCTCTTTTACTCCTGACGTTGGCTCCATAAAATACCCCTCTCACAACCTGATAAAAGCTGCATTGCTTAATTGTAGATCTCTCAGTAAACACTGCTTTCAAGTGTATAACCTTCTCGAGGATGAAGCACTCGATATTCTCCTACTAACTGAAACCTGGCTAGGCGAAAATTCTGATCCAGATATCATAGAGGCGTTGCCTCCTGGCTACTCACTCTCTAGACTCGATAGGCCAGATGGTAGGGGTGGAGGAATAGCTATCGCTGTTAGAGCCCCTCTGGAATGCTCCCTATCCCCCTTGACAATTGACCATAGCGAAGCTGCTTCATTCACGATCACACTGGGGCCCCAACACTCCCTATCAGGTATCCTAATATACAGACCCCCTGGCAGACTGTTTGACTTTACAGCTAGCCTAATAGAGGCGACAGCACATCTTGCCTTGAGGAAATCCAGACTCCTGGTGCTTGGCGACATGAATATTCATTTTGATGATGCCCAAGACAAGGATGCCTCCTATATAAAAGCAGAACTGTTCTCTCTGCAGCTAGCTCTAAAAAACCAGGACCCTACGCACAGACATGGTCACTTGCTTGACCCTGTCTTTGGTAACTGGAATGGAGTTGAAGCTCTTCCCCCTATACCCGTTCCCTGGTCTGACCACTTTGTTATTCCCCTACAAATATGGGTGTCCAAATCTGCAACTAGGAATGATAGCACGCAGATTTACCAATGTCGAAAATGGAAAAATTTTAATTTAGGCACTTTCATTGACAATCTTGAAGCGGCAGGTCCTCCTGGAGGGTCTGATTGTGAGACTGCCTATACCTGCCTTAAGAATTGTGTACTAACTGCCCTAGATAAGACTGCTCCAATTCGTAGGTCAGTAATTAATAAGAAGAGAAGGAAACTCTCCCCGTGGTTCACTTCAGATCTTCAGGTTGCAAAATCTGCTTGCAAGAAACTGGAACGTGAGTGGCGCATCAAATTTTGCCCCATAGCTAAAGACCACTATAAAAAAGCGCACGCGAGCTACTACAAACTCATCCGTGCCGCTAAAGCACTTCATTACAAAACCCGCATTGGAGAGGCTGAAAAATCCTCTAAGGAGCTTTTTAAAATCTTCAAAGAAATCTCGGTAGTTACTAATGAGAGCAGTGCTCAGAATGACTCGGTTGAAACATGCAATAATATTGCTAAATACTTTGCCAGCAAAATCACCAACATCTATGCTAATTTTGCTAATGATGTGCCTTTGGGATCCGACTTCACAGAGAACTTGGAGATTACTCACATTAAGACATGTCTAAACTGCTTCTCTGTCCCTCCCACGACCATTCTCAATAGTATCTGTAAAACCATTAAATCAGGCTCCCCTCGGGATCCTGCCCCTCCTAAGATACTAGCAGCTAGCCTTAAAGTCTTAGAACAACATTTTAGATACATCCTCCAACTCTCCTTTTCTACGGCTACCCTCCCTGCGGAGTGGAAGAAAGCCATCGTTCTTCCAATAAAGAAAAAACCCAACATAAGTCAGGATATCCTTGAAAACCTGCGGCCCATCTCGCTGTTACCCTATTTGGCAAAGGTGGCCGAAAAAATAGCTAATCGCCAACTCATGGCCCATCTTGAGTCAAATAATGCCTTCCACAGCTCCCAATCAGGGTTTAGGGCAGGATACTCCACTGAAACCGCCCTTCTGAGAGCGACTGAAACCTTACGGGCAGGCGCTGATGAAGGCCAGACTATGGCACTGATTATGCTTGACCTTAGTGCCGCGTTCGACACTGTGGCTCACTCCATCTTGCTGCAGTGTCTGAACAAAGCCGGGGTCACCCAGGAAGCACTAGGCTGGCTTAAAGCCTTCCTTACCAACCGTTGCTTCCAGGTTCAGAGAGGCACGTACCTCTCTGATAGCATAGCCTTAGAACAGGGGGTACCTCAGGGCTCGGCCCTGAGCCCTACCCTGTTCAACCTGTACATGGCCCCCTTGGCTGAAGTGGTTCAATCGTTCGGCATTGAATTAGTTTCATATGCCGACGATACCCAACTTCTCATCTCCCTGTCCCAAGCCCCCTCTATTGCCGCAGATAATTTTAAAACCTGCATGCAGACTCTGGCAGGCTGGATGACCCAGCACTGTCTGAAGTTAAACGGTTCAAAAACGGAGGTTCTGGTAATTGGAGGCAAAGATACTAGCTGGACCAAGGAGTGGTGGCCATCTTGCCTGGGACCGTCACCCACTCCCTGTAAAGCAGCCAAGAACCTAGGGATCTGGGTTGATCCCAGGCTCTCCAATGACAGCCATGTGCACAAAGTGGTTGGGAAATGCTTCGGGGTGATGAAGACCTTGAACCGTACCTTATACCTCCTCCCTCTTGAAGCCAGGCGCACTATGACCCAAGCCCTGGTGACCTCGAGGATTGACTATGGAAATGTGCTTCTGCTCGGAACAACACAAAAAAACATCAGGAGACTCCAAGTACTCCAAAATACGGCAGCACGCCTAGTCCTTAGACTTCCTAAAAGAGCAGCCTCCAAACCAGCCCTGGCAACTCTGCACTGGCTTCCAATAAAAAAGAGAGTCCTTTTTAAGGCACTTCTTATGTGCTACAGGATCATCTCTCATAAGGCTCCCTCCTACATGACTGATCTGGCTATCCCCTACGAGCCAAACAGAACTCTTCGCTCTGGGGGAACTGGACTGCTTAAAATTCCCCGCACCAAGAAAGCCAGAATGGGAGGTTGTTCCTTTCGTGTAATGGCTGCTAAGGAATGGAACTCCCTCCCCATAAATATCAGATTAGCGGACTCAGAGACCTTATTCAGAAAACTTCTGAAAACCCATCTGTTTTCCCTCTAACTCCCTCTCCTGGCCTTGACTCTCTTTTCCACAGCGCGGGGACACGCCGGGATGGCGTCACCAGGCGCTTTACAAGCCCCTTTATTATTATTATGTGTCAAGGACTCGAGTGACAGTGATGAGACCCTCTGTGAACTTAAAGACATGGTTATGGTGGTAAAAGAAGGAGACATAATAACGGGTGATCCAAATGACTGTGTTGATCCATATGCTATCATTGGTGTTGGAGATAAAAATCTGAGACTTTTAGTAGATTCAGGTTCCAGGATCACAATGATCAGTGAAACTTTATTAAAAAAAAATGGGGAAGTAGACCTCTGCAACCTCCAGATCGAGAACCAGTATCCTATGAAGGGAGGAGCATTGACCTTCTAGGGTATTTTGAAGACGTCTTGGTGTTCAAGAACAGACACATATATGGGAAAATATATGTGGCCGTCCATGGTTTGGCCATTCTTGGTTGTTTCCATCAAGGTTTGTTCAGCATGATGCTACGCCCTGGAGCAAAAGAGCAGATTTTGGTTATTCGCGACCAAACACATGTGGAAGAACTTCTCAATAATTTCCCTAAAGTGTTTTCTGGAGAGCTTGGAAAGATCAAAGGGTTCAAGCACAAGATAAAGATTAAGAATGATGCGGAGCCTGTCAAGCACAAGATAAGGAGTACACCTTTCAGCATCCGCAACGATTTAGAAAAAGAACTCTTGTCTATGCAAAAGAGAGGGGTTATTGAACCGATTGAATCGTCGGATTGGTCTTCGGCATTAGTTGTAGCAAGAAAAAAAAACAACGAACTCAGAATCTGCATTGATCTGCGCAGTTTGAACAAAGTGATTTGGGTGGACTCGCACCCATTGCCCAATATCACAGAAATGCTAGGTGTAGTTGCAGGGGCTAAGGTTTTCACCAAACTTGACTTGGCCTCCAGATCGAACTTGACAAGGAATCACACCACTTCACGGCGTTCAACACTCCTTCTGGATTGTATCAATTCTGCCGTATGCCTTTTGGCCTGGCGTCGGCAGCCTCTGTCTTTCAGAGAGTCATGGTCAATCTGCTCAAAGGAATCAAAAATGTTGCCATATTTCAAGATGACGTCCTTATATATGCAAAGGATCAACAGGAACATGACATTGTTTTGTCCAAAATTTTGTCAATTTTCCAAGAGCATGGAGTTGTACTAAAGAGAGATAAGTGTGTATTCTCAAAAGACAGTGTGGAATATCTGGGCCACACCATTTCGAGCGAAGGTGTCACACCAAAACCGAGTTTGGTTCAAGCTATAGTAGACGCATCGGCTCCAAAAGACAAAGCAGGAGTAAAATCACTGTTAGGCCTAACAGAGTTTTATTCACGTTTTATCCAAGACTATGCCACAAACATACGCCCCATTTCAAAGTTGTTACAAGACAAAAGTGAATTTGTGTGGGATGATGAGTGCAAACTAGCGTTTGAATGGATCAAAGATAAATTGTGCACTGTCAGTGCCTTAAAACCTTTTGTACAGCATGTCCCTTGCACTCTGATTGTTGACGCCAGTAACTTTGGCTTGGGCGCTGTTTTGACACAAGATGTTGGTCCTAATGAACACACAGTGGGATTTGCATCCAGAGTACTTAGAGAGGCGGAAACGCATTACTCTGTGATTAAGAAGGAGCTCCTAGCATGTTGGTGGGGCATTGAAAAGTTCAAAAATTATCTGTGGGGACGCAAATTCACACTTCAAACGGACCATAAACCATTAGTGTCTATTCTGGGTAACACAAAAGGTCGTAGTGCCACTCCCCGCATTGCACGCCTTGCATCTAAGTTACTACAATACAATTTTGATGTTGCCCACATAGCTGGGGGGAAAAATGTGAGAGCTGACGCTTTGTCACGCTTACCTCCCTCCACAGACAAGGCCATCCAAAGTAATGATGATTGTTGTTATGATGATAATGAAGACTGTATTATTGCCAGTGTTGAATTGTTACACGTATGTTCTGTGGGACAAGAAGGTTGGAGGGAGGCTCTAGAAAGTGATCAAGTTCTTAAAGAAGTGAAGAAGTATATTGCCCAAGGGTGGCCGAGAGAAAGAAATGTGGGGGTGGTCTTACAACCCTATGTGAAGGTGAGTGATGAACTCTCTATTGAAGATGGATTAGTTTTCAGGATTGAAAAACTTGTACCCCCCGAAAACATTAGAGCCACACTTTTAGCCAAGGCCCATGAAGGGCATCTGGGAGCCACACTCACTAAGCGTAGAGTAAGAGAGTACTTCTGGTGGCCACAGATGGATAAAGATATTGATGCGATGGTGCAAGAATGCACAATTTGTTCTTCTAGTGACAAGAGTTTTCGTACAGCCAATCCACCGCTCTCGCCCATTCCTCTTCCAGGTGCTCCGTGGGAGAAACTTGGTATTGATGTGCTAGGACCTTTCCATAGTTTACCCCATCAATGCAAATTTGCCATTGTAATGATGGATTATTACTCTAAGTGGCCAGAAGCTAAATTTGTGTCCAAAGTTGACTCAAAAGAGATCGTTGACTTCATGAAAGAAATTTTCATGAGAGAAGGTTTTCCCCTTTCCATCATATCCGACAATGGGGTACAGTTTGTGTCCACTGAGGTAGAAGTTTTCTTTAAAGAATCTGCCATCACTCACTACAGAAGTTCCCTTTACCATCCACAAACTAATGGCCTGGTAGAAAGACTTAACAGAGTTATTGGTGATTGTGTTAAATGGGCTATTGAACACAACAAAGCTGTTCCCCAGAGTGTGAGGGCTATGCTATGGTTCTACAGGACCACCCCACATTCGTCCACTGTAGTGTCTCCTTTTGAACTACTGAGAGGCAGGAAACCATGCACAGAATTTAGACCTGCCTGGATGTCCAAATGGTTCAAATCCCATTCTTCTCCCCAAGAAATTGATGAACAAGTCAGGAAAAGAAATGAAAAAGTACAGTCTAAACAGAAAGAAGACTTTGATGAAAGGAAAGGGGTGAAAAACAGAGCATTTGCTGTGGGGGACTGTATAAGGATAAAGAAACAAGGGTATGTAAAAAAAGGTGAAGCTAAGTTCGGTGATATTGTTATGGTTGACAAAGTCTGTGGAAGTGCTGTTCGTGTCAATGGACAGCACTGGTGGAATGTCAACAAGGTGGTAAAAGTTAAAAGTGTTGAAGACAATCTGTTGAACTCTAATGATGCTAAAAATGTTCCATGTGATTCCAGTGTACAGCCTTCCGCTCCTCAATCCTCTATGATGAGGAGGAGCAGCAGAGCCATCAGAGTTCCTATTAGTTTCCGCTGTTGATTTTCTCACTTTCCCTGTTGTTCTCCTCTCTCCTTCTATTTCTTCTTTTCTCTCCATTTAGGGAAAGGAGATATGTAGTGAGCCAGTTTGCCTCGCGCTTACTGTGTGCAATGCGCGAGGCACTGGTCTTGTGCTGGCTGTCTACGTAATGTGTTGTGACAGTTGGTGGCTCGAACTACGGCCATTTTTTCCGTCTTCTGTCACTGCTGTGTCGTGCTGGCGGGAGCCTTGAATAAACATTATTAATTATTCAACCTTTATACCTCTGAGTTATTACAGCATGTCTCTTTGGACGGTCGTCCTGCGAAGGCCAGCCAAACATGTGCACTTTAAACCTCTCAAACCATCAGTCTAAAGACCGCTAGAGTGAGAGCATCTGTGCCATTCAGCGCTCTCAGGAGCACCAACAGAGGCCGCTCCCACCAATTAGGGCACTGCTCATATGCTGGCTATCAGCACATGAACAGGCCAGGATTGGTCAAAGGAGGTTGCTGGGGCCTGCACAGTAGTCCCAGCAGAAGAGATTGGAGTGAGAAGGAGGTCGTCCATCAGGAAGGATCCAGTAAGTGTATTTCTTTATTTTTTTATTTTGCTTTCCCACACGCGCACCCAACCATTCCCCCAGTCCCCTTCGAGAGATGCCAGCCGCCACTGCCTCTATCCCCTATCCATCCGATATCTTCTTATTTGTAAATTGAATCTTCAGAAAACGACAAGCACTACATGGGCTTCACGTATTCACCGGCAACATTCTTTCGTTGGTTTCTAGTAAAATATGTGAATGAGCCATCAGATGCAGGCTAAACATTTAAACCGGGAGCTGGACTTCAAATCTGTGACTGTGGTTGTGCTCATCAATGTGGCATTTCAAGACGAGCTCCAAGCTAGAGGGCAGTTTTTAAGGATGGAGGAAAAAAAACGCTGCAATCCAGCTCCAACAGTAGCCATGTCACAATTCTAGCCACAATCCCCTTCGACTGCTGGCACCCGTAAGAGGAGCCTGCTTGCTCCTCGAATTAAATATAACATCAATTATACATAAGTAGTTTCTGGCAAAGCATAGTTATTTTATATGCCTCGGGATCTGTGTACTGCCACAGCCATGTGTGCTTTGTATATTAGGGCAGCGTGGATAAGCACCATAGGGTATGTTGTAGCTCATGGGCAGAGTGTCTCCTCTTACAATGAGCAGCACGACCCTTTTGGCTGGCACCTCACAGGCTGGGATTTTGAGCCTGACTGTGGTACAAACGGACAGGTTGGCATATTTATTAAGCATTTGAAAAGGGGGGCCGTCGGCCCCCCGCCTGAATGGCGGTGCGGCGGCCGTCCCCCTCCTTCTGCCTCTCGTTGGTGTGGCGTGACCTCCCGGCGTCCAGGGATGACATGCAGGTGTGCGCCTCACCACCGATTGGCCGGCCTATTATAAGATCTGGGGGGGCGGCATCATCCTCGGAGGTGCCCGCCCATGGGGGAGGGGCCAATGGCCCCTTCTAGAACTTCAGGGGCAGGGTCAACTGGTGCTTCAAAGGGGCGTGGGTAGGTGAGTCACGCTTCCCTTAGGCCGGTAGCCACCCCGCGCGTACTCATGTCGTCAGCGAATGGCGCAGAGTAAGGGCCCTCCTTTAGTGGGTAAATGGAGTTCACGGCGTGGACCGAGTAATTAACGGGCTCGGCTGCGCATGCACACCTACATGGAGGCGCAGCTGGTGGGACCTGACACCGGTTAGCGACCTTGCTATATGGCCAGAAATGTTAGTATGCAAAATTAAGATGAGGATTTTAGATTCGGTTAGGAACAATCTGTATTAGAATTTTGTTAAGGTTAGCCTCTCATACCTGTTGACAATATTGTATCTAATATCCTGTTAATTTTGCATAGGAAATGTGGATCTTTTACTTTACAATTTTCATTGTTTTATATCTTACTAAATACGGCCGGGGGGTCTTCGGACCCCCCGCCTTCCAAAGACAATTATGTTTCATGTCTGTGTTCGGGGTTGGTGTGGTTCCATTGGGAGGGGGCGGTAGCTGTCACTGACCATGCTATCAGTAGCTTAACACAATTTTAAATAGAATCTTAATTGGGAAATAAACAGTGATGGGCATTATTTGTGGCACGGAATTTCAATCTGATGGTATTCCTATGCATTTGGTTTTTATTTTAACCCAGCTACCTCTCTGCCCCATCACTACAGCCCCGTAGCAGTCGCTACATAAACTGTGTGACTTAAGCAGTTCCCCAGTAGTCGAAGACTCCTAAATGAAGAGTATCTCAGGGCTCAGCTCTGAGCCCGACACTTTTTAACATTTATATGTCCACACTCGCATTTCTAATTGAGTCTTTGGCATTCAATTGTCCCACTTGCAGACAACAACCAATTTTTGCTGACCTAAGAGGACAACTCTCTTGAAGCCACGGAAATATTTTCAACATGCCTTGTGTCGGCGATGGGATGGCTTAAAACCAACTGCCCCCAATGTAACTCAGACAAAACAGAAATTCTGCTCTTTGGCCCTAACATGCCTCCTGGTTGGTAGGGTGCCTCTCCGAGTATCTACACACTACCTCCCCACTACGAAGGTGGCAAAGAAGTTAGGGGTGCTTTTTTAACGTTAACCTCTTTTTTATATCCCAGATTTTGGCAGTGTTTAAAATCTCTTATTGGATACTCAAAATTCTAAGGAAAGTTCTTGATTTCCTGCCCTGAGAAGCTCAGAAATGAGTCTCTCCAGATTAGATTATGACAATGTCCTCTATCTGGGGATCCTGTATTACCTAATACATCAGCTGCAAATTGTTCAGAATATTTCAATCCGCCGTTAGTTTAAGCTTCCCAAATGTGCTTGGTGGCGTACTACCATAACCAATTGCAAGGCTACTGGTAACCAATTGCAATGGCTACTGGTAACCAATTGCAATTGCTACCGGAAACCAATTGCAATGGCTTCCATAACCAATTGCAATGGCTACTGGTAACCAATTGCAATGGCTGCTGGTAATCAATTGCAATGGCTACCGTAACAATTGCAATGGCTACTGGTAACCAATTGCAATGGCTACTGGTAACCAATTGCAATGGCTACTGGTAACCAATTGCAATGGCTACTGGTAACCAATTGCAATGGCTACTGGTAACCAATTGCAATGGCTACTGGCAACCAATTGCAATGGCTACTGGCAACCAATTGCAATGGCTACTGGTAACCAATTGCAATGGCTACTGGTAACCAATTGCAATGGCTACTGGTAACCAATTGCAATGGCTACTGGTAACCAATTGCAATGGCTACTGGTAACCAATTGCAATGGCTACTGGGAACCAATTGCAATGGCTACTGGTAACCAATTGCAATGGCTACTGGTAACCAATTGCAATGGCTACTGGTAACCAATTGCAATAGCTACTGGTAACCAATTGCAATGGCTACTGGTAACCAATTGCAATGGCTACTGGTTGGAGAAGGCCTTTAAAGCCTTGACTTTCAGACACTGAGTATTCTACAAGGCCGGACCTAAATACCTGCCCAACAGGCTACAATGATATTGTCACTAGGGCCTTAAGCTCGCAGTCTGACGACTGTTAGCAATTTCACATACTAAGTGTAAGAATCTTGGTGGTTCGGCCGGTTATGATTTGGCGGCCAAGCACTGGAATGTACTCCCCTTCCAACTCAGATGTATTCCAGACGAAACCATCTTCCGGAAGCAACTAAAAATGTATCTGTTCAACTTGTAGTGTGGCTGATGAATCTTCTTGCGCACTTTAGAATTATTATTCATTCTTCCATTCACGCAATTCATTCGTGGGAAATTGGTGTCTGTCTAGGGTTATGAGATTCTCCAAGGAAAAACATATTTGACCCAAATGCACTCATACTTAAGATTTACCCATTTGATAAATGTACTGAAGTTATGAATACATAAATGCTTACACAAGTGAAAATGATACCACTATGGAGGTGCAAACGCCACAGCTTCCCAAGAGTTCTCCTGTAATAATTTTTACACTGAAGCTCTTGGGCAACTGTTGTGCTCTTAAAGTCTTTTGATAGATGCACTCATTCCAAGAGAGTACAAATTTGCTCCAATGGTTGGTGTTATGCCAAGGGAGCAAATTTCTGCCATTTTCCAAAGATCTGTCCCAAAAAATATGCAAACGTTAAATGTCTTTATAGTCATTGCAATGCCAAGAAACATTTGTACTTCACAAGACTGGGGATCTACAGCAGCGTTAATACTAACAGGCTTTGCACCAACCACTTCTCTCATCTGTAATGAGTTCAATTACAATGAAATCACGGCGCTTTGTTGTGGTGAGCAATCCACTTTGAAAAACACCAGAGTCTAGCACTGCTAATTGTAAATTGGAGTCGGACCCCAGCCAGACATTACAAGCTGAACACAGTCCAGCTCGATCCCTGGGTCATGTAATGTAATACGGAACATGTCAGAAGCCATTACCGCGCGCACACTCTATGACTGCGCAGGTGTGAACCCCAGTGCTGATTGCATATTTTGAGCAAAGAATAATTTCCTGAACGGTAATTCATTGCCACGCTCAATGAAAGGAAATGTTTTTAACAGCGGTGGAATTGAAATCCTCGTGGACCCTATTAAACCCGTTTGCTGCGTGATGGATCGTTCTGTTTATATGATTAAATGGTTTCTCCACAATTGTGTACCTTGCAAAAATATCAGGTTCATTAGTCCGCGTGAGAAAGTAAATATACATTGAGCAGCCGCGCGCCAGTGACTGCGTGGCTAATTGTTGAAGAGTATGTCTGCGTTGTAACCACTTAATAACACACCCACAAGAAGGAGCTTGTAAGGCGACTCAAGATAAATATTTAAAAAAAACAGAGAGCAGACACCGCCACACTCAATGGGTTGACTGACTACAATGGAGCTACCACAAGCAGAAACTACTGTGTCAGTAAGTGTTCAAGAAATGGTATCACACACCCTCAAAGTTCTAAAACACCTCAAACTCACAAACTAACCAGCAAACACTCTAGGCACAGACGTAAAAGTGAGCATGCAAGCCATCTGACTGCCTTCCAACAGGCATGATCTCAGATCCTGTCCCTAAATGCAGTACATGGCCACCTCCAGGCCAGTCTGCACCCCCTGGGGCCACGTGCTTTAAGTCAGAGCTCTCAAAGGGAGGTGGTTTGTTCTACATCAGAAAAGTATAATGGACTCCAGTCAGCATTAGGTACCCACTACTATGGGTGTGATTTGCAAAGGGAAATCACACAATATATGTTTACTCATAGGACACAGAAGATGTGGCGTGCAGTAGTGTCACACCAGAAGTGCTCGCTGCAACGTAGGACTGCCACTGCGTTTCTAAATTATTTCCACTCTCCCTCACTCAACACAGGAGACCCCAGCACTCAGGGATCCGCTGTGCACAGTTTCTTTAGTGCTGCATGCAATTCACACTGTTCCAGTGTAAATTGCATCCAGTATTAAAGAAACTCTGCACAGCGGATCCCTAAGTGCCGGTGTCTCTTGTGTTGAGTGATGGAGAGTGGATGTAATATATTTATTCCTGTGTATGCTTATGCATTCACCTAGGTGAAACGCTCCACCTTTGGGCTATTCACTATTTCTGAGTGAAGATTTACACCTAGATCTTCACTCCCTCCAATGAGGGATAGAGACAGCCTCCTACGATGGTATTTATGACTGTATAGTTACTGTCAGTAACTCTATGGCAAATGTTTTACGTTCCTCCTAGTTGATAGACATGTGCGCCTCTGGCAGCCACTCTCACGAAGGAGATGGAGATCTTCCTATGGGAAAGTGTGGAGACATTTAATACAGTTAATTTTTTAATTATAAATATGTTAAATGCATAATATAGATGTAAATTGATTTAAAATATTTATCATTTTTATTTAATGTTTAGTAAATTTGTTTGAAATTCTATTTAAAAAGTTTATATATATTTAGAATTTTTAGCATTTAAGGTATTTAATTACATTTATTATTAAATTAATTTAAAAGACTTTAATAATTATAGTAACTTTAGGCACTTGAAATAAATATATATTTTTTTAACTGTAGAACGGAGTTAATTAATTTACATTCATTTCTATGGGGTATTATTTTAATTTACTGCCTCCCTTGTTTTTAATGGTCGTGACATTGTGCTTGACTCCAAGGCTGGACTGGACTATATTTACACCTGTGTTAACACCTTTAAAGCTGTAGTAATTTTAAAAGTATATTTTCAGAATTTCAATTCTACTTCTCTTTTGTGAAAGTGTTTTAAATTAGCATGTCCTTCCCATATCCCTGCTTATCACTCTCTAAACCCCTCCCATTCAGTAGGAAGCATTCTCCATTTTCTAGCAACTCCTCTTGTTCCTCCACCACATTTGCTACCAAATATAAACCTACGGGCACAGATATCTCTGCCACCTTGATGGAGATAGCCACACAGAAAAGACTGAGGAGGTGGAGGCGAAGGTCTCTAGCTGACGGCTTGTGAATCACATTTTGTAATACATGAGCAGTACTACTGTGAGGGCCGGCTTCAGCGCTCGGGGCACCCAGTGCAACAATATTTTGGGTTTCCCCCACAATGAACAGCTTCTCCATGGACTCCATCACTATCACCCTCCACCAGGGCCCCTAGTTTCTCCATGTTATAGAAAACAATGGTCCCTATTTTCAGAGGAAGCATCACTTATATACAATAATCATACTCTAAATAGGTAGTATGTCTTTTGTCAAGCCGGACAAGAATTTATTTTGCAAATATATATAAAATTAAATTGTTAGAAACATTCAATGACAAGTGGGCACAGCCGTGACCCACGAAACAGTGAGACAACAAAACGAAGCACAGAATGGCTAAAGGGCAAAGTTAAATACGTCTGTACACTCCTATTTGAAAGTTTTAACAGACTAAGATCATTTTCTTATGCACCATTGCACATTACAATATTGCAGAATGCAGGGGCACCGAACTAGCTAATATATTAACTGAATTTGCCCTTGGGGACGCTATGAGAATAGGTTACAGTCCTAGTACCCCCCATGCCTCCACGTTCACAAGTAGGGACAGCAGTTCCACTATTGGCTATATCTTTATGTCGCCTCATCTAATAGATTGTATAGTAAAGTCTACAGTGATGGTGACATCATTCAGTGATCACAATCCACTGATAGTAGCCTTGAACCTTGCACCCAGCCCTGTTTTTATGAATTTAAATGGTGCAAGGGATATCACACCCTCAATTGATGGACTACGACTAAAATGGAGGGGGGTTGACAGTGGGGCAATCTTGGATAGAGTACAAACTACACACCCATATCTGATCAAGTCTTGCTTGTCTATGAATGGCAATCCTCACAAGATAATCGCAGATTTTGAGAAACTGTGTTCAACTATAAAAACTCTCTTGTCAGTCCCACTACCTAAGGAAGGTAAAGAACCAAGGTGGTTTGACTCAGCTTGCTTATTAGCTAATAAGGAACTAAGAAGGGCACTTAATACTAAACCCAGGTGCAAAATGACCGTCCAGATAGCCAGGAAACAGTATAAAACTAAAATAGAAGATAGAAAGGCAACATTGCTCTCTGAACAGTGGGAATCGCTGGTGACCAGTGCAAATCTGGGTGGCAGCGGACCTCTTTGGTCCGCAGTCAGGAAAACGAGGGAAATGGGCAAGAAGCTTACTCCAATTAGCTGCAACATAATTAGCAGTGTATGGGAGACCCATTTCTCAAAAATGTATGCAGCACCACCTGAGGAACAGTTTACTCCAACCCCAGGAGAATTGCGCGGCCTACAGATTGAGGCCCACAAAGTTGAAATAGCTATAAAAGAGAGCCTTGGAAACAAGGCGCCTGGTCCTGATGGTTTGCCCATTGACATTATTAAGTATAATTTGGATCTATGGGCACCAATTCTTCTTAATGTTTAACAGCTTATCTACATCGGCTATGCCGGCCACCTGGGCAACTAGCATTATCGTCCCAATCTTTAAAAAGGGAGACAGGACAGAACCAGCTAACTACCGCCCAATCTCCCTTTTGGATAACACCTTACAAATTTTGGGACGAGTAATTTATAATAGAGTACTTGAATGGACTGAAGACACAGACTTACTGGATCCATGCCAGATGGGATTCGGGAGTGGGGTGGGAACAGTGGAGCAATGCTTGAATCTGAAATTGATAATCGATAAGTATAGCATTGCTCGATCATCCCCCACCTATCTCGCTTTTATGGATCT